>NC_133947.1:14325091-15575091 GCF_031877795.1 Strix aluco
AAAAGCAGATATCCTGAAAGGCAGTCCAGCCCCAAATCACAACAGGACACCAGTCCCTCAGGGTCTCCTAACGAGTCACAGCAGGTTCTTTCTGGCAGGTTATGTCAAATTAAGGGAGAAGACCAATAACTACGTTAATATCATGAATATCACGTACATTACTGCTCATGAAAGACAAGCATTTAACTTTCCTGCATGCCTGTTGGTTTAAAATAGGCGAGCTGACTGCAGTGCTGGTCTCTGCCTGCCCAAGGTACTTCTGAGTAAGCAAAGCCATGAATTTAAAGCACCTTATCTGCCTGCTGTAACCGTCCACCATGGGGAGAAAAACACTATATTACTTCTTTCCCAATGTTCGTGTCCATTATATGCCTTCCTGTTTAGTCTGGCAACGTGCCGTTATGCTTCCTATTCTCTATTGCTAGGGAGATAATAAATAAGGCCAATTATTCTTATTGGAGCTGCAGTAAGAAAGACTACTTCCTCCAGTGCAATGTAAATGCCACTTTTCATTCTTACTTTTATGATTCTTTAGCCAGTTATGGATCTATGTAGCTGTGCTTATATCAAAGCCAGTTTTAATTTATTTCGAGATTAAAATTTTATGAGAGATTGCATCAGATGCTTTTCTAAAATTCAAATAGACTACACCCACCACATTCCCTTCAGCTAGTAACTGTAATTCTATTTTAATAAGATATTGAATTTGTCTGCAAGATTATTATTTCTTCTGTACAAAACCACCCTCAAAGAAATATTTATCTCCTAATATTTGTTTCAGAATTAGAAATTCAGTGTATGGTAACTGACTGTGTCATTCTTTTTCTGATTTTCCGATAAGTAGGACAATATTTGCATTTCTCCCTTCTTCTGGTGCTCCTCAGATATCTACCTATAGTTTCTCAGAAATAAGTCAAGACAAGTAAGTGACTCCATCTGGTAGTTACTTTATCATCCTGGGATGCATATCACTTCTCTTAGTTGGTCTCTGTGCATTTTAAATTTTCCAAGGATTTCCTTAATTTGCCTTATCTCTTTTTCTTTTTTTTTTTTTTTTTTCTCCTCTCTCTTTTCATTTATATTTAAAACCAGCTCTAAACTGAATCTGGATCCACTACACAGACATACACGTCATATATTCTACTATGCATCCTGCGCAAACCCGTGTACTTGCACAGAGGCGTTCATCGAAATGCAAGCAGTTTTGTTCAGCAAAAGGGATGTCCCTTGAGCTGTGCCACCTGCGAGACTGAATTCTCCCAGCTAGCTGGGACATCTCCATCTCGAAACAGTGCTCTCAGAAAGAGGCATATCGAGAATGTCACTCTATGGTAGCCTCTTACTGCCTGACAAGAGACTGTTTTAGCTGCAACATATAGTCTGCTGCTAGGATGTACATACCCCGTGTTGTAACACCTCCTCCACAGGAGCTGAACCACCTCTTTCCAGAGAGACTGAATATTCACCAGTGCGGAAGGATGTCCGCAGCCCAGCCTGTGGCCACCTCATACCCAATTCCCTGTTGCCTTGCTTACAGCAACATCTGCCTCATCTTAGTGTATTCTCTTCTCAGGCAGCCAAGTTGTTTCTGTCAATAATAAAAATAAGTAGCAGAGCATCCAATGTATTATTGATCAGATAAATATTTTACTGTTTTTCAATAATTCAACATTGTCTTAAAAAAAAAAACCCATACCCAAAGCCCCACAAACAATGGAGAAAATTCCCCAAGTCCTGAGAGGGCTTTGGGAAGAATGTAAAAAGGATAAAATCTGTGTTAAAAGCAGATACGCCTCTCTCATTTTAAAAATGTTTTCAGATTTGATAAAATAGTTGAGGGTTTGATGCACTTAATGCCTGAGCTGGTTGGAAGGGTAAAATATCTTTCCTATCTCAATAATTTATCAGAAATAATGTTGCAGTGAGAAGTATACAAAGGGTTGCACCCTGATGGAGCAAAGCAGCAAGTACCTGCTTCAGTGCCGTGTTCGGAAGTGACTGTTTATTTTTATGTGCTACCTCTTTCTTTCCTTAAAGAAACCGTGAGCTCCTTCTCTTACACTATAGTTTGTGCCAGATTTACTTATTTTTACCCCTAGGTGAAAAAAAACTCTCTTCTACTTTCAACTGCAATGGACTGTAAAAGCATACACCTGGTGACAGTTTGCTGAACATTAAATACTTGTATTGCTCTTCTCAGTGCATTTACGGGCAGAGCTATCATGCAAGCAGTGCAGCTCTTCAAAACTGTAAAGATCACAAGATATACATTTCTACTCTGAAACACGACTTTATAAAAAATGGCACCAAGGAATTCCATGGTTGCTGTCTTTTATCATATTTGCCCCATTTACAGCTCCAGAGGGATGGTTTCCCCAGCGCCCAGTGCTGCATAGTCATCCATACCTGATAATGAACTCCTCAGCTCTGAACCAGTAATCAGTCAAACCTTCAGCAGTGGCTTTATTTAAATGATGTCTCCACTAGGGCAGGATTTTGTTTACTCCCTGAATTTCCACCAACAGTTGTGAAATGATGGAAATACTCTTTTTTTCCTCGTTTTTCTGCAAGAATTGTTTGCCTCAGCAGTATACACACTGCAATGAAGTAATAGGAAGAGGCAGATCAAGATACTCAGCCAGAGGTTTCTTTCCCGAGGTTCTTCTCCACTCTGCCCTGCTGTTCACGCTGCAATAAATTTTGCTGTCACTAACCCAATCTGTGCCCATTTCCAGGGAGAGTGGGGCTGCATGTGTGGATTTAGAGCCTGTCAAACTCTGGCTTGGGTGAACTCTCCAGTCATGCCATGAACGGTGGTCCAGGCTCCGACATCCACAGCATGCCTGGGGGGGCTGAAATCACCATCAGGGGATAGGGCTGAAACTCCTCAGCTTCACCTGAGCCTGAAACACCTAAAAAGATCCTGGGCATGTCCTAAGGGGGTACTTTTGTCTGTTGGTGATAGTTTTCTGTATAGAGATGATGTGGTGCTAATCTCCCATAACAGAGAGAGGCTCCATCACAGGGTTGATGAATTCAGATCACTGTGAGAAAAAGAGGGGAGATGTATGGGAATCATTCTCTGTTCTCTTCCAGTTTTCTAGCCATCACCCCTCCTTCCACGTTCATAGTAAACACTTGTGTATCTCCAAGAAGATGCCTTGACCCTGGAGGACACTACAAAACATAGGTCCAGCTCAGTTTAACGCAGCTCAGTTCAGTTCTAACAAGGGTGTAAGTGGAGAAGCTGTGACAGTGCTGACACCTCCGTTGTCCTGGCACCTCATACTCTGCTTGTATGAGCCCACATTAAATGTTCACACTGCTGGGGCTTGACTGCTCTTATTATCCCTTAGCTAGAACAAAGTCAGCTTTGCTCTGCCCAGCCATTCTTAGAAAAGAAGATGTGATTTGATTTTATTTTAGATGCAGACATTCAGTTTATTAATAATTATGTGAGCTACAGCAGCATGGACTAGATCTAATTCCCATGAATGGCACGCTCATTGAAAAAAATGGCCTAGTTGGGGGATGAATCACCATTTTTGTATTAGAGAAGGGAGGTTCAGATGAAATGCGTTACTGATGCTGATTCTCCCCTCGCTGAGCTCCAGTTCCTAATGGAGATCAAAGATCCCATTAGACAGATTTGATGAAGAGACAGTCCCTCATTATAGACTTCGAACAAGCTGAATAAAAGCCCTAAAAAAAACCCAGGGGCTGCTCTTTCTCTTGGCACAGAACCTGGCTCTTCCTCCGGCAGACGTGTGCTCATCTGAAACATCCCAAGTAAAGATTTTATAAGCTCATTTCCAGAATTCACCAGCGTTCTGATGAATCTGTCCTGCTCTCTGACATGGAGGAAGGAATGCAGGAATAGCTCATTAGTTTAAATTAAAAATAAACAAGTGGGAAGAAAACGCTCTGAGAAGGAGTCATCAGGGCACTAAGGCTGTGAATGTAATGTAATTTAAATAACCAGCTTCTATGAGACACAAGTGAGAATTCAAGTATTGGAAGAACTTGGGCTTTGGAGTTTTGAGGGGGGAGTTTTGGTTGCACACAGGGTCATCAGCCATGCTCTTCCTGCTAACACCCAGGAGAAAGGCACACTCAGAAAGGACTGGGAGCAAAGCATCAGGCAGGGGTAGATGTTCATTAAAGGCTCTTATTCAGGGCAATCCTGTTTTCACTGACTTCCAAAGAAGCTGCTACATCACCACTGAAGCCTGCACTTGCTGGCCAAACAGCTAAGTCATCATTCCAGCAGCATTAGTGTAGTCTACAGCATCTGGGAAGGCTCTCTAGTAGTCAAAGACATCATCTCAGGTACTTTTCCTGCCATTTCTTGGCTGCAGCATAAATATGTATATATTCTGCCGTGTCCTGAGGTCCCATAATACTGGGATCCCCTAATAGTAGATTAACATACACCATATACCAGACCAGCTAAAAATCAAGATTTGTATTTCCATGGCAAGCATATTTAAAAACTTGGTGTCATCTTCGTTGCAACTCTCTTCATCTTCTCCCCATTCAATCAATATTCCTGGAAAAGGATAAACATATTTTTAAAGTCCACTTCAACTTGTTGTCCAAAATCCCTGGTTTTCATCAACAGAATTTTAGCCTGATACACTTCTGAATTTCAATGTGTGGAGTGTTTTAGCTGTCTGCTAATTTCGTCTCCTGTTGATGACTGGACATGTCTTTCCCTGGAGAGGGAAGTCCTTACCATTTCCCAGCTTCTGCTGTTCTGCTCCTACCTGGAGAGAATGAAACAGAGAGAAATTCAGTGCAAGGAACCTCCTATTTGTTCCCCTAGTGCAGCCCTGTGGCTGCAGCCTCAATCAGCTACACATTAAACACCTTAGTTAATTGGCAACAAATCGGGAGATATGAGCTGATTGCAATAAATATTTTATTAATTTTAAAAAACAAAAGGTTACATCCCTTTTAGCCCGTTTGACTGTGAACAGTCACACATATTAATATATAATTGCCACATCAATTGGCAATTGTGGGCTCAGAAGGAGATCATTATGAAAAATGCTTATGCATGTATCCTCAGTAGGTGTCAATCAGCATCGTGCCATTGAGATCAATGGAGCTAGGCTTATTTATAGAGTTAGAGCTCCAACAATTCACCTGGAAAATAAACCCCACAGTATGTTCTCATATTTAAGCTGGGCAGAGGAAGAACAGATTTTTCTCTGCAGTTTTTATTTACATAAAAATGCAATTTTATGTATATCTATATCTCGCCTATGCTTAGAAACAAGTTATTTTTTTTGCAGTAAACCCCTCAACTAAAATACAAATATTCACACCCAATAATGTTATAGTTCTTCCCAACCCATGTTTGCCTTCTTAGTTTCGCGAGCTATACTGAGTTGCTGTAGTGCTGCCAGTGGGGCCAGGCTTATTTCCATCCCTGGCAGTGCTGCACCCTGCACCGACACAGCATGGGGAATATTTCTGGCCTGGGGGATGGGAACCCATGTTACGCTCTTTCCACCTCCAGTTTTGAGGTTTCAATGATAAAATCAAATGTGGTGTATGTCAGAAACGTGTGGCAAAGCAATGACAAGAAGTGGTTGAATTATTCATGGGGAATAAATTAGCAATGAGCGCAGCCCCTTCCCAGCTCAGGAAGACTCTGTGAGGTATCTCTGAGCTGATGGAGCCTTGTGTAGATCAAGAGTAGCTCCAGTTAACTCAACAGACTTCTGCTGAGGGGAAACTGGTATCAGGATCACGCCCGTAACTTGCAAGCAGTCACTAGAGCTGTCGCAGGAGTGGTGTTTCATTAACAAATGTGGTTTTCATCTTCATCAAAATGTTGCACAGGAAACCGCTGATTTCCACAACATTTTTGATGGGGAAGTCAAAATAAAGTGCTTCTCTCTCATTTTGGTAAGGAAAAAACATTACAGCATCTCCTTAGCTGACTCAGTTCAGTTCTTTAGTTTTCTGCATGATTCTGATGTTCTCACATTTTAGAAAGAAAGAACCACAATAATATCAAATATTTTATTCTATTTTTTGTAACATTCTCATTTTATGGAAAAGGTAAACGATTTTTTTTTTCTCTTTAGTTTTTAATTCAAAGGTTTTCTGTAGAACAGATATTCCTTTTTCTGACCAATTTGTTGTGTGGATGGGATGAATAATTTTTCAGGCTGTATTTTCATCATAAGTTGTTTACTTTAACTACTTACTAGTCATTCTGTGGGATATTTGAGCTGTCACTGAAGTCATATTGGCTTTCCTTCTGCTCCTGGAACAGAGGACAAACTGTTTAAACAGAAAAATAACAAATGATGAACAGCAACTAAAGAGATGTAAATAATTCATAAATACTTGTTTCTGCTTGTCCTGGCATTCGTGCACGGCACAGCCGTTCTCAAATAGCTACGCAAACAGAAAGCTGTTTGTGCAATGATGCTCGCATCCCCTTTTCTGTCACTATTTGCAAACAGCAGCCTGAAAGCAGAGCAAATTGTTGCAACCAGTTGTACTGAACAGCACAAGATAAGGCACAGCAACAAATATTTTCCCGTCACAAAGAAGTGTGATTAGTCCGATCTTATTAGTATTTTATACTTTGTGTGAGGGCTTGGGACTTGCAGTGTGGTGATCTGCCTGTTCAAGTTACACATCTTAAGGTAATGCCATGAAGCTAATTCATCAGCTTTCTTAAAAGTTTGGGGTTTTAAAAATTTTTTTCAGATCTGCAGGTGGGATGTGTGCTTTACTAGTACAGTCTGGTATCCAGGATACCTGAGCCAAAGTTGTGGTGAGGCTTGACTGAAGACAAAAATTAGCTTGAGATTATGAAAGAAAATAATGAAAAATCTTCAGTTAAGCCATAACAATAGAAAAAATATCCATGGAAGCATTATGTTATTTAAGGATAGAGTGCATAAAACAGCTTCTTAGGGCAGAAGGCTTTGCAGGAGTGGAGCAGGTTGGGGCCATGAACAGTTGTGCCTCCCCGGTGTGTGGGGCAGGGGATGAGCAAGCTGGACTCATGGTGAGAGTCCTTGCGGGACTAGGAGAGGTGGCCAGCTTGTGCCAAGGAAGGATGAGTCAACCCAGCCATCACACTCTCCAACACAACATCTCTGGGAGATTAATGCCAGCAGCAATTTCCCAGGGATGGATGTCTCCATCTCCATCTGAATTTCCAGAAGCATTGAATTTGTCCAAGAAATAGAGCCAGACATTTCTCTTGGCAACTCCTGCACCTTTCCCACGGTGCTTTGGTGCCTGTGAAACAGAGAAGAGTTATTGCACAGCTGACCAGAGCAACACTGGCTGCTCCAGGCTCCCAGGACCTGGCTGCTCAGGTGCAGCCTCCAGACACAAAGCAGGATCTTCTAATGGTGGTGCCTGTGGTCCACCAGAAAGGTGCTGCACACTGGCCCGTGCCAGTGGATGGCTCCAGGAGCACTCAACCTTTCACTTAAAGATGTACTTGAGTAAATAAACAATGAAGAATAAAGTATTTTAGACTTTTTAGTTTGACATGGGGGCTAATGGTTTCTCTCATCATATTGCAATCTCCATGTTGTCAACTGAAAAAAGTTGACAATAGTGGCTAGATGCAAGTGGATAAATTTGGGTAACCTCCTGGAGCCCGCTCCCCAAGTGACTATAGATCAATCATTTACCTCCAAGAAAGTACAAGTTTACTATTGGCTCCCTTCCGACTCTTTTCTCCCTTAATTATTCTTTTTTTCACCAGCACAGTCAGTTGCTGTAGTTTTCTTCTCCTAAGCAAAGGACCATTATTTATGTAAGGTGAAACAAGAAGGGGAAGAGAAATGTGTGGCAGGAGTGCCAGGACTTTCTCATACTATGAGTTTAGCTCTCTGCAGTGTTTTATGGTAGGACAGAAAAAAACCAAACCAAAACAGACAAATCATGAGCAAACATCCTGCTCCACCACTCTTCCAGTGAAGGAAATTTCCAGCGTTGGTCCTGGGTGGATGAGATTTTTCAGCAGCCCCTGGCCTCACCTTGCAGAGAGCCGCCAAGCCCCCTCGCTTTTAAATCCCTCTTTGTGTTTTACGCAGCCTAATTAAGTTGCTTAATTCCATTTGTGGATACATTGTGGGAGCAAAGCTCAGTTCCAACAATGTTAAAGAGCCCGGGTTAGAAGTTAAAGCACCCACTAATATGTTTAAATGAGTCTTTCTTGGAGCTTTACAATCAGCTGGAAGATGCTTGGCTTGTACTTTCGGTGGCGGTGGGACAGAACAGGGTCAGCCTTGGGTTAAGGTCCCTCTTCCCACACCTCAGCGCTTGCTCTGAGCTCCTCAGATTAATCACAGCCTGCTGAGACCACCTGAAGGAGCTGAAAAGTTCCCACATACCTCTTGAGTTTTGCCCTTTGGAATATTTTTGAACATCAATGACTTTGGTTTTTCCTAGAATGGTTCTTCTTGGGATGCGTCTCCACCCCTGGGGGAGAAGGGAGTTTATTGCAGCTGATCCTCCTGCCAAGAAATCCTCCTGGTGCCCAGCAGCTCCTTCACACACACACACACACACCCGGGATCAATTCTGCAGAGATAATTGATGGCTCCTTCATCAAGTCTTTCTTCTCTCAGTAAATACACTTCCTTGTAGCTGGCATTAGCATGGTCAAGTGAACTCTTTGCAATCAATGGCCCAGGGTGAGGAAGTTTCTCTGAGAAAAAGATTGTGTTAGCAAACTTGGAGTCTTGCTGCTGGGGCAGAATGGGAGGACTGAAAGGAACAGCACTCGGCTTCTCTCGGGCTGTTTTATTCCTATACTTTTTGTGTACTTTGCATAATAATGCAATAGAGTTGACAAAAGATTTATTCCTGGCGCCTATAAAATGACACAATACAATGAGTTTTAAATGGAGAGGAAAAAAAAAATCAAGAGAAAAGGTAATTATGCAGGCTCTTCTTAAAGTCTGTAAATGTTATGGACAGAAATTCAATTAGTGCAGCGAAAGCTGCAGAAGCATTCATTTTTTCTTTCTTTTTTTTTCAAGCCTTTTACTGTCCACGCAACGGGGCATATTTAAAAGATGCCAGTTGTGCCTGTGCACGAGCATGCAGGCACATATAGGCAACATACATCTGTGTGTGTGTAATCATCGCTGTTCTTTATATCCACACACAGATGTTGTGTTTTATGATGTAGCACCACTTGCTTAAGTAGAAATATTTTTATAGATTATGTATAATCTTAAACTGGTGGTGCTCAACCATGGGCTATAGTGTGTGCATATAGTTTATATAAATCAATAACTCTCACAGAGCACATTTTGGTTTGAAGTACATGTTCAGACTGAAAAGGAGTTGTTTATACGAGCACTGGGCACCCAAGCCTTTTACAGCATGCCTTTCTTTTTAAAGCCTTATCGAATTCTCACCTTGAACTGTAACAGTCCCCACAGAGGACTTCACACAGGTGTTTATCCTTTTGGAAAATATTTTTGAGGCTTTATCTTGTTTACCTGCTGATACATCCTCTCAGGCACCAAGTGTCATCAGCTCCCATGCAGCCCCTTATGGAAGTGAAACCTAAACACAGAAACTGTAATTGCTGTGATTTAAAATGTGTAGCTGGACAGAGCAAAGTGGTAGAGCAGCCCCCTAGCCTAGAAATGATGAGAGAGCCCCGTCCCTGCAGCAGTGCCAAGGATGCGCTGTCCCAGCAGCGGGTATGTGTTCACCACCTCATCAAAATTCTCCAGCCCCATCTCAACTGGCTTGCCACTTCCTACGGAGAGCACAGCATAAAACCGGATCTTGCTTTATTTTTCCTGTCAAGAGTATGAACTGGCTGGAGCTGAGAAGGGTTTTGCAGAGCTGCAGATGCTGTGCTTGGCTGACCGGAGGAGCTGGTGCTCCTGCAGAGAGCCTTTGCCCACAGCGGGCTGCAACGCCTGCCCCCAGACGCAGCCAGGCACGGGGTGTGCTTCAGCTTTCTTTTGCAGAGGGACCTCTCCAGGAGATGGTGCTTGCTAGGGTTGCAAGGAGCCGTGGAAAAGCTAGCTTGTTGCCTATACGCATACTTAGCCTTGGCATCTTCTTGAAGGACATGTGAGTGGACTGGGTACACGGTGATTTGGGGGCTGTGGCCATCAGGACACTTAACAAGGCTAATAAAATGCTCCAGCATCTCCAGCTTTGCTTTCTGAAGGACCGTTTCACTAGAGACAGACTTAAGAGTAGACCATCTCCTCGTGCTGTCACTGCAGGCAGCTAATGCAAACCAAGAGCACCATCTACTGTCGTACATTGCAGGATTATCTGTTATTGACATGTCTGGGGTTCAATAAAGGGGCTGTTATTACAGTCAGGTTTCTTGACTGTTGCACTGAACGTTGTTCAATAGCTTATTAGAGTTTACTAATAAGGAAACCTCACAGAGGAATGGCTTTTTCTATCCAGCACTTACACTGCCTGTGAAACTCGGCATTTACAGGGATACAGCAAGCCCCTCCTAATTGCATGCTGTGGAATACCCCAGTAAAGTTAATTTTCGGGGTACAATAATACACATTATGGACTGTGCAGCCAATTAAAAGAATCGTAAAGCAAAACACTGACTTGCATTTTTCAGTGGAAGTAACAGGTTTGAACAGCAGCAAAAGGAACATGTTATCCCGTACTATGTCAGCCCCATACAAAAGAACTTTTACAAAAATAGTGTATGAATTGCATGGCCCAAGGGCTGGGTCATCATCACTAGGCTGTGCAGAGTGACCTGCCCCCAGCCCATCAGCAGAAGTCGGAGCTGCTCCTCCCCAGGCATTTTTTCACAGATACCCCAATTTCCCAGAAAACCCGACCTTTCTTCAGAGCATGGGAGCAGGACGAAAGCAAGAAGAAGTTATGAGGTTGTGGTCTGTGCTTCTGGCCAGACGGGTGCAGGACAGTGGTCATCAGGATGGCTGCTCAGCCCCCCCAGCCACCCACACCAAGCAGGGTCCCCTATCCCCCACCAACACCCAGGGTGCTGCATGGGACAAAGTGACAGCAAGTACAGTCAGACCAAAACCTTGCAACATGCAACCCCCAGTTCAGGACCAAAACCTTTCCTTGCCTTCAAATCTATGAGCAATGACTTACGATTACTTTTAACAATCATTTCACTTTTTTGACAGTTTCTTTATGGGTCTTTAGTGCATGATGTAGGCTTTGCAGGGCAGGAGATTCCTAACATTTTTGTGGGGAGGGTGGTCTTTAGCTGTTTGTTCTGCTTTAATTTTTTGCTCTGATTTGCTTGGGGGGCAGTATACAATTTATTTATTTATCGGGTGGGGGCTTGTGCATTTGTTTACAGGTTGGGGAGGGGGGGTTGTCCTTAAATCCAGATTGGTACTTTTAATTATTTCTGGTGGCTTATAGGGGCTTTTGCAGCCAGCAGGCAGATGAATGCCAGTGCAGCCCCATCACATAGCAGAGGATGGACAGGGGATACATGGGACAAGATCCTGCTTCATTTAATATCTTATTATTGTCCTGAAAAGCCCCTGTAACAGCCCTGGCTGGGAGTCCCTGCTGTGGTCACAGGAACAGGAGCAAATCAAAGGAAGAACTTATCCCTTTCTCAGCCATCATTAGACCACATCTGCACCCCATTTTGGGCCACCCAGTAGAAGACAAACTTTAGTGCAGGTGAGAGCATCAGGCACTGATAAGAGGCACTCTGCAGCTGGTAGCGAGTGTTGCCATTTTGATTCAGTAGCATTTTATACCCACTTTGATTTTGTGTAATAAACAGCCAAGGCACAGATCAACTGGCCTCATTTTTACAGGAAGACTTTTAAACCCTTCCCTGCCAGATCAAGAAATGCATCATTTGCAGTCACAGTTATCTAAAATAAATTTGTTTTGATGCATGCTGTTGCAATGAAGGTGGAGGCTGAATTCCAAATCTGAAGAAACTAAATTGCTTCATTTTCTGGTCTTTTCCTTTTCTTTTCCGCTTTGCAAATGTCCCAAGTTCCAGCAGTTCAGAAAGTGGCTGTAAGTGCTGGGGCCAGGCTGCGACCGCAGGCGTTTTCCTCCCAGCCCCGTAAATCTCTCTCGATGGGGTCTCATTTTTCTTGCCACCGCTCCCTCATCCCCCCTGGATATGGAGCAGTGGGGTCTGTCATGGAGATGAACACTGCCAGGGACTGGGCTGGGCTCACCAGCTTCCTGTGATTTGTGACTGGTACCTGCAGCGCAATGAGGCACTCCAGAAAGCAATCTCTTCGCTTTTTATGCGTTCTTAGAAAACAATTACCAGCAGGAGTGATGAATGCACTTCTAATTATATCCTCATTGTTTCACCCCCTCCTAGTCGTGAACTACTTTAATAGCAAAGGGCATTCAGGAAAATAATGGTTTCATTCAGTGGCGACTAACTCAACAGAGGGTTTCCACACCTGGTTTGTTCTGAGGGGACGTTCAGGGCAGATGTTGTGCAGGGCTGAGGGTGGAGACCCAGCGGCTGGGCTGAGCCCCCAAAATGTCTTTGTGGTTTCTGCACATCAACTATGTCACTGCTCTGTGCAGCTCTGTCATTCGCAGGTGGTATTTTGAGCGGTGTAGCATTTGGATGCACGTTTTATTGCTTTCACTTGCAAAAGTAGCTCCTAGCTCAAGCAGAGAGGCTCACGTGTTACGATACAGATGAGACAAACTAGCATGACCTTTTAAAGTGAACCACTTGCCCATGCTTTATTTTGACTGTAGTTTTTAAGAGAAGGGTGAAAGACACCCTGCAGCTGTTACCTTCTTGGATAAAAACAATTAACCGAGGACTGCCAGTGTTTGTAGAGGAAGCCTGACCAAATACCTGATTGGGCAGATGTGTCTCTGCTTCATCCAGCCTTGTAGATCTGTTAAACAGTCCCAGAGAGACCACAAAACCATGCATTTTTTGGAAGAGATCAACACTCCAGCTACCTGTCCCAGCTGTCAATCTGAAAGCAAACCACTCTGCAAGCAACAGCAGTGATGGAACAGTTTAGGTCTATTTTCCTTCCAAATTCCTGAAAAGATTTGCATCCATCTCATTTTAATTGGTCTTTACTGGGCCTGTTCATAGTTTCTCTTAGTTCCTCTTCTCATTTCATCTAAATTGTTTGCATTTCATAAAAGCACCGCGATGCTCAGCTTGTATTGCACAGGCTGCACCATGAGCCTGCCTTTCTCATGTGCAGCTATTGTATCAGCTTGCTATTGTCTCAAAGGACTTTTTTCCTTCTCCCTCCCGAAAGGCTTTGAGAAACATATAATACCCTCTTTAAAAAATGGCTCATCATGGATGTATCACCTGAGGATCTATTTCTAACTGAGATTCGCACTGAATAAGCATTATCCTTGATAGAATTTTTCATGCATTAGATTGGAAGCAAGCATTGATCAATGCAAGTTAAAATAACACTAAGCTACATAAATATAGAGCTCTATTTTGTAATTATTTGCAATATTTGACTATAAGCTTGAAAATAACATTTCTTATCTCATCAAGTGTGACCTTCTCCATGTGCCAAACACTGAGCAGCTTTTCTGCGGGAGTTTCAGACTTCCCTGCGAACAAGTAGCCTAGCCAGTCTTGGGAGAGGATGTGGTTTTGGGTGCCAGAGAAAATTCACCATTTCCAACCTGGGAGTGCAGAAGAAAGGGCAGCTGCAGTAATTTGACATGATACCCCAACCTTTAAGAAATGTGGGTGCACAAAATAAATTTAAAATGGGTTAATATCTAGACTGCCAAATGCCAGCAAATAAATTGAGCTTACTCTCAGGTTTGATAAAGGGCACAGAGCGAGGCAAGGTGGGATGTGATCAGAGATTACTGTACGCTGTGGCTCCTTGAAATGGTGCTCAGCGATCCCCAGCAGCAAACATAACGAGGATGCTGTAACGCTTCCACGCATCGGGGCGGGCTGAAGGTGCCTCAGCAGCACACAGCTGTCAGACAAGCATCTTCACATCTCTTTCTTAAACCCCTCTGATTACAGCTCTGTGGTGGCTGAGGCTACGACCACAGCTGTTTTGCCATCACCGAGGCTGACTCTGTATAATTTTAAATCTATTATCTAAAATACATGGCACACTGTCTTTTATACTGTAATTGAGACTTCTCTTTTCCTCTGTGGATTTATTTTTTTCTTTAGTTGGCTCATGGCAATCAGATAGATCGCTTCATCTTCCCAGGAAAACTTCCAGTTTATTAAAACCCATCATTTTTTTTGTTCTTTTTCTTTTTGTAATTAATGTGAGTCACAGAATATTTTATATTTGAAATCATGATATTTGTAGACAGTAGTCAAACGTGTTTGGTTAGCAGCCAGATGCTAAGCATATGCAGCAGAGGAGTGAGATGAAAGGATGTAGGTAAACAGGGAAGACACATGCTGATCGCAAGACCAACCCACCCCCCCCTCCCCGTGCTGCTGTACTCGCTCAAATAGATGCCAGTCTGAAAGGTAAACGAAAGCCAAATTCAGATGGAAACCAGAAGTAATTTGAAGGATAAATTTTTAATTAAAAAAGCAATATGGGATAGCAAGTTTAGAACGATTGTTCCTAAAAGCTTAAGGCTCTGTTTCTCTGCCCTCTATCTTTAGCTTTTTTTATTGATATGGAATGAGGAAAGAGCTTTTTCTGGGTGCATTGTAAGAAAGCACAATTCATGCTATAAGCATCTTTCTCATTTCCATCCAGTATTACTGATATGCCCCTTGAAATGTTGGGAGAAAATACAGATATACAGGAAAGGGGCTATCTGCTTGCCAAATTATGTATTTAAAGGAGGGAGTATGTGGATCCAGGGCTGTAATAGTTTCTAATTATCTTGCAGGGGTAATTTAAATTAGTTCAACTCTTATTTATGAGTGTGACATTTATTTCTTTGTATTGCAGCCATTCTTAAATGCCTTAATGCGGGATCAATATCACTTTGTACCAAGACAGACCTGCACAACGTGTTACTCCCCAGAAAGCATTTGTTTTCCTAGCCAGGGCTTTTTGCTTGACCCACCTGCCAGCGAAGAAGTGAAGGATAGTGCCCTGCAAGATGATATTTGCTTCCTGGCTCACAGCTGCTTGCCTGCGTGCAGCTCCTGGTGTCCAGCCAGGCATTTCTGCAGTGATGCCACCAACTCACCAGAGCACATGAGGCCTTTTGCCTGGATGGAGGTAAATAGGAGAGAGAGAAGAGATGAGTGTTGCTGGGTTTATCAGTACTGAGCGCAGGGAGAAAATGCAGAGCTGGAAATCTTCCTGTATATAAACTAAAGTAATCCCACTACTATGCACTCATTGCAAATTCACAATGTATATCTATATGACAGCGAATATGTTTTGAACCCTTTCTTTTCCTTTATCTTGTTGTTCCAATATTCCAGCCTGGTAGATGCTTCTTGGCTGATTTTATCTATGGGGTGCTCTCCAGATTTTCTCTCTGGAGTGCTGATGCCAGGTGAATGCGCAGCTTTGCAAATCACATCTGCCTGCGGTCTGAAAAGTTTAAGCTTTTGATTTGCTTTGTGTAGCCACAAATGGATGAATTTAGTAAAATAAATTACTTCTATGTCATCACGTGATACAGGCACTGCATCTCAGCAGAGGCCAGGGGAAAGTATAAGTAATGGTTATGGTAGGAGAATAATCTGAAATCTAAGTCTTACTTAAGGTATGTGGTGTTGGAGACTGGAAGCTGTTATGTGTGAGACAGAGATCAACACTGAAAAATCTTTTTAGAGGAATTTCTTAGATGACAGGTCCCTCTGCAAGATGTCATGGTCAGAAATCTATGAGATTTGGTGCAGCAATAATGTGATTATCAGATTTTTTAATCGCTGACATCTGTACGGGCAGAGATGAACTGGGGTCTCTACCCACTTTGAAATAAAGAAGGGCTGGAGCTCCATCCACTCTCCACTCATTTCTGTAGGATGCAAAACTAGATGAATACAGACATCACTATTTGTCTTATTTTTCTGAGTCATTTGCCTCTGATTCATTTTATGGTGAGATACCCACATGCACATGAAATGTTTTGGTCCAGATTCATGCTAAGGGAACTCCATGAGATTCAGGATGGTCAGGTCAGAAGTGAACTCAAAGCATTTTGTAGCAGACATGCAATTCAAGGCCTTTGCTCTTGGTGAAGTCTCATAAACGTACTCAATACCAAACAGAATATGCTCAAGGTACTTGCATGGAGGTTACATGGAGGAGTGCTGGGGATGGAAGTGATGCAGTACCTGGCAGCTGCAGCACAGGGGTCACTTATTGCTGCTGACACCAGCTTCAGTTTTGCAAATTGGCAGACGAGTTCCCAAGCTGGACCTGACTTCAAACAGCAGAAGACATGAAGGCAAGTGTAGAGGTAGGAATAAGGCAATTGTGACCTCTTTAAAAAGGATGAAATAAGAAATAAAAATGTTATCACATTGCTCTCATGCACCTACAGATGACAAGTAACTTTAAAAATCCAGAATCTTTACAAACTCAGAGACCAATGTTATCTACTCTGGTCTCTTTTCCCAGCACTGATTCGTTACACTGATGGAAATTCCTCTGCAATTATACATCTATGCCTGTCTGCAAGAATGGAGTTGGTTCTTCTGAAATTTTGGGGTAGATAAATCTAATGAGGGAGGCAAAAGCAGTGCTCGAGTTTGATCTGACTTTAACAGATAAAAATCAAAGCAGCTCCATCCAAGCTAGGAGCAATGCACTGAAATCAGATGAGCAAGTCAGAGAGCAGCAAGTCCAGAAAGTGCCCTTAGAGGACATTTCATAATGCCCCTGATGTTACTCTCCAGCATTACCCTCAAAAGCACCACAGTAACATCCTTTATGGCATAGGCAGAGATATTAGAGATCCAAGTGAATGTGGTTAGCTAATGCTGACTGCCTGGTCTTAATATTCACCCTCATTCAGTGGCCTCAGAGGACAGCTGATACAGCACATGATTAGGCATGACAAGCTGAACCTCAGAGATGAACAAGCTTGTTGATAAGGGACAAGCAAGCATTATATTTTAATGATACTAGAAATTAGCATATCAAAATCTTGTTCTTCCTTTCCGTAGCCCCTACTTCTGGAGAGGGCGGAAGGAGCTGCAGAACAGAGGGCTCTTTTGCATTGTAACATATGTTTGTGTCTCTGCTCGGCTGGCTGAAGTTCTTCATCAGAAAACTTTACTTGAATCCATAAGTAGCTGCAGTGGAAGAATGGTTAACAGTGACGTGTGGTAGTGCTTTAAGTTTGAGGACATAAACTTCATACAAGGTCTCTCCCTTTTAACTGCAAGGTATACACAACAGAGGCCACTCACTGTCACGGTGAAAAAATATAGTAGTGATTCCTCCTCAAGATTCCTGCTAAAACACCTTAGGCATTTTTCACTGTGGCTGTTTCAGGAGAGGAGCAATCTCTGCTATTTAAGTCTATGGCGTAAAGCAAAGGCTGCTGTGAGTGAACCAAACCTGTCAGCAAATATTTTTGTAATTATCAGCTTTGTTTTCAAATCATATGTGGAATTAATTATTTGCCCATAAAAATAACATGTACAGAAGTGAAGGAGCTCTGATGAGGATTTGTTCTTTGTCTTGCAAATCCAGATAGCTTCACAGCTCAAGGTAAGTTGTAAAGGGCAGGCAGAAAAAGAAAAATTCTTGCTTTTGTGACTTCTGCCTGCAGAGCCTAAAGGGAGGGGATGAGTGGGTGGAGGGAAGTTATTGGTCCTATTAACTAATCTGCCAAAACTATCTCCATTTTATGTATTTTTTACTCTCTCACCTACTCAACACACAAAACTATGAAATGTGACTGATACAAGCTCACGTCTCACCAGCCTGTCTTGACAATAGGCAACCTTGACATTCTACAAGCAATTTTAAAAACTGTTTCGAGTCAAGATTGGGGGGTTTTTTATTTATTTTTAGGTTATCCATTTAAAAGAAAACAACTGTGAATTCATTGTGTTCTCCAGGAAAGAAAGCTATCCGTTTCCAAGGTTAGGTTTACTGAGAACTTCACTCTAGCTGTATCCTACTGATATATTTTAATAAGAAAAGAAGGCTTCAAAGCTTGAGATAGAGTCATTGTTTGAGCTAAAGCTCAGCAGCTATCGCTACTGAAAAAGAATTAATTCCATCCACTTTCAGAGGGAACAGGTATGCCCATCCCAGTAGCATATTATGAAATTTGCACTGTATGCCCAGTTTCTCCCTATATAAAGGTAGCTTGTGATATTTTATTTCTGTTTATTTAGAGGAATGTCTAAAGACAGCCATTAAGAAAGAGAAAGCACACACGAAGTCTGAATGTCTATTTGGGTTGCGGTGATACAATGGCGCCCATTGCTGCCTAAAGAGCTAGAGGTAGGTTTTGTGGGGAGGTAATAAACATCTGTTAGACAAACAAACACTGATACAAGCAAACCAGAAAACCAGAGGCACACAAATTACAAGCAAAAAGTGCTATCTATAAACCATGTATGTCCCTTTCTAGCAAATTTACAAAGGCAAATGGATGCACAAACATTTTGTTGTTTTATTCCAACATGGCCCTTTTCTTACTTTCTACAAAGAATCTGCTAAGCTTATTTACCACCAGATGCTTTAGCCTGCTACCTCCTGCTAGCAGAGCTGAGGTGTCTGGGACTTGCACTTTAAAGCATTAATATTGCTCTCTGATACGCTGATGGGGTTGCAAAAAAGTATTCTGGTGAAGGCTAACTGCTATCTGCTCAGAATTTAAACATGGGAATCAAATGCACAGTGGGATGTACCAGCCATAAGAACTGTAGACAAATCTTTGAGGTCTTCCCTTAGACATGCTGGGAACATTTTTCCACTCAGCCTTGAAAGAGTCAGGATTTTTCCAAGACATCCAAGTAAAGTTAAATTGTTGATCAGCATCCAGAGCAGACCTGCCTGGTTGAGGTTGTGAAAGAAAAATGGCTTTATTAGGGCCTGTCAAAGCATAAACCTGATCCCATGCTGAAGACACTGCTTCACTGTCTGTGATAAAGGACCTCTGTGTAATGATAGGTTCTACCCCAGCAGGAAGATAAATAGGCAGCAGAGCCTGTCTGGGTGCACACCGCTGTCGGTGCTGGTTTGCACTGGATGTGTCCTCATCAGGGAGCCACTGCCGGGACACAGTAGTTTCAGCTCTCAAAGCAGCAGCTCAGCTGGGGTTTTAGGCTTCTGTGGATTCCCACAGCATGAATTTTCCCTTTATACACCAACACCGTGTCTTTCCTGACTTGCTTGTGTGCAGGCCACTCCAGGCCACTTCACACCACTCAAGGCCACTTCATCTTATGGGAGAGGTGCACCCACTGAGCCATCCTCACTTGGGTGACACGGGCACTGCCTTCAGGGAGATCAGAGCGAGCATCTGCAGGATTAGACCATGGTGGACTCAGGAGCATGGCCAGCACTAAGAAGTCAGACTCCTGAGAATTAATGAGTCTCTGTGTAAGCCAGGAGCCTCTTCACTTCAGAAGGGACATGCATGCAAAAAAACTTGGAAATCCCTCTGCCCTGCAGACAGCAAGCTGCAGTTCCCAGGACTGCTTCTTTTTCTTTCCATAAATTCCTCTCCTGAGTAGCTTTCCTACAATTAAATGAAGCATTTCAGGGCATGGGCAAGCACTGTCCTAGAAACACATCGACTTCTGCTATTCTTTTGTCACATCAAGAGGGAAAATTAAAAGAGCACAACTTAGACTTGAGAGAAACACAGATATAACTATCAAAGCCTCATATTCATAGAATCATAGAATGGTTTGGGTTGGAAGGGACCTTAAAGACCATCTAGTTCCAACCCCCCTGCCATGGGCAGGGACACCTTCCACTAGCCCAGGTTGCCCAAAGCCCCGTCCAACCTGGCCTTGAACCCTTCCAGGGAGGGGGCAGCCACAGCTTCTCTGGGCAACCTGTTCCACTGTCTCACCACCCTCACAGGAAATAATTTCTTCCTTATATCTAATCTAAATCTACCTTCTTTCAGTTTAAAACCACTACCCCTCATTCTATCCCTTCGTGGACTCCTCTGGACTCACTCAAGCAGGTCCGTGTCCTTCTGATGTTGGTGCCCCCAGAGCTGGACACAGTACTGCAGGTGGGGTCTCACAAGAGCGGAGTAGAGGAGGAGAATCCCCTCTCTTGGCCTGCTGGCCACACCTCTCTTGATGCAGCCCAGGACCATGGTTGGATTTCTGGGCTGTGAGCACACACTGCTGGCTTACAGTCAGTTTTCCACCCACTAACACCCCCAAGTCCTTCTCCTCAGGGCTGCTCTCAACCTAGTCCTCGCCCAGCCTGTATTTGTGCTTGGGATTGCCCTGACCCATGGGCAGGACCTTGCCCTTGGCCTCGTTGAACTCCATGAGCTTTGCATGTCCCACCTCCCCAGCCTGTCCAGGACCCTCTGGATGGCACATCCCTTCCCTCCAGCATGTCACCGCACCACACAGCTTGGTGTCATTGGTGAACTTGCTGAAGGTGCCTCGATCCCGCTGTCCATGTCTCCAACCAAGATGTTAAACAGCGCTGGTCCCAACCCCGACCCCTGAGGACGCCACTCATCACTGCTCCCCACTTGGCCATGGAGCTGTTGATCGCAACTCTCTGAGTGCAACCATCCAGCCAATTCCTGATCCACCGAGTGGTCCATCCATCAAATCCATGTCTCTCCAATTTAGAGACAAGGATGTCATGTGGGAATGTGTCAAAAGTTTGCACAAGTCCAGTAGGTGAGGTTTGTTGCTCTCCCCTTATCCACCAGCACTGTAACCCCATTGTAGAAGACCACCACATTTGTCAGGCACCATTTGACCTTAGTGAAGCCCTGTTGACTGTCACCAATCACCTCCTTATTTTCCACATGCCCTAGCAGAGTTTCCAGGAGGACCTGCTCCATGATCTTGCCAGGCACAGAAGTGAGACTGACTGACCTGTAGTTCCCTGGGTCTTCCTTTTTTCCCTTTTTAAAAATAGGTGTTATGCTTCTCCTTTTCCAGTCAGTGGGCTTCACCAGACTGCCACAACTTCTCAAATATGACAGATAATGGCTGAGCCATTTCATCCGCAAGTTCCCTCAGGACCCACAGATGCATCTCATCAGGTCCCATGGACTTGTGCACCTTCAGGTTCCTTAGATGGTCTCGAACCTGATCTTCTCCTACCGTGGGCAGTTCTTCATACTCCCAGTCTCTGCATTTGCCTTCTGTGACTTGGGCAGTGTGGCTGGAGCACTTGCTGGTGAAGACTGAGGCAAAAAAGTCATCGAGTATCTCAGCCTTCTCCACATCCCAGGTAACCAAGTCTCCCATTTCCTTCCAGAGAGGGCACACATTTTCCCTAGTCTTCCTTTTATCACCAACATACCTATAGAGGCTTTTCTTGTTGCCCTTGACATCCCTGGCCAGATTTAATTCTATCAGGGCTTTATTTTTCCTCACCTGATCCCTGGCTGCTCAAAAAGTTTCTCTGTACCCCTCCCAGGCTACCTGTCCCTGCTTCCACCCTCTGTAGGCTTCTTTTTTTGTGTTTGAGTTTGTCCAGAAGCTCCTTGTTCATCCACGCAGGTCTCCTTGCGTTCTTACCTGACTTCCTCTTTGTTGGGATGCATCACTCCTGAGCTCAGAGGAGGTGATCCTTAAATATTAACCAGCTTTCTTGGGCCCCTCTTTCCTCCAACGCTTTATCCCATGCTAGTCTGCCAAGCAGATCCCTCAAGAGGCCAAAGTCCGCTCTCCTGAAGTCCAGGGTAGTGAGCTTGCTGTGCACCTTCCTCACTGCCCTAAGGATCTTGAACCCCACCATTTCATGGTCACCACATGGTCTTGCTTTTACTGGCCACCAAGACTGGGTAAGGTGAGGTGAGATCTGTAATGGTAGCCTCGTGCTTTTTTCTATCTGCTCGAGTGTTTTGTCCAGACAGAGGACATCAGATCTGTAGTCTTCTTACCAGAATAGAAATATAGTTCAGACTATCCTCAGTCCAAAATTGAGAGGCAGGAATGTTCTGCTCAGTGTCAGGTGTATCCAACCAACAAACTGCATGATGTGCGTCTATCAAACAAAAAACAGGATTTCAAAATCTGGTCACTGAAAGGTAACTGTGTGTTATATCCTGCACTATTGGTGCTTCAAGCAGGGAGTATTCTCTAGTTTTGGCAGGAAGGAATCATTGAACCTGGTATTTCAGGACCTACAGTGGTGTCAAGGATGCCATCATGCTCAAAGTATATCGGCATGGACAGACACAGACAGCTGCCTGTTACCACCATCTCTTCTCCAAAGCAGAGAGATATGAGACAACTCTAGACCAAATATTAATAGTCATGTTAGCATGGCATGGAGCCCAAGGTAATATGCCAAGCCTCTCAGTTTGTTCCTACATTGTTTATATGTGTTTATAATCTTTAAATCATAGCACTCTACCATACTAAAAGATCCCAAACAGATGCAACAATAAACTGAAATTCAACAGATTCTAAGGCAGAGAGACAGAGCAGAAAATAGTACTGGTGAATCACAAATACTGAAACAAAATAAATGAATCAGTCCTAAATAGTCTAATTAATAAAGGTTAATTTATTTATCATCCTAGCTAACCTGATATCCCTGAACTCATCTAAATTAATGCAAAATGAACAAAGCACAAAAAGGGCAGCAGTAATTGAAAAGCCTCAGTAGATACACCTTCCAGAAGCTTCTTTTTCTGCTACATAAAAAGCATCCTGGGATCATCAGTATATCGGTGTGGTCAAGGTGCACAGACATGCTCGCTCACATCCTGATTGGCAGCAGCATAATTAAAAGGTTATTAATGGATTAACACTTTCTGAGTTAGAGACAGATCTTTCCTCTCTTCCCTTTATCATGAAAGGCAGACATGGTCACCAAGACCAGCTCTACCCATACACAAAACGGTGCCTCCATCATACCCAATGCAGGCTGCAGGGAGGAAGATTTCATCACTTCTGGAAAATCAAGCCTGGGGCACTTACGGGCTGAGAAATAAATGTCTACTGAGACTAACTACAAAGTCATTCACTGTAAAATGCTACTGCTTTTCTATGCCTGTATCTACCCCCACAATGGCATAAAATTCAGCATCTGGATTAGTGAAAACATCATTGCACTTGCTGGTTCACAGTAGTTGTAAATGCAGCTACCTACAGAAGTGCCATACGTATCGGTCCTCCCCAAGGTACAGTCCCCTAACCCTGAAGTCTTCTAAAACAGTCACAAAATTCTTCCTTAAGACTCAAAACTTAGAGAGATAAGGCAGTTTCATGGTTCACCAGGACAAAGTTGATGTGAACACTGCACTTCAGGCTGGCACCAGGAGTGCTCAGGGCAGCTGCAGGTACCCCATTCCTCCCACCACCCCCTAAGCTGTCCTACATGTGGTTCATGCAACAGAGGTCATTGACTAATATTTCAATAGCACAAAAAAAAAATCTAATTTTTATGCTTTCTGTTGCACCATTAAAACTCTTCAACATATGTTTGGAAAATTCAAGGTTCCCACAAAGCCATTACAATTTTTTTCATTTGGGGGCTTCACTAGGTTCTCTCCTTCTATTTTGGCTCCTTGGTATGTGAGTTATAAGACTGATTTCTAATATACTTAAAGAGGAAAAGAATTGCCTAGGTCTACAAAGACTGTTTCACGTTGCTGATTTCTGAGTTTGTTGGGGATATCCTGATATCAATCTTTTGATGCCCCTTTAAACTCCACACACTCAATGGCTTCCCCAGCAGGTACTTTTGCCTTCCATCAGGAAGGAGAGATGTGGCCCTCACTAAAATGTTTTGGTATCAACCTATGAAACAGGGCTTGAAACATGGAATTAAAGAAATCTAATGGGGGTAAAAAAGTAGAAATTGAGATTATACAGCAGAGTTATAGTCATAAAGTTACTAATCTTCTTTCTTTTTAAGAGTCTTTCTGGATTACTGTAACCTATACAATGTAGATGTCTGTGTGTCATTTCTAAAGGCATAAGTGGCTGTCACTTATGTACCTGTGGGAAATAGTAGAAGAGCCTGTCAAAATGCTCAATTTCAGATGGGCATGTGTATTTTTCATTACTTCTGTCCTTGACAGTTCTGCAGCTGCTAAGGAATTCTTTCCTCTTTCAGAAAGAGGAAAAAAAAAAAAAAAAAAAAAGATACTTAGGACTGTATTTTTCTGGTTTTAAAGCGATAAGTGCAGTTTTTGGAAGTAAAGATAGCTTCCCACTCTGTCCAAGCAGACCTGGGAGCTCTGATGTGTCACTGGAGAAAAAGGCAGAACAATTCTGGGAGGTTTTAAAGGTCATGGCTTAACTGAACTGTAATTGACTTTCAAACGTTGATCCATTATTATTAGTGTTTGTTTAAAAATCAAAGGTTATTTGATTTGAAGTTATTTTGCTGCTTTCAGAGGCCGGAAACCCTCAGTTTGACTCCACTAAATTTGATCATTCCACCAAAACAAAAAATTTTAGAGAAGCTTTTCTTCCAGTAATGCTCTCTTCTGCCCCTCACTTAACTTTTTCATACCCAACTGCCCATGGAGAATTTTCTTAGCTCTAGAGCAGCTTCTACTTGGCTTTGGCTTCTTCCTTATTGTGAGTACTACCCATGAATATCTTCCAGCTTCCATATGTAGAAGGCAGCCCTGGCTGTGAGTCCTGGATATGGTCAGGAAGATTCTTCAGCAGCAGCTGCACAGTGAAAATATCAATCATTTTTTAACATGGTTTCTAGAGTTAAAACAGCTCTTTTCGTTCTTTCTGTGTTCAGTTATACTGACCCATAACGGGCAACCATGGGTGTGGCAGTAGCCACCAGAAGGTCCCAGGCTTCCATCAAAAGAGTAGAAACTCTTTCACATTTCATTTCCACTGGTCCAGATGACTTTACTACCGACATCTTGAAAGAACAGACACACCACAGCTTGAGTGCTGAAGTGGGTTAGTGAGAAATCATTTCCAATTGTTTATTCATTGACTATTGCAGGGAGGAAAGCTCCAGATATTTCATTTTACGAACATTATTTAATTCTTATTTTCAATTACCAGGTAAATAAGAAAACAGACAGTTTAAAAATTGTGTATAACTCCATTATGAATTACCAGACCCTCTTGGAATAGAATTGTGATTATTAGTCCCAATTCTCATCTCAGCCCGAGGTTGACAAAGTCAATGTCTTCTTAACCTTAATCTTATAAGAAATCTATTTGGTTTTCTGGGCCCACTGAGGTTTGAGTCTTTAGGAGGTTAAGTTTTCTTAACAAAAATTATGGTGATATAAACTTCCATTTCCTTTAAAAGCAATGATTTTCATATAAGCACGTGACTCCACCTGGGATTTGAAGAAAATGGTCAAATGCTGCAGAAAAGCTATGAGCCACAGTGGATTGACTAGAGAAAATGTATGAAGCTCCTGGGCCATTACTTAAAAAATACAGCCAGGTATTGAGTGTAATTGGTAATAACATGTATTAGCCCCCGGGGCAAGGACAGGTTTTGTTTGATTCTGCACAGTAGCTAGCACAAAAATATCTTGGACCTGAGGCACAATTGTAGTATAAATAATATAAATAATTTGGACACTGACCATATGGGACCAAACCCAAAGCTAGAGCAAGATGAGTTGATCTGCTGTGGAGGATGGAATCATGCCAGTTTATGCTGAGGAAATGGCCCAAGATCTGATCATGTTTGTGGGAACCAGATGGTGGTTTATGATTTTTTTTTTTTTTTTCATTTAAAATTCTTCAGCATGGCAAGGGGAAAAGGGAGAGAGAAGCAGTGTTTCAGCAGGTTGGTGAGTCATGTGGAGGGGGGAAGAAACGGTAGCATTTTCCTAGTTTTGTGGAGTATAACATAGAATGAAACAGCATTACAGAGTAACCAAAGTGCTTGATACTCTTGGATATGAATATATATTCCTGGCATTGTATAGAAGGTTTTCCATCTTGTGTTCCACTGAAGCCAGCACAGGACCTGGCTGGTTTACTCCAGCTGTGGGTCAAGTCTAAGTCTCCTACATGTCCACCCTGTGCCCCTCCTCATTGGAGGCTACAAGGAGACTGCTAACGAACATGTGAACCCATCAGTTCTCCTGCATGTTGCTCCACTCAAACCTCTACCCACGCTTCCTACAAGGAAAGAGTAAACTACCACACTATACTCCTATCCTTTTTCTTTAAAAAGAGTTTTACTTGAAATACTGAAGAGCAACAACTCCACAAAGTGCAATGAGAAGGCCAAGAAGCTATTTAAGACCTTCCCAGTACCTTCACCTTTTGGAGAAAATTAATAACCTACTAAGCAGGCAGTAGCACATAGCAGTGACTGTTCAGAAGAGAAAAGCTCAGCAGCAGCTCTGCCTCGCTTTGCCAGGCAGGAGCTTCCCTGGAGAGCTTGCCTGTTAGATGCATGGCAGGAGCCTTGGTAGAGCTTCTGTCAGGTCACCGACAGTCCCAGCGTGAGTTCTCATTTGGGCTTGTGCCTTTCGTTCTCCGTATGTGTATATGCAGCTATATATATGTGAGTGCATATACACAGATACACATTTATAAAATCTCAGTCAAACTTGTGGACAAAGGGTCTTCAAACATTGTATTCAACAATTTTGCAATAAAACGAAGAGCCATTTGCAGTCAACCCAGCTAAGGATCGCCAAGAGATTGTCACCTAAGTAGGTGCTGTGGAGGCACAGAGGCCCCTTGCAGGATAGCCTGGTGCAGATATCATCACTTCTGGCCAATCCTAAACTTGAAAGAGCAGCCAAGGTAGGCAGAGCAGTTAGAAGTTACACCAAGACACCCCACATAGTCAACCAAAACACAGTGGTCATGATCACCCCTTTCCTGATAAGAACCAGCTGATCCTCCAAATCATTTGGTTTTCATTGCTGGACTGGGTACCTGCCTGGTATGGGAATGGCTCCTGCCATTTCCCCTCAGCAGAGGACTGTAGGGAGCAGATCCGATTGCCACGTTAGCACCCCAGCACCTATTTCCAACTGTAGAGATATTTGCCAGGTGGCAAAAACACAGTGGGAGCTGCTTGTTCAAAGGCAGGGAATGGCATCAATAAATTCAGAGCCTATCTGCTTGCAGGGGAACACTGCAGAGACAGTGATGAAACCTCTGATACTGCTTCTAATTGCAGCCTTTGCCCCTGGGAGCTGCAGTCTTTATTAATGCAATTATGATGTAGCCAAAGGCAGCGAATGCTTCTGCTGACCTTGGTAGGGGAATGGAGGCCTTTAGTCACCACGGGAAATTGCTTCCTCCCCTGGCAAATGGCACATAACCCAGTACGTTCCCATTCCTGCAGATGCACCATCTTGTCATTTGACCAGAGAGTATGTAAATTGCTGTTTGATGCCACCTCCCTTACCCTCGCAAATCAGAAATAAAATCCAACTACTTTCAAGTTAGTCTTTTGGTAAAGGAAAATAAAAAAATATAAAATTATACTAGAAGTACACTTAAATCTTGATTTACAAAGAGTAATAATAACCCTTAAAGAGTCCTAATTACAACCATTTTGAGCTCTGATTTAATTGTAATTTGATGCTTCAGTTCAATTAGCCTAAAGGCATTCAACATGGAGACCTGCTCTCAAAAAATATTTCCATAAATTTAAATTCTGAAACATGGCAAGAAGCTGCCATTAGCAATAACAATAGGGTGTTTGAGGGAACATGTCTTAATGATTCAACAATGAGATTTCTGACCACATGCTACAGACTTATAACCAAAGCAGGTTCTAACCTCAGAGCATCATCTACTCTTAGTCAAAAGAGCATTTCATGAGGTTACCATATATGCTTTCTAAATACAAATCTGAAAGAGAATTACCAGTTGTGCTTGGATTTTAAAGGACCAAAAAACCTCTTCTCCAGATATTAGTCCCAGCACTTTATCCCCAGTAGCTCTAAATTGCACTAACTACCACCAAGCTTTGAGTTTCCCCATGTAATAGATCAATCACAGAAGGAAGTAAAGGACATCCCAGAACTGGACATCTCAATTTGACTACTCAAGGCAGACAGCGAGTGGAAAAATGAGAACTGTTACTTTACATAAAAAGATACTGAGGTCTGGAGGAGCTGGATGGCTTGGCCAAGGTCACTCAAGAAATAGTCCACACAATTATGGAATATCCTGGTGGCATTGGACCTACCTTTTCTGGTGCTGGCTCTGGCCCGAGGACAGCCTGTGTGCCAGCCACAAGGTCTTTGGCTGGGCTTCACTGCAGAAGTAAAGCCTCCACCTTCAGCACTTTTCATCCCTGAGACCTTGTTGAAGGTCTTTTGGGTCTTGTACGTCAAGGAGACCTGAAAGATCTTTTTTCAAAGTACCTGCAAAAAGGACAAAAAGACCTACGAGGTCCTTTTGAAAAGGAGAGGATTGAGAATTGATAAAAAAGAATGCATGCAGAGGCATGGAAGGCAAGTTGGGCAGGTTGCTTGTACCTACCTAGAGAACACTTTTCCTTGGTGCAACTGGTAGATGCTGTGACAAGGCCCTGGGGAACCGTGTGCCACCAGCTAAAAGCCCAGAGAACTAAAGACCCTCCCATAGTGTGAGGGAATAAGACATGGACAGATGCTTTTAGTCAGATGATTCATCTTCAAGAAGCCTAAGGGCCAGAGTTTTAGAAGACATTATAATGCATTAGTCAGCCTTAAAGTAAAGGCTTCTGTGAACCTCAATATCTTAAAATAAATATGCCTTAGAGACTTGCTCAAGGTTGTACAGAAACTCTGGCAGTGCAGGGAAACAACCGTGTTCCTTACAGCCCCAGACCACCAAGCTGCTCTTCCTCGGTACAAACACCCATTAATGAGCAAAGGGTGATTTGCATGAATTTTACTGTGCTGCTCACAGCTCATGATAGCTTTCCATTTTGCATGATGCTAGAGTTTAGTCTCCTACTGTTAAGCATGAAAAACTGCCATAAAGCAACAGCTGGTGCTAGCAATATCTGCTCAATCCCTAACACCACCCAGCATGTACTAGTACTGAATATTGATGAAACTCAATCTTATTACCATGTAGCACAATATGTTCCTTGCCTATAGGTTCCCTTCACAGAGTTTTCTCCTTACAAAAAACCTGAGATGCAAAATGAAGATCCAGGTCAGGTCCAGGTCCAAAAATCCCACTTAACCCAGGGTTTTGTGAAAGGCCCATGGGTCTTGCTTGGCTCTAGGAAGGAGTGCTTGCTTCCTACTGCAGAATTCTAACACAGCTGCTGAGTGAACCCAAAGTTGGGGGATGTCAGGTCTCGATCCGCCTCTACTTAAGAACACATTTTGATGCAATCTGATGTCACGTGTCTTGAAGAAAAGGCAAATTAAGCACTTCAGACTAGCAAGTTTCCATGCACAGCAAATTTTGTTCGCTATATAAAATCCAAAATTAAAATCACTGTTTACCAAATTCAGTTTCTCATTTTGATGCCTTTTTCAAGTTCAAGACTGGAAATGAAAAAAAATGTTTTGAGCTGTATCAGTCCAGAAAAAGAAACACAAGTGTAAATTACAAGACAATGCTATTCCAGATACAGACACTTCTGAGAATTTAGTGAACTTAGAAGACCTATGCATCATTGATTCATTCTTTGGTAGTGGTCCAAATTACACAAGATCCACATTATTAACTTCTGTAGCTGATAAGACACGTTATGAATTCCCACATTCACCCCCTCAACCAAAGAAAATTGAAGAAACAGCAAAAGCAGTGTTTTGAACACTCTGGTGGTCTACAAGTCAATAGAAGCTGCTCTATAAAACAAGGAAAGGTATGAAACTCAGTGGCAGGGGAACATGCACGTTATTGCCTTCCAGCACCCACATACAGGGCTGGTTCCGGACTGCTTGTAGTGATCACAGACAGCAACTGAACAACCCTCGCCCACCTTACAGACCAGAAACAAGGAGGGAAGAGACCTCAACAGGCCAGCCTCTACACTGGTGAAGGATCACCATTACACAAACCATACCTTAATTTCCTGTTCATGCTTGTGCTGAAGCTTTCACACTGCCCTGAGGCAAGCGATGACAGTACTTGGCTATCCTTCCTGTTGGAAAGTTGCACTCAGTGGTCTAAACAGATGAAAACTAAAACCATGACTACTTCTCCCATGAATAGTGGGCATGGACAGCATTTTATTCCTCGCTGCTTGGTTCAAAATAGTTTAAAACCCTAATCCTTCTCTGATATATTTGCAGCTGAGACCTTCTGTTTGACCTCATTTGCAGATTTAATAAGAACAATCTCTATGTCATCCTCAAGATCATTAATGAAATACTGATTGACAGTAAACCCAGGATAAAAATTTGCAGAACCCCACTTTGCAAAGTCTTCTGTTTTGATAAGCAACAACTTTCTAGCATGGCTTTCCTAGCAGTTTTGCAATCACCAAATGAAAATTTTCTTCTAATGAGGTTTCTCTACCTTGATTATGAAAATATAATTGGAGAAAATCAAAAGCTTTATTAATGTCAAGTTATATGATATCCACTGCTTTTCTTTTGATCATAAAACTGGATTATACTGTCACAGGATAAAAATCAACATGTTTTGAAAGCCATTTGTTCTAGACAAAGCCCATGGGATGCTTCTGACCTCCTCATTATGTGCTAACAGTTTCATTATTTGTTCCAGTATTTTCCTGGCAGATAAAATTAAACTGCTGGTCTGCACATGGAGCTTCCTTAACCCCATTTGGAAGAGAATTATTTTATCTTTGCCAGGAGACATTACCCATTCTTCATAAGGTCTCAAATATAGTAGCGAACAGCTCTGAGTTTGCTCCAGGCTTTTCTCTACATACCCTACAGTGAATTTTCACTGCACCTAGATGATTTGAGAACAACAATCCACATTCTTTTTCTTTCTTTCTTCTGTGTTGGGTGCCTGGTGGCAGCTGCACATTTTAGTTGAAGCTGAAGCAATTCAACATGAAACACTCTAATGTGCTGGGCATTGATCATCCACAACCTTCCCTCTTCACTGAGGACCAGACCAACACTTTCCCATCTTCCTCTTGAATCCAACACACTTGTGCAGTAGATTCTTCTCATCCTCTGTATCCTTCCTAGTTCTCTCATCATTTTGTGCCTTGGTCTTTTGGTTCCATCCTCCCAGGCTCACACACTAGTCTTTTGTATTCCTCCTTAGTAATTTGACCCAGTTTCCATAGTCTGAACTGTTCTGCTTTGCATTTGTGGTGACCAAAGGCATCGTGACTGAGCACTAATAAACAAAGACTATTAGATGCACAGACAAAGCATGCCAGAGAGATCTGGGCCACCATCACCCCTGTCCAGCACACTGATTTCTCTTTGCATGCTGATCTGAGAGACTTTTGCTTGCAGAAAGATAGGAGACAGCCACTTTTTTTTGGGATGCAATTAGCAATTATTTGCCCTAATGTCTGTAAAAACTGGCCTATGACTCAGTTGTTCTAGGCACTCGGTGTACAGAGCAAAAAGTCTCTTCCTTAGCTGATGAAGGTATCACGTGCAAAGCTGATGGGATGACAGAGAGAATTGGCAGGAGACCTCCAGGCCCTGGGCTGGGAACAGCGAGAGGCAAAGGGCAGGGAGCTAGTTTGCCCTCCTGCAGATCACTCATTCCCCCTGTGATCTACTGCTGCCTTCAGTAAGACAAGAGAAGCAATAAGGAATCAGGGAGACTATCCTGAGCAGCCCCATGGGCAAAAATCCCATGTCAGTGGTCTACCCGGTGTCACGATTTGAAAGTTCAAAACGGATGTTAAAGAAAGAAAGTAAAGGGCCATCGTGAGGAATTTAGCAAGTCTTTACAGGCAGTTTGTGCAGCTGTGAGAGACTGCTTAGGAGAAGCCACAAAGATGCTTGTCAAGAGGGTAGATTGGCATCAGGGAAGGAATACACTTGAAGAGCCAGGACAACAGCTTTGCTGGCACATCAGTGCTGTCACAGGGAAGGGGACCAACAGCGCTGTAGGCAGAGGAGAGGTGTCACAGCCCACTGGTAAAAACAAGATTCCCAGAGAAATGTTTTAACTGAGCAGAATGGAGCAGAACCGTACTTGCTGAGGCCAGGACAGGGCAGTAAGTGGAGATGAAGTCACAGTCCCAAGTTTCTGGCATGTCTGGGTTTACTAGTTGCGGGTTATTTTTTCTTCATCTGAATGAAAAAAATCTTGGTGAGGGGAAGAAAACAGGATTCATGACAATTTTCTAGGTTTTCTATTACTCTGGAAGCCCAGCAAGACAAGCGGTTGGAGTTGGCTTGAGGGTATCCACAAACCTGTCTATGCACAAAGAAAATCTCCATCAAACCTGCAATATGTTGGTCAAGATCCAGACCCACTGTATCTATGAAAGTCTTTAGTACCCCGCCCTGTACTGTGTATACCTGGTAGCACCGGAAAAAAACATATGAGCCCTAGATAGGCTGTCAGTCACAGACACCCTACCTGCATAAATGGATCAGAAGGATTGAATTATAGAAGTGTTAGGCAGAAAGTCTGCAAAATTTCGAAGTAGCTTCAACACAAGGACCCAGAGGGAAATCTGAGTCAAAGACAGCAAGAGGGAGCTGACCTGAATGATAATCATGGTATTGGCAGCTGATCAAGGAGGAAGACAGAGGGAAGCCCATGAGGAAGAGACTGAGGTCTCAGCCACGTGGAGATTGAGCTGATGGTTGCATCTCCAGAAGGTATTGAAGAGACAGACTGAGACTTTCATATGGACAGAAGGAGACAGGACAGGAGTGATCAGGCAGATATGAGTCACCAGCACAAAATCAGGAGTTGACTGTCTCTTTGCAGAAGAGGTTGTTCCCAGGTAAGGCCTAAGGAGAAGAACGTGACTCAAGGGTGGGTGTCATTGCTACAGAGGGTCAGAGCAGGCAATACCGCATTGCAACCTTGGCCCCAGGTCCTGCTGTTGCCAGATAACCCCAAGACAAGAACAAGAGCCCAGCATGACCACATCACTCCACCAACAGCAAGTAACAAATCACTGTAGTCTTAGAGCAGACATGTGTAATATCACAAAAAGTTTGTTAAAGATCTGGGGGAAGATCACACCTGGGTGACTGGGCTAGATAAATTAATAAAAGGAAACAATACTTTGGTGAAAAGTACAACTCATCATCTTTCTTACCACTGTAGAAGCAAAGCCTGAAATCTTTGTTTGGACAGTAACGAAGAGCCCTGCTGGTCAACAGGTAGCATGAGAAAAACCCCAAACCGGGATTATTTTGCTTTTAGCATGTTATAGAAATGGGTTGCAACTTGCAAGGTCATGCTTGTTACCTGGCCAACCTATTCCTCAGGAAAAAAAGCAAACAGAAAAAGACAAATTCACCTAATTGAATTAACCAATTGCACCGATACAAACCAGTGAAACCACATTGCCTCTGGGCTCTCCTGGGGTACAGAGACACAAGTACCACTGGGTGAGAGCACACACCTCTGTTCATCACCTACCTACACCCCGGATGGGACAAATCCCACACCACCCCCGTGGTGAAACATGGACAAAACCCAGCAGCTGCCACAAATGAAGGTTTTAAGGACCCAGGCAAACTGGCAGTGGCTCAGCCGGACCCAGTCTGTGTATTGGAAGTTGATGGCATCTCTGTATTCATGGACATCTCGGTGCATCCTTTGGCTCCCAGCATGTTTGGATAGTAAACACACAGCAGTGGGAATTTCTGACTAAATTATTTAGCTTCTCTCAATCCAGTATTAACTGGTATTGAATCACTTTGAGGAAAAATCTAGTATTTTCCATAATATCTGGTTTCAGATTAAATAACCCAGGTGTTTGCTTGAAAAGAAAGAAGGATTCCTGTAGCAAATATTTGTTCATTTATTCGCTTTCTTTCAGTTTCTTTGTAAAACACCAAATCTTCCAAGAACTCTCCACATTTTCCATGACATTGATCAAAGGTATCATTATTAATGAAGAACTCATTTGACAGAACATGTTCAGAAAAAATATTTTTCCCCCTAACAAGATATCTCAAAGATCAGGAGCTTGGCATCAAAAATGCCCCAAACAGCCCTCCTGTGCATGAAGGATCGTAACTGGAGGTAAAAGGCACCAAAAGGGCTGTGGGACAGAAATCCCATGCCTGGTCTCCAGTGCCTACACGGCCAGGGTAACCACATACCCTGTCATACAGCACTGCCATCGCCAGTGGCAGGCCATAAGTTTTGTACCAAGCCTGCAAAACCTCAGGACTGAAATAAAGACATGGGATGCAGCACAGGGGCATGCAGGTGTGGGGTGACCAGAGCTGGGGCACAGGCTGGCAGTGGGGACCCCACAGCTATAAACAACTCACCAATGGTCACTTAAAGAAATGTAGACCTGGAGCTGGGCTAAGTTGGTTTTAGGTGTGATAAAGAACACAGAAGCAGAACCAAACCTATGAAAAGGCCACTGCATGTGATAAATTTAGACGTAACACAGCTGCAAACCATGAAGAAAGAAGCAATGGTGTAAAGGCCTTTTTGCTCAATAAAGAAAAAGCAAAGGTGTAAAGGCATGTTAGCAAATATAAAAAAATTACCCCAAGAGGACCTAGAGCAAGCAAACCAAAATCACCACCAAGAACATCATGTTCTTAACAAAGGACTCGGGTGCTGACAACTTGCTGTAACATCCCGCGTTGCTACCAGAATGAAACCACCAACCTTGAGCCAGGGGAGCAGGGCAGGGATGAGCATAAACCCCCCAAAAAAGCGGTATAAACCAGGTGCATGTATAAACATTTTAATTGCATTATTTCTTTTTCTGTAACAACCTACCTTGTCTAATAAATATTAAAATATTAAGATACCATATATAGTAGCAATATGTTCTTGGCTTTACTTACACATAAGGTGTGCTTCCTTTTTGCCCATAAAGATTTTGAGCATAACATTAAGCAGCATTAAATTCTGACTGAAAAGGGGCTCAGCACAAGTTGTCATTTATATATATTTTTAATGGGATTTGGTGACTACTTTCCCTCTGATTGGGTTTTCCTACAGAGGGGCCTCTCCCAGTTGCAGCCGATGCTGTTCGCTCCCCATCTGTTCTCCCTGAAGAGACCTTTGCAAATACACTGTGAGAAATCCTCAGTTCCTCTGCTGAAGCCACAAATTAATTTTCTGTTATACCCAGTGCCATAAAGCCGAAGCAAGGGGCCTTGTAGTCATGTCTCAGTGACAGTGTCCCCTGTCCCACAGCACCATCTCGTGGGAGATTGCAGTTTGAAAGAACCCACCAGCAAAACCACCAATTTGGATTAAATCCACTTCCAAGAGTCCTGTCACTCTTCCCACAGCTTCAAATCCCTTCAGGAAGCTGCCATGGCACAGCAGGATCAGTGCTGCAGCTTTGCAGAGCTTGCACTACCTCTTGAGTGCAACTAAACCAGCAAGGAGCGACAGGGAGCCCCCCACCATGGCACCGCCTCACCGTGAGTTTATTTTTCCAGGAGGAAGCAAAGCACCCTGCATCGCATTGCAAAAGCCATGCCCTTTAACCTGCTGGGAAGGGTCAAGGCTCAGAGCAGGAGCAGAAGCGCAGCAACTATTTAGCCTATCCATAAAGTGCCCTGTTGCAATTCTCTCCAGAAGAGAAGACCTTCAAGTGCTGCCTGCTCAGGTCTCAGGAGATGATCAGTGGGAGGAAGAGCCCACACAAGCCCCCATGTCATGTGGTCATGTCCAACAGTTGGCAAAGCCTCCAACTCCACAGCTGCAACTACCTTCCTCCAGCGCCAATCAAATACCCCTGAAAAGTCTCCCCAAAGCCATAAAGAGGTTTCATAAACCCTCTCTTTGGGTAGTCTGGGAGATCTTACAATAGACCCAAAAGCGTATGTCTCAAGGATATAAGAGAAGTCTAGACCAGAGAAAGTTTTTATCATCTCAAAGATGTTTGTATTTGTGGTCCCGTTGTTTGGAGGTCGTGATTTAGTGGATCAGCTATTGCTTGAGTGATTTCCCCCATATTTATAAGATTTCCCACAAGAGGACTGCTGTATGTCAAGGAAGAGAAGAACCAGACCCCGTAGATGCAGGCGAGGCTCCTGCCCAAAAGCTGTGCCAGGCTCAGACTCAGGGCCCATCCTTCCTCCCAAGGTTTCCTGAAGAATATGTTGGAGGGTGGAATTACCACCCCTCAGAAACAAACAAAAAAAATGTTAAAACCAGTTTAATTCCATTTAACTTATTTTCTGCCTAGGTTTATGGGAAAAACATGACTTTGCCTGCCTTATGAGCCTGTCTGCAGCTGCAGGTGATTTGCTGGGATACAGGGAAAAAGAGGAAACAGTGCTCCCAAGCTTGGGTGCTGCAGGCCACCAGCTGGGTCCTGCCACGGGGCACAGAGACACCTTCCAGAAAAGCATCACCTGAGGCCACTTCAATGGCACCACTTTTCCTGAGGGGCATCCACACCAATTCTCCTCCCCATAGGAACAGCTTCTGCTGCCTTTTTAATGAAAATATCAGCCTTCTTAGCCAGCACTGCAGTGAGAAAATAGTAGGAGTAGCAAACAGCTGCTATCTGCTACAAACATTTGACATAAAGCATATCAAATTAGCTCTACAAATCAGCAGCTAATGCCTCATACCTACACAACTCAGCAGCACATCGCCCTCAGCCACGTGCTGGGAATCCCGTTTGGTAAGCAGCAGTCTGCACGCCAAGGCAGGAGCCCCAGATGTTTGGCTGCATCTCCCACACGTGTACCAAAACTAGAATTTAGCCTCCAGCTTGCAACTGTAGGAGTTCCGTGCTCCCAGTTCCTTTAGATACCAGCCCCAAAGGGTTATTATGTGCTCGATTGATACCAGCACGTTGAAAATGTGGTGTGTCAGGCATCTATGAAGCTTTGAGGTATCCTGCTGATACATCCAGGCTGATTTATTTTTTCAAACAGAGAGAGATCTTGGTGATGGGGAAGCACTGTGCACGCTGGTCCCACAGCCAGTATCAGACACAGGTAGCAGAGCAAACACGTCTCTGAGGAGGGAGACAGCAGACCAAGGAGTCTGCGGTAGTTTTATCCATCCTCACCTTCTTCACTAGGCGCTCTTTACATTTCAGTGTCTCACAACCACTGCAAGTCCAGCCCTGTGGAGCTCAGCAGGGCAGAAACCAGGGTTCACCTTGCTGCCTTGTCCATCCCCTGAATGAACCACTCTTTGCAGAAAAGTTGCATTATTTCATGCCCTGGAGCCTGTTTTGCACAGATTGTCTTTTCAGCCATGAGCATTCTGTGCTCTCTCCCACCCAGGAAAGGCTGGCCTGCCCCCCGCTGACAGGGAGTCAGCTGCAAGCTTAAACTTCCCAAAACATCCTGAGAGTCCACCCTCATGGACTTTCTCCAGCATTTATTAACCTGTGTATCATACTATGAGCCCATCAGCTCCCCAGTGCTTCCACACCTCAAACCTATAGTATAATCGAGCCTGGCTTGTGCTTTGTTTTTTGAGAAAAGCATCTACGAGGCGAAGACAGGAAGGATTTGCTATCAGCATCCAGACCTTGGGAATTCAAGCCCAACATGGAAGAGCCTCAATCACATTTCAAGGTCTGCTGTGACAGGGCAGGAGACCAGAATTTCTACCTAGACTGTAGAACTTAGAGCTTTATAGCAGAGGCAAGATTAGAGATCAGACCCTCTATTTCAGAAGCACAAACTCTCAGCAATTAAGCTGAAATAGGTTTTCTATTAATGAGCAGTAATTAGGGCTGCTGCTCAGAGCCAAGCAACTCCAATTCCATCCAAAGGTGGTAGCTGTGCTTTTGTGCACTGGCCAATTCATTACAGGGACTTTATTTGCCATCTTCAGTACAGAGAGCACTGAAAGCACCTTACTCTCTTCTGTCACCAGCATCACCACCACATTTCCCACACTGCACAGAAAAGGTGCCAGGTGGGCAGGATAGAGTAACATAGCTGAGACAGGCAGTCTAGGGTTTAGGCTATAAGTGAACTGGGAATCTACCTTATATTAAGTATTTGTTTCTTATTCAATATAATTCTTCTTCACAGCATCCACTACTTAAAAGTTGGTTTAATTTTACTGATACTGCATGCTCTGAACACCTAACTCTTAAAAAAAAAAAATCCCATTTTGTTCAAGCTCTCAAGAAAAAGTGATGCCTGTGTAAATTTTATTTCTGACGAGGCACTCCTTTAAAGAAATCCTAGCTCCCCTATTTAATCCTGACCTGACACAAAGCTGCTGAGCTTGGGAGAGAGAAGCTGAGAGCAAAGAGGTGCAGCTACAGGGACAGCAGCATTTCTAGCTCTGCTCCTACAGTACCCACCTACTACAGAGGAGAGGGAGAAGAGGCACAACACAAGTTGCTAAAGATGGAGCCTTCCTCATACTCTGAATGTAAGCAGTTTTGGATACTGAGGCTGTTCAAAACTTGAATTCAGGGGGATTTTGTAAGTGGGCTATTCTCTTTTGGCTGAACTAAATCCCCTTGAACTTGGTCTCTGCACTGGCTCTCCTCTGGATTGCGCAGCCTGAGCTCCACTCTGCTAATGAGAAGTAGTCTTTAAACAGCACATGAAACAGATTTGAAAGATGAGGAGGAAATGGTAAATCTAGGGCATAGGGGATGGAATGGTGAAAGGCTCCCTCACTTGATTAAAGAGACCTTCTTACTGTTTTTAAAATTTAAAACTAATTTAAAGTTGTTGGCTTGCTTTTCACATATAGTCAGTCTTCTTTCTCACATGTGGTCACCCACCCCCACTCTTCTTCCTTGCAGGAACCTGCTGCCCCAGTCTTCATTCCCAGACCTTTTCCCTTCCCACAAGAGGACAGAAATTTTCTTCATTGAGCCTGATCAGCAACAGCTGCCTGAGCAAACAGCTTCACACAGGAAGGTGTGAGCAACCAGCCAACACTAACACAACAGGCCCTAGGCACAGACAAACATGCAGAACCACTTGCTCTTCTTCCAAGCCCTTCAAATTTGTATCCAGATTTCCCCTAGAGGAAGGTCATGCTGGAGAAGATTTCTGGTTGCCCATGCTACCACCAAGCCAGAGCAACCAGGATGAGCTGCCCAAAGAAATGCATCACAGCCACGTGCCAGAGCCACAGGGTGCAGACCCCAGCATGTCCTGGGGATCACTAAACATGGGAGCAGCACCATGGCAACCACTGGAAGTTTCCCATCAAGGGCTATACAACCTATTGGGAAAAATGCTGCTTGCAATGCAGCCCTCCTCTGGGGCTTTCCACCCCTAACAGAAATAATACAGGCCTGCACCCGCTTAGGGCTGGCAGCCACGCTTAGTGGTTGCAAACATTTCCTTTGTATGCCAAGGTGGCTGTTCACAAGCCGGCTACCAGATTGCAGAGCCATTGCAACAGACTTCACACTTACTGTCTTCTAGGGGATCAGGACTGCAGCAAAACATCCCAAGAGCATGGTCTTTGAGAAGCTACAAGAGGGAGACTGTCCCAGGAAGTGCTACAGCCAAGAACTAAGAGGGGCCTTGGTCTGAGCTTAAGTGGAGCTCCAGGACCAGAGGGGAGGGTGTGAGTGGGGTCCCGGGTAAGGCTCATCAGGGGTTCAGGCTTATTAGCGCACTTGGGGCACGCTGGTAGTAGCTGATTAAGCAGAGATGCTGCTTCGATGACTTAAGCCCACATGATGCGTTCCTTCTAGCTCAGCTAATAGAGAATATTGACTAAATCATATCGGGAGGTGCAAAAGAGAAAATTAAACATGGGTGATTTCTCTCCTTTGTGTTCACTTGCTATCACTATCCTGCTACCAAATGTTGGCCTGATATTACCTGATTTTAAAGTTACAAAGCATAGTTTAGGCCTTGCTTAGGAGACCTTCCCTAGGAAAAGTGCTGATGGCTTCAGTAATTCTCTTTTTTTCTCACTGTTCAAGGCCTGCCTTGGGCTTCTGGCTACAAAGGCTTCTCTAAAGGGTGAGTACAAATATAGCTGGCCTTGCACTGGGGTCAAAGCTTCAAGCTCTGTACACTGCTATGGCTTCAGGCTCTGCTGGGTTTCTTTTTTTTCCTTTCTACTAAATATATTTTTTTAAAAGCTAGATGTAAGTACCAGAGACTTCTTAAAAGACGATTTGTGGTCAGCACATCAATGTAACTGTCCAGTTCTGAAAACTTTCATATAGCAGGAGGTGATAGTTTCTCAGTGGCCAAGTTAGGAAAAGGGAAGAGTTTGTTTAGGCTTTTCCTTATGTATTCTTGAGCCTTTGGTTGAACCACAAAGTTGCTGTCCTTCCTCCCTCCCCAGCTTAGACCCATGGTTGAACATCCTCGATCGTCTTTGGTGGCTGTAGGGGAGATGTGCCCACACCTGTGCGCTCAGCTCAGCCTTTGGGCTGCCCTGACTGGGTTTTATACTCAAAATGTTGCTAAAATATTCTGCTGGGTATCCAGAAAAAAGTAATAAATTAATAAGTAGCATCCTATAAATATCATCTTAGCCTTTGCAGTGTCACAGTTTCCCTACCGCATTCCCATCAGTGAGATGGGAGCAAAAGGAAGACTTTTTGTCTTGCTAACATGTTGCTGGTAGTGCCCCAGATGGGATGCGGGGGCTCTGGGCTGTGGTCTCTGCCCCCCACTGCTCCCGGGGAAAGGCACAAAGGCGCTGAAGGCATGGGGATGTGAAAGAGAAATTAAAAAACTGGCTGACGACTGCAGCAACTTTGCATCACATTTATGTATAAACACAAACATGCTGACATTTATATGTATAATGCCGTAAAGCACTCCCGTCTCTGCAGGGCGCGGGGAAGTGTCCCGGTGACCCGTCCCAGGGCCCGTTCCGCGGGGGGAGCCGCCCGCCCCCCGGCAGCTCCAGGGCAGCTGCGCTATTTCCCGTGGTCACCAGATGGCAATGCAGCCCCGCAGCTCTGTCGGCCCGGCGAGAAATGGGGCAGAAAACACCGATTTGGATGTTTACTGCATAATTCTGTGCTTGCGGAGGACCTTGGTTTGCTTTGGACTTTTGGGGTGCGGGGCCGGGGGGGACCCGCGTGGCCCGCGGTGATGTCCTTGCCCTGTCCCAAACAGAGCAGCTCCTGTGAAGTTGAGCTGGGGGAGCAGGCGGCCTGGGACATGCCCTCAGAGTCTTGGAGGGCCACTGATGCCCTAAATCCCATGGCCACTCCCGGACCAAGGTACCATCTCCAGCCTGGGAGAGCCTGCTGGGGTCCTGGGTCACAGTGCAGGGGCAGTTCCCGGGTGCCTGCGGGTTCAACATGGGTGAGATGTGTTGAGCGCTGTGTTGGGCTTCTGGAGCAAATGTCTCTCTGTTGCTCCTCATGAACACCCCCATCCTGCCACGCTGCAGTGTCACCAGTGTTGGGGACACCCAGGCTGGGGGGATCAGTGTGCTGCCTGTATCTGGCCCAGGACCTGGCTCTCCTGTGCTTCTACCGTTGCAGAGTCAAATTGCTCAGCGTGCGGGAGAGGAAAGCTGTGCAAGGGGAGCGCAGCCTGGACCTGAGTGTGGTGGCCTGGTACCCCAAGAGCAAGCGCCCCTGCAAAATGCAGCTCCCGGAAGCCCTGCTGCAGAGAGAGGGGGAGCACTGAGCAGCAGCAGAACAGCCCAGAGCCCCACTGGACCATGCCTTAAGGGGAGGGTGGGCTGGGGGGGCTCTGCACAGCTCTGGGACCTGCACCAAGGGCAGGGTGAGGAACCACGGGCATCACCAGTGCTGATAGGAGAGCATGAGCTGCAAAGTCCACAATGCTGGCAGGTGGGATTGGCTCAGGGAGAGGCTGTGGGGCCTGTGGCCAGGCTCAGCTAGCATGGGCCAACGTGCCACAGCTGCAGTAACCCCAACACTGGCTGGTGTGGGAGTAGGAGCAGGTTCTGACCAGGGAAGGGGAGTCCAGGGTGGGTCTTGTGTTTTATTCATCCTTGCATTTTTTTAACGCCTTACTGCAGGTCAGTGAGATGCTAGTGTTGTGCTGTGGAAACCGGGTGCTGCTCTGACCGCAGGTTGCCCTCAGCATCTGGGAAGGCCCCTCTGACACCCTAAATCCCCATTCCTGGACCCAGGGTCCCCATCTCCAAACCCCAGCAGCCATTTTGGTAGGCAACACCATTATGCGCTGGTGTGCAACACTGTGCTGGCGCTGCTGTCTGCTTACAGGTTGCCACTGACCCTGGAGATGTTCTGGTGTTTGGCTCTTACTTGTTCCTCCTCCTTCCCCTTGTGGGGTCCAAGCTCTTGGGGCAGGCAGGCAGTGCTTCCCACCCTGCTGATGCTGGATGGGATGCGGCTCAGGGCTCTGCAGAGGCTCAGGCTGGTGGAGGTGGGAGTGCCTGGAGCCTGCAGAGCTGCTCTCTGGGCCGAACACCATAGTCCTCGCCTGACATGGGGCCACAGAGCCCCAACCTGGGTACCTTCCCCAGAGGCAGATCAGCCCCTCTCTCCTTCCTGGCCAGAGGTTTTTTGCTGGCATCTCTCAGGCAGCAGCAAATTTGGGAGAAATGTGTATCGTTTCTACTGGGAAAGGTGGAAAATGAAGGCAGCCCCGTTGCTATGGTTGCCGCAGGCTGTCCTTGATGCAACATCATGACAAGCAGCCCTGCAAGCAGATGTGCCACAGCTGGAAAGCAAAGCGATTCCCCCCAGGTGTGAACATGGCATGGCAGGCCACACACACTGTCCCTCTGCTCCCATAGCCTCCCATGGGATGCTGGCTTGCTCTTGGCTGCATGTCCCCATCCTTGTCCCTATTCAGGACCCTCCCTGGCAGCAAAAACCCCATCAGTGAGAGCAGTGCTTGGGGGGGGGAAGCATGGCATTTACACTAAGCAATGCATGCAGGTGCTTAAAAATAACGCAATCAGAATATTTGTCATTCAAATAGTGTGTGTGTATATATATATACATGAAATGTTTAATAGCCAATTCAAATGTTGTTTGAACAACAGGGATGCTGAATATTGGCTAAGCATTACAACCATTTCTAAATCTTTTTTCCCTAAGAAATTATAGGATCATCAATCTGTGGGGTTTTGTCAGCTTTGGTCAATACAGTTTGGGCCAGCATGCAGGTTCACTGGGTCCTGCTGCACCCTTGGAGGCTGAGGGCTCAGGCTCTGCCTCCTGCCACACTCCAGGCCTCGCTGCTCTTTGCTTTGTAGCTCTTTGCTACAAGGCTTTTAGCATCTTAACCCAAAATGCACCTGACAGCCTCATCAGAGGTCTGGAGTGAAGCCAACGCTGCCACCGAGAGCCAGAGGAGAAGCAGCAGACAGTGTGCAGGGCCCAGGGCCTGATCCAGAAAGGTGTTCCGGTGTGAAGAGCTGCTGCTGCTGCCTCCTGGTGCTCACCTGGGCTCTGCCCTTTGCACTCAGGACACCTCTTTAGGGACATGTCCCCCTGAGGTGCTTCTGCCCTTGTCCACACCAAGCATGGTGGGATCAACTCCAGCGCAGCCCCTTTGAGGTGGTGGCCCAGGAGGTGGTGGCTGGGATCTGCAGGGTCAGTGTCCCTGTGCCGGGAGCCACCAGGGACCCTGTGTGGTGCAGCGGGACGATGTCCCCTCTGGCCACCTCTCCTGTGTCCCCTCTCCCAGGCCCTGGTGGCCCCTGGGAGGGCAGGGGGGACTCCTGCCTTGCCCAAGCCCCGTCTGCAGTGGCGCAGAGGCCGACGAGCAGACCTTTCCCTCTGCACTGCTCAAGGATGTGCCGAATCCTGGCTCCGGCTGGCTGCCGGCCAGACCTCCCAAGGGCCCAGGGGGCTGGTTAAGCTCATTGCTTTTCTTTCAGAGGCTTCAGAAAGCCGCCCGCCCGCATTTAATTCAAATTTATTGAATAATTCTCCTGGGAGCAGCTAGTTCAAGACCATCCACTACAACAGACCATCAATGAGATCAGTTGGCACGGCCCCGGCCATGGAGGACTCTGTGTCCTCCAGCACATCTCTGTGGCCTTGCCAAGGGGCACCTGGCCCAGGGCAACACTGGCTCAGCTCTAAACCTGGCTGCCTGCATTGCCTCCAGCCCCAGGGGATATTGTGAGGTCTGTTAACATCCCTCCCACTTCCACCCCAAACCTGTTTCTGCCTTTGAGCCGTTGTCCCCCAGGCAGCGGTCCCAGAACAGGGCTGGCTCAGCCCTCGCCTGCCTCCAAAGCCTGTTGCCGGCGTGCTCTGCTGCAAAGGTGGTGAGAGACAACATGCCTGGCATGGGATGCACATGCACTGCTGGATGCCCACCCTGCTGTGATGAGATTCATGTCCACCATGGGGTGTAGCAACCTGAGGCCACCTGGACAGGAGTGGGGACAAGCCAGAGCCAGGCTGGGAGCACAGGGATGAGTCCCCAGGCACTGGGTGATGAGACCAGCCAGAACCTGGGACATGGGCTTCCCTGAAGGAGTCTGCTCTCCGGGAAAGCCACAGGGCTGTGCCCAGCCCTAAGCAGTTTTGGGGGCACATCATGTGCCCCAGCCTTATGGCATCCTGGGGGCTGTCCCCAAGGACAAGGCTGGGGACATGCTGCCTTCATCCCTTATTCCCCTGTTGCTGTGTGGCTCCATGAGGGCAGCCCCCAGCGTGCCTTGTGTTACGCAATTAACCACTGCTCGGAGGAAAAATAATGATCTTCATTAATAAGCGCGGCACTCATCGGTCAGGGCCTGACGTCCCGTGCAGGGGCATGTGCAGTCATGCAGCAGGACTGAATCATAATTTGCTAACGATGCTGCAAGGCCCGTGAGGAGAGCAGCCTTCCCGTTAGCTCTGGGCACGTGTTGCTCTGCAGCACGTATGGAAAGGCAGCTCTGTGCCGCCCTCCGTCCATCCCTCGTGCCTGGGCTGTGGGACAGGACCGGTGACAGCTCAGCCTGGTTCCCCACAAGGTGTGGGATCAGGTGATATGCCAGAGCCTGGAAAATGGAGCATCCATGGCTGCGATTCAGCCTAGGAGGGGCAGGAGTGCCCGGGGGGGCTTTGCCCCCGTGCAGTGGCTGTGCTGCAATGTGGGGCCAGGGTACCGAGCCCCCCTCACCTTCCTGGGGTCCCTTATTCCACCCATCAGCTGTTGACCGACTGGAGCCACCACCTAGGGATTTGCAAAGCCGCAGGAGAGGCTTAACAAGCCGTGGCCACAGGCATCCATCCGATTTATAGCGCTTGCTCAGGCCACGAGCAGCACAGAGCTGCAATAAAAGCCTGGGTTTGTTGTACAATCCTGATTTTCCTGTGCCGGATGCACGGCTGGTTTAGGGCAGAGCCTAAACCAGAGGGTGCCCGGTGCCTGGGGAGGCTCCCCAGGGAGGGCAGGGGGCTGTGTGTCGAGCAGAGAGGGGTGTCGAGCAACGCCCTAATAAACCCCAGATGTGTTTATCTCAGGCAGAAGCCGACCAAGACGTGCGGTGGGCTCTGCACCTCGGCCAGGCTCAGGTTTTTGCCCCTGGAGAAAAGAAGCTGTTGCCTTGGGGTTGTGCTGCCCGCCATGAAAAGCCGGATCTGAGCAGCGTGGGGGTACGGGGGGGTCTGCACAGGCGGGGGAGCTCGGCTTCCCGCCGTGAGGCTGCAGCCGGCCGCGCTGCCGTGGGGGCAGGCACGGAGGAGCATTTTTCAAATGCAGCTTTCGGATGCTGGCAGCGGGTTTGGGGCCCGGTTGTTAACGTATGAGGGACGCGAGCGGGTGGGTGGGAGCAGACTCGCCCAGGCACTCGTGGCTGACGGCTTCCCCCCACAGAGGCACCGTGCGGGGCTGTGCGTGCCCCGGCAGCTGGAGCCGGCGCCGGGCACCATGACGGGGGGCTCCAGGGGACCCCCACCCATGGGGGTGCCTTGGGATCGTCACCAAGAGGGGCGCTGGGGACCTCACACCCACCCATGGGGTACATGGGGGACCTGCCTCCGAGGATGCCCTGCACTTACAGTGGTGCCCTGGGGGACCCCCTCCCACGGGGGTGCCCCAGGGACGCGAAGGGGGCCCCAGGGAACCTTAACCCACAGGGGACCCTCACCGCCGAGGCTGCCCCCGGGGGACCTGTGCTTGGAGGGACCCCCAGGGGACTTGCACTGCCGAGGACACCCTGGGGACCCCCTTCCCCCAACCTGCCTTGGGGGACCCTTCCCCTCCAGGGGTGCCCCAGCGCCCCGCACCGCAGGGGACACACGAGGGGACCGCTGCCCCCAGGGACGCCGCAGGGACCCTCATACCCAGGGGCGCGCTGGGGGGACCTGCGCTCCCCAGGCTACCCGCCACGGCCCCGCGCTGCTGAAGATGCCCGGGGGTCCCCTTACCCACGGGGGTGCCCCCCCGGTCAGGGCTGCCCCGGGGTCCCGCAGCGCGGGGTGTGGGGGTGCGGCGCGGCGCTGGGCGGGCGGAGGGGTCGCTGTTGCCGCCAGCACGGCCGCCCCCCCCCCTCCGCTCCCCCCCCCCCCCCCCCCCTCCGCCGCCTTTTGTTCGCCGCCCGCGCGCGTCCCCGCCCGGCGGCGGGGCGGGCGGAGCCGGGGCCGCAGCCGCAGCCGCAGCCGGGGCCGAGCCCAGCGCAGCGCAGCGGGACATGGAGGCCGCGCCGGCGGAGCAGGGCCCCCCCGCGCCGCCGCCGCCGCCGCCGCCGCTCCCGGAGAAGAAGAAGAAGCCGCAGCGGGCGCCGTCGCCCGCCCGCCCCAAGGAGGTGCCCGGCTGGTCGCTGGCCAAGAGCCGGCGCGGCGGCGGCGGGGGGCACCCGGGCGCGGCCCCGCGGCTGGCGGCGGGCGGCCCGCACTCGCACCCGCGGCGGGCGGGCGGCGGCAAGGAGGGGCGCCCCGAGAAGCGGGCGGCGGCGGCGGCGGCCCGGGCCGGCGGGAAGGGGCCGGCGGGGCGCGGCGCGGCGCGGGCGAAGGGGCGGTGCCGCGGGGCGGAGACGGCGGCGGCCGGGGCGCGGCGGCCGGGACCCGGACCGGGACCGGGACCGGGGCCGGGGCCGGGACCGGGAGCGGTGCCCGGGGCCAGCCTGACCGACAGCAGCTCGGAGGTGTCGGACTGCAGCGCCTCGGAGGAGGCGAAGCTGCTCTCGCTGGAGCTGGGGCTCAGCGGCAGCGACGGCGAGTCCCCGGGCAGCGCCCCGCCGCCGCCGCCCTCGGCCGGGGAGGCCTCGCCGCTGCCCGAGGAGCCCTCGGCCGCCTCCATGGCCAGCAGCCGCCTGCAGCTCAGCACCTCGCTCGCCTTCTCCGACCTCACCGAGGAGCTGCTGGACGCCAGCACCGACGGGCTGCTCCGTGAGCTGGAGGACCTGCGCTCCGAGAACGACTATCTCAAGGTGGGCACAGCGGCGTGGCATCCCAGGGCACGGTTTGGTGTGGCACGGCATCCCGGGGCAGTAGCGGGGCACAGCGTGGCACCCCAGCGCATGGGTTGGCAAGGCTCGGCATCCCTGGCCGCAGAGTGGCTCGACATCCCTGGCATGGCACGGCTCAGCCCGGCACAGCATCCCTGGCCGTAGCATGGCACGGCGTGGCATCCCAGGGCAAGGGTCAGCATGGCTTAGCATCCCTGGGCACCATGCAGCATCCCAGGGCAAGGGTCATCACAGTGTGGCATCCCTGGGCATGGCTCAGCGTGACACAGCGTCCCTGGGCAAGAACGTGACACAGCGTGGCATCCCAGGCCATGGGTCACTAGGGCTCAGCATCCCAGGGCATGGCGTGGCACGGTGCGGCATCCCTGGGCACGGAGTGGCTCAGTATGGCACAGCATCCCTGGGCAATAGCACGGCTCAGCATCCCCAGGTACGGCGTGGCACAGCGTGGCATCCCGGGGCATGGCTGGGCGCAGGGCACAGTTCAACTCAGCTCAGCCTAGCATGACATCACTGAACGTAGCCTGGCCTGGCTCAGCTGGGCAGCACAGCATGGCATGGCTGCGTGCAGGGATTGGCATGGCTCAGCCCAGCACGGCATCACTGAACATGACCTGGCACGGTTTAGTTGGGCTCAGCTCAGCGCAGCATGGCCCAGCTGGGGATGGACTGGCATGCTATGGCTGGGCTTGGCTAAGCTCAGCATAGTGTACCATGACTGGATGCATGGCACGGCTTGCCTAAGCCTGGCATGGCCCAACTGGACATAGAGCACAGCTCAGCTTGGCACAGCATGGCCTGGCTGGGCCCAAGACCTGGCCTGTCTCAGCACAGCAAGGCCCAGCTGGGCATGGTCCAGCATGGTGTGGCGTGGCTGGGCGCTGCTTGGCTCAGCATAACGTGGCATGCTTTGGCACAGGGCATGCATTGGCACAACGTGGGCCAGCTTAGCCTGGCATGACCCAGCTGGGCATGGCCAGCCCTGGCATGACATAGTGCAGCATGGCCAAGCCTAACATGGCCCCAGCTTGGCATGGGTAGGCTCAGCACAGCCTGGGCTGGCACGGCTTAGCAAGGCACAGCTCAGCATGGCATGGCTGTGCTCAGCCCAGCTTGTCATGGCTGAGCATGGCACAGTTTGGCTCAGCCTGGTTTGGCATCCTGACCCCACACAGTTGGGCACAGCTTGGCCTGGCACAGGATGGGGTGCTCACCACTGCCCTCTCTGCCTGCTGACACTGACAGACCCTGGGGAGATTTTCCAGCTCGCGTCTTTCCACTGCTTCCCCTGCTCCCCGGGGCCTTTTTCCGGGCGTGCAGCGTGGCTGCCAGGTTCAGGGTGCGTGGTGAAGCCAGGGCAGACATGCTGCGTGGGGACAGGGGCACAGAGCCGTTCTGCCTCTGTCACACGTCGACCTGATGCACCTTGGCACGCGCTGCCTGCTGCGGGGTGGGCATGGACACCCGCCAGGTGCCACGTCCCGGTGGGCTGCAGGCAGGCATTTTGCACCCTCTGCTCTTCTTCAGGGTGGAGCTGTGGATGAGATGCTTGTGCAGTCACCTGCTGGGGGGCTCAGGGGTAGGTACGGCGTCTCGCCGGCTGCTCTTCGGATGTCGCAGGTTGGAAATCAGGCCAGCTCTCAACCACTGGTGCCAAAGTTTGTAAATGTGTCGGGACTATAGCTACGAGGTGGGAGCTAGGCGTTGGGTGATGCGCTCAAAGATGCTCAATCAGGCCCTTTGTCCATTAGCAAAGCCCCAGTTCACAGCTGGTGTCCCAACTCCTGCCAGAATTAGCAGCAAGAGCTTAAGGGCTTTGATTTACTGAGAGCTGGAAAAATACAGATGAGGCCCCTCCGGTTTCCAAGAACACGCGTGCAAACGCGGCCGTTCCTGCGGACTGAGCAATTGCTTCCTCCATTTCCACGTGATCTTCCCGGCAAGCTGCAGGCGTGTGGGGTGTGAGTATTTTACCTGCCATGAGGGGTGGCAACCAAAATCCCCTAGCCAGGAGCAGCAGGGAGAGTGGAGAGCTGCCAGAGGCGTGCACCAAGCAGCGCCGTGGGGATGCTGGTGGCATCCTCCCTTCATCACCGCGACGTCCCCTATGTGCGTTCATGGCAGTGCACGGGTCCCTCTGCTCACACCTCCCTGGCACGTGCATCCTGCTTATAATCATGTTTTGGTGTTGTAGCTCGCTTCTCCTGACACTTGAGCAGGAGACTGCTGGGGTGGCACCCTGGATCCAGCTGGGCAGAAGCCACAGCCAGACACACACACCCCTTGTGCTCCAAAAAAAGATGGAAGATTTGCCCTGTTTTTCCAGCAAGGAGTGGAAAGCTGTGCTGGGCTGTAGCAGGGTGTTGGCTTGTGCCACCTCTGCTAAAAATTTGCGGATTTGGGGCCTTACAACAAAAATAAAGCCCTAACCCAAGTGATCAGCATCACCCATGCTGCCATGCAGCCCAGGTCGGAGAGCAGCATGCACCCTGTGGAGGTGGCCCCTGGCCTCGGCAACTCCCCTCCCCTTGGGTATGAATGAATCAGACTTATCAGAGGTGACTTATTTCCTAGGACTCACCCAAATTGCTGCAAATGAATGTTGTTTTTTTTATTTATTCATCAGAGCCAGCTAAAACCTGGTGTGTTTTTAAAGAGAAATGAGGGTTTTTGTGGGTGGGAGGGTTCTGGCAACGTTTTGGCACGGGCCAGACGTGCGTGGTGCTACTACGCCTGTGTGATGCACGCTGGAATTTGGAGCTTCCCAGCAGAGCACATCGCAGCCCTCTGTAGCAGTGCCAACTCACGTTGCATCTTTCCTCGACTGCCATAATAAAATGTACATATTTTAGTACACTTCACCCATTTCTCTTTGCAACGCAGATTTGTGCAAGGCTCTGCCTTCCCCCTCCTGCTCTGGGTGTACCGGGTAGGCTGGTGTCTCCTCTTGTCCCTGCTCTTGGGTGCGTGCACCTGCTGTGACCCCCCATTTATGGGTTATTTCAAGCGATTCCCCAAAAAGGGCTGTTTCTCGCGTGGGGGTTGGCAACTCAGCAAGGGAGGAGGCATCTCGGGTGTCCTCACCCCGTCTCGCTGTTGCCGAGCCGTGCGATGGAGAGCAGCTCCTGGCCCTGCTCAGCGGGCTGGAAAATGTGAGATGCGATACGGCAGCAGCTGTGGAGGGACAGGCAGACAAAGAGTGGGCACGGGAGAGGGTTTGGAGCGAGGGGAGGGGATGCCTGCAAACCTTCTCCTCTCCATGGGAAGGGGCTTAGGCAGGAGCCATGTAATGCCGGCAGCGCAGTCCTGCCTGCCCCCTCCTGCTGCCTGCCCCGTGTCACCCTGTGTCCCTTGGGGTTTGCGTGCGTTTCCCAGCTCTGTGGAGAAACACGTAGGGTAGGTGGGTGCCTCGTTTCCCCCAAGGTGGCTGGGGACTGGTGCATGTCACCAGTGAGGGCTCGCTGAGAGCATCCCGCAGGGGCACCGGGGGCTGCGTGGGGGACCTGGGGGTTGTGTTGGGGCAGCCTGGTTGGCACTGGGTCCCAGCTCCGCTGCTGCTCAGATCCTGCCCAACCACAGGGGCTGGGACCGTGCCCGGGAGTCCGGTAACCACAGGCAGAGCCGGGGCACAGGGCTCTGCCGTGTGTCACCCCACCAGCAGCCACCCTGGAAGGGCCTTTGCAGCCTCTTGCCTTTTGGGATTGCTGCACAACAGGGGTTGGGCTGCAGAGAGCCCCCAGCTGTTTGCCTGTTAATTTATGGGGGCAGGTGTAAAGCTGAGAAATGTTGATTTTTCCCTCGCTGACGTGCTGTGCTCTCTGCCGAGCAGGAGCTGGTGTGCTGGCCAGGGGCAGCGCTCAGCGCGCAGGCTGCTGCACTGAGCTCCGGCATGACATGGAGGGAAGGATGGCGGATGTTTACTGTTGGAGCTGGGCTAGAGCTGCTGTTAATGCACCTAAAGAAGCCCCTGCGTGTGACACATGGGTGTGCCTTACCCATCCTTCGACACAATGCACCCCAGCATGGGCTCAGGGTGAGCTGCATTTGCTGGGATCCCCTTGCTGGCAGGGGACATGCCTAGACACCCGGGGCAATTTCTTTTAGAAATCCCCTCTGATTTTATTTTTTCCCTAGCATAATTCCCTCTTCTGTCTGGCGGGGGCTCAGAGTTAATTGAAAGCTGCTGCTTTTGTCCTGTAATCATAGAGGAAGCGGTGCTTGTTGCTCCTAGATGGTAATCCCTGTCTTTGCACCAGGGATCGCAGGCTCTCCCGCAGGCGCACCCGCTGCCAGCACGGCCCCGAGCTCCGCACAAAGGCATCGATGCAAAACCTACAGGCAGCTTCCACCCTTTCTCCTCCTTCCCATCTTGGGGGTACGGGTGGAGGGTGCAGATGCAGGCAGGGCTGTGTGCCCCGGAGAGCTGCCTGTCCCCCACGGGCAGGCGGCTGCTGCTTGGCTGCGCCCCAGAGCCTGGGACTGCCAAAGCTGAGGGTGTATGTGCTGTCAGCAGCACAACAGCCAGCCATGTCATTATTTGCATGATCCTGTTTTGTATCCATTGGTGCTTTCTGCTTCTAAAAGATAGTGGGTCCTGCTGAGGAGCTGCCAGCGTTGCACAGCGCGAGTCCCCTGGTCTGGTCTGAGCTTGCTGCGTTCTTGGAGGTGCCTAAGCCAGTGTGTAACTGCCCTTGGGGAGGAGGTCCGAGGGTTTAACTCTGCTGCTACAACCTGTGAGGGATCTCATCTGCATTTTGAGGTGTGCTCTGCCATCTCCACTGGTGCCTCTTCTGCCATGCCATCATTCAGAGCCATCACCCTAAAACTCAGCCCCTTCCAGGTCTTGCCCTTCCTGGAGGAGCTGATGTGCTGCAAGCAGATGTACGGACACCACTGTAGCTGTTACCTTCTCCTGCTCTGAAAATGGATGGGGTTTTTTTCTAAGCTGGAACCAGGCAGTTTGCATCCCACCTTACCACTTCTTAGTTTCTTTTAATAATCTCCCCAGGGAGAGACGATGTCTCCGAGGTTTGCTCGGTGAAGCTTGAAGGTGTATGTTGTCTCTCAGGTTCCTCCATCAGGCGTAGCCTGGCTCCTGCAAACACAAGTGGGGTATTTGCTTGTGCACACTGTCGTCCCTCGTGCATTGCAAAGTCTCCCTGGACTGCAGATCCCCAGTGTCTCTTCCAAGAGAAGTGAGTTCTGGCATAAAAACCCATGAAAACTTTGCTGTTACAGAAATGGGGTGAGCAGGGATGCAGCAGCAGATGAACAGAAAATCCCAGAGGATGGAGGTGGTGAGCAGCCCATGGATATGGTCATGGTGGAAGGAAGTAATTTATCTCATCCTCAGTGTTGCCCACCTCATCTCTGTTTCACTCGTTATTTAGCATCGTTATGGTGCTTCGTGCTTGCAACACCAGCTCTGAATTTGGGATTTTTCTAGGGTATTTCTCTCTGCTCCTGGCTCTGCTCTCCCCTTTATCTAACTGGATCTTTTTTGCTTTGAATTTGCAAAGATGGGCATCAACTCCAGAAAAGGTGCAGATGCAAAGGGTGAGGCTCAGTGGCCGTCACAGGCCCCCAAAGTGCTCAGGGGACCTCTGTGCACCCCGTGTGCTGCCTCTAGGCACCGTGGGGCTCTTCTGCCCACAGCCCGGCCACGGAGGCAGTCAGGTTTGCCGCCCTAAGCTCTCTTCCAGTTTGCAGGCATTTTTTTTGCTCTCTGATCCTAATCCAGTTACTATGGCTTAGTGGCATGGCTCGCCTCTGAGGGGCCAGGCTGCGGCCGCTCAGAGGGTTTATTGGTGTTACAGGGTGAGGGTGAATTCCTGCCACTGGAGTGAAGGGAGGCACCACTTTCTCGGCCCTTCCAGTGCCAGCCCTGCTGCAAACCCCCCCAGCCCCGCTCCCCGGGGGAGCACACTGTGAAGGAGCAGCTCAGGGCTGTGCCACTGGGCTTTGCCCAGGCAGCAGCTCGTGCCGGACACAGCCTCCCCTTAAACTAAGGGTTGCTACAACCCTTGGTATAAACAAGCAGGAGCTCTTAGCATGGCAAGCCCAGGCTTCCTTCCAGCAAATGTAAGGTTTGGTTGGGTTTTTTCCAAGGTCCCTGCTCCCTGCCCTGCTTGGCTGCTGCCTGGGGAAGCCACATGGCAAATGGGAGCCGGTGTGGTCAGTGCTGGAGCAGGATGCAGGCATCCCTGTGTGCCTTTACAATCGTATTCAAGCCATGATTCATATGAATTCGGTGGTGAAAAGTTGTTTTCCACCATCCCGTTGCAGAGTGCCTGCTCACCTGCAATGCATAATGTATTTTTTCCCATGAAAGCTCCCAAGGACTAGATCCCATAAACCAGCTCCCCGGACTGGTTTGGCTTATGGGAGTTTTGCTGGTGTCCCCATGGCCGTGGCACTGCCGTGTGGGGTGGGCAGTGCTGGCGGTGGGTTTCCATTGGGTTCGTCGCCCCGTGGTGCATCACAGCTGATGCCGGGGCTGGCCGGCAGCATGTGGGGTTCATCCCTGGGGGTTTCATGACTGAGGTGTCGGGGGGTGTTTCTGAAATGTGCCTGCAGTGATGCCTCTTCACAGGACAGTCAGTGGCTGTCCCTGGAGCACCCAGACAGGTGTCCCTGTGACACCCCGCTGCCCATCTTGGTGCCTCGGGGCTGTTTCTGCCCAGCTCTTGTGCTCAGGACCCCCCAGCATGAAGCAGAGCGGCGGAGGGCAGCAGGATACTGGTGGCTGTGGTGCCGCCAGGCTCCAGCAGCCTGGACCGGGAGATAATCCGGGATTGTCTAATTGACGTTCCTTATTTGTCACGTAGTGTTTAAAGCCAACAGTGAGCGACTGTGACTTGTCCCCGCAGCTGCTGCCCCCCCTCCTCAGGCTCAGATTCGCCTTTCGGGGGAATTCTTGCAGCTGGGGCTTTGTCCGGGCCGGGCGAGTGCGGCGGCGAGTGTGCCAGCGCCTGGCAGAGCCGGCACAGTGCTGCTGTCCCAGGCTGTGGGTCACTGTCACGGGCGGTGTCAGGAGCAGAGGGATCCTGTCCCCCTCTGCCTGGGGTGAATGGGGGATGTGCATCCCCGCTGCCTGTGCCCAGTCCTCATCTCGTCCCTCCCTGGGCTGTGCCGCCGTGCAAGGCAGCAGCGTGAGCCCCTCACCTCTCAAGTGGCAGTTGCATTTGGCAGCGATGAAAGGTGTTTGGTGGGTGGGGGTTTTGGCAGGAAAGCAGCTGCTCGATCCCCTCCCAGGAGCGTGCCAGGTCCACCAGGTCTTGTTGAGGAGGAGAACAGCCGGTGCAACGGCTGGAGCGATTGCTTGGAAGATTTGTGTTGAGATTATGCTTGTGAGGATGTGAAAAGAGCTTTGGGCGGTGCTGCTCATGTGGGTCCCTGGGGACTGGAGGGGACAGTCTTTGAGCATCACCGGTGCCATAGCTCTGCGCTGGATGGGGAGGTGGCACTGGGGCTGCGGCTATTGCAGGGGATCCCACAGCAATCATGGAGGAGGCTTTGGGTCGGCGCTGGTGCCAGCAGGATGTCACCCCTGGCCCTGCTGTGACAGCAACGCTGCGGCCCCACGCCAGAGGCTCTGCTGGGCTGGGAGATTTGTCACCTTGAGAGCTGATAAGACTGGGAAGGGGTGGAAGGGGGACCCAGCCCAACAATTGCTGCTTGGTGGCAAAACGAGGGGCAATCCCTGGTCCCCAGCACTGGTGGCATCTTGCTCATGTCCCTGTGTTGCCTCCCCTGTCTTTGCCTGCCGTCTCCTCCTTCCCTCGCCTGCCTCCCTGACACATCTTTTCCAAAGACGACCTACATTTTTCTCGCCGCGGCTGCTGCCTGTGCTGCTCCTGCAGCTCCTCTCCCTCCCCCACCTTCCTCTTTCTTTTACCGCAAATATTTATAGGCGCCCATGTTGGCTGTTCCCCCCCGCCAGGCGGCTGGCTCAGCAGTGGGTGATGGTGCCCAGCTGACTCTGAGCCCTTTTCCTGCAAGGATGGGGCTTGACCCGGGGGGGTTGAAGTCTGTGAAAATAGCTGGTGGGATGGAGGAGGGCAGGGGAGCCATGGTGAGGAGATGTCCCAGGGGGAGAAGAGAAAAGAGCAAGCTGTGGGGTCTGTTCCCTCTAACACTTGTCTCCCTGCAGGATGAGATCGAGGAGCTGCGTGCTGAGATGCTGGAGATGAGGGATGTCTACATGGAGGAGGACGTCTACCAGCTGCAGGAGCTCCGGCAGCAGCTGGACCAGGCCAGCAAGACCTGCCGCATCCTGCAGTACCGGCTGCGCAAGGCTGAGCGCCGCAGCCTGCGCGTGGCGCAGACGGGCCAGGTGGATGGCGAGCTCATCCACAGCCTCGAGCAGGACGTCAAGGTGAGGCCGGGAGCACGACGTCCCCGTCCTGGCAGTCCCCAGGTCCCCCAAAGTGTTTTTTGGTGGACGTGGTTGCTGGTGAGGGGGGTGGTTGGGGTGCAGGGAGCTCAGTGGGGTTGTGCTGTTTATGGGGTCATTAATGGGGGAATCATGATTCCCCGCTAGCGGTGGTGATAGGAGAAGTGGGGAGCAGTGCTTTCAGCTCACAGGTGTTTTGGGGGGATCCTGGGGGTGGAGAGGGCCAGTATTGCCCAAGGATGGGGGTCTCGCAGTGCCATATGTGAGGTTCATCCTGTGCAGGCTGGAGCCCAGCCTGGCCGTGTGCCCTGGAATCAAGCTCCCTTATCCTGCACCGATGGGGACAGGACGGGGCCACCGCCGTGGGCTGGAGCCGCACGAGTGGGCAGGGAGGGAGCATGGGGACTAGGACCCTGGGGATCTGGGAGCTGCTCCTCTCGGCCCTCGGGGAAACCTTGCAGAGCCCCAGGCATTGTGGCAGGCAGGCTGGGGCAGGGACAAGGGGATTTCTGCAGGGTGACATTGCCTGGCCCTCGCCAGCCGCTGGCCCTCGAGGAGCCGCTGGTGCCGGTGAGTGTTTGCTGAGGGCTCTTGCTGACACAGCCGCTGCCAGGAGCGGGGTGCGGTGGCAGCCGGGGATGGCTCAGGGGGGATGGGCAACAGCTCGAGGAGTAACTTAAAGTTTTTTGAGCAGAAAACAGCTGGTCCCGGAGCTGAGATGTGCCACAAGTGCAGGGCTGTGAACCCACCTTGCCCTGTCTGTCCTTGCCAGCGGCCCAGCCCCCTACCCAAACTGCCTGGCAGCACGGCTTGGAGTGCTGCTGCGAAAAATGCCCCCCTCCAGCTTCTCCCTTTCTGGGAAAGACAGCACAGCCCATCCTTGGGGGGAATGGGAGCCTGACACCATGGCCTGAGCCCCCACAGCCCTGCAGCGGGGCTTGCTGCTGCCTCTCACCCTGAACTGGGCAGGTACCAGGAGGACTGGGGACAATTTTTCCCTTCCTGCAGGTGCAGGAGCTGAGGCTTCATGCTGTTAAGCTCCCTTTATGCCAGGGGCTGCTCCCATGCAAGGATCTGGAGAGGGGGCCTCCGAGGCTGGGCCTGGGATGGACAGAGACACTTCACCCCGGGGGCAGCTGCCTTTTTTGCTGTAACGTGATGCAGCAGCTCGCCTTTCTCCCGGCCGGCACAGCTGCTGCCTGCAGTGAGAGGCTGCCTGCTCTGGTGCTGCTCACTGGCTTTTCCAGCCTTGGTGGGGCTTTTCCAGCCTCATGGTGTGGGTAAAATGTATGAAGAGGCAACAAGCATCCTGCGGCATCATATTAGAGCTGGGGAAGGCAGGGTTTGGCCAGGGGATGGGGATGCTGGGCAGCCTTGCAACCATCAAGAGGACACACACAAGGGCTGGGGTGTCACCAGCATGGTGTCTTCTCTAAAGGGCCTCTATAACAGCCTGGTGATCTCTGCATGAGGATGGTAGGTGCCCAGGCACTGCGGTCCCAGCCCACATGCACTGCAGTCAGCCTGATGACAGCCCTGTTGTGTCCCCAGGTGGCCAAGGACGTCTCTGTGCGGCTCCACAATGAGCTGGAGGCAGTGGAGAAGAAGAGAATCAGGTTGGAGGAGGAGAACGAGGACCTGCGCCAGCGGCTCATTGAGACAGAGCTGGCCAAGCAGGTGGTGCAGAACGAGATGGACAAGCTCCGAGAGGTGAGGGGGGATCGGGAGGCGTCCCAAGGCTTTTGCCCGTAACAGGTGTCCTGGCCCTGCACCGCAGGATCCCCCATCCCTGCTCACACCGCTGAAACCCAAACCCTGCTGCAGATGCTTGTGAAACCCAAGCAGTGCCTGCCCTTGGCGAGGCGTGATTCATCCCACCCTGTGAGCACGGGGTGGCTCTATCCCGTCCCAGGGGGGCTATGGGACCTCCCCCCTGCACTAGAACTGCTTTATGTGTCCTCAGCCACTGGCTCAGCCCAGCCACTTGGGCCATGCCCAACTCCCACTGGCCAGAGCTCTGCAGGATGTGTGGGGTCCCTGGCACAGTGCCCGGTGCTGGCCATATCCTGACCACACACTGCTAGTTTGAAGCGGGCTGAGCCGTGGGTCTGCGTGGCCCTGATGTCCCGGCGGTGTCCCAGCGGTGCTGCAGAGCACAATCCCATCTGTGGAAGATGTGTGCCATGCATGTACCCAGACGCACAGGTCCAGGGTGCTCCGTGCCATGCTGGGTTTGGGACCAGCTCCTGGCCAGGACCGCTGTCATCCTCGGTGACAGGAAAGGCATCCCGGTGACAGCGTGGGTTTGTGATCCATCGCAGCACTTGTAACCCACTTCCCTACTGCCTGGGATGCCTCTGGTCCCCGGGGAGCCTCGGGAAGCATCACTGGCTGAGCCGTCAGGGCAGCACGTGGGGGGAGACGTGCCGTGGCAGAGCTCAGGCCCTGCTCCCACCGAGGACGGGGACACAGCACAGGGAGGGCTCTCTCTGCCCCCAGCCATGCTCCCCTGCGTGGCAGGGCAGGGAGCCAGCACACGGCTCGGCATGTCCACGGCTGGCTCTGGTTAACGCCGTGGCCACCTCCTGGCAAGCCGCAGGACACGGCTGCAGTTGCACCCATCCCCTCTGCAGCCACCTTCTCTTGGGGTGGCACGGAGCAGCGTCACCCCAGGCAGGGTGTCTTGTCCCTCTGCTGCACAGCCTCCGCTAACAGGCGTGAAATGGGTTTCCCTGCAGCCAGCGAGCGCGCACTGAATAACAAATGGCAGCAGCGGGAGCTGAGCTCTCACGCTTGAAAAACAGGCAGAGAAAATGGTTGCGTGGTCAGTGCGCAGGGAGACCTGAGCGCCAGCTGCTGCCTTGCCCTGGCAAAAGAGTGTGGGGCAGGATACAGCCCCTCTCTGCAGCTGCCTGAGCCCAGAGGGGACACTGCCCGCTGGCAGGAGACCTGGCACAGCTTGGAGCACAGCTTCCTGAGCCTGGGGATGGCGTGTCCCCAGGCTAGCAAGGGCATTGGGGTTACTCTCTGATTGCAGAGCGCTAATTAGACAAACAGTGAGTTAACAGCCCTCCTCCGCCTCCTCCCTCCCACTGGAGGGCACAGAGCATGGCAGAGCTTGTTAGCAGCCAAGCCGACTACTTGGAGTGGAGGCTGCGCAGGGCTGGGCTCACCCCTCAGGGATGATTATTTCTTCCTTCCAAGAGGTTTCTCCCATAATTGGATAATTGTCTGGACGGGCAGATCATCCCCAAAGGCGCATGCGTTTGCCCCTCTGGCTCTACCCCTCTGTGGTGTCTCCTGGGGCGCAGGAGAAAAGTGGGATTGGTCCAGGTACCCCACACCAAGCCTGCTACATCGAGCCTGGCCATGACGAGCCCCTTAGGCATGGCCACCCCAAGGGATGTGCCCAAGGTGGAGCGATGACAGCTGCTGTCTGGCCCAGGGTGCTGTGCTTGGGGCTGGGCGATGCCCTTCGCCAGCCCCGGTCCCCAGCGCGGTGGGGGTGAGAGATGCTGACGTGGCACAGCCAGCCCCCCGGGAGAGGCCCAGCAGCAGCTCCCACGATGGTCGTGGCCTTAATAGGAAAGCCTGGAGCCCGGCACCTTGGCACAGGCAGCAGCTTACATTTCACAGCTGCTTTCTTTGGCTGCTGGGCCTCAGCGCCAGCTTGGAAATAGGTCCAGGGCGGCCACATGGATCAGCTCATGGGGGGCTGCGTGGGTGTTCCTGGGGGAAACCCCCAACTCCCCTTCCCAGATAACTGGCCCTGCTCTGGGCACCCGCTTTTTTCCCCCCTTCCAGTCTCCCTTATGGCTCTGTCTGGCCTCCCCATCTCCCAGCTGTCCTCGCTAGCCTGGGGATCGTCCCTTGTGTCCCCAGAGACCCCAAGGGCAGAGTCAGCATCGTCCTGCTGAGGAGCTCTCCCCATGGCTGAGCAAACAGGATGTTTCCCTTGCTTGGGGAAGAGGCAGTGGGGAACGTCATCATCTTACTGCTCCCACACTGGGATGCCCCGAGAGCCATCCCTTTGCCTGGGGGTTGGATTCCCTGCTCCATCCAGCCTGACAGGACCGTGACTCAGCCTCTCCACGGCTCATTTCCTGCTCACTCCTACTTTCTCACTGCTCACTTGCCTGCAGGGGGAATTTCTAGCCAAACCTCATGATACAATGCTTGCCAGTCCAGCTCCCCCAAAGCAAAGGGCCTCAGCCCACTGGGGTTCTGGTGTTTTCGTGGGGTTCACGAGTGACTGGAGAAGTCAGCATTGATGTCCACCCACGCTGGGTCTGTCTGTCCATGCAGGGGTGCCGTGCCATCGGTGTGGGTAACAGCTCTCTCTTTTCTCTACAGAATTCCCTGAAGAAGCGGGGGTCTCGCTCCATCGGGAAGACCGAGAAGAAACCGTCTGTGCAGGTATCAGCGCCAGCGTGTCCGGGGCATGCCACGGTGACCCACCAGCACCCCAGGTCATGGTGCCAGCTGGAGGCTATGCCTGGCCCAGAAGTAAATCTGGCCATGGCAGCGCCATCCCCTCCCTTGCAGGGCTGTCCTGCCTTTCAGAGACCCTGCATAAGGGAGGAATTGATGTGCTGGGCCATCCTCATTGTCCTCAACCCCTCCCTTGTCTCATTTATCAATGGAGCATCAGTGGCCAGCCGGTGGCTTTAACCCTTTCTGTGTGTCTTTAACCCTTTCTGTGTGTCAAGACTGCAGTAAGGAGTTGAAGGACTTTGGCTTTTACATTACAAAGCTGCTTCTGCTCTTGTGTTGTGGCTGTTGCAGCCTGGGCCCTCCTGCCTGTGCCAGCGGCCATGCTCAAGGGTGGCCCGGGAGCCCCGTGGGGTTTGGGGAGCTGAGGGTCCCCGTGGGGAACGGCTCGAGGCCGCGCAGTCCCTGCCCCACGCCAGGCTGCTGGGGCAGCACAGGCAAGGGGGGATTTGCCAGCGGCAGCAGGATTTCAGCTGTCACTTGCTGTTGGGCTGAGCTGCTGTGACTCGCTAATGCTGTTACCACGGCTCGGAGAGGCAGAGCTGCTGTTGCGGGAATGCAAGTGTATTAATACTGGAAAAATCCTCTTTCAAAGGCGGAAGACCTGAAAGGTTTATTTTGGGGAGTAGATCTGCTCCCCCAAAGCTGGGGCAGGGAGGGAGACCCTGTAAAGCCACTCCTGCCACACGCTGCTGAGAGCATCTCACGGCAGGGACCCTGAGCACCCCGAGGCTTTCTGGGTGACCTGTGTCATTGCTGGCACAGCCCACTCTGTGCAGTCATGCAATGGAGATCCCCAGGCCCTCGAAGACTTTCCCTTTCGGTCTTTTATTTATCATCTACTTATAACTCCATCCTTGAGAGCCCTTTCAGGCCAGCTGATGGTCCCAGAGTCCTGCCCCCCATTTCCCCAAAGAGCAGGCCATGGCTTTGCACCTACACCCGGCTGCACCCCGAGCCAAGGGGGCTGTCCAGGAACCCCTTCGTCACACCCTTCCAAAACTGAAATACAGCCCCTCCTCTGCCTTCTTCCGGGGCAGGAAACAAACCCCAGCCCTGGGCCACAGTAAACCCCCCCCATCTGCTTCCCACACCCCCGCGGAGCCAAGGCCCCTCAGCCTGGAGACGTGGGGCTGGATGTGGCCCCAGCTCTGCAGTGGGACCGATGCTCCGGGAAGGAGCCGGTGCTGGAAAGCAAACCCTGAGCTTCCTCAGGTGCAGATGCCCCTGGACATGGCCCCCGCCTCTGCCTGCGATGCTCCCTCTCCAGAGCAGCCGGCCGTGGCCCGGTGGCCCTGCGGGCACAGATGCTCATGACTCATCAGTGGCTTCCTGGGCCCCTTTCCTGCCCGGCTGTGCTGGGCGAGAATCAATGCTCACTGAAAATGAAGCTGGGGGGGGGGGGACAGAGTCAATCCTGAGCTCTGCCCCAGACCCCAGGAACACTCGAGGTGGTCTTGAGTCATGTGTGTCCCTCCAGTGATGCCAAGGGGCAGAGGGACACACCGGGCTGCTGCTTTTTTTTTTCCCTAGAAAAACAGGAACTGAGGTCATGTCTGCCCCGCCGGGGAGAGCAGCCTGCGCCAGCCCTCCCCTGATCTTTGCAGCTAATTAGGGGGGGAACAGCTTTATTGCGCCTTCGCGAGGCTGTTTGTCTGTGCATGAGCGTGGAAGAGCAGCAGGGTGGTTCCTGTGGTCACAGCAGGGTGTTTGGGGTATAAAACGGCACCCCAAACTCATGGGACCTCCCCCCATCACCCCTGGCCTCGATATGAGCAGCCTGGGAAGTTTGCAGAGTAAATAGCTGCTGCAGGATTTGGGGGGTGTGAGCATGGACATGGCTGGTGGGGCTGAGGGGCCAGGAGCACACAAAACGGGGGACAGTTGGTTTTTGCCAGCCAAGGAAACAGGAAAGGGGATGAGTTCAGCCAGGCAGAGGGCTGCCGAGGCCAGTAGCCACCCGGCCAAAGGGCTCGGCCACCTCCAGCACCCGCCCAGGGCTCCAGCGGGTGTCAAGGGGCCAAGGTCACAGCCCGGCAGGTCCCCTCCTGGCAGTCACCGTGCCAGAGCTCGGAGCACTCGAGTGACCCCATGGCACGGGAAGCCGTGAGCTGGGACGTCAGGAAATCCTGGTCTTCCATCCAAAAAGCTTTCGAAAGCAGAGAAACAGTCTGCCTGGGCAAATAGCCGAGATCCTAACTGCTAAATTTAAAAAAAAACACGTGGAGAAACAGCCCCAAGAAACAAAGGGGCTTGGGAAGGGACGAGCAGGCTGATGTGGGGGGTTTGCCTGAGTTTTCTGTCCCCTGGCAAGGTGGTGGCAGCAAGGATGGGTGCTGGGCGAGGGCTGGGACTCTGGGAGGTTTCCAGCCGAAACCAGCACTTCTCCACCCCGTGATGGAGCGTTTGGGGCTGAGCGGGAGGAGCAGAGCCCCGGCGGGGGGGTTGCAGAGGCAGCAGCACTAGTTGTTTCAGCGTTTGCCAGCTTTCAGGAGGAAACCTTGTTGCTGGCTTCTATTTTGCTCTGTGGAGTCTGAGAGCTTTCCCTCCCTCTCCTACCCACGGTGGATTGGGCTGCAGCGGGGCTGGGCTCAGGCCCTGCATCCCCGGCAGCGCTCGGTGTCCTTCCTGGGGTCGGAGCCATGAGTCTCCTTGCCCGGGCATCCTGCCCTGTCTCTGGGCTCTCCCTGAAAGCCTTCAGGATGGATCTCAAATTATTTTTCCCCCTCCGTGAGCGGGGGCTGCAGCTCCCCCGGGCTCACTGGGATGGGAGGGTAGGTGGCATGTCCCCGGGGCTTGCTCAGAGCCACCGTGGCAGCTGGGAGCACGTTTCTAACGCCCATGCCCTCTCGCTCCCCAGGAGGACAGTGCGGACCTGAAGTGCCAGCTGCATTTTGCCAAGGAGGAGTCAGCCCTGATGTGCAAGAAGCTGACCAAACTGGCCAAGGAGAACGATGGCATGAAGGAGGAGCTGCTGAAGTACAGGTCCCTGTATGGAGACCTCGACAGCTCCCTCTCCGTGGAGGAGCTGGCTGACTCTCCCCATTCCCGCGAGGCCGAGCTGAAGGTCCACCTCAAGCTGGTGGAGGAGGAAGCCAACATCCTCAGCCGGAGGATAGTGGAGCTGGAGGTGGAAAACCGTGGGCTGCGGGCAGAGATGGATGACATGAAGGGCCAGGGGGACAGAGAGTTGCCCGGGCAGGACATGCGGTTCCTGGCGGGCATCTCGGGCTGCGGGGACGCAGGGGACACGGTGGCGGAGCTGCGCCGGCACCTGCAGTTCGTGGAGGAGGAGGCTGAGCTGCTGAGGCGCTCGCTGCTGGAGCTGGAAGACCAGAACAAGCTCCTCCTGAACGAGCTGACCAAGTACAAGTCGGACCACGAGCTGGATGTGACGCTGTCGGAGGACAGCTGCTCGGTGGTCAGTGAGCCCTCGCAGGAAGAGCTGGCCACGGCCAAGGTGCAGATCAGCGAGCTGAGCGGCAAGGTGAAGAAGCTGCAGTATGAGAACCGCGTGCTGCTCTCCAACCTCCAGCGCTGCGACCTGGCCTCCTGCCAGACCACCCGGCCCATGCTGGAGACCGACGCCGAGGCCGGCGACTCGGCCCAGTGCATCCCCACCGCTGGCTGGAGGGACGGGATGGGCAGCAGCGAAGCTGATGGGCAGGACAGGGTGCCTGGCGGTGGGAAGGTGCCCGATGGTCCTGCCAAGCTGCTCAAGCCCAAGGACCTGGAGACCTTGCTGGGCATCCGAGACCAGGCGGCGCTCGTCAGCAAAGCGATTGATGTCTTGATTTCGGATGCCAATGGCTTCACCTCTGGGCTGAAGGCTTGCTTGGACAACGAGTGCGCGGGGGGGCTGCTGGGCGAGGCGGTGGGTAGCGGCGGCGAGAGCCCCAGCGATGCCAAGCTGATGAATGTGCTCCTCATGCGGCTGGGCGTGCTCCAGCAGGACCTGGGCTGCTTCGCGAGGAAGGTGGACCACCTCACCAGCGGCCTCAAGGAGCATACAGACTCTTTCCCCTTCTCCAGCCCCAGCAGCCATGACGCCACCAAAGAGGGGCTGCAGAAGGAGCATGCCTCCGACTTCCAGGTACAGGCTTCTTCCCACGTCCCCCGCAGCAGCTGCCGCTTTATTTGCTGCCCCGTTTCCGCCCGCTTTAACAGAGAAAACCCCGATCCCCCACGTAACCTCCCTCCTGCCTCTCCAGAGCAAACCCCACACTAACACCTTGCTGCATGCCAGTGGCACCGGGGACAAGGTAGGACTCTGCTCCAACAGAGTGTGCCCAGGGCAGGAGGCCGTGGGCATCCTGGCGCATCCCAGCACGGGCTGGACGTGCTGAGGCTGCCTTGCCCACGGCCAGGGGCTCTTGGGTGCGATCCCACCTTAGCAGGGGCCAACAATTTGGCTGCTCTCCCCCAGCTCAGCCCAGCATCCCCAGCTTGGAAGCTCTTTCTTATTGGGGATGAGCTAGGTGGGAGAAGAGCAGCCTGCAGCCTCCTGAAAGCAGCCCAAATTGCAGGGACCCCAGTTGTGAGAAGCCTCAGTCCCCAGTGGTACCCAGGCAGGGTAATTTGGAGAGCAAAGGCCCCAGGGCAAATCTGCATCCGATGGCGAGAACCTTTGGAGCAGCGGAGAGCAGCACATGCCCTGCCATCCCCCTCCTCTCCAGGGGGCCCAGGTCATGCCAGGGACCGGGGATGTCAATGGTGGTTGGGGCTGTGGGCACAAGCCCCTTTCTGGAGCACACTCGCTTGTTCAGAGTCCTATTTTTCTGCATGTGATCCCACCAGCCCCAGGTCCCAGTCTCCCCCAGTCACTGCATGGCACCGTAACTGGTGTTTGCACATTTTTTCCCTCTTTCTCTCTTTTTTCCCCTTTCCCCAAACAATCCAGGCCACGTGTCTCCTCATCCTGTGTTTCCTTTTGGTTTCTGCATTGTCTCCTGCCATGGTGATGAAGCTCCTTCTCCTCCTCATCCTTTTTGTTGTCTTGTAGTTCCTTACTGTTTCGGAGACCCATTGTTTTGTTTTCTGGCTTTTTTTTCTTCCCGCTCTTTTGGTTTGTTCTCATTAACTTGCCCACGCATGCAGCAGCCTGATTTTAGGGACGCCGACCCTTACCGCATCCCCCACACCAAGGACATGGACCCCACGCATCCCCGGAGCTACAAAACCTGCCGGCCTGAGGAGAACGACTCCTACGCCACCGAGGTACGATGCAGGCAGGGAGCCATGTGCCCTTGGCCAGTGGGGTTGGAGACAGGGCTGTGGGGATGGGGCTGTCCCTCCTGAGAGCCAGGGACAAGGGAAGCTGCAGAGCCCCCTCAGGGAGGGACATGGGGAGGTGCAGCCACGCACAGCCCACGGTCCCCATCCCCTCCCTGGGCCGTTGCAGATGAAGGAGCTGCAGCTGGTGCTGTCAGAGGCCAACGAGAGCCTGCGGGGACTGCAGGAGCAGCTCTCACAGGAGAGGCAGTTGAGGAAGGACGAGGTGGACAACTTCTCACAGAAGATCTGCCAGGTGAGTAGGCAGCAGCCCTGATCCCTGGCAAACGTGTCCCCACGCCCATGGCTGTGCCACCTCCAGCCCCAGGCTGATGACTCACCTGGGGACTCAGGTGTCATCTGTGACCGCACACATGTCCCATCTTCAAGGGGCACAGGGGCTGAGCACAATCCTCCTTGCACATGGGCGTGCAGCCATGCAGGGCTTCCACCCGTGGCAATGCCTGGTGGCCCCAGTGTCCCCAGCATGCTGCCAGGGCATTGCAGCTCCCCAGGGGTGTTAAATAAGCCAGCACCAGGCTCAACCCAGACCCTGGGGTGGAAGCACCACATCGCTGCCACCAGCCCCTGTCTTGGAGCCCACGCGTCTCTCCGCAGCTGAAGGAGGACCACCAGAAAGCACTGCTGCGGCGGGAGTTCGAGCTGCAGAGCCTGAACCTGCAGAGGCGGCTGGAACAGAAGTTCTGGAGCCAGGAGAAGAACCTGCTGGTGCAGGAGTCACAGCAGTTCAGGCAGAGCTTCCTTCTGCTCTTCATGAAGCTCAAGTGGTTCCTCAAGCTCTGGCGCCAGGGCAAGATGGTGCACAGTGAGGGCGAGGACTTTTTGGAGGTACTGTGGGCCGAGGGGCTCCCACCTCTGCTGCAGTGGAGGGGGGACCGCGCTGTCAGGCATCCCCAGGGCTGTCCCTTGTGCCTGCGTGTTCCACTCAGGGCTGCTCGGGTGTCCCCCATCCCTGGCCGTGGACTGTGGGTCCCCTCATTTCCCCAGCTGTGGTGTCTCCTGCAGGTGAATAGCATGAAGGAGCTGTACCTGCTGCTGGAGGAGGAGGAGCTCACCCCGCAGCAGCAGGCGGACAACAAGACGTGTGCCGGGGATGCCTGGACCCCCAACACGGTGAGCGGGGTCCCCACAAGTGCAGGGGATGGGCAGGATCAGCCCCTGCTGCAGCTGCATGGCTTGGGGTGGCAGCTCCTCTCCGGGTGCATGGCTGGGAGACGGTGCTCCCTGCTGGCATGTCCCCCCCAGGGCTGGTCCCCTGCCCTGGTGGTACCCCCTGTCCCTCACCCTGAGAGTGGGCAGCCTGTGGGGATGGGATGCAGAGATGGCAACTCCCACGGGGTCCCACCCCATTGGGTCCCCTCTGGCATGGGGCCCCAGCTCTCGCTGGTCACCCCTGATCCCTCCGCTCACCCCTGATCCCCTGGCAGCCCAACGAGTGCATCAAGACACTGGCGGACATGAAGGTGACCCTGAAGGAGTTGTGCACGGAGCTGCGGGAGGAGCGGCGCGGCGCCAGTGAGCTGCAGCAGCAGTTCACCAAGGCCAAGGCTGCCTGGGAGATGGAGCGTGCCGAGCTCAAGTGCCACATCGCCCAGGTGGGAGCCCCGGGCACTCTGCAGGCTGGCGGAGCTCCCCCCTTGCCTGGTGGGGATGTGGGACTGGGGGGCTGCGGGACTGGGGGGCTGCCTGCACCGTGTGCCAAGCGCTGGCTGTTGGGCAGGGCTGGGAGGCAGGGTGGCACTGTGGGAATCTCAATTAGCAGCCGCTTCAGCAGTCAAGTTTCCATAGCAACGGGCTGGCACGAAAGTCTTGACTGTTGAGCAGCAGAGGATGCTCTTTATTCCTCTGCTGGGTTTGTCTGGGATGGGCAGGATGGTACCAGGGCTCAGCATCCCTCCCCAGGACAGGCATCTGGGAGCAGCATCAGAGCCCTCCTCTCCTCCCCTGGGTCACAGCGCAGGTCAGGGCTCTGCACACCTGCGGATGCTGCAGGAGGGATGTACGGCTGCGACGAGGGCAGGAGGTGGAGGGAGGGAAGCCTCAGCACTGGGGGAGGCTCCTGCTGAAGCAGTTCCATCGGTCCCCCAGCCCTGCCCGCACAGCGATGAGGTTTTTCTGCTCCCTCACACTGTGCTGGCAGCAGCCCGTGGCCATCCATCAGCTCCACTCCCCAGAGCAGGTGCCAGCAAGTGGGATTTTTTCGGGCAGAGCTCAGCGGTGGTCCCCAATTTCCCTCTCTCTTCTCCAGAAGAGAGCAGAGCTGCTGCAGGGGCAGCACCCCAGTTTCAGGTGCCTTCCTGGCTGCCAGCAGCAGCAGCATCCTCGGGGTCCACTCTGCCAGCCCTGCGGGTGGTGTTGCACCTCTCCAGGAGCCGGGTCCAGCAGGCAGGATTGCAGGCAGAGCACAGCCGAGCAGGCAGGACATGTCCCACTGGGTGACCATCTGCCAGGCCGTCTGGCACGACACGGCTGCAGGCCAGGGCTGGCCGCGGCTGGGCTGTGCCCATGGACGAGCTGTGCTGTGCAATGTGGCCTCGGGGACATGCTTATAGCCCAACCTGGGCAGTGTGGGCTCTGCACTGGGAACCAGGATGCCCACAGCCTTATCCCTTCACTGGGGATGTCCAGCACCACGCTGGAGCCATGGGTCCCCCACAGCCACCAATGTGTCCCCGCAGCTGGAGTCAAAGGCAGGCAAAGGGATCGCGGAGCGCGCGCTGCCGGACTGGAAGGTGGCGTTGAAGAGGGAGCGTGAGGAGCACCAGCATCTCCTAGCCGAGTCCTACAGCGCTGTCATGGACCTCACCAAGCAGCTACAGATCAGCGAGAAGAACTGGAACCAGGAGAAAGTGGAGCTGCTGGCCCGCTTCAAGGAGGAGCAGCAGCAGGCAGAGCAGCAAGCGAAGGACCTGCAGAACAAAATCAACCAGGTATGGTGTCCCCCCATCATGAATGTGTCCTCCAGCATCTGCCACTAGCCTCCCATATGTGCCCCAAGAGTGTGAAAATGCTCTCAGGGCACACACCGGGGGCAAGCGGCAAATGCTTTTGCTTGCCCAGAGGGGCTCGTATTGCACACGTTGAATGACCAACACGTTCTCCAGTTGCAGAAAGGAGCCAACCCATGGGCATTGAAGCATTCTGAAATGGAGAAGCATAGCAGCAACTGGAAAGAGGTGGGCAAGAGAAGGCAGAGGGCTCTTGGGGTGCTGGGCTCATGTCTATGCTAAGGGTTAGATGGGAGGTCGTGTGAACCCCAAATAACACCCCCTTGAACAGCAAATGAGGCTGCAAGGGGAAGCACCAGGGACTGGGGAGAATGACAGTGGAGAATGTGGCTGAACCCCAAGGGCTTCGGTGGGGTTATAAAAAATTGATTTAAAATAGATGTGAGCCCCATGTAGCCCTGGGAATGGGTGCATGGGGGAAGGTGGTGGTGCTGGAGAGGAGCAGGGTGCAGCCCCTGCTCCAGCCCATCGGTGTACTTTGATCCTGTGCTTGCTGACACCAGAGCTTTCTTCTGTGTCCTCCTAGGCTCTCAATGAAAAAATCACAGACAAAGAGACAATCTCTGAAGCAGAAGCCAAGGGAACCAACCTCAAAAGGTGAGTGTGCTGGTGCCTGCATGGTCCCCAGGGTATGGGGGAGGCTGTGAAGGGCTGTCCCTGGGTTGGCAGCCCCGGCAGCTGGGGGGAGATGCAGCCACAGTCCAGAGTTGTCCTGGAGGCCAAGGGCTCCCATGAGGAGCAGGACCGGGTGCCCAGGAGGGTCCCATTGGGGTGGGAGTGAGGTGCTTCCAGCTGCCCACCAACCCGTTGCCCTGTCCCCTTGTGAACCCCATCCTCTGTCTTCCCACAGGACCAAGTCCGTTTCCTCCATGTCAGAGTTTGAAAGCTTGCTCGACTGTTCTCCCTACCTCCCTGGAAAGACTGCACCGGGGCTGGGTGACCATTCCCGAGGCAAAAAGGCATCCTCAGCCACCCAGCTGCTGCCCAACGGGATCCGGGACAGCGCCGGCATTGCTCCCTCAAACTGTACATATGTGAATATTGAGCAACCTGCCCCCGACAGCCTGGCCAAGGAGAAGCTGGGCATCTCCTCCTGGGACTACTCACGAACAAGCAGCTTCTCTGGGCATGACCCAGCCCAGAAGCAAATGCAGAGGAGCTACACGGCGCCCGACAAGACAGGGATCCGCATCTACTACAGCCCGCCGGTGGTGCGGCGGCTGGAGGCGCCTCTGGTGCACAACAAGGAGGGGAAGATCATGATCGAACCTGGTTTCTTGTTCACCATGGCCAAGCCAAAGGAGCCGGAGGAGTCAGCCAGTGCTGAGAGCACCTACAGCCAGTGGCTGTGCAACTTCTCCAAGCAGCAGCGGGAGCTGCTGGATGGTGGCACGGTGGAGAGCACGGTGCCGCCGGTGCCCCGCTTCCCCCCGTCGCTGCATGACCTGGAGATCTCCGGTAACATGAGTGATGACATGAAGGAGATCACCAACTGCGTGCGGCAGGCCATCCGCTCCAGCTCACTGGAGAGGAAGGTGAAAAGCGCATCCAGCCAGACGGTGGGGCTGGCCCATGTGGGGACACAAACCATCCAGACGGTGAGCGTCGGCCTGCAGACCGACCTGCCACGCAGCAGCGGCGTGCACAGCAAGAGCTGGTCCCCACGCAGCTCCTCCCTCGTGTCCGTGCGCAGCAAGCAGATCTCCTCCTCCCTGGATAAGGTCCACTCCAGGATCGAGCGGCCGTGCTGCTCCCCAAAATACGGCTCTCCAAAGCTCCAGAGGAGGTCTTCCTCCAAGCTGGACGCCTCCAAGGACAGGAGCCTCTGGAACCTGCACCAGAGCAAACAGAACGGCTCTGCCTGGGCCCGCTCCACCACCACGCGTGACAGCCCCGTTCTCAGCAATATCAACGATGGCTTGTCCAGCCTGTTCAGCGTGGTGGAGCACGCGGGCAGCACCGAGTCCATCTGGAAGCCGGGCTGCCCTGAGAGCAGCCGGGCTAAGCCCGAAGCACCCAAGTATGGCCTCGTGCAGGAGTTCTTCAGGAATGTCTGCGGGCGGGCACAGAGCCCCACCGCCCCCCCGGAGAAGAAGGAGGTCACTGGGGAGGAGGGCAGCAAGAGAGCCGAGCATCCCAGCCCAGCCACCCACCACCCGGCCGAAAACATCTCCCGTGTCTTGAACAAGAAAGTCCTCAAGCAGAGCAGCTGCGAGGACCCCAAGCCCTTGTCCCCCGGCCAGGGGAATAAGGACGCAGCCCTGCGGGACCCCGACCTCATCTCGGCCATAGCCAGCGAGGTAATGAGGCAGGGTGTCCCCCGGGGTGTCCTGCCATGGCAGGGGACGGAGTGGCCAACCTCTCTAACCCCCCTGTGCCCTGTCTATCTTTGCAGGACACGGCGTGTGACTGCAGCTCCCAGTCCCTCACCTCCTGCTTCGCCCGGCCATCCCGCTCCGCTGTCCGCCATTCCCCCTCCAAGTGCAAACTGCACCCCGCGGACCCCCCCAGGGCGGAGGAGAAGCCGGGGGGCTCGAGTGAGTGAGGACGGGGGGCTGGGGGACGCAGCGTGCCTGCTTTCCACTCTCCTGCCGGAAGAGCGCCCGCGCTGACGCCCCGCGGGGCCCCTCTCGGAGGCGGCGCGGGCGCATCTGTCTCCTAACCGTCCCCTCGCCCCCGGGGACGCTTACGAAGCAGATGTGGAGCCCGAGGCGGAGGCCGCTGGTAGCCCCGGGGTATGCGGGGACGTCCCGCCAGGGTGACTTCTTCACCTGCGCGGAGACCCACTCCCTCGGAGCCGCTGCCGGCACTGGGGGGTCCTCGCCGGTGCCCACCGCCCCAGGAATGTCAGCTGAGGCCCCGCCATGCCGAGGGCTCGCCGGGGCCCCAAGAAGGGGAGAACAGCCGGGGGAGGCTGGTTGTGTAGATAGGGCAGGGCTGGGGCGAAGCGCGGCAGGGACGCCGTATGGATGCGATGGATGGAGGCGCGATGCCATGTTGGCCCCCGCGGGTGGAGGGTGCTGGCTCTGGCCCCCGCAGCCGCTGCCAGCGCTGCCCGCCCTGCCCGAGCTCCGGCACATCCCTGCCAGCCCCGATTGCGGCGCGGTTGCATCAGCCGCGGGGCCGCGTGTGCTTCCCCGGCCGGGAAGGAGGCGGAGAGGGACCCTGCGGTCACCCAGGCTGGGCTGGCTGTGGGGACCCTCCCTGGCCACCCTTCTGCTCGGGGCGGCGGGGGGGTTGCTGAGGTCCTGCGCTGCTGGGGAGGGTCCGGGCAGTGCCCCTGGCTTCTCCAGCTGCAGAGCCGGGGTCGCTGGGTGCGCAGCGTGGGGAGAGGCGGTGTGTGCCTGCGTGACATGCCTGCGTATCTCCCGCCACCATCCCGAGGGGCCACGGCTGTGGTGCCCCCCTGGATTGCACCCAGCTCCCTGCCTGGGGCCACTTGTAGTTATTTGCTCATCCAAGTGCTGAATATACATATTTCTCTTTTTTTTTTTTTCCTTTCCTTTTTTTTCCTTCCACTTTTGGCTCTGCCCAACTCCGGACAGCCTGCAATGTAAAACCAAGTGCATTTTAAAAATACCGAAATGAGCTACATTGGAGATGCACCAATTGGATTAAGAGATTGTGGGTTGGGAGGCTGCAGCGTGGCCCGCGGTCTGCGCCACACGTCCCTTGGTCACCATCAGAAAAAGCCTTATCTGGGGGGGGGAGGGGGGCAGCAGCCACAGCCCCCACGGCAATGCAGAGCTCCTGGGGCTGGGGGGCTGCATCCCAGCCCCACGCAGAGCAGCGTTGGTGCCTCTGTGCAGCCCCAGGAGAGAACAGCAATTTCTGAGGTGGCTGCCTGACCTATTTCCGAGCTGCCTGCCAGGGGCCAGGCAGGGAATCACCCAGATGGAGCCGCCTGCAGGTGCCCCCGCTTCCCGGGGCTCTGTGCATCGCTCAGGGGCTGTGTACCTTGCTCTGGGGGCTCCTTGCATTGCTCTGGGGCTCTGTACACTGCTGTGGGCTCTGTACACTGCTCCAGGACTTCTCTGCATTGCTCTGGGGCTCTGTACACTGCTCCAGGGGCTCTCTGCATTGCTCTGGGGCTCTGTACACTGCTCCAGGGGCTCTGCGCATTGCTGTCATCTTGCATCTTCGGTTTAAAAATGCTCCTTCTGCCGAAGCTGCTGCCCCCTCCCGTCCAGCCGCACGCTGCCCGCAGCAGGCAGGCTGCATCACTGCCACGTCGCAGCCTCCGTCAGCATCTCCGCGACGGCCACTCACTGCCTGTGTCTCCGGACACACCAGCATCAGCCAGGGCCCAGCAGGCCCAGCACCGATGGCCTTTTGCTCTTGCAGCGCCTGTCTGGCCCCACGGGGACCCTCGTCACCCGGGTGTGGGACGCGCAGGGCAGGCGCTGCCCACCCTCACCAGCAGCCGGGGCCAGGCAGCATCCCTGCCTGCCACGGAGAAGTCGGGTCCCTGCACCCCGGCAGGCGCAGCGCTGCCACAGGCAATCTCCTGCTGTACATAGATCCTTTCGGGGTGGTTTTTAGCATTTTCATTGATAATGGGGGTTTTGGTTTTGTTTGGTTTTTTTTAAAAGACTCTCTACTTTTGGAATGTGGTTTCTCATTTTTACAACTGCCTTTTAATTATTTGTAATATTGGTCAGTTCTGTCTTACTCTGTAAATAGTGGTGCTGGGCATTTCCTGCAGGGCTGGGGGCTGAGCCAAGGCCAGCAAGGGATTTGCAAAGGCAACGGGGAAAACTTGCCTGAGGTGTGGAGGTGGCTGATCCAGCCCCAGCCCCTGCGCAGCCTCTGTCCCTGTCCTCCCCCCACGCCAGTGCCCGGCCCAGGGCGAAGCCCAAGGTGCGTCGGGCAAAGCCACACTTGCCCCTGCCCTGTCCTGCTTCCTCTCACCAGCCCATGCCAAGGTCGCATGAAGGGCACCTTCTGCCCCGATGACAGGCCCCCTGCCCACCCCGTCCTGCTCCCCTGTACCATGCCTGCTTGTTGTGTGATGAATAAAGGCCCTGCAACCCCTCACCCACGCCCTCGGTGCTGCCTTCCCGTGCTGCGGTGGGGGGACCGTGATGCCTGTCCTGTCTGGGGAACCAGTGCTGCTGCGGAGGGGAGTGTGGGGTGGCTGGGGCACCCATGGGTGGGGAGATGTATCTAGATCCTGACCCTCTGTCCCTGCTGTCCTGCCAGCTGCCCAACCTAGACACAGTGTCCCACCCTGTCCTCACCCGCCTGTCTCCCCCCGACACCATCCCCATGTGCTGACCCTGACTGTGCCATGCCACTGGGCTCCTTATCATCTCCCATGGATCCTCCATGGCCTTGCTGTCAGGGCTGTCACCTCACACCAGGCTCCTCTTGGCTCTGCCTTGTCCTTGTGATGCTGGTGTTTCTCATGCCTCCCCATCCCCTCCTGCCCAGCAGCTCACCCCAGCCTGCACACAGACCCCACATCCCCTTTCCCGTCACTGCCCATGGCTTCTTGCCCTTGTGCCCTTTATGACCTGCAGGTCCCAGCCTCCTGCAGGCTTACTACATTAAACTGTCCCTCCCTGAGGTCCTCCATCGTGCAGTATGACCCACCTCTCCTTCTTCTGCTCCTTCTATCATCATGTCCCATCCCTTTCATCCCTGCTCTTTGATCCCATGTCCCATCCTTCCTTCTTGTTATCCTCCATCCTCACATTCCTTTCTTCCTACATGTGCTTTCATTGCCCACCATGTCCCATCCCTCTTTATTCTGCTCTTTCATCACCCACCTAACCCAACCCAGCCCTCCTTCCTGTGCTCCTCCATCACCCACCAACCCTGTTGCTCCTTCCCATGCTCCATCACCCACCATATCCCATCCCTTTTCCTGTGTACCTCCATCTTTCATGTCCCACCCCTTCTTCTGCTGCTCCTCTGTTGTCCACCCATCCCATCCCATCCCATCCCATCCCTCCTTCCTGTGCTCCTGTCACCCGCTGTGTCCCATCCCTCCCTCCCATCCTCCTCCATCACCCACCAGGTCCCATCTTTCCTATCTGTGCTCCTCCATCAACCACCATGTCCTGTCCCTCCTTCCTGTGCTCCTGCATCCTCCACCATGTCCTATCCCTTCTTGTGCTCCACTGTCACCACCTCCCATCCCTCCTTGTTCTCCTCCACCCCCTTCACATCCCATCCCTCCTTCCACACTCCTTCCAGAGTGTGCTGTCATCCACTATGTCCCATCCCTCCCTGCCATGCCCTGCTCCTCCATTACCCACCATGTCCTCTCCTGCCCTCTTGTGCTCCTGCATCCTACATTACATACTACCCCTCCTTATTTTTCTCCTTCATCACCCACCACCTCCCATCCCTCCTTCCTATGCTCTTCCATCACCCACCACCTCTCACTCCTCTTTCCTGTGCTCCTCCATTGCCCTTCATATCCCACCTTCCTGTCTTCCTGTCACACTGGCATTCCATCCCTCTCACCTGCTCCTCCTTCATCCACCACATCTCACCCCTCCTTATCCTCATCCACCTCCCACCATCTCCTCATGTCTTCCTTCTCCACCTCCACCCTGTCCCATCCATCCTCATCCTGCTTTGCCTCCAGTTTCTCTTTTCCTTTCATATTCCTCCTTATGTCGACATCTCAACATTCCTTCTCATCTTCTATCAGCTCCCACCATCACTGGCCTCTACATCTTACCATCTTTTTATCCCTGATTATCCTCCGTTAGCTCCCACCATCACCCCAAACCATTTCAACCTCCACTTCTCATCTCCCCATCTTTCTTCATCCTCTTCTACTTCCTCCTATCTCCTCATCCTCTTCATCCTCCTCCACTTCCCCCATTCCCAAATCCACCCTCACCTTCCACTATTGCCCTGTTCCTCCAGGTGCCAACATCACCCAATCCTGCCTTCTCCTCCACCTCCACATTTCCAATCCCCCTTGTGCCTCTCCATTTCCCACCATCTCCTTATCCATCCTCTTCCATTGCCCTCCAGTCTTTGTCTTCCTCTGCCCCCTAAATGTCTCTTCATCCCTCCTGTCATCTTCGTCCATCTCCCACTGTCTCCTCATCCCTCCTCTTCTTCCTTCATCTCCATCTCCCCCTCCCACCTTGTTAGCCACCACCTGCCATCTCATCTCTCCTTGTCCTCTTCCATTTTGCCCTTCTTCATCCTCCAACTCCCACTGTCCCCCATCCATCCTCATGCCCTAACTCTGCCTGCTATTTGCCTGTTCTTCCTCGTCCTCCACTTTCTACCATCTTCCCAGTCTTCCTCATCTTCCTCCAACCTCTCTTTTCATCATCTTCACCTTTCCACCATTGCCCATACCTTATTGTCTTCCTCTTCCCACCATCTCCCATACCTTCTCCCTCATCCTCCATCTCATACCTCTTCTTCCTCCACCTCAGTCTCTCTATCGTTCCTGTGAACCTCCACCTCCCATTGTTCCCCATCCTTTTTCATGCTCTTTCACCTCTTGCTCTGTCTCTCCTCATACTTGACCTCTGGCTATCTCACCATCCCTTGCCATTCACCTCCCACAGTCTCCCTGTTTCTCCTTGTACTCCTCCACCTTTCCCCATCTCCCCATCCCTCCTTATCCTCCAAGTGTCCCACCTACCTCAGGTTTCCCCTTTACCCCTTCCTGACCTCCAGCCATCCTCCCTTACCTCACACCTCCCCCTTTCACTGTCCATTCTCCTTCACCTTCCAATTCTATCCTGACCTCCCATCTTCTCCCAGCCTGACCTCTCCCATTCATCCTCTCCTCCATCCTCCCTGCACTCTTTTACTCCCAGCACATCTGACTCCTGCTGTTATTTTCTCATTCGCTTCCTCCTTCCCCTGCCTTGCATCCCATCCCTTACCAGCCCAGGAAAGCCACCGCTAGCACAGCCACCCCTGATGCAAGCAGGAAGGGTCCTGACTGTTGGGGATGTGATGCTAGGTAGGTTAGATGGAGAACCAGCCCCCCACCCCATCCCCACTACTCAGGGCACTTTAGTAGTGCCACAGTGCCATAGTAATGGCCACAGCTTGCAGGCAGGGAGATTCATGCTGGACATCAGGAAACACTTCCCCCTAGGGCTGGTGCAGCTGGAACTGGTCACGGGGGAAATGGGAGGATCTCTGCCCTTGGAAGGTTTCAAAACTCAGCTAGAAAAAGTCACTGATGTCTTGGTTTAGCATTAGCAATAACTATTTTGGAACATGGTGCTTGACCAGAGCCCCCTGGGATCCCTTCAAGCACACACATCTTTGGGAGACCTCTGAGCAGTGGAAGATTTCCAAGAGGGGCAAGAAAGGCCAGACATGGCTTTGAATGCAGTGCTTGGGATGCTGCAGGACATGAGGAACTATCCCTGCCACTTACAGCTGCTTCATGGTGCTCAAGGAAGACCACCCCATGCTGCTCAAGCAGGACCATCCCATGCTGCCTGAGCAGGACCAGCCCACACTGCTTGAGAAGCAACACCCCATGCTGCTCAAGTAGGACCTCTCCAGGCTGCTTGAGCAGGATCATCCAATGTAGCTTGAGCAGAACCTTCCCATGTTGCTCAAGCAGAACCACCCCACGTAGCTTGAGCAGGACCACTCCAGGCTGTTCAAGTAGAACCATCCCAGGCTGCTTGAGTACCATAGGCCAGGCCAAAGTGGCTTCCTGAAAGCCTGCCAGTGAGCTATCCCTGAGATGACCCCTCAGACCCTAGAGCCAGGGATCCTTGCACCATCTTTGTTTTCCTTTCCTCAGGCTGGACCATGCAGGGACATGGCCATCCCCTTTCAATGACATTATGGCTGCACTAGGGCACAAGGCACTGCTGCCAAGGGGAGGACAGGTCTCCTCTCCATCCTGAGGGAGCCCCATGCCCTGAGGGACCCGTGTGCAGGGTCTATTCAGAGCATCCCACATCACTCACGCACAAGGGCCAGCCACCCTCGCTTGGCTGCACTTTGCCTTGCAACGTTGGAGGCTCCCAGCCATCCCATGGAGGGGACCCTGCCCTTTCCAAGGTGATGTACCTGAGGGACCATCCCACTGCAATACGAGCAGGGACAGCAGCCAGTGTCTGGATAGGGTGGGGGTGACATTTGTAAAGCATTCCTGTCCACATGCCTTCCTGGCTGGAAATCTGGGGGAGGGCAGAGGGAATTTGCTACCTGTGTTAGAAACTAGCTGAACTTACATGTCTCCCCGAGCTGGATTTCTTATTCCAAATGTTCAGACTGTTGTATATTGTACTGGGATTTTTACATTGAATTATTGTAGAAAACAAAAATTTAAATCAAGTCTGTTTAAAAATAAACATTAAAAATCTCTATGAAAAAATAAAGCTGTCTCCAAGTCCTCTTCTTACAAATGTGACAGAGCAGCGATGTGTCTCCAGTGGTGGCTGTCCTGTTCCCAGCCTTGCCTGTCCCCTGCCTGCCACAGCCCCTGGGGACACCAGCTACAGTGAACATGCAGCTCCTGTGGTTTTGTAACGTCCTGGGCAATGAAGGAAACAGCCCCCATCTCTCAGCATCTGCCTGGCTGTGCAGAGCCTGAGCCTCAGTGTGAGGCAGCAGTTTGTCAGTGGCCCCCTCGGGTCCCCAAAATTTGTATCCCTGCCACAGGGCAGGGCACAGTTGAGGCCACCGGTGAGCAATGCCTGCAGCCCAGTTTTGGGGTCCTGGATACTGAAGACATGGCTGGGGTGGGACAAGCTGCTGCCTGTCCCCACTGAATCTGGAGGCAGCTCCCAGCCTTTCACCCTGGCCCATGGTGCTGTGAGGTTCAACAGGTTTTCAGAGCAAATGGCCAGTCCCTGGGCCAAATCGCAGCCCGGAGGCCTGAGCAGCTCCGAGGGTTCGGTGCTGGGGATGCATGAGCCCACACCACCCTCTGGTGTCAGCACCGACCTAGGCTCCACGCCGGCCCTGCTTCAGCCGTGTCCCTTGGCTTCCAGGTCTGCTTGGCTACCAGCACCACCCAAAATACTGCACACTCGAAGCAGGCTCCATCCTGCTCCCAGCATACGGACATGGTGTGGGGCAGGACATGGGCAAGCCAGAAGGAAGCAAAGCAAGAGCAAAGCAGACTCGCTTTGCTGGGTGCTGTCATCAGCCCTCGCAGTCCCACGGAGCACTGGTGCAGTCCTGCTGTGCCCTCAGCTGCCTGAGTCTGGGATGTGCTCCTGTGCCCACATCCAAGCCCTTGCCCTTGCCTGGGTTTCATGTCCGAGTGAGGTAGCAGGGCACAGGGCTGGGCAACAGCTTCAGTCCTCCCTGTGCAGTTAAATAATGGCTTTCTTGCTGTTGGGTACTGGAGGATCATCCTGGTGCAGCTCAGCTCCCAACTGCTCCTGGGCAGGGCAGAAGCAGATGGTGCCAGGGGACATTGTGGGGACACGTGTGCCCAGTCCCCATGGCTGGGATGAGACCCAGCATGGCCAGACCATGAAACCTGGCTGCAGTGAATTCATGCCTGGATCCTGCATCACTGGCACTTTGCAGCCTGCATCGCTGGCACCTCAGATGCTGCACCACTGCCACCACAGACCTGCATCGCTGCCACCTCAGACCCCACATCACTGGCACCGTGTGCCCTGCATTTCTGGCACTGTGGGCCCTGCACTGCCGGCATCGCAGACCCCACGTGGCTGGAACTGGGGACCCTGCACGGCTGGCACTGGGGACCCTGCGTGGCTGGTGCTGGGGACCCTGCATGGCTGGTGCTGGGGAACCTGCACAGCTGGCACTGGGGACCCTGTGTGGCTGGTGCTGGGGACCCTGCATGGCTGGTGCTGGGGACCCTGCGCAGCTGGCACTGGGGACCCTGCATGGCTGGCACTGGGGACCCTGCACAGCTGGTGCTGGGGACCCTGCGTGGCTGGCACTGTGGGCCCTGGCACAGCAGACCTGCATGGCTGGCAGCTCATCAGCAGAGGGCACGCCACTGCTGCCTGCCTGCCCAGGCTGTGTGGGCCTGTGCTGCCCGAGGTGCAGGCAGGAGCCTGCAGGATGCGGCTCCTCCACGGGCCACAGTCACTGAGCACCCCAGAGCTCCACATATCTCTTACTGCTCAATAAAACAGGGACAAAAGAAGGCAGCTACGTTTATGGGTGTGCAAGGACACTCTCCGATGCCTGGGGGCAGCTGTGAAGCCACATGGGGAAGCCAGTTATTAAACCCTAACATCATCTCTGACACCATCTCTCCTGAGCCCGTTTTCCCTTTCTCTGCAGCTCAGGCCTCTGCTGAATCTCTTACCGACCTGACCGCCTCTTTTAGAATGAAAATAGCAGCCAGCAGAACCCAAGTAAACAAATGAGGCACAGTTAAAGGAGAGTGCATCTTTATAAGGTTAATTGGCCCCATCTAGGAGACAGACAGACATTTTCTTGTGGCTAGATCGCTCAAAAAGCTCAGGCAAACAGCACTAACATGTCTCCTGGGTTTGATTTATAACCCTGATTGCGTTACTAGCTCATCTACATGTAAAATGATTATGAATATATTGTCTGTACTCTGTGGAGGGCTAAATTACCAGGCTCTGATATTCATCAGCTACTCTTTGAAGCTTAAAACAGCCTGAAATTCAGAGGTATCTCTCCCAGTGACAGCAGAGGCAGGAAGGAAACAGCTGGGGCTTGATCCTTGTGTTCAGCACAACACGGCCTGTTTTAACACCCCAATACCCTGATAGCTGGGAGCAGGCGGCTGGAGGGGAGGGAGGCTGTCTGAGCCAAAGGGCTGTGGAGCTGGCATGTTCCAAACCCAGAGCTCTATTGCTATTGAGCAGTTACATTTACAAACAAAGGAGCTGATAACTCCCCGCAGGACTGAAAAGCTGTTATCACGGCGCTGATTAAAATTTCCTCTGCAGCCAATGCAGAGGAGGAGTGTCATCAGTGGGGAGACGTGCAATTCGATGTTTAACCCCGTTGCCGCTATGTGCTGATTCGTTCAGCACATGTGAAGGGCTGCCCATCCCAGCCATGTGCTGAAAATTAGCATAGAAAACCCCAGTGGGAAGATCCACAGTTGGGTCACATCCTCCCACCCCATTTTCTCTGGCTCACTGTGGCCTCACTGTTCCCAGGATGCTGCTCTGGGGTTCCAGACTGCTTGAGTCCACACAGTACCATCACACAGGGCAGAAGGGGAGTGCCAGCAGCGTAGCCCACAAGTGGTCGTGGTGCTGCAGGGTGCCTTCCCTCCTGTCCCTGCAAGGCATGTTTGAGCCTGCCAGCACAAGCCATGCCAGCCTCGAGCTCTTTGCTAGCAGTCCCGCTGCTCACTTGTGGTGTCATCTTCCATGCAAGGAGCAGCATGGGTACCTGCTGGGGCAGGAGCACCACAGGCCCATTTTAATGTAGGTAACCTGGAGCACATTCCTTTGCCAGCACTGGTCAGGCCATAAACTGACCCTTGCTGTCAGATATCCACCCCGCTCCCTCCTTCTCTGCAGGTCCCAGGAGCGTTTGCTGGTGTCACTTGGGATTTCTTCCAGATCCTTTGCTCTTTTATTCTGCCCCTCGATTTCCTGCCCTTGCAGTCACCTATAGTTCAAGAAAACTTTCCCCCTTCCCGCTTCAGGATATTCTGATAAAGCCTCCCACTGCCTCTGGCATGTCCGTGCAAGGCATAAGCTTGTCTGTGCTGTAACGTGTTCACCAGGGGTTGGGTCCATGCTAAAAAGATGTCTTCTCTGATTACCATCACTGACAGCTGTATCACCAAGCTGCTGCACCTCCCCAGCCAGACCTGCTATGGCCTCGCCAGGCCCTGGTCCAGGCTGCCCTGTTCAGGAGACACTCTGGGATGAGTGGACAGGCAGTAGGAGAGGAGGTGGCTTGCTGTCCTCCTCCTCCATGCAAACACAGGGGCCTCAGCCATCACGCTGACCTCGGTGTTGCTCAGACACCTCTGTGCCTTCCTGGGTTGCTTCCTCCACTGCTGTGGGTTGTATCCTTCCTGCTGTGCTGCATCCTGTACACCCAGATTTTCCCAAAGAAGAAAAGACACTCAGCTGCAGAAGAGCTCCTTCCACAGGTTTCACTTAGACCTGGTCCCAAAAGCAGCTGACATTGACAGCTCCCCAGAGCTGACCCAAATCATCCTCTCCACAGAGCCCATGCTCAGCAGAGCCTCATCCCAGGCAAACCGAATACCCTCACCCAGTGCACAGCCCAGTGACCCAGACGTGTTCTCCCATGGCAGGGCCGTGCCACAGCATGCCTGGTACGTGTCTCAGTAGGATCCCTGTGGTGGCAGAGATGGTGAGAAGCGTGGAGAGACCCTTCGAGGTGCACTGGCAGCATGCACTCAGCTGGACATGGAGATTTTAACCACTCTGAACTCACATGGCTTTTAGAGTAGAAGGCAGTTCGGATCAAGTGAGCAGGGTGAGGTGGGGGAGATGGAGAGAGGAGAGGTCTGCTTGTTTCAAGCTACCACATATCTGATACGCTCAGTTATTGGCATGAAGAGGGATGTGATTCACGCACATTTTTTGGCAATAAGGCCAGTCGAAAGGGAATGCCCTGTGGCCTCAGCTGGAGCCCCCAAGGTAAGTCAGGGGCTCTACTGGAGCAGTGCTTTGCCCAAATTAACACAAGTTTCCCATGCAAGCCTGCTTCCCATTCACCCCTCTGTACAGAAGGCCTGAGATGCACAGACTGTTTCTGATTTTCCAGCTTCTTTCCCCCACTCCCAGCATCTCTAGGACTGAAGTCCTGCATGTCAGGGAAGGTTTAGTGAAGAGTCCCACCACGGCCACTGAGCTGCTGTGGGTGCTGCACTAGAAAGGCTGTTTCCGGAGTACCCCAAGCAGACAGTGTGAGCAAGGCACCACATATCCCGGCCAGTATCTTTTTTTTGACCCTCTGAGTTTCTGCAAGATACCTTAATATGCATTGACGTGTACCCTTTACATACTTCTATTCCTCTACAGGAAGAGAAAATGAAGGTCCCAAAAGGCAGCTGATTTTCCAGGGCTGCCTGGTGAGTCAGGAGACTGGGAGCACCACACCAGCTCCCGGGGGAAGGAGCCCAGCTGGAAGCTGCCCTGGGGTGGAGGGAGCTGGAGTAGTAAAGCATAGTCACACAGCAGGAGCCCTTTCCCTAGAGCCTATAAAATCACTGAAGGGAGGCCTAGACACATCCGTATTTCAGCTGTGGACCGCTGAAAGGGAAGTGTGAGAAGGGCTGTGTTTGTGCCATGGGGGGTCTGACTGGTGGTACCAACTATGCAGTTCATAGCCCTGTACACAGGTTCTTGGAGGTTTATCAGACTCCTGCAAGAGGAGAGAGCATGGGAAAACGCATCCAGGTGGCTATTCTGAGTTTTCCTCTTTGCAGGTGTATTGTGAGAGATAATGCAGCCGCTTCCCATCAGGCAGCTTCCCGGGACACAGCTGTGGACAGCTGGAGCACAACAACAGAATTCCCTGCCTGTGGCAGCCCACACCGGGCAATGCTGGATGGAAGACAGCTGACGGGCTGGTGGGACACGGTGCTGCCCCGGCCCCATGGCTCAGTACATCCTGCCCACAGCAGGCAACAGTTGCTAGAGAGAAATCATGGTGTCACTAAGCCTGGTGGAGAATTTCAGCTGGACAAATCACTGAAAGCAAAAGGCCAATAAGAAGGAAACCAGAGGGTGCCTCCCAGACCTGCAAACCACCCCTTCGTTGGCTCTGGGGCACCCATTCTGTGACAGGGAGAATGATGAAGCTCTTTCCCAGCACTGGGGTGAACTACAGGCCCCTGCCTGGCATGAAGGGGGACAGAAGGTTTGTTAGCAGGCTACTAAGTGCTGCTGGTAAACGCAAAATCCTCAAGATGAAGGAGACTAAAACTAAGGGTTGGCAACTTGTAATAGAAAAATTTCAGTGTGAGGTGGCTTCTGAAGGACTTCTTAGAAGTACTGGGTTTCTCCTGCTTCTCAAGAGATGATCAGTGTGACTTCCAGTTAGGGTTGTTAAATGATGAGCCACATGTACCCCAGAACTCATGGGACTGTGCCTGGACCATGACTCCAGGGGGAGTGCTGGAGGAATGCAACTCCTGTAGCTCCTGGGGAGCGTCAAAAATATCCATGCCAGAGAGCCTAGGCTGCATGAGCAAACTGACTTTTTCTTCAAAAACCTCTTTTTGTAATAGGGAACTTGGAGGTAATGATAGTGCTGGCTGGTGGATGGAAACACCTTGCAGGGTTTGGCTGTATCTGTACTATGTCTGTCCACGGAGCAAGCCTGGACTCAGAGACTGGTGGTCCCAGGCTAAAGCTCCAACAGGGAATGCGCTAAAATTTGGCTTCTGGATGGATATCAACTTCTGCTGGAGACTTCGCCTTCATCCATGTGGTTTGCTGGTAGAAACTGAGTCCCTGTACCCTAAGATCTAACTATTCCTTCTTGTGATTTTTTTTTGTTAATAACAAAGAAATGAATAATATGATGCCATGCTGCAGCTTTCCAGGACAGTGGTTTTATACCATATGGCTAAGGAAGCTTTGTTACATGTGCTACAGTGTGGTATGAGGGCGGCTGACCGATTTGGGGTGTAAAGCCTGCTGAGGTCATGTTGTAGAGGTGTAGAGAGCATCTCTGGAGTGATGCTGCCTGCAAGATACAGCCCATGGAGGGAGGTATCATCTGAACTACTCCTGGGTTTCATCTTGGAGGAAATGAGCTATGTCCTCCCAGATGGAGTCACAGAAGAAACTTTGCCCTCAAGCAGTGTGGGCGGCCAGCAGACTAACACCAGAGCAGGGAGGTGCAGCATGGATGTGCCCTTCAAAACCGGGGAGCATCCTTAACAGAAAATACACACCAGCACCAGCTACTTTTGTCTGTAGAACTATTTCTGGCCTCTTTGGTAAAGAGAACATTGCATGGAGTGGCAGATGATGCTCACCAGTCCACGGGTTTGCACCTCCTGCAGCATCCAGCAAGGCAACACTCCCAGAGAGTGCATTAAACCACGGAAAACACCAGGATCCCAGAGTAGGCTGTACCTGCTTGCTGACACCAGACCACTGCTCTCCAGCCTGAGGAACGCTATGCCAAGTTCAAGGTTGTGGACTTTTATCTTTTGAGTGCTCCTTGGCCCCAGCCCAAACTGCCACAAAAATTGCCTGTGGCTCCAGAGCAAGTGGCTCCCTGGGCAAAGCAGCGCTTTGCTTGAAGGGCTGATACTCCCCAGCGCAGAAGGGACATTCAAAGTTTCAGCAGCCTGCCTAGGCAGTGCCATCAGGGCAGCCCAACGCAGGAAACGTTAAAGATTGGGCTGACAATGGGTTTCCTGCGGGAGGTGCCGCCATAGGCAGCTCCTGCCTCTAAGGCCAGAGACTCACAGAATCACGCTGGTCACTTGGGAGACCCCAGATCCAACCTCCTGCTCCAAAGGGCTGGTTGCTTGGGGACTTGTCTGGTTGAGGTTTGAGTGTCTCCAAGGGCTGAGCCCCTAACCGCCACTCTGGGCCCCTGTTCCAGCATTTGACTGGCTTCTTGGTGAAAAAATTGTTTAATTTCTCACTAAGTACACAAGATCTGTAACATTTTTTGCAGGGGAAAGGTGCTCAGTGAACTGACGTGGCTCTGTCCCCACTCAGGGGAAGTGTTGCGAATCAAAAGGAAGGTTGTTTTCTGCAGGGGGCCGAGTGCCTCTGGGCCTGTTTTGGAGGATCTCATCGATGGCGCCCTCGGCTGTTCCCCTGCGCCTGGTGAAGGGGCAGGGACCGGCCCTGAGGGGCTGTGGCTCATGGGGACACCGCTGAGGGAGCGGCTGATGGGGCAGCGCTGTTAACGGGGAACACTGCTGGCATGAGGGGACATGGGCTGTCAGGGGGACACTGCTGGCGGGGGGCCACGGCTGCTAAGGGGAGACACTACTCATGGCGGGGCAGTGGCTGAGCGGGGAACACTGCTGACGGGGGAGACACCGCTGACGGGGGCGGCATGGCTGACAGGGTGAGACAGCGGTGACAGAGGGGACAGGGCTGACGGGGGAGATACCACTCATGGGGGTGACGGGTGTGACATGGCTGACAGGGGACGCCACTGGCGGGGGGGACACGGCTGACAGGGGGGACATGGCGGCTGGGGGGAAACATGGCTGACGGGGGGGGTCATGGCTGACAGGACGGCACCGCCGGCAGCGCGCCCCGCCCGCCGCCCCGCAGCCGGCTGCTGGCGAGCCCCGGTGTCGGGCCGGGCTCCGCGGGCCCCGCCGCGGCGGGCGGGCGGCTCTGGGGCTGCGCGGCTCTCCCCCTCCCGCCCCTCCGCCGCCGCGAGGGCGGGCCGCCGCCTCCGGCCCCGCCCTCGGCTCCGCGCCGCTTTGAAGCGGGCTCGGCGGCCGCCTGCCCGCGCAGAGCCGCCGGCGCCCCGCCATGGTGCTGCCCGGGGAGCAGGCCCGGCTGTACCGGCCGCGGCCCGAGCTGCTGCCGGCGGCGCACGTCCCCTCGCTGCCGCACTACGAGCGCCTCTACCAGCGCTCCGTGGAGGAGCCGCACGGTGAGCGCCGGCGGCGGGAGCCCCCTCCGGTGCCCGCTCTCCCCGGGCCAGGGCCGCGGCGGGGCGGGGGAGGCCGGCGGGCGGCGGGGGAGCGGTTCCCGCACGGCGCCGCCGGTTCCTCCGGGGGCCGCTGGCAGGGCGGGGGCTGCCGGGCGGGCGGCAGGGGGCGGCCGGGCCGCTGGGCCGCGGTGAGTCCCCACGCGTGGGGTGCGGGAGCGCGGGGGCTGCCCCGCTCGTTCCTTAACGCGTTGCCTTCCTTAGCCGTGCCGCTTGCTGGGCCGTGAGCTCTGGCCGTTGCCTTTGCAGAATTCTGGGGTGACATTGTTAAAGAGTTTTACTGGAAGAGGCAGCACACGGGGCCCTTTCTGAAGTACAACTTCGATGTGACAAAGGGGAAGATCTTTATCGAGTGGATGAAAGGGGCGACCACCAACATCTGCTACAACCTCCTGGACAGAAATGTCAATGAGAAGAAACTCGGGGACAAAATTGCTTTTTACTGGTAAATTTCTGGTTTTATTATGGTGTAGAAAGTGTGTAAATAGCATGGTAAAGTGTACAAGCACTGGTGATTACTACTGAGCTGAATGAAAACATGGTAAAAGCTGAGAGGTTTTAATCTTTACATAGGTACAGCAGGTGTTTGCTTTCTGTGTGTTTGAGAAGAGTTGGACAATGGAGCTTCTCTGCCCATCCCGGGATGCACAGAGGTGGCCCAGCATAGCAGTGGGGAGCTCCTGACTTCCAGCTCTGCCTTTGCAGTTGCACCTGCTAAAAGCTAAGAGCAGTCAGACGGTATTGAGGCAGGTGCCACAATTCCCTGGTGAAGTTGGTAGATGTGAGTAGAGACATGGGATGAAGAACAGCTAACATCTAAGAGCAAAAAGCTAATAAACCCCAAATCTCCTGTCTCATGTTTTGTGGGTCTGGCAAGTTTCGGCACCTGTGGCAGAAAGGCTCTCCAAACACCTGAGCTTTTATATCTATATATTCCTTGCACTAGAGCGTGTATAACACTGTGCTGCTTTCAGAAAGGCTCTATGTTGTCTTTCAGAAGAAAAGTTAACTTCTAGCCCTATGTTTTGGTTTTGTGTTGTGGTTTGTTGTTTTTTTTCCCAGAGTGGTTACTAGCATTAAAAGCCATGTGAAACTTTTCATAGTGATGCAAAATAGGTTTCACTGGTGATATCTGAGATCCAGAATTAATGGTCCCCTGCAGAACTAGCTCAGCTGGCACCACAGCTGTGTCCCCAAACTGAGAACGGTGCCTTGCCCACCCACATATTTTGCTGTTGCCCTTGAACTGGCATGCTTTTGTGTTGCATCGGTATGACTGTATGTGGCAGTACAGAAACACAATTATATGTACCACTTGTTAGGGATGCAGTAACCTGTTGGGTTATGGTGAGTCCCTTCAGCAGAGCAGCTGGAGCCTTACTGTCATTGCAATAAAAATACCAGATCCTGTAATGATGAACAGCTGTGCTGCTCTGAGTGATTTTGTGCAGCTGAGGGGTCCCCCCAGTCACCTGGTGTAAAGGTGACTAGGGGCTACCCTGCTACAGAGAAGAACTTGTTTATACCAGTGTGGTTCTGGCTGCAACTGTAAAATTGGGTTCATACTAGAGTTTGTATCCATAGAGCTTCAGTAAAAGAATTATGCTGCCTGGCATATAATCATATTGATAAAACACGGGTGAAATGGTGGAAAGTACTTCCCTGCTAGTTAAATACCTTCTCTAACTCACTCGATGTAAAATGATTGCAGCTTCTGAATGAAAACTCTTTTGTAAACTCATTCAGGTAAAGGTGTGTCAGCAAACAAAGCCATTTGGCAGGCCAGCACTGGCAGCTGTGCTGGGGTTTATGGAGGGAGTGGGCACATCATTCTTCTTGCACATAAATCTTTGGGTGACAGCTAGGCAACAGCCTACAGCTTTAATTTGGTCTTGGTGAAGACTGTTCTTGTTAGTTATTATTCTGGCAGCCTTTGTGGGGGTATTTGTGATGCTGAGCAAAACTTGGAGTGAATAGTAAAATGGTGGGTGTCTGTCAGTTGCGGTGTTCACAGTGCTGAAAAATAAGGTCTCTCTTCCTCCTTAGCAGACAGTTTTCCCTGACTATTTTGGGATAAACTCTCCTAGCGTGGTTCTGTCACAAGTGACCTGGCACTGGGGTGTCTGGAGCTGCCAGCTGGGAATGTTGGTGGGAGGAAGAGGCACACTGAATGTGACGTGTGCGGTACTGACCTGCAGACTTGTGGCACTGAGGTCTTGAGGAAGAGGGGCTAAGGGTTGCCACTTGTAAAATTACTTTTCTAGGAGCGTGTGCATGCCTCTCCGGACACGTGTGGTTCTTCAGTAACAAAATGTAATTGCTGTTGTCTTGTCCTTTCACATACTGCGTTTAACACTATTGAACGAGCCCGCTTTCCTAAAACACTTGAGACTTGTCACACTGTATGAAAGGTCAAAAAAGAAATGAGAGCCTCTGAAAGCCAGAGGATTCCTGAGAAAAACTTGAATTTTTTTTTTTTAAAATACCTTGGCCACTTGCTTCTAAGAAAGTCTGTAGCCTGCTAGATGGGAAAAGGTGCTGAGCTTATACCAAGGTATCAGTGACTGCCCAGCTCTGATTGCTTTGAAAAGATACAAGACAATGGTCTTTGCTTTCAGAGGAGAGAAATCATGGAAGAAGTGAATAGTATTTTGAGGCATTGCTGAGTGGCTCTGAGAACAGATGTGTCCTGACAAAACTGAGCTGCTGTGCCCTGCTGATTGTGGCTGCCTCAAGTTTTGCATGGGTTGGAAGGAGAGAGCAGTTCATCTGGATCTGTTGTGGCCAGGCTGCTCTGAAGGCTCCTGTACCATCAGCAGGCTAGGGCTGCCCACGCTGGCTCCACTCTGAGGGTCTAATCCCAAACCACGTGGAATTGCTCTTTCAGCACAAAGGGCAGTTCATGGGATTGCTTCACGCTGCAGAACTTGTACATAGGTGACATTTACTATTGTGGTACCATCCTCTTGGTGCTCTTAGGGCTATGCAGTTCAAAATGACCATCCTGAGTCAGTAGCGAACACTTGTATTTTCCCTGTTGCCTGTTTCAGTATGATAGCTCTTGCTGCTTGTGAACGTTACAAGAATTTCTGTTTTCTGCTGTTTTTGATTCCTCTTTCTGTTTGGTATTGCTGATGTGGCCTAAAAAGGAACAGAAACTCCAGGAAATGTTTCTGATAAAGTGCTGCTCTCAAAAGTGAAATCTCTTTCATAATTGCATGGAAAGGCTGAAGCCAGTAACACTGGTTACTGTGCAGGTAAGATACCTGCGGTGGTTTTTGTGGGCCTTGTGGTTGAAATGCACTGGACAAACTGGCTGGGATGCTGAGGGTGCTTGCAGGGGACTCGAAGCAGTGCCGAGGACTTTGTCAGTGGTGGGTAGTGTTAATTAGAGCAGGAGCACAGTATGCCTTCACCGTGCTGTAGGCATACCTGCATTGCATGGACAAACCCTTAGTTCTCTGCTGAAGTGCCTGTTAATAATCTCATATAAACATCAGCCTGGGCAGCTTGTGTGGGTGAAAATATAACCAGGTGGGAATTCAAGAACAACACCTATGACAAAACTGTCTCTAATTAGACCCTGGGGGGCGAAGGTACCTGGCTGGAGCCTGCTCTCTGTGTAACCTGTGCGTAGCTGGAGCACTAAGTTCTTGCCGTTGTTTCTCAAACCAGTCACCCCAGCTGCAGTACTGGTGGTGCCTGGTGGGACCAGGGGGCAGGGGCAGGAGGTAGAGGTTTGCACACTATTTTTAGCCTCCCTGCAGCCTAGGTGCCTGGGCTTAGCAGGGTGCTGCTGGCATCTGCCGTCTTTGGGAGACTGTATCAATTTTCTGCTTTCTTGTGTGTGCATATAAAATAACACATCTAGAAAGGACAAAGATAGTAGAGGCTGCCAGAGCTTACTGGAGCTTTGTTTAAACAAAAGAATAACTGCCTATGGTTCCCATTCTGGGGCTAGAACAAATGTGACATGCAAAGATAAAATGGAGGTGGTGGGATTTGAGTTTTTTTTAATGTAATAAAGGATTTAGGGACTTTTAGCTGTGAGATTTCTTCAAATAAATGTTTCTGTAAGGAAAAAAACAACAACTATAGAGCATGTTTAAAAACCAAACCAAAACAAAAAAGGTCCAGAGCACTTCTGGAGGCTTTTATTAGGAAACTGGAAGTAGTTTTTGGACAGCAGCCTTGCAGAGAGGATACAGATTGTCAAACACCGGTTCGGTCTAAATGTGCTGCTGGGACCAAAGACCACACCTGCTGGTTCCTGGGGCCCCTGCGTCTGCCAGTGACTGTTTCTTGCCATGACTGCTTCATTCTGGGATGTGCCATCCCAGAATCAAAAATGAAGCCAGATGAAACTGTGTTTCAGTTGCATTTCTGTGAAGTTCTGGGCCTCTTCTGTTTGCAGAAATAATCTTGCTGTAAACTGCTGAGAACAAAGTGCTTGGTCTCCATAATCTAGTTGAGCATTGTGTTTTGTTTTTCTCTTTAGATAACTTTGCAGATATCAGTCTTCCATTACTGCCATATGCCCAGGTTCTGTGACTGAGGATGCTGGCAGTTAACATCCAGACTTTCAGAAGTGCTTAATTGTGGCCAGCTTCTCCAAGATGTACTCAGCTCTGCTACTCCCACCAGCTTCAGGACTTCTAAGTGTCCTTTGCCACACTGACTCTTCATTTCTTTGGTAACTTCCTGGATGACTTGTCAAGCTTCCAGTGATGCAGTCTCTTTCAACATTGTTCTGGTAGTGAGAGCCCATCCCTAAATCCCACAGTTTGTTTAAAGAAAAAAATTCACCACTGGGAAGGCTGCTTATACTGATGCACATTTGCAGACGGGTGCCTGCAGGCTGCTGAGAGCAGTCAAAGCTCTGTTGCAGGTGCTACCGAACATCCATACCCAATGCTGCTGTGTCCCTGTTACTACTGTGGAGGGATTGCTTCCACAGGGGAATTTAAGTGAGCTCTACAGCAGCGACAAGTGTTATGGAAAAGTTACCATGTGTTTGGTTTATGCTCATGCACCACCCAGGCTCAGAACAGCTCCTTCACCTGATGGGGTTTCTCCATGGGAAAAGGGGTGGCCACACTCAGCCCTGAAATTCAGAGAGGCTTTTTGGGGTGCATCCTCAGCAATCCATGTCATCTCCCCATTGCGTATACTGAGAGTGGAGTGATAGATGGGTTGTCTTGGCAGATATTAATTATTTTGGAAGCACTGCTGGACAGGTCAATGCTCTGCTTCTGGAAATCAGGCAGGTGCATCTAAAGTAGGTAACAAAATACGTTGAATGTACTTGTATGTTATTACCCTCCTTCAAGGGCAATTATAGTTCTAGCTTTGCATCACAGAAAGTGTAGCTGTCTTCTGGGGGGTTTTGTGAAATCTTCCAGCCTGGGAGGGAGTTTTCAAAACTGACTGCGTCTGCCTGAATGCTTTAGAGCAGTTTTTCTCATACCTCCAAACGAGAACATCTCTGCTTTGTGGGGCCCTCTGTGACTTGGAGCTGCATGAGTTGTGCAAGAGTGGGAATGGTGGGAGCATCAATAGAAACCTGGTATTAAAATAAGGAGTAAAGGGAGTAGCTGTTGTGGCTCAGACACATCCAGGTCATGTGCTTTCCTGATTTCTTTAGTGGAATTCTTCCTCTCCAAGTTCTGGGACAGTCACCAACCAGTATGGTTAGTGCTGTGGCAGTAGTGCAAACAGCTGCTGTTTGGATGCTTGTATGTAAGTGTTAACTGGGACAGGAGGGACTCATAGCTTGCCCTCAGGTGTAGCTCCCTGGCTTTTCTCCATTGGTGGACAGTCTCCATCTGCAGCTGTGGGCTGTTTAGAGCAAGAGCTTGCTGGACTCAAAATGAACCTATTCCATGTAATCACTCTGATTGTCCTACTGTGGGTCTGGTTGTAGATGAGATACAAAGATGGTGCTGCCCCAGGGCAGCATGGTGATGTCTGCTTAAGGGTTTGGAGATTCTTGGTTTGGCCTGAGGGGCTGGAAAACACAGGGATCATGGTCTGAAGCTTGTTTCCAAAGGCCAGTTTTCTCCTGTTGTATCCTGAGGTTCTTCTGTCCCAGGTGTTTCTGTTAATGGTTTGCTCTTTGTGCTGCATCCTACATCCTCTCTATTACTAGTGAAATCTCTGAGATAGTTACCAAGTGAGTGGTTGTGCCAAAAGGATGAACTATATACGTGAGAGCAGCAAGATCCCTTCTCCAGGCAGGTGCTGTCCTGTGGGGTTCCAGTGTGTGGGGTATGCTTTCCTGGATGCTGTGAGTCAGGGTTTGAGTGCCACGTTACTCAGACAGCTGTCAGGCACAGAGTCACTTCAAATTGTTTTTCCTGTCCGAGGGCTGAATCAGAAGCAGAACTTGACTCGCCCTTTTTTCAAGGGGTTGACTCCCTGGGAAGGATGGTTGGTTTGATGTTTTGGAGATCTCAAGCCCCATTCATGCTCTGCAGAGCCTTTTCTGTCATAGGATGCAGGGCAGGAGTGGGGAGCTGGCTAGTGCTCTCAGCCTCGAGCTGCTCTGCCCTGCAGGGCAACAAAGGAAGGGGACAGGTATTAAAGGTTGGTGACCCCTTGATTACACAGTGCCTGTGGTCTCCCGTGGTTTTGCCCATATTCGGAAGCACCCTGTGACTTGTGCCTCTTTGGGCGGGTGTTCAGCATTATTGAAGATTTTCACTGGAAGTAGCTTTTACTGAGCTGGAATAACCTGTAATCCTGCTCCTGTAGGCAGAATGGGACACTTCTCCTCTGTTAAATCAAGTCGGTAAAGAAAGAAGGCACTTAGCACTTGTGTGTTGCTCTGTGGCTGAGCAGTAAGGAGAGGGGTGGTTGTAAGGCCTTCTGCTTGGGAATGCACATCGACAGCAGCCTTGAATCAGGGGAGCAGCTTTCATTTGGGTTGTCGGAGCTGTTTGCTCACATCCTTTTTCTCTGAAACCCTTGGTAGCTGCTACTGGCAGGGATACAGCATCCGCCTATATAAATACAAGGGAATATCCAGGAAGTATTTGACCAGATAAACAAGTTGGATGTCAATAAGTGCCTAGGATTAGATGGCATGTGCCCCAGAGTACTGCAGGAACTTGAATGTGAAATTGCAGAGCTGCTGGCCAGGGTAGGCTGTGTGTTATTGCAAAGGGCTGCCGTGCCAAGGGCTGGGAGGTTGCCAGCCCCGCTCTGTCTAGCGAGGGCAATAGAGGGGGTCCTGGGAACCAGTAAATGCGACTTGCATCCCCAGTGGTACAGTAGAATAGGGTCACTATGTGCGTGGACCAGTGCAGTCTTGGGAAAGGTGATGGAGCTGCTGTGAAGTCCTGCTGGCAGACCCGCTGGAGCGCGAGGCAGGTGGCACTGAGTGCATGGATATGGCTGTTTTCAGACTGCCTTTGTGAAGTTTCCCACAAAAGGTTGTTCAAGAAGGTTATTTAGCTGTGAATGGAAGAAAGGTCTTTCTATGGAGCCAGTTTAGCCTTACCTTTGCTTCCTCGCTTTTAATGGTGACTCTTCAGGACCAGCAGCAGGTCCCCCAAGGATCAGTGTTGAAACTGAACTTCTGATGGTGACCAGGCTTATGTGCTCTCCATAAACAGCATCTGCTGCTGCTCCTGGAGACAAAACACTGGACCCTGGTTCTGACCCAGCGTGGTATTTTGTGTTAGTCTGAGAGGCTCTTGGCTGAGTTACTGTGAATATCCCAGTGCTGAAGTGCAGTACTGCCATGTAAATGAGATGGCTTTTATGTTCTTATTTAGTATTTTTTCCTCATGCTGCTCATTGTTCTGACAAAGGGTCTGGCTCTGTTGATTCAGCACAAGGGATTTAATAATTTTTCACTAGTTGATTCTTACACCTCTGTCTTAAGATGTTGGCTTACACCCTGTCCAAAGCCGCCTTTCTGCATGGCACAGACAATAGCTCCCGGATTTTCTCACGTCTGTGAAACTTGTATCTTGTTACACTGGCACATATTACAGCACTTTGATATGTTTTACGAATAGTTTGCTTACTGTTGGGAGGGGCACGGCAGTTATGCAGTCATGGCATATTGTGAATATTGGCAGGAGAGTTGAAACTTGGGGTGGATAAATGGAGTTCATGGGCAGAGAGGATGATGAATTCCTGTACGGATTCAGGACATGGAAGATCAGAGCCTTCAGTTTGCTCATTGGACTGGAAAACCTGATTATTTTATTTTAGCTGTGTGAATGGCTTGTGTGTTCTCCCCTGGCACCCTGGTGTGAATGGAGCAGAAGTGGACAAGGACTCAAGCTCAATGTGGATGAGACTTGCTCCAAGTAGTAGTGTTTACAGGAGACAAAGTGATGAGGCTTTGCCAAAGAGCTGCGAGCAGGTGCTTGTTCCAAGCATGGCATTTTTCCTGTGAGTAGTTGCATTTGTTGTGCCTGGTGGGCATTCTGTGCCCAGAGCTGTTAGGCTGTAGTACTGATTGCCAGGGCTTTGGCAAGACCTCTTGACTCCCACCAGTGCAACGAGCTTGCCTTTTCCTCCTGTGCCCAGCCCTGCGTCAGAGCTGTTGCGCACGGCAGGAGCAGGGTTTCAGTTCACTATTTGCATTTCTACACATCACTTGTAAGTGTTGAAACATGTTGTGATATGAAATTGTGAGCCCTGGCAGTTCTCTGTAAATTCAAAGCCCATCGTTTTCTCAGATGTCACCTCCCTTCTTTAGGGGAATCCCTCAAGGAAATTGATGGCCTTCCTGGTTACTTTCTCACAGCTGAGTACCTGATAGTGAAGCATGTTCTGCATTCCTGTTACTGCTGACCATATTCTAAGAGATGTTCCTTGTGTAGAATGACATGACAGTCCAGCAAGTGACATCTGGCCATCACCTGTAGAGGTTTTGAAGGCATGAAGTTGAAATGTCCACCGAAAATCTGATTAAAAAGTTTAATTTCCTACCATGGCCTTGATGGATATTGTTTGAGCCTCCATTGAAACCAGTTTGCCTGACACTCAATGTTTCTAGAAGGTTTTGAAAATTTGACAGTATGTTCCACCCAGAGATGAACTATTTCCCAAAATGGGACATCTCCCAGCTGCAGGTGGCTTGTTGACTATTTTACTTATAGAAGCTTCACCCAGGATACGTTTTGTGGCCCGACTACAAATTGTTTAAACAAGGAATCAGCTGTGTTGTGCTGGAAATAAGCTCTCTTCCCATTGGGCTGGTAAAAATAGTCTATGCTTCTCTGCTACTTATGGTAAACATCTAAAATGTTACCTCTCATGTCAAACTCACACATTCTTCTACAGTGTTCTGTGGATTTGGCTTGCAGGGTTAGAAGTGCTGGCTGAGGTCAGCCAAATGCGGTGACCTACTGCATAAGTCTTGCATATGAGCTCTGTTGCAACACTATGTAATCATTTTCTTTAAAAAAAAACTTAAACTTTTTTTGTTTAAAAATCTTATCTAAATAAAATAGGTAAAAAGCTATCACTTTTCTTCATTGGCTGTTCTCCTGTGTTAAGAAAGTAAAAACATAATTAGAGTTGATGCATATCCTTTTGGCTTGATGGTTACTCAATATCAACTGAGTAGGAAAAATCTGAAGCCACAGAGGAACAGAATTCCCCTTGCCACTGAGCAGACAGACGTCAGTGCAGAGTGGCTGCTGACACCGTCACCGGGGGATTTGCATGTGGTCTCTATTACTTGTAAACTCCCTTATTTTGTCAAATGTGGGAAAATAATAGTAGGTTTCCCTTGAAGAGGGGCTTGCTGCCTGCTGATGATCCAGTCTTCTCTGAAACTATTACCCTTGGGTGTTATGGCTCTTGGTGTGTACAAACCCCATTGCGCTGACTTTACTTGTTCACTTATGTTGGCTGATGAACCAGCAGCAATGTAAGCCAGGAGGTGTCAGTTCCTTTAGAGATGTCTGAGCATCCCCCCAGTCTAGAGAAAAGGGCTTGAAGTAGGTTTTAGGGCGTAGCCTGGCAGGTGTGTGGGAAAATTGGAGGGAATTCTGGAAGGTCAGTAAATAAACGAGTGATTTTGGAGCATTGTCCACCTCTAGCTGGGCTCTGCTGTAGGCATTGCTCAGGGTTATGATGAAGTGTACAGTGGGTAGACTGCGCAAGATAAATATTATTTCTTTAGATGCCTCTGGTACTTGTTCAGGTTCTGAAAGGCTGAAATACAAAGAGTAGCTGAGAATGTATTTAATGAGAAGGAAGGACAGCAAGATTGATGTGGTTTTTCCTATGGGACACTAGCAACCACACAGGGTGTTGGGTGTTTTCTTTGTGGGCTGTGTTTCCGTATGCCTATTTTTAAAGGTGATTAGAAGACTGATTGCCTGATCATAGACCAGATGGTGGCCCAGTTATCCATTTAGAAATTCACTCTATTTTAGCTGTTTTACGAAATACAGGCATGATAATACCTGTGTTTGAGTCAGTTGAGCTGGAGAGGATGGATGTTGGGGGCTGGACACAGCACATTGTTCTCTGCAGAGCACAGGGCTCCTGCTTTGGCATGACACATTGCTGTTTGCCAGCCTGGTTTGGGTTTTGTTACAGCAATAGAAACCTGTTCTTCCTAGGTACATGATCAACTGTTAGTTGAGATGGTTTGGCTCAGAAATCATAGAATAATAGAATGGTTTGGGCTGGAAGGGACCTTAAAGACCATCTAGTTCCAACCCCCCTGCCATGGGCAGGGACACCTTCCACTAGCCCAGGTTGCTCAAAGCCCCGTCCAACCTGGCCTTGAACTCTGCCAGGGAGGGGGCAGCCACAGCTTCTCTGGGCAACCTGTGCCAGTGCCTCACCACCCTCACAGGAAAGAATTTCTTCCTCATATCTAATCCAAATCTACTCTCTTTCAGTTTAAAACCACATCCTATCACTACCTTCCCTAATAAAGAGTCCCTCCCCACCTCTCCTGTAGCCTTTAAGTACTGGGAGGCTGCTCTAAGGTCTCCCTGGAGCCTTCTCTTCTCCAGACTGAAAAACCCCAACTCTCTCAGCCTGTCCTCACAGGGGAGGTGCTCCAGCCCCATGATCATCTTTGTGGTCTTCTCTGGACCCACTTGAGCAGGTCTGTGTCCTTCTGATGTTGGTGCCCCCAGAGCTGGACCCAGCACTGCAGGGGGAGCCTCACGAGAGCGGAGCAGAGGGGGAGAATCCCCTCCCTCGACCTGCTGGCCACACTGCTCTTGATGCAGCCTAGGACACGGTTGGCTTTCTGGGCTGCGAGTGTACATTGCTGGCTCATAGGCAGTTTTCCACCCACTAATACCCCCAAGTCCTCCTCCGCAGGGCTGTTCTCAATCCACTCATGTCCTAGCCTGTGCAGGACTTTGCCCTTGGCCTTGTTGAACTCCATGAGGTTTGCATGTCCCACCTCTCCAGCCTGTCCAGGTCCCTCTGGATGGCACATCCCTTCCCTGCAGCATGTCACCCCATCACACAGCTTGGTGTCATTGGTGAACTTGCTGAGGGTGCCTCGATCCCACTGTCCATGTCTCCAACCAAGATGTTAAACAGCGCCGGTCCCAACCCTGACCCCTGAGGATGCGACTTGTCACTGCTCTCCACTTAGACATGGAGCTGTTGACCACAACTCTCTGAGTGTGACCATCCAGCCAGTTCCTGATCCACCGAGTGGTCCATCCATCAAATCCATGTCTCTCCAATTTAGAGACAAGGATGTCGTGTGGGACAGTGTCAAATGCTTTGCTCAAGTCCAGGCGTCAGTTGCTCTTCCCTTGTCCACCTTATCTAACCCTGTTGTAGAAGGCCACCACATTTGCCAGGCATGATTTGACAGTGGAGCTTTGTTAGGCCCTACCTATGTGTATGGGGGGCACTGGAGGGGAAAACCATGGGGTGGCTTTATTGCAGGTCTCAGTGTTAACTGGTTTTAGAAGGTGATGCTGTTAAATTGATAAGATTTTTCTTTTCCCTGGGATTTCTATTGCCAGGTTTACTCAACAGTGTTCTCTCAGTGCTGCCAAGTATTTCTGAACATACTGGGAAAACCTTTTCACCAGCCTCTTCCAGGCTATGCTCTGTCATTACACAACTTCTTTCTTGATCCATGTCATGATGCAACAGGATTCCAGCATGACTGCAGGGACTGTAGAGGCTGAGCTTTCTGGGAAACCTTTTACTCAAAAATATTCTCAGCCTTCCCAGAACTCCTTGGGTATTTGCTGCCATGCATTACTGTGGTGGGATATAGGTGATGTGAAGCATGGACAGGGCTGGGCAGTCTGTCCCATTGTTAGGAAATGTTCTTACGAAGGTGTTTTGCAAACCTGTTTCAGCTCCCTCCTGGTGTCAGTGGTGTAGACCCTGCTGGAAACCCTTCTGCTTTGGGCAGTGTGTCCAGGAGCATTTCCATATTGAACAATCCATGCAAATATAAGCATTTTTTTCTGATTATCTTATACATCCAGTCTCTCCAAACTTCACGTTTCAACATAATCTGTTTTCTCAAGGACAGATTTTAAATGGCATGCTCTACGCATTCTTGTGTCAGATGGGATAAGCAAGGCCAGGGGTAGAGGGAGAAAATGAATTTTTTTTTTTTCAGTTTGGGTGGCTGTTGTTCCCAAGCTAGCAAGCTGTCTCTAGGCAAACCCTTCTTCAGGCTGAAGGTTTCCTGAGTCTCCTGAGAACAGCCAAGGCCAAATGGCAGCAGGAGGTTTGTGAGCAGCTGGCAGCCGCAGTAGCTGAGCACGCAGCCCGCGTGTGCTAGCACAGGCGTTGGAAAGGCCCGGGGCTCTCGCTGCCCATGCGGTGTGCACGTGAGCCCCTTCCCCAGATGGCAGGAGCTTGGCCCGGCCGAACTCTGCCTGGCATTTCAGCTGCTCTAATTCTGGACACGGGGCGGATCGGGAAGCCATGAGCCCGTCTGGCTGCCCCCAGTGACCTTGCACGTGAGGAGGTGCTACCGTGCAGGAGCCTGTGGTAGAGGAAAGCTCCTTCCTTCACCTTATACCGTGCTCTGGGGACAGGCAGCTGGTGGAGCAGGAGCTGGAGAACTTGCTGTCTCCATCCTGTGCTTCTCATGCACCACCTTGGTCCCATGCTTAGGAGGGATTTTGGTCTCTGAGCGAGTTTTAGTCTAGATGGCACCAGAGGTGTTTCAGGGCAGACATGCCCACAGTCTCTGTCCCTGCTCTACTGGAGGCTTTCCGCAGTTCCCCACTGGCCAAATTCTTCCTGTGGCATCACAACATTTGGGAAAGGGTCCTTTCCCTCTTCCAACACCTTTTTCAAACTGGCAATCCATGTTTTCTTAAGGGTGATTTCCAGCAGCTAAAATGCAGAGCCTTTTTCCTGCATTAAGCAGAGCTGCTCTGTGCTGCCATTGCTTCTCTGCCGGTTGGGGAATGAAACCTGGTGGCTTTGAGATGGTTTGCTTTGCTCTGAAGACTTACTTTCCAGGTGCCCCACAGCCCAGCTGAGCTTGGTAATTTTGGGTTAATGCTTTTATTTAAGGGTGATGGGGTCACAGGAGCTTAGAGGAGAAAATTAAATGTTCTTCAGCCCCTTTGGTCCTCCGTGGGAGCATTTACAGGGGTCAGATAGACTTTGGCTTTGTGCCCTAGTTTGCTTTGGTCTGTGATTTTTCCCTTTTTGACTGACTGCACATGGTCTGGCAGATCTTGAAAACTTGTAACACTTCAGTTGCTTGGCTTCATATCATCATTTTCTCCTGTACACCAGCTTTTCTTAGTGGTGTTATAACCCTTGTAAACCACCATTATCATTGGCAATTACCTTAAAAACCATAATTCCCACTGATGCAACCTGTGCTTCCTGCTGCTCCGTGCAGATGCTAAGGCAGCGTTGCACAGGGAAGCTCTATTCATCCATTACTCAAACAGGCTATACAAATAATTTTTATTTAGAAATCTAGTGAAAAGGAATAACCAAACAGCATTGCGATTCATTTTTGGGTCAGCTTTGCTGTGTCCATTTGGGTGCTCTGTGAAGTGTGCATCCCCTTGGCCACTGAGCTGTAGCAGGTTAAGAAGTTACCGCCCCTCCCTACTACTTGTTATCCTACAGCTGAGATGGGGTCAGCTTGCTTGGATGGTCAACATAAGGCTCGCTTGGTTATGTGATGAGTGGCTGAGGCAGACCAGTGCTTTGAAAAGTCCTGATGCTTGGCAGAGCACAGTAACTTCTTAACCTGCTTTGGTGCAAATACCCAGGAGTGCATCTGGCCACAGCTTCCCTCTCCCATGCTGCTGCTCTGCATCCCTGACTGCTCCACAGGGTCAACACTTGAGTTAATGTGACTCTAAAGAAATGCTTGCCTGCTCCTACAAACTGCTTTTCCTACTACACAATGTATGTACAATACTAAATCTTTTGCTAATCCATGTGGTCACTCTAACAGGGAAGCTTAACCTTGCTTTAGCTACATGGGCACCAGGCGAAATAGGTCTGTGGCTCTGCATCTCCAAGGTTGACTCCCAGCTGAGAAGGCAGGCAGTCCCTGAGCCTCCTAAGCATGGTTGTGCTGTGGTCACGAGTGGTGTCCCCCAGGGCTCGGGTTTGGGGCCACTCCTGTTTAACATCTTTACTGATGATCTAGACGAGGGGATCGAGTGCATCCTCAGTAAGTTTGCAGATGACACCGAGTTGGGTGGGAGTGTTGATCTGCTCGAGGGTAGGGAGGCTCTGCAGAGAGACCTGGACAGGCTGGAGCGATGGGCTGAGGCCAATTGGGGGAGTTTCAATAAGGCCAAATGCCGGGTGCTGCCCTTGGGCCACAACAACCCCCAGCAGTGCTACAGGCTTGGGGAGGAGTGGCTGGAGAGCTGCCAGTCAGAGAGGGACCTAGGGGGGGGATTGATTGATAATGAGCCAGCAGTGTGCCCAGGTGGCCAAGAAGGCCAGTGGCATCCTGGCTTGTACCAGCAATAGCGTGGCCAGCAGGGACAGGGAAGGGATCTTACCCCTGTACTCGGCACTGGTGCCAGGGCAGGGTCAGACTGGCTCTTAGGAAGTATTTCTTTGCAGAAGGGGTTGTTGGGCGTTGGAATGGGCTGCCCAGGGAGGTGGTGGAGTCCCTGTCCCTGGAGGTATTTAAGAGTCGGGTTGACATAGCGCTGAGGGATATGGTGTAGTTGGGATCTGTCAGTGCTAGGTTAACAGTTGGACTAGATGATCTTCAAGGTCCTTTCCAACCGAGATGATTCTGTGATTCTGTGGATGTGGCAAGTGTTCAGGTTTCCCACCTGAAGTTTTCTTCCTCCCCTGCCCAGGTTGACTTCCGCATGTGATCGGTTCTTGCAGAAATGCTGGTAGGGCCACCAAAGGCGTGTGTCATGGGGCTTGTGTGTGTACCGGTGCCTGTTCAGAAATGGAGAGCCTGTTATTTTAACTGCTGGCAGAAGGGAACAGCATGATAAGTGCTCTGCAGAGCCTGTGCTTCCTTTAATATGTTGTCAGGGATCTATTTTGTGCGGATCTGGGCACTACCGTGATGGTCCCCGATGCCCTTGGGCTTATCTGGTCCTGGCAATGAATGGCTGCAGGCAGCTAGAAAGCTATCATCTCTGCATGAAACCTGCCTTTTCCAACAAAGCACCAACTTCTAGGAGAAAGCCTGCCTCGGAAGGTCCCCATTGTGCATCTGTGCATTTAGTTTAAAGGGTTTGCATTTACTTAGTTCAGCTGAGACCATATGGCCAAAAAATGCCTTTCTCTCGCTGAGCATGCATGCAACATGCAGTATGTAAAAACATGGCCTTCTTAATTGCTGAAGAACTCGGATACGTTCCTGCTGTGACTGAGATGATACTGTAAAATTTTGGATTAGTAGTTGCTAAATTCAGGACTCAGTTTGAGGGAGATGAGAAGAACATCAGGCTCAAACTGTGTTTCTCCATGTATTTCCTCTAATGATGTATCTGGGAAGTTCAGGGAGCTGAAAATTTGTTTTTCCTTTCAGAAGAAGGCTTGCTGTTAGATCAAAGACTGCACACTAGTAATCGCAGCAGTGCCGCTGCCAACTATTTTCATCACCAGTTCTTAAAAAAAGGGTATATCTGGGGAATGTTGGATTCTCTGGGGCTTGGGCTACACATTATAGGTATGGAGGTGAGCACTGCATCAGTGTTTTCAGAAGTGTGCGGTTTTTTATTTTTATTTCTTTTTCAGTTTAATTTGGACAAGTGAGTCCATGTGAGAGACTCGGCTCTTGATTTTTATTTGGTGGGCACTGAAGGGAAGATGCTGCTCACAAAACTTTGCTGCCAGGAATTGACAGGCTCGCTTTTGACACACAAAGTACTTGGTAGCATGTGAGCGGGCATTCCTTTAAATGCCCCATCTAAAATACATAATTCTATGGGCCTTTGTGCCAGAGCAGAGGACAGAGCAATCTCCGAGTGCTGCTGTAGCCCACTGAGTGTAGCTGTGGGCACACCAGACTATTTTCAGATGTGGGGAGACTTAAAGCAATTGCCTGCTCTTGAAAGACTGCTCGGAGGCCTTTGCCAGAGGTGCAGTGAAAGGAGGCGCCTTGTTCTGTAGAAATGTGGACGTGACTCATTTCCCATTAAGCACAAGATAATCTTGAATATCTGAAGCCTGATGTTTCCCCTGCTGATGTTAGTGGAGCTCTTTTGCAGTCATGCGAATTAATGGAAAGGACTTTGAAAGCCCTCCGAAAATCCTTGCAGAAGTTTTCACTTCTCTTTGACTTTGCTGTGTGTTGCTTCTGCAGTGTCCCATGTGTGCTGGCTTTGAGGACAAGTCTGGGTGTGTTCTCTGGCTTCAATTTCCGTCCCAAAGCCTGTCAAGGAGGAGGACCCGGTGTATTTGAGAAGCGCTTTTTACGTGCAGAGAGAGCAGGGACGTCCGAGCGGTGCCTCGCACCTGGGTGGCTCCAGGCAGGTCGGGTACCTTGTGTGGGAGGCAGCGTAGCTGCCCGGAGGGGTACGCAGGGCTGCTCACCCCAGAGCCACAGTCTGGTGTGGCCTAGCTGCTGTCTCCCCTCGGCTGCTGGGCAAGCGTAGGGTGCTCAGCGCAGCCTTTTACATAGGCTCTGTCTCCATCCCGCCATCAGCCCATCTTACGGCAGCAGTGACCACGCCAGCCTGAAGCAAATCGGTGCCTGCAGAGACCTGTTTGCAGAGCGGAGCACGGCCAGGCTCTGCTGGAATCTGTTACAGAGATGCATTAGAAATGCAGCCAGTGAAGGCTCGAGGCGGGGAGCTGAGCCTTCCTGGAGCGCAGGATCGCAAGACTTGTGTCAGAGGACTCCCAAGCTTTGCACACAAAGCAGAGCCTTCCTCTCCCTTCTTAGGCAGGTACTGCACCTTGGAGTTGATGGGCAAACCTGATTTCCCTGGCACGGGGAACCAACGTGCTTTCTTCTGTGTCCTTGCTGAAGTCTGCCGCTGGCCGAACTAGCACTTCACCTCCAGCGCCCAGCTGGGCCCCCAAATAGCACACACGGCCCTGGGCTGCCTGCCTGCCTACCTGCCTTACATGGGGAGCTTTCCAGATGGGACAGCTTGTGCTAGTCTTTCCTTCAGATGTCTTTCTCTCTTAGTAAAGGTTGTAATTAGATCCTCCGCTGCAGCAGAGCATGGGCAAAGAGATATCCCTCCTCCCTGCCCTGTTCTGCAGGTTTATGCTGGGCTGTAGGCTGGGTGGCACAGGGCCTGCCCGCAGTGCCCAGTAGACCCCAGTGCAGAGATCTTCAGGTGTAGGATTAGTGGGCTGGGATTGCATTTGGAAGCATTATAATTGTCTTTTAAGATATTTCTTAGCAAGGCTCATTGGTGAGGGGCAGATCTGCACACACAGTGATGCTGCACGTCTGGACCCAAGCAGGTTTGCACAGCGCTAGCCTTGATGCTGCTGCACCTGCGGTGTAGATGCACCAAGGAGAACCTCTGCACAGTGAGGGAAGGTGCTCAGCCTGCAGCCAGGCACAACAGAAGCGGATGCTCTTCCTTCCAGCCAGATCAGTTACAGCTGCTCAGTCCAGCACTGAGATCAGCTTTTGGATCTTAATAAAATCAAAAAGGAAACTCTGATTTCCTGGCTTCTCTCTACTAGCCAAGTGCCCTGCTGTAAGGGAGCTTGTCTAATGGTTTCACATGTCATTTAGCTGAAAGTGATGCTCCTGGTTATGATGGGGAAAGGAAAGGAAACTGCTTGGATGCCAGGGCTGAGATGCCTGCCCGGGCACTGGTTCTCATTCCTATGCTTTTGTTTGTATTCTTATTTCTCTCCCCTTTGCTCTTAAGGGGCCAAACTTGCATAAAGGATCAAGCAGGGAATCCCCTTTCAGGAGCCAGTGGTGGGAACATACACTGCTCTGTGCACGTCAGTGCAGGTATTGATGGATCTGATTGCTGCAGTGCCAGGGAACCCAGGAGTACAACTCGGTATCAGGAGGGATAAGTCAGGTTTGTGGACAGCTGATCCATGAGCAGCTTTTGAATGGGATGATCCAAGTGTAATGACCAGTTCTGAAACCCCTGTCCTACACAGGGCAGTAGGCACAGAGCTTGTATCAGTGGGGCTCTCCCAACTCTGACTCTGTTTCCACCAGGACCATGTTTGCTGTTGGAGCGCATGGTCACTGTTATGCTGACACAGAATTAGAGAGAATTACACAAGAAATTAGGGTGTTTATGCATTTCTGCATCACAGGAGCCTTCCTTCTGTTTGTGTTGCTGGGAGAAGGGGGAGCAGAGGCTAGTTTTAGCTAGAATTCAGTACATATTTTTTGTATGCTCTGGACTGTTTGAGATGTTAAAGAAGTGAGGTTTCTGTTCCGGAGTTAGACAGAGCCTGGCTGCAGTCCTAGGGGAGGACACTGCATGGAGGTGCTTCCTGGCTTCTCCCCAGCACCGGTGTTGTTTTTCATTTGGCTGCACATACTCAAGGGGACACTTTTCCAGGGGGACTATATAAGCTTAGAGTGATACCCAGGTTCTTTAAATGATCACCAATGTCTCCATGCTGGCTGCCTTGAGGAGAGACCTGGGAAAAGTGTCTCCCTCCTTCCTGGGTGTGGGAGACCGCTGCTCTGCTGAGTGTGAAGTCATTTCAGATTCTTCATTCATCTCCTGATCTGCTGGGAGTGCCACCTCATTTGCATGGCTGAAGCATTGTGTCACATTAAAATTAACTGGTTTTTACTTTGGTAGCAAACTATTTCCCTGGGGATGTGACATTCCTGTTCCATGTCTGGGTGCAGCTCTTGGCTCCTCTTCCCATCGGTGTGTCTAATGGCAAGGTCCCACCAAACTGGCACCTGGGCTGCAGGAGCGTGGGGTTGGTTCATGGAGGACCACAGAGAGAATAATGCAGAGCAGGCGTGGCACTGAACAAATATACACGGGTATATTTATCTATGACCTTGGAAAATAAGACAGCCTTTGGCATCCCGTCCCAGTCCATCAGTTGGTAGGTATTTAAGGACTGGGTGTTGCTGTACAACAACATTGGCCAACGTTTCATGCAGGCATATCTGCAGGCGTAAGCCCATGTGAGCAAGGGTGCTATGCCATAAATCCCAGCTTGCTCCTGAGCATGTGCACTCTTAGCTTTGGTTCTGTTGGACCCTTTTTGCCTCTCTGAAAGTACCATGTATTTCCACTGCATGCATTCAGTTGCTTTCATGTGTAGTGATCTACACACGGGTGGGGACTTTGGACTAAATTTTCCTACTCTTGGAGAACTTTAGTCCAGGATTGCATTTCTGAGGTTTGGTTACTTTGTGCTCAGAAGAGCAGGTGAGGACATACATGTTGTCCAAAGCAGAAAGTACATCTGAATTTGCAGTGTCACTCTTACCTTGTAATGCTTGTACAGTAACAAATATTACCTTGCTTTCCCAGGGAAGGGAATGAACCTGGGGATTCCGCGAAAATCACATACAGCGAGTTGCTGCACAAAGTCTGTCAGTTTGCCAACGTCCTCCGCAGCCAAGGTACGTGGCTGAAGCAATAGCAGCGTTGGATACTGGGAAGGCATTAGACCAGGGTTTTGGGGATTTGGTTCATTTGTTGTGTGGTTGCCAGTCTGTTGAGTAATTCTGTGCAAAATGCTTCACTCCTGTCTCTGCTTCCATAGTTGTAAAGCAAGGGTGGGTGCAGATTTGCTCTGCAGTGTGCTTTTGGAGATTCATCTCTGACTCTGTCTGTGAAAACTAATCAATGCTGGTCGTGTCAGCATTTCAGGAAGAAATCTAAGCTCAAAACTTCCTGCTCTGGGGTTTTCCAACAAGCAGTGGGTACTGGTTACATTTCTGCCTCCTTCAAGGGCTGTGCCCGATGAAAACATTGGAGTGTTCATTGCAGTCATCTTACAAGAGCCAGAGGGCTTGAAAGGCAAAACCCAAGGCTGGTTCAGCTCTAAATCCAGCTGAAGCTTCATTGTGTGCATATAAATGTTGATTTAAAATCATCAGTTTCTTTCTATATACTGTTCTTTTGACATGTGATGTGTTCATTTTGACAAACGCCGTGTTCATTTTCCCTCCACAGGTGTGAAAAAAGGAGACCGAATTTCCATCTACATGCCGATGATCCTGGAGCTGGTTGTAGCTATGCTCGCCTGTGCCAGGATTGGAGCTCTGCACTCCATTGTGGTAGGAACAAGCCCTTTGCATTGCTTTTGGTGCTGAGCGTTTTAGGGGGAGCAGCTCTTGTTTTCAGGAGAGGAAAGGTGGGTGCTGACCATGAGATGGATGGAAAGTAAATTAAGGTGCTGCTGTTTCATAGCCCTTTTCTGCATTAACTGTGGAATGAGCTCCTTTAACTCTCTCCATCAGTGCCTGGTGGTATCACTTACCATGGGTGAACTGTACATCTGCTGTTAGGTTGGGGTTTTTTTGTGTTCTTGATGACTTGATTGTGTCATCTCCATCAGTTTGCAGGTTTCTCAGCAGATTCTCTTTGCGAGCGGATTCTTGACTGTGGTTGTTCTCTCCTTGTCACGGCAGGTAAAACATCCATCTGTGCCTCTGAGCCATTACTGCTGCTGGTCTGAAAGGTCGTTATTTTAAAAGCCAGATGCACTTGAAAGAGGAAGGGGCAGTGCCTCAGCTGAGCTGCCGTGAGGCGGATGCTCTGCTTGTAGCTGTGCTTGAGTACTGTTTTCCACTTCGAACGTACAGTGAAGCATCTAAGCAGCCCGCCCACTTTGTCCTGTAAAGCATGATGTCACCAGCTGCTAATAACATGTTTTGAAACACTTCTCATCCATGTTCCTCTTCAAAATCAGCCAGATGTTTGCAACATGTATCATTTATGAGGCAGTCCTAATGTGAGAATTCCCTCCCTTCCCAATTTCATGGAGATTTCTGCTGCAACTCTAAGCCTTGTAAAGCAAGGGATCAAGAAAGTGGTAGTGTTTGCATGTAAGCCCACCGCATTTCCCCAGTGGGTCCATGGCATGGAAAGGACCCACTAAACTGCAATCAGTGTTCTGGCTGTGTTGGATTATTTCCCACAGAATATTCTCCAGAGATTTGTCGGGTCAAATTGGAACCTTTCCCAGGGAAAGAATTTCACCATTTCACTTGGCATCTGTTTCTCTAGGCTAAAAGGGTGTATTAGGAAACGCTTCCAATCAGCTGCCTGTCTGCTTTGCCTCACGCCACTGCATGAGCTCTGCTCTGCACTCCTGAAACTGCTTGTTGCTTCCAGCTGTCCCAGACTGCCTTGGCTGGGAAGACCTTCTAATGTTTTCCTTACCATTTTGCAGATGCCTTTTATCGAGGGGACAAGCTGATCAACTTAAAGCAGATTGCAGATGAAGCCCTCCAGAAATGTAAAGACAAGTAAGTTCGGATTCCCTTGTAAGAAGGGCATTGCTGCCAGAATCTGTTCCTTCCCAAATGGAAATGGATGTTTTCATAGGTGGTCAGACACGAGCTGCACTACATTTGTGAGCCTTTCAGAAGTAATACATGCTTCGACTCCCTCGTCTTAAAAATATTTTCTTTTAACTTTCCTCTTGTCCGTTCTGACCTGAAGGCCCACATATTGGGTGGGAGGATTTGCTGGAGACACTGATCCACCATCATTATGGCCCATGGCTGATCTCCCAGTTCTGCAGCAGCAGCTCTTGGAGTGGGAGGGAATAATGCTCTGCCACAGCAGTTGTGAACAGTTGGACACAGTACCGTGGAGCACGTCAAGATGAGACTTAAGTCTTGCTCCAAAGCCACTAATTCAACAATAATAAAATAAGCCAGAAACGATTCAAGTTTGGGAAGTGGCTGTGTAAACAGGAACAAGCACTCCACTTGGCATGCACCAACATGTGCACAGAATCAGGGCCTGACTGCACACAAGTGTGTGGTGAAGCTGCTTTATTTCTTTTTAAGCATCTTCACTGAGATACTGTAAACCATAGAGACAGATCTATCATCAGATTTTACAGAAGGGGAAATAATCATGGTGAAATGACTTTGCCAAGCTTACAGACACCGTGTCTCTGTAGCTTGTATGAGACTGAATGTGGTCTTGTAAGTTCGATCAAACATGAAAATTTAGGGCATGTTAGAAATTCAAACTCTTTAATAAAAAGCCAGTTAAAACTCTAAAACTTGAAAACATAAGTTTATATGTCTGTAAAAATAGGTACCTGGGAGGACAGAAGTGATCCTGAAATTGGGAATTAGCTGATGGAGATAGTGTGTTGGTACCCTGACAGGACTGAAGGGAGATAAGATTTTGTTTGCATTATAGGTAGGCTCTGTTGGCCCTCATGCTGGGACAAATGCCCACTCTTTGCCCTGATGTAAAATCTGGCTTTGGAAACCTTTCCTCCTTCTGAGCAAGACAGTTGGTCATGCCTAGGGATGGGAGCAGCCACCTAATATCTACTGGGTGCTGTGGGAGGTCTTGTTCACAGTCACAAGCAGGCAAATTTGGGATTTGTAAGGAATCTCCCCAGCAGTGACCTGTGTGAGATGCTTGTGGGATCCCCACTTCCTCTGTGGGAATCGGCCCTGATAAATCCCCAGTAAGCTGTGCACAGGCCTCTCCTATTCTCCTGAGGCTGGTGGCCCTTGGCAGTTCATGCTGTGCCTGGAGTTTGCACAGTGGCATATGCTCTAGGTCAATAAAAGCAGCTCAGGGCCCCTGCTCTGCCTGCAGTGCTGCCTGTAACACCCACGAAGGGCAGGCTTAGCCCCTGAACAGCCTGACCTGACAGCTCCTGCCTTTTACAGGGGCTCCCCTTTGAAAAAGTGCATCGTGGTGAAACACCTGGGGAGGGAAGAGACAGCGGTGGATGGGACATGCAGCAAGTCTCCCCCTCTCAAAAGGCTGTGTCAGGATGTACAGGTATGCTCCTGGGGGATGAGAGGGGGGATTTTATTGCTGTGGGCCTGAGCCCAGCGGATCAATTGGTGAAAAACCACTGTGGTGCTTCCCTGGATGCTCCTGTCCTGACTCCTGTACCTGTTTTCTCCCCTCCTTGCTGTTGTTGCATTGTGACTGGTCTGAAAAATGGTTCCTTTGCCTTACCAAGATCCTCTCCCTACTGCTTCCTTTAACACCATCACTAGCTGCCAGCCCACAGGACCCCTGAGAGCATAGCGGGGTACATCTTCCCAATCCAATAGGACAAGATGCCCATTTTCCTCTGCCCAGTGGAGGACTTTTCCTTCCTAACCCTGTATCTGTCTCCCTTTTTGTGCAAAGACCAATGCTGTCCTACACTGTAGCTGTGACAGTGGAAGCAGAAGAGGAAAACCACGAGATCTGTGCTCGTGGTGTGGGTTCAACACAGCCCCCCAACACGACAACAATCATCCGCTGAGAATAGTGCAGTCTCTGTGTAGCTGGCGCAGTAACGGAGTCAGCTGTCACGGCAGGGGCTTTCCCTTGCAACTGAAACCAGATGGAAGGATGTGGGACAGAGGCATGTGGCAAGACAGGGGTGGAAGGAGAAGGTGTCGTGGAGCTGTGGCTGCCTGCTGAGCTCCTGAGGCTGGTGTGCAGGCCTGTGCCCAGCAGCTGCCTGCTGCCTTCATCCACTTAAAAGGCAGGCTCCTTTCAACTACCTAACAGCTTTGTGTCTTGCAGTGGTGTCTTCTGTCCCTGTGTGTTTGATGATTATTTACACTGGGTTATCCCCAGGCTGCTGCTTGCACAGAAATGGGTTGTATTTGGGGAGCGCATGTGAGCTTTGGGCTCTGCTTTCAGAAGGGATGGTCTGTGCACATCCCTGAAACAAGAAGTCCAGCAGATTCTGATGCTTGAGTTAATTTTCCTCGTTCAGCTGTGGTAATTTTGTTGAGGTGTTGCTCGGTGTTTGCCGGTCTGGCTGTGTTATGTTGGCCTCCTCTGCCCCTTCTTTTGCAAGGGCAGGGTAGGGCAAAGGAAAACTGGAGCAGACCAGCCTTCCTGTGTGAGGTTTCCCCAGTCAGGTGGTTGCAGAGAAGCCTGTCCCTGTGCTGGTTGCTGTTGGTGAGGTGAGGTTATTGTGCAGAATGGCCCGGGAGGAGGCTGGAGGGGGTCTCTTACCCTTTGGCTGTTGCTGCGCTACTTGTTCAGACGCTTTAATAAAGATTGCCTTCCCTTGTGAGCACATTTTTACCATGCTGTTGGCTTGCGTGACGCTGTCGGACGGTCCGTGGGCTGTATGCCGGCTCTGTGCCTCTGTACCCAGCTGGCCACGTGCAGGGGGTGGCCTCTGCGACCTGCCATGGAGACGGCAAGTACCCAGGGGAGGTGATGGAAGCGGGCAGGCTTTTGCTCAGAGGGCATCTCCTGGCCTAGCCCCTGTGCTCTCCAGCCTGCTGGGATGGTTTCCCAGCTTCTGGGCCTGTGGGCTTCCAGCTCCCTGCCTGCAAAGCCCAATGTAGATCCTCCGCTTCTCAACTTTCACACCCTCTTTGTGGATTTTTAACAGGAAAAAAAGACTGAGATCTCACAGAGACTCCATCCTAAGGTATTTACACACAGCACTGCCTTCCTCCTTGTGGCATATCCCCTCTGCTTCCCCCTCCGGCACTCCACCTTCCTAACTGCTCTGACTCTGCACGGCCACACATGCCTTCCTAACCGGGTTACCAGCAGTTGCATGTTAGTGGTAGATACCACTCGCCGCTTGGCTGGAGCTCCCCACGGTTTCAGGGTGAATGCAGTGCCACCGACTTTGCTGCTGGAAGCAAATCTGCATTCATAAAAACCCCCGAGTGCACGTCGGCGTGCTGATGGGGGGGGAAATGCAGAACCACTGGGGTGTGCTGGCAGTGTCCGGGTGATGGTTCTCTTCTCTGCCTTTTTAAAGCAGCTCTCACGAGGCACTTCCCTTTGCAGTGAGGCTGGCAGGGATCGCCTGCAGCTTCGTGGCTGCAGCAGTGTGCTGTGAGCAGCAAACCTGGAGCTCCAAACCCAGCATGTGGTCTCTGCCCGGCCCATCCAAGGAGCTGTGGCCTCAGGGGCTGTGTGCCATGCCGTGAGTCTGGCCTCCTCCGTGGGGCAGTGGAACTTGTGTGCTAAAATGGAGGGATCCTGGAAGGAGGGATGCACAAAAGGAACTGTTGGATGGGCTGGTGTGAGCCTACCTTGGGCTTGTTTGACCTGGTGCCTGGCTGAGAGCTTCCTGGTGGGACAGACTTGTGGAAACTGCTTCCCCAGGTAAAGCCAGGAGCCCTGGGGATCCATGAGAGCTTTCCAGGTGGGCTTGGTTGTGCCAGGCCGTCAAGCAGCTAGTGTCCCTGACACTGCGTGCGCAGGAGCTGCATGCTGGGCTGTGGGGTCTCGGTGCCTCCAAATGGCACACGCACATCTTTAGGGCTGCAGAGGGTCACTGTGTGACCCTGTGGCTGCTCTCCGTGCACCCCAGCTTTGGGGACTCTGTGCAGACTGTGCCTGTGCAATGGGCTTTAGCTGAGTAAGGAGGGGGCTGCAGGGCTCTGGGTCAGCATGCCTGCCCCCGCAGAGATGTGGAAAGTGGAGTTCTGCTGAGGCTGGGGAGTGTTGCCCACTCAGCTGCCCCCAAGCTCCTCTGAGGAAAGGCGAGGAGGTCAGCTGTTGTTATGTCTCGCACTGGACTGTGCCACCCTGGAGAGGTAGCCAGCCAGCACGAGTCTCAGGGCAACCTCTGCCCATCAGCCGCAAGTGTTGGTGGCTCTGTTACAGCTCTGGCATCCTCAAGCAGCTCCGCTGGGTGGCCGGTGCTGGGTGGCTTTGTGTTGGAGCAGTCACTTCTTATCAGGGTAATTACCTTAAGATCTGGATAACAGATTTTTTTCGGGTCTGCAGGGCCAAGCAGTGTGAGACCAACATGTTCCTGTTTGTCTTGGGCCGTGTTGCCGCAGGGTCCCCGCAAGGCGTGGGGGACCGCTGGGTGTGTGGCTGTGCTAAGCCAGGCTTGCTGCTCTGCTGCTCGGCTGCAGCTCGGGCAGCCCAGGAGGGCAGGAGAAGCCTGTTCGCTGTGAGAGCGCAGAGCAGCTGCTGCTGCAGGCCCTCTCCTGGCTGCTGCTGTGAGGCATTTATCAGTGTTACCAGTGGTTTGGACAATCTGCTTCAGGTCTTGAGCCAGACCATGTTTAAAGGTTTTTCCTCGTGGCTGCGAGCTGGGAAAAGGAGCTTCTGGAGTGAGAGCTGCAGCTCTGGTGCATGGTTTGCAGCAAACAGCTCTGGGGCAGAAGCTGTGCTGTGAACATCTGCCTCGGTGATCCATGAGGGGGTGAGGTTGGGGCTGCACCCCTTGTCTGCCTCTCTCTTGCTTTTGGGAGGGTCTGTTTCTAATTCTCTACTTTTCTCAGACCCCCTGGAACCCAGCCATGGACGTGTGGTGGCACGAGCTGATGAGCAGTGCCAGCACGGAGTGCGAGCCTGAGTGGTGCGACGCGGAGGATGAACTCTTCATCCTCTACACAAGCGGCTCAACTGGGAAGCCCAAGGTACGCTCCCTGCTCCCCGCCGCAGGCCGGGCTGAACTCCAGCCACACCTCGGCTGTGGGAGCTGGTGAGGGGCACGCTGGGAGGCCCCAGTAAGAAGAGGAGCTGTGGAGGTCTTGGGAAAGGAGCTGTGCTGGTCACTCCTGTTCAGCTGCTGTTCTTGCTCAGTGGACTGATGATGCTCAGCTTGGCGGGGAGGGTGAGGGCCTGGTGGGAGCTTGCCCTGACAGTCGTGTGCCTTCTCCTCGTAGGGTGTGCTGCATACGGTGGGTGGATACATGCTTTATGCTGCCACCTCATTTAAATACGTGTTTGATTACCAACCTGAGGATGTCTACTGGTGCACAGCTGACATTGGATGGATAACAGGCCATTCCTACCTCACTTATGGACCCTTGGCAAACGGGGCAACTAGTGTGTTAGTAAGTGTTGGATGGCAGCGGGTGCTTTTACTCCAAGAAAGTGGAGATCATGGTGCTGAGCTGCACCCCTGCATTGCTCTGTGACGAGCGTGGTTCTCACTTGTGCGCAGTGCCCTGGGCTCTGTGAGGAAGGGTGGCGGTCCCCAGGGAGGGTGTGGGGGACTGCTTGGTGGCAGATGGGGGTGGCTAGTTCGTGTGTGGCTTTTGGGTGGTTAGTTTTTCAAATGCTCCCATTTCTTTCCCTTGGAAGTACAAGCCTTGTGTACCAGGGGAGCCAGGGCTGCTGCGGGGTAATGTGAAAGCTGGATCAGGAGCAGGGAGTGATGTTTTCACTGCTGATGCTGACTTGACAACCTGCATTTAACTCCTGTGCCTTGGCAGTGTATGGCTGTGACCTGTATACAGACCAGGGAGCCAGAGGCCTGTCCCCAAGACTCCCTGGGGAAATGCAAGCAGAGGGATTCACTGTCATGTTGAGAGAGTCCTTGTTGGGGTTCTTGGTACTTCTGGTTGTGGTTCTGTCACTGTGTTTGGACCTCTTGCCCTGGACCATGTGGGCAGGGTAACTTGGGCTGGTAGGACTGTGTCACTGGTAGCCACCCAAGTGCCTATGCTGCTGGGGTGTTTCAGGGGATGTTTGCTAAGACACCTGGGGTGGGGTGATACCAAATCCATGCCAAGGAAGCAGTAAGAGAAGTCCCTGGTCTGGGCTGGTTTCACTGTGTGGTGCCCCTGGCGTTCCTATAAGGACACGCTGGGCTCCAGCTGCTGTTCCCTGTTGCTCTTGGCTCCTCCTGCTCGGGAAGGTGCTGCGGGTCGGCAGCAGTAAGGAACGGCTGTGTCACTGCCCTGTCTCCTGCTCAGTTTGAAGGTGTCCCCACCTACCCAGACGTCGGGCGAATGTGGAGCGTTGTTGACAAGTACAAGGTGACCAAGTTCTACACAGCGCCCACAGCCATCCGGCTGCTGATGAAGCACGGGGAGGAGCCTGTCAAAAAGTGAGTGCCAGTGGCGTGGGGATCCCTGGCTCTGGCCCAGCCTGAGGCTCCTGACGGGGGACTGGGGGCCCCAGCTTCCTCTGAGCAGCAGCTTCCCCAGTATGTTTTCTGAACAGACCAGGAGCTTCTGCCTTCTACACGGCAACATGCAGGCCATGTTTCTGCACTCTCAGCACTAATTTCGTTACGGCGCTCCTGAGCAGGTCCTCCTCTTTCACTGTAAGCTGCAGCTAAGCTCAGAGGTTGCAGGTTCTCCTTGCTCCTGACGCAATGCTGACAGAGGTGTGTTGGGCAGAGCGCCCCTCCGTGTGCTGCTCCTTGGCCCAAGGAAGGGAAGGAGCAAGAGCCAAGTGGGAGCTTGGAGTGGGAGACACCAAAATCACAGAGGTCTCCTTTCTTCCCCCCTGGAAGAGGGCTGAGAAGGGTCTGAGCCATGCCTGGAAGCCCCAAGAAACTTTGGTTAGCCCAGGGGTTCCTGCAGGCTTTGCTGTGCAGCAGGCTCACAGCTGCTGCTCTCCATGGCCTGTTGAGCCCCTGCCAGCCCCCTCGTCTCCGCAGGCACAGCAGGAAGTCTCTGAAGGTGTTGGGGAGCGTCGGCGAGCCCATCAACCCTGAAGCCTGGCTGTGGTACTACCGTGTGGTGGGAGAAGAGAGGTGTCCTGTTGTGGACACGTTCTGGCAGACAGAGACAGTGAGTTCTCACCTGGGTGTTGCTGGGGCCCCTCTCTCCCTTGTGCTCCCTGCAGGATGTCTTTGCAGGTTTGCCATTGTGTTTCTTTGGTTCTGTGTGGACTAGTTGTTTTGCTTGTCCAGGAGACTCTGGTGTGGCCCGCAAGTGTTGGTTCCCCTTCTCTTTCTTTATTTCCTGGACCTCAAACAGGCTCTAAGGGGAGACCTTTCTCTCCAAAGGGTCCCTGCTAAGGTCTGCTCTGGACCCTGCTCTCCTCACTCTCTTTCTCTCCCCAGCAGCTCCAAAGCTTCGCACCCAAACGCAGCCTCCCTGTCCCTGCCATGTCCTTCCCAAGGCCCCATCAGCCTGTGTCTGTCTGGGACAGTGCAGACAGCCGTGGGATGTGCTGGCGTGGCCCAAACTTACTCATTTTTGCCTGTCTTTGCAGGGTGGCCACATGCTGACACCCCTTCCTGCCGCCACCCCCACGAAGCCAGGCTCTGCTGTGAGTACCGTGTTCTGCTCCCTGGGGCAGGGAGGGCTCCCTGGGGCCGTGGGAAGGCGCAGCAGCTGGCCCTGTCTGTACCATGGCCTGGTGGTTCCCAGCCTGCCAGGGGGGCCATGGGACGGTGGTGCATGTGGGGAGGTGACCACCACCCAAAATCCCAGGCCTGGCCCCATGCAGCTGCGCTCACAGGCCTCGTGTGCCACAGCCTCCCTCTGCTTCGCGGGGTTTTAATGCATGGGCTGACCTCCATGTCTCCTTGCTCTCTGGTCCCCATGGCAGACGTTCCCTTTCTTCGGTGTGGTCCCTGCCATCTTGAACGAGTCGGGGGAAGAGCTGGAAGGAGAAGCAGAAGGCTACCTGGTAAAGAAGGGCTGATATTCCCCACCCTCCCCTTGTCTGTTCCCCGTGAGCTCTGGGACATTCCTGGGAGCGTACACATGTCTCTGCGTTCTCTGGGCCCACACAAGGGGCCCCGTTACTGCCATAACTCGCTGGGAGCTTCGTGCTGTAAACAAACTGTTCAGCCGATCGTTAAATGCGCTTGTGCACATGGGCAAAGCAGGACGGGAACAACTTTTCAGCCAAGCTCCTTCCCCCGTGCCAAGCCTGGCAAGACTTTCCCAGGAGATCAGCACTGGGCAGCAAGTGTCTGAGTGTCCACACTCATGGCTGTCTCGAGCACCTCTGCCACCACGTGCAAAGCCTGTACGTGTGTCTGTCGCCCTGGTGCAAAGCCTGGGTTACTGGTTTTGCTCTCACTGACTCCGGTCTGCATGTTTCACCATCAGGTATTTAAGCAGCCCTGGCCAGGAATAATGCGCACACTGTATGGAAACCACCAGCAGTTTGAAACCACGTACTTCAAGAAGTTCCCTGGGTACTATGTGACAGGCGATGGTAAGGTTGTCTGTGGCTGCAGAGGCCTGGGGACAGCAGTTTAAATTTTGCCACGTCCTGGCCTCAGAATCTCTTATCAGTTGCTCTGAGGGCTGGCACTGCTTCCTCATGCTGTCATTTCTGGCTATTTTTAGGTTGCAAGAGAGATAAAGATGGTTATTACTGGATCACAGGGCGAATTGATGACATGTTGAATGTTTCTGGTAAGAACAAGTTTTGTCTTCAGTGGGGACCAGTGTGCTTTCTGACACTAGTTGAGAGAGACACCTTGCTTTATAGGGGACACTTCTGCATCTGCTTCTGGCACTAGTTAAAAAAGCTGCATTGCTTTATGGGGGATGGTTCTGCATCTGTGACTCTGCCCAGCAACCTGTCATCAAAATGGATCTAATTGCTGGGTCAGGTTTATTTCTGAGACAGACAAGTCTGTGACTTGGTGACTTTCTGTATCATTTCCTCTAGAGACAATGCACCAACCTCTGTAACCTCTTAAGCAGCCAGGGTACCTCTGTGCTGAAGGATTTAGGGCCACAGGGAATCACAGAGGTTAGGCAGGACTATGTGGTCCTTAATCCAACCTGCTGCTCTGTGTACGGCTAACCTTGAAGCTGGATCAGGCTGCTCAGAGCTGTGTCTACAGAGGTGGACATTTTCCCACTTCTCTTTGAGATTCAGCTGCTTCTCAGCCCATCATTTTCCATATAGTGCATTTAATAGCTCCCTCCCTCCTTTCCTGAAGGCTGTAGCCTACAGGCACTTACTGCTGGCTGTGAGATGCTGCTGTACTTGTCCTTGGATCAAACTAGATCCTTTCATCTGACCAGCACTGCTTGATCCTCTACCAGCTGATCATTCTGGGAGTTGACCACCCTCCCGTGGTTTTCTGACGGCAGTCCCAGAGCGCAGGAGCGGAGGAGGACAGGAGTGAGTTGTGCCCCTGCCCCGAGCTGTGGAGCATCGTTTCATCAGTGCATGGCAGGGGAGGTTCCTGGGTTCTTGCAGATCCAGCCTCTTCCTCCTCTGCACCTTCCAGCTGACCCTGTGGGCAGGTTTCCTCTTACCAAATCCAGCTCCTCCTCAGCCTGTGCTTTGTTTAATCCCATGGCTGTGAACAGTTCATGATCTATTAAAGAAAGAAGCCAAAAGGTGGGAGGGAGAACAGCCAGGGGAGGTGGCCCTGCTCTGCAGGGCAGTGATACCTGGCAGCCTTTGGAGCAGCCCAGCCCCTGCACTGCTGAAACGAGTTTCTCTCTCCAACTGTTGTCTTTTCTCAAGCAAATGAAATCGATGCTCTCAGACCTATAGTTTAGGGCCTTTTAGACCTGCAGACCTCCTCTTCCTCCCAGCTGCTGGGAGGCTGCAGGACCCCAGCCCCAGGTGGGTCTGTAAAGCTCTGCCTCTCCTTGCTTCCAGGCCACTTGCTGAGCACTGCAGAGGTGGAGTCGGCCTTGCTGGAGCATGCTGCTGTCTCAGAGGCCGCGGTGGTCAGCCATCCACACCCCCTGAAAGGCGAGTGCCTCTACTGCTTCGTGACCCTGAGAGATGGCCATGAGTTCACCAAGAACCTGGCAGATGAGCTGAAAAAACAAGGTAACAGCAGCCAAATATTTGGGAGGTTACGTGGCAGGGAGAGGGAGAACAGTGCTGGGCGGGTGATGGAGGGGTTAAGGGCTTGGGTGCCTAAACGAGGGTGCGCGTAGTCTGGGGAATGCAGTGTGGACAACTGCGACAAGGTGCCCCCTCTGATTAGAGAGCACGGCTGGCAAAGACTAAAATTAGTTCTCCCAGCCTTTGACTGCTCATGTGATGCCACCTCTACCTCTTGGGAGCTGGCAGCCATGTGAAGGACTGGGGTACCTGGCAGGCTTTTGTTTGCAGCAGTGCTCTCCTGTGGGGACATGGCTCCCACGGCTCTCCCTGGCAGATTGCAGCTTGCTGTGAGGGTTGTTTGGTTGCTTTGGGGTAACGCTCTGGGTGTTTGTGCTCTGGTCTCAAGGGAGCTCTTTCATTGCCACAACAGGCTGCAGCATTTAATACATGAAATGGACCCATGGCAGTCTCTTCTCTGTAGGAACCCAATGGTGAATCAGCCCTTGCTCTATCAAAATGGCAATAGTAATTGGTGTAGCCATTACAGGGGTCTCTTGAAGGTGGAGAGAATTCAGAAACGAGCACTCTTGCCTTTGGGAAGATGTGCTTACAGCCCCATTGGCATTGCAGGTCTCGCCGCCTGCTCGCACAGCCTGGAGGCTCGGATGCAGCAGCCCTAAGTGCTGCCCTGCCATGTTCCCTGAGCTCTGGGCTCTGCATGTCTTAACTTGGTCATCCTGCCTGAAAAGGACATGTGTGGTATCTCCTAGTACCTACAATGAAAATTTTTTTTTTTTCAGTCAGAGAAAAAATCGGACCGATAGCAACGCCTGATTACATCCAGTATGCCCCTAGCCTGCCCAAAACCCGCTCAGGTAAGGGGCGCAGTGACAGTGCTGGGGACGACTGAGCAGTTCCTGCCGGGAGGAGGAAATAGGCCCCCAATTGCTTGTCCAGGGCCACTCAAATTTAGGGGAGAGCAACCTCGGGGCAAGCAGGATGCTGCAGGTCTGGGCACTCCCCACTCCTGCTGAGGATGCTGAATTGATCCTGACTCCTGCTTCCCTTCGGCTGTCATTACAGGAAAGATTACCAGACGGATATTACGGAAGATTGCCAAAAATGACCAAGATTTGGGGGACATCTCCACCTTGGCAAACCCAGGCATCATAAAACATCTTTTCAACAACAGATGTGACACAAAACAGTAGCTGCATGACCTGTCCCTGCTGAGCAGAACTGTAGCAGCAGCAGTGTCCTGAGGAGCAGGTCCCTTGAATAACCGCTGTTTGCCCTGGGAAGGAAACCTTCACCTCTTGGGTTGAATGTATGAACGTTATGAACGAGGGAGGGCTGGCTCTGGAGGCCGTGTCTCTAGTGTGTCCATGCCTCGGAGGAGGGTGCGCCTCGTGTTCCGGATGGGTGTCATACCTCTGAGGTTCAGCCTCGTGCACAGAGGGATGACTCCTCCTCCCTTTTCAGCACCTCATTCTTGATTTTTAATTTTATTTGGGGGGGGATGTTAATTTTATGTAATTGAGAGGCCCTGGCATCTTGCGCACAGTGGGAAGGAACTGTGAGGGTTGGAGGAGAAGTGGTGCTGGAGTTACTCAGCGCAGGCAGGAAAGGGAGGTGCAGCTGCCACTGCCCACACGCCAGCTAAGCTTGCTTTTCTTTGTGGAGCACTGCAGGAGAACTTAAACACGCTCACATCGTAAGTGTACAGCTGAGTTTTAGTCTTGCATCCACTGTCCAAGCCCAAGCTAGCAGAGGGAGTGGGGCAAGGCTCAAGGGAGCACTGTGCTTTAAAGAGGGGTTTTGAGCAATTTAGTACCAAGATTTGTTGCTTCTGAACTGCATGGTGCCAGCTGGTGTGTTTTCCCCAATCCAGGGCCCTTCACTGGCCCTGGACATGAGAGGGACCCTACATCGGGTCTGGCTGAAGAGTCTTGGGCTGATGTGCTCCACTGCCACCAGCTGAGGGCTGAACTCGGGGGCTGTGCAGCTGGATGTGCTGCCTTTTGCATCCTGGGGCTGTTGATGCCAAAGGAGGGAGGGGAAACCAAGCCCTGCAGAGGCCCCTGTCCCACTGCAGGTAAACCATGGGCTGGGTTATAGTGCACCATGACCATTGCTACAGCAAAGAAACCAAGGCAGGCAGGGCTGTGTTAGTCCTAGATGATGTTTTCTCATCAGGAAAAAAGTGGTGGAAGATGTTTAACATGGCTTTATGATGATGAGTGGAAAAAAAACCCTAACCTCTAGCCCAAGAGCCTGAACAGCACAAGGGTATTGCCAGAGCCCTTCTTCAAATGAGTTACTTTTAACTCCAGTCAGGGAGTTACCTCCTTTGTACTGTCCCTATGAAAACTGCATGTGAGCTGTTTGATTTTGCACTTAAACCAAAGGAGAAATGGGCTTTAAAACTTGCTGCAACAGCTGTTTTGGTGAGTGCCAACATCCAGGCTTTACCTGCAGACTGAGCTGACTTTGGGCTGGGCTGGAAAGGTTGAGGCAGTTGCCTCAGGGGATGGTTGCTCAGGGCAGGTGTTGGGTTGTCTCATCTCTCACCTGCTGCTCCCACCAGCACAGCACCTGTCTGGGATCTAGAACCTCAGCACCTGCCTGTGTCCCCTGTGCCCCCACAGCTCTGTACCAGTGGCTTGGCCACCTCATTCCCAAGGATTCCTGCATCATCTCTCCTCCTCTGTTACTTTTTGTTCACTATGTAATTTTGGCTGGAAACAGCTCGAATTTTATGCAAAATGGAATAAAATTCAAGGAAACAAAATGGAAAACAGGCTTAGAGTGTGCACATGGCGCTTGTCTGCTGTTGAATCTAGCGGCAGTGGGTGCTCAGAGTGCTGTGCTGTAACTGGGGTAGGCTGTTGGGGAGAGGTGTGTTACTGCTGCGGTGGTGATTTTTCATGGACTGGGCCTTGCTCTTTGCCTCAGTCTGTGCTGCTGCCCTGCACTGGGGAGAGGGCAGAAGCTTAGTGTCAGGCTGGAGCCTGTGCCTCAGTTTCTCCCTGGTCTCCAGCCAGCATCAGTTCACAGAGGCTCAGGGAAAGCATCATAAACCCCCTTGTCTGGTCTCCAGTGTTGCCTCAGCTCTGCCTCCTCCCAGGCTGTGTTCCAGTGCTGTCCTGCTCCTCCAGCTGCAGCTCACCCTGTGCTCTTGGTGCCCGCTGCTCCAGCACAGGCAGAGCCACAGCCCTACGCTGGGGGTGCCTTCTCCCTCCCCGGCTGTGCTGGGGCTGCAGGGCCAGGACACATCAGCAAGGAGAGCAGAAAGCAGGGGTGCACAGCTGCCACGCCTGGCCAAGGAGGATGCAAACACCTGCCCTTTGTGTCTCATCTCTCAGAACTGGCGTTAAGAACAGCAGTCAGATTGCACATATGTTTTAATCTCTAGCTGGGCGTAATCAACCCCCCAACAAAACACAGGATCAGTCACACTTACAGAACTGAACTCCTCCCAGGGTGAAGCACAGTGCTGGCAGCAAGGTGCTCAGCACAGCTCCACCCTGCTGCTCGCTGGTGTCACGGGAAGGGCAGAGCTGAGGCTGCCTGGGTGCTCCACCATGGCGCTGACAGAAAGATGCATCGTTTATGCTTCCCCTTGACCTGCTCAGCTGAGAAGGAAGAGGCAAAGGACCTTGGGAAGGAGACCCTCACACTGCTCCCCAGCCCCCACTGCTGCGCGTGAAACCTGGAGGGAGACATCTCACCATCCGCTGGGGCTGGTCCTGCTCCACCTCCAACTCCTCTGCCTCCTCACCACAAAGCCCCCAGTTCCAGCCCCCACCCAGGTCCAGCACTGAAATCAGGGCTCCCCAACACCACTCCGGGGCTGTATGTGCCACAGGAGAGGCCCAGTGCAGGAGTGGGGTGCACTGGCACAAGCCCTGGGGGACTGGGGGTTTCTCCACACGCTGGCTATGACACAAGACTGCAGGGGGGGGTGGGAGCAAGCACAGCGCTCCTATTCTGCGCTGCTGCCCACCCTGTGCAGCACAGGCACTGCCAGGGATGGGTACCCAGGCCCACAAAGCAGGAGTTGGGCAAGGCAAAAGCAAGCAGAAGGCCCCTGAGCAAATTCCACCAGGGCAGCTGCCCCTTGTTCAGGAACCCCAAGGATCCTCCAGGCAGCAGCAGCAGCTGAAGGAGGGCAGGAGGGACCAGGGGCAGGTGAAGCTGGGTTCCCCTCTTTAGCTGGAGGCACTGAGGTACTGGGCTACAAAGCCCACAGATGAAGGGTGGTACTTGCACATCCACCTTTCTCTTCCCATTCCCCAGGCTTTGGGTTTCCCTGTCTCCAGAAATAACGCAGCATCAAGGAGCACAAAACTGGGAACAGCGTGAGTGCCTGTGGTGGCACATTCCCCCTTCAGCTTTGCTGTACATGCCCCTGCCTGCAGGCCAGAGCCCAGGGAACACCCAGAGCACCGCAGTCCGGGGGTGGGGGGGGCTGTGGCAGCGGGACATGCAGGGGACAGGGCCACCTGAGCAGGCAGAGCAAGGGGGTCCCTCCTTCCTGCAGAGGAGAAGCTGGGGCTGGCACGCAGGACATTGGCGCAGTCATGTCCACACAGTCCCTCCTCAGCCCCCAACACATCAGACCTTGGTAAGCACACCCTGCGGAGAACAGCCCTGGGGCAGAGCAGCTCTTGAGGCAGCAGAGCAGGGTGGGTGGCAAAGGCATCGCCTCCTCACACCAAGTACGGAGTGTCCAGCACCGCCACTCCCGCCGCCACCCCGCCGTCCGCATGCTCGACCGCCTTCGTCCGCAGGAGGTGGCCAGCAGCCCTGTTCATCACCATCTCCTTGCCCTGTCTGCAAAGAAAAGGGCAACTGAGCACTGGCAGAGCAGAAAGCTCACGGCATTTCATTTTGGACAAGGGGAGTCATGTTCCCTGCCACAGTGCAGGGCACGTAACCGACACGGAAAAGCCCCAGGGCTCGTGCAGGGGCCTCTCTATGCCTGCCAGCAACAGTGTCCTTCCTCAGCTGGGCCGTTCTGGTCCGATGTCAAGCTCTGAACACTGCCAGAATACATTTGTTTCTAAAATTGTACAAGAAGGACTTCAATTTATAAGCTATGCAAACATTTCTATGGGCCTATGAGGGTTTTAAACAAAAGCAGCAGCTATTCAGGGTTGAAGACGACCCCATTAAGCCTTCAGACATTTCTGAGATGGCCAGGGCTTCAGAAAAGCATGTGGCTGCATCCAGAACCCGAGAAGTGCTCCCAGAAATCAGGAGTGAGACACACCAGTTCCACGTGGCCATTACACCAGTATCTGCCAGCACCAGCTCTGCAGTTTTTCACCAAGTTCTTTGGCAGCAGGTACGGAGCAGCAGTTCAGCATCTGAACACGGTGCTCAGAGCGCTGCTGACAGGGGCAGAGACTGAAGGGTCACGTCTGTCCCCTGTACCTCCACCTCCCCAGAGACATCTGCCTGCTGCCGGGCTGAGCCATCACAGAGAGGAAAATGCTCCCAACCCAAGTGCCCGCTGGAGCAGGTAACCACCCTGCAGCGGAAGCACATTTCTCACCTGACGTAGACACCAAAAATACCGAGCTCTGAGATGCACTCGGATGCTTGTAGGGGACTGTGAGCCCTCAGCAAGTAATTCATTGCTGGCTGTGGTTTGATCTTATCCATCAAGATGTAGGAGGTTCTCTCAGGGCTGTCTCTGATCTTCTCCAGAACCTGCCTGAGCTCTTCACCATAGAGGTTGTTCCCTGACAACAAAACCACAAGTCGAGCACTTCCCAGCACAGCAGAAGCCCTTGGCCCCAGCTATGCAGCCCCGGCAGCTCAAACAGACCCAGCCTCTGCCTCCCCGTGTGCTGCCTGGGCTCGCCACACCCCAGCTCTGGGGCCTCCAGAGCTCCTCCAGGAACAGCACTACCTTACTGCCACGGCTAGTCCCCAGGGCTACAAGGAGCTACAAGCCACCCCACCTTTTATCCCTCATCGCAGGACCAGGAGCCATCAGAGGTACTGCCCCTCCTGGATACAGCACGAACCGTGATGAAAACCCACAGGGACCCCGTCCAGCTCCTACCTCCACCTTCTCGCTGTGGCTTCAGCACAAACCGGTCGGGGTCAGCGATAGCCGTAGCAGCTATCTTGTCACCCTCTTCACCCTGGCAGGAAAGGATGAAAACAGCAAAACATCAGGGAGGAGCAGCAGCTCCTCAACAGACCCCTCTGAGCGGGATCAACAGGGTCCCCCAGGGACCACAACAAAGCCCCCTCATCACCTTAATCAAAGAGAAACATCACGCAGGCCAAGCACACGCCTGCACGTTCGCTCCTGCTCCAGCCCTGCCCACACTCACCACGTCCAGGGAATAGAGTCCAGCAAATGTTGCTCTTATTCGAGCAACAGCCTCGGCACGGCCAGGCAGTAATCTCTCCAGCGTCCCTGGCCGGCTCAGCTCCTGCTGGACCTTCTTGGTGCCTGCGAGCTGGGTAGCAATGTCAGGGCACTTCACCGCCCTCGATCTCTCCAGCAACAACCGTGCCTCCCAGTTCTGAGACAGAAAGAGATCAACCATCCCATCAGCAAGGAAAAAAACAAGTTTTCTCCACTCTGTTCATATGATTTGTCTCCTCCCTCCCTGCCTGGCCAGGATGAGGGGTGGAACAGCACTCCGAGACAAGCAGACATGCATACATGGAAACAGCACAGCCAGGTTACTCCACTGCCTTTGCCTGCACCGCCTCCCCAGCTTGTCCAGTGCTGCCACCTCCAGACAACAGCAAGATCCGGTCTGTATTATTATTACCTACAGCCTAACAGTCCTAGTAGAGGACAGCGTGTGATCTGTAGATCAAGCCTAAACCCTTTAAGCAGGTGCTAATACCCGTGTTAACTCATATTGTACAGAAGCAATTCAGTGCTGTGGTAAGAAGTCACCACAGGAGTGGTTACTGGAGAAGAAAGCCACTTATTTTTCTCACTGCACAAGTGCCAGGGACATCCACACGCACTGCAGAGTCACAGCTTCCCAGTGCTACCAGCCATGCCACACACAGGACTAACCCCACCCAGGACAGGACTAACCCCCCTGGGATCACAGGGTGTTTCAAAGTGGCCGGGTAAGGCCGCAGCGTGGGCAGCTTCTGGGAGCAGAGCAGTCAATACTGACCTGCTGGTCGTAGTTCTTTGGCACGTAGCCCTCTCTGTAGTACACCACTGCTACTTCCTGGCCGTCCCTGGAACAGAAACCAGAAGCATTTACAGAACCAGCTCAGTCCCTGCCTGCCTCTGCCCAAACCCCCCCAGCACCAAGGGGGCTGCACCAGGGTCAGGCAGGCAATGCGTTACAGCATTTGCCTCCTCTCCTTGGCCTCCTGGGCTGTTCTGCTCCGGGCCAGCTCTGCCAGGGAAAGAGGAGGACTCCAAGACCTGGCTCTGCTCCACGGAGCCCCAGCTGGCTTGTCCTGTCCCAAGACACAGGGATCTGACACCTGGCCTCTGCCCTGACTAACCAAAGTCTCAATAATTCAGGCACCCAGCCCAGCAGGGAGGTAAGAACCTAATTTTTTAACAGCTTTTGCCCCTGGGAGCCAGGCCTGGGAGATTCTAGAAGCTGGGAGGGAACAGGGTGCTTCTCTGGTGACAATTCAAGGCAGGACATCAACTCAACCACCTGCCCAGACACCAGCACACCCCCAGCACTGCACCCCCGAGCCTTGGCCACAAATCTGTGCGCGTGGACAGGGAAAGCAGCACAGAAACTGCTGGCAGGCAGGCAGTGTAACTGTAAAGGCATTCACCAGTAAGAGGAGGGGATGCTCTGGAGGAAGTACAGTGGATACTTTCCCCTTAAATGTCTGGCAATGACAAATGTATTTGTTAATTCAACGCAGCAGAGGCACCAAAGGTCAAACCGTGGAAAAATTAGCCTAACTACAGAAAAAAAATCGGCATGAAATCACGTCTTCCTTTAGGTTGCACAGCTCCAAGCACATTACCCTGGAAATAGGACAAATGTCACACTTGGGACCAACTGGGAGCACTTGGGAGCCTGCGACCTGCACGCCCTGACCTCGACAGGGAGCGGGCAAGATGCTGAGTGCATCCAAACCCAACAGATACCACACGGACATGTAATACCTCCTCCTCTAGCACCAATAACCCAGCCCAAGTCCCGCTGGCAGAGCATCATGTGAATGGTAAGCAGTAAACATCTTTGTGGAAGCCTCTGAAACAGCCAGGACTTTTCATAGCAAGTGTTTGTGGAGGAAGTAAAGATCCTACAAAGCTCCGAAGGCTGCAGCTTGAAGGAGGGAAATATGTTTCCAGCTGTAAGGGACTGATGTGTGCATGCCAGATCTCACCATTGTGAAAACAAAATCACTTCAGCTCTAAGGGAAAGCAGCAGCAGTCTGGAGTACAGAAGAGAACTGCTTTACTCAGAAAGTCACTATTTACACTCAAAACATACCACCAGCTTTGGTTGCAAATTCCTATTTGCAGCCCTGCGTGCCCAACACACGACCAGGAACGCGCACCTTGGCTCATACTCACATATACAGCCTCTTGGCGTCATCCAGAGACCCCTTTTCAAACACATCTCGGAATCGCTTCCTGATGACCCGAATATTCCTGTGAAGAGAGGAGCAGGAGAGTCACCAGGCTGGGCAGTTATTAGAGCTAGAAATCACAGGTGGAACCAGGGGCTGCAGCAAGGAGGGTCTGTAGGTTCCTTCACAAATAACCTCAGGCTTTGTACTATGGAGCAGGAGGCATCCTACAGGCTGAATCAGTCCCTGTTTTCAGCACCTGATCTATTCTCCAGCCCAAACACTGCAGGAAGCAGAACATGTGCCCAAACACCCTGAATTTTTCCATACTTAGCTTTCATCTGCTGAAGTGTTTCTAAGAGAAGTCAGTATTTTGGGTTTTTTTTAATCCTACACAACAGATTCATTCACTGTTGGCTTCAAAGCCACAAGCTGTGGACAGACACTTCCTGCATGTTTGATCTCCTTCACGCTTTACAGTCCTTCCTCCACACAGCGGCAGTGTGGACTTGCTGATCTGGAGACACGGCGAGATGCAGCTCCCACTGCTCCAGCTCAGGCTCAGGGCTAGACCTTGTCAAAACCCTTCCTTCTTCCAAGCTCTTTACCCCACTGCCACGTTGCTTACTTTGCCCAGATCTTTCACAATGGGTTTGAAGCTTCATTATTAAGCTTTTATGAAACACCCTGTGTCCCAACCCAAGACAGAGAGCAAGCAGGACGCTCATTAATCCCACTCTGCTCCTTATTGTCTCGTCTAAGAGACTTGGCCCACAGAAGAGCTACCACTGGTGCAGCTCTGAGGTCTACACAGGCACAAAATCAGCAAGGAATCAGCCCTGGAGATCAGAGGCTTTGATGGCTGCTGGTATTTCCAGCAAAGAGCTGGTGAGAGGCTTTGGGAGGTTGGTGAGAAGATGAAGGTGGGTGCTGAGGCTAGGCAGGAGGCCAACGAAGGAACACTGAAGACAGCTGTATAACAGAGCACAGAGAAATCCAAGATAAAGGCTGCCCTGTTACATACCACAATATGCCCTCGCACAGTCCCAGAAACTATAAAGTCTTTTGACTTTATCCTTGAGTAGGTGACAAAGTAAAAAGCAAACGGGTTCCGCACACCTCCATCTTTCCCCAGCCTGCTCCTGCGCTCCCCTCCCGCTGCCACGCCGTGCCTGCTGGAGAGCCTGGAGACGCCCCACAAGCTGCCTTGAGGGAACCACCACGATCTGGCAGCAGTTTGCTCTGCCTCCCTTCTCCAAAACTGTACCATCTCCTTCCTTTCCCATCCCAGAAGAATTCAACCTTTACCTGTTCCAAAGCTCATTTTCTACACATCGCTGATCAAAAATGTTCCTCTGGACTTCCTCCACCAGAAACATCACCACAGCACTGGAAGAGATACCAAGGACATCATTGAACCCTGAAACACTCCACACGCACCCAGAACCACCACCTTTTGATCTCTGCGATTCAGGCTTCCTGCACTGCTCCTGCTTGTTTTCTGCAGTGTTTCTAAGGGTCAGCATGCAGATGGAGAGCAGTACTGATCCTGTGTAATTACTGAACGAGTGCGGGGCATAAGCACAAGGGCAGGAGGAAAAGCTCTGTGCAGGGCTGTTGAAGCACACAATTCCTCCAGGGTCCCTCTGCACCTCTCTGCCTTTGCGACACAGCAGCCCTGCACGCTAAGACAACCACATTGCTCTTCTCAGGGTGCCACAGGCTTTGAGAGCAGCTTGACTAGCAAACAGACATTTTTCAGAAAGTGCAGTTTCAAAGCCAAACACGTGCATCCCCGGGGGAGACAAGATAACCCAGCCTCCAGCACCTCCTCTCTCCTTACCTTTGAGAGCCGTAGAGCTCCCAGGCTTTCGCAATACCCAAGGCAAGGCCTTTCGATGGGTTGTTGGGCAGCAGGTGCGACGCCTCCTTAGACTTTCCCAGCACTTTCAACACCTGCCTGTGGGGGGGGAAAAAAAAAAAAAAAAAAGCTGTAAATGCCATGACAGCCCCGACCAGACCTACGGAGCAGGAGCTGGGAGAGCACACAGACACGGAACGCAGCAGAGCATGCGGTACAGCTGCTGCAGCGCAGACCAGAGACGCTCCCTTACCCGTGGACAGCCGCAGTGCGGGAGGTGAGGCCTCCAAAGCTGGCAGCAATGGTGTTTATTTCTATCTGCTTCAGAGCCGGTGTCCCATCTACCCCACAGTCAAACATGTAATCAGAGCGGTTTATGCCTAAAAACACAGACTGAAACAGAGGGGAGGTGAAATGGGTTCTCCTGCTGCCTTTAACTGCAAATCCCTCTGATGATCTAATTTCAAAATCCTCCTAGGGCAGATCCAGTCACCTCCATTTTGATAAAAACCTCTGCAAGACGTGCCTGTGGGTGCTTTGGCCCTTGCTCAAGGCCCACAGCCCTCCTCAGTACGCCAGAGGAGTTAACAACACTCACGAGAGTAAAGGAGCCTCTGCAGTGACAGCCTGTCGGACGCAGGTCCCGACATGGCACACGTCCTTGCACTCTCCCGAGGCTCCCAGAGGACAAGGACAAACCATATTAAATCCTCCCAGTCAAGGCCACCAGCACTAACCAAAGGGCATGACTGTCAAACAGGGCAAGGTCCTGAGCTCACAGGCTGTAACCGAGACATTGCAGTGTCAGGAGCGACCAGTCTGACTACAGGACGGTTCAAAACCCACGGCAGCAAGCTTGCAGACAGAGGCCAGGCAATTCCCCTGCCATGCAAAGGGGCACAGCAGTCCAGAGCTGGGGTCTCCTGCCAAGGTACCTGAGCCAAGCCTTCCTCCAAAACTTGCATGTGGATTCTGAAGAGCTGAGCTGTGAAGTCGTCTACCTTGATGGTGCTAGAGAGAAAGACAGAATGGATCAGACCCCTTACACTGTCACACAGGAACAAGAAAATTAATTCCTCTCCAGAATTAATAATTAATTCTCAGCACAAATAGCAAGGGCTGTGGCTAGACCTACAGCACTGTCAAGCATCTCACCGTGAATGCACTCTTCATCAAGGGCCACAGCACATAACCATAATGCAAATCCAGTTTGCTCAGCACAGCCACTCTAGGAAAAGCACTGCTGCACACAGGTGACTTTCATTTGCAGGGCAGAGAGACAGCACAAGCAAAAGCAACAAAACGCAGAATTCTGCAGATACAGGAAAGAAATCAGAAGCCTCTCTGTGCATGCACACACAGTTCACAGAAAAAGCTTCACAACCTTCATCAAATTCCCCCTGTTCTGTTCAGCTCCAAATCCCACAAGCTGCAGTGCAAGTGCTTCAGTGGCCCTGCTAGAGTAGGCCTGACTTTACTGCAGGGTCCCAAATCCCTGAGTTAATTGTGAGCAGCACCTCCAAGGAGCTGCCTGGAGATAGTGTGCAGGAGGCGGCACAGGGCAGGCACCTGAGTGCACACAAGCCCCAGGCACTGCATTCCTCAACCACAGGTATAAACATGACCCCACAAGCTCTGGTTGCAGCCAGCTCTGGAACAGACGAAAGCATTAAACCAGCTCTGAGGGGCCAGGCTTTAGCAAAAACAAAAAGGACAGTGGAAAACAGCCTCCTTTGCTCTGTCCCGGTGCCAGAGCACCAGCAGCACTTGCGCAGACAGGCTGCACAGAATGGGCAGCAGGAAGGGAAATGAGTTTTGTGGAAGCATCAGCCCTACAGCCAGGGATGGCTGCTCCAGCCACAGATAATATACCCAGCAGAGTTCACGGGCCAGAGCTGACCAGTCCTCCAGAGCTTGCAGGTCACCTCCCCGGCATGGCTGGGAAAGCAGGGGACATGGGGCGACTGCTCAGAGGTAGGGGTGGGGGAAGGAACGAACACCTTCTCTTCATAACTGTGGGCAGGCAGCAGAGCTGGTGGTTATTGGATAGTCACAGGCAGATGCAAAACGAGAGTAAAAGAGACTACTAAATCCAGGACTCAAAGAAGACTCTGGCAATTTGAATTTAAGGCCCAAGACCACAAGTAAGAATTCACAAGATTGAAACACTGGCAAAACTGAAGATCATTGCAGGGAGTCAACTCTTGGCCAGATGTCCCATCTTCTTAGGCTCAAGCAGACCTCAAAACAGAGACTTGATGGAAATTAATCTTAGGAAAAATAATGCAGCAAAGGAGATAATGTCTGCAGAGGACAGAAGCACCCACCTCAGCTTGAAGGACATGAATGGAGGGAAGGTAGGAATGCCTGAAAGGTGGTAAATGCTTTGCATTTAAAATATTAAAATGCAAGGTGCAAGAAAGTTACCTGGCCAGAGTATGCTCCAGAAATTCTTTGTTTTGACTAATAGCATCCACCAGCAGGTTAAAATCTTGCTGAACAGCGTATGCTTGTTCAAACAGGGCACTTGGTACTGCAGATGGGAGCAGCGTGAAGGGAGCATAATTCACCACCTGCAAACAAGGATGCAGCAGCAGAGCAGTCAGGTCTAGGCAGTTTATGTGGGGCTAAAGAGGTGCTTCCTCTGCTTGTCTAAAGGCTGAAGCCACCCCCAGCCCTCCTCAGTGCACCCTGGACAGACAGATGGCCTTAACCCCGCTGACCCCTGACTTTTGAGGGCTTTGCTTTACGAGCCACCCACGGGACTCTGCGGAGGCAGGAGCAGCTGCTGCAGAGCTCAAGCTGGGCTGAGTGCTTCACTATGAAGGACGCTCTGTTTCCATCTTAACTGAAGAGCACTGTCTCCAAAACACCTGTTTCAGAGAAAAGGTGAGTTTGCCAGTCCTGGGTTTTGGCCATCCTTTGATCCCTGCCTACTGAGGCCATGGGGTGACTCTGGACCCCTGGCTCACTCCACAGCTCAGGCACAGAGCCACTCTCAAAGCCAAAACATTACACAAGAGAAAAGTTCCCAATTCACCTTGATTTTTACATGAGACATGGGTCAGCAGCAGTGTGTTTCGCCTCTCCTCCCAGGCTCCCTCTTCCTCTCACCCTTCAAGGTTCCCTCAGAGCCCTGATCTGACTGTGGCATTGACATCAAGGAGCAGCCCTTGTGGTGATGCTGATGGTGAGACAGAGACCTCCCTCCTCCTACCTCTGCCAGCTCCCAGCACAGCTGCCTGCTTGCCCCCAGACTCCTTAGGGACCCATGCCCAACAGTGTCCCACCCATCTTGCACGTGGGTACTGTGTCCTCTGAGACCCCTCACAGCATCCCCCTCCAACATGCTCAGCACCCCAACAGCACCCCCAGCCCTGCCAGAGATTCACCAGGGGCAATCCCACACATCAGCCACCCCCATCCTCGCCACCTCGTCCCAGGTATGGGGCAAAGGCTGACTTTTAGATGGGAGCACGCCAAGACCAGAGGCCTGTCTGAGAGACACTCCCCTGGTTCAAAGGATCATACAGGTGGTGAGAGGCTGGGACAGGGATGAACTCCCACCACCACACACACAGGGCTCCTGGCAATTTCCCAAACCTTTCCAGATCTATCCCCCTCCTTGGAAAAGGGGAGCTGTATGGCAGGGGTGCCTCCTGGGGAGATGCACTCATCAGCAGGACAGGGTGCGAGTTACAGCCCCCCAGGCTGGTCATGCTTCAGCCAGGCAGCTGGGTGCTCGCTGCAAAGCAACGCACGCTGACGAGGGCTCGGCAAACCCGGGGATGGCAGCCGGCTCCTCCCCGTGCTCCTCTCGCTTTGCTGACTCACACCCTGGCCGGGAACGAACACGTCCCGTGACTCCGCGCTGGCACTCACATCCGAGGCGTTGGGCTCGCCCTCGGTCCGCATCAGCACGCCTTCCAGGAGCGCCGCGTCCACGGCCACCGACGCGGCCTCCCGGATGGCCGGCTTGTCGCGCAGGACGTCCTCCCACGGCGCAGCCATGGCCAGCGCTAAGGAGGCAGAGCAGAAGTCACCCACCCGGCCCCCGGAGCCTCGCCCTCCCCCAGCGAGCAGCCGGGCCTCGCCCCCTCAGCGGGCGGCGGGCAGCCCCGCCGGGGCACACGGAGCCCAGCACCAGCCCCGCTGTCCCGCTCAGACCGCGCGCAGCGTGAAGGCGCCTCCACACCCGCAGCCGAGCCCGTGGCCTGTCCCGGCCAGGCAGGGCCGAGCACCCGGGCCGAGCCGTGCCTCAGGAGCCGGCACGGCGGGCTGCCACGGCCCCAGGCTGCGGCTTACCTCAGGAAGGCCCATGCGGCACTGCAGGGCCGGGCCGCGACACCCCCCCCGCCAGCGCCGCCCGGCGCGCCAGGGCCCGGTCCCCCGCCCCTCGCTGGGCCACGGCCCCCGGGCCCAGAGCGGCCTCAGCCCCTCACCTGCTCCCGCCGCCCCGGCCCGCCGCTCTGGCACGCCCCGCCCGCCACCAGGCGATTGGACAGGCCCTCCCACCCTCGCCCCACCTCGGACATGGATTGGCAGCGCACGCGACCTATCAGCGCGGGGAGGTGACATCACGGCGTCCCAGCGCAGCTCGCGGGGGGCGGGGATGTGGGCGGAGTCGAGCCGCGCATGCGTGTCTGCAGCGGGGGCGTGCGCGTGCTGCCCCAGAGCGGAGCGCGTCGGCGGGGGGAGGTGTGACGTCACGCTGCGACGTCAGGAGAGGCTCGGGGCGCCCCGTGGGGCTCGGGGAGGGGACACCGGGGGGTGCCGGCCCCGCGGCGGGGGGTCAGGCTGGTGACACCCGCCCTCTGCGCCCAGGGGCGATGCCACCGGGTGCTCACCCGCGGGGGGGGAGCTCAGAGCCCCCCGAGCCACCGTCACGCCGGCGGTGGAAGCCCCAGCTCGCCGGTCCGGGCCTGACCCCCGCGGGCAGACCCCCCCTGCGGGGAAGGGTCAGGGCTCCACCGATTCTGACCCGCTGCTCAGCGCCGGGCTCTGCTGCCCGTTCGGGCAGGGGGGGACCCCCTCAGGCCTGAGCGCCCATCTCGAGCCGCACGTTGCAGGGTCGCTCTAAGAAAACTGAACTAGGAGAAAGCTGCTGTGTGTTGTGAAACGAGACGTCTGCCGTCACAAGACCTCAGTCGGTGAACTGGGAGATTCCAGTTGGTGTTGTCCCTCGGAGGCAGCGTGCGGCAGGGCGGGCAGAGCGCAGGCAGCGGAGCATGGCGCTTTGCACGTCGGCTTGTTGGCGCTTTCTCTGGCACTGGAGCTGTGTCACCCAGCGCCTTCGCGGGAGCTGAAATTGGCCCTTTGCAGGCTGTGGCGGACAGAGGAACCGTGGGAAGTTAAAGCACCTGGGCTGAACTGATACTTGAACAACTCCATCTTTCTGTAGCTCGGAATGCCGAGAGCCTGGGTGCGGCTGGGCACGGGGGGCTGCCACCACGGTCCTTCCGGAGAGCCCCAGCCTCTGGAGGAGCCACCACAGTTGGTGACTGTCCCTCCAGGGAGCCCGCGGTGCTGGGGCCTAACCTCGGGGTGACCATCAGCATCCTTGCAGATGCACAAAAGGGAGATCTTGCAGACCTCTGCCTTTCCCACAGGAGGGAGAGGCTCCTCTGGACGAGAGCTGAGGAGACACCCCCGCTCCATTTGATGCTATCCAATTCATTTGAAATTATCCCGTCTTGGAGGGACCCATCAAGCCTGACAGGCAGTCCTGAGGAGCTGGGCAGGCCAGCTCACCCCTGCTCTGCCTTTCCTTTCCTAGAGTGTCTTGGTGTTTTCACCATGGAGAACTTGTAACCTGGACCTTGGTTTAGCGTACACTGCAAACCACCCCCAGAGTACCTACTGCAAACCCCCAGCATCATTTCTGAGGCTGCTGTGAGCCAAAAGCAATGGAAAACACCTTCATGTTAACTCGTTAGCACTTTCTCTTGTACTGGAGCTGCCTCATCTGTTGCCTTTGCGGGAGCTGAAATTCGCTGTTTGCAGGCAGGGGAAGACAGAACTGCAAGCCTGGCTTTGGAAATTAAAGAACCTGAACTGAACCAATGTTGGAAACATCTTCATGTTTTTCATTTCTTAAACATCTTCATAGCCCACATCCCTTTGCTGCACTGCACCAACAGGACCTGGAAAAGGGGGTGGCTGGGGGTACCTAGGTGCAGCCCCACTTCAGATGTCCCCCCCTTGTTCCCAGAGAGGCTGTTGAGTGCACCTGGGTGTCCCCAGGGGGATGTCCCCAGCCATGTGCTGTGCCACGGTAGGGAGGCACTCCCGAGTCCCCGGCGGTCTCCGGGACACCCTGCGGCATAATGCAAGCTGATATTTTTCTCCCACTTTAGATGCGTATTTACACTCACTTTGTCTCAGTTCATCAGGAGATAGGGTTGCTCTCTGCTCTCGTTTTGGACAGATCCAAGGCTGGGGGCTGTTCTGTGCCGCTTCAGTTGAGTACATCTGGTAAATCTCAGATTTCAGAACAGTTTCATGTACTTGCAGGACATTCATTTCCCAGCAATAGGGCTCGAAATGGTGGTGTGGCAAATCAAGAGGGTTATTTCTGCAGGAATGTGTCTGTATTAGGAACAGATAAAATTTGTTTATGTGTAAATAAATCCAAACCAGGTCCTTCCTACTTTTTTGTTTAAATATACAAAGGAACTGTTAGTCATCCCTCGCTCTGCCCATGCAATAAGTGTAATAAAATGAAACAACCCTAACATGTTTGCTAGTAAGGTACCATCAACACAACAGCATACGTAGAAAAAATATTTGTTATCATCACAAGGCAATCATTTGTGTACCTACTGGAGTAATATAGTTACTTAAGCATTTTCACAGCGCATTGATGATATAACTGTGAGGCTCCAACAAAAGCAGTGGGGCTGGACTTGGTTTGTGACCTGCATTATGAGTGTTTGAAATTGTCAATTGCCGGTGAAGAGAGGGTTGTGTGACATTTGTGTGTAGCCAGCAGAATAACAGCTGAACACCAGCCTCAGATCTGCATCTTTATTTGGACTTAATTTTTCACTAATGCAGCTTCGGGAGCAGAACGAGTAAACCAACATATGATGTTTGGATCCTGTGATCACAAAACTGGGAAATTGTGAATTATTTCATTGACTCTAGTGTGTTGCCTGCCGATACTAATTTTTCTGTCTGCTCTACCACTGGGGATTATCTCAGACATTTCCTCACACCAGGGAATGAGAGAGGGAAGGGGCTGGTCTCTAACCCAACCTCCTGCTTACAGTGGGACCATCCCTAGCACAAGATCAGAGTGGCTGTGGCTTTACTTAGCCAAGCCTTGAAAACCTCCCAGGATGGAGACCTCTCCATCTCCTTGGTGACCTGTCCCAGGGCTGTAAGATGTGTCACTGGACTGCCTGAGAGGAAGAGCAGATCCTTTCCTTGCTTGGCTACTGACTTGAAGACTTTTTGCAAGTGACTTTATCCTTTGCCTCTGTTTCCCATCTGCCCTAAAGCTACTGTTATCCAGCAGCAAAAGCAGCACCAAGTCTGGAACTGCACCAGGGCCAAGCCCTGCACAAAGCCCTTCACCCTGGAGCCTGTCTGTGTGGGAGAGTCCCAGACCCATCTAACCTGCGGCGAGGCTGTGGGTGGATTAAGACTATATATATGCATACATACATATATATTAGCCTAGAGCACGGCAGCTGGGGAGGGTGCCAGGCTCACACACACACGCAGTGCTCATACGTGCGCTGCTCACGCTCTCACACACACCTACACCCTGGGGCAGCAAGGGGGAAGCCCCAGGCAGGGGCACCCCGCAGTGGGACGCACTAAGGGGCGGGTGCAAAGACAGCCTCCCACCCCGGGACATGCCCGCCCACGGTGGAGGGATTTCTCCAGCAAGCACTGGGCAATGCCTGTTGTTACACCCGGTCGCCCTCCACAGATGGATCATCATGGGTGGCCAGGCCAAGCTGAGAGACAACCGGCTCTTTATCCTGTTACCAGCGCCAGGAGTTGTCCAGGTCATTGCAAGCCTCTCAGCTCTGCTTTGAGATCTATCTCTGAAATAAAGCTCTGTGACTATAGCTCTCTAATGCACCCACCTTGTCTCTTTTCTGGACTTGGGAGTTAGTCCTACTGGCTTTTTCCTCTCTGTCGTCCCTTTGATCAGTAAATGTGGATTCACACCTTAATTAATACAGATCCAGGCTGTGAATTTGGAAGCGGTCTGGTGATCCAGTCTTGTCTTGCTGGAAGACTGCTCTGTGCCAGGAGCCTGCTTAGACCCCCCGCAGGGCAAGGGCTGTTCGCCCACGTGTTGGTCAAGGGATGGAAGTGAGAAACAAAGTCCAAGAGTTTTAATGACTATGCAGAAGGACAGAGTTAGCTCAAACAGAAGCATTTTTCCTCTCAGTCCTCGGTCTTGGCAGGGTCCTGAGCCCCCCCTCCTCTCTGTTTGCTCTGAGAGTCTGAGAAAGGGCATAAGAAGCTTGAGTTTCTAAGCAAAAGATTGCAAAATACGGTCCGGTTTCATCGCAAAAAGATGGAAAAAGGTGCTGCCCTGTCCTTGGGAGTTCCCAGAACGAATGCACCCTGCTCAGACTGGGAAAAGTCTTTTTATAGAGCTGTGACTTGCCTTTTCTTTCTCTTTTCCAAATTCAGTCTGGAGAATGAGATCTTTTCAAAGTAATCCAGTAGCGGGGGGAGGATTTGTACATGCAGATAGCCCATAATCTCTGCTACAGCGTAAGAGAGCTGCAATGCAGCTCAGAGAAGGTTAAATGATAAAAAAATATGGCAGACATGGTAAGTATTTGGCATGTTACATGCAACAAAAGATGAACAACAGCAACTGGGACATTATCTTTATTTGCTAAAAATAGAGTCCCACAAAGTTTAAAGAAAAGCACTTTATACTTGTAAACCTCTCCTCTGGCTGCTAAAGAGCCTTCAAAGATGGGCTTTGTGGCTTTGGGATGTCGCAGCCCCTTTCAAAGGCTGCTCAGGGCTCAGACAATTGAAACTCAATACAACATCAGCCACAATGGGGGGGAATAAATAGTTCTGACATGACCCTGCTTTTCTCGCTCAGCAGAGACTGACGTGTGAACAGGACCTTTGTGACAGGTATGTCCCACACACAGCCATGTCCCGCTGCTGGGATGCCCAGGGCACAGCCCAGGTCCCCCAGCCGTGCAGGGCAGAGGCAGCCCAGCACCAAGGGCACTGGCAGAGCCACCAGAAAGCAAGCTGATCGTTGCCCACAGTGCTGCTGAGCTATGCACGGGCATTTGATACACTGCAGCTGACGGGCCGGTTGCAGAGCTGGGTGCCTGGCTGCCCGTCTGCGCCCTCAAAGAATTGCTCATCAACCGCACGTGGGCACACTCGCTTTCCCTGGTACCCTATAATGGAGGCAAAAAAGACCCAACCCAAACCCCAATTCTCCTTTGCTCTTCCAGCTGCAAAGAAACCAACTTAGCCAAGTCTGAGGTTTTGGCCAACTCTGTTGTATCTCAGGATATTTGTGCATTAATGCAGAAACTCATTTTTTGCAACAGAGTAGTACCAAAGCCATTAACTTGACCCCTTGAGTGGAGGTGATGATGTGATGTTCGTCACCAGCCAAATAAAGAGAGAACAATAGGGCTATTTTCATGGAAGAGAGTTCAGAGGGCTCCCCGGGGAGCCAAACCTCTTGCTGGGCCATCATGCACAAGAAAAACAAGGCAGAGCTCTTGCACCCTGGCTTCTCTGTCGTACAAATACCAGCTTCAGCCAGGGCATGAAAGAAATCTATTGTCTCTAAGGCCGTATTTCGATGCGAAATGCTCTGGTAAGGCCAGCAATCTTAAACCCCCACATGTGTGCCTATTGTTTGAAGTGCAGAACAATTGAAGAGTGCTCTCATGGGCTAAAGATAGAAAGGCAGCTGGTGCTGTCCTTTTCCCTGTAACTGAGAATAAAACAATGCCCAAGTATTGTCTGCATTGCTGGAGCGATGACATTGGACTCTCTGCCAAGAGAGCATCTAAAAGATCAATGAAACCCGGGTTATTTATAAACGGGTAGTGTCATTTCTTCCCCAAAGTAATTTCACTTCCTTAGCTTTTCCAGCAGGCCTTTCTGTGCCGTGAAGTGGCCATGGAGTGAGGTATAAATAACACCGAACCAGGCTGCAAGAGAGGCAGCAGGACCAGCTGGTGGAAAACGAAGCTGCCGTGCTGAACCTGCATTTGGCTGCTCCTTCACTTCCTCGAGCTGTGCCCAAGCTTCTGCAGCACCGAGGTGAGGACCAGCCACGGATGCTGATCCCCTTCTGCCGGCGGGGAGCAGGTCCCTGCAGGTGCAGCCCCAGCAGCCACTGTGCTGGCTCTGCATGACCCAGCAGCTGGTCCCCCAGGGCCAGAGTTCCCCCAACACCAGGACTTGCTTCCTTCAGGAGGTTTTAGGGAGGTTTATTTCATGCACTGGCCAAGAAACAGGTGGTAGCACGGGCTGTGTGTGTGTGCCCAGCTCAGCTGCTGTGCTGGGATGCTTAGGGTAACCCTTGAGCCCAAATGCCATGGGACAGAGCCTTGCTTAGGGACAGGGGACATCTTGTAGGGGAAAGCTGCTGTCTGCAAGATGGAAACCCACCAGGGTGTATCCAGACTATAGAGTGGAAACCTGGAATCGGACATTCATTGCAGTTTGGAGAAAGAAAATCCCATCTTGTCTGATGGGCCACAGTGAGGTAAGAAGGTCTCCTGTCGTGATGTGAGGACATGCAGGAATATTGCTCCCTCCTAGGTGACAGCCAGTCTTGAGAAAGGTCCAAGCCTACCAGATCCCATGAAGAACTCTGTCTGTTGCCACTCCAACTTGAAAAACTGTCCCTTGCCATGAGATAGACTGAGCTCGATCTGTGAGACTTGATGACCAAGTACAGTGGGGAGGACAAGCGGAGCAGTGTCTGAGCCTGCAGTGGGCAGAATGCTGGGTCAGTGGGCCAGGAGAGCAGAGCCACGTCCTTCATCAGGCCAAGGAAACAACTGCTAAAGGCAAACAGGTCCCAGCCCAGCGCTTATGTCCTCAACACCACCCTCATCTAGTTTCCCATGGAGCGAAGGAGAAGGTGCATGAGGAGTGGAGAGAGCAGGGGCCTGCGATGGGATTGTCCCAGGGACCAATGCTCTGTGAGCGGCTGGTTGTGTGGGCTTGGCGTGTGTGTGCAGGACACCACCCAGCCTCCTGCTCCCAGATCTCAATGTAGATGAAAACTGATGCAAAACCAGAACAGCGAGGGCACTGCCAGGGCAGATCCTGCACACGGACTGGCAGAACCGCATCCTGGCTCTGGTTCTGATCAGTCTCTGTGCTTCCCTTGCAGCCTCCAAGGCAGCTCTTGGTCATGATTTCCAATAGCAACTGTATGCCAGGGTCTGTCCCGGCAGGCCAGCTGCAATTAAGGTGCTATTATGTATTCAAATGAACAGAGCAAGATTTTCTTTTCTCTCATTGTTTTGAAGTGCATTGCCAAAACCTCAAGCATCTTCACTGAAGGCTCACATGTCCCTGTAATTTTTGCAGTGTTCAGTACCACCTTCATTCCTAAACAGATGCTTTACAGTGGCAATTCCCAGAAGAAAACCCCTCAAACATCAAAGCTGGTAAATTCAACATGAACAAACAAAACCTCTCCAGTTTTCCCAGTCTCCATGTGATCTCATTGTCTCCATGCCCACGTGTGACCTCTGGACACTAATTTGTCACGTCCTGTCTCTTCCAGGTACTTTCTCAATCCCGATACACTCGTTTTGGAGCCATCCTGCATGTGGTGTAAGCACAGTGCCTGGAGGGTCAGCCACCAGCATGCCCATGCTGCCCAAGCCTCATGCCATGGTGAGCTGTGTACCACTGCACCGAGGAGCTCATGGTGCCAGCAGCTTTACGCATGTTCATGAAGGGTTATAGAGCAGCACTTCACCCCCAGCCAAAACACAGCCAGTTCAGGACAGCGGGATGTCTGGGCATCAGGGCACATGTGCTGGGAAGTGCCCAGGGACCTGTTAGATGAGGGGATCCAGTGCTCACCCCATCCCAAGCCCCACAGGAGCATCTGCCTTTTGGGGTCCCTGCAGCGGCATCACTGCTGCACCCATCTCCTGCTGGTGTCGAGGGGTGTGTGGAAAGCTGTGATGTGGTGGTGGCTGCTGTCTCTCTTGCCCTGGTGGAACAGGGCCATGGGGATTTAGGGGTTTGCTTTGACAGGGCCAGGCTGAGCCAGAGGGACGCTGTCAGACAGGCAGCGCTGGCCTGTCACCTCCGCCTGTCTCGCTGTAAGCAGACATTCTCGCTCGATGGAAATATGCCTGAAATAGCCCCTCCACAGATTGTCTTTATCTAATCAGCTGCCTTCGCACTCCCCTCCAGTGCATTTCAGGGAGCTGATAGCAGTGATATGTTAAGTGTGGAAACCTCTAGCAAACTGCCCGACACATAGAGTAATTCTCCTTCCTGCCACTTATCAGAGCCTGCTAATGGGAAACATTCCTCCTGGGGGTCGGGGAGCAGCCGGGGGATTTCTCTGGAGAGGACGGCTGAGCCCCTGTCACCCTCCTGGCTCTCCAGGGCTGGGTAGGAGCTGATCCGACCACAAAATGCTCATTGAAGGGGCAGCTCTGCAGTCTGGTGCTGGTGGTGTCCTGTCCCATGAGGACAGGCTTGTCCAGTCCTTGGGGACATGGCTGAGGAGCCCCATCCTCTTCCATCGTATCATGGGACACCAACATCAAGCACAGAGCTACAGGGGGGAGAATGGGGGTCCCTCAATGGTCAGGGGAGATATTCCCACTGCTGAGGATGGTTGTGCAGAGCCGGTGGGACCTTTGGGCAGACTGTTCACTTTGGGCAATAGTCACCTAAAGCAAACTCCCCTCTGCTCAGGCTAAAGCCATGGGCTCCTCATTGTGCCCATGAGGTTTTGTGGGAGGCCCACAGGAGCCCTCTGCAGCCACTGCCCCACTGAGGATGCCCCGCCACACCTGTCTGGGCAGAGCACAGCTCAGGCCTTGCCAGCAACATGAGGATGAGCTTCCTACCACCCTGAAAGCCACATCACAAATGCCAGCCTGAACCCAGCGGAAGTGCACTTCAGCAGCTGCTGGAGCGACCATTCCACATTTCCCCTTCTACAGATCTGCTTGGCCTTTGATAGACCCTGCTGGAACCTCTTCAAAGAGGGAGAGAAACTAGGGCGAACAGAAGGAACTGCAGAAGGAATCTCCGAAAATAAAATCGCTTTAAAGATAAAGCAAGGGAGGGGGTGAGGAGAGCGCGGGGTGAGTACATGCCCTGAGAAGAATGTGTGAGGCTGGGCCAGCTGGTAGGTCTGGGGCCGAGAGCTCGTCCCACTCCAGGGCACTCATGGCAAAGGTACTTGGCACCGGACCTGCCAAAGGCCTCGGGTCCCTCCAGGGTGTGGGTGGAAACCTGACTCTGAGCCCAGGACAGAGAGGCAGAAGACCACCAGGGTAACCTCAGAGGGACCTGTGGTCCACCAGTGCCTGTGGCTCTTCAGGACACTGAAACTCTGCCACCTCAGCATGGCTGAGCACCTCTGTCATGCCATGGCCAAGAGGTATCTCAGGACTGGTGTCCCTCTGATGGTCTCCCCAGGGGAGTTGCAGTAGACATGTGCGGAGTCCAGCTCCGCACCAGCTGCTGCCAAATCCCAATGACGCCCTGAGCTTCTGAACAGCAGCCTGGTGAGACAGTGCCCAAATGGGACATGGAGATGGGGGCTTGCACCCTGTTTTATCCTGATGTACTCAAAGTCATCTTCTTCATGCTACAGGCTCCCCTCCATGGGAGCATTTTAATTCATGGGGAAACATGGCACAGTGCAAATCCCTTACCTTACACCACACAGCCAATGAAGGCAACATCAACCCATCCCTGAGCCCAGCCATCCTCTCTGCTGGGGCAGAAGCCACAGGGGACAGGTCTGGAGTCCTCCTCCAGCCCATGAGTCTCCCAGACTTCACTCCAAAGCAGGGAGGAGGGCAGAGGACCCACCTGTCAGGGGGGTGTGGAGGAGATGGCACTGGGAACCCAGACTCACAGGGTGTGGTAGCAAACCATGCCTGTGTGCTAGGTGGAAGGACTGACCACCACTGGGGTTTCAGCAGAAACACCCTCCAGTGCCTGGCTTAGATTCAGGGCAGGTCCTGGGGCTGCAAAATATCTCTCTGCGCTCTGGGCTGTGTGCCCAGGCTGAAGCCACATGCCCTAAGCAGCTCACGGTGCTGCTATTCTGGCTGTGGCAGAGGCCACGCCACATCCAGCTTGGGCACAGCACTGTACAGCTAATCCTAAATCACCCCATGCCTCAGTTTCTCCTACTCTCAGGAGGATACAACCCAAGTTACCCTGGGGTGTGAGGGGTACTGAATGGGGAATAGCAAAACCCTGCAGCCATGGGCCCTGGTTGCCCAGTATCACCTTGGTGGGTTATATCTAATTTCTATGTCCCCAGGACATGACCACACAACTAGGGACCCAAGAGGTGGTTTGGCACCAAGGCCCCCCTGCAGCTGCATATGGGGAATGCAGCCATCCAGACCATCTAGGGGTGCCAGATGCTGCCCCTCTCTGCACATGCATGTGGGGGTCCCAAGTCACCCAGCTCTAGTGAGGCTGATTTCCAGCTCCAGAGGCAGCTGCAGCTCATTTCACACAAGTCTGCACTGGATCCAAGCAGCCCATGAGTATCCCTGGGGGGCCATGGAAGGAGTAGAGCAGTGATGCAGAGAGGTCTGGCTGTGTTCCTGGTGGGTTGAGTGGCAGTAGCCCACCCTGGCAGGGCATGCACATCCCAGCTGCCCAACTGGGCTTCTGGGGAAGGTGTGTGCTGGTCCTGCCCTTGGCAGAAGCATCTCCTGGCCTGGTGAGGGCAGGAGGGAGAAGGGGTGCAAAAACCATCCAGCCCTGCTTTGCTTTTTAAATGCACCAAAGCAAAGGCAAAGAAAGGAGTGGAGTGCTTGGTGGGCAGGCATGAGGGTCCTTCAGGGAGGCAGCAACATGGCCAGCCCAGAGTATAGAAACCTCACTACAGTTTGGATGTAAAATGGCTTTTCCTTGAGCCTAGCACAGAAATCCCCGTGACATGGCCGTGGGTCCAGCTGGCCCCCGCCGGGTCCTGTTCCCACCTTGGGCAGCCCGTGGTGGTGCTGCTGGGATGGAGGTGAGCTCTGGGCTGAGATCACCGCGTTGTACACAGTGTCTTTGGGTGCTGTCTGGGTAAAACGGTGTGGAGGAAAGCCAGCAACCTCTCTGTTGAGAGATTTTGAATATGGCCTAGCCATGAACCAGGCTCCCACACCAAGGTGAGTGAGCTCTGGGAGCAGGACCTGGTGCAGAGCTTGCCGAAGGCAGAGCCCATCCATGGCAGTGAAGCAGAGGAAGGGGGCTTGACCCTGCTGCCCATCAGTGTGCCTGCCCGGGGGAGGGCTGCCCTTGAGCCACTACAGCTCAGGGGAGCATCAGGCCCCTCTGACAAAACTGTTGAATTTCATCATATAACCAGAAAAGTAAATTCTGGTGTTTGTGGTGGTTGGTGTTGAATGGTCAGCATCTGGTGTGCATCAGGAAACAAGCCAAACCCTTTGAGAAGAAGACAACAGGGTAACAGAGACCAAGCCCCAAGGTCCTTCCCTGGTCCTCTGCTCCCAGTCTGTCCAGGGAGAGCTGAACCAGAGCTGAGTAAGAGGTTGGGATACTCCAGCTTGGAAAGCCAGCAACCGCACCCCACCAGGCAGCAGCTCTGCTGGTGGGGTGTGGGGAAGAAGCAGAAGGACAGATTGCTCAGGTGCAGGAGGGAATGGTGAAGTTCTCCTTCCTCTGCTCCCTGCCAGAGCAGGCAGCACAGGCAGGCTTGGAGAGCTGCGCTGCTCCCGGAGCAGGAGCCTCTCACTCTGCCTTTGTACTTGCCTGACAATACAGGAATAAAAATAACCAGGCTGCATTTGCAGAGAGATAAAAGCGAAGTTTGCCTTTTGTGTCTCTCCGGGCAGTGGGACAGCAGCACCAATGGAGCTGTGTGGACATGACACATGGGAATTTCTGACATATCTTTTCCCACTCTGACCTTGACAGACACAATAAAAAGGGGCTTTGCTGCACGCACACAGCCACTCAGTCCTATCACCAAGGTTAGTAATAAAGAGCATGTCTGTGTGCACGCTTGTCCTCTGCTACTAACCCGCTTCACCTCCGCAGGGTGGATGTTCCCGGAGGACAGGGGCTGACTCTGGCGGTACAGGGGAGGGTGGGACAGACCTGGATTGAGAGCATTTTTGCTAAGGTCTGCACTCTTTGCCAAGTTGCTGGCTACCAGCCGTGGCTACATTCATGATAACTGAAGCATTTTGGAGCTCTGCTGTGTGATACGGCATTAGATGGATATTAGAAAGCACTATTGTAAAAGTGCTTTTCCAAGCAGCTGTCACGGCGGTCTTCTAGAAGGGGTCTTCCCAGGGATAATACCTCTGATCTTGCTTTTATCTTCCTGCAATACTGCTCTGCAAAACAGACCCGGGTATTTGCAGAGGTTTTGTGCAGAGTACCAGGGCTTCAACAGATCTGTAAAGCTGGAAGAGGTTTTAGCTGAGTTTATCAAGAAACGGGGTGTCGTTGACGATCTCTGGTGATGTCTAAAATGCGAATGTGGATTTTGAGACCAAAGCGATGCTGGCTTACCCATCTGGGACTTGCAGTGTAGGGCTGATAGCAGCAGAAGGGAAAGTGTTCAGTAATTGTCTTGTTATTATAGTTATTATTAGCTAGTATTGTTGTCGCTGTCTTCTCTCACTCTCTAAATTAAAAGCACGTTTGGTGACCGTGTTGCTCTTGCTTAGCAGCCCAGCGGCGGGTGCTTTCCCCATGCACTGACTCCTTGTCCCTTCCCTCCTTTTAGCGTTCAGGTGTCTTTCACTCTTCCTTCACTGCTGCCAAGTCTTCCTCCAGCTGGGCAAGATGTCTCTGCTGGACATGACTGAGTTTGGGGAGGCTGCTGAATACCTCCGGAAAAGCTACACAGAGCAGCTGAAGCTTCAGACAATCCCATTTGATGGTAAGACCCCGAGGCAGCTCTCGGCACAGCCCTATGTGTGTGCCCCAAGCCAGCCTCTTGGCCATGGCTCTCTTTGGAGACCATCCCTGTCCCTTTCCCAGTGCTGCTCCTCATGGTATCACAGGTGCTACAGAATTGCCTCCACCACCCTGGAGGACAGGAAGATCTCAGAAGTAGGAAAAACAGGTTTTTGACTTTCCCCTTATTTGCTGACGTGTGGGTGGAGATGGCCCTTCATCTCCCCCAACCCTGAGGGGCAGGAGGACTGAGGGAGACGGGCTGAGGGACTGGTATCAAAACCTTCCCCAGCTCTGTTTCATTTTGGAGGTGTCCACTCTGTCCCAGCCACCCCACTATACTTTGGCTCGCTGTGCTCGGGCTCCAGGGCTCAACTTGCTCCTCTTGGTTTGGCAAACAAAGAGAGTTTTGCTTCCTCTCACCATCCTTTTTCATGATGGTCTGAGTGCAAGCACACATGAAGCACCAGACTTCTGTCAGGCTAAAAGCTGAGCCTGGCAAAGTAAACAGCTGCCAAACATGAAGAAGACAAAGAAATTCCAGCTCCTGTGACCAAGAGCATAGGAAGGAATAATCACTGTCCTTTCATGTTATTGGACTGCAGTCATGTGGCTTTCAGTTGATAATTTCAAATGGTTTCCTACATTTCAACCTGGTTTGTCTCTCCTCTCCTCTCCTCTCCTCTCCTCTCCTCTCCTCTCCTCTCCTCTCCTCTCCTCTCCTCTCCTCTCCTCTCCTCTCCTCTCCTCTCCTCTCCTCTCCTCTCCTCTCCTCTCCTCTCCTCTCCTCTCCTCTCCTCTCCTCTCCTCTCCTCTCCTCTCCTCTCCTCTCCTCTCCTCTCCTCTCCTCTCCTCTCCTCTCCTCTCCTCTCCTCTCCTCTCCTCTCCTCCAGGAAAGAAGCGATCTTGGATCCCGGATGAGAAAGAAGCTTATATTGAAGTGGAAATCAAAGACATCTCTGGTGGCAAAGCCACTGTGGAAACCAAAAATAAGGAAGTAAGCAAAAATACCTTTTCTTTTACCAAGGGAGAGCAAGTGTGTGCGGAGGGGGGATACGTGTGACAAGATCACATCTGAAACTAGCCAAGCTCTTGCTGATAACCCTTCCACACTTGGTGATCAGTCATGCCCCGAGGGGACACACACCGCAGTGTGTCAGGACACGTAGGCCAATTACTTGCCAAGAGTGGCAGTGGTTCAGCATCCCCCCATCGAGTGTTTGCTTTCAAACACGATTTACTGTGCGAGACAGACCGAAGGGGGACAGTTGGGCTGGGCCAGCACAGCTCCTGGCCACGGGAGGAAGGGCTGCCTGAAGGCAGTGCCTGCCCCAGCACAGCCCTTTGCAATGCTGAACCTCTGCCCGGCTCATCTCAAAGCCTGAAAGAAGAGGTAAGGGGCCAGTTGGCCAATTCCTGCTCGGTTTAGCTGGGATTTGCGGAAAAGTGAGAGGTGCTGTTGGGGGAACAGGCGCTGGACAGAGGGGTAGGACTAGCTATGGTGAGGCTCCAGCTTCCCAGCAGTGGGAGGGAGGCAAAGCAAGGAAGGATCAGCCAATATTTGTCAAGATAATATCCAATAAAAATAGCTTCAAAGGCACTTAATTAATACTCCTTTGTTGGCTGTGGGAGTTGCATGGTCCTGCAACTTCATTGCAGTGCAGAGACTCACACTGGTGTAAAAACTGGGAAAAAAACCAAGGACCTGACCAGGCAGTGAATGGTAGCCTTTACTATTTCAATTTCTTGGCTAGTCAGCATGGCACTGAGAAGTGCTCGTCTGCCAAATTTAAAAGAAATATATGTGATTATCTTTGAAAAGTGTCAAGGCTTTGAAAGTATTTTTGTCTGAAACTGGGAAAAAATGTGAAGAAATTTGCCCTCTCCAAAATAAAATTCATTGGGGAGAGGGGTATAAATTTAAAAAGGCTACTCTGATGTTTAGATCTTCAGCTCCTGTGAACAAAGCAGTGTCCAAAGCTTTTTTGCTGTTCCCTCTTGAAACTGTCTTTTTTAACGATTTGTCATGGATTTACAAAATCTGAAACTATATCTGCTCTCCTTGGATCAGCTTTTCCAGCAGAAACAGTTTCAAGAGTCATAACCCCACCCTTATCCTTCTATCTACTCTCCTGCTTTTAACACCTAACGCCTTTTAACACTTCATATTCACTTGTAAAAAAACCCCAGATATACCTCTTTGAAAGGTTTATTTTAATCTTTATGAACAAGACAATTTGCTAAATCCAGCTTCTTCCATTCAGGCCAGATATGTAATGCAATAGTTTCCCAGTGCCTGGCTTTGTGGGATTAAATAAATCCAGTTATAAGTGATGGGGCACAGGCTTCAGCTCTTTGCCCAAATAACCAAGGATCTCTCTGGGGAAAAGCCTGTGCCTCCACAGGGTTTTAGGCTGTGAAGAAGAGTGCAGGATGGGGGTGTCGAGCATGTTGTGGGGTGACGTCTTGGTGCCCCCCAGCTTGATCCCCTCTGTCAGGCTCAGCCATAGCCCATCTCCCTGGGGAGGGAATGGGTCTGGGGCTTGCTTGTCCCAGCTGGGCTTTGCGGCTGGGGTGCTGGTGAGGCTCCCCAAGCCCTGTCACCCCAAAATGGAGGGCAATCCTGTGGGGAGGACAGCAGGCATGGCACCAGGGTTGTCCCGGCCCTGGACTGTCGATATATCTGTCCACCGGGCAGGTTTTGGGGGAGGGGGTGTTCAGTGGGGGCTGGGGTCCATCTGACGTGTCCCCCCTCCTCCCGCAGACACGGGTGGTGAAGGAGGATGAGCTGCAGCCCATGAACCCCCCCAAATTCGACATGATTGAGGACATGGCCATGCTGACACACCTCAACGAGGCCTCTGTGCTCTACAACCTGAAGCGCCGCTACTCCCACTGGATGATCTACGTAAGCCGACATTGCCAGGGGACGGGGGGGTCACCCTGTGGGGTGGGGAGCTGAAGGGGTGTCGGGGCACCCCCGTCCCTCATCTGCTCCCTTTCCTTCTGCAGACCTACTCGGGGCTCTTCTGTGTCACCATCAACCCCTACAAGTGGCTGCCCGTCTACACTGCGCCCGTGGTGGCAGCCTACAAGGGCAAGCGGCGCACGGAGGTGCCCCCGCACATCTACTCCATCGCCGACAATGCCTACAACGACATGCTGCGCAGTAAGCCCTCGCCTTGGGGACCCCCATCTTGGGGGGGTCTGGGCTCCCGGGGCAGGGGGTGAGGTGGGTGGCACTGGCCTAATGCCTGCTCCTTCTCTTCCAGACCGTGAAAACCAGTCCATGCTCATCACGTAAGTGCTCCTCCATGCCCTCGCCCTGCCCAGTGTGAGCAGTCGAGGCCCCCCCGCCCTGCGCTCCCGGGGAGCCCTGGGCAGGCACCCCATGTCCCGGGAGGGCCCCCCGGCTGTGTCCCCCCCCTGCCTGAGCAGCTGTTGGCCCTCCCGTCCCTTCCCGCCCAGCCTGCCGCAGTGCCAGGTGACAAAGCCCCGCGCAGGCCTGGCGGGCAGGCTCCCCCGCACCCCGACAGCTGCGGGAGCTGCCATGGGGCGCCCCGACTGCCGGCGTCCTCCAAGGAGCGAGGGGGAAAGAGGGATGGAGGCCAAGGCCAGAGGGAGATGGCGGCGGCCGCTGGAGGGGCGGCGGTGGGGGAGGAGGGTGACGTGGGAGGGTGTAGCCAGGTTGATTTCAAGTGACATATAGATAAGGGCTATATAAAGGACTCTAAAGGACCCTATGCCGCTGCCAGGGGCCACGGACATTTTTAGCCTCGGCCATAGCCTAATTAGGAAAGGCAGGGGCTGCGGAGAGATGCTTGGCACGTGTCCGGTGGCGGCTCTGCTCCCCGGCTCCCTCCCGGCTCTTTGTGATCTGGGATTACAATAGGAGAGCAGCTAACTATAGGGATGAGCTCAGTGGGGCCACCGGCCGCCCGTATCCCTCGCCGGGCACGCTGGCCCCTGCGCTCGCTCGGGCAGAATTCACCCCAGCGCGGTGCCACCACCATCTCTAAGACCCCCCAGCAAAGCGGGGCGTGCTGAAACTCCCCTGTGGGAGCAGGCGAGGCTGGTTCCTGGCTGATCCCCAACAGCTGAAGCCCCGGGGCCAGGGCCGTACAGCCTTGGTGGGCGCCGGCACCTCCCGCCATATCTGCGGAGGGCAGCTGACCCCCCGCGGCACCTTCGAGGAGGCCGGCAGGGCCCGGGCTCGCAGCCGGAGGACATGGCGAGGATGGAGCTGGGTTTCGCTCCAAAGACAAGCACGTACAGCCCCAGGCTGCAGGGGATTGATACTGCCGGCCTAACTGTCCCTCCGATACTTTGCTTCTCCCTCCTGGCATGATGAGTGGGGTGGCAGGTCGGCAGGGTCTCTGTTTGAAGTGTTGCCTGTTCTTTGCCTCATGTCCTTGATCTGTGTATTTCTGTTACTCTAAGCGGAGAATCTGGTGCTGGTAAGACTGTAAACACCAAGCGGGTCATTCAGTACTTTGCCATTGTCGCAGCCTTGGGCGACACACCGGGCAAGAAATTAGTAAGACCCTCTTTTGAAATGAGTTCTTGCTGTTTTCTTCCTTTCTTTTTTTTTTTTTTTTAACCCCCCTCCCCCTTTCTTCTTCTTTTTACTTTTTTTTTTCTTCCCCCAACTTTTTGCATTTGGAAGCGTGTTTTGGTCTGACCCACCCAGGGCTTGGCTTTTCCCTGACTTTTGAACAAGCAAGGCTTGAAATTATTCTGCTCAAGGGGAAATGGATTTTTTTTTCTGTGGCTGCTCAATCTGTGCAGCTTGGAAGAGGTGCTTTATATGCCCTCTTTGTCTTCTCTTCCTCCTTCAACACCCCACAGATCTTCCTAAGGATCATTAAAAGAATGGAGTAAACCTGCCATTTCCCACCTTGCCTTTTTTAAGCCTTGCTTTTCATCCTTTTCTCCTTTTTTTCTCCTCTTGTTCATTTTGACCCTTTTCTACCTTGTGCTTTTCTTGCTCTTGTTTTGATTCTTGCATTTCTTTGGTGCTGGTTATTTTTGAGCTGCCCTTGCAATTGCTTATTTCTTCTTGATATGCTGAGTCTCCAGCCTGCTTTTCCCTTGCAGAAGCAAACTGGCTGCTTTAGGTGTCATACAAGCAATACTTCAGCATTATTTTCTTTACTCTTCTTTGGGTTTGGATTTAACTGTTCTTGCTTTTTGATGCATTTCTTTATTTTCTTGAGCTAATCTATTTAACAACTTTTTGGCATCTCTTCTAAAGTTTAATCCTCCCATTTTTTTCTTGGACGTTTTTTGGCACTAAATGGTCATGCCCTGCTTTTCTGACCATGCTTCTTGCGGTTCTTGCCTGGCTTTTCTGGATTTCTAAAGACAATTTTCTTTCCTTTCTCTAGGCAGCTATTGCCACTAAAACTGGGGTAAGTGTTGTAGACTCCTAATCTTTAATGCTGAGGACAGAGTTCTGCTGCACCACAGAGCTATGGTGGGGTGATGAGGAATGCCGGTGTGGAGTCTCTGCCTCGGGTCTGGGAGCAAGGGCTGCCCCAGCACCTGGGCAGCGTTTAGTTACCTGCTTGGCTTTGTATCATCTCCCACCTTCCCATAGTTTGAAGCTTTGGTGTTTCATCTCTTAGTGACTTTCTACCTTTCTGACTCCAACCTCTCCTTCAAGGGATCATTACTCTTCAAATGCTCATTTCTAACCAGCAGTGTGTTTGCCTGGGGGTGGCGTGGGCTCCTCCAAAGGTGAAGCCTCCACTCTCTGAGCCGTTTGTATCCCCCCAGCCTGGAAGCCCAGCTGAGGGTGGTGGTGCTGAGGGGCAGGGGAAGACCCTCTTTGCCACGGGCAGCACTTGCTCTGGCTACAGACTGGGGCCCTGATGATACCTGGACATGCTACCCTCTGCAAAGACCTGAACTGGCTCAGCCCACCACATTGCAGGCAGCTGATGTCCTTCTTTGGGGCGCATTTCTGAGGTGCTTGCTTAGCTCCAAAGAAACAACTGAGTGCCTTCAGAAATCCAGCAAAGGGACAGTCCCTGGCACTCCCAGCGCCCCAAGGGCTCAGCTGTGTCAGCAGCTCGGTCGTATGTCCTTGGCCCCTGGTTTCTGTCTGAGCACTGAGGGACAGCCTTCAGCTGATGCACACTCTTGGTTGTGGGATGCTCATTAACACATGAGTCTCAGACCACTTGGGCAAACTGACTAAGACTGAGATATCTCTGGGGCTGAATCTGTGGGTCCTGGGGCAGCCCATGGGGCAGCCCCCATTGAATCTCACAGGCCAGGCAGTTTTAGATCAGGCTGAATTTAAAGATGACAGATCAAAGGATATCCAAGTGACAACATACAGTTTGTCAGTAAAGCTGTGATTCACAGCTGCTCCCTGTCCCTTTTGCCCTTCACACGCCTGGAGCTGCAGAGGTGGGGAACAGTCGTGGGCCCAACATTGAACAGACAGTTCACCTCTTGGTGGGCAGAGCCCAGAGCTGGTGTTTCCCACCTAAGGAAAGCCCTATGGACTGTAATGTGTCAGAGCATGGGCAAAAACTCCCATGAAAAATCCTGCAGGTGCCTGTGCCATCAAACTCTACTACTGTCGTCAAACCCCACTGTCCTTCGTGTGGCTTGGCACAAGTCTCTTGCTTCTCTCCTTGAATTCTTGTCCTGCTTTGCCTGCATTAAGTGGAGGCTGTCTCCTTATCTTTGAGCTGTGCATGTGAAACACGAATGGAAAAACAAGGTTAGGGGAAGATTAATCTTGGGGCTTGCTCAGGAGAGCTCCAGTGTCAGCAGATCACACCAGCTGGGACCTGTGATGTGTTCCCCTCACACTGTGACCCTGCTGTGCATGTTGTTGGTGTAGGGAGTTGTAGTTTCTGGATTTCTTCGTTTGCAACATGCTCTGATTTGAACTGTGGAAGAGGAAATGCCTGGCAGAGTCAAAGAGCCTGAAATGTTTCAGACTGCTGTGGTGACAGTGTGCACTTACTCTTGGTTTACATATTGTAGCAGCCTTAGAAAGGGGCTAAGGACTGCTGTGTGCAGAGGAAACGGTAGTCTGAATCTTCAGAGGGACAGTTCAGGCAAGGAGAAGCCCACAGAGAGCATTGCTGCAAAACCTAGTTCTGCTGACCTCTAAACCGAGCTGCATTGCTTCATGAGACAAGGAGGTGCCTCAGGAGCAGCAGGCTCTTAAAGACAGCTAACGAGCAGAGCAGGCAGATGGTGCAAGGAGCCCCACTCTGTTTCCCTGTGTTGTTGGTAACAGATCCCCTCCGGTTGGGTGGGAGCTGACACTTCCTTTGGTTTTGTTTTCCAGGGCACCCTTGAAGATCAAATCATTGAGGCTAACCCAGCTATGGAAGCTTTTGGCAATGCCAAAACCATAAGAAATGACAACTCCTCGCGTTTTGTAAGTGTCTTGGAGAGCTAATGTGCCGAGTTTATGTAAGCTGAATGCATTGCTTGGGGTATTGTGCTTTTGTACAGTGTGAGCCAAAGGCAGGAAGCTAGCTCTGCTTCCTAGGGGGACTGGACTTCTGAGGCCAAGCTTCTTCTGGTTACATCAGTGCAGTAAATGGTGCGCTGGTCAGAATGAATCGCCCTGGTGGCACAGCCTGTGGCTGCAGAGCAGTTCCTTACAGGACCAAAGTTGAGAGGGCCGGTAAGCACGGCCTAGAGTGCTGGAGCTGGGACAGATAAGCATGCCTCTTCCAAGGAACAGCATCTTTTTTACTAAGCCCAGCTTGGATCTGCTGTGGGATGCAGAGCTCACCAGCCACAGGTGGCTTTGATGTCTGTTCTTGTGCCTTGGAGGGAAAGGGTGAGACTTCTCAGCACACCACAGAGCAGGAGACTGCGAGCAGACTCAGTATCATGCTTCCCCACAGAAGTGCTTAGCCAGGACAGGGATTTGCCTGCTGTGAGTGAAATTTCTGCCTGCCTAGTGTTTAAAACCTTAGGTGATGCTGTCTGACCCTCTGTACGTTGCAAACCAGAGAACTCCACCCAACTATCCCTCACAGAGCTCAGTATCTTGCCTGGCAACAGCAGAAGCCTAAGAAGTGGGAAATTACCTGTGTCTTGTAGTTGTCTGAGGTTTCTAGGAGTTGTTCAGAATTGTACCTTGGTAGCCAAGCCCAGCACTTACTTCCTTGCATGTTTTCAGGGCAAGTTCATCCGGATACATTTTGGCCCCTCAGGGAAGCTGGCCTCCGCAGACATTGACATCTGTGAGTAAACATGTGCCAGCTGCCATGGGGAGGGATTTCATCTCACTATTTGTGCCGGTGCTGGGTCAGCTCCAGGAAAGAACAAGCCCTCCTTTAACCCCTCTGCCCTGTTTCATTCTAGATCTTCTGGAAAAATCAAGAGTGATTTTCCAGCAACCCAAAGAGCGAAGCTACCACATCTACTACCAGATCCTCTCTGGGAAGAAACCAGAGCTGCAAGGTAAGGCAGCCAAAGCTGCAGCATAGCTTTTATAGCATGATGGCCTGAAAATAGCCACAAGGAGCTCTGTTGTCAGCTTTGGGGTCCACAGGGAATGAGCAAACCCAGCTCACCATGCAGATACTGCCCTTGAATGCTTTGCTAGCTGTGCAGGGTCATAGGGTTGGCAGATAATTCAGGGTGGAAGGGATTTCAAGAGGTCATCTAGTCCAGCCTCCTTTATCCTCACAGACTGAGAACCCAGACTTTCTGCAACTGTCCAGGAGCAGAAAAGTGGCCACTCAGGGTCTATCTGCAGGGTGGGAGTGCGTGCATAAGCACAAAGCTGCCTATGCATGGAGTACTCATGGCCTGGCGGGTGCAGCATTGACCTCAACATGTGCAGGCTGGATGTTTACTCATTTTGGGGTAAGGGGAAGCATTTTGAAGCCTATTCTGAGCTGCTTCAGCCACACTGGTAAGATGACCTGTTTCAGGTGAACTTGAAAACAGCTGCCCAGCTCAGTTGCAGCAGCAGCCCTGGTGTAGACATATCCTAGATGTGTTCCCCAGGATAGTGCCAGCTGATCCGAATTTGCACAGGGGCAGTCCTGTGCCCTGAGCAGCCCTGCCCTCCAGGTGCCAGGCGACACGGAGTGCACAGGAAATCTTTCCACACTGCAGAAAGATGGCTGGCACAGTCCCCTGGGGTGGTCAGCCTCTTGGCTGCAGGCTCTTGATCTTGCTGCTGGCTGGAGAACAATACCTTATTAGGCAGGTCTGGAGAGCTGTGCAGAGCAGTAATCTTATCTGGTGGTCACAAGGACATGGATGGCCACTTTTAAATCAGTCTGCAGCCAAGCCATATCCCAAGATAGCAAGTAGGAGGCACATCACAGAAGAGATGGACCCATGTGTGGACCTGCCTGGGCTTGAAGAGGCTGTTCCTCCCACTGGCTGGTGCCCTCTAGTTGAGGCTGGTGAAGTGTTACCTCTTCATCTGTGTCCAGGGTTGCCCCTCTGCTCCAGCTTTGTCTCTTGTCAGACTGGCCTCACCCTCTGCATGTCTTCTCCCAACAGATATGCTGCTGCTCTCCCTCAACCCCTATGACTACCACTTCTGCTCTCAGGGTGTAACAACTGTGGACAACCTGGATGACGGCGAGGAACTCATGGCGACAGATGTACGTGTACTTCCTTCACACTGCACAGCCTGAGCCAGGGGCCTGGGAGGGGACACAACCTCCTTCTGGGCAGACATGGGGACATGTCCTGGCTGTTCTGTGTCACTATCTAATTTAGCAGTGAGTTCCCTCCAGTTTATTTCTCTACACATGCTGTGAGCCTATGAGAAAGAGCAGAGTGACTCTGATCCCCATTAACAGCCTCCTCCAGGCAGAGAAGGAAGAGTAAATCCCTGCATTAGGAAGGGGCTGTAGCACATGAGCAGTTCCCATGGCTCCCATGAGAAGATGAGACCACAGCTCAGAAAACCTCCTGCTTGTGGATGCTAGGCTAGTCCTTTTGCTTTCAAATAGATCTAGTGGGAGCTGGATTCACATTCAAAATCCCACAAACAGGATTCTTTGGCTAGGTGCCCACTGGATAGAGCACCCTACCTAGAGCCCCAGCGTAGGTAGAGTGCCTTAGGAGATGGTGGGAGGACCAACCCTCACCTTAGAGTGGTGATTTAGTTCTATCTATACTGCTTTGTCTCTCCTCAGCACGCCATGGACATCTTGGGCTTCAGCAATGATGAGAAATATGGCTCCTATAAAATAGTGGGTGCTATCATGCACTTTGGCAACATGAAGTTCAAGCAAAAGCAGCGAGAAGAGCAGGCAGAGGCTGACGGCACTGAAAGTGAGTTTGGCTCTGTGTTGCCACATCTGCCCAGCCTGGGCTGGGCATGAAAATTCCTCCAAGGGCAGATTGTGATAACTTCCCTGGCCTGGTCTGTGAAGGTCAGTGCCCATGATCCCAAGGAACCACACTGCCTCAGGACCTGCTGTAGGTGCACAAAGGGGTTTGCCTTGAGTGGGCATATTTAGGACAAATCATAGATCTAAGAGAATAGTCAGGCTGCAGAGCAAACCTGAAAATTCAGACAAGTCAGAGCTCAAATATTTTCCATTGCTTTTGCACTGCTGCATTATGCCTGGCTCCCAGATGTAACAGAGCAAGCTTTGAGGAGAGGGTGACTTTCTAGCATGTGGAAGGATGAGAAGGGTGAGCCCTATCACTTAACTGGAAGGCTTAAGCAGTGGCTGTATGTGAGCTGAGGCAGGAATCCAGCAGAAATGATTACCTGGATCAGGCCTCGTCATGCTAACATTAGGAAGGAAGAGTTCCTGTTGCCTGAGGAATGTCAACACAGGATTCAGCTGCTCTCTGGTAATTAAAGAAGATTTTGGTCTAGCAGTGATTTCTCTCCAGAGGTATTTTCTAGCTGCAATCTGCTATTAGGAGTCTATGAAAGATAAACAAGAAAATCACCTCTCTTCTGTTTGGTTCAAGTTCACTGCATGGGAATCCAAGATTTCACTGGAAAATGCATAAAGATCCTCAGACCAAGAAAACTCAAAAAGCTGATAGATAGGTGCAGATAAGGTGCAGCAGGTCTGCTATGGCCATCTCCTCCAAACAGTAACTTCTCAGGCAGGAGGCCCAGACTTTGACACCATCACACAATATCCAAGATGGGAAATCACACTAGACACTGGAGGAAGACTCTGGAGCAGGTGGAAAAACAAGTATAGTTAGCAATGATCAGCAGAAGAGCTGTTTTGGTTTGTTTTGTTTTGCTTTTCCTTCTTGGTGCTTCCTTGCTGGCTCCTCATACCTTTGTACTGTTTTACAGGTGCTGACAAAGCTGCCTACCTTATGGGAATCAGCTCAGCTGACCTCATCAAGGGGTTGCTCCATCCCCGTGTGAAAGTGGGCAATGAATATGTGACCAAAGGTCAGAACGTGGAACAGGTGAGTGTGCTGGGACACGGGGTCCCTGCTCACGCCGGTATGTGACTGCTCTGCAGGCAGGATCATCGAGTAATGGTCTCTGCACAGGGAGACTGGTGCTTCAGTTCACTCTCTTGCATTTAGGAGGAGACTCCAGAGAACATGATAACATATATCCATGGTTACTGACTTTTAGCAGCTGGGAAAGTTGGTGGCAGAGCTGGCAGATAACTTTGGATATTAACCAAGGCTGGAGGTTCAATTCAGTATCTTTGAAATGTGGGTTGGATCACAGCCAGAGGAGGTCCACTTTCTATGGATCTGCTTCAGAAACAATCGCATTCCCATGCGGAGTTCAGCTCTGGAAAGTAGAAAACGCATCTAAATACTCATCTAAAACTAATCTAAACTGATTTTGTGGGAGACTCAAATGCACCAAAAATGTATCTTGCCAGATTCCAGCCACATCACAGTTAGGAAACCAAACCTGGCCTGAATAATGCAAGCCAGTCCTCAAGTAAAATTCAAGAGAACTTTAGGAGCTGGTGTGTTATCCAAAGTGAGCTGTAGACTCCTGCCATGCACAAGGTTTCTGAAAATGTCGCTTTAGACTGAATCTGTATCCTAAGACCTGGAGGCTAAGACCAGGCCAGGGACACAAGAACACACTTGTGAGCATGTGAAAACTAATCTTGGAGCATATATTGTAACCATGAACTCCCTGGATCTGTCTGTCTGTCCTTTCTGTGCCAAGAGGAGCTCTCTTCTTCAGCCTCTAGTCCCTACAAAAGCAGGGAGAAGCATAAGTGCTCATTACCTGCTCTATGGTTTGCTTTGGCAGGTTGTCTATGCTGTGGGAGCCCTGGCTAAAGCCACCTATGATCGCATGTTCAAGTGGCTGGTGACTCGGATCAACAAGACCCTAGACACCAAGCTGGCCAGACAGTTCTTCATCGGAGTATTGGACATTGCAGGCTTTGAGATCTTTGACGTGAGTTCCACAGGCTCCTTGCAATGGGTTTGGGGGAATGTTGTAGCTAGACAGCTCAGTCCCCTAGTGTCTGACAGATCTGTGTCCTCCAAGAAACTGTTGGCCTTGATAAGAAAAAGAGCTCTTGTCTGAATTAATTTATCTGAAGCAAACATGCAGCTCACAAGGACTGTTCTAACATTGCTGTGAGCACATCTCCAGTGATTCCTGCCTACCTGCTTTGGTAGCAATTCAGCTGAGCCTAGCAGAGATCACTTTTCACACCCAGACAAAGCAGAAGAGTGAATCCCTTAATGTCTGGAGCTCGTCCTTCTGATGCAGGTTTGTTTTGTTATTGCAGTACAACAGCTTTGAGCAGCTGTGCATCAACTTCACCAACGAGAAGCTGCAACAGTTCTTCAACCACCACATGTTTGTCCTGGAGCAGGAAGAATACAAGAAGGAAGGCATCGAATGGGTCTTCATTGACTTTGGCCTGGATCTGCAGGCTTGCATTGACCTGATTGAGAAGGTAAAGCATGAGTCAGGGCACAGGAATAGTACTTCTGGTAGGTAGCTTGTCTGCAAAGACTGGAACAGTGAGAGGTGCTCTGCTACCAGGAATGAAATTATTCCCTCCTCAGTCAGTGACAAGTGCCCAACTTTGTTTTCCCCACACTTAGAGCTCAGAGCCTCCAGCCCATTGAGTCCTTTTTGACACAAGGTTTGAATTTATGAAAACTCAGAAATTCTGTTCCTACCCACCAGTGAGCCACAAAACCTGGTGCAGCCTTTTCCTTCAGAGAACAGTGATCTCTGACCATTTTTTCCTACCCATTTGCTGCCCCTTATTGCCTCTTGAGTACTTGCTGATTCAGAGCAGTTTGTATAAAAGATTTCCACCATTGCCTGGAGAAAACTCACCTTTTTATTGGAAAGGTGCAAACCTGTCAGGATACTGAAAAGGATCTCCCCTTCCCAACAATCTGATGGACCTGGGGAAGCCCCCATGTCTTGCAAGCCTGGCCAGTGCCACTTGGACTGGCTGGAGGTCAGATGCAGCCTGGAGTACACCAGTGATAGCTTGCCCCATGGTCAGTGTCTTGTACCATTTCCCTGAATGAGAACGAAGCCTCCCAAGTCAAGCCTTGCCTCACCTTGCAGAGTGGCACAGAGAATCCCCCATTCTGGGATGGAACATGGCTATGCTGAGCTCAGACCTCTTTATACCACCTTCTCCCTGCAGCCACTGGGAATCCTGTCCATCCTCGAAGAGGAGTGCATGTTCCCAAAAGCCTCCGACATGTCGTTCAAAGCTAAGCTCTATGACAACCACATTGGGAAGTCGCCCAACTTCCAGAAGCCCCGGCCAGATAAAAAGCGGAAATACGAGGCCCACTTTGAGCTGGTGCACTATGCTGGTGTGGTATGTCCCTTGTCAGCTCTTCTGCAGCATTCACACCTTCTCCCTTGCAAGGCTGTCTTTACCTTTGCCTCTCTGCTCTGGTGACAGGTGCCGTACAACATTGTTGGGTGGCTGGACAAGAACAAGGACCCCCTGAATGAGACAGTGGTGTCCGTGTTCCAAAAATCCCAAAACAAGCTCCTGGCCTCCCTCTATGAGAACTACGTGAGCTCTACTTCAGGTGAGGAACAACCTTACCCCTTTTTTGCCTTTGGTCTCTCCCTCCCTTTGCAGCAAAGCCTCTTCACCCCCATGCCCAGCTGTTGGTGCAGCATTCCTGCAGCTAACAGCCTGGGCAAAGGGAAGACCCACACTGACCCCTAAAAACCTCTCTGACCTGAGTAGGTGGGTACTCTGGACATGCAGTGCTGACCTAGGGGTTTTAGGTGGGTGGTTAGGGCCAGGCTGAGCTTGTGTGGTGCTGTAGAGCTGTCCTGGTGGTCCTGTGACGTGGGATGTGTGAAGGGGTCTCCTGTTACCAAGAGCTGAGGAGCAACACCCGGAGTTGGGTGCTGTGGGAGATGTTTTTGGTCGTCTGCAGCTTTGCTCTGCAGCAGGGCACTACTATCCCTGCTTCACAGAGCTCAGGGGCTGTGGGTATTTCAGGGGTGCTTGGGGGTGCTCCTGAGTCCTTGAAGCCAAGCAGATGCTTTGCTGACGTAATTAATCAATATTTCAACCCAACAGAGGAACCTCACAAGCCAGGGACCAAGGAGAAACGTAAAAAGGCAGCTTCTTTCCAAACAGTGTCGCAGCTGCACAAGGTAAGAGCCAGCCCCTCATCCAAGGCCATGAGGGAAGCATGCTCAGTGTCCCAGTATCAGTCCCACTTCCCTGCCAAGACTCTGGGGTATCTTGCGCACGAGCTCCTGAGGCCTGAAGGGCCACCACTAGACAAAAGCTCCCAAGACCCTCTTGTCCCTGGGCAAGGGGCCTGTGCCTGCAGTCCCAGCCCTGTCCCCATGCTGCTAGGGAAGGACACGAGGCTCCAGGCTGGGAGAGCGACAGCTCCCTTTGAGCTGGGGCTTGTGCTGCTTCTGCCCACGTGATGCTTGCGCTGCTCGGCAGCTCCTTCGCCTTTGAGAGAGCGGCAGTTAAGACTTGTAGTGATGTTTAGATAATGTATTACATGAACATCACTTTAAGTCTGTGCTACTTCTCTCCTCATTCTTGTCGGCGGGAAGGACAGCCTTTGGGCAGAAGAAAATGGAGGAGGATCTTACAGGTCTCTGAGTAGGCAGCTCTCTGCTGTCCTGTACAGGGAGGTGACCTGAGCTATTTTACAGCTCAGGATAACACACCCCCCCCATTCCCATGCTCACCACAGGAGTTATTTGTCCACCCCAGAGTTTAAGCAACTGGAAAACAGCACAGAGAGGTGTGTGAGCCCAAAGCTGTGTCCTGCCGTGACAGCCCTGTGGTGACAGGGTGCTCAGAGGGCAGCGCTTGTGTTGGAGGCCCCGTTCAGGGAGACATGTGACTTTCTTCCTCCTGGACAAGTCACGGAACTTGGGGAAAGGTGTCTGCGTGAAGCTGTGGGAAAGTGTTCCTTTCCCTGAGCTGGTCCTGGACAGGCTGAGTCTGCATGAGCAGTGCAGACGCCTTTCCCACAAGAAAAGGCAGGGCCATGTCTTGGCTTGAGCCCTGCCTTGGAGAGAAAAGGAGGCCCAGGCTGGATTGGCAGGGCCCTTTGTCACAGCCAGAGGGTGTGGGCAGCACTGAAGAGGTGCAGGGAAAACCTGATGAGATGAGGACTGGAGCCAGTGTGGATGCCAGCACTAGATTTGCTGGTGGAGCACAGGGCTGACGGACACCAGCAGAGTTGTATACCAGGAGTATGCTCAGTCCTGTGTTCCTGGCTCTCCCCTACAGTAAAACTTACCTACAAATACTTGGGAAGCATCTGGCTCCTCTCGGGCATAGCAAAGCCTGCAGGTGCCATTTGTCATGTCTGCCAGCCCAGTCCCCTCTGCCATTGCTCCATTGCATCCATGGTCCTGCTACGGGGCTGGGGATGGCCCGTTGACAGGATAGCACAGAGAGCAGCCAAACAGGAGGAAATTCCCCCCTTTTCATGAAGAGTGGTAAGGGGCTCTCGGTGTCTGCTCTCTCCCTGCCTGTGGGGGGAAGGTGCTGGAGAGGAGTTGTTGTAGGGGAGTAGAGCTGTCACCTTGTTCCTCATGCCCCGTTTCTGCCCTACAGGAGAATCTCAACAAGCTGATGACCAACCTGCGCTCCACTCAGCCCCACTTCGTCCGCTGCATCATCCCCAATGAGACAAAGACCCCAGGTATGCATGGACTGAGACAGCACCCTGGCAGTTCCCTTGGGTGACATCCACATGTGGGAGCTGGCATAGACACTTGCACCCACCTTCTTCCCAGCCTTTTTCTTGGAGCAGTTCAGCTCCCGCTGAGACCTGACCCCATCTCAGTGTGGAAACCCCTATGACCTATGCCAGTCTCCTCTACAGGGGAGAGTGAGTTTCGCCAGTCTCCCATTTTGGCTATGCATTGATGGTGGGGCTGCCTTGCACTTGTGTATTACTGCAGGCACAGATGAGTCTTTCAGGCTGACTAGCACCATCCAAAGCCCAGGCTGCAGCACTGGTGCTCAGCATAGGCCTACAGGACAGGTTAACACCCATTTCAAAACCACAGGCTGTTTCCAGAGTTCAGACCCATGCTGCAGCTCCGTTTCCCCTGTCCTCTTGGGCTGAGTGTCTGCTCCATCTCTGTTCTCATCCATAGGAGCCATGGATGCCTTCCTGGTGCTGCATCAGCTGCGGTGTAATGGTGTCCTTGAAGGTATCCGCATCTGCCGTAAGGGATTCCCCAACAGGATCCTCTACGCAGACTTCAAGCAGCGGTAACTCCCTCTTCTCCCTTGCTCAGCAGCCATCACGTATTGTGAGAGGACACAGACTGCCCTGGCTCTGACCTGCTCTCCAGCTTGTGCATGGCTGGTCTGAACCATCACAATATGCCCAGTGCATGTGCAGTTAGGGATAGCTCTGCTGCTGCCTGTATGGTGCCAAACGTGGATAGTTTGATGCCAGACGTGATGAGACATCAGGGCTGGTGACGTCTGAGATGCCGAATGCAGGGCTGGTGCAGGTGGATGGTGGCAAGGCGCAGGTCTTCCAATCCTGGCTCAGATTTCTCGCTGCCCTTGGGATCCTTTCCATTCTCCAGGCTGGTCCTGTCTACCCTGCTTGGCCTGGGCCTGAACCAGGCATAGCGAGACCAGTGGCCTCCTCCTGCACAGTCTTCCTTGTGTTCAGGGACTAGTATCTGGCAGGGTGTCTGCTCTGCAGAAGAGCCCCTGCTATGCCTTGGAGCTCCTGGCTCGTACATGGCTTCAGCCTGTGCTGCAGCGACATGCTTCCAGGGGAACCTGGCATGACTGGGCTACAGGGATGATGATGGAGCCATCAATGCTGTGCTGGGATTCTCTTGCATGTTGTCCCTCTGCTTTGTCCCTGCAGCTACCGTATCCTGAATCCAACAGCCATTCCAGATGACAAGTTTATGGACAGCAGAAAGGCCACAGAGAAGCTGCTGAGCTCCCTGGAACTGGACCACTCACAGTACAAGTTTGGTCATACCAAGGTGAGACCAGGCAGCTGGTCCCTTGGAGAGAGACATTGCCCCTCCTGTCTCTCTGCAATGCCAGTTTGCTCTCCATGCCCAGCTTACTCTCTGCCTGGCCACAGCCCTGCTGAAACCCTGTGCTCTGCAGGTTGTGCGTGGCCTTTGAAGGGATTGAGGAGGGCAGAGAAAGATGCGGGCTGGGAAGAAGCAGGTCTGAGCAGAAGGTCGCTGCTGCCTGACCTCATACCACCCAGCACAGCAGCTAGCCTGCCCTGGGGAATGCGATGTGCTCAAGGCAGCGAGATCTGGTGCTCAGCTGTGCCTGCGCCTTGTGTGGGTGCACCTCCAACCAGTGCAGAGAGTGGGTCTGTGCCCATGCAGGGAAGGCACCTAAACCTGCAGAGTGTAGTCCTCAATGCTCTGTGTATCTCTGCTTCAGGCCACATGTAGCCCAGGTCTGCCTGGTAGGTTATGTTACCCCTGAACCCCCTGTCCTCTCTGCTGTTGACTCTGTTCTCACTCTCTTGCCTGCAGGTGTTTTTCAAGGCTGGTTTGCTGGGCATGCTGGAAGAGATGCGAGATGAGCGTCTGGCCAAGATCCTGACCATGCTGCAGGCCAGAATCCGTGGGCACCTCATGCGCATTGAGTATCAGAAGATCATCAGCAGGAGGTAGAGTGTGAGGGGGGAAGCGGCAGAACTTCGTGTGTCTCTTGTTTCTTCTGTACAGTTCAGTGGGTTTGACCTGTGGGGCTTGCCCACGGCTGCCAGTGGTTGAGTACGGCCCTGTCCTGAAGGGATGGAGGCAGACCTGTAAGGTCTGGCAGAGGCCTGGTAGGGAGGGTCAGTGTATCTAGGTGGGGGGGAGCCTTTGGTTTCCACTGAAAGATTCAGAGAGATGCAGAGTGATAAGACCTGAAAGCCAGGCAACATCACCCATCCCACTAGGGCCATTACAGTGTGCAGACAGTGTGCCATTCATTGAACATACTGCCAGTTGTGCTGATGGTGGAGAACAGAGGCATGTCCAGGCCTGAAAAAGCCTCTGCTGCAGGGAGGGTGGGACGTGGGGAATCTACACCCATGATTATGCTGTGCTTGAATCCCTTCAGGGAAGCCCTCTATACCATCCAGTGGAACATCCGGGCCTTCAATGCTGTCAAGAACTGGTCCTGGATGAAATTGTTCTTCAAGATCAAGCCTTTACTCAAGTCTGCTCAGACTGAGAAGGAAATGGCCAACCTGAAGGAGGAGTTCCAGAAGCTGAAGGAAGCTCTGGAGAAGTCCGAGGCTAAGAGGAAGGAACTAGAAGAGAAGCAGGTCTCCATGATCCAGGAGAAGAATGACCTGGCTCTCCAGCTGCAGGCAGTGAGTGCCTCATGGTTTCTCTGGAGATGTAAAGATAGTGCAGGGTCCTTTGGTAGAAGGAGCAGAGTGTGCTAGATCCCTCCTTGCAGTTCTGAGACCCTCTCGTTGCCACAATCTGCTTGAAATGCAATGTTAGACTCAGTGCAAACCTGAAGCGATGCCAGAGACTTGCCATCTCAGGGCTGCTGTGGGGATTCATGCTCCCCTGGCTCTGGAAAGGGTGATCTCACAACGGGGTGGGAGGGATGGCAATGTTTGCTCACCAAACTGTGGCTGATCTGTGCTGTTCCTGTGCCAGGAAGTGTCAGTCCAGTGTTTCTGGATTTAGCTGCTGTTAGCTCTTTGGTCCTTGTTAGTGTTAGTGGTTGTCCCATGGACCTTGAGAATGGGCAGTGGCTGAAGCTGTCTTTTTTTATACACCTGAGCACCTTGGGCTTGCTCTGCCCCTTCCACAAGGAGAGCTTCAGCTCTGGGCCAGGATGGCATGGCTGAGAGCCTGCTGGTATGCTCCTGGGGCAGTGCATGAACACTGGCTCTTCTGTGCCTGTCCCAGGAGCAAGACAACCTGGCAGATGCAGAGGAACGCTGTGACCTGCTGATCAAGTCCAAGATCCAGCTGGAGGCCAAAGTGAAGGAGCTGACAGAGCGTCTGGAGGATGAGGAGGAGATGAACTCGGACCTCACCGCCAAGAGACGCAAGCTGGAGGATGAGTGTGCAGAGCTGAAGAAGGACATCGATGACCTAGAGATCACGCTGGCCAAGGTGGAGAAGGAGAAGCATGCCACGGAGAACAAGGTAACTGACCCTCCCTGCAGAGTACAGCCTCATTGCCCTGGGGCCTCAGTGCTTGTGGGGACACCAAGAGAAACATCAGGGACAAGGCTGCTGATGTGTGGGAGCTGGGGCAGGGCAGAGTGCGGAGGTGTGGGAGAGGGCAAAACCCTCTGGTGTCCTGCCTCATTGCACAGAAGTGGTATGGGCAAACAGTTCTGTGCAATGGCAAGTGGTTTGGAGCGTTGACAAACCACCTGGTTGAACCAGTCTGGCCAAAGGGGAGAGGGGCTGGCTGCTGCTGTGGTGCCAGGCTGCTGCTGATCATGGACTCCAGCCTTTCATGGGTCAGGCTGCTTTGCATCCCCTCTCTCTGAGAAGATGCACTCAATTTTTGACATCAATGATCTAGGTTAAAAACCTGATTGAAGAGATGGCGGCTCTGGATGAGATCATTGCCAAGCTGACGAAAGAGAAGAAAGCATTGCAAGAGGCTCATCAGCAGGCCCTGGATGACCTGCAGGCTGAGGAAGACAAGGTCAACACGCTGACCAAAGCCAAGGTCAAACTGGAGCAGCAAGTGGATGATGTGAGTCATAGACCAATGACAGTGAAGCGAGAGAGGTTTGAGTCACACCTCCAGGAGACCCCAAAGGCTGTCTCTGAGTGAGACCTGGAGGGTGGAATAATTATCAGATCCCCATTTAATATGGCCAGTTGATGAATAACCCTATTGACAAACTGCCCCTGAACCAAGCGGTGGTCTAGAGTACCTCATGGAGAGCAGTTCTGGGCTGAGGGAATGGGACTGGAGACAACTAGGCAACAGCTCTGGCTCTCAGGGCTGGTTAAAGTTCCCACAGCAATGGACACAGGGAAGGTTGGGGCTACAGAAGGCCCTTTCCCTCCCTATCCTCTCTCCTTTCATTCTCCAGCTGGAAAGCTCTCTTGAACAAGAAAAGAAAGTCCGCATGGACCTGGAAAGAGCAAAGCGGAAGCTTGAGGGAGACCTGAAGTTGACACAAGAGTCCATAATGGATCTGGAGAATGACAAACAGCAGCTGGAGGAGAAACTCAAGAAGTGAGTGTGTGATATGTGCCTGGGCTGTGTGCTTGCTCTGCCAGGCCAGTGCCCACCTCTAAATCTGCAGGGGCTGCTGGGATGTGGCTTTGACCACTGCTGGTGTGATCAGTCCAGGCAAAATGAGGGCTTGGTTTTCCTGGGCGCTATGCAGAGATGCTGAGGAGCTTGTCAGCTGCACAGACTAACAGATCAGGGTGCTATAGACCTTCCTCTGTACATGGGGTTGGAGGGGAGAGACTTGCCTGGCAGGATCCTAGCGCAGAGCTGGGACCTCAGCTACAAGTACAGGCTTCATCCATCACTCATGTCCCATTCTCACTTGGAAATTGGAGAACAACACCTAGGGACTGCATAGGGAAAACCTCAGAGCCAGGTTGTCTGCCAGTTTGGCCACTCTGACCCTCCGTCAGAGCAGACCCTGTGCTGCTTCTTACCCCTGCGCTCCCTTTCCTCTGTGGTTTTGTTTGTCCTCTGGACCTGGGTGTTACAGTGCAGGGAACAATCTTCCTCTGGTTTCAGGAACCAGAGGGACTTGGCAGGACAGTGTTTGAGCCAGAGGCTCTGCCTTCTTTCTGTACAGGAAGGACTTTGAAATGAGTCAACTGAATTCAAGGATTGAAGATGGGCAAGTGATTGAGGCCCAGCTGCAGAAGAAGATCAAGGAGCTCCAGGTATGGTGGGAAGAACTGTTCTCACAGCCCAGGAGTCCTAAATTTCCATCAGATGTAATGTGCTGGGCAATCTGCATGGGCCAGTCCCTCTCTGAGCACAGGGGCATCTCCTTGGCAGAAGAGTGATGAAAAAAGCTGGCATTGTTAGCAGAAGCAAAGCCCTCTGCCAGATTGTGGTGGACTGAAAGTTAAAGAATGAACTACTGAGGTGAATGCAAGCACCAACATCAGGAACAGCTTCTAGGATGTAATTCTGTGTCCCATCTAAAACCTTAAATCCAGTGCCCAGACTCTGAAGATCCAAATCTAGTATGTTGGGCTTCTTCCTGGCAGAGATAGGCCCCCAGGTTCAGGCTGTTTGTATGGAGGCTTCCCACTGAAGGGAAGCTAGTATCAGCCTGGGTCCTGACGGCAGGGTACAGAGGAGAGCTGGAGCTCTGCAAAACGGGCTTCCAAGGAGCACCAGGCATGCCAGCCCCAGAGAATCCCAAAACAGCCCAAGCATTTGCTCCAGGCTGGTGGCCTGTTGCTCCCCAGCATCAGAGGAGACACTTTGCTCCATTATGGGGAGCAAAGATGCTGGAGCTTCACCAGGTTATTCTGTCTCTGCCAGGCCCGCATTGAGGAGCTGGAGGAGGAGCTGGAGGCTGAGCGTGCTGCCAGGGCCAAGGTGGAGAAGCAGCGGGCAGAAGTGTCGCGGGAGCTGGAGGAGCTGAGCGAGCGGCTGGAGGAGGCCGGTGGGGCAACAGCCTTGCAGCTGGAGATGAACAAGAAGCGGGAAGCAGAATTCCTGAAGCTGCGGCGGGACCTGGAAGAGGCAACCCTGCAGCATGAGTCCACAGCGGCTGCCCTGCGGAAGAAGCACGCGGACAGTGTGGCGGAGCTGAGCGAGCAGATTGACAACCTGCAGCGCGTCAAGCAGAAGCTGGAGAAGGAGAAGAGCGAGATGAAGATGGAGGTGGATGACCTATCATCCAACATTGAGTATCTCACCAAGAACAAGGTAGGCACGGGGTCTGTATGGGGCAGGTTCACCTCTTCTGTGAGCATCAGTGCAACTGGTTGCAGTGTGTTCAGCACAGCCATATCCAGGGGATGTTGTCCTAGGTAGCTGTTTGCCACGGCAAAATCCGTCTTCACTAGGTACAGCTTGTCCCTATGTCACTGTGGCTGTGCTTGCAGGAGGCTTTGCTTGTCCTAGTCAAGTCTGGAGGATCTGGGAAGACATTTCCTGGGAGAATGACTACAGAGAGCCACTGTTAGCTTAGCGGAGACATGAGAGCTCTGGCAGACTCCTGCTCTCTGCCTTGTGTGCACAGGGGATCAGCTGAGCAGGGCACTGAGGTCGCAGGGTGATGCAGTGGCTGAGCCCCTCCTGGGGTAATAGTGTTCTCTGGGCAGAGCTGGCTTTCATACAGGCTTTGCTTGGTGCCTGCAGGCCACTGCCGAGAAGCTGTGCCGCACCTATGAGGACCAGCTGAGCGAGGCCAAGTCCAAAGTGGACGAGCTGCAGCGACAGCTGAACGATGTGAGCACGCAGCGGGGCAGGCTGCAGACGGAGAATGGTAGGTGGGGGCAGCAGCCAGGGGACACGTGGCTGCCCTGGGACTGGTCTTTCACTGGGGCATGTGAGTGGGGGAGCTGTGGTTCAGCCTGGCAGACTGTCCTCCTTCTCCCACGGACAAACAAAAATAGCAGGAGCTCCATCTGGAGTGGAGGGCAGTGGGATGTCTGTGTTATGCCTCCACTCAGGCCTCACAGAGGTGCCGTATAGACCTCTGTGGTGATGCTAGTGGTGCGGGGGATGCGCTGTGCTCTCAAGCACCGGAAGGAGGGGTGCCTTTGGCTGCTGCTGTGGACCTCTGCCCATGAGCCCCAGCTTGCCTGGGTGGGGATATAGCTGGGACTGCTGGAGGGCTCCGTGCAGCTGAAGGCTCCAGGGGGTGCAGGCTAATGCAGATTGCAGCCTTTAGGCCCCAAAGTAGCTGTTTTGGCTCTGTTTGAACCCAGGGGAGCTTAGTCGGCTGCTGGAAGAGAAGGAGTCCTTCATCAATCAGCTGAGCCGTGGCAAGACCTCATTCACACAGAACATCGAGGAACTCAAGAGGCAGCTGGAGGAAGAGACCAAGGTGAGCCTTCTGGGGCATGGTTGATCTCTGAGTGATACAGATCTCAGAGAATGCCTGGTCCCTGTCTCAGGGATCACAGTGTCCCACTGTGGCAGTGGCCCGGATTCTTGGACTGGGGAGGTGGGACATACCATGCACACAGGAGCCTCGAGGGCAGTTCCCTCCTGCTGCCCCCAGTCCTGGCACCATGGCTCGTGTCCTGGAGCCTGGGCCCAGCTGCTCCTTTCATGAGCTCTCCCCTCCTCAGAGCAAGAATGCCCTGGCCCATGCCCTGCAAGCCTCCCGGCACGACTGTGACCTGCTGCGGGAGCAGTATGAGGAGGAGGTGGAGGCCAAGAGTGAGCTCCAGAGGAACTTGTCCAAGGCCAATGCGGAAGTGGCCCAGTGGAGAACCAAGTACGAGACGGATGCCATCCAGAGGACAGAGGAGCTGGAGGAAGCCAAGTGAGTCCTTGCAGGTGGCAGGTTTCTGTTCAAGGATGAGGCTTTCCCAGACCCCAGGGTGAGACTGCACCCCGCTGCCTGGACTTGAGGGCGTTTGGGCAGGCTGTGGCCTCCCCTCCTTAGAGCAGCGGGATGGGATGACACTTGGGCTGGGAGCACTCACCCCTTGCTGACATCCGCAGGAAGAAGCTGGCCATCCGGCTGCAGGAGGCAGAGGAGGCAGTGGAAGCTGCCCATGCCAAGTGCTCCTCGCTGGAAAAGACCAAGCACCGGCTGCAGACAGAGATCGAGGACCTCTCGGTGGACCTGGAGCGCGCCAACTCGGCCTGTGCTGCCCTGGACAAGAAGCAGCGCAACTTTGACAGGATCCTGGCTGAGTGGAAGCAGAAGTATGAGGAGACCCAGGCAGAGCTGGAGGCATCACAGAAGGAGTCGCGAAGCCTGAGCACAGAGCTCTTCAAGCTCAAGAATGCCTACGAGGAGTCCCTGGACAACCTGGAGACCCTCAAGAGGGAGAACAAGAACCTGCAGGGTAGGACTGGACTCAGGCTCTCCCCTTGATTCTCTGCCCAGGGCCCTGCTCTTGTGGGCAGTGTGTGGCTCCCCTGTCCTCAGCCATGTGGTGGGATGGGGGTCCCTTGTAGACAGGGAGCAGACCTTGCTGCTTGGCCAAGCCTGGTCCTTTTCCTTCTTGGAGGGATGCAGCAGCCCAGGCAGGAAGCCAGCGTGTGTCCTGCCCTCTTGCTGAGGGCACTCTGGGCAGACAGGCAGTGTCACTTGTCTCTTGGTTGCAAATGGTGCATGTTTTGGTGCCAAGAGTGCCATGGCTGTGGTATGACACTGGCCTGGGGTGTTGCTTTTGGACAAGCAGGTGTCCATGGGTCTCTAATGCCTCTTCCAAGCCCTCTCCTCCACCCAGACTGCACAGGAGTGCAGCAGGGCTCAGAAATGTCCTCAGGCACAACCTCAGCTGCTCTCCAAGGGGCTGGGGGGACAACAGCCAAGCCTGGGCAGGGGGATGGGGAAGTCACCTGCGCGGGGCTGGCCCCACAAACTTGTTCCTGACCAAACGCTCTTCTGTCCCTGCCAGAGGAAATTGCTGACCTGACTGACCAGATCAGTCTGAGTGGCAAAACCATCCATGAGCTGGAGAAGCTGAAGAAAGCCCTGGAGAGTGAGAAGAGCGATATCCAGGCAGCTCTGGAGGAGGCTGAGGTGGGTCCCACTGATGCTTGTATGTGCCTTCAAGAGCCACTGGACCATTCTGCAGCTCCGGTTGACAGCATACTGGCAGGATGACAGTCCTGAGCCAGGCTGCAGCCCCTGGTCACCCCACCCATGGGGGTTGTGCAACCACAGCAAAGCACTGGGGGGGCTCCACCTGCTGTGCTCCCCACAGCTCTGGACTGGGGGGCAAAGCCAGGCTGGGGTAGGTGGCTGGGGAGGTGCCCCCAGGGGCCACCTTCTCATGGCTGCCTCTGTCTCTAGGGGGCCCTGGAGCACGAGGAGAGCAAGACACTGCGCATCCAGCTGGAGCTGAACCAGATCAAGGCTGATGTGGACAGGAAGTTAGCAGAGAAGGATGAGGAGTTTGAGAACCTGAGGTGTGTGTGGCGAGGGGACAGGCTGGGCCATCATGGCAGGGTCAGAGCTGGTACTATGGCCCTGACAAAGCTGCTCCAGAGTGGGTGTCCCTGGGTGGACGGAGCTGATGCATCATCCCTCCTGCAGGCGCAACCACCAGCGTGCCATGGACTCCATGCAGGCCACGCTGGATGCGGAGGCTCGAGCCAAGAATGAAGCCGTCCGACTGAGGAAGAAGATGGAAGGAGACCTGAATGAGATGGAGATCCAGCTGAGCCACGCCAACCGCCAGGCCGCTGAGTTCCAGAAACTGGTTCGCCAGCTCCAGGCCCAGATGAAGGTTGGATGGCCACGGGCGGGATGGGCTCGGTGCTGTCCCTGCTGCCAGCCCCAGCTCCCTCCTGTCCCCACTGACCCCACGCTGCCCGGCAGGACCTGCAAATCGAGTTGGATGACACTCAACGCCACAACGATGACCTGAAGGAGCAGGCAGCTGCCCTGGAGCGCCGCAACAACCTGCTGCTGGCAGAGGTGGAGGAGCTGCGGGCAGCACTGGAGCAGGCAGAGAGGAGCAGGAAGCTGGCAGAGCAGGAGCTGCTGGAGGCCACTGAGAGGGTCAACCTGCTCCACTCCCAGGTGAGGGACCGCTGGAGCCCAGGTCTCTGCTGGCCCTGGAGCAGCAGGAGCCTGTCTGGCAGTGAATGGCCGGTCCCTGTGGCACTGCCCTGCTCTGTCTGCAGAACACGGGCCTGATCAACCAAAAGAAGAAGCTGGAGGCCGACATCTCACAGCTGAGCAGCGAGGTGGAGGACGCAGTGCAGGAGTGCCGCAATGCTGAGGAGAAGGCGAAGAAGGCTATCACGGATGTAAGAGCACGGTGGGGATGGTGCTGTGTGCCCAGCACCCTGTGGGGCTGGTGGGTGAGGAGAGGGGATGGTCTCAGAGCTTCTCCATTGAGCCCTGTGTCTGGCAGGGGTGCCTGGTTGTGTGGTGATGCCTTTGTGCTCTGGGCCTTGCAGGCTGCCATGATGGCAGAGGAGCTGAAGAAGGAGCAGGACACGAGCGCGCACCTGGAGCGGATGAAGAAGAACATGGAGCAGACTATCAAGGACCTGCAGATGCGCCTGGATGAAGCGGAACAGATTGCTCTCAAAGGGGGCAAGAAGCAGATCCAGAAGCTAGAGGCCAGGGTGAGGTGGCAGGGGCAGATCCCTGGCTGTGCCACCTAGGCGAGGGCTCCTGGCACTGCCCCAGCCCCTGTGGCACCAGGCAGGGCCCTGGCACTGTCCCATTGCTCTGGGGCCAGGCTGTACCACAGCGGGGCTGGGGCAGGGAGGGGCATCACTGAGGACCTGCAGGCCTGGGGCTGGCTCCAGGCCTTTGCTTGGGGTGGCTTAGGCTTGGCTGTGGCTGCTCTGATCTGGGGAAAGAGATTTGGCTTCAGCTGGGGCTGGTGCTGGCCCTAGGGAGCAGAGTGCTGAGCTGACCCCTATCCACCCACAGGTGCGGGAGCTGGAGGGAGAGCTGGATGTGGAGCAGAAGAAGATGGCTGAAGCCCAGAAGGGCATTCGCAAGTATGAGCGGAGGATCAAGGAGCTGAGCTACCAGGTATAGCAGCTCCAACCCAGCAGGACTTGGCCCAACTCTCCCTGTGCTCAGATCCTTGTGCAATCCAACACCCCGCTCCAGCCCAGCACAGCCCTGGATTGTTCTGGGTGCTGCACTGGGACCAATAAGGGCAGGACAGGCTTCTCCCTGTCCCAACATCCACCACCCCCTCCGTGTCCCTGTCCTGCCCCTTTGCTGGCAGGTCCTAAGCTGGTGCTGGAGGACCAGGGGGCACGGGGCTGGCGGCTGGGGCAGTGGCGGGGGGGGGGTCGGTGCTCTCTGTCCGTGAAGGGCCCTGGCACCACTGGGACTCCTGGGCAGCCAGAGCCTGAGCTGGGGGGGGTCTGCTGGGGGTCCTGCTAATGAGGCCAGGGCACTTACAGGCTGAGGAAGATCGGAAGAACCTGACACGGATGCAGGACCTGATCGACAAGCTGCAGAGCAAGGTCAAGAGCTACAAACGGCAGTTTGAGGAGGCGGTAAGTGCCTGTCCCCGCTGCAGCTCTACCCCTAGGCTGAAGGCAGTGCTGGCCTTCCCTGGGAGGGCTGCAAGGGAAAGGGGCCACGAAGTCGGTGTGGGGAGCTCGTAGGCTTGTGTCCCGGCTGAGCTCCACACACCCACCTCTCCCCATCCAGGAGCAGCAGGCCAACTCCAACCTGGTGAAGTACCGCAAGGTGCAGCACGAGCTGGACGACGCCGAGGAGCGTGCCGACATCGCCGAGACGCAGGTCAACAAGCTGCGCGCCCGCACCAGGGAGGTCATCACCTCCAAGGTAAGGCCACCCCGCTGCGGGGAGGGACAGCGCAGGGCTCCTGCCACCCCTGGGGCCTCATCCTGCCCAGCGCCACGGTGGCCATGGTGTCACCTGCCACCGGTGCCAGGACCTGAGGGGTGGCAGAGGGCTCCTGCCTCCAGGCCAGGCTCTCACCAAAGCCCTTCTGGGTTTTTTTGCCAGCATGAGTAGTGGGAGCCCGGCTGCCTGCCCTGCCCGCTCGCCAGCTGCCTGCTGCTGTAGGTTGGAGGGAAATGGCTGCAACAGCCACGGCCAGCTTTGCACCGTGTGAATAAACGTAGCTCTGCCAGGACTTGCTCTGTTGTGTCTGTCACAGGGTAACCGGGGCCTTGGCCTCTGCCGCAGGAGAGGTGGGGGACAAGCTGGGGTCTTTGGGGGCATCTTTCACAGCCAGGCAGAGGCAGGAGAGGGGCACAGCCCCCCCGCCCCGCTCTCGGGCCCTGGCTTCTCCAGGCTTTAGGCACATTTTGGGAAGCCCTTTTGTCACAACACTTCAGCCCCCTCAGCTGAGAGGGGAGGGCAGAAGAGACTTCATGGAAACCATTACTCTTGGGGAGAACATAAACCCCCCTCCAGTCCTGCAGGGCAGAGGGAGGGTTGTTATGGCTTTGGCAAAGGGACTGCAAAGAAAGACATCACTCATTTCTTTAAAATAGATTTCTTTAATAGTTTCCATTTAATATGTTTATTTGCAGTTAGTAAATTGGCATTAATCTGGGCAGCACGAACGTCAGCAACCCCTGGGGATAGTGCAGACTTCCAGAAGTATTTGTTAGTGACAGGGGTCCCCCCTCCACCCCTGTCCCAGCGTGCAGCCTGCTGCAGCCTCCGCCGAAGACAGCGAGCTCTCCCAGCACCACGCAGGACACCTCCTCCCCGTGCTCTCCATAAATAAGACAAAACAAAGATGAAGGACAGAGCTGCCTGGTCCCTCTCGAAATGATTGGTGAGGCATGTGGCATGGACAGATGAGCCCACAGGAAGGTGGCCCCCAGTTAAAACGTGCCCGTGACCCTCTCTCCAGGCTCCTGCCGCTGCAGGCAGAGCCCTTCCCCGGAGCCCAGCACCCTCCCTCGGTGGAGGGGCGGCCGTGGGTTTCCTTTCCGTGCCCTTCTCTGCAGCCAGCTCGGCCTCCTGCGTCAGCCCCACGGCCACAGCAAAGCCAAGCTGCCTCAAGCAGGCGGGGACCCAAAAGTTACCATGCTCCCACGCTGGGGAGGAGACCCACGAGCCAGAAGGCAGCTGGCGTGCCTCCCGCTCAGCCTCGGGCGGGCCCAGAGCCAAGGACAGAGGCAGCCTGGCCACTAACGGTGACATAAATACAGAGAGGTAATGAGACTCTGCAGGTTTAGAGCAGCAATCACTGGATGCACCAATTAACTAGACTAGGGAAAAGGCATCCCTTAACTTAAAAGCCTTTTAATTTGAAGCATTTATTTTAAGTGTACATCTATTACAGTTAAGAAGAAGCAAAGATACACCAAAAACACAAATACCCAAGAACAAAAAAGTACAGATGAGAAAGAAATTAGCTCAGGGGAGGGAGGGTGCAGGGTGGGGGTGACCTGAAGAACAGAGTTGCAGCTGCCGTAGCGAGGAGCTCCCTGACACAAGGGGTGCAACCGGGGTCACCTCCCTGGAGCCGGGCAGAGCCTGCCCAGGGGATTCAGCCCCCCAGGGAGGGACACAAGGAGCCCCAGGAGCTCCTGCAAGGCTCCAGGTTTATACCCAAGCTCAGCAGCTCTGACCACCCCGCAAGCAAAGTACTGACTGCAGGTCTGTAGCGGGACAGCAAAGTGTGAGATAAGCAAGAGAGGGGCAACTGTCAGAGAGCAAGTCCTGCCCCTGGGGCTGGAAGCCTTGTTCACTCCCCCAGGCCCGGCACAGGGAGCCTCAGAGCGGGTTTCATTCTGCCAGCAATGATCAGAGACAAAACGCTACAGCTCTGGGACATCCTTGCCAACCGGTCCCTTTCCAGAGCCTGGACAGAGCTGAAGTCAAGTCATCTCATCAAATAAGTTAAGAAAATTTTTAAAAAATTCAGATGCATGTTTCAAAGAAAACAAGTTTCTTTTAGCTGGAGCTGCAAGGCGTGTATTTTTTGATTTAAATGCAGTGGCTCAGGACTTCAGAGTGTATTTCATTCCTGGGAATCTTGACTGTTTTCGAGCAACACAACTAACATGGGTGAGCAGGAAGGGCCTGTGCAGGTCTGGCAGTCAGGGCTGCCAAAACCCAATTCCCCCTTTCCCAACATATTCTACAAAGTTACTTTCAACCAGGAGTGTTTATTCCCAGCATTTAACACATTCTGATTAAAATAGATCCAGGAAAAAAAAATGACATCTCCAGTAAATATTGCACTTCAAGATTAATGTGTGTGTTGATATTAAGGACTGAAAGCAGAGACTGACATAAGACTTCCAGGCATAGCAGGTTAGCATGAAGAGCAGTGGTCCTGAAAAGGATTTTAAAACCAGATTAGTTACCCAAGAAGGGACAAGCCGCAAGTTTAAAAAATTAGTACATTTTAATGCTAGTGCTCCGTGAAAAAGCCAACCCCTGTTGCAATTCCACCACTGCTGAAATGTCTCTGTTCTCCGCAGCATTGTAAAACGCCTTCAGATGGGAAGGATCTGCAGGAAAGACAGCAGGAACAGAGGTTCTCTCCTAACGCACAGACAGATTTAGTACCAAATGATCCAAAAGTAGATGGTAAAGAGGTGACTGGAGCTAGGGCTCTCAGGAATTAAAAGCACACACACGCACACACACACACACTCACACTCTAACCAACCCTAAACCCCTGATTCCAAACCCCAACAGAAGAGTTACACCTGAAGGGAGTCATCGTGGTGGCTCTGCATGTGGCTGGTGTGTCGGGGTCCCAGTCAGACTGGCTCCTTGGACCTCACATTTGGAGGGCAATTTCTGTGCTTTTTGACTTGCTAATTCTGGTAGCCATGAGAGAGCGCCACAACTAAATTGGCACATACAGAGTATCCTCATCTGTCAGCAAAAAAATCTCTGACCAGCCACACTGGACTGGGAGAGAGAAAAGGAAGGAAAAAAAAAAAAAAAAAAAAGAGGCTGTTTTTTGCAGGTGATTATTTTTATCCCAGAACAAGTGGAAGATGCATCCCTGAATGTGTTGCCCAGAGAGCTTTCAAAGTCTCATCCGTTAGAGATCAGAGATGGGGACCGGGAGGGGGCTGGGGTTTTGACAATGCAGTAACGCTCCACGGTTCCAAGCCGCACACGCACACACACACTACACAGCGTATCCCTGAAAATCCACGGGCTGCGAGGTACCCTCCAAGCGCTGTCCATCGGAAGCCAGAGCGAAGAATTACTCCTCAGAAAAGTCTCTGTCAATGTCCATATATGCCTCGTCGATGTAGCTAACTATGGCACAGGGGGACGTCCGGTCTGGACTGAGCAGTATAGATACAGTCTCTTTCCAGTAGGTAAAACTAATACATGAGCTCTGTGGGAAGAGATGGAGAGGCTGGTTAGTGCGGTCCACAGGCACCAACAGGCAGCAGAAGACACATCCCAGTGTCTTGCAGTGGAGAACTGAAAGCCTGACTTCCCCAGCCACACAGTTTAACCCCCGTTTCACCGTCCAGCCCGTCCTCCCTGGGGTGTGGATGCTGAACCAACTGCACCTTCTAGAACCAGCCTCCCGCTGTGCGGCCACAGGCAGCACCCCCAGCACCCACGGGAGAGGAGCACGGGGCGAGCACCGCCCCAGCACACCCGCCCGGGCCAGCAGGCAGGGCTGCCTGTAGCACCGCACACACACAAGCCCAAATGTCTTCGCTGTCCACTCCGAACACAAACTGGGACACTGCGGCGCTGCAGATCAAGCCAATGCCAGCAGCAGCAATCACTCCTAGGGCAGACACAAAGACTCACATCCCTCCTGCATCATTCTCAAGGCCAAAAGGCCTCTCCAGCAGCCCTACACCACATCAGGCATTACCCAAAGCCTTAACACACTGGACAACTATTTCCACCCCACCAGTGGCCCGTGACAGAACCAGTACCGCAGCGTGTGTGCACAGCAGGATGTGACCCTGAAACGCAGCAATGGCTGAGAGCTTTGGTCTCGGCAGCACCTCCCCTCCACAGCCCAGCGTGCTGGGGACACCTCAAGCCATGGCACAAACGCTGCGACACAGCGCCCGGGTGCTGCAGGCCCCGTACCACCCTGCCCAGCCCCAGCTCTGGCTCAGCCCAGCACGGGCCCAAGCAGGACACATCCTGCACTAAGTGAGGCCGTGAGAAGTGTTGCAGGTCTGCACCGTTCATGCAGCTCTTCTCTCCCATGCAGACTCCACCCATCACACTCCTCCTTTCTGGGGAACCGAAGCTCCTTATTTTAACTACTTTGAAGCATTAATGCTGCTCCTCTTCAGGCAGCTCGTCTATAGCAGACGGCCTGCACTGCACCCGCACCACAGCCACGGGGCTGTGAGCTGCACTGGACACGCACACCACAGCAAAGCACTTTTCCATGAACACATTAAAAATCTGTTAAAGCTGCCGCCCAATCACTGAAAAGTCAAGGAAGAAACCTGCACAACCTCACTTCAGCCTTCTAGGGCATATACAGGGGAGTGTCCTCATCACAGGTCATTTCTTCCTCTTCTCAGGGCCAAGACAGACCAGCTCTAGAGTGAAAACTTGCAGGCTGCTTCCACAGGGCAGCTGCCTTCCAGCAGCTACACCAGATACTCTTCCTGCACTGTTTGCCATGCCAGGAAGAGAGTGGACAGTCTGGTTAAGGTGCTATCTAGTCTGGAAGCCAGATTCTGTCCTGCCTCCACACCCCTGTGCAGGGCTGGCCATCTCGCCAGCCCTGCCTCCCAAACCCAGCAGCACCAGCAAGTCTCACCTAAGGTCTTATTTGCAGGGAAACCCAGCAGCTACCCAGCACCAGGTAGTCTGACTGCCTGCGGAAGGGACCTGACAGGGTAGAATGGTGTGAAAAGCACTACAGAACGTTATACTGGGGGGCATAACTTGCCCCCTTCTTTCCCCTCACCACCTCTCACTGCCCATTTTTGCTAGGTGACTAGTAGACAGATATTGCTATGACTGATTCTTGCTATGGTAAAAGGTTCACATACATTTTCTAAGCAGGTGCTGTCTTTATCCTTGTTGAGGTAATGCTGTTGCCAGAATCGCAGGAGACTGTGGAAGTTGTTCAGGATGAAGCCTGGGTATTTTTCTGTATATTCCATCTGTTGCAAAGTGCGCAGATAAAAAGGTAGCTTTTCTTTCCTTCGGGCCAGCATTAGGATAACTAAACTTGTGTTCAAACAACTGACATTTTCCTAAAAGCAAAAATGACACAGTAGGTCAAACAAAACAAAACCATACCAGAAAAAAAAAAACACCAAAAAAACCACAATCAAGATACTGGTTGTACACGTGTCCTTACAAAACATGCTCAAGGTAAGCATGCAGAGGTGCTCCTACGTGTATCACGGAAGAAGGGACATGGGTCTCCTCAAGAGAAGCCAAGTTCCTCCCTGCTCCCAGCCCAGCTCATCACTACACAGTATCAGCAAAAAAACTGCAAAGTTACTGTCAGCTCTTTACCTGTGTAAGTGTCTGTACATGAATAATATTAATGAGACGGAAAAGAAAGGACATTCTCATGGACATCTGGGACATATATGATAACAGGCGGCACTCTGACAGGACTTCTGCAACTGCAGCAAGAGGAAAAAGACAATCATCAGGTTTTTGAAGTTCAGACACATTGTTCAAAGCAATATGGCAGTCAGAACTAGTGCTCAGACTATAGCAACAAACCTGCAGGGTGGCACACCTCTGTCTAAAAACAAAATTTTCAAAGCCCAAACTTAAAATAACCATTATCACTACTAAACACACACCTCCCATTTCTTATTCTTTACCTTTAGCATCAGACTGATTCTCAAATCGGTCCAGGGACAGTGTAATGCAGCGCACAAGCATGTTTGAGTCAACCAATGAACTGTTGATCTGATTTAAAAATATCTGGAACTGAAGAGAAATAGTTTTTAGTGTTCATTAAAAAACAAACAAAAAAATTCATCCTATATGAACACTCCCAGATGAGGTCTGACCGAACAGCACTTCATACCCTTCTCAGAATGCCTGTGGCCAAGAGGAGTACTGAACCAATTACTCTGTTGGCACAAGGGGAACAGGTCGGTGAACCCAAGTAGGAAGAGCTACGAACAGGGTGTGGAGAGTAGGGCAACAGTAAGTGTTCTGCAGATTTTCAACACTGAAAGAGTACAGTTCTTGAAGGTTATTGGAGAAACCACCTTGAATTCTGAGCACAAGCACCTAAGACATGTACTTCACCAACATAAGGCTTCACAGACATGGACAATTTCCCCTTCCCTGCAGAAGAGTTAGGTTCTGAATGCCAAAATCCTCTGGGTCATTATCTTTTTGTTATCTCTAACAAGAATAAGAGGAGATAGACACTCCTGGGCCTGCCTCATCCAGCCCAAGCCAATACTGGCACTGAGGGCTGACCAAAGGATCCCTATAGCAAGTACTTAAAAACACTATGGAACAGAAAAATGTCAACATCTTGGCACCACTAAAATCTCTTTTGAAGCTGTGTCACTTCAATGAGACCAAGATTTCATACACTACTTGTCTGGAAAGAGGCAGATGAGACAGCATGGCTGCTAGCCTCTGTAGTTCTTCCAGCTCTGTTTTCCTATGCTTATTTTGTACAAGCAGACAGGGCTAGGGAGGAATACAGTAAAGGATTCATACAGAGGGAGAACTTTTTAAAGAGTTATAGATCAATAAATAGGAAGCACACACAAAGTATGAAGACAGATTCTCTAGAATGTGTGAGTTTAAATACATCTTTTTTTTAAATGTATTTCTGCTTCTATTCTCCAAGGTCTGCCAGACCTAACAGCAATCAGAGAAAAACTGCAGTAACATAAGCAAGAGTATGAGGTAATTCAAAACCTACCCAACAGCTGATGTTATATGCACAAACTGCACAAGAGCATGAAACCAATTTGCATAGAGCTGCTCATTCTTGATCTACATATGCAACCAAGTTTTATAGGTAATTACATCAGCCATGACTTCTTACAATGTAAGTTCAAATAACACCAAAGATAAGATATGTCTTTTTGTAGTATCAAATTGAGTATTTTAAGGTAATCTCCATGAAGAATTCGCCCCCAGGCTCCAGTAAAAGACTTTCTGGAGCCTGTTTCAGTGTCCACAACTATCAGCTTAACCCCAAACTCAGTGACTCCACACCATCTTCTACCATCTTTGAGCCCTGACCTTAGACCTGCCTGATCATGTAACAGGGCAATGTTTTCTGAACAGCTCAGTGCTCGCTGACTCAGAACAGCTGGGAGCACTTCTGAAAACACGAGTGTATGCAGCAACATACATGCTTGTGAATAGACTTTGGCAGCTCACCCCTTAGTGTTTCTTGTGCACCAAGCTCAATCACACTAAAATCAGCAAATGAATCTGAATTTTAGTGCCATGTTTGGTTATAAAAGCATGTAATTTGACCCACTGGGGACAGCTTTTACAAATATTTACCTTTTCATCTGTGTTGATGTACTTGTTGAACCTCTTGAATGCATCAATATTGAATTTCATCAGTTCTCCCAAAAGGTCAAAGTAACTCTGAAGCACATCTCGTGATTTGCACTCACTATCAACAATGCAGTAGAGAATATGCTGGCACAGGAGGAAAACATGTTATTGCCACAGCTCAGTCCGAGCCAGCACTACAGCACAGACTCTGATTTAATCACAATTTAAAACATTTATCTGCAGGTTTAGTTCTTAGATGACAGAACTAAAGACAATAATTCACAGGAGTCTTCTGTTAATTTAACTTCCCAGTGATGCAGGCTATACAACTGGCCACCCCACACCTCGTTGCCACAAGCAGAATTCCCACATAGTTTTCCAAAATTGCCCTATTCCCAGTGAATATCTAATACAACATTTTTACCCCCTTTTGAATTAATTACAGATAAATCCTTGATTGCTTTGGAGATACATTACAGAGGAAGCTTGACATATACTTCATTACCTCCAGGAGTCCTCTCTTTAGGAGGAACATCTGGTCTGCGTAGGAGGTGGTGCCTCGCAGAAAACTTTCAACTGCCCTTGCTTGCCAAAACCTGAGAAATAGAAGAAACGAGGTTTTAATTTTGGAGCAAGGGGGGTATTTTAATCACAGCTATAATTTAAATCAAATTTCCTAATCTGTTTCATTCCAATCTGAAGCTGGAGCCAGACCTGTTGATCCTGCAGATAATCACTGACTATATGGGGTCCGAGGTCCAACGCAAGCTTCGGCATTCTCCCTCACCTGCACTGCCACCGCAGCCAAGTGCAACAAAGCCAGATCTTATCTCAGCTTATTATTTTCAAGCATTTACAACTGCTATGAGCTGTATGAAAACAAACCAACTTCCCAGTCAACTCAAAACAGCATGTTACAGTGCAAAGTGAACCCACCTGAAGGAGGATTCAGCTGGTTCCTTCTTCATGACCTGAAGCAGTCTGGTTAACAAACCTCTTTTCCCATCACAGACGAGACTCCTGGAGCATGTGAAGAAATTGCAGCATGAGTGGAAGGGCTGGCAAGCACTGTACCTTGTAGAACACCAAATCCAGTCTCTTCTCCAGAGCTTTTAATCCCAGTATTAAATATACAGTACAAATATTCATTAACTTTTGTTACAAGTTCTACCAGTGGAAGAGTTCTCCTCACTGCCTTTGGTAAACATCTACAATACCTGCAGCATGACTTAAGTAGTCATGACTTCAACCCTAAAGAAAAATTATTCATTTTCTCTTAAAATTTTAATGATTTCAGAAACACCAATTCACATCTTGTAGGAATTAAGAGATTAGAATAAAAACCATATACCACATTTGAATTTAGGAATGAAACACACACCTTTTTTGCTCAACAAATGTAAAGGAAGCTTCAAGTTCCGTTTTGAAGGCAGAGTATGGAAACCTAGATGCTACATGAGGTAACCTTCTTCTGTATGTACTAGTGAAAGTAGAGAGGCTGCAGAACTGCAATACTACTTCTATTAAATAGCATCTTCAGTGGAGTATCTGCCTACAGTAAGCTCATGCAGAAGCAATGCCTTGATCTCATATATCGAGCAACATGGAAACAAAATGCTAAGGGTGAAAAAGAAACTAAGTTTAGGCCAGAAACTGAGCAATGCTGCCTGTCTGGCTACACACCATCCTGCAGAGGTAGCATAAGATGCTTCAGGTGGTGCTCTTCTACCCAAAAAACACCCCAGCATGCATATCAGCAGATGTACCCACATTAATGGTTATGTACTGTATCAGCACCTCTGCTGATATAGCAGCTCACAAAGCCCTTGTGGGAAGTGTTTTTCTTGCAGCATGGTAGTCTGTTCTTACTAACAGTCGAGAGATGAAAAAAAGCTGTTTATACCCTTGACCCACTTCCTTTCAGTGTGCTCCTAAGAGGGTGAATTCTTCCCCCTAAATACTTACTCCTTTTTAAACAAAGCCAGAAACGTACCTGTGCATAGAAGGAAAGGATCTGAGTAATAGAAACACCATTTCTTCCCAATTAGGCACAGTGTTATGATAATAATGATAATCTAGAAATCCTCTTAGAGAGGTCCCTTTTGAAGCGAGGTAAATCTGCTCTGTGCAGACCAAGTCCCTGCTGATACTCTAGGATTATTCTGACAACTAAATTCTGCAAACAATGTTTCACATTGTGAAGTTTGTACATCACAACAGTGTATTAAAGAGCTTATTAAATCAAAATAGTCAATCTAACAGATACTCGAATAACACTAGAGATTCTGTAAGTGGTTTAACATGTTAATCTAATTTAGCTTATTCTAGTTATTAGCTGCTCTTAAAATAAAGACTGAGCAGACACACTTAGATCTGTTTATGCAGACTGGAAACGGACATTACGTGTGTACAGACTGCTCCTGAATCTCAAAACTAGGATTATTAGTATCAGCAATTCATGCATTGGAGGGATCCCAACTTACTTGCCAGGTCTGTCTGCAATGCCTGCAGTGACAAAGGCAAGACAAACAGGCAGACCTAGCACATCATAATGAAGTCTTTTGCTTTGTAAAGAGTCTTACTCTGAGCACAAGCACACTTTAGATTTGCTAACGACCACGAATATTGTACAAACCCAGACACTTCCCGCTGAAATACGTCACTGAAATTAAAGCAAGCGCGGTGGACAGAAGGACCTCAAACAAAGCATGACATCCAACCTGAAACGTAAGTGCTTGCAAAATGGTAGAAGCTGCTGACCTAAAACCCCTACCCCACTCACCTGTCTGTGTTGACAACTGCATCAACTTCAGGGATGTTGGCTTTATGGGAGATTGCACTCAGCTCATTAAGTTCTTGGCTGTTTAAAAGGAGATACTTGTTCCTAAAGCAAGACAGTTGGGGAGTAGGGGAGAAAAATATGATGTATTCAAGAGGCAGACAATGTGCAATTCCACAAAGAGTAAAGCCACGTGCCCGTGAGGACTGCAGGACAAGGCAACCAGCTTTCACCCCTCTGGCTCTTCACAGCCGTTGACACTCTACTCCCCCCCACCACAGCACGCTCCCAAGGTAGGCCAGCCAGCTGCTGCTTTGTAAGCCTCCTCCAAAATTTACACAATGCAAGTTTCAACGCTGACCAGCTTTGAGATGGTGGTTCTTTGCTGACCTGTTCAGGATCTTATGGTTTGTTTTGTAAATATTTGCTTCCGAATAACATTCGTTTTCTAAAATTTCAGCAACATTTTGCTGAATTTCAGAAGATTTAAATAGCAAATTTTTTCACAGCTTCCTACAGTTTTTCTCTGCCTTATAGTGATCATGCTCTTTGTCAGCAAAAATTCTCAGTTAGAAGGCAGAAACTTCAAAAAAAGTACTCAATCCTCCCAGTATTTTATTACTCTGAGCAAACTGTTTACTCTGGAAATAATTAAAAACTTCATGAAATGTAGAAAACAGAACAGGAATGGATATAAAACCAAGGAATTTGCATGAAATGCTTTATCAAATACAGAACTTTTAATAATGGAAAGCAATTAATCTATAAAGTAAATTAAATGCAGAACAAGTCTGACAAAGTAGAAATGTAGTCCAAAGGCTCCCTTTGACAGACTCCCTGCCCAGTGTCAGCGTGCTCCCTTAGAGCCCTCCTACTTCAAAGTGCTCAGAATCAGATAGCAAAGATTTATTTTCAGGAAACCTAAGGGAACAGAGGATGCAGAGATGAGTGTGAGGGTGTGCAAAGAGAGCCTGTTCATCAAAACATAGCAGCTACACAGAAGACGAATTATTAGACCAGAAAGGTGAGATGGATGCCCTCTTGCTTCAAACACTGTCTTCCAGATTAGTGACCACTGAGGCTGTCATGTGAAGATTCTTTTGATCTGGATCAACAGGTTTCTGTAATGAAAATACAGCCCCCCTCTCCATGCAATAAACAGCTCCGCAAGTTTGGTTTATACACAGTTTTACTGAAGTTAGTATTAGTATGTAAGTACTTGCTCTCATTTTGTCCTCAGCTAAGTCAGCTTATCTGTGATTTCATGGAAAGTTCATGTAACTATTTGTTTAAAAACCCTAACCAGATTCCACATGTTCCACTTGCTCAATTGTTACAGCTGAAAGCTGTTTTCTGTTTAAACAAGCCTGAGATCTTTGTAGTAGCCACTTAAGTAGGAACATCATCTAAAGACATTTTATTGGAAAACCTGGCATGACTCCTGGGCAAACAGCGTCTCGCATGGAGGATTTACAATAGGTCAGCCTTCCCTTTATGTCTACAGCATGTCCAGCAGCTCCCCACTCTTAATGTTAATTCTCCACAATCAAAAAGGCTGATACTTCCAATATGCATATCTAGCAGTACTAGATAAAACCTACGCAAAAAGGTCACCCTGGCTGTAGGTATGACCAGCTAGGCAAGGAGTGCAACATGCCTCCAGTGCAGATGTTTGTAAGGAATAGGACACCATCCTGCAGGACTGAATTAGAGCAACAGGACACTGACAGAATGCAAGATATGATTCTACAAGTCAGAACAGAGCAAGTACCTCTGTATCAGCAGTACAGCATTAAAAAAAAACCCAACCAAACTGCATCACCCCTCAACTACTCCAGCACAGTCAGGCTTTGTAAGTATGCCTTTTGAAGGCAAACAGAAGCTTTCTTCCCATCTCCAACCTAGCTTCCCAATGGCTAGCTGACAGATAATTGTTTCCCATCCAGTTTAATCAGCTCTTCTCCACTACTGGCATTTAGACAGCAGTCATGTCTTCCCAGACTTTTTACAAAAGCAAAAAGAGTCCTGATTAACCTTTTCAGAGGTACACTGTCTTTCACCCTGATCTTCCAACAGGCTTTGTTTCATGCTTGTTCCACTCTGAATTAAACCTGAACATGTCCCCACAGGCTACATGAGCTCTTGTGAGCACACTGGCTCACTACCAACTCTCAGGGAGAAGACAGATAAACAGCATCATGAAAGCTGCCTTCTTTCTTCAGCCAGAAAGTGTTAACTCACCATATAAATGTTTCAGTTTGTTTCAACATGAAGCAAAACGGACTATTTTTAATAATCAGACATACTAAAACATGCCCACTGGAGAGCATATCCTTATCCTTTTCAGAGCAGGAGCTGAAAGGCACATGAATATCTGAATGGAGTTCTAGGACAGTACAAGGTTCCATTCCCATGGAGCCTGCACCGTGCCTAGGACACCTGCTGTAACTGCGACCAGGCAAACAACACCGCCAAGCCACAATCTACCACAGCTTTTCATACTCACTCATGGTGATCACTAAAGCTCTGAAGAAGCCTCAAGAACTGTATCTTTAAAGTAATGTCCTAAAAAGAGACAAGAAAGGTAAAAAAAAAAACTTTGTTTCAGTATTTTTGGATATCATTGGTTACCAAGCTGACATGAAACAGATGAATTGAAAACCTATCCAAATCAAACCCGTTTGGACAGCAGAGCCAGTGACTTGCATAAATGGAGAAGGCTGCACTTTGCAGGCTTCCCAAAATAGAACAGAAGTGGAGACTGTCTCCAAGCCTATGCATGGTTAATAATTTCTTCTCACTGCAAAGGCAAAAAAACCTCATCACTATACTGATTGATTTAGAATATCTAGGTCTGGGGAAAAAAAAAACTAAACAAAAAACCAACACCCCCCCCCAAAAAAACCAAACCCTGATGGATCCATTTTTCCTTCTGTGCCTCTCCTTGCTAGACCCACTAGCTATCATTTCCTTAAGTTTTGATTGTCTTCTACCTTTGGTCTCCAGGGACCACAGAATTTATGTCTCTCCCAGTTCCCAAACTAGGAGTGAGGGGAGAGGCTAAATTGCTCTCTGCTAAATTGCTAGCATGAGCCAAAGATAAAGACTGAACTGAAAAAAATAATTCACAAAAACCAGAATGCTATCACATCTCAATTAATTTATTATACAAGCACCCAGTTACTCAACCGAATTCCTCAGATTTACACAATAGGATAAAAATCCAATACAGAATTTTAGAAGTTACTCACTGGGCTACAATCACAGTTTTGATTGTGTCCATGCAGAACAAGGGCTGATGCTGAGTGCTTTCTCCAGATCAGTTTATCAAACAAGTTATTGAGGCCAGGAATCAGTTTGAACTCCGCTATCATTTTATGAACCTGGAAAACAGAAATACATACTCATTTGCTGCAGCCTCAAATACGGATATAACATAGTCTGGTAAACAGATGGGCACAATTACATCATCCTCTGACAACAGAAAGAGTGAATTTGTTTATCAAACAGCATGTGTTTGTGTTAACATGCACACTAACCATGGGGTATCATTAGGGTAGTTTCCATTTGGTGGACATGGATAGAAAACAGACATTTTGGGAGAAAGCTGTTAGCCAGTACTTCAGTTAACCACCGTGCCTCTGGAAGCAGCTCTGGACATCGGGAGATCGCTTACAGCGCATAGAAAATACATCTATACCCAACTTCAAGGTATCACAAAACTCAGCTGCGAATATTTGCTGCCAATCTCCCACTGGGTATCCTTTGCCTTTCTATTTCACACAGCTGAAGCCGAGGTAGTCCTCTGAAGACAACACAAACTACTGATACCGGTTTTGTTCAAGTGCCCTAGGCAGGAGTTCTGAGCAAAGCAGAGTCCAGCAGTAACACAACCACACTGCAGTTCAAGTGCTGCTCCTTCAGGTTAAGGGCAAATTGAACTTCTTTAGAGAACGCTCAGAACAGAAGAAAATGCCACATTACTCAGGTTTATCCGCCTGCCTGCCAAGCCAGGACACAGTACATCATGGTGTTTGAAACAGATTATTAGAGTTACTCATGTAAAAAAACTAATAATTTTGGTGTGAACAGCTGTTAAATACCTTCAGTCCAAGCTTTGATACTTTTGATGGAAGCAATTTGGAAGATGAGGAATAGAAGAAATACAAAGTGGGACTCTCATCAGCTGTAGGCTTATGACAAGCAGTATCCCTTGAGATGTGGTGCAAATGAAAGCCACACATGACTGGGAAGCCCAACATGCTGTAAAAATTAAGTTCCCAAAGCAGTAATAGACATATTTCTTAAAGTCAAGTCACCTAAACAATAACCTAGGTCATCCCTGAGATGCAGAATTGTAACTAGTATTATTTCAAGCAGATCACTCCATTTTGTTCTACTTCCTCACATAGCTGAATGAATCAAACATATTTGAAGCCAATGCTATTTTACAGCTCATTCTTGTTTGCAGCATAGCTGATGGCCTTTTGCATTCCTCTTGGCTTTAGCCACCAACTTCCCATCTATACGGAAATCACATTCCCGCTGCTGGGCATCTCTGAATATCACACCCGAGGAACCAAGCAGCTCCTTCCCACCTCACCCATACTATTGACAGATTGCAAAGCTCAGAGTCCTTCAGTGCTCCCTTACTTTAAAATGCTTTCAGACACTTTGATCTAGTCACAAGCCTCCAACAAAAACAGCTCTGAGGAATCTCTCCAAACAAAGCACTCCCTGTAGTCCTCCTGTCCCTCCGTGGCCAGCATGGCACAAGCACAACAGGATGAAACCAAGCGTGCCAGCTGCCTGCAGGAGCCTCGGCCCCTCGCTAAAAGAGGAGCTCTCTATGCTCATCCTTTTAACTCATGAATCTGCTCCTTTCCACACAGAGCATAATCTGCTTATTCCAAATGACTCATCCCTAATTTCCAATGTGTTCAGTTTACTTTTAGCTTGCTTAACTCTTAAGTTCTCACCTGACAGACAGCTGCATGACAAAGCTCCTGAGTCACAGTCATTGTCTTTGGATCACACTCTCTCCCAGACCCCAAACTCATCATAATTACTCAGCCTGGGGGTGCCAAGACAATCCCTGCTCTATATTCAAACTCCTTTGACTTCTTCCTGATGCTGTCCAGCTTCACATAAATTGCTCTATTGCTTTCTTGCTACTAAAACTATTATGAGCTCCTGCCACGTGCAGTTTGGCTCCCTATAGAAGGAGCAAGTAAATCATCTGATTGCCTTTCACAATACAGATGTGCAAGACAGCCTAGAAAAATATGTAAGGAGAGTAATTTAGGGTGTGCCCATAATGAGAAGGAAGCAAAGGCAGAGATCTGCAGTGAAACACCACTTGGCCCCAAGGGTGTGATCATCCCAACACAGCAGCAGGTGGGAGCCAAGTTGCTGCTAGCAAGGCTTTCAATTTGTGCAAGTTAGCCAGCAGTCAAGTTTAAACCAAGGATTTAGAGTAAACATTCTGCAACAGGTTGAGTTTGTTAGGAAACCATTACGCTTCAAGCAAATGCCAGACCATTATGTTGATTATCATAGTGGACTGAAGCAGGTTTGCGATGCCCTTTAGAAATTCTATGCAAAATTATTCCAATATAAAACCAGTAGGGACCTTTAGCTGCTCAGACTGGAAGACTGATATCACAGATCCCATGCTTTTATTCCATCATAGAAAAAGAGATACCATCAAGCAGCTGCAATGCTTGTCAGTGAGAGTGCTATTGCACACTGCCATTCCCTGCTTATTGGAGTAGAACAGCTCAGCTCTAGTTCTTAATCTGACTGCTGCTCAGGAAGGAGAATGGATTCGCATCTGCCACACAAGTCTTTGAAAACATTATGTAGATTAAAGAATGATGGATATATATCATGTGTTTCAAAGGCAGCGGATTTTACAGAAAGACATAGCTCTAGACAAAAAGTGTTTGGGAATGAAGTAGCTCAAATCTTTCAAGGATTCAATTCCAGTCCTGAATCAGCCCTGGAGAAGTGAAACTGTAGGCCAGCTTTATTTTTAGGCAGCTTCCCTGTTTGCATGGGGGCAGAAGTAGCAGAGGAAGAATAAAGAGCTGTCTTCCCAGGAAATTAATAATAATTTAAAAAAGCTAGCTTCAAAGCTAGCTATTTCAGCAGCATACTTTCTACCTTGTCCCATTTGAGAGTAACACCCTAGAACTGACCCGGGAAGGTAAGAGAGCCAGCACTGCCAGCTCCCTGAACAGGTGGCAGCAGGATCAGTGCAAGCTGCAAGTAGTTTCTGCAATATCTATAAAACTGCATTCTTGTGGTGAAATCAGGCAGGGATGAATTATCTGACTTGATACAATGGAAAAAAAAAACTCCTCCTAACAGATCCATGTTCTGGTAGTTCCAGTTATGTCTTAGGCTTTTTTAAAATTTTGTTTTATGCCCAGTAGAAACCGTACTTCTAAAAGGAATGAGAACAGGATTATGAGTTTCTTGTGGTAGTGATTGTGGTTTCTGCAAGAATTGCTAGTTTCCTCTCGTTACTATTACACAGAATCTATTTCTTTTCAATGCCAAGCATCTATCTGAATGTCACGTCCTGCTCAGATGAGGGAGACAAGTGACTCTGTAGGTTCAGAGTGAACAGGTCATGTTTGGACCGTACTACAAATGCACTTCTATTTTAAATTCAGATTAAGAGATATAAGAGACTGTCTGTGGCAAGTGTTTGTGACTCCTATACAGTGGGAGGTTACTAGTAAAGACAAATGTGCTCAAGCAACAACCCCCAACATGGCTACTCTTGTCTTATACAACAGCCCTTCAACAACTCAAACCAATTTGATCCTCCCAGTCTCTAGGGCATCCGAATGCCCCTGCTATTCCAAGCTGCTCTGCTGAGCTGAGCAGACTGCCAGTGTTGGAAACCTGTCAAAACTGCACCAACGGATTGTTTTTCTTTTCCCTTCACAATATGCTTTTGACCCATTTAAATCAAAGTACAGCCAAGCTGCAGTGACTGGTTCTCCACAAGCCTATGTGAGGCAGGGAACAAATTATTTTTAGTTTCAAAAGCAAGAAACACAAAAGGAAGAGATGAGGGGGATTTCTAGGCAGCGCCTAGTGCAGACAGCACTTAAGGGTATCCTCCCATCTGAGTTTAACTACACGCTCACACTCAGCTGAGACATGGGAACCTACTGCAAAAATCACCCGTTCACATACCCCCCCCAGGGGATTTCCAAAAGTGAAAGCAGCCAAAGAAGGGGAAGGCCTGAAGAGGCTTCACCCAAGCGGGTCACCAAGTGCACCAGGAGGAGGGGGAACTCCTGGCTGCAGCTCCTGCAGCACCCAGGTACACCCACACGCTTCCTCACACTGAGACAGGGCACCTCACCCCGGAGACATCCTCCCGCATCCATCTCCCACCAGAGCAGCGGCTCTGCAGAGACTGAGCAGCCCCGACACTGGCCAGCACCACCTGTGACAAGCCCTGCCCAACAGCTCATTCTGGTTCTCAGCAACGAAAAACACTGCCTGGCTGTTTATGCAGCGCTGCAATGATGGGATTTGCCCAGCTCTATGCCCTGAGCTTTGCCCTTCATGTTTCTGTGTCCGTGACCTAATTAATGAGCACTTAGGTTTAAAGAGACATCAACTTCTGCATGCGTGTTTACAAGCGCTCACCTGATTCCTTTGTCTCCCCATGAGCAGCACGCAGAGAACATACAACACCTCCAGCTTATACATAATCTCGTGCATGATCTTCATGGACTGTGGAAGCTGTGTTCGAGTAGAGGTGTTGGCCAATCCACTTTCATCCGAAGACTCTGAACAAGATGGTAAAGATGTGAGCCTGAGGCAGCTTCAACAGGAAAGGATTTGTTGATTACTTTTATACTGAAACACTGCAGATGTAAGACCAGCACGTCTGCTTGAATCTTCTTCTCAAATAGCGATGTACAACAAATAACCATTTAAGTTAAATGCTACGGAAGACAAAAAATATAGCTGGAACTTTAGAGAAGATAAAATTAGACCTTAAACAATTATTTAATTTTTCCATAATAAGGCAAATGGCATCATCTACCTAAAGTAAGTAGGATCACCTATATGAATTAATAACTATTGCAGCATAAAGGACATGGCAGAAAACATAATAAAAGTAAGGGTGAGATTATCAGAAGCGTTTACTATTAGTTTACTTTCATTTCATACCTCAGTACCAGTACTTAGGCCACAGTTACATAATTTTCATAGCTCCATCTAGATTTATACTGCTAAGAGCAGAAACAGGATATAACACGCCATGATTGCAAGTGGAAAAATGGCAGAAATCATGAGTGACAGAGAGAAAGTAGGAACATAGTGCAACTTCTAGGCTGCAGTTCAGAAAGGAGTTTGCTCTCGACACAATACATAACTAAGTGGTGAACTGCCCTGCCACAGGAGAGTGCAAATGCTTTTTGAACACATGTGAAGAAACAGTAACTAGGCAAACACACAGAGGAAGGAAACCATCAAAGGCTAAGAAGCACAGACACCACCTCTGACTCAGAGGTCCCTAAGCCACAAGCACTGGAGACTGAGGCAGTATTCTGGGAAAGTACATCTAGGTTTGCTTGCTAACTGATGTTGTGGGTCAAGAGCTGTGACTGGGCACGTTTCACCGCAGCAAAATTGCCTTGCAAATTCTCTTCCAAAATACCAAGCATTCTCTAGTTTCCACCAAGTTGGTGTGTATAAAGGTATGTGTGAGATGCTGTTGAAGCATTCACTTACTTCATTTTTTTTGGTGTATTTTCAGAAGTTTTACCAATTAATTGCTACAAAACTAATGAAGCTGGATAAGGAAGAAAGTTTTCCAAAGAAGCACAGAAGCAAAGACTTAGGTATTAAAATTCTGGGACAATTCTCATTACGTTACAGAGTACTTTGAGTTCTACAAGACATACTGTAATATTGAAGGGTGAAGGAAACAAACCACACACTTGCTTCAGAGCATTTTCCTAAGGTTGTATTAACACTTCCATATGCTCGCCTGGAACAATTATTTTTTTCCAATGAACTTATCTAGTTTTCCTGGAACTACCTTTCCTTTTTAAACAAGGGACAGCTTGCTTGCAATGAAGTATTTAGACCTAAAGCCATCAGCCTAAGTTTTAGAGCAAAATGCTGGTAGTCACTTACCTCAGGTGTGTGCAGTTTTTGTCACTCCAGGGGTGATTAGTGCTGAGGATGTACAGCTTTACAGTGTTATCTAGGTGTGCAAAGGGCACAGTTTGCTGTAGGACATTTCCTTTTCCTAACTTTAGTTCATGAAAAAAATCAGTGCTACATGAGAACAAAACAGGAGTCAGACCTAAATGCTGACATGCAAGAAAAGGGGAATGGGTACTGCTTGAAAGGAAAAGCAACATGTGGCAAACGATGAGGAAAGTCAAGATATGCATCAGCTAATGATGGCTAAAGGAATGCAGTCCAGATACCTGTACTGCTCTGCTCCGCCTCTTCGTTTGCCACTCTCATCAGTGCATCAAGTACTAGTGCATTGTCCAGCCAGGTGTACCATTCTTCCAACTCCTGGAGGAAGCTGGAAGTACCTGTTGTTTCAGACACCTTCCGTGTTGCCAGTTTGCACAATCGCTCAATGAAGCCTGGAATATTCAAAAGCGTAGCTGAAAAAGAAAAGTAATATTACAATTTAAATTCACCAACACAACAGTCATCAAATCCTCTATACCACAAGGTACCAAAATATCTGCATTAGTAATACAGAAGAGTGCACAGAAACAAATTCCATTTGGTTAAAAAGATCCAAAGATGGAAGAAGTCAGTGCACTCTCCTATTAAGGACTGGAAGAGAGCGTACGTACCCTAGGAATAATTCAATCAGTGTTAAACTGGTTTGTGTTGGACTTACACTGGAAAAAAATTAGTTCTACCCTACTCTAACTGCTTGTTTCTAGCCAATTCCCTTTTGCTGGCACTGCTATTTTCCAGTCTTCAGTGAGTCAATATCAAGGAAGTGATCTGGCTGAAAATTAAGCAGGCAGAAATAAAGCAGCAGCCCTTGGAAGGGGCAGCTCCACCTCCCCTTTCCTCCGTGTGATGCTACCTCCTTCATTTTACCTCCTGTGGTGTCTGTCTCATTGCAAACTGAACTAGCTCACTTCAGTAGCTGGGCAGAAAGCTGTTAGCTTTTTAAGTAGTAGTTTCCTGAACTGGTTCATCATGAAGAAAAACAGATGGGGAACACATGACAGCACACCCAAGTTAGACGGTTTTAATTGTTGTGGAACTGCACCCTTATTAACAGCAGTTCAAGAACAGAAGTCACTGGTCTGCAAAATGACTGGGGAGGTGCTAGGAACTGCATTTTGTCCTAAAGTTTTCACAGAATAACTTCATTACAGGACCTGTTTATAGATACATGGCTAAGTCTTCACTTCACTACACACTTGCAGATGCAAGTAGAAAAGGACAAAGAATTTGGCCATGAACACTACGTGAAAGAGTTTTGAGATTCTGCCCACTGGTACCATCTCTGAAAGAATAATCTCCCTGATAAAATTTTTCAAAATGGAATATACTTTACAGTCTGAGATACAGTCTCTAATTGTGCAAGCAAAAAATGATTAGTTAAACATTTGCTTGGCTAAGTTCAGCTTTGAGGGACCCAAGCTTATTCAGCTCAACTAATTTAAATTAAACTTTGTACCCACACCTACACATACATGTCCATTCTCTTTACAAGCAAGCTCTGGCAATCACAGGGCAGAAGACCCCCCTTTAAAGTTTCTCAGCTTCTACCTCCTGTGGTATTACGCTCTCCATCTCTCACTGAATGCTGTAGAGGTGGCAGTGGTTACAACAACACAGCAGAGCTTTGATGTTCATGGCTAACAAAATCTTAGAAGATGGAAGAACCAGCTCCAAAATCCCCTTTTGCACTTCCCAAAATTGTTTGGCATGGGCCTATGCAAACATCTGCTTCAGAAGCTCAGAGGATTTTCAGCACAGCAAGAGCTGAAAACAGCAGATTCTACATTTGAGGGTATTTAAATCTCTCAAACTCATACTCATCCTTTTAGGCAAGACTCCTGCATCTGAGAAGTACTCAGCCCAAACAAGGAAACCTCCACTGTGCCCAAAGTTAAAAGTTGAGATTAGACCCAGGGATTTCCAAGGCTGGTGTGGTAATGGTGGGCAACACAATTAATATTAAACACACCTTCCTTGTTGATAAAGACAGACATCCTGCTCAAGACAACGTCAGACAAAATCAGAGAAGGAACTCCTCCGAAGCAACCACACTGCACGCGTGGAGTTTTAGTTCAGGAACTCATATCTCAAGAAGGACACCGAATTAGTCAGAGTTGTTAAAGGGAAGGCCATGGAAGTGACTGAGGGATAGAAAACAAACCCTATTATTTTAAGCCACTCAGTTCATCAGAGAGGCTGAAATGACAGAAATTAACTCACCTACTTACCAACACCATATGAAACTGAAAGCTACAAATTAAGTTTCATTAACAGATTGTTTCCAGGAAACTGCTTGAGGAAAGTGAATAAAGAAAAATGCTTTGCAAGACAGAATGCTTACAATATCCTCTAGAAACCTAGGCTACAGAGGTGACATTGAGAAGAGGGAAACTTTACACACCGTTGAGTTTCTTCTGTGTTTGGTCACAACATAACAATTACCTTGATTAATTTCAGCTCGAGAAGGACCCAAGTTTTTTTTCTGCTGGGCATTTTTGGCAAGAAGTGTGTGCTTGTCATCACTTCCTGTGTCAAGTTCAGAAATTGTGACAGCAAGGATCCTGCAGAAGTTCGCAAGCTGCTGCTGATCAAAACTGGACACAAGGCTCGCAAGATTGGGAATATCATCCAGTTGTATCATTTCCTGGAGGAGGCAACATCAACTCAGTAAGTTGCATGTGACATTCAATAAGTGAACGCAGACACAGCAGAAGGCTTCAGCTACAGCTCTTCCCTGGGGAGATGTGTGTCTTATTTCAACGTTAGTGAAAGAGGAGCAAGCAGGCAGTGACAAGTGAAGAGTCTGAAAACAGCTGTGATTTACAACTGGTGTCACTTATCAATTCCAAAAGTGTAGATACCCATATTTTAAAGACTAAGTATTTACATAAAATTTGGGGGCCTTTTAACTTAAAAAAAAAAAAAAAACCCAAAACACAAACACCACAACTTAATTTAACACACAAATTACGTTTAGGTATTAGAAAGTTTCAATTTTGTTTTCCACTTCTGTATTTTCTATGAAATTCACAGATGAGAACCAACTTCTAGATTATTTTTCTCAGTCTTTTTCATCAATCTTTTTAATAAAAAGATGTTGGTTTTCAGCAAAAAGCATTTATGCTCACATAAACTAAGCTTGTTTCCTATGTCAGAAAGTACACCATCCTCAACTTCACCCTAACAAAATCATAGGAAGTTATAGAATCCTGAACCTCTCCACAAAATGTACACAGACACAATTCATTTGGGGTTTTCCCAGAGTTACACCTCTAATATTTTATTTGCATCACATCAGGGTGCTAAGCTGTAATGATGCTGGAAAGCAAGTTCAGAAACCTACTTTGTGCAGAAGACCTAAGTGCCCCGGTTCCCCCAGCCTACAACTTCTCAGAGAGGTGACAAATCCCAAGGTAAGAGAGAAGCACGATAAGCCTTCCAGATGTCAGGAAGACTACTAAAATATCTGAAGTGTAATCAGAAGGCAAGGATGAAAAATGAATTTAAATTTCTTTATTTGAAATACTGGTTATACTTTAATGACAGCTAGGTACTCACTCCCCATCATCCTCTGCAAGCTATGCAAAAGCATTACAAGTATGATACCACATGCATAATTTGGCTTCTTTACGAAATGTGATTGAAGTTAATGATCACTGTAAACAGCCAGGTTTCAATTAAGCTACAAGCAGTGGGAATGCTAGCTTAGACTATTATCTTCAGCAGCTCTTCAAAGCAACAGCTGTCTTTCCTCTACTGGCCTGAGAGGCCAAGCAAATAAAATTAAGAAACCAGTACTAACCTTTTTAACTCCCAGGATATCTTCAATGAGCGTTGCAGTTTGTAGGAATGTCTTTTTGTTTGTCATCAGTGTAAACAGGAACAACACAAAGTCATTTCTTTCCGCCAATCGCCTCGTGACTCCTTCCGTCTAGAAAGCAGCAGATGCACACACAGACCCAGAGTCAGAGCCCACCCTGAGAAGTTGTATGTTACATGCATATGCAGGACAGTTTTACAGATGATGTGTTATTCAATCAGCTATTCCTGAAACCAGGAAACATTGTGTTTACGGTGACCAAAACTAACTCCAGTCCTTGTCTGGAGTTATCATGACACTTGCAAAAACTGCAGGCTCCATGATGAGAGGCTTTATCTCAAGGCAATTGTTTACTTGCCTGAATCAAAAGTAAACACTGCATGCCTGGAAATACGTCAGAGAGGTTTGTCCCTGGTTTCCCATACAAATTGTAACCAGCTCCATTTTATGGTATGTAAATGCAGTTCCCAGATTCCTCCTAACTGCCAGCATTGCTCACAGCTGGGCAGAGTCTGAGCAACCAGAATCAAGCATCAGCCTTAATGAACTCGGTGATGAACCTAAAAGTCATGCTAAAGCATGAACTCGGGTTCATCACCAAGTTCATTACGGCCAGCTTTCATGCTCTGATCATTAAAGACAGTTTTCATGCTCTGATCTCTGCTGAGAGCATGGCCAGTCTTTTCTGGAATTAAATGTAACTTAAAACTACATCCTCACCACTTGCAAAGCTGTCTATTACATATGACCGACATTACCAGTGCTCACAGAACTAGACTAGCTTAGACACTTCCTGAGTATTTACACGTAAGCATAAGACCAGTTAATATTGCACATTTCTGTGATCCTGAACACTTCTCATTCAAGAGAGAGCAGTAATACTGAATTAAAACAGCAGCTAGTCTATAAATTGCAAACTTGTTTCTTAACATATTACGCTATTCACAGTTGGCAAAAGTTGCATTCCATATAGTTAAAGAAAAAAAAAAAATCATGTAAGTCAAGAAAAAAATGTTCCCTCTCTTCCCTCTCCCATGTGTACACAGATACTTAGTAGTGAGAACATGACCTATTAAGACTCAAACTCTTGAGATCAGGTTGATGTCTTTGGATGAGCTCCAAGTCAGTAACTGTCTTTTTTAAAAATTTTCGTTAAACAGTGCTCCCTAGGTTATGACATAATAAAATGTGTGATTAAGTAAACGATCCTGAGGATGTTCCCTGCATGCATGATCTGAGGCATCCGCTTTTGGTTTCAGAATTTTAATGGCAAGGTATTTCAACAGGCCTTTAACACAACATCTTCCTTAGCACTGATCTGCTGTCAACTGAACTGAACTAATAGTCAGCACATGAAGGAGCTGCAGGACCAAACTTATTTCCCCAGCAGTTGTACTTACACATATACACGTGTTGTACAGTATGCTTAAACAGTCCTTGATGAGGTCATCGCTTACTGCAAAGGAGAAAACAGACATTCACTAGCTGTACCTTGCCAAGGAACACTAATGTCCACAGTAGTGACATGAACAGCTACAAGACAGGTGAGAATTTCAGGCTAACTGCTAGCTCAGGTCATATATACAAATGCCTTGGAGGACAGAAACCAGAGGAAGAAGCACTCTATACCTGACCTGTTCACATGCTTTCTTCCAAAACTACTATCAGCACTGCCTAGGTCCACAGACAGATGTACTTGTGGTCTAGTGCACTTCCTAGTCACACACAAAAGAAAATGATAGGGGTGTAAACAGTATTTTAGGAAAAATATCATAGATCAACTTGAAATTTGTCAGTATGAGAAAATGCTAAGACATGTACTAGTTCCAATTATTAAGCATGGGCAAAAAATAAAGGACAGTTCATGCAGTTTTCTCCACACAGCATCAGGAATTCATAAAAAAGCTTTCTACCTGATTTACTCCCGTGTGTTAATATTTAAAATATGTTTTCAGCACAGACATACCACAGCTGCCTCTAGCTCAAGTTCAAGTGACTTCACCTTTGAAGTTCCCTGGCTGATGGGCATGGAGCGTACCATGACATTTCCTCTCCTCAGAAGGGTTCAGGGAACCAACAGAATCACAAACAGGAAAAATGAAAACAATAAACCAAAGCTGCTCCAGCAGGAAAGCTGTACTGAAGCTACTGCACCCCATTGGCAAATTCTCCTTATAGCAGTTTGGAAATTACTGGTCACTATGAGTAGGTCAGGAAAACAGCACACTATTCATTGTCTCACAATCTCTATAACTCCTATTACATTGTGGCTTATTATTAATAATTGTTAACTGTAGCTATAGCAACAATTAAAGTTTCCAGTGACTGCAGATTTACTGCATTGAGAGAAGTATGTTATGCTGAGTGCATGAATACTCCTGAGCTGTGCTTTGCAACAGGTGACCATCCTAAATCCCATCATGAATCAGTACTACAGAGAACAAAGAAACCAATGATTCATTTAGGAACAGGAAATTGCTGGTATGGAAAGAGGGTAACAGAAAAATAGAATAATTTCAGTTTGAATAAGGACACAAGGCAAGAATGAAAAAAAACTATACAACTATTTACTTACTTTTCTGTTTCTTTTTCTGTGTAATAAGTGTTGGTCTCATGAGAATTTCTACTAAAAGCTGTAACAACAAGATAAAGAATTAAGGGAATAATCACTGAGATACAAATAACCACTTAATTTGTCAGTGACAAATCCAAACTTAGTCCTGTCTCTGCTGAAGTCAGAGGTGAACAATGGAAACTCTACAATCAAAACCCTACTGGTGTCAAAATTACATTGACAAAAAAATAGTGGTATCTACCCTGAAAAAATAACAGTTGTATAAAACAATCTCCCACTGGCAAGTTTTAAATTTGAGTTTGCAAAGAATGTAATTCCACATGCATCCAGATAACATCAAGGATGGCTATCACACATCTCCCAAAATAATGAATTCTTTGCAGTAATCTACACAGAGATGCAAATTTTGCAAAGGCTTTCCCTAAATCTTGCTGGGCTTCAAAATACATTTCAGGTCCAGACATAACAGAATTTCGTTGCTTCAGATTTTAATCTCACCAGCAAAGAGCAAGCCACTGCTTGTGTACATGCACCTTGTATGTATACTTACATATACATTTACAGATACGTAAAGTGTCTCATTTCTATTTAAGGAATGCAACAGTCAGCTTTGCAATACTAGGACTACAGTTCTGATAGATCTAGAATTGATCTTTAGATGTTCTAGCCTATACCACTGGTTTATTTTAAAACATTTAAAAACAAAGTTTATGTAAAAATGAGTTAGCTGCTAGAAGGAACTGATCACTTCTGCAAGAAGTATTGCAAAAAGCCCTTAGTTTTGCAATTCAGTTTAAAATTGTTCAGAGCAACGCAGACATCACCCTGTCAAATCATGCCAACTGACAATACACTTACATTGTACAACTTGCTCTACTTGTCCCAACTTTACCCTTCCTTTAATAAACTACCTACCCAGACACAGAGGAAAACATCTGATAGCACTAGAGGCACTGCCTACATTTTAAGCGCTGACAAATAAATAAATAAATAGGCAACTTTAAAGAGGAATACACGTTTTTCAGCAATATTTGTAATAGTAGGTGTAGCCTCAATAGGGTAGAGAAAAATGGCTGCAGCAGTAATGTAATGCTCATGTTAATGGCTTACGTTTTAGGAGTAGAAATGCACACCTCAAGGTTTGGTACCCAAGATAAGTATCCAAAGATATCCCTATGCACTTGGGATGCAGGCCACCCGCTCTTCTCCTGGGAAAGAACACCCACTGCAAGAGGTCTGTCTCTTAAGGGTGGCCACAGCCATGATCGCTCCTGCCTTGCCACAGAGTGGATCTTTTCAGCTACTATTTATTTTTCCTGGTCAATACTGTAACCCACCATGTATTTATCACCTTATTCTTGCAGAACTGGTATGCTCCTCACATACACTCCAGGGACTGGACTGCAGTGGTGTGAGACACTCCTTGGAGAGGGCTTTCTTCAGCCATCCTACTGAAACTGCAACAGTATGCAGCAAGAAGCGCAAAAGTCCAATGGCAGAAAGAGAATAGGTAAGAGGGTGCCCCACCAGAGGCAGAGGGAGCAGAAAGGGAGTTATGAGATCTTATTTCTTGGAATGGGGTTGCATTCAAGTTCAAAGTCCATGAGGCTCGTGTATCAGTTCATGTGTTTGTACTCTTGGGTAATATTTTACATGTTTTCATAAACAGGGAGAAGACACAAATGTGCTTTTGTTCTTCCTTGACGTAAAGGCTGTTAGAATCCAAAAATATTTTAAGGAATATACTATCACACGTTATAGCATACAGAGTACACTGCAAATTTAGTGTCCTTCAAAGTTACTCATGCTTCACAGTTCAAAATACTGCAACACAGAATCAGCACATGGCATACACAGAACCCTCAGATTAGACTACTTCCCTTTCAAGTCCTAGAGTAGGATTTTCAAAAACACATAACACTGGCTCCTACCACTGTCTTTAACCACATTAAACCCCACCTGTATCGGCCAAATCTCTGGCCATAGTACCAGGTAATTACAGTGTATCTGATATTTACCATCTCCAGCCCAAGAAAAACAAAACAAAACACCCAACCAATCAAAAAAAAAAAAAAAACAACCCAAACCCCAACACACTTATTCTGTGCATTCTTACGTTAAAAGCGCTTCTACAGGAAGTATCAGTACTTCCCTTTAAAAACAAGGGAAATTTAGAACATTTTCATACGATGTTCTAAATTGCTTGGGTAGCTGAAGACTTTTGTCCTCAGTTGACAGGATACCAGCAACTAAACCAGTGCTAATTTCAAACCAACATAACCTAAACACAAGTTTTACTTAAGTAAAGGCATGCTAAGTGTAACAAGAGAGAAGTAGCAAAGACACTGTTTAGTCAGACTGGAAAAAAAAAAAAAAGGAAGAAAGCGTCAATTAGTTCACTGGAAAACACAAATCATACGTTTTGAATGAAAGCGAAGATCCCAGAGTCTGTCACCATAAAATTGAGCAAACCTCTGTATTTGTGTAATGTAGAATTAAAACAAATAAAAACATAAATTGCCAGAATGTCTACAGAAACCTTGTAGTTATGTTTAAAAAGTTTTCCATAGATTTCCACTTTTCCACTGCATGCCAGCAATAAACAGCCTGGTTAAGAGAGTGCCCTAATGTACTTAAAAACCAGCCACATATCCTTCAGTGCTAAGTGAAACTCTCAGTGCTCTAGTACAACTGTAGTATTTAATCTCACAACTAGAAGTAATTTGAAACGTTTTTCACTGAGAACCTACAAGTCTCACCTTTTTTGAAGTTAAAAACACTGCCTGAAGAAACAGCCAAGTTTTCTATATCATAAAGGAAAAAGCACCTCACTTTTGATGATGTAATACCTCGGAAAATACACCCTTTTCACATTCTGATGGACAGAAACAGGCACAATTCTAAAGCTTAACATCAAATTCTGTAGCTTGCATTTAGAAGCTTCAAAGGTCTCAAAGACCTCATTTACAGATTTCTCAGTGGTATGACTATCATGCAGAAATCTTTCGATATGGTTGAAAAAACACACTTACATCGACTCCTCCAAATAAGTCAAATGTGTATGTATTTGGGAAAGTGGACTCTTGAGCAGCTTTTCTATCTTCCGTAACAAATGCCATGGCTTCCATTGAAAGAAGTGGAGAAATTTCCTGCATGCAGTCAAAAAAAAAAAAAAAAGATGGTTCAAAAAGAAAACTGTTCATCAGTATAAACACAATTGTCTCCAACTATCTGTGTGATCTACTGACTAATCAATTACATGCATTCCCAGCTCTTATCTACCAGCCAATTCACAGATACCATCATGCAAACAGTTTCAAAAATCAGGTAGAATATGATCACAGTACTTTAAAGAAAGCAACAACAAAATAACCCCTAGCTTTCAGGAAGAACAGCGTAGACAGTACCTTTAAGATGCTTTGGCACTGGGAGAAATCGCTGTTTGGGTGGCTATGTTCATACAGCTTTTGCAACAGTAAGGGAATCCCGTTCCATTTTGCTTGTTTATCTCTTTCCTTTAACAAGGCCTCTGTGATCTGCAACAACAGAAGAATTTAATTCTCATGTGTCCAATGCTTTATGACCAGGAAAACCACCTTACCACCTCCCAAAATATCATTGTCAGAATATAACAGAAAAATAGTTTATTGTAGAGTGTACCATTACAAAATCCAGTACCTCTTTCCATGCAGCAATTTATCTTGGACAGGTAGCTGCAGAATTTTACAGACGGTCAACTTATCTTAAGCAGGACAGGGCTTTAAGCTGATGTTATCATTTAGAGTACTTACTCCATATTTTTATATTGATCGTACGTTTTAAAAAGGGAACACATTAGTCTCTAAATAATTCCATTATTAGAACTCCAACTGACAGGTCATTGAATGAGGAAATGGGTACCCTTGACACTACCAAAAATTACACTAGTCTAAGGTAGACAGAACACTGAAGATGGAAAGGCTTCAATACTCATTACGTTCAGCTAGCAATCAGTATTTCCTCAGCCAAATCCCCAAAGCCATTATGGGTCATAGCAATGACTCAAACCACTAAGATTTACAAGCAGGCTCCAGAAGAAGGTATCAAAGATACAATGAAAATTTCCTCTGCAATCTTGGGCTTGTTGTAAATGGAGACCAACAACTAAATCAGTAGAACACCACCACTGGCATTACCCTCTGGGAAGCAGGCTGCAACCACAAAAAAGAATACCTTAGCATTTGCTACTACATTTGTGCAAACTTTCTCCAATTTTCCTCCTTCTCCCCAAAAATCAAACAATTTTCTCAATATTCACCACTATATATTACACCTGAAAAAAACCAGAAGCATCAGCACAAGACTAATAAATATATTCTGTTTAGAATCCACAAAAGATGTTTTGAAGCCTAAACTCTTCCAGGTTACTGCCAGCAGACGCTGTAAAGGAAGGTTTCTTCATTAAAGTTCACCATCCAGTCAATGTTGACCAAAAGTTAACTTCTTTCCTTAATGATAATTCACAGGTACCTAGAACAACCCCAAAATAGGGACTTACCCTTCTACAGAAAGGTAAGGCACACAACAATAATTACAGCCAGCAGGATTTCTGGATGGTTTTACAAAATTTTTATATGTCCTTCAAATAAAAAACAAAATAAAGAAAACCCCAATCCTCAGGTCAGCAAGATTGCATCCCAATGCAACATTTGTAGATTCTCTCTTACTCCTAGGCCTAAACCTCTGAGCTGCTCTCATTCTGCCTAAGTCACTCCCTGAACCTTCCTGTGGTTAACTCGCATTGTTTCCCTCCAGCCTGCTTAAATGTTCATTGTTAATAGTTAACAGCCAGGAAATCTTGCTTCCTATTGTTTCAGCCAAGACATCCTTCTCAGATATACCTCAGTGTACAATTCCAAAGGGCCATTCAATTCCTGGTTAGACAATTATATGCAAATATACTCCAATTTCTGACTGAGAATTTTAACACTTTTCTCTGCTTGTTAGCATACAGGAAGACCAGAAAACTGACACAAGCACGTGAAAACTCAGACTAGCAATGTTAGCTGCCATGGGTCCTCACCTTTCTTCTAAGCTACCCAGATACTTAGGGTTCTTTTCCTGATGAAACACCCAAATTTATACATAACTAAATCTTCAAGGCTCTTGAAGTATCAGATTTTCTTGCTACAAGGGGTGATTGAAGCAGCATGAGCAAACCTGGGACACAAAACTCTCTCCAGTTTTTAACTTTTCCCTGCTTTCTGACTTCTGAATAAGAGTAATCAACCAGCACTGCTGGAGAACGACACAGAGTTCCTTCTGAGGCAGCCATTCACACGAGAAATGGCAGGACAAAACCAGAAAGTCAAAATGGCTTCCCATTGTTTGGACTGTGAGTAGTGGGTCAGGCTCCTCTGAAGTCACAAATTTCCATTTCTTCTTGTAATACCCAGCCCAGAGAGAGCAAGAGGAGCTCTCCCACTATTCCATCTCAGGTGTGGGAGGAGTACACAACCTCACAAGTGGCAGGAGGAACCAGATTAATTGCTGGGTAAAGTGCAAAGCATATGCAGCAAAATGCCAAGGAAAGAATCCAACTCTCTGACTCCAGCTGATGTGTAAGATACCACAGGCAAAGATGACGTGCATGGGCTGCAATCTCAGGTTCCAGCAGCACAGAGCAGAATTCAGCATCCAAGTGCTCTCAGAAAAGGCCAAAAGCCCTTAATCAATGTTAAAACCTTGTCCTGGGCTTAATACCACATCTGTTAATTGCACGTACGCTTCTTGCTTTGGGGCAGGATCCATCTCCATTCCCATTTCTGTACTAGTATAGTAGGTCTTCCTCTCCCTGTCCCGGACTCTGAGAGGCAGTCACTTGTGCTGATCTGCAGAAAACTTTCAGAACTGAAATTCTGAAAGAATGAAGCAAATGTTTCCTTGCTCTCATCTTCTTTTAACTGCTTTCAAAAAAAAAAAAAAAAAGAAAAAAGAAAAAAGTTTTTCTTTCTCTTGATTTAATACATGTCTTTGGTTTCATTGCAAGCTCTAGCTTGTGGTCCCTATTCTGTATTTATGAGGCTACCCTGGCTCTGAGTATTTCCATTGTGGCGGGGCGGTATTTGCCAACGCAAAGATTTTGGATTCTGTGGAGGGATTAAAATTCAATTAGGTTGTATGGAGCTGTCTGTCTTTACAGCCATTTTGGTTAAAAACTGCATCTCATGATTTCTGTAATAGCAGCTAGTCAATGGTTTTCATTTATAAGCAAAGCCGGTTTCCTTCTTGCTCTTTTTGGGCAGACATTATTGAATAGTCATCAAAATTAGCACTGGGTCTTTTGGGACCACCTGCCCCCTCTAGAATTTTTTTGTCTCATCCAAGCAGGATAAGTCCAATCCAACACTGATTTCTCTGAAATTTTCATTATTTGCTGAATAGCTCTGGATAAAATATCTGAAATCTTGCATACAATGTTTGAGCTAACTTCTCAAAGTTACTATCTAGCAAGAAGGGGAAGTTGCAGAAGCCCAGCTGCAAATGGCATCAATTAAAAGAAAGTGCCTACCTAACTGATGGTTATGAACCCTCATGCCTTACTGGCATTAGAAGACGACTGAGTAAATACCAATTACTGGGAAAACAAAAGAACCAGCGTCAAAACTTCCCTACCACCCAGGTACAGTAAACCAAACTGGTACAAACACTAAGACTCCACACAGTCATTTCTCTAACTTTGCCATAACGCATCCAAGTTTTGAATCACAACCCGAGAAACCCAGGGGACGGCACGCTGTGGCTCCCCAGCAGCAGTTATGTTCCCAGCAGGCCTCTGCAGCAAGGCAGCAGCACAAGCTCAAGCCCAGGCACAGAGCTCCCAAGCCATGGCACAGTCCAAAGCGGTCTGTAGTTTACTGAACGCTGCTCACCAGCCAGGTGATGAGATCAGAACCAGCCCTCTCCCCCTGCGCTGTTGAAGCCATGGCGCTGTGGTTTTGCAGGAAGGGCAATCAAAGACTTTTGAGAGGATTTAAGTACAGAGTTAAAAATGTGTCATCAAGCCCATCCACGACTGCAAGGCAGAGTGTACCGAGGGGTTTTCTCTTAAACTCTCCCAAAGGACTGGAGCCCAGGATTTCCCAGATTACTTCAAAGACTGATAACTACCCTATGAATATTTTCCTACCACAGAGTTAAACAACTCTTCTGCATATTTTTTCTTGAAGATATACAATGGGCTGAACAAAGACACTACACACAAATCTAAATATTTCTTTTCAATTTCTTTCTAATCCTCCTGGGTTATAAATCCTTTTAAAATGCCCCAGCATCCATTAGCACAATAGTCAATAAATATGAATATCGCCTATATCTTCATCAAATTATAGTTACATGTTAATATTTACCTAAATCCATCCCCCAATCAGTGTAGTTCCACTTTCCTTTCTCCCCCTCCACTTTGCTATAGTGTTTGCTATTGATGTTCCTCCCCGTGACTGCTCTCCTCCAGGCACACCCTCTCCAACAGAAGTGGCTGATCCTCCCGGCTGCTTTGTGCCCGTGCCCCTGCACGTGGCGAGAGCTCTGTTACGAGCATTGCTAATACATTTGTTACTGGCCCGAGATCTCTTGTAGTTATGACTGCTTCAAAATCCCTGCCCCTTCCAGTGAGGATTTTCCTTTCCAGTTGCGTTCCTGCCTTGTGACAATTTTCACTGCCCTACAAAGCAAACCTTTTGTTTTCCTAACCTGGCCTCCACCACTTTTCTAAGCTGTGGTCAGTGACACATCTCCATGTCGTCCCATAGTTGCCGACAAACTGAAGGCCCATGAGGACATGACAGTAGCAGAAATACCATGAGCTAATCCTCCCCTTTGCTCTCCAGAGTAGGGAGTTTTCTAATAAAATTGTGTCTCTATTTCACATTTTAACTTTCAAACGTTTCACTGTCTTGCTAAACACTCTCTACAGGAGGGTGTTTTCTGTGATCTTTCAAAAAGCAAAAAACAGTGACTCAGGTGTCCAGGCATCCTTTACAGCACTAAAGGATTCATGCTGTGACACATCAGCCATAATTTTAATTCAGTTTTTCGTTGCAATCATGCATTAAGATAAGACTGGAATTGCTTTAAAAAAGCAGAATTCCCATTCTCAGTATTTTCCTTGATCACTTCTGAAGTATATATTCAAATGTTCTGAAAGTTTAAAAAGAAAAAGAGGCACAAGATTATGGATCTCAAGAAAACAGATGCAGGCACATGGCCTCTAAATATTTTTAATAAAATCGAAGGCTTTCCATATCCTCTCCTTCAAACCTTTAAAAACCAGGAAACTAATATTTGTGCAATTAAATATTTAATTTTCCTCTGAACAGTAATAACTTAGGAAGTCATCTCTGACAGGCTGCCAGGAGAATGATTATTCAGTATTTTGGGGAGTGCCCTGTCATCCCAGCTCTTTATTATTAATTTTCCTTTTCTGTCACTAGCAAACATGCATCAGTCTGGCTAAGCTGTCTCCTTCCTCACACAACTATTCACAAAAAAGCCTACAACCAAGGTAAATGACATCCCCCCCCCAAGTTTTCATTTTAACACAAGGGCATATTACAGAAACACAACTACTGGCCTATGCAGTGATTCTGGAAGGCGTTCCAAGGGAGAACCTGGGAACTGCTACCCTGCAGCTGCAGGGCAGTAAACAACGCAGCCAGTCACCAGCTGGGTCACCTGCACGTAGGTCTGGTCTCTTGACCTTACGTGTCAGAGTCCCGCCTGTTTTATTCTTAAAAAGAAACCTCCGTTGGTGATATTAAGCTGGGAGAAGTCCACATAAGGGTACCTATTTCCAGCCTCTCTCCAGCTCCTAGATTCTTTGAAGTGCAGATCAAGTTTCCTATAAATACTGTTTCTCCATCCTCCACAACCTTGGATGGAGCCCTCCATCCTTTCTCTCGCCAACCCAAAAGCCAGGCATGAACCCAGGGATATGGTGTGCTAGGATAAAACCTGGCATAGCTTCTAGCCAGGTCTAACCATCCCCGTGATTCCAAAACTACTCCTCTACTCACCGTCACTGGAAGAACACCCAGTCTAGCGAGACAAAGAACAGGTCTCATGAATCTCAAAATCCCACAGTGTTTCTGAGAGCAGAACAACTCCAACACAGATCTTGAACAGAATCTACCAAATATCTACCAGATAATGTTTGCTTTGATGATCTTACCCTCAGAGAAAAATAAATCAACCAATACGTAAAATTATATTAACTCCTTGGTGATTACTTTTTCCTTGGAACTGCCTGTTTCTTCTTTAATTCAGTTTGAAAGAAAGCAAAATCTGTAGGGATATCTAGGAAGAAGCAGAGGGGTAAGGAATAGCAGCACATCTACAACAGTTTTCCCACTCATCTTCAGTCACACAAAATAAGACTACTGAAGTTCAACATTACCCCTTTTTGAGCATTTCTAGTGTACGACAGAGCACTGGTCCCTGTTATATAAAAAGCATGTCCAGACTTTCCAATACTTGCTAGCTGTCCTCTACTGAAGAGGTATAAGCCTGCTAAGACCCATACAATCAGAGCTACTAAAGTGGATTATATTCACGTGAATGTTTTTTTGTTGGTGGTGTTGTAAGGAGGAGACAAAACTGATTAGAAAACAAAATATTTTCTCAGAGTTAGGAAACTATTACAGACTGATAACCTGGAATGGTAGGAGCTGGAAATCTGGATGTCTGAGGCAGAAAATGTTTTCCTTCCACAAAGAGATTTTTTTCAGAGTGGATAGGCGCTACCCTGCTAAGGGAAGCATCTATTTGTAGGGATAGCAGATCGTGAAATACAGCTGGAAAAATAGACTCTTTTTTTCCATTCTGATTGTTTCAGCTAAGCCTTGGCAATCCTGTGAGAGTGAGACCAGAGCTGACGATCTGCTCTTGGGATTGCACCAGAAGCACGCTAGTTTGCCAACAAATCACTGGTTAGTCCATTATTATACTGCTCTGTCTACGGGGATTCATATCTTCATACCTAAATATCTTCTGGTTTCATGTTATATACATGCTTTTCAGAGTTGGCATGCAGCAGATGAAGTGTGTGCCCTCTTGCTAAGGGGATCTGAGCTTCATCAGCTGAGCCAAAATGTTCCTTTGCCTTCAAGGAACCACAGCATAAACCCCGTCAGTTCTTATTTACAGGGCCTGTGTGCACACAGCAGAGCTGTGCCAGGAGAGGGACTACAGACCAGCTAGTTCAGAACCAGTATGTTTCCTTATTAGAAAATGTGTGTCACTTCTGGAAAGTTGGTCTGCTTCTAGTTTACCAATATCTGAAAAGCCCCTTTCACTTGCTCTGTACTCAGTGCTAGGGCAAACCTTGATACAAGGTTATGCAATCTGATACCAACGATTGAGGCTTGCATCCAGGGCAGCAGCTGATGCTAGCAATATGGCTAAAATGGATATATGAACAGATAATGGCAATATCTACCAAAATCTGCTTTATCCATCAACCCTCTTATTATTAATAATAATGCGAAGAGACCAACCACCAAGAAAGCTATGGCTCCTGGCGGGTGAGTACAGCAACAACACACAAGGATCCAGATTTCAGAGCCTTAGCTGGCCTCAAAACTGCCAGATATTCAGGCGGCTGTTGATGTCAAAAATATTTTTATATCCCTGTAAGATCAGACTGATGAACTTTCAGATGTAGGCCTGTCAACAATTATCCTTACCAATTCAAAGATAAGCCCCTGCTTTCCCCATATAAAAATGGATTCTGAGATCACCCAAAAATAGTACACAAAGCTTTGTTTAAGAATAAATTCCACTGCTGCCCACAGGAGGGTACTAATTGTCTCCTGGAGACCAGACGCTGAAATAGAGTGACAGCAGTGCGGGAGAACACTGCTCAGATGGCAGGCACCACAGCAAGGGACGGCGTTTCCCAGTCTCTCTGAATTAAGATCTTGAAAAGGGTTTCTCCTCCCCACAGGATGTAAGCAGTGCAGTCCACGCAGCATACGACCCAAAACTTCCTTGCAAAGAATGGGAACAAACAATCTGAAGGACGTTCTTCCAACTTGTTCTTCTAGACCCCAACACAGCAGCTTGGAAACTTGATCTTCTCTCAGGCTTTTCAGGAGCAAATGAGTTGAGAAACTTAAGCAAGGGCTACCATGCTGCCACTGAGGAGTCAACTGCAGAAAAACTCCAAACACTTTGATAAAAAAAATAGAACTTAAAAAAGAAAAGCACCCAAAACTGCCTCATACTTCTTTAAAGGTTATATCAAAGTGGTTTATATTTAGATCATCTACAAACAAAAAACTGCTTCAAGGTAAAAGTACAGAGACACGTAATTTGCACAGTTCAAAATGATTCAGGGAGTTGGTGTGTGTGTCCATTCCATTCTCCCCCCCTTAGCGTTGCTGACTTAAAAATGTATTCCTACAGCATTTGTGAAGCACTGGGAGCTCTACGCATCCAAGCTTTTAAGTCTTTTGGGGCAGGACAGCCATACTGAAATTTATGAAGCAAAACAAAACAAAGAAAACCCCTGCAACAAAAAAAAACCCCAAAAAACCTCAAATTTGGGCATTACGAGAAGGAGGATTATAATTAGCAGAAGTTTCCTCGATTACTGTAAAAGCCTGGTAATTTACTTCAGCAGTTATTTCCAACAATTCATAAAAGCCCCAAATGAAAACACAGCACCACTGCATTTCTCAAGAAAACCAAAGCCCAGCATAGAGGCACCATCCTAACAGATCACGCTGGTGCACAACGTTGTTACAGGTTTATCTGACTTAAATCGTTGGGGAGCAGCGAGCACACAAGGGCATAGGGGTGGGCAGGCAAGTTAGTGAGACAACGTGTCGCTTTGTCTACACACCTTACAAAATACACTCCTGAAACAATCCCACAGAAATAACTTCCTTCAAAAGAGACAATATCAGGTTTAAACTCATGCAAATGATGTGCTTTTTCTTAAGTAGTAATGAAACTAGTATCTGAGCAAGTGGTATAGTAAGGACAAAAGAGCTGTTAAAAATCGCCTCCTGCTCTTTCACCCATCTCAGCTACAGAATGAGGCGTGGACATTTATGAAGCACAAGTCTTCTCTTAGTAATTGCTCAGAATCCTTGTTCATCAAGGAAAATACTGTTGTCTGTACTAGTGAAAACCACTTAAAGAAATCCCATTTTTTATTCCATTTCAATTCCCTTAAGACACTTTAGCTCAATAAATCACCACCTGAATGTAAGTTCTTTATCCCACACTTCAGTTTCTAAGTCTTTGCACCATTTCATATTTAATCTGTAAAATAAATGCCCATTATTCTTAATAAAACTAAACGAATAGTCCATTATCCGTGAGCAGCTTCTTAAAAAGGCCAGCATAAGCACACAATAGGCACAAGCCTAAGTTAACGAGTTCGTTTCATTTCTCAGTATTTCCCAGCATCATCAACTGGGAAAGATGACAAATTTGAAACAGACCTGGCATAGTTTCATGGAAAACCACCAGCATAAAGCCTACCCCATTTCAGAGCTAAAACGTATCCTGAGCCTTAATATCATGAGGTTGCCTTTGTCATCAAATACGTTAAATTTTGATGCTGCACTATTATGGTTCCAATCAGAACTTCATTTCTTTGCAGGAGAAAGCCACAACCTCTATCACCAACCGAAGCAGCAGAGGACGGCTCTTTTACAGCATGGCTAATGCTCATCCTGCTCCACAGTCTTTCTACAAGGAAACCGAAGACGAGAAGGAGGGAAAAGGAGCAGGAAGGCACAGAGGCATCCTTCTTCCCACCGCGTGAGCCTGCAGGGCCACCCCTCCGGGATCAGGACCGAAGCCGGGCTGGCGGAGGAGGACGGGGAGCCCCAGAGAGCGCTCGAGTCCGGATGGAGAGAGGCCACTTCACCAGATGCTGCCTCCGAGCAGAGCTGGCGGCAGGCCCCGCTAGGCCAGCCGGGCTCTTCCCGGCCTCGGGGCTCCAGGAGAGGCCTGACAGCCCCGAGCCGGAGCTCAGCCCCACCGAGGGGCCGCGAAGGCCGGCAAACACCCGCTCCCACCCCTCGGCGGCGCGGGGCCTTACGGGCCAGGCCCCGAGGAAGATTTACAGGCCCTGCCCAAGGCCGGCGACGGACGGGGGGGGGGTGGGCTCGGGGCAGGAGGGACGGCAAGGCCTCCACCAGCCCGCCCCAGCCCACCGCCGGAGCCCAGGTCAGAGCTCTGCCCTTCCCCGCGGGAGCTCCCAGCTGCGCCGACCCCCGGGCCCAGCGAGCCCCCGCCGGGCTCCACCCCCCACCCCCCCCCAAGGTCCCGCCGGAGCGGCGTCCCCCCCAACCACGGGGCCGTGCCACCGGCCCGCCCCCCACCCCGTACCTGCGCCCCCCGCGTCAGGCCGCAGCCGCTGAGCTGCCCATGCCGCAGCTGCGCCAGGATGTTGGTGGCCGCCGCGCGGGCGCCGCGCCGGCCCCCCCCGCCGGGCCCGGGGCCCCCCGCCGCCGCCGCCGCCGCCGCCGCCGCCGCCGCCATGGCCGCTCCTCCGCTCGGACGGAGACAAACAGGAAGCGCCCCCTCCCCCCGCCGCTTTGTACGGAGCGGCGCGAGGGACGCTCCGCAGCGCCCCCGCCCGGGCCTCGCGCGCACTGCGCCGCAGGCGGGCCGCGGGGGGCGCTGGGAAATGTAGTCCGGGTGCGGGGGGGGCGCATGCGCAGAGCCGCCGCAGGGCGCGGAGCATGCTGGGAAGGAGGAGGACCCGCCGTCCACCCCCCGGCCGCCAGCCCCACGGCGCGTGGGGAGGCTGCAGCGGGACGGGGGGGCTGATCGCCACGGCCGCGTACTCGCTAGCCCTTCCCCCGCCCCTTGATCTCTGCCGGGGGGGCTGCTGAGGCGGCAGGGCCCTGACAGGAGTCGCCTCACCTCTACTCCCAAGTTTATTTCCATCAAAATACCTACATGTACTTTTTACTTTTCTTATTAATTTACTATCACCAGCTCGAGGGGGCAATTCACACACGCAGCAGAACTAAAATCCTTAGCACTGCGCCCAAGGAGCTGTCCAATCCAATGACAGAAATGACAGAATAGAGACTCGTGATCACACGAAGAGCCACCAGACAGACCTTTACCACACAGCTGCTCTGCCCCGCTGGACTCACACAACCTGCTGAGGCAGGTGCTCTGCTCCACACCAAAGCAAAACAGTGTAAATGCCTCCAAAGGTTTAGAAAAAAACAAACAAACACAAAGTCAAAGGAGACACAGTGTTGGGAAGATGAGTGCTGGGGAGCAAGTTCTTGACGAACACCCAGGCAGCAGCTCAGAGGGACCCAAACACCCCACTGTCATCTAGAGTGGCTGTTGCCTGCCCCAGGGAGCAGCCCGGCTCCGATTCTTGGTGAGACAGCAAGGACACAGCATACACTATGGATGCCCAAAATCATGACTGCTTTAAAGGCAGGCCTTAGTTCATCTTCCATTCTACCTGAAAGGAGGGTGCAGAGAGCTGGGGATGAGCCTCTTTAACCAAGTAATTAGTGATAGGACAAGAGGTAATGGCCTCAAGCTGTACCAGGGAAGGTTTAGACTGGATGTTAGGAAGTATTTCTTTACAGAACGGGTAGTCAGGCGTTGGAATGGGCTGCCCAGGGAGGTGGTTGGAGTCCCCATCCCTGGAGGTGTTCAAGAGGCGGGTTGGCATAGCCCTGAGGGATATGGTGTAGTTGGGAACTGTCAGTGGTAGGTTAACGGTTGGACTGGATGATCTTCAAGGTCCCTTCCAACCTAGACGATTCTGTGATTCTGTGATTTTAACTTCCCTTTGTTGTACAAGGAACAATACAACGCAATGGGGACACCGGGGATTAACATGATGCTTAACAGCACTGCCTAACCCGTGCTGTGATGGCATCCAGGTGATGCATTTGGAAGTTTTACAGTATCGGGTTTTACATCACTTCTCACCACCATGAATAATGTGTGGGCCTGATGATGATCACAGTTTTATTTGTAAAAAGCAAGATCTGTTAATGGATGACTTGCTGTTTAGATAAATTGCTGTTCACAGAAAGCCACTAAGCACTGCATTTGAAGAAATGCAAACGTAGCAATCTTTTCACTTGCACACTCACACTGACCCAAATACAAAAGGCTGCTCTGTCCCCTTTCCTAGTGCTTCCCCTGCCCCGCCTCCCTTGCTTTTTGGTATGTTTTTTGCCGTTTGCCAGCAATTCATGCGAAGGTCTGACTCTTTTTCCTCTACCTTCTCCTTTGTTAGCCCCATTAAATTAGTCTTTCAGAAGGTGTTTGACCTTCCATCAATCCACAGCCTCTCCAAAGCCAAACAATTATTTTTGAAATACTTCAGAAAATCTGGCCTTATGGGTTGGGCTTTGCAGGCTGCTTAGAGTGGAGGCAAAAACCAGAAAAACAAACAATTACAAGGACAGCCTTGACAGAAAATTCTAAATTTGGTTTCTGTGCTATCTTTCACAACTCGACAAAAATCCAGTTTCCTTCCAGCCTTTGGCAGATGCCATGAGTATGCGCTGTAGGTGGGACCTTTTGAGTGTTGACCTGCCTCGTTTGGAAGCCATCCAAAATTGCCACTACCCATCTGTGTTTCACACACATCTCATTTTGGATTCCTGACAAAAACTCCTCTATGTTCTGTTAACATGACCAAGCGCTCACCATATTGCTTGATTGGAGCTCTCCCTCCAGCTGGAATACACTAAAATAGATCCGCCATCTCTTCTCACAGATATCCTTCATTGTGAGGCCCCTGGGAGGAGTGGCAGCAGGAGATGACAAGTTTTGGCTTTATTTTTTTTCCCAGCTGACTTGTGATAGTAATTTTGAATCCATCAAGTTCTCACTAACAGCAGAACCTCTTATGTTATACATACACGGAATGGAATCTGATCTCTTGTGGGACAGCCAGACACTGACGATTTCATCCCACCATCCCTTAGAGAGATTCCCAAACATCTGTCCTTCACCACATTGCCTACGAAACAGCACAACTTGTACATGTGCCACTAAGGTTCAAGCATGCTCTCTGCCCTTCAGCAGCTAGGCCAAGCCATACAGTTTTCCATTTAAAGAAAAGGCTTACTAAGGATCCAAAGAAATCATATCACAGTTCTTTCTGTTAAAAGAAAGTCTTAGTAAGATGGTAGTCGCTCTCAAATACTGGAACAAACCAAAACTAAGGCTGTCTTGTGTTGTTCTGACTCATCCATCCTGTAGCATTAATCAAGATCCATCCACACTCACTGTAGAACTGTGGACAGATCAGTTCTTTCAGCTCCAACTGTGCTTTGGAAAGATCGTACCTCCTAAGGCTTCTGCTACTGAAGCCTCATAGGTGAGGGTACCAAAATGCTGTGGTTAGCAGAGATCTACTGTGTTGGTAATCTGCAGCTTGTCCCATAAATCCTTATTTTCCTCTACTTCATGGGTGGGGCAATACTGAGAAGAATCAGGACCGAGCACTGAGCTAAGCCATTGCAGAAGGCCTGCATTTTGTCTACAGATTAGACAATGCATAGTGTATGAGATACGAGCAGCTGGAAAAGAAAAAGATAACATTATGGTTACAAGGAGCCACTGACAAATGCTCCATCTTTGGCTAAGAATGCCTCAATTTTAGGGTGTTCCACTCTTAGTACCTCCCCTGCAACAGCTGTCCCACCTGCTAAAAGGAAAGAAGGGCCTGTAGAGGTTATCAGTCCTTCCAATATGTCTGTCTGTCCAAAGTTGCAAGTGTCTGTTAATGCTGTTTACTCACAACTGCAACAGGATTTCCCTCCGGAAGAGTGCAGATTTTATGTAACTTTACAGCACTAGTGCAGATCGAGACAAAACCAAGTTTCTCAAATCAACCCCATACCAGCAAAGACTGGGCATTCACCCAGTTGTATTTAACTGTTTCACTGGCCACATGGATTTATATATCCTGTATCTCTAACCCACTCAAATGACTACAGCTTGTTTGTGCTTGCTCCAGACTCCTCACTTTCCAGCAGGCTTGAACAAAGTCCATCACTCTTCTGCCCCCTTTTTTCCTTTAGAAATAAAAATTCTTTGTAACACTGCTGATTTCTCTCTTTCTGTAATTGCATACATCTGTCAAAAACACTGATAACACACTTAACAGTTCAGATTTGTCAAGTCAACTGGTCATCAAGAGGTTTCACGCTTTTCACCTGGTAAGAAAAAGACAGAAATGAGAGGAAGGGTCACAAGGAGTTCTCTCACTGCCTGCTGCAGGGAGCAGCTTATGAACATCTGTTCAGCTGTCTCCTGCACCAAGGGAGAGCTGCATTTCACTCTGAACCAAGTCCCCTTCCATCCTACCCTTACACACGCTACACATACGGCTCAGCTGGTCCACCCTGAGGCCAACTTCACTGACCGGAGTGGCTGATGCGGAGTTACACAAGCGAGGCCCCAAAGGGAAGTTTAAAAGAGGAAGGAAATGGGAACGTTTCATAAGAAAAGCATGTTACATTCTGTAAGAATAAATCAAGCTCCACTGCAGGGTAAATCAAACCTTTGCTAGTCCACACTCCACCTCAGTTTACAGATGATATTACCTGGCTGCTTACTAAACCAGTTTCAGGCAGGTGGCACTGACCCCCACTGATTCTACATCCAGGGGAACAGAGCACTCTTCCGTGTTGCAAGTGCTCTCCTCCCCACAGGCCATCCTTCACACCCAGCAGAATGCTAGCTCTACAAATCTGGGCCTCCACCTCAAAATCAACAGGTTTTCTCGACTGGTCATTAATCTGTCGAGCAAACCACGTGTTCCTAAAGAGGCCAAAGGGAAAAGGTGGAGCACATCACAAAGGAAACTTGTAGGCTCAGAAGTGAAGTCACAGCTAGCAATCCCTGCTTTTCCCCTTATGACAGGCAACTGCTCAGGCTCATTTTTATAGAGCAAAGTAAGCTGTGGACTGTGAGTAAGCCTGTAAAACTTCCAATACGAACTCACAATGAAATAAACAAGGTACCTCTGACCTGTAGACTTTTCTTTCTCTTTCCTAATACCTGTGTGCTATTCAGGCAACCAACTGGTTTGAGATTATCAACTTTACAGCATTAATAGCTGATACCCAAATCACACCTCATGAATGAGCAGTAGCAGAATTTAATGGGAAGCTATTTCACTTCATAATACAATTCACATTGTGAGGTACGACACTTCCATTATGAAACTATAAAAATATATTCCCAGAGTCTGAATCAAGTTCAATAATTTAAACTTATCATGAAAACAGAATCAGGTGTTATCTAGGAAGACCTGTCCCAGTACTGCAAGTTTAGAGTTAAAAGATTGACTTGGGCAACTCAAGAGGGAGTGTGAGCTCTTCTTAAAGTTCCTCTTTTCTCCATCTTTCTCTGAAGAGGCATCTTCAGGGTCTTTTGCTCTTTCCCCTTCACCATGGTCAGAAGCTCTTTGTAAAGTGAATTTCTTGTTTTTCTTCAGTGAGTAAAATTCCCGCATCAAGTCTTCCACCTCCCACTGCTCTTCCTTACGCTTCCTACAGCAGTGTAGCGCAGCAGGGTCTATAGGATGAGCTTCAGTGTTGAAGACGTATCCTCCAGCATTCAGGACACATTCCCCGTATGGTGTAATCACCACATCAAAGACTGATCCATCATTGTGAATGAAGTTGTCTGGGTCAAACAGCAGGTACAAGTATTTTACTGTTTCAGCCAAAAAGAAGGATTCCATGCGATTATCCAGCCTGTGATCTCTCAAGTCTTTGATCTACAAGAGAAAAAATACAGTAGGTTACAGTTATATTGTTAGGGGGAAAGGCAAAACCAGCTTGCAATTAATTTCAGTTAAACAGCACAGTATGGCACCAATTCACCCTGTATTTTAAACAGCTGTATGCAAATACATCAATAATGTTTTAAATTAGCATAGTCTAGTGATAAGGAACAGGAAACCAACAATCAGGAGAAACACATTTCCTACCTGCATAAGGAGAAGAAGGGTAAGTAAGTTTTCCATCATTTCCCCCACTAAAAAAAAATCATAAGGCTATTACCTACTTCCCAAATAACAAGGCCTAATTCCCAATACTTATAAGGAGTTTTTTTGTAAACTAGAGATTGATAGTATGTTTGAAATCTTCTACTAAATTATTTTAGAGAAATCACTCACTGCAGTTCTCCTGTGTTTGATCAGATTTGCATGGCATAGCAGGAAAGCACAATCACACAACTGGCAGGCAGAGTGTCTGCACATAAGCCTTCCCACTGAGCTGGAACACCGAGTACCGACCAAGGTACTGGAGGCAGGAGAAGCTTCTGATGCTCTCCCATGTTTTGAGTTCTGGTGCCACAGCAAGTGACAGAATTTGTCCCACTGTTCAGGCTGCGAGGGAAGTTACTACCAGAAACATGACCAGCAGTTACCCAGATCAGCTTCACAGAGAAATACAAGGGGTTTGTTTGAAAAAAGAAGTCATGTTCCAACCACAGTGATCACTTGACTCAATGGCAAAACATCATTCATGAGAACACTTTCTAAAAGCTGATTTTTTGCAGCCACTTAGCCAACTCAGCAGTTGACTCAGCACTTACAGTTGCAAATCCACAGTCCACCTTGCTGATTTTCTCTATGGACTCCACTGCATCTCTTCCCAGTTCTAAGAGCGTGGGATCTCTCGTAGCACGGTACAGATACATTGCACTCTCAATCAGCTCTGCAAAAAATCCCCAAACATTTCCAACCATAAAGATTACCAAACCACGCACACAGGGAAGATGAGATATTCCTTGAACTAATTTAAAAATACTACTTCAGGATGATCAGGAAAACAGTCTAGCTTGCCTTGGATTTCCTCTGGCTCAAAGCACAGATACTTGCTTTTACTAAGGATGTGCTACAAAGAAATTCACTCTAACCAGAACGCATCAGCTCAGGTAAGAGTGAATCATGCTCCCCTCCCACATTCAGGGAGTGGGAGGGGAGCAAGAGAGAAAAGGATTAAAACTCAGTTGTCAAAGGAAGAAAAGAAAGATGCTTCTAGAAAGGCTTGCAAACAAGAAATTCAACCCCCCAAATACAATTTTTAAACAACATCACAAGCCTCTGAAACAGGGGTATCTAAGATACCATGAAAACAGGCACTAGGGAAATACTCTATATACGCAACATATGCACTGTGTTGTGTTTACTTCCTAAAGAAACAGGTCTTTTTGGTTGCTGTAATACCTCTGAAAGTTAATGCTGATGAGTATTTTTGGTAGAAGTGTCCAATATGGGTGTCACCTGAACACTCAGACCAAAAGGAAATTAATTATTCTCATTTACAAAGTTTTACTGATCAGGTGCGGATTTTTTTAATTGCAGTATCACAGACATCACATAACCCGTCTTATAGGTTGAGCTTTACTAGTGCAACTGGAATTAGTTTAATTCAGGAACTCAACAGAACTAGAGTGGTCTATTCATACCCACTTTCACTTCCTAAATTTAAAGGACACAGGCAGTCACATTAACGTTTTGCATGACTTTAAAACATCCCCTGTCAGACAGTCTAACTCTTAAACATGTCAAATCCTACATCGTGAGCCCAATTCATTAACAGGCCCCTGTTACATAGTAACACTACAGTTTGCTTCCTTTAAAAGGTAGCCCTGCCCTTGTGAAGGCAGAAAGCAGAATGTGTAGCTTTGACTATGGAAATCACTGGTAAAATGCACGCAGGAACTAAGTCAAAGCAAAAGTGGGGAGGAGCTTTTGAAAGGCAGGTGTTGCTAACATTTGATCTTACCACCAGAGCCAAAGCAGCACTCCATGCTCCTCTTTATTTTATTTCTGCTTACCAGGCCTGAGTGGATATCCTTCCCTCTTGTCCACCGTGTAGCCCTGGGGAATGTTGTAGAACTCAGGCAGCCCACCAAACTGCTTCCAGACAGTGTAATAGTTGAGGAAGGTTCGCATGGCATTATCTACATCTCCAATTAGGCTCTGAGAGAGAGGAAACAATTAACAAAGCAACATCTGGGTGAAGAAGAAACAGCCCAGGAATTGATGCAATAACACTGCTATAGTCAAAGCAAGAGATAGTGACAGAACTGGGCTGTTCAGCAGGTCTGAGCAGTGTAACTAATACTCAGGCACGATGCCTTAAGAATAGGTAAGACTGAAGAGGAGACAGATGCTGCTTTCTGTTGGATCACAATCCGCACACCTGAAATAATATGAAGTCTCTTTGATTTTTAGTTTGCAGAAGCTTGCATTTCTTCAGTCAACATTTCTTTTAGTCAGTCACAGCATCCAGTCTATTTCAGTAGGGATAACAAAGACCCAGACCAAACCTAAGCACTGATGAGAAAGCAAACCTCTCAATGGGAAAGCATTCACACAAATAAAGCATTTATGAGGTGGTGGAAAAAGAGGTGTGATTGCCTTTTTCCTTAGGTTCCCACCTGGATTATGAGACCACTGTCAGTGGAGTTTGCTACAACAAAACTGCTCTCCCATCACGGTTAAGCGGAGACTTTTTTTATAGACCATAGATAAAGTCAAATTATCTACAGGCTCAAATCTACAGGCTCAAACTACTGTAGATTTTACCAGAGATCAAAACAAACTTTTAATCAGCACATACCCACATACGTGGGTTATATTTGTAACTTTTATATTAAAGGCTGACCCAAGACAGATGACCATATGCTACTGGTATGACAGCTCTTACCTGTAGGCCTGGCCAGTAGGCTTCCAGGGACTGAAAAACAGGCATGGACACTGTTCCTTTGTACATCTGAACCCAGAGGTACCAGTCATCAAACTTTGTGTAATTTTTGATAGCTTTGTTATATTCTATAAAGAAACATAGATGGGTAGGTAATTCAACAAAAAAGTCCTTTTTTAAGAATGAGAAGCCCCTTTTTCAAGTCAAGCCATGTCAAGTGAATGACTTCTCAGGATGCTCACTTTGGTAACTCTTTGTTATCACAGGTTTTTCAAAAGTATTACAACAAATGCTTCAGGAACAGTCTTGAATGTACCCTATTAGGTTCTTCATCTTCTTCTTCCAGTCCCACATGCAGAGTTTTCACAGGTGCAGTCAAGGAGGCATTCCTGAGACCCTTCACACAGAAAACAAACTGCTCACCTAGAAACATGGACATCAGCTCCTTGTCCTGCAGGAGAATGGCTCCTTTCACAAGGTATTCAAAGTAGGAGTCCACTCCCGCCCCAATGCCAGCATCTTGGGCCACCCACTTGGCCGTTATCACATCAATGTGGTTACCGACCTGGAACAGTGAGGGAGGAGGAAAGAGGGAGTTAAAGCAGAAATAAAGCACTACTAAATTATAAGTTAAAAAAATCCCCACAACACCACCACACAAGAAAACGTTGACCTTTTTTCAGACCGTCTATTTCCCAGATTCACAATGTCCATTCCAACTAGCATTTACTCCATTACAAGCCAGATTTATCAGAGAAGTACAAACTGCAGAAAATATAACTTTGGAAATTTATGCTCATGATACAAACGCTGCACTGAACAAAACAAAACAAAACACCACTATGCTACTGTAAAAATGCACAATTTCAACATGATGTGTCTGGTCCTAATTCCAATCTTACAAAAGAGTAGAGAAGGATGAAGAGGAAGAGATTCAGAGATGGAGGCCAAGGATGTCAAAGGCATGAGAGCTGCCATGCTAATAATTAAATAGATCCTTTAATCCTGAGACTCTTCAGCCTAGAAACAGACCCAGCTGATGGAGAACAAAATACACAATCGTGACTTGCTTAGCAAAGGAAAAAAAACCCCAGCTATTCAGTTTCTTGAACAAGGATTAGGCGTATAGCTATAGAAATTAACTGAAGAAAGACTGATCAGGAGATAGTAAACACAGAAATAATGCTTCTAGCTCTGGATATTCCTAAAACACCAAAGCTGTCGACTGGTAAAATATCCTGGTACACTTGCCATGCCCTTATTTTCTTTGGTAGGCCATTGTCCCACGAGGCATTAGACAGACCTTTTATCTGTTACAGCTGCTGTTACAAAAACTGCAATACCCAGCAGAAGGCATTTGTCTCCCAACCGCATCTGTTACAAACCAGAACAATGGTGTCATGTTGGATTGTACCACTGAAGCAGAGATGTGGATGCTGCAGGTGTTCAGGAACAATGTCAAACAGACGCCTTCAGCCCAGTTATTAGCACTGTGGTTATTTATCTAGTTCTATCTCATCTCTGTTTATGCTCTTTTATGCTTAGAATTGCATCCACAAAACTATAGAAAAAGCAGGCCAGCAAGTTCAAAGTCCATTCCTCACTCACCAGCCCAATATCTGAGCGATTTTTCCACAGTGCCTTCAAAGCCTTCCTGGCAACATCTTCAAACACTGGGTCACCAGTAAGGTGGCTTAAAGTGGCAAATTCCACTATAAATGTACCAATTCCAGCAGTACAGGTAACTGGGGTCTCCCCGGGGTTTACTCCATGCAGCAAGTTCACTGTTCCATATGGCATCCCAGTTGGGGTCTGAAAAGCTGAAACAGTATTTTTGGTTCACAGAGGCGTTCACTGTCATGTTTGACAGACTGTCAAGCAAACATGTGCCTCACATTCCACTACACACGGGCAAGAAATGGGACTGGAGCAAATGCAATAACTGCAAAGAACGAAATGAGTAGAGTGTGATCGCGGGAGGGGCAGGGAGGGTACCCTCAGTGAGACACAGTCCTGGGAAGGTACTGCAGATCTTCTCCACCCTGCCCAGAGCAGCAGAGCGCGGCCCGCTTTTTACAGCGCAAGCAGCGTAGTCAAAATGCAACTAGACACACTGGTCAGCAAAGTGCAAACACTGAGCTTGTGATTACTCCATGGCAGCCCAGGGTGCACACCACACAAGGGAACAGTGCCATGCCCGCAGGGCGGCCCACAAAGGAGTAGATAAGGCTGCATCTTCTTGTCTTTACAAGCTGCTGTTTCAAAGCCTTTATTTATTATTTATATTAAATATATTTCCCCTCAACAAACTAATGTGTTAAGAGCATACAACATTTAGCATGCATAAATACAACTGGTATCATGCCCTTCACAATGTTTGCCCCACCAGCTAAACTTGCTTTGAGCTCAGGGAACGCAGGAGTGTTTTATGAGTTCACACACCAAGCAGTGTCACCTTCAGACACACCAGTCCCCTCAGGAACCACGGCACGGTGACACAAACTGGACAAGTTCTCACCCGGTAAGAGTTTGCGAGCTGCTTCCTCCGCCATCCTCAGGAGAGGTCCGGAGCACGGCCAGCCCACTTCTACTTCAACACCAGCCTTCTTCGATAGCAAGTGAGCGGAGAGGAGACCACCCACCACTGGAAGGTGCACAGTAAGAATCCCATTAAAGAATGTGGGGAGGAATAAAATCTGATACCAGCTGTATTTATCATGACGCAGAGGCAGCATTTACGAGGAAGAAAAGTGAGATGGCTCACCCTTAACAGCCTAAGAATGGTTTGCTTCTTCCAGCCTGTTTGCAATGGGTAGCAGATATATTTCTTCCACTATTTTAGAAGCATCAGATCCTACTGGCCCTACTACACCTGCACTGTCCTGCAGACAATCAGAGAGCTAACAGTATAATGAACATGAACCTCTATGAGAGGAATTGTTTCACTGCTTCCAGACAGCTCAATACTATGTTTGTGTAAAGTAATACAGCATACCTTCTTAAATTCCTTGGAGAAAAGTGTCTAGGCCAGAGTCAGGAATTTCAGTGTGACTGACAGAGGCAGGGAGTTATCAGCCCTTTTCACAGGCTTGTCTACTGTCTCATAACAAGCACAAACAAAGAAATTACACTGCTGCAAAAATTGGCTTCACGATATTTGACAGGAGAAACAAAAAAAAAGCACAACAGTCTTGTTCCCTGACAGTGTCTTTTAGTTGGACAGCACTGAAGCAGTTAAGCAGTTAACCAGGTATAACACTCCAAAGACCTTTTCGATTTCCAAGAAAAAGACAAGTTTCACTTTATGACGCTAAAGCAAGAAATTAACAATCTCTGTTCCAAAACAGTATGTAAAAAAAGGTAGTATACAATTTGTACTGTTTCAGTGGAAAACATGTTTATTCCAAAGCTCAAAACCTGGCACCAGAATATTGAAACTGCCACGTCTACTTCTATGTGCATTGAGGCAGGAAGCAAAAAGGTGAGGTGCAAAGACAAAACGGAAGTGACATTTGTTTGGGATTTTGCTGTTTGTTTACGTGTCCTGTTACACTGCCTTACAAATTCATTCTGACCACTACCTTGCAGTGCCTCTGTGTACAGTTCGGAGACTCATATAGGAAGGAAATCCAGCATGAACACCACGGAAGAAACCCACCTCACCTCGAATGTTAGTTTCAAAGACAGATGCATTGACATCAATATCAAAATCCACCCCTTCCTGCAGCACACTGACAACTCTCTGGAACTCAGAAACATTCCCCAAGATCTGCAGAGGGAGCAGGACAACAGAGAACAAGGCTTAGAGTTCACACGAAAACAAAGGTGCAATTCAATGTTAGGAGCTCATTCTAGTCTTGTTTTACTATTTTGTGAAATCATTAATTACAAATAACACAAAAAAAGTAACTGACAGTTTAATCTCCTTTCAAAGCAATTTCTTCACACACTTTAGGTCTTTATTGCAGAGTTAGGAGGTGTCAGGGGTGGGGAGCTCTGGCCACCCGCCTCCCAGGGCTGGAGCAAAGTGAAATGCAAAAGCTCCTTGGTCAATTAATAACCGATTTTCCATCACTACCGCGTAAAAACCAGGTATGAAGGAGGCTGGCAGCGGCCTTGCGCGGGCTGCAGGCCGGGCTGCTGCCGCGGGCGTGCCCAGGGCCGAGCCCCGGGGGTGGGGGCAGCTCGTACTCACTAGCAGCGTGTCCAGGGCGTCGATCAGCGTGAGGGAGAAGCTGTGCGAGGAGAGAAGCGCGGTGAGGCCCGGCAAAACGGGACTGGGGGCGGGGGGGGAGCACGCCCAGCAGCGGGGCGCCCCAGGCCCGGCCCCGCGGTGAGGCGGGGACAATGCCCCGTCCCGGGGACGGCCCCTACCTGCCCCAGGTGTCCTGCCCGTCGCACGTCAGCGGCCGCAGCTCATCGTAGGGGAAGGCGCTCTCCAGGTAGTGCTCGTAGGCGTGGTAGAACATGGCACGCACCCGCTCCCTGAGGCACAAGCACAGACCGCTCAGGCTCGGCCCCGGCCCCGGGCTCGGCCCCGGCCCCGCACTCACCTGTAGGAAGCGACGTCCAGCCCCGGGGCGACCGCGCCAGTGCCCGCCGGCGGCGCCGGGAGCCGCAGCGCCCAGAGGCAGAGCAGGGAGCCGAGCCAGCGCAGCATGGCCGCGCCCGCCGCCGCCCCGCCCCGGCCGGCCGCCAGCCAATGGGAGCGGCGGGGCGGGCGGCGCATGCGCACACGGCCGGAAGCGGCCCGCGCGGCACCTCTGCTTCCGGGCGCTGGGGGAGGGCGGCAGAGGGCGGCTGGGGCCGGGTGCGGTGCTGTGCTGTTCTCTGCTCCGCTCCTCCGCCGTCCCGCCCTCCTGCGGTAGCTGTCGCCAGGACGGGAAATAGCTGCAGTTACCTGGGCACAGATGGGGGAGCTTCCTGCGCTCCTTCACCGGAGGCCGTAGCTCCCCGCCGCAGGGGCTTGGGGGGACGCCCGGGGGCAGCAATGAGCCTCCTGGGCGGGGCGAAGGCGCTGGGGGAGCTGGCGGCACTGGAAGGGCAGCTCGCACACCTGAAAATAAATGTAATAAATACTGTGGTATTTTTATAGCAGTGATGCGTTACCACTGATGGTACCAGCTGCTTGGGAAGCACTTGTCCCATTGTTACAAAATTATTTTACCAAACAATGTTTAACTTCGTATTTAACAAGGCCTGAGCAATTAAAGCGTAGGGAGAAGATAGCCTGACCTTGAGAATAGATACATCCTGGCAGAATTGCTTAAACAAGGCGGATAAGAAAGAACAGCTTGGTCAGACAACAGAGTTGGAAAACATCCAAGGAGAAGAAACTGTGCTTAAAAGACTTGTGACCATAAAAAGGAAAAAGGAGTTGGGGGATAACTCCCCAAACAACCACCCAAGACCCCTGCAAATGTGTAGTGTAGTTTTGCAATGCCAGCATTATGCAAATATAGTAGATAGGCAGAAAGGCAGAGATTTCTTGGAAAATGTATGAATATTCATGTCTTTAAGGTACATAAAGGATGAACTTTTGTTTCAGTGCATACACGTCAGGTGGAGCAATCCCCCGTGCATCCAGCGCTGCAATAAAGAGAATGCCTGCTTCTTACTGCTATGCTGGTGGTAAGAGGTTTATTCCTAATTTTGGTGACACCGTGTGGGAAGAGGAGAAGGTGCCTGGCACTGCTTCTGTGCAATTCCTGTCTGGCAGTGAGGCTGGAAATGGCCCAGGGTATTTGTGAAGCAATTGGGAGATTCCTAGCCTGTAAGCCTTCCTCCTAACAAACCATCCTCATGTTCTTTCTCTCTCTAATTCAAATCCAACTTGCAGTGAGTTTTCTGTGATGCATCAGGACCTGCTTCAGAGAAGCCAGCGTCCGGACCCGTGCGTGGAGCCGTGTGGTGGTATCGCCCTTCCACGCTGCAAGTGGGCTTCAAATCCTGGCGTATTCCCCCGTGTCAGAGCAGGACTGGCTCGGCGGCAGCTGGGATCGAGCAGCCCAGTTCCCTGCAAGAGGAGTGAGTCCCTGGGGGTATCGGAGCTGTGGCTTATGTCAGGGAAGATTTCCGAGCCTGTACTCCCAGCGTGATTACATTGATTTTAACACCCTGCTGTCTAACCAGCAGGTTGCGTTTTAACATCAGAGCAATTGGCAGGACTCTCTCTACACCTGCATCTTCAGGCTTTGATTGATCCACAGTAAATCCTTCCCTTTCTCCCGCATATGTGCCCATAGGTGAGGAGGAGTGAGGTGGGACCCTGGCAGGGAGAGCAGAAATGAGAAGCGATAAGCCAGTCCTTTGCCTGGCAAAGTGGCAGTGTGTAGAAATCAAAACTAAACCAGCTTGCTTGCAGGAGAGGAAGGGACACAAATAACCCAACACTTCTCATCTCATGCCGGCGTTGAGCATCAGGGAGGGCTGGCTGTTGCTTGATGTTCTTTGACTAAATAAACCCACTTTTACCCCAAGGCTCCTCACCCGGGGCCATCCCACTAGGTGTCAGTGCACACTCGCGTACCAGCGTGGCTGCACGCAGCTCTGCTCCGGGGAGGCAACAAAAAGCCACCGAGTAATTTCGATGTATTGTTCATTTGCTGCAGCTGTAATTTAGGTTTCTGGGGCCATTTATCATAAAGCTGTCTGCTTTCTTATTCCATGGCTCAAGGCTGCTGGAGTATATCTTGCTGTGTTCCTGGGAGAATCAAACTATTGGAGCTGATTTCACTAAAAGCTGTCACAGTACATTACTGGAGCACATTTTATTAAAGTTCATTTTCCAGACTTAAATTTAACAGTGTTCTAGACCACTGTCATTTACCATATACTGGAACAGTAATTTCTCTATCAAAGTCAGTTATTGAATTCTAAAAGTTGACTGAAGTATTTTTGAAACAGATACAGTATGTGAGTTGAAAGAAAAACATGACAAGACAGAGGCAGAGCTGTGTCCCTCCACCAGCATCAGAGGGAGAGCGGGAAGGTGGCAGCGCACTGCCACCGTGGCCATGGAGGAGGCGACTCCATGGAGGCAGCATCACGGGCACTAATTGCACTAATTGAAGTTTGGTAATCAGTCGCTGCACCCCGCTAAGCACTTGTAAAATATTTACACGGAAGAAATGCAGCTAACTATAACAGAGTTGAGCTGTCCATTGCAAAAGAGCTTTCTGTCTCTCGACCTGCAAGTGCTGTGAATAAGCAAAGACCAAAACAAGGGATGAGCTGAGGTTGGTGTAAATGGGCCTGAATCGCTGCTGCAGGGACTGACGGGCAAGAGAGCAGCGGCTGGGAGAGCCAGCTGGATCAAAACTGAGTTGGTTGTGAGAAAGCTGCTTTTGGTGCAGTGCTCATCACCCTCCTTACTGCTTCTGAGAGCACTTCAGGCAGCTGAGCACCCTGGGGTGGGTTTGGGAGGCAGCCAGGGCTGTGTCCTCCCAAGCATGTGCTGCTCTGCCTCCGGACATAGCCACAGGTATATGGCAAGCCCCGCTGAAGCAAGGTGACTTTGTTGTTGCCACCACAAGCTGCACCACAGAGGGATGAGAAAACTGGCTGTTGAGGGCCGGGTGAGAGCTGCTGCCATTGCCAGAGGGGAGGGCACCTTGTTGGAGCTCAGGGTGTCGCACAGCCCAGGCTGCTGATGCTGCACAGCCCCTGTGCCTGGGATGAGCTGCGGCTCCTGGGTGGTGGTGTGGCAATCACCTGCATGTTTATGAGTAAACACAACTACAGCTGGTGGGATGGAAATTACTGGGGGGAAAGAGTGGTTTTCAACGTGGCTGTGGCATATACTAGAGGAATATTAATGTGGTCTGTACATAATATCATACAAGTTACATAAGCTTTGATGCAATAAATCAAAGAAGATGTGGGGAGTGGTGCTTCCAAATGGACAGAGCACGTTACTAAAATATTTAGGTCGCATCAGAGTTAAGTGCTTCTTCAGATGCCTCACTCCAGCTTGTCAGGCTTTCTGTCTTTATGAAAAGGCCACTGGCAAAATAATACAAAGTTTCATTTGGATGTGGGAGAGTCTGTAATTATAGGGGCGTTTAACACTTTGGTTTATGACATCTTCAGGCTGAGGACTTATTTACTACTTGCTATTACCATAAGTGGTGCTGTTGCCCTGCTTGCAATTTTGATGCCCCATTAAGATGGAAACTATGTAAATCAGGATCGTCCATTAATATTTATAATTCATGGTGGAATGTAGGAGTTTGTCTGTAATGAGAAGAACCGTAAACAGGAGTTTTATGAACACTGAAAACTGTTGCTAAGGTGGTTCTCTTGAAATAATTTTCCTTTGCAGCCGAACATCAATTCTTAATTTTAGTAGCATGCATAGCAGGATGGAAACAATGATTGATTTTTCTCCAAGTGCTGTGGGCTGCTTCAGTCGAGATTTCACTATAAAAGACTAGACATTTCCAATTGCTTTTTATAAGTTCAGAATTGATTTTATTTGTTTAGCACCCGACTAACATAATAAAAGAAGAGACAAGAAATACATCCAAACACAAGACACAGAACACCTGTGGGCTACCTGGTTTCTCACCTTCCTTTTGGTGCCATGATTTTAAGCCACGCTGCAATTTAAAAAATAGAGCTGCCTAGCTGTGACTGGTGAGGTGTCCCACTGCTTCACAGCCCTGCTCTCCCAGGCAGGGAATATCAACAGAGTAGGTCCCGCCAAGGTGGCACTTAGCAAGTAGAAATGACAACAAAAGATGAGAAAGGAAGAGCTGATGTGGCATCACTCCACCATGCAGCTTCCCTGGCTTCAACTGGTTCTCTTTAAAGCTCTTACTGATTTTAATTTCACTAACTAATTTAACTAACCAGCATAGTTGCAGAAACTGTAGGTAAGCACCACCCAGAGAATTAATGCAGCGAGAGCTCCTATTCCAGACAGGTCTCTTCCAAACAGGGTCATGCAGAAGCTGTTTGCACTGTGTTCACAAAGAATTGTGGCTCTTCACAGAGTTTGAATATTTTATGCAAGTCTGTCTTGCCGTTGGGATTTTGACAAGTGAGAAAGCAAAAATAAAACCGAGTTAGCATTGATGTGTCTTGGTTTTTAGTAGGGGGATTTATGGCACCCACATTACATGACATCGATAAAGTCCAAAGCTGCCACACTCAGGTGAATGAAGTTTCATTTTCTTTATCTGAGCTAGGATTTTCCCATAGGGACTGTGACTCTGATATTTTTTTACCGCAAAGGTTTAGAGGTGTTCAGATGATTGGTGTCTGTAGAATACAGATAGGTGAACAGAGGATAGGCAGCATTTCATTTCTCTTTTACATAAATTCATCATGTCCCCAAGGGCCAGGGAGCGGGTATGCAGCCTTTGGGTGCAGTCAGGGGAGAGGTGTGGGTCTGTCTGCTGTCAGCCCCTTATGCCACGAGAGTCAGGGATATCCGCAGAGGGACTGCCTTCTGCATCTTTTATTTTTCTTGGTGGGCTTGCAAAGATAGAAAAAAAAAAAAAAAAGAAGGGACAAGAAGGATTATTCAGCCTTACGCATGGTGGGAAAGGGGTGGGAAGTTTGGTTATCAGCACCAGTGCAGCCAGGATTTTGACCCTGAAGTTCAAAAACCTTGTACGTCTGGGAGAACCCCCCACCTTCCATATTTGCATGGAGAACATGGTAAGGAGGACTGAGTTTACAGCTGGAGAGAAACAATGAGAAAACCCTCCTGTGGCTCTCTGGAAACACAGAGAGATGGCAGAGACATTTTATTCCCTAGTTTATGACCGTGTAGAACAAATTCACCGAAACCTGTCACTGAGCAAGGATCTCCTGCTGTTAGGTAAAGGTTGGAACAGAGGTGAGTTTGTTTCTCAAAGCAGGAGACAAGGACTGTGCTGGAGCGTGTAACTGCACTGGTAACTGCTGCCAAAGCGGGTGCGGGACCAGGGGGAGGCGGGTTTGGAGCTGCTGTGGGGCTTTCCCTTGTATTTGGGAAAAGGGAATTCTGTCCAGAGGTTTTGGGGTGGGGGGGACAGGGGAGGAAGGAGGACACTGCCAGCAGCCACGCTGGGACAGTCTGGGCTCAGGCTGGGGCTTGCACAGGAGCCTGAGTGGCAGAGAATACAGCCTGCTCCTGGCTGACACCTTTCTGTGGTGTGACCTGAGTTGCATGGAGATGCACTGGAACAGATCTGGAGGAGTCACTTCTCTGAAAGCAGATCTTTGCTTTCAACCTAAAGCTACTTTATTGCCACTACACAGTGTGTGTCATATATATGACATATATTAAGGCAGTCAGGTGACAACCCTCATGGCTACCTTCTGTCCCTAGGCTTATTTTCTGATGTCATATATATGACATATATTAAGACAGTCAGGTGACAACTCTGATGGCTGCCTTCTGTCCCTAGGCTTATGTTTTGATAGGGGTAAATAGTAAGCTCCTCCCTGGTACTGTTGTTTCAGTCTGCTTGGGGTAATAATCTGGCAAACCCTGAAAGACATTGTTCTCTATGAAAATTACTTTGATAATTGCCCATTTTGTGACACTGAAATTACCATTAAAACAGCACAATCAATCTCTGTAAATGGTCATCAACAGAAGGGACCCCCCTGCAGTTCTTGGGAAGGGGATGGTTTGCAGTGGGAAGCCAGAGCAGAGGGAAGCCCCATCCCTGCTGGGATCTGTAGGGTTTTGTCACTGGTTCCAGTGACATCTCCTGTGGGGCTGTCTGCTCCTCAGGGCTGGCTCACAGGAGCCAAAGCCACACGAAGAGCACCGATGCCTGGTCCTCGCACAATCTGTGTGAGACCCATGTGCTGGCTGCACCTTGCTCCTCCCTACAAGAGGATCTGGGCAACTAAATACAGCCAAACGCAGCTCAGGCTTTGTTAATTCTCAGTCTTTCAGGGATCCCATCAATTGCCTGAGAGAGAAATCACAGTTGGGTTTTCTGGAATAAATACCTGCTTTTTTTTGTCCATGCTGTTGGCATGTGCCTTCAAAACTTACATCCCTCTTTCTGCACTCACGCTGAATAGAGTAACCTCCTCCTTGTGAGGTCCTGGCCTCCTTTCCTGGGCATCTACCATAATGGCTTTTTCAGTGTCTCATCCATGTTTGATGAGAAGGATTCAAGCAGCAAGCTGATTTCGTTAAAAGCTCTCTTCTTCCTGTAGGTAGAGGCCTCTGAAGAAGAGGGGAGTTCATTAGCAAAGCTGGAAGGAAACCTTTGCATGCTGGTAGGCTGGACTGGACCCTCCTGGAGAGCAGGTGAGATGTGCATTGTAGGAACCCCCTCTAGCATGGCTGAGGGTCAGAGCAGAGCCCGCAGAGCAGCAAGGCATGGCGACTGGACCCATCAACACGTTGGCCCGTTTGCGGGGCTGGCCCATGCCTTGGAAGCTGAACATGTGGGGTGTGAAAACAAAACACAAAGGTCCCTGGATTAATCTTGGCTTCATTATTCCATTGGCAGACTGTAGGAGACATGGAGGGTTTGCTGGCCGTGCTGTGAAAGAATGCTCTTGGTGGGGGCTGTGATCTGTGTGTCATCCATGGGGGGACTTGGCCTGATCTTTTGTAGCCTGATCTGGTGGCCTTGTCACCGTGCTGCAGCTCCACTCTGCAGGTGAGGAGATGTGGGCTCCTGACCCCGTCCTTCCTGACACTTGTTCCTACAGAGCCATTTTCCCCTCCTGAAGTGTGGAAGGAGATGGAGGGGACATCCTTCCTCTCCTCTCCACATCCCACTCACCAGGGGACTATGAAGGCCAGATGGCTATGGGTCTTGCAACAGGACACCCACCTTGCCTCCCAGCTGCTGTATGCAACAGACTAAGGTTTTCCTTGGTGCACTTGTGGCTTCAACAGGACGCTGTGGTAGCAGATCAGCTTCCTGCCAAGCTTCAGCCTCCATCCTCCATCCATGGATTCACCCATCAAGCCATGCCCACTCCATTGCTTCTGCCCCAGACAGGAAAGAGAGAGGGACACGTACAGGGTGGGTTTCCTTAGTGCTTCTGGTCCTGCTCATATTGCATCTCTTGGCTTTTCTGTGCAACCCCGAAGGCTTAGGAATTGCAATGTGTTTATAAGCAAGCTGAGATTCTTGGAGACCGGCAGATTCAAGGAATGGGTCATTAAGGAGGGAAGAAACCCAGTGCCCAAAACTTGCTTGAAGGTCTCCAGTAAGGGAGGGCTGCGGCTGCCTGATCTCCTGGGCTTGGTGTGGGGCAGCGCTGTGCTCCCATACACCCCCAGTGACTAAAGGAGAGCCCCAGGAAGGCGGTGATGAACTGTGGGGGGGAGTGAGCTGGCAGGGGGTAGCATCCCCCATCCCAGCACCCTGCGGCATCTTGGTGCTGCTTCCACGTCCGCAGACTGTCACTGAAGGACTCCCCTGAGGCCTTGGCTCTGCAACTCACAGCAGGACTATAGGGACATTTTGATGTCCCTTTCTGCTGCCTGGCAAAGCCGTGGACAAGGACAGCTTTCGATGGGGAGAACCAGCCCAGAGCTGGCCACTTCTGTGACAGCCTGGTCAGAAGTCCCAGCCAGAAAGCGAGATGCTGGTGAAGATCTTTGTGTTGAAACCTCTCTGGCAAACATTTGGTGGTTTGTAGAGAACTGAAAGAATGACAACTTTGCTTTAAAAACAAAACTTTCAGTTTTCAGTTGTTAGTTTGGGATTATTGATAAAAATCAAGTGTGTTTTCACTGGCAGTGACTTTTCAGAGCAGGGTTTGGTGGCTAACCACCTGCTCCCTCTGTGGTCAACCAGAACTGTATCAAAGGCAGTTTTGCACCCCTGAGTCCCTGGTCTGTATCCCCAGAGAGCTCCTGCCCCTCTGGACAGTGCTGTGAGACCCAGACCTGCCACCGCAACAGCATCACAGACATTCATCCATGTCTGACATGTGAAGGGATGCCATGCCTTTCTGTCTTCTGGACCTCTTCAGTGATGGGGCTGTTCAGCCAAGTTCCCAGTAACCCACCCCTCCGGGTTCCCAAAGCTTCATGTCTTCTTTCATTCCTTAGCTTCTCATCTGATCTGCTCCTGTTTTCTGTCAAGAAAGGGCATGGAGCTTCTCACTGGAGTCCCTATAGCACCACTGGGGAAAACACCTTGCTGTCCAAACCGGGCTTCAACCGCCCTGTTGCTCTTTGTGTCCCCCCCCAGGTAGCTTCTGGGGCCCTGGCACCATGGGAGCCCCTGGGACAGCTACTGCTTTTGCTGGGCCCTTGTGATGCTCTGGTGTCCTCCCAGGGAAAAGCCTGTTCTGCTGCTGGCTGTAGGCAGGTGAATCACCACAGCGCTGCAGAGAAGTCAGGCAGCTGACGAAGCTGCCAACATGGAAATTATTTTTAAAGAAAGCTGTGTGCCTTTTTTGTTAACAATTATTATGAGTGGTCAAATAGCGTCTGTGTCACAAGAGGACTGTTTTCATGGCAGTTCTGCTGCTGCTGTCTGAATCCTCAGATGTCAGTGGGCTGGAGGGCTCCTTCCTCTCTTTATTTGAAGATGATATTTATTTCTTCTTTGTTAATGTTTTTTAGACCCTGCTAGAGAGTCTCAAAAACAAGTGTTGGCCTTGTTTTCATGTCAGACAAAATGCATGTATTGAGGCATTCTTCACCACTCCAGCTGTGAAGCTCCTTTGAGGCAGTGAGGTGACTCGGTGGCAATGGACTCTGAAAGGACAGGCTTCCAGATGGGAAGATGACAGGCTGACAGTGCAAAACTCCCTGCAATGACCTTCCAGGTCCACCAAAACAGAAACAGGTTCCCCTTGATGTCAGCATGGCAGGAGATCTCCTGAGCTCCAGAGGTGCACGTCCACACTGGGAGTGATTGAGCAGAGGACAAAACCACCACAGGCCTCTGAGCTTCTTGTCCTTGGTGAACCCAACTGTTTTGTTTACTGGTGTACAAATAAGAAACCAGCAGTGGTACAAAGGGACACCCCAGCCACTTGTCTGTCATGACATGGTTATCTGCAGCTCAGAGTGGGTAGAGCATGCCAGGTTGGTGGGTGAGCAGGACCTTCCCTTGGACCCCTCCTACAGCACTTTGTGGGTGCAGTGCATTTATAACTGATCAGTTGTTGCCTTCATGAGCCCCCATTTCAGCCTGTGTCACATCTGATTTTCAGTGCCAAACATATTAGTGCTGTGGCTTGTGCATCTCAAGTTTTCAGGTGTGATCTCTCAAAAATTGCATGAGTACCAACAAGAAAATAACGACAACAAGGTACCACCCTACCACAAAAATACACTGCAATTTTGGGACCAAGTTTGATAGGATTCTGCCAACAGACCTGAGTTGAATTTTGCTCATTGTAGGACCTAGTTGTTGGGGTTTGTTTCCTGCCTTTTCCCCTTTCTTTGTTTTTTGTGGTGTAACAAAACTGTGTGAAGCTTAACATTAGAAATGGGTTAGGACTTTGCTGAACCATGCTTGCATGTTTTAAAGGCATTTTGGAGAACATCTTCTTGTATCATTCACTCAAAAAATATAGTGAACCAAGTAAAATGTAGTTAAGATTCAAATGACTAAGCTTATCTAGATTTAAATCTAACAAGTCTTTGTGGCTAATGCCATATACCAACACATACTTTCTGAATTTGTATACATGTATACAGGTGAAAGAGCTGTTTTCAGAGCTGGAAGGGGAAAATATGACCTTTCTGAAATTCTGAAACTTCACCTTGCTCTCTGAAAATAGAAAAAAATCCAATGAAAAACACTCTGAGAGATTTCTTTTGCAGATTACGGAGGCATCGTTTAACCTATAGTCGAGGGAAGCTCAAACTGTCTTCTGCAAGAGTCCTCACTGTTTCCTACAGCAGATGATAAATGATCCCTGTATTAGGTCTGAGGACTCAGCAGGACTCTGCAATCAGGATATGGGCTGCAAAATTATGAGGTTTTAAAACTTGTGAGCTCCGCCTCTTTGCCTCCTTGTTTCAGAAACTTAAAGGGTCAAAGACCTTTTAAAACTTCCTCTTGCTTCCCTTTGTGTTAGCAAGATAGCATTCTTCTTACTGACAGCTGAGATTTTTAACTGAACTGCATGGCTTCAGGCTGAGATTTTAGGAAGCAAAGCAAATCTGGGAGCTGCTGGTGCTTGGCCAAAGCAGTGGAAATTCAGGGTACGTCACATCCTTCTCCAGGCACTGCCATGTGCGGCGCTTGGCTCTTCTCGAGGTTTTGGACGAGTTCGGTTGTAGTCAGGCTGACACCCAAGCAATGTTGGCATGAGCACCCATGCTGCCTGCACTGCCTGCGCTGCCTGCACTGCCTGCATGCCAGCTGGGGCTTGCTGGGGTAGATGTGGAGCAACATTACAGGCCATAAGCACTAGCCAAGTGGTGCAACAGCCCAGCCTGGGGTCCTGCCGTGTCCTGTGGGGCTGACCACCCCACAATGGTTGAAGTCATGACTTTTTGGGGGATGCTGGTGTCACCTGAACCGCCCAGCTTGCCCCAGGAGTGCCCTGTGGCTCTCTAGCCATGCCACCACTGAAGCCGCCACAGGTGCCATGGAGGTGAACTGGCCAGCTCATCTCGTAACTGCTGTCATCACAGCGTGGTGTTGGGAAATGAAGCATCGCAGCGATAGAGATCAGAGGTGCTTATGCTCCATGCCGTGCACCACGAGAGGTGGGTGAGGAGCGGTTACTCTCTGCAGCACCGGTTATGATTACAAACACGTTCCCGCTATGGGCTGCGGTGGAAATGTGGCTTTCTGATATTTCTCATGAGAAGCAATACTTGCCCCTTCCAGCCCTTGGCATGGCTGGTAGCCAAGCTGGCTCTTGCATTTGCACACATACTGTCTCCTGCCTCCTTCCAGACCCACCTGGGAGCAGATGCTCCTCTTATGGTCCTTCTCCACATCTCCTGGGAGACTCGCTCCCATCCAACACACACTGTGGTGAGGATGTCCCAGTCTTTCCACTCACCCCTCTCCATTTGAATAACTAGACGGGGTAAATGCTCATTTACTGGAGCATCCAGCTCAAACTTGGTCATCAGCCTCCTTACTGAGAGCCCCTAAGCACTGGTGATTTTGTTTCATCGCTGATTTTAACCAGCTGTTCTTCCCAGACCAGAGAAACCTTTTTCAACCCAACTTTCAGAAAACCTAGGACACTGAAGGGAAAAATTCCAGTTTTGACAGATCTGCGTTTTCCAAAGGAGAGTAATTTTGCCAAATACTCCGAAATAGAGTAATTAGGAAATTTTTATTTGGCTCCATCTGACCTGGTCTTACTAAAATAGAAAGCCCTGATTTTTCATGTTTCCCCCATTAAGAGCATGGCGGCTGTCAGGCTCCTTCAACTGCAGTTTGCTGCTGTGGCCGGCTGTGCCACCAACCATCTCTGGATGATGGCATTGCAGGGGCTGATGCCATGACCCGCTGCGGAGCTGAGCTTTGTTTTTAACTGTACAATCAGCCACACTTGTTTTCCTGCCTAAATGGGACACAGGAACAGGTGGAATTAGCTAGCGAGGTACATATGGTGAGCTGTGGAAAATGTTACCATCAGAAGAGGAGAGAAGGCACTAGGGAAGAAGAAAGGAATGTTTTGTTTGCAGTGAAGCACCTCTTTGTTCGCATGGACTTGAGCTGAAACCTGTCCATAAGCTCTTCATGGCTGTAGAAACCTGCCCTTGGAGCTCATTTCCAAGCTTTGCTATGGAGTGTGAGAGCTCTACTCCTGTGAGGACAGGGGTTTTTTGGGACCATTGACCCCTTAGCACCTGGAGGCACACCTGGAAGGGCTGGCATGAACCCCTCACTGCTTTCATGAGCAAAAGCCTCAAAGTTGGGTTGGTTGGGCATGTCCAAGCATCTGCCCTGCTCTCCCCTCTGTGCGGACACAGGGGCTGGGGCAGGAGGCTCTCTGGCCTGTGGTGGGCAGAGGGAAGGGCAGAGGGGCCCCTTGGCCATGGACACTGCCAGCCCATGAAGAAGCCTTATGCTTGTACTGTGCCCCTCAGTGGGCACAGGGCGTGATGGGATGGCTGCTGAGGGGCCGAGATGTTCATTCTGCCATGTTGGTACCAAAGGGTGGGATTTCCCGTGGGTTTCTATGGGTTTCCACTGGTAACCACAACCAGATTACGCTCCTGTCAGAGAGAGGTGTTGGATATGTAGAAGAAAGGTTTTGGAGCACTTTCCTCAGCGTTGTGATGCCAGGGAGAGCTGCCTGGCTCCTACCTGCATTTTTTATCAGCCTCCCCTTCCCCACCTCAGGGGCAGGGAGAGATGTCCATCCAGTGTAGGACATGGCGACACTGTACCTGCGTGTCTCCTGGTGAAGACTGGCTGGGATGCTGGTGCGGGCCCTGTGAAAGGGCCTTTCTCCATAAGAAGGATCATGCAGTGCCTCTGCCTAAGTGATTTGGGGACTGCTGACCAACCCAGCCAGTGCCCAGGTGGGAAACCTCCGTTGCTCACTAAGGAGAAGTGACGGAGGGTGACTTTTTCTCAGAAGACCCATGAAGACATTTGCCCTTGCAGTCTGTGTCTTCAGTCTTGGTGGACATGTGTTCAACAGCCAGCACAGCAAGACCTTTTACTGCACTGCCACGGCCTGACACTGGTAAATGCAGTCATGCATCAAATCCAGCAAATATGAAATAAAAAAAAGGATTTTAAAAAAGGCTACTGAGGAAACAAAGCTTCCAGATCTTGTATAACACCTCTTGTCTGGTCTGGACAGCAGCATTTGAGCTTTGAATCCTTTGACCACCATTTTTAAGGCATAGGAGAAAAAGATGCATTACAAAGTCATAATGATGGAAAATCTTAGTAAGGCTTTGGAGCCTGGGAAGGGATGGCCATTTTGCTATGGGGATGTTTTGCTTTTCCTATACATGTGTGCCCCAATTTGACTGTATCACAAACCTTTGGAGAAATCTCAATTAGCATACACTCAGTACAGGGGTCAGTAATAGTTTTGCATCTCCCATCTACGCTGGCCAAGGCTGGGAGTTGGGTTCCCCTGGGTGCTCCATGGCCCTTTCTTGAGTACTGAGCAGGGGAGCTGAGCTGCAACAAGGAATAGGGCATGGGAAGGGGGTCTAAGACAAAGATCCCAAAACTTGTGAGAAGCTGGGGCTGGAGCGGGGCAGCTGGGAAATTGCTTGGCTAATAAGCTGTGGTTGGGGTGGGACCAGTGCCACATGGTTTGGTGAGACCCACAGCTTCCTTGGCAGAGATTTGTGAAGTTTCCAGCCCTGCTAATAAATCACATGGGCATGATTATAATGACAAAGGAAATAATTACTTCATTGCATTTTCTTGTTAAGAAACTCATCTCATCGCACCCTGGTGCCTGTGGGCAGAGCAGTGAGGAGTTTGCAAGTCCAGGGCGTGGGAGTGGGTTCAGACTTGCCAGAGCACAGGGCGTCTGCACCGGTTGTGAGTGCAAGAGAGTTACAGCAGCCAGGGCTCGAGTCCTGCAGGTTGAACAAGGTCATTCAAAAGTCACTGTAGGGTAAAAACCTGTGAGTCAAATCCTGCCGGGTGCTAAGGCCTCTCTTCGTTATGTGGCTAATCCCAAATCGCCCTCAAGTCAGCCAGCGGCCTGGGAAGACCTGCTGAGCACTCGAAGTCGCTAGGTTTTGGCCATGAACACCATTACTAAGCCCTTAGTGGGACAGCAGTTTCAGAGAGCTGATCTAAGCCTGGCCACTGTATAAGCAAGGGATTTATTTAGTACGTGTCTCTCTCAGCCCACTGTTAGAAGTTAAAATTGTTCCTTACTGATGGGAAACAAAACACAGCTTTGAAAAAATATATCCTGGTGATGGGCTTTGTTTTGCATTTCTTTGTGACAGAAGTGATTAAACTGCTAAATCACAGCTGCTTTTCTCATAAAAAAGACAAAGCATCTTTAGATCCCTACATCATTTCAAGAGTTGCAGAAAGCTCTAGGTAAATGGGAGTGATTTGATCTATCTTGGTTTTATCACTGTATCTCCTACACCCACAGGCTCCCGAGCAGGGTGTATTTGCTGTCTCATGGCCTAATAGCTTCCTGTGTTACTCATAACTTAAAAACCAAGAGAGAGATAAGGGATTGGGTTTGGTTTGTTTCCTTTAAGGAGAAATGAACATTAATAAATATCTCATTACCAGAAAGTGTCATAGTGAAAGTACAGAGCTTTCTCCTGTTCCACAGTTGGCTCTTTAATTTTCACCGTGGTTAAAGAGAAACATGAAAACCCTGAAAAATGGTCCTAGTCACACTCAGCTGAGTTTTCAATAACTGCTGGATCAGATAGGGCTGAGCACCTATCACGGGAGATGATCAGATAGGGGCAGCAAACTGCTGCAGCCTTTGCTCGCCACAAATTATTCCCCAGTAATGTCCACTGAAAGGGTGAAAATTTGCCATCACAGCACCCATGATCTCCAGTATTTCAGAAAGCTCCTGAGCCCTCAGGCCCCGAGGTTGGTCATGAGGAGCCCTGGTCCTGCTCTGAGCCACTTCCTGCGACACCTCCTGTCGCAACTGTTGCTTCAGCTTGTCTTGCTCCAGAGAGAGCCACTGACAAGGGTCTCCTCCACCAATGTCGTTTCAAGGAGAGATGGATGTTGATGCCCCAAAAGCATGGGCTGGCTCTGGAGGCGGCCAAAGGATCCGCTGCACTGGAAGGCACTTGTGGTGGCTGGCAGTCTGGTCTCTAATTTTCTGGCTGTCAGGCTTCATTCATGGTCGTCTCCCAGGTGGGAGTGAAGATGCCTCTGCTGCGAAGGATGGCTGAAAAGGGCTCCAAGAAGGGCTGCCCAGAAGTGAAGCTGGGGAGGCAGAAAGAGAGTGGACCATCAAGCTTGGGGTTGAGAGGGAGCAGTGCAGAGGGTGGGAGAGAAACAGCGAGTCGTGACTGTCCCCAGGCAGGGGATATACAATACCCTCAGCAAGTAAACTGCCTGCTGTGCTGGCTTCAGCCACATGTGGGATGTGAGTGTCCTTGTGTCTATTCCCTGGAGCAGACAATGAGGGTCACTGCCAAAATCACCCCACAGAGCCTCGAAATATGACATAAGCCAAAGAGGCAACACAGGCTGATAAACCCCAACAAATCCACTGCTGATTGGAGAAAGCCAGTGACAGAGGGATTCTAGAGAGCCTGGGCATCTCTGCCGAGTTCCCCATCGAGGAAGGGCAATATCAAATCCAAGAAGCAGCTCCATGCTGGGCACTGGCGTGGGGGGGTGATTTGATGCCTGGGTTTGGATGGCAAATGGTTATGGGCAAACCGTGTTCTCCAGCACTGTGACAACAGGAGAAGGGAATAAGCAGCGTGCTGCTCACGTCTGAAAGGTTCAGGTACAGGTCTCGAGAGATCCTGGGGGAACACCAGATTCCTTTTAAAATACAGAACACTCAACCAAGAATGGGGAGTGGAGAGGAAAGCTTGAAAAATGGGTGAGTGAACAAGAAAGGGTCAGAAAGCACAGGAAGGTCCACCTCCTAAAATTGCTAAAAAGGAGAGATCTCATGACTTTTAGGCCAAACTCCTGACACATGACTCCAGATTTTAGAACATGTGGGGTTGGCAATACTGTGGATTATTTGTTACAAATTATTTACAAGGCCCTTCAGAGGGAAATAAATTTCACAGGACAGTGCCTCCAGGGAAAATAATATGTATTTGGATGGGTGATTCATCATTCTGCATTAAGCCCATAAGCTCAGATGACATCGAAATATACCTGATAATCTCTTATCTAAATAATTTCCCCTTGAAATCCTCCATCTGTGCAGCTTTTTGCTGTTGATGTGAAGATAAACTGTTGGACCGGAACTTCTGCTGGGGAAACTGGTCTTGTAATGGCACGTTCAGGATGGAGAGCTGCTGAGTCCTCCCCAGAAGACCCCACACCATGTTAGGTTATGTGGAAGGCACCAAAGGTGCCAGATAGCCCCAGAGCAGTGGTAGAGGGTAGGGGTAGAAGCTGGCTCTGCATTTTTTTGAAATCTGGGTCCCCTTAAAGCTTCTGAGGATCACCCACCCAATCATGTCTTGGCTCATGATCAGTACCAGGGGAAGGCTAAGAGCTTTCTGCAGAGCCTTCATCTAGCTTGGCCAATAGGTAGTTTTTCCCATTCTTCGGGAGATAGGAATTGTTTACATCCTGAGACATTTCACCAGATTTCTCCAAATCTTTTTGTTGCTACAGTCAGTCTTGGTTATCTTTGTTAGCCATCCTGGGAGGAGGTCAGGCCCAAATTCTGGGATTCCAAATCGTCTTCCACTGGTGATGCTGAAAACATCAAACAAACCCCAGCCCCCAGTAGCCTCCCCCAAGCTACTTTTTTTTCCTTTCTCTCAGCATCCTTTTTTTTTTTTTTTTTTTTTCTGCTGTTGAAGACAGAGGGATTTCTCCATCACAGGGCTCCGGGGGCTCTTTTTTTGTGGGGTATGCTGGCCATGTGTAGGTTGTCATTGTTGCGTGCTGTGTGTTGGGACAGGACAACTCCAACTATGACAGGAGTAGAGCTTGAAAAGGTTGTCATGGGTCTCAACATGGGCCCTTCGGGGGTCCTACAGCCCCATAGCACCTTCTGATCATGTGTCTTTACAGCTGTGCTGCAGACCAGAGGCACTCACAGGGGGATGTTAAAAATGCAGAGTTTCATCCGGCCAACATGACACTGTGGTCTGTGCATGGACGGCTGGGACCTGGTTTGGCAGGGTGATGTGATGCTTGTGCTACTAAATTCGAGAAATTCACTAATTATAGTAGCCGCCCACAGTGTCCCCAATAATGTAGTATCTGAGAGGTCATGAACCCCGTGAATCACCTGTGAATCCACATGTAACTCCGGTAAAATAACAGGAAATATAGGCATAATGAGACGTCACCCCATCACTGATTATGCTGATAGTATGTACCGTGCTTGTTCCTTTGCCATGGAAACAGGTTTGGATGGGACCCAAAAGAGTGAATGCTCTGCAGCTGCCTCTCTCTTGAATTCAGGCTGCAGGTTTGCCTCCTTGCCTGGTTTACAGGGTTAGCCAGAGCCCGACACCAGCAGCCCCACAGCTCGCAGCCTGCTGAACCTCCACTAGCCCTGGGCAGCAGGAGGACATCTGCAGAAAACTTCCATCCAGCCTCCATCATACCCCCATAGTCCTGGTCAGCCCGGGCGAATGTATGGAGCCCCATCCCTCTGGCTTGCCACATGGGGTGGGCAGGGACCCATTCACCCTGGACAAGCTCCAGGATGGAGAGGTCTTCCCACAATGCCGGCAGCCGGGTCCCCTTCCCAATGCAGCTCACTGCTGCTGACACAGTTTCTGTGCCGGCGTAGCAAGCGGCAGCAGGGCATGGCTGCCAGTAAGCAGTGTAACTGGACCCTCTCAGATGTGGTTATTTTGTTTTTCTCCCATCTTCTCCACAGGGGAAAGCTGCGAGCAGAGCTCACCGCCAGTAGTTTTGATGTGTCAGGAGAAAGGGGCTCGCAGGTCAGGGTGCACATCCAAGTGTCTGCATGGCATGGTAGGCAGCAGGGATGGGTCTTCCTCTTCCACCCAGCAGCCATCCTGCAGGTGGTGGGCACAAAAACTGTGCCTGACCCTGTTTTGGACAGGATCCTCTGCCCATCAGTATCTGTGATGCTCCCTCTGTGCTACCTTGTGAGCCCCACACTGCCTGCACCCATGCAGCTGCTTGGTTCTCCAGCTCCTCTCCCTGCTGGGAGCTCCTTGCCCTCTCCCAGTTTCTCCCCACCTTCTCCTCACCATCCCCACCACCCCACAAGCCACTGCCCCCCTCACTTTTCCCTTTCTGACTCCTCAAACCCCATCTTGATTCCCCTCATCTTCCCTGCCCCTCACTCAGCCTGCATGCCTGCACTAACATCTCTCCATCAGCATGAAATTCAGCAAACCCAGGGCGTTTTGGAAGGGCTGAAGGGATCTGTGAATTTGCTTTGAATATAGCAATGTGTTTTGGCTAAAGGGAACAGGAGAACATTTTGAAAATGTCAAAATATTTTGTTTAGGCATTTTTTAAACAAAATGTTTCACTTGGTAGTTGACAAAATAAAAAAAAAAGAAAAAAGAAAAAATTCAGTTCAAAATCTCCAAAGCGAAACCTTCCCCCTTTTGTTTTGAGACAGCACCTGCATGATAGAATTCAAACTACAAAGGCACAGAAGCTGTTTTCAATATTAAATAATGTCCAGACATCCATGGGAGTTTCTTTGGGGGAAGTCAAAATGTTTCAAAGGGAGTCAAAACATTTTTTGATTTTATTTTGTTGCCCTGTTTCACTGTGGGTGAAAGAGAAACCTGTCCTTGCTGGGCCTGGATCAAGGACTCCTGTTCATTTTTATGTTGGCCGCTAAGTAGAAATATTTATGACAACACATGCGGCTTGCTAGGGAACTCCAGTCTCCTTCTTGCATTAGAGAGGGAATTAATGCTGGGGTCGGGTCCTCTGCAGTGACCCCCTCTCTCTCTGCCACTCGACTTTGCCTTCTCAGCTCACAAGACGAAGGGGCCAGAGAAAATCTGTTTTCTCCATGCCTAAGTTTGCCCCAGCCCGTGCTCTGCCCTGGAGATCTGTAGCTTTTCTCAAGTGAGGCTGCAATTTCTTTGTGTTTTTCAGAGACTTTCTTATTTCCTAATGTGGCTGTCTGACCCTTGTCCTCCTGTCCTCTCATCTCCATCTCTTGAACACCACTGGTGGGAGAGAAGCCCCGGGGTCATGAGCCATCTCCCCCCGCCCAGCGCTGGCTGCACTGAGCCCTTTCTGAAAAGCCTTCAGATGACACACATCCCATTTTGTGCCTGGTTTTCTAAGGCAACGATGTGCTGCAGTCGTGCCAGCTGCCTATTTGTCTTTCTGCCATCTGTCTGTCAGTCCCCCACAGAGCTTTTAGAACTGATGACTAATTTCAAGTAAACTTGCCCAAAGACTTGAAGGTGGGAAGTTCCTACAAGCACAGCAACAACTGGGAGTGGGGCTGGGGGCACCAAGCGGGAATGGGCATTCTCATGGTGTTTTGCCTCCTGCTGGCACCTCCAAGGCTTGGGTGGCTTTTCTGGTCCTGCTCACTGTGAGCTGTCAGATGAAATGTACAGATGAAACAAAACTATTCAAAACCAGATATTTTTGATAAAACTAACTGTTCAGGTTCAGCACAAAGAAGAGAAGAGCCCTAGGTAAGGAAGCCAGGCTGATGGGTTTGTGCTGTCTTCACACCAGATGGGTCAAGGCTGTGTTTCTGTCCATAATGACCTCCTGCTATTTCACCACATGGTGGAAGGGTGGAAATCAGCCAGCAGCAGGGTGTCCCCACCCAAACCCTGAGCTCTGGGGCTGGGTGGGTGCACGGCTGCGGTGGCTCAGCTTTCTTTTGGAGTGACAACCCAACCCTTCCAGCAAAACCCACAGCTGTCCTTGCACAGCACCTTTGCGGGGTGGTTGGAAAGAGACCTTTGTGTTGAGGTGAGCAACGTCCGAGTTTTTCTGGGGCATATGTTCACTGTTAGAATTGCAAACATTTTGATCAATATTTAATAGTCACCAGATTATAGAGCCCCACAGATTTTTATCTGCTGTCTCTTGTGGCATTTAGGGATTTTGCAAAAGTTTTGCAGATCACAGTCTGATGTGTTATGGCTTGTCCTTGGGTCACAGTGATGTGACTGTAGTTTTGAGTGTGAACTCCCAGGCAGACAGCCCCATTTTTCCTATCCGTCTATATATTTGGTCATTTGAATTCTTGAATTGTCAGGATTGTCCAGCACATGGTATCCAGTGTTTTTCTTATAGCTGCAGCTCCTGAAGCTGCACTTGTACCAAAAATTCTTATACAGTTGGACAAAAATATTCCAGTAGACTGTGGTGAATGTTTTTGCACAAAACTCTCAAGTGATGAAATTTTCAGTTCATCAGAAGTGCAGCTGTTTTGTGAAGCAGAACAGTTCGCTAAAGCGTCAGGGCTGACGTGCACCACAAAGATTCAATTTCTTTTCGGCATCATCTTTGTGTCCCAGTGTTTGCAGAGAAAAGTTCAAAGTGATGTGGATATAGTCTGAAGGTTTGGAAACCAGAAGATGACCAGAGGAAACTCAAAGGATCTATAAGTGTGAGAAATGTTAATGTATATACCTCTAAGCAGCAATCAGCGGTAGACCATATGAAGTTTGCCATCATCTTTGATTAATAAGGATAATTAATTGGCACAGTGATATCCAGACAGACTAATGTGCTGTGGTTGGAAATTTTTTTAATTTCTTAGGCCTGACGTGTATCGTGTTTGGAGGGTTTGGAGGGATACCAGTGATGAGCTGAATGACACCAAGATCTTCCTTGTCACAGGGGAAGCTTTCAGAGTGAGGGAACGGTCTCTGTGATAGCTGGGAGAGAGGGACTCACTGGGACAGGGGCAGGACTTGTCTGCCTGCTCAACATCAACCCCATTTATTCCTGCTGGTGACATCCAGCACCTTGAACCCTCCCTGCAGGCTGGTCCCTGTGGCCTCTCTCCCACAGGTCCCAACCCTGGCGAGCTTCCCTCAATAGGAGATGGGCCAACTCTTCAAGCTCAGCCCCAACTTTAGCCTCACCATCCTCAAGCTTGTTCACACCCTTAACCCTGCACCTGCAGAGTGCTGGGATTTGGGTATTTTTCACTCTCTGCCACTTTTCACATTGGGCTAAAGTGGAGGACAGGGCAAAGCCCTCAGAAAACACCATCTCAGCACAGTGAGGAGGAGGAGGTGGCCTGGACACTTGTCGGTGTGTGCACAATAACAGGAAGAAAAGTGCAAGCACAGCTCTTGCACCAGGGTGGAGGGCCGGATACAGCGATGAGAGTAGAGCTCTCTCGGTTTTGAAGTTGCATGAGGAGTGCTACTTTCTTCACACCAAAGGTAAAGGGAGAAAATGTACAGAGGAAATTTGGCCCAGAGATGTCTTCAATTTATGTTCCAGCTCACAAAGTCCATGGTTGCAGGAAATAAACAGTTGTGCCCAAAGCTTCCATCTTTGCTGCCATGCAAAGATAATGTGGAGGGTCAGGTGGGTTTTCCCATGGGAGAACAGCCTAACAAATAACTGAGAAAGCCTCAGTGTCTCTGCAGGAATTGAGTAAAATGTGCTTAATGACAAGATGAAATTTGTGGAAGAGGTTTTGGGCTACAAGGTCAGTTCTGGCTTTAGTACTCAGTGTGAGACCAAGGGGGATGGGCTCAGAGGTCTTAGCATGACCCTGTCTCTGTGGTTTTGAACAGTAAAATACAGCTCAGCAATGAGAGTTCAAGGCTTTTTGCCAATTCGGTGCCATGGCAAAAATATTAGGAGATTCCTGCCAATGTCTGGAGATGTTTGATATGAGGAAAAAAGAAAGAAGTAAAACCACTTGTTTGGAAAGCAAAATTTGACATATCTAACCAGAATGACCCCACGTTTCTGTATGGGAGGGGGCTCTGAACATTCCCTCCCATCAGGATTGGACATTTCTTCTCTGTGGAGAAGCAGGTCTGTTGGGCATCCACCATGGGCAGGATCTGCTTTTGGAAAAAGTCAGGGAGAAGAGCGGGGATCGAATATGGGAGAGCACCAGCTTCTGCCCTGGGATGCCGGGCAGCTGGTTCTGAAGGCATCTATTGCTTGACAGTAGGAGGATACCAGCTTCAAAGCAAGCCAGGAGCCCCTGGGTCTTTCTCTGAGGAATCCTACTGGCCTGTTCCCCATGTTTGGCTTCAACATGTTCCTTCAACAGCTGTGAAAAGCAAAGGGTGATGGAGAGTAGCAGCTCCCCACCTGTGATTGCCACCTTTCCTCCTGTTGACTGACACAACCCAGCTTGGTGCTTGGGTCACACCAGGAGCCCTCTTACCTGGGCTCACCTTTCTACCTCCTTTTACAGCTCCTTTCGCCAGCATCTGCTACATGGCACCACTGTGCTCACAGGCTTCCCTGGAGTCCTGGAGTTCAGCTCCCAGTCAAGGCACATCTGTGGCAGCCGCCATCCTGCAGCCCTCTGGTGCAACTTTATATCTTCTTTCCTTTTCTTTTCTTTTCTTTTCTTTTCTTTTCTTTTCTTTTCTTTTCTTTTCTTTTCTTTTCTTTTCTTTTCTTTTCTTTTCTTTTCTTTTCTTTTCTTTTCTTTTCTTTTCTTTTCTTTTCTTTTCTTTTCTTTTCTTTTCTTTTCTTTTCTTTTCTTTTTCCTTCTCCCTTCTCTCCTCTCCTCTTCTCTCCTCTTCTCTCCTCTTCTCTCCTCTCCTCTTCTCTCCTCTCCTCTTCTCTTCTCTTCTCTTCTCTTCTCTTCTCTTCTCTTCTCTTCTCTTCTCTTCTCTTCTCTTCTCTTCTCTTCTCTTCTCTTCTCTTCTCTTCTCTTCTCTTCTCTTCTCTTCTCTTCTCTTCTCTTCTCTTCTCTTCTCTTCTCTTCTCTCTCTCCTCTCCTCTCCTCTCCTCTCCTCTCCTCTCCTCTCCTCTCCTCTCCTCTCCTCTCCTCCCCTCTCCTCTCCTCCCCTCCCCTCCCCTCCCCTCCCCTCCCCTCCCCTCCCCTCCCCTCCCCTCCCCTTCCCTTCCCTTCCCTTCCCTTCCCTTCCCTTCCCTTCCCTTCCCTTCCCTTCCCTTCCCTTCCCTTCCCTTCCCTTCCCTTCCCTTCCCTTCCCTTCCCTTCCCTTCCCTTCCCTTCCCTTCCCTTCCTTCCCTTCCCTTCCCTTCCCTTCCCTTCCCTTCCTTCCCTTCCCTTCCCTTCCCTTCCCTTCCCTTCTTCTCTGTCATCCTGAAGTCAGTAAATACTTCCTTATCCTGCTGCTATTTGTGCCTATAGCTTAGCAGATAAGATGGCGTATATGATTAGGCTCCTAAAGCTGCAGTGATTCCTTGGTTCCTGAGTGGCTTATTTCTCTCTGCGGGTTGGTGCCCTACATAAAGCTGCCTATGGATCACATGTCATAAAAGCACTTGTGCCCAGAGCAGCCTGGCAGAGGAGAGGATGGAGATGTACGGACCAGCAGGGTTTTTGGGGCTGTCTGTGGCCATTTCCCTGCTGTCTCCAGAGATGATGGAGCTGATGTTTCTGCCCTGCTGTGCTGCAGAGCTGCCTCCTCCATCCTGCAGCCCTGGCAGCTCTGGGTGGGCTCTTCCAGGAGGCCTGTCCTAGCTGGAGCCTTCCCAGTGCAGAGGGCAGCTGGGGCTGGCCAGACAGGTGCTGGGGCTGATTGAATGGGTGCTGAAGCTGGCAGCTGCCTAGTGAGAAGGCAGGGGGTGGCAAAAAGCATATTTTCAAAGGTGGCACATTTATTATTCACCAGCAATTAGCACCAGGAAAGGGAGAGGCATAAAGGATCTGATCCCCTCAGAAGGGAAGTGATCCTTCAGGGTCTGAGCGGGAGGGAAGGAGCTAACAAAGGAGCTCAGCAGGGCTCGTGCTCTGCCTCTGTGCAGAGCAGAGGACCACGCTGGGGGCTCTGCCCTTGGGCCAGCTCTCCAGGAGGTCCTGGGTCCTGGGTCTGGTGGTGGAATACCTAAAAGATTGTCTCCACTAATAAATACAACTATCAGTGCTGGATGCATGGGGAGAGAGAATTCTTTGGAGGTTGGAGTAGAGGAGCTTCAGAAGTGCCTTCCAACCCAAATTATCCTCTCAGCCTATGAGATGGGGCTCAGTCAGCTGTTGGGCAGTGACTCCCCAGGTCTGTATCTCAAGGGTTTATTCCCTCTGAGCCTTGCTGGCAGCTTTCCCCACTCACCCTCCTGCCTGAGCACAGCAAGAGGCTTCACAGGCAGGCAGGGCTCTGGCTGTGCTTCCCTTCGAAGCTGCCAGTGAACCAAGCAAAACTACTCATGTTGGAAAGTCTCCTTATTTCAAGAGAAATAAGCCCAAGTCTTTGATTTTCACTTGGAGCCCTAGCTCATTTACTCCTCAGGCTTGGCAGAGCTCTCTCTTTCAGGATCTGCCAGGTCGCAGCACTGCTCCCATCACAGTCAGGTACCTCTGATGGAGCAAATATTCGCAGCTGTCATCTGTGCCAAAGCGAACTTTTCTCTGTCCTGGATTTTCAGAGGAAAGCTGTTTTTTCATCTTGAAATCTCAAGCCAAAATTGGTTTTGGTTTTAAAAATCTTCTTTCCAGATTTCTGCCAGAAGTTGGCCCGTTTGTACCCAGTAGGAGCAACCAGTCAACATGTAGAGGCCGTGGCTTCCTCAAAGCATCACCAGGCCCCAGAGCTCAGCTGGTTTTTAATTATACAGCTCAACTTCACTTCAGAGAGCTGTTTTGTTACTGCTAGAAAGGAGCAACAAGGAAACTCATGCAGTTCAAGTGATGAGAGAGAAATCTCATGTAAAGGTTCACTGGAGTTAAGGATGACATACATCAAATAGCAGGTCATATTTGTGTTTGTATATAGAGATACATGAACATACATATATATATGTATATGTTGACATTACCTATATAATTTGTGCTGTCACCCAGTCCTGTAACAGCTCCAGAATTAATATCACAAAGAATTTGTCTATGCACCACTAGAGGCCAGTGTGCACCTTGAATAAAGAGGCCAAAGCACTAATTAATAACCGCCTGTTGGGAGGACAATGTTTCTTGTGGGATGAGGTCTTTTTGCACAGGGGATGCTGGCCAGGTCAGGGGAGGAGGCTGCCCACCGCTAGCAGCCCGCCGGGATGGGTAGACCCTTCCAGCTACAGGCCCTGCGTAATCCTGGCAACTTCTTGCAAGATCCTGCTGCACTGGGATGGCTTGAGCATGGTCCTGCCTGGGACCTGCTGTGTCCAGGGTGTAACACAGCCATAGTGTCCTCTTTTCCAGCCTGCACAGCCAGGCAGTCACATCCTCCAGGAGCCAGCCCTATCCTCACTGCTCCTCGGGGACTGCTGGGACATCGTGGTGGCAGAGCAGGTCCCAACACCTTCCCCTCCCCGTGCCACTGCTGCCCGGACGCCAGGCTGGTGCAGCAGCAGAGCTCCAGGTTGGAGATGGGCAAATAACCACCTGCCTGCTTCTCTGACTGAGCTGAAAACGGCAAGTTTTGGATGGCTCTGAAAAGTAAAATCTATTTCTGAGAGAAAACGGAAGACCATTGCAACGCTTTGTTAACTAAAGATTGAGTGTTTCATGTTGTTTTGCAGAAGTTTTCACCTCAACATCATCAGCAGCAACAGCAAATAGTGTCACCTTTCCCCATATGAGATGATTTTGACATGATAACAGCAGAACCTTTGTTTAGTGAATGTCAAAATGAAACATGCAGCCTTTTAAAATCTGTTCTGAAATGGGTACATTTTAGTTCAAATTATTTGCCAACCCCAGATCCATTGAGAGTACCACTTTAGCAAAGGGAAGATGAGCAGGGCGATGGGGAGTTGAGCTGGAGAGGGTGGCACCGGAGTGGTAAGCGGGACTGCAAGGGCAGCAAGAAGGGAGTGCTTTGCTATGTGAGCTCCTTGATAATGCAGCTGTATTTTGGGAACTCTTCCTTTGCAGTTGATGTTTTTAAAACCTTGTTTATTGCTTGACTGCTTTTATCTTTGGGAAATGGAGAATGAGACCAGAGTGTTGCTTCTGTGTGTAACAGCTTCTCTCCTTTGGTTGGTCTGGGGGAAAGAGTGAGGCATGACCTGTTAGAAGCCCAAAATCAAATACTCAGTCCTAAGTCCATTGTTTTTTCCGTGCAACAGAAATAAAGACAAGAAACAAAAGCAAAGTGATATTTTTCCCAGAATCCTTCCAAAATCTTTTCTTTCTGCTCTTAGGTATGTACTTGCACTTCCATTCACAACCTGGAAGAGTTGAGATTTACCTCAACATGACCTGAAGCAGGTTAATTCCCAGGAATGACTCCTCAGGTTGAGAGCAAGGGTTCATCCCAGTGGTCACAAGCAGACACCAAAAAAAGCAAGAATGGGACAAGTGTACATGATATCCCATATCATCCTTCCATCTGTTTTCAGAACAGGGGATTCTCCCACTTGCATAAAAATGAGCATTTTCACTTGCCCATGCTCCAGAGCAGTTACTGGCAGGGAAGATCAGGGATTCAATATAGCCCTGTGCCAGTGTACCTTGGTCAGGATCACCCTGAGTGATCGGGGCTCAGAGGAACTGCTGAAAAGCAGAAGAAAAGCCATCAGGAAGGCTGTCTCCTTGGGGTCCCTGGGAGGGACACCTCCCCTCACTCTGTCCCTGGAGCACTCACAGCCATTGCCAGAGATGTGGCAGGCTCTGAGCTGCTGAAAATTCGAGTTTTGTTGAAGTCTGATTTTGTTGGAACAGGACAACCCCTGTGCCAGGCTGGGGGTTGCTGCTGCCTGCAGCTTTTCCAGTTGGAGACCTCATGGGAGCAGATGGTTTGTTTAACCCAGGACACTTCAGCTGGGAAATGTCAGGCTGAATGAACTGCTATTTCCTGTGGGACTTTGCCCCCCACAGCTCCACTCCAGCATGGTGAGAGAAGGGTCAAGGAGGGAGGAAACCTGCTGCCCTTTGCTCTGGGCAGCTCGCAGTGCATGGCATGGCCGTCCCAGCACCCCCACAGCCGGGATGCAGCATCCTTCCATTGCCTTCTGGTGCTGGGTGCAGGGCTGCCCTGCCAGGATGGCTGCATCTCGCAAGGAAGCTTTGCTGGGCGCCATGCAGGGCTCCTTGTGCCCACCGACACAGTTTTGGTGGAGATCCACTGGGTCCCAGGGAGATCGGCAGATCTGCTGCTCTGGCATATGCCATTTAAGGGCATCTGTTGGACTGGCCTTGCCACCCTACTCTTCTCCTGGTGCAGAAATGGCTGTTGTCTGTATCTGACAGTAGGGTGGGAGCCTGAGGAGCATATGGAGGATGCATGTCCCACCTACTCAATGTCCATCCTCTTCCAGGACCTGCTGTGGTGATGCTTCTGTGAGCAAGGAGCTCCTGATCACCACTGTGGTACATGGGTGGAGCACAGAGCTGCATTATCACAGGAGAACCAGCATGGCAATTACCTTTTCTTCCTCCTCTGGAGACTTGCCAGGGAAAGATGATGTCCCATGGCACCATGTGGGATTTGCAGACCACCACGGTCCCGGTGATCCCTCCTGCCTGGGAGCACTGGAGCTTGGGGCCAGCACAGGAGCCCAATGGAGCTGTAACCCTATATTGCTTTTTGCAGAAAATCCACATGAGCAAAAGCATCCCGGGGGAGGACTCAGAGTCACCGTGTCAGGGCCAGAACAAGCCGGGAGCAGCCCTGAGAAGAAACAACATTATTAGACCCACCTTGCTTTGCCCTGAAATCCTAAAGCACAGCTTGTTGCTGAGAATGGTCTGATGGAGGGTGCTGGGGGCTGTGCCCCAGAGACACGTGTGTCCCAGCAGTGTTTCATGGGCAGTGCTGCTCCGTCCGCCTACCCACATCCAGGGCTGTGCCAGCCTGTGGGCAGGGGGTGGGCCCAGCTGGGTGTCTTGAAGGAGCACAGCCACACAGGGGTTAACTGGGATCCGCTCTCCATGCACGGCTTTCCTGCCAGTCTGCTGAAATCCACTAACAGAATTAACACTGGAAATTTGTGCACTGTACTATGTAAAAAAAAAGAAAAAAAAGCAGCATGAAATATATTTAATCTCTCATTTCAGAATTGCATTTGACATCTAAGTTAAATAAAATGTTCCTGAGGTCATTAAAAATCAGAAATAGTACAAGATTTGGGTTTACCATAGTTTCAGAATGAATCAGGTTTCTGAACTTGTTTTAATCTCTGTGTAATTGCTTTACTGTATACGGTAACCTTTAGAAAATGAGTTTAATAATTAGTCATCTCAGACTAGTTAAAGACAACATCCTGCCCTCAGTTCAGTTTTATTTTCAACAAAAAACCAATGCCAAAGTAAATTCTTCACTATAGCTGGAAACATAGATTCAGGCTACATGTTCGGCAGGTGAAACAGCTTGTGTTAAGCCGCCTAGAGTTTGAGAGTTCAGAGTGCTCATCTTGATGGCTTTTCACTCTCCTTCCGCAAGAAGAACTGGAAGAGAAGTGGAAGACAAGAAGCAGTGCCAGCCATGGCTGGTCCCTCGGCTCTGCCCCACCCAGGCATAGAGCTCCAGGCCAGTGCAAGGAGAGGGTCTGACTGAATGGTGAAACAAGGGACCTCATGCCTGGACCCTCTCTTTTCCCAGGACAGCAGGTCTGGGCAGAGTCCAGGCACAGTTTCCATCTCCCCTGGGCCCATGCCTGGTGCCTGCATCACCAGCCTGTAGATCGCCACAGCTGGGGCATGCTCATGGTCGTGGTCCTGCTCATGCCACTGTCTCCCCTGCTCTCTCAGCACCTCGCTCATCTATATTAAAATCTCATCTGCTTTATCTCTCCCCATCATATTTCATGCCATCATGCCAGTCTGGATCTCTCCTGTGTTTATTAGTTTCCCTGTGCCCATATGTTATCCTCCCTGGTGGGTCCCACCCTCCAGGTCAGCAGCTCGGCAGCGTTGGTGGCCCTTTGGCCCCTTGCCCCTCCTGCAGCATGTGGTCCCTGCAGAGTTTAGGTACCTGCTCCCTGGCTTCTCACAGGGTGTGAGAGACCATCCCACACCTCTGGGACTGCAGTGAAGAAAGAGGCAAAGCCCAGCCTGTGCTGATGGCATGTGTCCCTTGTCCCCAGCTGCTGTGTCCTGCAGGGCTGCCCGTGCCCTTGGGAGACAGAGCTACATCCCAGCACTACCATCAGCTATCCAGCTCCTCTTCCCTCTTGACTTCTGACACTCTAGTGCAAATCCGAACCACAGGTCTCTTTCACTGTTGCAGAAGGGAGTGGAGGAGGGATGTCCTTCTCCAGGCTCCATTTCTTCATCACACTGGAAAAGGCACTGCAAATACATTCTTCTACATTGTCTGGTGCTTTATTTAGTTTAAATTTCTAAAGGGTTGGACCTGCCACCATTTCCCTGGAGAGATTATTCCAGTATCTGCTAGATCTCACTCTGGTAAATGCTTCCTGCTACTCACCTTATATTTTCCTTTTCTTAATTTCATCTCATTATTCTCAGCTCTAACCCCTTAGCTAGTAGCCATCCCTTTTCTCCCTGCTGACAGAGCCTCTGGTTGGATTTGTAGGAGCTCTTGGCATTTACTGGCCAGGTCATTCCCACCAAAGCCAATGGTTTCCATGGTGCACAGGCTAATGACAAGTGCTCCTGGCTTGGAGAGACCTTCTTGGTCGTCTTGTTTCCCTTGGAAGGGACTGTGCTGCCATCCTGTTCACCTCATGTCTCTAGAGATGGGTTAACCCCACCCTGGGAACTCCAGGTTACTGATCCAGTTCCCAGCCCTGAAGCACCCATTGAAGTCGGTCGAAAAGCTTGCATCAGGGATGGGATGAAGCTGTAATCCCACAAATGTGCTAATCTTTGGATCAGGAGCACTCAGCGCTTAAATGACTCTCACAGACAGCTGAGAGTGTGTTTTGCTAAAGCAAACTGCAATTACATTTAGTATCTTCAATTTAGCTTGACATGTTGCCTCTAGAAAGAAGAGATGTCTTCTATTAAGGGCTCTGCAGTACAAACAGTATCTTTGACCCTCTCCTCTCTCCTCTTGCAGCCCCCCCAAACCCTCTCCTGGGCTGCATGACCAGGTGAGCAGAGATGATGGCAGCAGGCAGTTCTGGCCAGCAGGAAGGAGCTGCTAATGCACATCTATTTCTGTCACAGCAAGGAGCATTATACAGCTCTGACTGAGGAAATGAAATGAGAACCTGTGTGGAGACCTGAGCAAATCCAAGAGAAAAGGAACCAGCTACTTCACTACAGAAACCAGAGGAAGCAGCTCGCCAGAGCACAGTGATGGATAAAGGCAAGCACCTGCACGCTACATCTCTGCACCGGTCAGCACATCTGGGGCAGCAAGATGAGGGAGTTTTCCCCAAGCTGAGAGCCCACCTAGCAGTAATGAAGATGGATTTTGTTTTCCCTGTCTTCATGGAGTAAAGGTTTAATATCCTCTGTATTGTCCATGTGCCATGCAGAGGTGAAGGTCTCCTCCCTCTATGTCTTCTTAGGGAAGAGCAACAGACTGGAGACAAGGTGATGAACCAGATCCACCTTTGGCTGCTTTCTCCAGGAAGTTATTTTTGGTTCAGAAATGTTCGATGATCTGATAACTCCTTGTAAATGTAGCAGTCAAGTCCCCTGCCCTGTTCCACACACTGGCACTCATGGTGGCCTTTCTTCCACCACCTTCCCCTCTCCCTTTATTACAGTTCTCTAACTTTCACAATATATGAGGCCATCAAGTTTCTCAGTAGCCCACTGTTAAACTGGACTTTGGGAACAGCCATGCCATAAGTAAAGATCTCCTTGGGCTCCCGGACAGAAGCAGACTCCCTAATGGGTCATGTCAATCCAGGTTACTTGCAGGAGAATTTCTGTTGCCAAAATTTTCTATGATATTCTTTCAGACCACTCATAGCTTAGGTCAGTTTCTGACCACCCTCCTACCCCATGGTCCTCTTACACCGCATCCACCACGTGTGTGATGCAGTGTGCAGCAGATCCTGTACCAGCCATTAAATCATTCTCACTGGAAGCCAAAGAGAAAACAGGGGTGTGTGAATAAAGTGCCTTAAGACACCTATCTAAAGTGCCTCAGGATGTCAAGAAGGGTGTAGGTCCCCCATAGGTCCCATTGCATTGATGAGGAAGTCTCAGCTACCCCATGTCATTTCTGTGATGCAACACATCTATGTTTAGACACTCAGTCTCTCCCAAGGTTTCTGGAGCCCCAGGGTTCATCAGGAGCTGTAGTACCATGTGTTTGTATAGACCTCAAAGATAGACCAACTCTGAGTTTCTACAGAAAATTTAAGCAATGAGAATGCTGATATCTGGAAAGGCTGATGGTTGGCAGCAGGAGTTTTCTGGACTGCTTGGTGTGAAACGTGTTTTCAAGCCACAATGAATGTTGAACATGAGGAAGAACAAAGCACTCACAGGAGAAGGGGCAAACACAGCACTTGGCAAGCATCTCCACAGCAGGGTGGCATCGGAGCACGGTTGGCTCCATCTCACACAGCCCCTGCTTTCCTGGAGAACATTGTGCAGGGGGAGACAACTACAGTGACAGTTGTCCAACAGCAGGCATGGACTGGGGTTTCCCACAATTTAGGCATGAAAGTGCTTGCCTATAGTGCCTATGGAAGCTGAGCTCACACATGTGCTCAGGTATTTGCTAGTGCGAGAGCCCTGAGATTGCAGTGTGTCTAACCAGTTTGGAAGGCTGCACATTTCAAACCTGCTCCTCTTCTTAAGACTGGTGGCACAGCTACTGCTTGGAGGCACCACATCTCACTGAAGTCGTCAGAGATCCTACTGGCAAAGCACCCTTCCACCTCATCCCCAGTCTTTGTTATGGCTCTGCTCAGCAAGGCTTAAAGGCACTTAGGTGTGGAGGGTCCGTGTGTCCCACCTGGCTGTGACCGGGGTCTGCAGCAAAGCAACTTGGTGGGAAAATCAATGTGGGTTTGGATGGCCTGTGTGACTGGTGCAAAAGGATGTATGGGAGGCGGGAGGGACAAGGAGGAATGCCACTGTCCTTGGACTGTCATCACTCTCATAGTGGGCTGATATGTTTAAATATATGCCGACAGACTCCAAAGCTGTGGCCGGGGTATGCCCGGAGGAATTCACCAAAGTCAGCATCTAAATAAGGAAATACTGAACTTGGAAAGCTGGTCCATAGTGTGTGTGTAATCAACGTCAGCAGAAGAAGGTCCCTTCCCCCTCCCTTCATTGCATTAACGTTTGCTTTCATTTTACTACTGAACAAATGAAGACAACAGCTGTGTTATTTAACAGTGTGCGTTTTAGTACCAACAAAGAATGGTCCTTTAAAACATGCAAAATGCTGTGTGCCCTTCCAGTGAAAAGTGGAATTGCAGGTTTGGACAGAATGACCTAAACAATAAAAGTGCAGCTGGAGCATTAAAAACATAGTTGGTGGCAAGGATGGTTGGATTTGGCTTGACTAATCGGAACGATGATCACAAGGACAATCACGCTGCTTTAGGAGCAGAGCCATTTGCCACGTATTACTATAATGGCAAACCTTAAGGATTGGTGGATATTCAAAGAAGTGATCCAAAGTAAAAAACCATATCTCTATTGCTACTCTTTTTCTAAAGGTGATTCAGATACCATAACAATTGCTTCGCAATGAAAACCTTGGATCCAATAAATGAGCATAGGTTACCATGCCCGTGCTGAGTGAAGGAGGTGAAAGCAGCTCTTGGGGCCAGATTTGAGCTGACCTGGAGACAGCCACCGTGGGTACCAGAAGCAGCGAAACTACTGCAGTGCACAACTCCGCATGTGTTCGGTCAAAATATTTCTCCTGCTTTCAGCTTACTGCTAGCATTTACAGCTTTGAGCTACCTTGACCCCAAAATTGTAGTGTAGGCTAGCATTGAGTCTGGGGAAAAAGAGTAAGCTTGAATATTCATGCTGCGGTTGCAAGGAAAGTTGTGCAGAGAATAACTCTCTGACATGAATGACACAACACATCCAACATCTTGTCTGAAGCACTCAGAAATGAAGCTTGAGCGTGCAAGGCATTTTGAAACCTAAATGGGAATGTTTGTGTAAGCTCAGGTGACAGTCAAAGGAGATATAATGCATCTTTGGGGTTAGTTTGATGCAAATGGGCACTTGAAAAGAGATGTGATGGTTGGTTAGCCAAAGGCGAGCGGTAATGTGTGCTAAAAAAGCTATTGTATTGATTGAAATGCATCTAGAAAACATCAGTCTGATCTAAAACATGAGTAATCAGCAGAAGATAAAGGCTATTTCATAGGGCTCACGAACATGTGTTTTTGAACACCCTTCATTAATAAATCAATTAAATGTTCATGTTGGCAGAGGGTTCAAAGCAGCCTTCAGTGCCCTGCTGGAGGAGGCGGCTGTCTCAGGCTGTGGGAGGAGGTGGCTGTGCCTCCAAAGGGGTGATGGGTGCTGGGGTGCTCAAGGCCACCGAGGTCTCCACTGGCAAGTGACCAGCGGTCACGGAGGACAGTGATCCTGGGATCAGTCGGGACAAGAGGCTGCAGAGCACTAATTGCAGAGCGAGGATCTGCCTGCAGCGCCAGAGCTCTCTCAGGACCAGCAGCCAGTTCCTGCTGTGCTGTTGGACCCCGGACTGGGAAATCCCTGCACCCTGTCAGTGCAAAGGGAGTTTGATTTCAAAGAGTAAATCCATCACTGTATCCATCGCAAAGGAGATCTCCTATGGCCTCTTACTGAGGTCTCCCATCCTGGCAGCTCACAGACAGTTGGAGAGACAGAAATTTAGAAGATACACACAGAAGACAAATTGCATGCCAGAGACTGTGATGTGGCCCTTAAAAAGAGCATGTTTCCTGATAAATGATTGAACTTTCACTGCCTCCTATTGGTGCCTTCATCCACCAGCCCCTCAACTTCTGCTGCTGGTTACTTGATGGACTCAGACTGTTTCTGTCTATGGGACCTTCTGTACGTCCTGGAGACCAAGTGGGCTCCCTGAGTCCTGAAGGACAGGCAGGAGCCCTTCCTCTCTCCCATGCTGGGACTGCACAAAACCCTTGTGAGGTTTTGCTACAGAACTGACAAACTAGGTCTATCCTAAATCATGTGGGGGGGACAGACCCTGGTGCAGAGCCCATGTGAAATTTTTTACATAGGGAGTGCTCCTGCTGCAGCTGTTCTACATCTTTCATGACCCTGGAGCTTGACTTTTGCTCTCCTCCAGCCCAGTGAGGTGCCCTCCGTGCTGACCTGCATGTCTGGTTTTCCTCCATGGACTCTTTTTTACTAAGTGATTTGTATAAAATCCAGCATCTCTGTCTAGAGCTGGTTTTGAAGGGAGAGGCCACAGGTGAGTGATGGGACCAACTTCCTACCCACGCATGGAGTACTGCTTCATGAATCTTTGCCTGCATGAGCTGGAAGCAGGACCAGCCAAGGTCAAAAGTAAAGGTGTTTTCTGGCTGCCCTCCTCTCCACAGCACCCACTGCTTGCAGAGCAAGGCACCTTTTAAGCACTTCTCCATGCTGCTGTCCTGGCAGCATTTTTAGCTACTGCATCCTTCCACTCCTGGGATTTTCAGCCTGTAAATATGAGTTAAAATATGCACTGGTGTGAACTGCAACTCCCATTCCTCTGCCTGCCTGCCTGTATCTCCTGGATGGTCCACTGCAAGGGGAAGCAAGGCTGGGAGCAGACTGTGCTGGCAGCTCAAGAGAGGTTTTGGTGCAACAGTAAGGTAAATGGCTTTGGGATCTCGGGAGATACTGCTTTCTCCATGCTGTTGGGTCGTGTAGCATGAGCTGCACTCAAGCTTTCCTCCTCCTGATCGTAATGCAGGCTGATGGCCCTGTCATGGCGAGAAGCTGTGACGCCAGCTGACTCTGCTGTGGCCCTGGGGTGTAACCGTGCAGCGGGTGTGTGCTGTGGCAGCAGTGTCACTGCATCATGACAGTGATGCCGTAGGACGCGAGGTCATCGCAGCAAGACGGCAATGGGCTGTGACGGCTCCTTCACAGGGACTGGCAGCAGTGACTGGAGAGCTCTGCAACATGACACGGATGCAGGAGGAGCGTGATGGCACTGCAGTGCCAAGCAGTGTCCATCATCTGTGGTGGGTGAAGAAATGGATGTAACAAGTGTGTTGGGTTCTGAGGGCCAACCTTCTCCCTCAGTGACCTCCCTGGCATGGCTTCAGCGGTCAGCAGATGGTGGGGCCATAGGACTACATCCATGCTGAGCTTCCCTGACAGAGCTTGACCCATCCACCAAAACCAGCTCTCCAGCACAGGGCACAGGATGCACACCCTGCAGAGCTCTTACAGCTGTGATCTCCCTGAGTTTGTAGTCTAAAGCTTGACTTTTGTAAGGATCCTAGAAATGAATGTATAAATTAAAATTCACTTTAGTGCTCATGGCTTCACACCTCTGTGGCGAGCAAACCACACGCTAAGGACTCACATGTCTAAGCAGCACATCCTGACATGCCTCCTTTCTCCATGGTCTCACCCAGGCACAAGCAACACTGTCCAGTAGAAAAGCCATCTGCAAGCTTAGTTGGTCTTGGCTTAGTGCCACAGCCCACCTTGGTTTCCTTGAGAAACAGCTTCCCTCAAGAAGAAATGTCCATGTCCCTGTTCGCAGCAAAGACCCAATGCCCCCCCGCCAGAGCACATGCCGTAAAGGTAAAGTTGAACCACCTGGGCATGCCAAGCCCTCTGGCTGAAAACAAAGTCGTCCTGAACACCCCATGGCTCCTGGTCAGATCATGGCTCGTGCACTCCCTGCCCAGGAGCGAACTGGGAGCTGATGGGAGCCCTGGGAGTGAGGTCCTGCCCATGTGCAAAACTCTGTTTTTCTGACCTTTCACATATAGAAAAGTTTGGGAGGGTAGTTTTTTGGAAGGAGTTGCAGTTCAGTTGCACACGTAATGCCCCTTTTAGAGAGCACCAAAACCAAGATACTAATAAATGAAGCAACCTGACTATTCTTGGCCCTCTTCTTCCTTCTACCACCAATTTTTACAGTAAAATAGAGTTTTACTTCAAGAACTATGCATTTTTAATAGATTTTATTTACATAATTCTTCTGTCTAATAAGGTGGATTTTAAATGCTTTAACTGCAGCATAGTTCTCTCAGACCTTTGTAGAAAAGAAACTACAATGAAGATTCTTGTCTCCTAATGTTCTGGGTTTCAGGCAAAAATTATACTATGAGATAGGAATGCTTAAAAAAAAATAGTTCCACTGAACAAGAAAATCCAGTTAGAAAAAACTGTATTGGAAAACATCTATTTGCCCACAAAATAATGTAAAAATAATGAGTCCATATTCCTCTTTGATGTGTGTGGCACATGCTCCTTTAAGGAGAAATTCTGTATTTCAGAGATAGTGTGCATATCGTGGAATGAAACGGTTGTTATGGCAACAACTCTCAAAAGCAAGTACTTAACTGAGAAATGTGTTCCACATAGCCATAGAAAAATGAAAACATGAAAACAGAGACAGGAAGAATGGACAAACAGAAGCAGTATGAGATGGCAAAGCCATTTCTGATTTTCAAGCGCACAGAGAAGCAGCACTGAACTAGCTTTTGGGATTTTTTTTTTGTTTTAATTTAAAGCCAAAGTTTAAAGCTGCATCTGTTCCTGGAAGGTTTAATATGTCTTTTATTTGATGTTGGTGATCTAATAATTAAAAAGTGCCATATCCTATTAGTCCGCCCTTATTGTTGTGGACCAAAGGACGGGGCACAGTTAGGCTGGTGTTTATTGCTGCTGTATTCAAACAGCACACCCAGCCCGGGGCACGGGGAGCCGGCACCCCAGGGCAGCTGCACCTCCAGGATCCCTGGGATGGCCGGATCCAGTCTCCTACGGCTCAGAGACCACGGGTCAGGGATTCCTGCCTGGCAGGTCACTGGAGGGTCGTGTAACCATCTGCACTGAACCACCTCCGTGCAGGCTTGTTGTGAGGCTGAACCCCAGACCCATGGGCCAAACCTGGTCTATGCAGCCCCTGGCCACCACCCAGCAGATCAGTCTAAAGCACCGTGGAAGAGATAGAAGCCCAAAGCATTGACTGCCTTTGGCATGGCTGGTGTCATGTCTCCTCCCATCACATTCACATAGTCTGGAGACCAGACCATTTCCCATGCTACAGAGAAAACCCCTCTGGTCTGTCTCCTCCTGGAAAAAATGTCATTCCTGAGCCCAAATCTAGTCATGGGTTTAGCCCAGGACAAGCAAGCAAGGCAAAAGGTGTTGTGCGCAGACCCTATTTCATTTCGGTATCCATTTCAGTATTTCCAGTGTGGATATCTGGACTCCCTCAGCACTGGCAATACCTTCTAACTTCATAATATGCTCCATTTCATAAGCACACACCTAACTTTTGCATGAAGACCCCCAGGCTGGTCCCTGAGTGGCACCTTTCAGCGCTGCTCTCTAGCCTGATAACTTTGTTCTGTACAGCCTTCCCTTTAAGTGGATCCACCTCCACTTCGTAACTCCTGTAACTCCTTCAATAGATATTCTGGGAAGAATCTCTATTGAAAGACTGATTTCCCATCAGGGTCTGTATGCAATATTTTGTTTAAACCTAGATAGATTAGCTCCTCTGCTCCTCTCTGTTTTCCTATTAAAATGATATTAAATTAGTCTAATGTGATCTACTTTTGATAAAACCTTCCTGAATTTTTCCTCTCATTTTGTATTTGCCTCCACGTCCTCGGAGGTCCATGTCTCAGTCAAATTTTCTAGGGCAAATGGAAGAGCCTGAAATGAGAAAGTGAAGCAGCATCAAAAAAAAATGATTAAAAAAACCCTCTAGTATTTAAGGTAACCTGAACTGATCTTCCTGATTTCTTTAACTACCCTGTTACATATTGCTTATCAAAGCACCTATAGAAATGCCAGAGCCATAGGAACTGACTCAGTTGCAAAGTGAAGCGTGTCAGTGCGTGAAGCTGAAGGTTTTTACTTTGCAGTCGAGGTGGGCTACATGCACGAGCAGTAACCAGGTACGATGCTGCAGCTCAGCTGTTTTCCCTGACCATCCACACCCATCTTTACTTTGCCTCCACAACTGCCTCTTCCTGGCTATAGATAAACTGTGCTGGAAGCTGACTTCCTGGGGGAAAACTTGGGTTTGTGTTCTCTGTGACTTTGCCCAGCCTTGTCTGGCCTTGCCCGGCCTCAGCTGGATTTGGGTAGGGTCTGGGATGGGATCTTTCCTGACCGGTGCTGGCTGTGGCTGGCTGCTGCTGCACACCCTGCACTCACCACACTGAGGCACCCAGGAAGGATGAAGGGTCATCGCTGGTGGGTGGCATCTTCTGTTTAGCAATGCCAGATGTGTCCAGGGCTCGTGGGACCCCACTAGACCCATGTCCGGGAGGAAAATTAGCAAAAAGACTGGGACAAGTGAAGATGGAATCACCTGGCTTCACGACTCCTACCCCACACTGACCTCCTCAGACCAAATTTCTGAAGGTGTTGGTGATCTTCAGGTTCACATCTAGGGCAGGGTGCATCTCACCCAAGCTCTCTCACCATGAAGCCTTTCCTCTGATCTATGTGTCCCTCTCCCTCTGTGATCAGTGGGGAGAGGAGGCATCTCCAGAGCACAGGCATCTTAAGAGAGCATCTAAACAAGGAGGCTAACACCCCTCCAGAGCATCCATTCCTCTCCATTGACTTTTCTGGAGCTCATTACTAACCCCAAATATCATTTGGGAGACAGATATAGACTGGCTGGATGAGGATTTATCCTGTGTTGTGTGTGACAAGTGAAGGGAAGGATTTCTCAATCTAACCCAGGTCTGCTGAATCCTCCTTTGCAAATAAGTCACTTACATGTCCCGAAGGCAAAGCAAGAATTTGTAAACGAAAACTTTTTCAAATAAATCTTTTGTAGGATTTACAAACCTTCTGATCGGATTTGTAACTCCAGACACAGATTTGTATACTTGCTGCGAGATTTGAAGGATTTAAAAATCCATCTCTTGACTTGTGAAACAATCTAACGTTTTAGAAACAGGTAGCTAAACCTAAGACTAAAAGCACACAGCACTTGGGCCTGAAGGTTTAGTGACAGGATTTATACATTAGAATGGGGAGATAATGTAACTCAGGTGTATTAAATCCTGATTTATTAACAAACTCAGAAGTAATAGCTTTACAAATAACTCCCAAGACATTTAAAAGAGTTTAACCCTTAGAGTACTAACATTTATCAGACTGCCACCTCTGTGAATGCTAAGCAATATATTTAAATATACTGGGGAAAATTCAACTGTATTGAAGACAAGCCCTGCAGCCCCTCTCCCTGGTGTTTCTCTCTCCTGTGGGAGTTGGGAGCGACTCCTGAGGGTCTGGGAAGGGGCTTCCGCAGGTGCTGCAGACACCCCGGCATGCTTCTGGGGTGCTTTTTGGTCCCATTGTGCTCGGACACTTGTTATGGCTGCACGCCTCTGCCTGCTCAGTGGGATAGGGCCCTGTCACATCCCTCTCCTAACATGTCCCAGTGCCACTGCAGCCTCTCTGCCTTTTGGGGGGTGATGTCTGGGCTCAGAAACCACTGATGGTTGGGCTGGGGAGGGCACTTTGGTGGGCTATTGTGGGGAGAGGTCTGGAAGCATGTAGGGAACAGGACAAGCTGTCTCCATTATTGAGGGCTCCGTGAAAAAAGATTCTTTCTGGGGATGCTCTCCCTGCAACGTCTTCTTCTCCTCTCCCTCAGTCTCAGTTTTTTTCCAGTTACTTTCTATCTAGACTACATGGCTTTGAGCTCCTCACAGGGTAGAGATGGGGGACCTCCACTTCGGGATGATGAGGAAGGATTTATTCCAGCTGCTCAAGCGGTCTGTGTGCTCTCCTATCTTTAAATCTCTTGGGTTTGGCAATAACCAGAAGCTGATTTCTGCGTGTTCACAGTCCATTCTGCAGTAATTTTACCTTTGACAACCTGTTTGAAGATAAAAGTTTTCACTGCAGAACCAACTCTTCTCCATTCATGTTTATGCCAAATGCACCAACATAATAAAGGAACATTTCCAGAGCAGTTGTAATTTTTAGATAAAAAAACATAATTACTCGAGAGAGTCTGACAGGACTGCTAATTCCCCTTTCCTCTTTCCTCTGGTGCCCTATTAGCTTTTGTTTAGCATAATTGAGTTCTCACGGCAGTGGCATGCCCCAGTGAGCAGCATGTTTTGGGATTGCCCTGGGCACTTGACAAGCTCCACGGGTATCCAAACCCTTGTACAGGGAGACAAGCCCAGGGTGTTTTCAACTGGTGAAAGAACTTGGTGCTGTTTGTGTCCAAACTTGCTTGGAAACAAAATGACCATTCACAACTGCTTGCTCTGTTAATGGTATAAAGTGCACTAGAAAATGATTGTGAAAATAATAGCTACTTCCTAATGAGAGCGCCGAGAGCAGCAGGCAAAGGCTGGAGCGCTGCGTGCAGGGGGAACTGGAATGGAAAAGGTACTTGACATCTCTTGTGGGTTCAGCTTGCATGAGCAATTAAACATTTTTAAAACTTAACTCTTATTCCCTTTGGTGAGCTTTTCTCTCTTCCTTCTATTTGGCTCTTCCTCAAATGGCTGCTCATTATTTTTGGAACGTTTTTCTATCGTACTTTGATCAGGACTGATTATACGTTGCATGGGAGCACCCAGAAACCAGCCACTGAGTAAATGCAGATGAAGCCTTCCCTCCTGCTGAGGGCTATGTGCCACTGCTCTGCCTGCAGTCATGAAGCATCTCTGAGAATCAATCCTTGACCTCTCCATGTTTTTATAAATATATTTAAGATCTGAATTATGTTAGGGATGAAGTATCTGCTGCGCTTCCCTTTACGTGTTTAGCTTGTGCATTTTTCACCTTAGACACTGAAAGGCATCAGGAAAGGTTTTCAGTTTCTCTTCCGAGTTGGCTCAGGTTTGTGGTGGACCTAAGCCCTGATTCAATAAAGCATTCAGTCACCTGCTGAGCTTTAACCACATCCTTAAGCTCAACTTTATTCAGGAAAGCTCTTAAGCATGAGATAAAATCCCAAGAGTTTTCAATGATTTGGTAAATCTCGAGTGAGGGGGTGGGCTGCTCCCTTGTCCTACCAAAACAATCAGCAAAGCTCTCACTGAAGGCAGGACTGGGGTTGGTGTCTCTCTGTGAGCATGTTTTTTCTGGTGCTGGGCCAGGATGAAGTTGCCAAGGGCACCATCATAGCTGATGCCTCACAGTGAGAGAGCAGATCCATCCTTCCATCCATGCATCCATGCATCCACCCATCCATGCATGCATCCATCCATCCATCTATGCATCCATCCATCCTGGGCCACTCTGTGTTGAGTCCTGCCCTACACAGGCTTGAACACCATGGTTGCATGGTGCAAGCAGAAGGGCAGCTCCTTTAAACGTGGCAGCAGGTAGGGAAGAAGTGGTAGGTGGTGACAACACTTATCAATTTAACCCGGAGCAGCCGAAGAGCCCTTGGGTCTCCCGTGCACACCTGACTCCATCTGGACCATCTCCCAGCAGAGACAGTGCAAGCACTTGGATGGATGCAGTGGCTCTGCTGGGCACTGCCTCCACTGTCATCATCCTTCTCATGATTTAGGTGACCAGAAGAAGGGAAAGGGTTAAAACAAGAGTAATTAATATAAGAAGACTGTTCATTACTATAAGACGTCTGTGTATCATTAAATTTCATTTGAGCTTTAATTAGACAATTTTTTTTTTCGTATAAAAGCCTTTGTTGTGTCAATTAGTTGATTGACTATCATCTGGTTTCTGGGTTAGTGAAACCTGATCCGTTGTGAATGAATTTGTTTATCAGGGAAAAAGGACCAGGGGATGGAAAAAAAATTCAATTAAATGTCAATGTGTGGAGTGACAAGCAGCATTCGATAGGGCTTTTAGTTTAATTGCTTGTATTTCATTAAGAGATATATTTATCAAGAGAATTCTTCATTTTCAAAAGATCTTGAATGTCTTCTTGCTCGCCTCTGGCTTTTTAGGTACTCTTGCAGTATTCAAAAAACATAGAGAACTCTTTTTTTTTTTTTTTTTTTTATTAGAAAAAGCACTTTATTGTGATATGTCCCGAGCCTGTTACATCACTGACATGCGGTGACAGCTTCTTGATGACATCCACATGCAAATTGCAGGGGACAAGGTGTACCCCTACATCATTTGAAAGGCTATCACCAAAGATCTGCCGCTCCCTCTACTGTTCTGCAGCCTGTGACTGTGCTGAAAATAGTGTGTTAATCCTGAAAGTTTGTGTGAGGAGGAAATCATTCAGCTCCCAGCCCTAGGAACATTTTGGAAGGTCTGTTTTCAATGTTTTAAAGGCTGTAAATCCCTTTGGGAGGAATGGTTTTCATTTGTGTTTTATTCGGATTCCAACTCATCACTTGTGGTTGGCAAATAAAAATGAAATAGCCTTTGGCAGGGGGCTGGCAGGCACCCTCATAATACAGTGTGTTTGGCCTGTGCTGGTGTAGTTGTATAGGAGCATCACTTGAAGTATATACAGTCACACTGGAATAATGTGCTGAGAGCACTGGAGTTTATTTTGATAACTTTCCGTTTATTTCTAACCCAGCCTAAAAACTGAGTAGATAAGCCTGCAGCTGGGTTTGTTAGAGTGATGGCAACAGGATTCCAACAAAACTGCCAAAATGTTAAACAAATGGACATTTTCCTGAATGCCCAGGGAAAGGGCGGGAGCAGGGAACCCTTGACCTCAGAGCATGGTGGTGGAGGCTCACCCCTGTCATGCTTGCTGCTGTGGGAGGAGCGGTGGGACACGGGTGCAATGCCCCATTAGTGTAGGACCTCCAGCAACACTGCTCCAAGGGTGAGATATCAGAGCCCAGTTTTACTCTTGTAGAGCACGGGGGACTAGATGCATCAGCCAGCAGCTTTTGTGGAAAGGAGATTCTTTTAGCCTGGATGTAGGAAATTACCTGGCCAAGTGATCAATCTGTTGGGTATGGAGGAGAACTGGAGCAAAGGAGCCCCTGTGACACCAAGTCCTGCTCTCCACTCATGCAGCAAACCCTGCTGGGTATCACTTTGGTCAAGCTCCTCCTCAAAACTAGTTTAATTCCTTGCCCTTGGGAGATTTTCTTCCCAGATATTGAGGCTGGGGAACAAGGAGTCTCTCTCTGTGGATTTGCTCAGTGCCCAGCAGAAATCCTGACAGGGCCACTGGGAGTGTCTGTATGATAAGTAGTTCTAATGAGTAACTAATTACACCCAGCACATGGGTGATCAAGCTCTTTTTCTGAAACACATCAGTACAGTTCAGGTTTTCTGTCATGTCTGTATTCTGTGCCCCTATTTGCTTGCAAAGTACAGCCAGGACATGGCCTGTTCTCAGAAACCCATTATTTCTCTTATTCTGTGATGAGAATTCTCTTTCAAAGAATTCAGATAAGATGTTGGGAGGCAACGCAGGAAGCAACTGACAATTACATCCTCCCTGCACATTTTGTCTGCAATGCTACACCAGCATCACGATAACGACTGGAAAGCCTGGGATTTACATGAGCAAAACAGAAATGCTACAGGTTGTTCTCTCTGGGGGCAACCTATCACTTTACAAATGTACTTGGAGAGACCCAGGGTTTGGGCAGAGGAGAGCTGAGATGACTGAAGAGTCTGTATTTTACCTTAACCTACTGAAGAAGGAAAAATAAAAAACATACCAGCCTTTCCAAGAAGACTTCATAGCAGAAGAAGAAGAAGAAGAAGAAGAAGAAGAAGAAGAAGAAGAAGAAGAAGAAGAGGAGGAGGAGGAAGAAGAAGAAGAAGAAGAAGAAGAAGAAGAAGAAGAAGAAGAAGAGGAGGAGGAGGAGGAAAAAGAAGAAGAAGAAGAAGAAGAAGAAGAAGAAGAAGAAGAAGAAGAAGAAGAAGAAGAGGAAGAAGAAGAGGAAGAAGAGGAAGAAGAGGAAGAAGAAGAAGCTATACAGAGGGAGGCAATACCGTGTGGTGTTTGGGAATAATTATGAATAATCCTACTCTTCCGTACTGGACAAGAGCTCTAGAAGAGTAACAGGAGTGTGCAGTGAACATCCATGCCTCCAGCTGGGGTGGACTTAGCAAACCTGACTTCGTTTTGAAGGCTGAAGGGGGCAGCTCAAGGTCTTTAGCTCTGGCCCTACTCAGCAGCTCCTTCCCTACGCGGTGGGAGGAGGCACACAGTGCCCATCTTCCCATAAGTGGTGATGGTTGCACAGCCATGTTTTATGGCCACCCACTCCATGAGAACCCCCAAGGGGTATCTCTGCTGCTTTTTGAAGCATATGGTCCTGCAAGGTGCTTCCCTGTGCCCATCAGGAGCTGAATGTTCAGAGTTGGAGACCACAGGTTTTGAACCCTGGCTTGGCAAGCCATGGTCTTTTTAGATATGTGTGCCTTCATGGATGTCCAGACATGGACAGAATGTTCAGGCTGGGCCAGGGAAAGCAGAGGTGCTTGTTCTCATTTGTTTGTTACTGCAAACTGAGTTTTCATTAAAAAAAAAAAAAAAATCTTGTGAAAAATGTCCTAACTGAGAAACAAATACACAACTGCTCACCTTCCCTGGAGCAAGACCTGCCTGGACATGCCTGTACTATGTCCCTAGGAGAGGTAATTCCCTGGGGTGATGTCTGCACTTACCAGACTTTGTGGCTACTCCATCCATTTTGGCTCCCATGACAATTCAGAGGTGTGCAAAGGTTCCCAGTAAACCATTCAGACCTGCCTCACCCCATCAGTTTTTGGGATTTCCTTGGTCAGGGGAAGGAGGGGCCATGTCCTACGCATCACCTACTAGGCATCTTCATCCTGTGCTTTGCTCCACAGAAGCTCCTCAGCTGCAGCACCCATTGAGCTATCTCCTGAGGTCCTGGCGGTGGTGGCCCGTGGTGGACAGGACTGCTGGGAGGTGCTGCGGGAAGCCGGTTTAGTGTGCCAAGCAGCTCCAGCCCCTTAGCCATAAATGCTTTGTTTTCATCTCTAAGTAGCTGAAGAAGTGTGTGCCTATCAGTAAATCTCCATCATCCCAACTGCAGCGTGTTTCCTCAGATAAGGGTGCTGTGTAATGGCAATTATGTTTTCATTTGTTGTGAGAAAACTTAATACGCAGAGTGGCAGAAATGTTATTCATCCTCTGTTAATTATGAGCTACTTACTGTAGGGAATCATGCAAAAACAAAAAAGTGTAATCACATGAAATAAAGGGGAAGCAGCTTGTGCACTTGCCTTCATGCTGGGTGGAATTAGCTCCTGCAATGCTCTGCCACCAATTATCGTTAATAATGCTGCGTGGCCCCGTGTGTGACCTGGCCTTCAGCTCTGCACCATCACAACTCCCCAGGGAGATGGGTGCAAGGGCCTGTGTGCGGGCAGATGCTTGGGACCGTGATCCAGGGGTGCTTAATGCAGCAATACTCCTGGGATTGGGCTTGCATGGGCTCGGCCTGTCCCACCATGAGCTCTGAAATGCAGCTGCAGGAGAATCCCAGCAGAGACCCAGCCAGATCAAAGAGCTTGAGCCGTTGTCTTTTTTGGGATGCAGCAGGGAAGAAAAGGACAAAAGGACGGGGTCATACTGGGGCTGGCTGTTGGCCATGGGCCCGGGAGCAGGACCAGCTGAGCCTGCGGGTGCAGGGCCAGGTGGGCTGGGGACCAAGCTCCCACATGGTCCAGCGGTCAGGATTCCTGGTTTTCACCCAGGCAGCCCGGGTTCGACTCCCGGTGTGGGAAAACAGTTGTGTTTCTTCTCATACCTGTTTTTGGGCTCCCTTGGACAAGGAAGATGCTGGCCTGCTGGAGCGGGTCCAGCACAGGCTGCCAAGGTAGTGGGGGCTGGAGCATGGTGCAGACAAAGGGTGTCCGATGGACAGAGCTCAGAGAGAAGGTGTTGAGGGGAAGATTTCATTGCTGCCTGCTGAGAGGTCACAGACGATGGGGCCAGACTCTTCCCAGAGGCACCAGCTGGAGCAAGGGAACTTCCTCTTAGTTATGAAGAATAATTTTATCACCATGTGGTGGTGAAACACTGGAACTGGGGCTCAGGGAAACTGTGGGGGTCTCTGTTCCTGGAGATATTTGGAACTCGACTGAACAAGGCCCTGAAGAACTTGCTGCAGCTGGACCTACTAGAGCATGTAGGCTGGACTAGAGACCGTCAGAGCACACTTCTGACCCATAAAGTTAATTCTTGGAAGGTGTTAGGATGGTTTTAATTTCCCTGGGGATAGGATAGTTGGTGGTTCCTCATCCTAGTTGAGCTGTCTGAGCTCTCTTCACCTCTCCGGTGACCCAGGGGATGGCTTTGTTGAGATGCTGGGTTACATTAGAAGTAAGTGAGACACAAAATCTGCCTTTCAAGGAGTGAGAATTACACAAAAACATTTATTTGAGATGGTAAGGAACAGACTACCAAGGACGTAAGGCTGGGACACTGCTTCCCTGATGGAACTGCTGCTTCAAGAGTGGACACCCTGCCCCTGCAGCCAGGCCTGTGGAATACTCATGCGTGGGTATAAATTTGTCTTCTGGGTAAGAAAAAGAAATAATCAGGGTGTGATCTGTACAACAGCTCAGCAACTGATGAGGATTATCAGTAATGCTTTTTTTGAGCACTGTAAGCTTAATGACCTGACATAATGTAGCAAGCACTTTAATTCCCAAAGAAATATTTTTTATTCCAGAAAGTAATAAATAGCAACTGTAACTTCTTTGAGGGAAATTTCACTGCAGATCTATGCCATATCTAATGAGAAACTTTCTTCTGAGCTCATACCATTAAGAATATAAGAGAAGGGGTGTTACCTACATTTTGCATCCTGTGTAAGTACCTCTGCATAAAGAGAGGGACTTTTACAGAGGTGAGCATTTAATATGTCTGCACATTGTTACAAGACTTGGATTTTTCAGGGTTCAGTGCTACCACTGAATAACTTTGCCTTTGTCACACAAGTATTCCAGTTGAGTTCCTCAGACTATAGCAGGGGACTCACCAGACCTAAAACCCCATGAGCATGTTCAAGCCTTAAAATGGACACAAACTGCAAACAATGTTATTTGAGTCATTTGAATAAAGACTAAATTCTTGATTACTTGGATCTTTCCAGGAATGACCAAGAACAAAAAAAGAAGTGAGATTCATCGTCTCAGCCTTCAGCTGTGAATTTTCTGCTCAGCTCTGCTGCTGATACCGAGAGAGCAGATGCTTCCTTACTCTGCAGAAACACAGCGTGTGAAACAGTATTTTAACAGCTTTATCTGATATTTTATATCTCACTGTCAAACATAGCAATGATTCCACTTCTATTTGGGTAAGTAATCTGAAAAGAAGGCAGCAATAATCTCTCAGGAGAGCCAGGCACGGGACTAATTACTCCAGCTAGAGATTTGTAAAGACACATTTTCAGTGCTGGGATTTTATCATTCCACAGGGTAATTAAAAGACAACCCTGTCAAAGGAAGTTTTTCAGTCTTAAATATTCTTTTTCCTCTATGAAGAATAACCCTTTCCAAGCTCACTATTGGGTTGGCTTTACTTCCCAATGATGAGTGGGGGCTACCCATGGTACTTGCCTACAAGCCAGCTCAATGCCATGCTCAGGTGGTTGCAGCGACTGGGCAGAGCAGTGGCTGTTTCTGTGTCACCTCTGAGTGTCAGGCGTTGGGAAGGAGGGATGCTTTTGCAGAGGGTTGGACCCAGGAAGAAATTATCTGGCCACTGCAGAGGTTTAAAGAGACACTCCTCTTGGGCATGCTGATCAGATTGTCAAATGCTGTGAGTCAGGGTCGTGCATCAGCGACCAACCAGAGGCAGAATTTGTTTCTTCAGTGAAGCACTTGTATGAGGGTCAACAGGTTTAACAAGGCTCAGTGCCAGGTCCTGCACTTGGGTCACAACAACCCCACGCAATGCTACAGGCTTGGGCAAGAGTGGCTGGAAAGTTGTCCGGTGGAAAAGAACCTGGGGGTGTTGGTTGACAGACGGCTGGATATGAGCCAGCAGTGTGCCCAGGTGGCCGAGAAGGCCAATGGCATCCTGGCTTGTGTCAGAAATGTGTGGCCAGCAGGGAAGTGACTGTCCCACTGTACTCAGCACTAGTGAGGCCACACCTCAAATACCTTGTTCAGTTTTGGGCCCCTCACTCAAAAAAGACATTGAGATGCTGGAGGGTGTCCAAAGAAGGGCAATGAAGTTCATGAAGGGTCTAGAGCACAAATCTTATGAGGAGCAGCTGAGGGAACTGGGGTTGTTTAGCCTGGAGAAAAGGAGGCTGAGGGGAGACCTTATCGATCTCTACAACTATTTGAAAGGAGGTTGTAGTGAGGTGGGTATTGGTCTCTTTTCCCAAGTAGTAAGTGATAGGATGAGAGGAAATGGCCTCAGGTTGTGCCAGGGGAAGTTTACATTGGATATTAGGAAAAATTTCTTCACAGAAGGGGTTGCCAAGCATTGGAACAGGCTGCCCTGGGAAGTGGTTGAGTCACCATCCTTGGAGACATTTAGAAGATGTGTAGATGTGGTGCTTAGGGACATGGCAGTGCTAGGTTAACAGCTGGACTTGATGATCTTAAAGGTCTTTTCCAACATAAATGATTCTATGATTTTATGATTCTATGAAATCAGAACAAGGAAAGCTGCTCTTTGCAATGGATTATGGCTCAGCCACCTCTTGAATGCAGGTCTATGGCCTGGGACCAGAAATAACATCCTTGGTTGCTGCAGAAAAGGTATCGGTGTGTGCTGTTATGGACAGATGCTGCCCTTGGGTCATTCCCTTTACCCCTGGGTGGGAAACAGCCCTCATATGGGGTGAACAAAGTGTTCCTGCTTTGATCCCCTTCTTGTTTATAGGGCACCATGTCTTTCTGTGCCAGGCTGGCTCAGTGCAACCAGCAATGACCACAACAGAAATATAAAGCAGAGTTCAAAGGATGACTCATTGGCAGAGGGGATTTAGACACAGGTTTGCAAATGTCATGGAAAGACAAGTTACATTCAGAGCAAACTATTTGGTTATCCGAGGCAGCTCAGATCTGGAGTCAAACAGTCAAACTGCTTAATATCCACAATCTCCTTCAAGGCTGATGCTGGGTTTTCCAAAAGCTATCACTGAGCCATTTACACTCTTGGATAACTTGATAATTTGGGTAACTTGGCTAATTTGAAAATCCAAGTGTGAGCATTGTTTCCAGGTCCCCAAGACTCCCCCATGGAAGTAGGGGTGCTCATGCACAGTATGGCAATGATACAGGATGGTCCATACAGGTGAAAGCAGGAGAAGCACATCTGCACTGCCTGGTCCATGGGATGCCAGGTCGGCCTGAGACCTCTTCTTCATGCCTGTGTCCCAAGGAGCCCCTTTCTGCATCTTCCTGCTTAAACCTCCCTGTTTTTAAGATGGGTTTTATGTCCAGTAAAGGATTTGGAAGTTAAGAAGTTAATTCTTAGAGAAACAAAAACTTCAGAGCTGACTTTGGTGTCCTTGAGTAGAAAAGGAAACCGCTGCCCATAGTCTGAGAACAAGACACTGCACCTGCACCTTGTCTCACTCTCCCTTCTCCTCTCTGTTAGTGCCTTTTGATGCATACAGGGAGTGGGGATATGACAGGCCAGTGAGACTGATGTGACAAGTGTAATGAGAAAGAAATAGTATAAAGTGCAATGTATCACAAAATTAGCATCACCCAACTGCCTGTTCCTTGGCATCCTGCCCATTTCCATCTTTATCTGGGCATTAATTGCCTAATTGTTATACTTTATTTATTTTTAACTTGCCGTGAGCATGTAGAAATGTAAATTTAACATTAGGAGATCACTTAACAAAGGATTCCTTTTCAGAGAGGTTGACTTCTCATATTTTTTCCCTGGGATGTCAAAATTTCAGGCTCCAGCTGTGCCAGTTCCAGCCAGACCCTGGCAGATGGCAGTTAAAACCGTGCGGCAAGACTGGTGATTGCAGAGCGGCTCCAGTGCAGGGGGACGTGCATCGCTGAGCTCTCCGTTTCCCTTCCACCAGCAGCACGCTTTGCTCAGGGTCCTCTCTCCCCCCTGCATGGATCATTTCTCAGCTTGAGGCTTCTTGCAGATACGGCAGCGGGAAAACCAGAGCATCAGAGAGCTGCTCAGGCTGCTGAGGGGCGCTTTGTGGCATGAGTTTTTTAATTGGTAAAAACTGTAAAAAAGGATTCTCGAGGAACATGGCAATCTCTTGAGCCCAGTTCAACTCTTGTGAAATATCAGTCTCTGACCGTGGACATCAGACCTGGGAAGGGCACGTCAGCGCTGTTTGTGTCCCAGCACTCTCCAGATTTCCAGTCCTATTCTAGGACCGATGAAAGTGGAGGGACGCCACATTCCCATGGGCAAGTCAGAGCCTATGGAGGAAGAGTAAAATAGCAAACTGAGTTTCTCATTTAATCTGTCCCAGTCAGGCCATGGAGCCTTAGTGCAAACAGCATTACTCTATGCAGCTATTTACTTTTTTTTTTCAAAATCAGTATTTATAAACTTTCTTGTATTTCCATGAAGACAATTCCTTATCACCCTCTTTATCTGCTAGGAAGTGTTCTGATCAACAGGAACTCCATGCTAGAAATGGCCTAATTAAGCAAAATTAGCATTTTATCATATAATACTAACATTTAATCCCATATTCATACATCCTGCTTTAAATATACTCCCTGCACATCCTTTCCTGTAAGTCTCTCATGCTATGCCAGCTCCACTCTGTTTTTATCTATAAGGAATTGAGCTCATACCTGTGACAGGTGCAGAGTGTGTTAAATCTTTTGATCATCACACAAACCACTCATCCTGATGTCCTTTAATCTAAGCAATGCAAAGAAAATCCTATGCACTAGCTTTATGCTTCTTCCATCTTCCCGAGTTTAAACAGGAGGCTCCGCAGCTACAGATCAATGGACCTAAATTGTTTGTCTTTAACTTAGGTGGGTTTAAAGGAAAGCTGCTCAGCCCAGCTGTCTGGAAGTTCACAAGACGGGAAGGGCTGTGTGCTGTCTAGTGATGGGGGAATTTGAGTTACCTTTGAAACTTGGTTTGGTTTTTACAGCAGTCAAGTAATTAAACAGGAGAAAAAAATCACAGTGAATCACTTTCTGCTACATTTTCCACAACTTTCTTGTTGTTATGCTGACGCTAATAATTAAATTCTTTAATTTATCAATTATTAAGGATTTCTGTAATTGACAAATATGGTTAAGAATTCTTTTTTTTTTTCCCCCCTCTGGGAATTACTCCTGAATAATTTGCGTGGAATAGCCGATATCCCAATACTGCTATTGGTTCACATGGGTGGCGTGAGCCATCTGTGCATTCCTGCCTCTAGACTGGCTGGTTTGAGTGCCCAGCCAACAAAGCGTGAAGATTGGGACGGAGGATCCCACTTAGTGTGATAAAACACATCTCTGCTTTTGGTGAAGTGTCTGTTCTCACATTTTCTCTCCATTAAGTGACTGAGTGTTGTGGGAAAAGAAGAAGAAAGGGTCAGTGGAGGATTTGGGGCTGGTCATGTGCTTTGGATGCAATCCCTGTGAACCAGACATGTTTCACAGGGAAGGGAGGCACTGGTTAAATCCCAACCATAATTTTTTGCTCTTTGATGATTTCCTACAGCCTCAAGCCCATGGGCACCAAAACATTGTCAGAAAAGCTTGAAGGGATCCCAAAAGAGAGGTGTGCCATCAGGTAACTCCATACAATCACCTTATTTCACCTGCCCAAGTAGGAGCGTGTGAAGAGCAGGTGACCAGGAGATCCCCTAGACTGCTGAAAATGTGACCCACAGTTTTACCTTATAGTTAACTTAAAAGTTCATTTCAAATATAAATGTTCTTCCATGAGTGGGGAATAAAGTTTCTCACTATGAGACCAAAAATTCCTTATCTAGAAAAAATAGGTGCCGTTCCCTTTAATACTGCCATCAAGACGTTACAAGCAAAAAAACCCCACCCCAAACACAAAAAGCCTTCCGTGCTATGCAAAATATCACAGAAACCTTTTTTCCGTTACAGTGGTCACAGGCCATTTTGCTCTTCACTGGTGACAGGGGACCATTAGAATACAATCCCTGATGCCTGCGTATCATAATGAAAATCATATTTCTTCCTGAACTGGTACATCAATTGTCTTTTTAGTAACCTGGGAAGTGCAGCTGTATGCAAACCAGGGAACGGTCCTTCACTCTTAATCTGTTCTCCTGCAAGATAAGTGATAACTTCTTAATGTAACTTTCCAGTCTGGTAAATAAGAAGTAGCTACAACATGATCCTGTGGTTTAAATAGAATCGTCTTCCTGAGACTGAGTAGCTGCTTTCCATCCTCCCCTGGGCAGGAAAACTGATTTTGATAAAATCAGAGCATTCCTCTCTGTCTCTCTCTCTCTCCCTCCCTGGCACCTGCCTGAAAATCTGTAGGCAAACCCATTTGCATTTCTAAAATCATGTGCTGCGGGAACTATTCCTAAAAAAAAAATATTGGTGGCAAGACTCTGTCCCAGCTCCTTGCTGCAGCACTACGTGTCAGGGGGATGGATGAAGTGAGGAGTTTGAGGCTGGCAAGGGAGGGAAGGCACGGGGGCTGATTGAAACGGGGAGGGGGGATGATGGAGACACAAGCTGTCCTGGCAGCTCGCTGCAGGTCCCCTCTGCTGTCCCTGGCACCAGGCACTGGTGCCACCAGCCCATCCACATCAGACAGCACCGATTTCTTTACCTGTGACCTGCTTACCTGCTAAACTCGATGTGATGCCCTGTAGCCACCGAGCCACTGGCTGTAACCATTCCCGGGGCACCTGGCACCCCCCCGAATGGGAGGTGAGCACAGGGTAAGGGCTGGCCGGTGCCCGCAGGGGCAGATGGGGGCACGGGGCAGGCAGCAGGCAGATCCTGACCACCACCAGTCCGGGGGTGTTTGCAGGTGTCCAGCTCTTTACATGGACTGCAGGCTCAAGTGCCATGTTTTACTTGTCTGGTACAAATGATTCAGTCAATAAGAGTGAACTTCAAAGGGAATTTCTGGCAACGGCGGATATTCGGATGCGTTGCATGAAAGTGGCCCCCGGTCCAATCTCTGCAGCGTGTCCTGTAGGACAGGGACACCTGCCCAGCTGAGGGACAAAACCTGCTCATACACGAGCCTCACCTCAACCCCAGAGGCAAAACTGAGAAACCAGGGGAAGAAATTTGAATCCAAAAACTGGAAATATTTTATTGCGAACAGCATTGTAGCTGGCTTTGGACAGGTTTTCCTCATAGAGGTTTTATTTTTTGTGTTTCTACTTTTATACTGCCCCAAGCCTGCATTTTTTTAAATAGAAATTATAAGATTTCTTTTCACAAAAAGTTGCTTGGCTCCAGGCAGCAAGCCCTCGAGTCATGCCAACGAGGAGAAGGAGCCAGCAGAGGAGCGGTGCCAGCACCATGCGCCCGCCTGGCTGCACTCGCCACCACCGGCAGCTTCCTGAGGGCCCTGATTTCTTTAAATCCCTTTTGCAGGCACCCCGGTCTGCACCCAGCTGGGAGGAGAGAGGGCAGATCCTGGCTCTGGCTCTGCTGGGGTGGGAACGCGGTGCCCCGCGATGCTGGTGCAGGTCGTGGCTTTTTCTCTCTTCCCTTTTCCCCTCTTTCACGTGCGCAGGAAACCTCGAGGAACAAATAATTCAATCTGCTGCTGGATTGCCAAAGACTTTAATGAAAGCGCTATTTATTTAGTGTCGTCTGATACCACATCTACAGTGACAAGGCGGGGGACAGAGTAATAACAGGTCTGGAAGCAAAGCGCAGAGCAGAGCGTGCCGCCAGCATAGAAGTGTTCCAAAAATATATGATTTCAGTTTCTGGTTTAATTAGAATTTATTTTAAGTGGGTTTGCATCAACTAATGAAACAACTGTCATTGATGAACTGCTGCTGGGCAGGCTCGAGTAGATTTTAATCTCTAACCAGCAGCTCAGGCAGCTAGTGTGAGGGGAGCCTGAGGAAAGTCTATTAGAGATAGACATCAATTTAAAATTGCTCATCTTAAGGGAGTATCGATGCAAAGGGGAAACCATTACAGAATAGAATTATGTCATTAGATAACTGATCCAAATTCAGGGCTCACCTTAAACACTGAATGATATTGTTGACAGCTTGTTGCATTAACTACTGAAAGGGGGATATTTCTCACCAAATCATTGTGCCTCAAAAGTCCATGCTGTGTGTGGGGAAGAGTTTTGGAGATGGCTGGCAAAGGGCCATCCACAGACCAGATGTGCACCCCGAGGTCCGCCACAGCTGGTTTCACTTTTAAATGTCCTGCAGACAGTCCAGGGAAGTTGTACTCAAGAAAGGATTGAAAATGCCATCCTGCCAGTGGAGAAACTGACGCACAGCAAAGTTATGCCGGTTCCTTGAGGTTAGCCCTTCTATGGGAGATCACAGGAATGAACCTGACTGTCCTGAGGATTGCTCCTGCAGTCCAACACCTGTGTTGTCCTTCACCCTTCAAGAGCCTTAGGTCCTCCACCCTGGTTATAAATAACCTAAATAACCAATTCTAAAGACATAGCTGGATACTCCTGTGCTTTAGAAAAGACCCCAATGGTTCTTTGTCACACCAGGAACTAGCAGTGCCCTGAGTGGGTGCTGGCAACAGCTGATGCAAAGCCATTCCGCAGGCCAGCAGCCCAAGCGCCTGCTGAGGCAACAGGCATTTCAGCAACGGTGTGAAATCACAGGGGACAAGTGTCTAAATGGCTGTTGATCACTAAGCTGCTGTTTCCCATCGTCTTTCACTGAGGCTTGGGCTGAAACTGTCCTTCAGACCTCTGCAGTCAGGTCTCAAAGGTGGTGAGGGCACCCCTGGGCTGGTCCTTGCTCCCATGAGAAGATATTGGTGCCAGACATGGCTCCTGGAGGCATCCTTCCAGTGGCAGGTACCAGAAACAGGCCTGGCCTGCAGGATGGGTGCATGGGAGAGCAGCGCCAGGCTTCCCTGGGGACTTGCATGGAGTGAGCATGCGGAAGGAGAAGCCCATAAGAGGTCACAGTCATTTCCAAAGCACTTCCCAAAGAGGAAAGTGTGAGACAAACCTAGTTACTGGGGTATGCATGGAGAGAAAAAATAAGGAAGTTATTATAAGGGGAAAAAATTATCTATTTATGGTTATTATAAGGAAATTGTAATTATTATAAGGACAAGTCGTCAAACAAGGACAGCCCTTCACCACACAGCCTTTCTTCTATCCAGGGTGCCAGAGTGTTCAGCCCAGCCTCAAAACCACCTGGCAGACACTGCAGTGCTGCCTGCCTCCTTCCACAGCACGCAGCCAAGGTGCTGCTCCTCTCTTCCCTCTGTGCAGCCCTCCAAGCCCCCCATTCACCCCAAGCACCCTCAACACTGGTGAACAAGCATATAACACAAGCATGAGAGGGCAGGAGCACTTCCAACCTGCTTTTGCAACGCTGTGCATGGTGCTCGCAGGCACCAGGCGATGGAGATGTGGGCTTTGACCTGGGACTGTTACACAGCAGCTTCTGCGGCAGATCCAGACAGAATCAGGGCAGGAAGGGAAATCATCCAAAGGATGTTTGACACAGTAGAATTTGTTTTTACCTCTTTCCTTTAAAAAGCAAAGCAAAGCAAAACAAGCTAGGAAATTACATGCATGCTTTTGGAATGAGACAGTAGCTCAGGGTCATCTGTGTTTATTTCCAACATTTTATCTTATTTCCATGTGCACTTTTTCAAAACAAGGCTTTTGGGTTTTTCCTTTTCCCTTACATTTAGTCTGCATGCCCAGCAGCATGAGCTCTGAAAGGTAAGCTTAGCACTGAGCTGTCATAAACAACCCCAAATCACACAAGCAAACACATTCCTCCTTCCCTGCAACTGTCACTCTCCTCTCCTGTCCACTTGCACAATGACTTTTGCTTTCACTGTTTACAGTCCTGGAGGAGAACAAGGATCCAAACACAGCCTGCATTATTTGGAAGCCCACTGATGACCCCTGAATTTAGATGACACCGTCTCTTCCTGTGATCAGAACAAGCATTGACATGGGCATTGCTGAAATGGGATGGATCACTGCTGCCAGGGACAGCAGCAGCCTGGCTGGGGTCCCAACACCGTGCTGGGGACCAGAGCTGGCATCCTCCTCCCTGCATCCCAGTGCTGTGCTGGGGACCAGAGCTGGCATCCTCCTCCCTGCATCCCAGTGCTGTGCTGGGGACCAGGGCTGTCATCCTCCTCTCTGCATCCCAGTGCTGTGCTGGGGACCAGGGCTGGCATCCTCCTCCCTGCATCCCAGTGCTGTGCTGGGGACCAGAGCTGGCATCCTCCTCCCTGCATCCCAGTGCTGTGCTGGGGACCAGAGCTGGCATCCTCCTCCCTGCATCCCAGTGCTGTGCTGGGGACCAGGGCTGGCATCCTCCTCCCTGCATCCCAGTGCTGTGCTGGGGACCAGGGCTGTCATCCTCCTCCCTGCATCCCAGTGCTGTGCTGGGGACCAGAGCTGGCATCCTCCTCCCTGCATCCCAGTGCTGTGCTGGGGACCAGAGCTGGCATCCTCCTCCCTGCATCCCAGTGCTGTGCTGGGGACCAGGGCTGGCATCCTCCTCCCTGTATCCCAGTGCTGTGCTGGGGACCAGAGCTGGCATCCTCCTCCCTGCATCCCAGTGCTGTGCTGGGGACCAGGGCTGGCATCCTCCTCCCTGCATCCCAGTGCTGTGCTGGGGACCAGAGCTGGCATCCTCCTCCCTGCATCCCAGCGCTGTGCTAGGGACCAGGGCTGGCATCCTCCTCCCTGCATCCCAACGCTGTGCTAGGGACCAGGGCTGGCATCCTCCTCCCTGCATCCCAGTGCTGTTCTAGGGACCAGGGCTGGCATCCTCCTCCCTGCATCCCAGTGCTGTTCTAGGGACCAGGGCTGTCATCCTCCTCCCTGCATCCCAACGCCGTGCTGGGGACCAGAGCTGTCATCCTCCTCCCTGCATCCCAGTGCTGTGCTGGGGACCAGGGCTGGCGTCCAACTCCCCGCACCAGCCTCCAAATCTGATGGAGATGCTTTCTCTAAGCCACCACAGTGGGAGTCACCAGCCCAGCCCATACCTCCTCCAAACCAGGCAGCACATCTTGGGTGGGATCTGTAGCATCAGAGCTTTGGAAAGCTTAATTTTCCATCTGAGCTAGTGCCTGGCCTGGCAGCTGCTGGAGGTTTCTCCTACGGTCCCCACTGTCCTGGCTCCCTCCCCGAGAAGGCAGTTTTAAGGGGAAGAGAGTTGGGTGTTATTTAAATACTTTTTTTTTTCAGCAGAAAGAGGGAAAAATTTATGTTATATGTGGGGGTTTTTTCTTCATTATTTTTCTGGAATGAAATGGAGTTTTTTGATATATTGAATATATTTAATATTCAAATGCTGAGAATTTACAGGACAGAGCAGACAGAGACTGCCTCTTGCGATAAGAGACATTATTACTGTTGTGAAGAATTCCTTTAAGATTCCATCTTAATCGTTCTGCTATTGAAATGGAAGAATAAAGTAATAAAATTAGATGTTTTGAAAAGACTTGATTAAAAAAGTAATTATCCTACCAGCTTGCGGGTTCCCACATCCTGTCACGTTCCTCCGGCTCAGCCCCTCTCCTCATTGAGCCCCTCCTCAGTTCCCCACGGGGATGGCAACCCCTTCGTGGCTGGGCATCTCCAAGACACAGTCCTTTCTTTCCTCCTTCCTTGGGACATGCTTTGGGGTTGTTCTGGGGTGCAACTTGCCTCCTGGTCCTGTCCCCCAACCTGGGCACCTCGAGTGCCCTTCTCTCCCCCCAGCCGAGGTCTCCCACCCAGGCAGCTGCTCCCAGCTGGCACCCCGGGGTGTCCCTGCACCAAGGCCAAGCAGCCCCACACAGCCCATCTTTTCTGCTGGAGGCTCGGCAGTACACTGCAGGTCTGGATGCCCGCTTGGAGACCATGTGCGGGAGCACTGAGCCCATGGGAGTGAGACACGGCTGCCTCGGGGTGCCCAGCAGACCCTCCTTGTGCAGGGCTGCTGTGGGACACCACGGCGCTGCTGTGGTCTGGCTCGGGCCATCGGGATGGAGGGGAAGGTGCAGCTTCCTCCCGGCAGCCTCAATGCCTGCTTTGTGGCTTCACCAGCCTGTGTGAACGTGCACAGGGAACCTCTGAGGTCCGGCGCATGAGGGGAGCACGTCCCACATCTCCTTTGAAAGTGCCTCATGCTAACATGCATCATTTCTGCTGGCAGCTTCCTGGGGTGCCAGCCTGGGGCTGGGCTACCCCTGCACCCCAACACCAAGCTCCCCACAGCCTGTGGGAGGTCCTGGCCCTGCACCCCTCTGACCAGGACAGACAGGGGACAGAGGGTGATGTCTGGGAGCACCCTCCTGGTGCACGGGATGGGTGCGGGGTCTGCCCAAGCACTGCCCCCAGCAGCAACTGGCCATGCTGGCAGGACAAACTTTCCCAAGGAGGAGAGGAGGGATGGCTCCACACATTGCTGTGCCGGGCCTCCCAGACCCTCACAGCTGTAATTGTGGAGCTCGTTCATTCTGCATTTCTAATGGGGAAACACAGATGGTAACAGCTGAGTGCAAAATGCATCTATTAAAATCTGCTGCTGATTGTTCCTCATAATAGGCTTTGGGTTTTTTGAAATATGCTGCAGAGAATACACATCCTCATTTGGGGATGCACCAGGTTACGGGAGACTTGTGCCTGTATCTATCTTTGTCTCTTCCCATTGCTAGACATTTTCTGGCCTTTATTTATTATTTTTGTAGTAGAATAACTGGAGATCCATCTCTGCTGGGGCCATATGGGAGTTAGAGATGTCCTGCCTGAATAAGTTCTCCAATTGGAGACATAAAGCCACCCAAGGAGGATGCCCTGCCCAGGAAAAGGGCTAACTCTACTCCAAGGCTACCCTTTAAATGACTGGAGGCCCTGGTAGCAAGGCAGTGGGGCAACATGGAAGAAAGCCATGAAACGAAAAGAAGATTCAGCAACAGAAACTTGCTGTTTGAGAGCTGTAGGTGCTGGGAATCCAGCTCACCCTTTGGAAACCTGGTGGAAAAGGCAGATATCATCAGGAGCTGTGACCTACCTCCACGTGCAATGAGCAGGGTTGAGCAGGTCTGCCTGCCTGGCTGGTGAGCACAAAGCATTTGCACTGTCCCTCCACACCGTGCAGGCCAGGGTGTTGTGCACCAGACAGTCATCCCACTGAGGGCCTCCAATACCTCCAGGAAGAGGAGTGATATGTAAATGCTTACTGGGCCTGAAAAATCAGGGTGAGGTCTTCTGCTGGACGTTCTGAGTGCAAGGACATTTTATTTAGTGGATACTCTTGAGAAGAGAAGCTTTGTCTTTCACTGTGCCTGAGCTCCCCATTGAGGGTGGATTCATTTTCATGTGTGAAGCTGTTCGCCTTCAGCTACAAAGGGTTGATCTCCTTAATCACTTCAGGACAGGTGGAAAGGGATTTGGTTGCAGAGAGATTTATGGAAGCCAGAAGTATCTGTGAGACCAGCCTCATGTTAGCCGAACCAGGCTCCTTCTGCTGGGGAGGAATAGACCTTTGTGCTAATATTCACTGCTTTCTGCCTGGGGAGCCTGGGTTGGTGACAGGGAGAAGAGGACATTGCATGGAGCTGTGGCTCCTGCTGAGTGCAACAGGCTGCTGAAGGCATGAAGGAAATGAGATGCCATCTAACACAAGCCTGGGAAGCCAGCTCAGAGCTATTTATAGCAATGCCCTTCCATCATCCACCACCTGCAGGTCAGGAGACCTGTGAGACCAGCAGATCCATGGGGGAACCAGAGGAAAACCTCACAGATGTGGAGGCATCTCCACTTGTGCCCAGAGCAGGGAGCATGCTGGGTTTCCCACTGCCAGACTGGGGCAACTCCATATCCTGGACACGCTGCTTGCTCCAGTAGCCCCACCCTGCACTGACCGATCCCGCTCTGCCCGCGGCCCTGCACTGCCTCGCGGCGTGGGACCTGCCTGCACTGCTTACTCTCTGCTCTCTTGCCATGAAAAGCCACTGCTCCGTTGGAGGAAATTTCCGAGCTGGCAAGATTTCTCCCGAGTCAAAGACTCAGTGAAGCTCCCACTGCTCTGGCAGTGACCTTATAATTAAGCGGTGTAGAGGACACTGCTCCCAGCCGGCTCCCTGAGTGCTTATATTTCAGTTTGGGCTACATCCAGCTCTAGTAAATCCATTAATTACACTTCATACAGTGGCATTTACTGACGAATGAAAGATTTCATTAAGTTCGCCTGCTTCCTAAAGCGCAGTAAGACCTCGGACAAGCTCCCCTGAGCCCTGGCCCCGGTTATTTAAGTAGCAGTGCTGTGCCTCCTTGTTACACACACACCGCACCTGCGGGGAGGATTTAGTCAAAGATCTTTTTCTCTTATCTCCGCTGCGCTGCTCGGTCCCAGGCAGGGAGAAGTGGGGCTGCAGAAGGCAGGACTGGCTTCATCCTTACCGGACGTGCAGCCTTGTTTTTGTACTGTGCAGGGACACAGGAGTCAGCTCACTTCCAGGGAGAGAGAGGAGATGCATTAAACTTTCATGAAAACAAGTCACTGACAAAGGCGGAACATGAGCTCTTCCCAGCACGGCAGCCCAGGAGGACTCTCCAGGCACCAGCCTCGCAGCACAGGGACCAGGCACTGATGCAAGGTAGGGCAGCCTCTTAAGGAAGCTCTGATCTGTGCTCTAGAGGATGTCCATGTGTCCATGGCACCTCCACATTTGCTCTCTGAAATCTTTCTTTGTCCCATCAGCATGTGATTTTGACCGTCAGAATATATTGAGGCAGTCCAGAGATGAGAAAGCTTGAAAGGATGGTGTCTCAGCTCCAGGGCAAGGTCGGGTGTAGACTCCTTAGCTCTTTAGAGTTTCACTGGAGGATGTGATCTCTACAGTTAGGGATTCTTGTACTCTTTCCATCAGAGGATTCATGTGGATCCTCCCTGCATCAGCTCTGGCAAACCTTGGCCAGCATGAGCAGTGAGCGGGGCCATTCCCATCTGCTCTCATCCTTCACTTCTCATGGGGTGGCTGTGCTGTGCCCTGGGAGATGAGCGGGCACCAAGTGGGCACTGAGCTGGAGGAGAGGAGGGGGGAGTGAGATTTAGTGGCTAACACAACTGTCTTCAAGCACCATCAATCTTCTGTATTTTTCAGTGTCAGGACTGAAGTTACCTCCCAGAGCAGGGCTGCTGCACTGCCTGGCCAAGTCCCACATGCTCCCAAGCACAGTGGCCTTGAGAGACGTGGCACGAGCCACAGTTACACACCGTCACCAGCCCACTGGCCGTTGCAGTTATAGGCTTGAACACTTAACGGGTGGGAGAGTGCATAGAGAAGGTTTACCCATGAGTTCTTCTTTCAGGGCCTTAGTATCTCCAGGAGGTCCATTTCAAGCTTTTCTCCCCAAGCAGAAGGACCATTCTGGGAACCACCCAGCTGGGACCAAAGCCCAGAAATCTTGGAAACTTGCTGGCATCACTCATTGTTCCAGCAGGCTCAAGAACTAGGAGTTCAGTCATCCCCTCCCCTGCAGATCATGTGTTGAGAGCAGAGGAACTGCATCCTCTCCTCCACCCGAATCCATGATCAGCCTGGGAATGGACATCTTCCCATCTCAAGCTCTGGGCGCAATTTCCTATGGATATATTTAACATCTATATGGCAGCTGCTTACACAGAATGTGTGACATCACATCAACAGGTGACATGTTCATGATATCTACACCAGTGCTTGGCTTGAAGAACAAATGTTATTTTCTCTGCTCTGCCTGCAAAGTGGTGACCAGTTCTAGGTGGTTTAACAGCTTCCCAAAGATGTTTCCTTAGCATGGGAACAGCTGGAAACAAGATGTTAGAGCAGAGTAGGTAAGGTTTTTCTGCTGTGTGCTAAGGCCCAGGAGAGATGCCCTGTGGGGTTACCACCGTCCTGCAACTACCTGATGGGAGTATTAGAGACAGAAACGTTCTGACCTAACCAACTTAGCTACCTACAAGTTTCTGGGATGAAATAAGCTTTGTGTGGTGCAGTGATGGTTAGGTAAGATTTTCTTCTTTCCAGGTGTTACTTGAGTTGCCTGCAAACCTGGACATGGAGGACAGATTTTCCCACACTGACATCTTCCTCAGTAGGATGTCAGTGAGCAGATTGTGAGGCTGATGAGAAGCATGAGGTCTACAAGAGCAAGTTGCAATCAAATGGAGCTTGACTCAATGCAAAGGCCATTATCCAGGACAGGCTCCTGGTGTAAAGCCTTGCTTCACCCCAGAGGCTGTGCTTTCCTCAGATCTAATCAGCCAGTTGAAGACACTATGATCAGAGAGGAGAGGTGATGGGATGTAGAGCAGAAATACCTGTTGATCATAGTCTGAGCAGCCTGTGTTTGAAGCAGCTTCCACAGCAGCTTTGAACAGCCAACTACCTAACCACCTTCAGACACTTTAGTTCAGAGCAAGTTTTCCACCTTCAGGTATTGCCCAGCAGGGCTTCTGCCTCCGCTCCTGCCAGCCGTGCTCGCATCCCCTTCCCAGGGGTCCTACCACACTCATCTTGACCCTGACCCCATGACAAGCCCTCCAAGCAGAACTCATCCCACATCTTCTTGAGTTCACTTTTTGCCCTTCCTCAGGAGGACTGCAGGGCTCTGGACACCACAGAGCGTGAGGATGTGCTGCTTGTCTGCATCCTGCAAAGGTCCGTGATTGGGAGCTGCCACAAGCTCTACTCGGGACAACCAGGGGCCTCTCCCTGCAACCAAAGCCACGAGTGTCCGACCATCAATAGCGGCTGTATCAGGTATTATTTCTGGCAGATCACTAGTGTTTAAATGACAGAGACATTAGCTGAGTCAATGCTGAAGATGTAAATGTGCAGCTGGCAGAGCTGGTGTTTAAGCAATAAGACATGACAGCAGTTGCGTTTTGAAGTGATTAGTGCCTGTGTCAGGGATGCAGAGAGGCAGGAGGCTGAAGGTCAAGTGACTTGAAGTGCTCACGGAGCACAGTAATCATTGTGGTGGGCACCTGAGAGCCCCGTGCTGTCAGGTGCCTGGCCAGACCCAAGTGCTTGCTAAACATCCTTCACCCAGAGGGGACCTTGCCCATGGCCAGGCAAACTGAGTCTATGGATGTGCCCAGGGCTTGTACGGTGTCATTTATTATGTGAGGACTCAGCTGGGCTGTACAGATGCCTGTGGCACTGCTGTCCCTCTGCTGCCCCAGCAGCAGTTATCTGTGGGTCCTGTGCACTGTGCCCCTCCATCCCATCTGCTGCTTCACTACAGAGACCGGCTGGAGTCAGATAGTGTACAAATTGTCCCATGCTGGGGTACATCCTAACTGGTGTCTCTTCCCTCATGGTTAGAAATAATGGCTTAAATCCTGACTTTTGCAGTTGAACATCCCTGCCACAGTCTTGGCATCGGGATGGCAGTGAGCTTCCTCATTGACTGACCCACTCCACGAGGCAAGGTGAGCTCAGCTTCAGGCAGCCTCCTGCTTCTGCTGCAGGAGACAGCAGAAAGGACACCCCAGCCCCTCGCTGTAGCCCCTGCAGTACCACACTGCTTTATCCCTTCCCTTCTTTCTTCTTTCTCCATTCAGCACATGAGAGTTTTCCCACCTACTTGACTTTCTTGCTGTCCTGTTTCTGAGCCTGAAAGCAGTCCTGTGCAGAGCTTGCCTGGACCCAGGCCAGGTCATAGCAGGACTTGAGCTCAAGGGGCTGCATGTCAGGGGGCTGCAGGCTGCTCTTTTGCTGCTGGGTATTTCTTACCTATTGCGAACTTGTTTAATGAGGGCAGAGTTGCATAAGAGTGATTTTAACCCCTCCTTTAAAGAGACACTAAATAGAAGCCCAGGGGGCAGGTAGGTGTTTCCCAGGAGTGGGGACTACCCAATTTATTGCACAGAGTGCAGCATGTCTGGTGACCTCCCTCTCTCCTGCACTTGTTTTCTCCTGCCATGAGAGAGGCTTAATGGGGTGGCTCAGGGGAGCAGCAGCTCCTACACGAGGTCTGCAAGGATGTCACACTGCAGTCCTGGCTCCACTGGGGCAGCCCCTGTGCTGCTGTGAAAGGTGTAAGTCCCAGAGAAGGAGGAAATCTGCTGGCAAGGGAGAATGTCAGGTAGCTGAGAGTTGCCTCCAGGGTCTTCTTACATCAAGAATGCTTCCACAGCAGAGAAGAATCATGTAAGACAAGGAGATGCAAGTGGTGATATTGGGAGATGCAATTCTTAGACACACAGAGGTGATCTGTGGTATTGTCTGTTGGGTACAAAGGGAGCAGACCTCAGGAGAGATCCAGATAAATTACTGGCATGGTCGTGGGGACAGGTGGTGGCTGTGGTCCATACTGATACCAGTGGTGTAGGCAAGAATAATCAGGCTATGCTGGGGGTTAAATGCAGGCTGCTTGACAGGGGCTGATTTCCAGGAGTGCCACAGTAGCATCCTCAGTGATACTGAGATGCTGCACCTGAGATCTGAGAGACAGGCAAGGATCAGGAGGCTTGATGTGAAGGTGAGATGGTTCACAGAGGACACATTTGGTAGAGGTAGGAGCTGAGGATCCAGGACAGGAGGGATGGTCTGCACCTTAATCGTGGCAGAGTCAGGATGATAGTTAGCATGGTCCAGGGGGTCCTAGGGGAATATTTAGGCTAGGGACTGCGGACAGCTGGCAGACAAGGAAGAGCACCTGGTTCAAGTGACCTGTTCAGCTTGGTGGACGTAGCTCAATACACCTCTGAAAGGACCAGTGGGCCATGAGCATGACAATTACCATAAATGAAGGTGGCAAATGAGGCCACCTGTGATCCAGCTGACTGAGCCTCAGCAAGAAGTAGCACTTTCATGAGTTCCTATGCCAACATCAGAGGTTTACAGTTAAAGTAGGGATCTAGGCTGCTTGGCATCAACACTGATCCCAATCACTGAGGGCATCGAGGAGCCCTGGTGGAGGGAGGATAATCCATGAAATGTGGTGTTGCTGCTCTACCGGCATTGCAGGAATGACAGAGCAGGCTGGTGGGAGGGTGGCAGGGTATGTGATAATATAAAGAAGAACAGGATTAAAACACTGGGTGGAAAGAGGAGCCCTAGGGAATCCCTGTGGGTGGAAAACCTGAGGTCTAATAATAAAAATGTGCTACAGGACGGTACTACCCTGACAATGGTGGCAAGGAAACATTAAGTGGGATGAGCAAGGCTGCAAATTTAGGCCAGGTAGTGACGGTGGGAAATGTCAGCTACCCACACACAGGCTAGGTCAGTGCTTCATTGGGCCCCAATGAAGAGATTGCACTTTTGGACGTGACAGAAGCTGCGTCCTAGAGTGATCGGCCTTACAAGCTGCTAGGAGCAATCCCAGTCTGATTTAGTCTTGATTCAGAAGGTATTGGTGGGGCATCCCCTCTATTCGGTCAGGTTTGTCACGGCAGTGTGGGCAGAAACCTGAATCACCCTGCTGCGTGGATGCTTGGCTTCAAGAAGGGAACTACATAAAAATGAGCCAAAAGGACAAAGGAGGAGTGCAGAGAGCAAGAAGCTGCAGAGCAGCTCAAGGGGAATTCAATAAAGCAGGTGGGAGACTGGTTTAAAAACAAGTCAGCGAAAGCATGGCTTTTCACAGCAGACTTTTGGGGCTGGCTGCCTCAAGGAGGTGGTGGAGGCAGGAGGTATCAACAGGGTCAGAAAGGGCTGGCACAAATTCACGGACAGCAAGTCACTGAATGGATGAACAAGACGGGGCGATGTCGCTAACGTCCCTATAACATCCCTGATCCAACAGCTGTGGGCCACCTGCCAGGGCTAGCGTGGATGCTACAGCCATTGGCTGCTCCTAAAGCAGAACAGGCAACTTCTGGTGGCCCCTCACCCTGTTTCCTTGCCCTTTGCACCCCTTTCCTTGCCCATAGCCCTTTTCTTTGCAGAAAGTATTTAGGATTTTAACCAAAGGTGTCTCTTTAAAACACGTGCTTAAAACCAATTTTTTTTTGTTGCTGATTTTCTGTCTGCAACTTAAAAATGTCTTCAGCAAAAGCAAATAAGCCTGAGCAGGTTTGTCAAATCCTTCACATGAAAAAAATAGTAGTAACCTACCAGGTTTATGGTAAACAGAGTCAAATAATGAGCAAATGCTCTCCTGGTAAGAGTGGGGATGGCTGCACAGAGTTGGACAAAGTGCTCTAAGTGTAGAGATCTCGGCTGTCAAAAACCAAAACAAAACAGCAAAGAACTAGCAAACCCCTCCCCCACAACACCCTCCGCTATCACCTACGTCACCAAGAGCCTCATTAGTCTCACAGACTTCCAAGGTGCTCATTAAAACCTCCACTGCTCCCGCGGGAAGCAGAAGTCCATTTACCAGCGCGCTGTGACATGGGTGGGTGGCTGTGGGCATCCCGTGCTGCCAGGGAAGGTCCCCCCGTGGGTCTTACCAATCCCACACATGGACGTAAATCAGGAATAATCCACTCGCCTATTTATCTAACGAGGGAAAATTATTCCCCTTGTGCTGCAACTCCTGTCTTGGCAGATTTGTCCTGGCGCTTCGTCCCTGCTCGCTGCTGTTTCTTCTCTTACTCCCTGCATGACAGTGAAAGCTGCAGCGACAATGAAGCCTCCATCCTTCAGCCCCAGCCTTTACATGCAAGTTTATAAGGCTCTGACAGTAAAAAATGGTCCTTTATGTACTGCAGAAGTTCATAACGTTCCAGTGTTGATCGGGATAGAGTGCAAAAGAAATAAAATCAATAAAATATTCAAAGCTTTCACATTATAAGCTCGAGCAAAACTTTTTACCAAATGTTTACTGTATAATAAATTCTATTAAAAAGCCCAAGCTTGCATGGTGAAGATGGGTGGAACGTTGTCACTTTAATTGCAATGGCATAAATATTTGATATTCAGTAAATTAGATCTGTAGCTCTGAAAACATTCTTGCAAATGGATTTTTACCTGTAGCACAGTGCCATTAGCAGGAGAAAGTCAACACAGCCCCAGGGCCTGTAATTAACTCAACCCAAGCAGAACTAAACATTTTTGACAGTTTTCCTGGTCTGGAATTAACTGTCATAGCAGAGAATGAAAGGAAGTGCATTGTCACATTATGTTTACGTAAAGTCTGTAAAATGCTGTGTTTTGTATTTTTGTTTTGTTAAGTCTGGGTTTCATGCCCCATTATTTTTTTCATCATTAGAGACAAGCTTAAAAACAACTAATGATGTATTTTATATCCTCAGACTAATATTGAAGCTGTCTGAAAAAAGGGGGAAGACATTAGCTCTGTAATTCAATTTTTAAATTTTTTTTTTCTCTATAATGAAGCATGGTACACTATGTACTGGTATAAATCATAATGCTGTGACATTTGAAGACATTAGAAACTCTAGTTTTCCTATCTGATTCAAGGTTCTCAGATAATAAGCAGTTGTCTAGCCCATGTCTGTCTATTTTATTGGGGCTGGGGGAAGGCGTTATGTATGTTTTTCCATCTTTTCTTTCTCTTCTTTTTTTTGTATTTACAAAAATAACTGTCACTCTACTGAAATGCAAACCCTTGAGGGCAAATCTACTTAATGCTTCCCTGAAAGCTACTTATTGTCCAGTAGCTCAGAGAAAATCTGTACAACAGTAATTGGAGGGATGTGTTGAGCTTTCTGACATTTTGTCCTAGAAATTATCTTACCTGAAAAAGAACGGGGTATTTAGCAAGAGAGCTCCTGTGCAATTTGGCAATGCAAGGATACTCATAAACAAGCTGATTAAAATAGATGTGTCTTGATACATCTATAGTAATAACTTGGGCAAATGTGATAGCTTACATTAAAAGGGAAAAACCAGCCTGTTTGGATGGCAAATATATGTCTTTTGCTGAAAGCAAGGATTGTGTTATAATCTTGTCTCTTTCTTGACATATTGAGAAGACAAGCAAATAAGGAAACAAAAATGTCAAGATATTTTTTTCCTAAAGATTGCCAGATAGGGAGAAAAAAATCAGGCAAAATTAACACTGATCTCGGATCCTGCCTGTGCTGCTCTGCCTTGATGCTCACCTAAATTAAAAGCTTTTATTTTGAATTTCTGAATATCTCAGGGAAAGAAGAGAAACCCCTCTTTTCCCAAGATACATCATGCAAGAAATGACCTCAGCTAGATGTAATTTTTATTTTGCATTCCATTTCAACATAGAAGTCCCTCTTGTTTTGCTACACCGGTGCCAGTTGCAGAAGGGTTTTTAATGGTTTCTAATCAGCATGCAGTTGCCTGTTAAATTCAGTCTCCTATTATGGCAGTTTCCACATCTTTATCTGTATCCAGAAACACTTCTTTGACGAGCACACAACATTTTCATTAAGAGAGAGAGAAAAAAGCAAGAAAGGCAGGAAAGCAGCCTCTGGAAGAGGAGAATCTGTGCAAACCCCTTTATGCCGGGAGCTTTCTAATCACAACAGGAAAAGGACCCCAATGCTGGGAGAATAAACAAGTGAGAGCAGATGAGGGTTTAACTGCTCTTGACAATCAGAGTCTCGGTTTCAAGTGACTTCATTCAGGTTAGAAATTGCAGCAATGAGGAATGTGTTTTTCTTTTTTTTTTTCCTCTGTAGCTCATTAGGGGCTGGACACGGCGTGGTGCTGAGCACCACAGGCACTGATGGTGTCTGATGGGACCTGCAAGGACTGTGCAGCTGCCAGAGGGTGCTCAGCCCCTGGCAGGACCAGCCCCGCTGGAAGATGATCCTTGCTTGCAGGACTTTCTGCTGCTGCATATCTTCTTACTGAATTAGGCAAATTACAGTGCACTGTATCTTTGCTAAATTAATTAGCTCAATTAGGCTGGGAGGGATGGAGAGGCGTGCATGTGTGCTTCTTCTCGCTTTCCCTCTTTGATCACTTACCTGCTCCTGGAGGCCCTGAGGTTTATGAACAGCAGACACCAACTCATCCTCATCCCCCATGGGATGACTGCCTGCAAGGCACAGCCTCCAGCCGTCCCTGGTGGTACCCGGGGGTTTCCCCAGCCCCGCTGTGTTTCTGGGAGCCTGCAGCACTGAGCGCCTTCAAGCCTGAATTTCGAGCCTCCTGGCCACAGAGCGCCTTCCTGTGCCCAGCTTGACTTTGGGCTGGGGGCTGAGCTTTTTCACAGAGGGGAGATTTACCACCAGAGCCACAGCCCCCCTTGCTGCCCCTGGGGTGCTGTGCCCAGACCGCTGCTGCTGGCAACTCCGCACCAAGCATCGCTGGAGATGCTTGCATCTGGAGCAGCTGGAGAGAGCATGTCCCTGTCCTCTGGGATCTCCCATCCTCTCAGATTTCCCTTCCTCTGGCTTCCCTTTGGCTGTGGGTTTGTCAAGGAAAGGCAGGGTCTCAAAGCGCGTGATCTCCCAAATATGTGAAACAGCATGGCCACTTCTGAAGCTTTTCTGTTGCCTCCTGCTCGAAGTTGCAGGTCAGGCAGCTATAACTCCAGCCTCAGCAGGTGAAGAGGTGTTGAGATCTCCCTTTTGGGATCAGACTATGCATCTGCCAAGCCCTTTGCCTCCCACTCAGCAGCTATGTAAAATACCAGCAGAAAAGCTTGAAACCCCATGAGTGAACAAGGAGCCTTGGAAATGCTGAACATGCCTACCCAGGTCCCTCTGCTACCATGGATGGTCAAACCTTGCTTCCACTACCAGGAAGTGTTCTGGACCCCCTCCTCAAGCCCCATCTTGAAGCAACATTGACGTCTGTAGTCCTCCACCTGACTCCTCAGGGCTGGCCACTGCCAGGAACCTCCGGGAAGCTGCAACTTCCAAGGCTCTTTTCTCATATTTGTGTGTGATAAAGGATTCAGCACAGGGAGAAGAAACCAAGTTCTGATTTATTAGTAGCAGCTAAACGGGAAAAGCCAGCACAAGGTCTATCAATACTGCTTAGCAGTAAAACCCAGTGTAATCCACTGCATGGCAAAATAATCAAGAATGTCACTTTTCATAGGATTCATCAGAAACAATAAGACATTTCACAAACAATCATTGCCCAGCATTAACGATCAGATGTAGAGAGACCTGAGTGCAATTACTAAAGAAAACAATTATATGTCAGCGAATATATTCATCTTCATTTGATTTAAGCACCCACCTTCTATGGCTATAAAATACCTGAATGTTAACTCAATTTACAGGGTGGCAAATTAAGCCAGCATGAATCTGATTTCAGCAAGATAGTGTGAAGAGAAGTGAGGGGTAGAGCAGACACACGGATGAAATGAAGCTCCAGGACAGACGCCCTCATCTCAAGACTCTACATGGGAACCCTTCAAAAGACCTGGTGGCTTCCCTTGTGCTAGGAGCACATCATGATTGAGTTGAGGGCTGATTGCAGCCTCTCTGTTTTCAGAGATTTAATTCTTTTTACCTCCCCTAAATCACAATTTTCCTCTGAAAGACAACATGTTTGGCAAAAAGCAATATAAATGGGGAACTGGTTTTAGATCAAAAATAATCTCTATGAAAAATTTTCTCTTAACGCAAAGGGTAGTAATTTTTTTTCTGTAAACAAGAATAAGTATGTTTACTTGTGCTTGTACAAACCATCCCTTTCTGTGGCTCTTTATCCTGTCCATAGCCTGGAGGCTGAGATACATGGAGGAAACAGGGGCTTTCTGGTCTCCTCTGTGGAAACCAGTTCCTGGGATCTGATCTTCAAATACATGTGTGTTTTGTGGTGTTCTCCAAACCTTGAGTTTCTGCTACCCTTCCAGTATGCTGGCTTTACTTTCTCATTACAGCTGATAGCATCAGCCCTGGTTGTGCTGCTGTGCTGCCACAAGCCACAGTGCTGTGCTTCTGCATCTTGGTGACCTGTGGGGAAGCCACCCCTTCCTGACCCACTTACTCAAGTGGGCAGAGGACACTTGCCACCAGGCTGATCTTAGAAGGAGAAGAGAAATGGTGACAATTTGTCTACCTGTTTTAATTTTGAGCTCAAACACTTGTGATCAGATTGAAAGGAAAAGTAAAGTAATACCAGAAGGGGAGAAAAGGCCTTTTTTTTTTTTTTTTTTTTTTTTTTTTGTGGGACTGTCGCATTGAGTCCCACACAGTCAGTTTGATTTTTTTGCTAGTTTGAATACTTCCCCACTCCTAGTGATTAGCTCTACCTCACCCTGGCGTGATGCTCAGGTTTTTTCCAAAGCCCTGCAATCAATTGCATGCTAATACATTTTCCTGCTGCCTCTGCCTGTTCCCTGCCCCATCCCCCCGACACGTACCAGTACAATATTACCTGTCTGAATGCAGAGAGAAATGAAGAGAGACTCACAGAACATGTGAATCACAAGGAAGTGGTTTCCCTAGTGACAGTAACCACATGAAAGCTCTCACCATTTACTCTCACGGGACCTTTTAGCACTTTGGATTGTGGGGAGAGCAAGAAAGACGGTAAAAAATACTGTGGTTGGTAAAGGAACAAGCTAACCCTGAAATGTTAAATGGTGTTGGCAACCCATGAGAAGACATCATCAGCTCCTGGGGATTTTCATGAGGTTTGCCCATACCACGTTGAATTGCACAGTGGCTCTCAGGTCCCTTCTCCAAGGCAATGCACCAGAGACCTCAGAAATCCACACCACAGCTTGCTCAGATCCTCACCCCAGATCCCCACCCCTGCCAGGATGACAGACAGCTCCCCAATATGCACTTCCTGTTATGTCATCTTCCCATGTTGGCATTTCCCATGGGGAAAGGCTGTGGGGAAGCTGGAGGTGATGGTGAGTAGGACAGTGGTGGCACTGGCGCCAGCACTTGGGACACCATCTGGGTTTCTGTGTGCTGGAGGCCAGTATGAACACTGGTGAGGAAGTTTCAGTGTGCTTGGAAAGAGTACAGCAGTAGACAGAGAGACAGATGGAAAGGGTGAGCAGACAGTTATCAGTGTCTTTGGCTCACGCTCAAGAGTTTGTCCTCCTCTCTCTGAAATGTCTTTAATTTTTTGAAATATCTCTGAAAGAAAATGAGAGCAATGCCCAGAGCAGTCATACCGAGAGACCCCAGAGAAGTGGTGTCCACATGGGGAACCAAGAAGAAAGCATCCTTTACTGAAGCAGGACTGTCTTCCTCTTCTGTGTTGCCACCCTGGGCACATTAGCTTAATAACGAGCTTTTTAGCAGATTTCAGTGAACAAGAAGCAATTTATTTGTCGTCATGGTGACAAAGAAGACCTTCTGGAAAAGAGCATTGAATGAAGAGAAGAAGGTTTATTGTGCAGAGCAATGAGGCATTCACTTGGAACATTAGCATCACACAAAGCAGACCATACAAGAGGTCTTGCTAACTTCTGGATGCACGGTTGGATGCATTTTCAGTCCTTGCTTTCCCTGGAAAGGCCAAGAGGAGACTGGCACTTGGTGTTTTATACATGATATTTGATGTCCAGCCCTGTTCCTAGATGACTCTGGGAGAAAGACAAAGGTTCCTTGTTGGTAGATGGCTAAAGCTCACTGGTTGCATTTCTGGTGGATATTTCCAGGGACTGAAGTCTGAGATTCAACTGTTAACTGAACAAACCCCAAATAAGCCAAGAGCATGCATCTCAAAGTGTACTTTGTTCATTTATTTTGACAACTCTAGTGTTTCTTTAATTATTTATAACACTTCATACTGTACTGGAGTAGATTTTTGTAAAAATAATGAGGCCTTAGTAGTATAGCATCTACGATCCGATCTGCAGGGGAAGGAGGAGGTAGGCAGTCACTCTCTGATGTGAGCGGGAAGTAAAATGTAGGTTGAAAGCAAATTCTTCGCTAACAAAAGTTTTCAAGCACCAAAGCAGAGAAGGACAGACATGTGAGACTGAGCACTGCGAGGGTTAAAAGGAGACTTTTGGGGTGAGGATGAAGTCCAGAAGAGCATCTTCCTTCAGGAAATGGTCATTCAATGGAATCTGGATTTTGCCCATTGTGTATTCATCTTTGGAATGATATCAATGGGGAATTAAGGTAGAGAAGGAAGCTATACTAGGCAAAATGGTATATGTTTCAGTAAGGTGCATACATTACTGCAGTTAGGTGAGAATGTTTTACCTGAAGCATCATCCTACATAAATCCCAGGACATCAGTAAGAAACAGCTCAGAACACTTGATTTTGCAAAATAGCCTGAATTTGCTCCTAACTCAGGGCACTATAAAATGTAGCAGGCTCAGGATTCCTGACAGAAAGGAAACACTTTTCCCCAGTCTCTTGCAGTGGCAAGGTCAAGGCCATGTCTGTGCTGCTGCACAGCTTCTGCCTGGTGGAGGTGCGCAGGTGAGAATCTCGAGGGATACTCAGGTGGCTGCTTGCAGACTCTACGGCTTGCCAACACTGGCCAAGGGAGTCATTGCTGATGGGATGTCCTTTTTGCCCCAAGTACTGGGGGTCCTTCCCCCAAGGGAGACAAGAGCACCATGGGTCTTTCCTCCTTGCAGCACAACCCACCGCGGGCACCTGGACTCACTGTGGTTGCCCCAAAGAGGTGGTGCAAGAGGGAAGATCCCAAAGGAGGTGGTACATCTCCCAGAGGTCAGAGCAGACTTCTAGCAGAAATCTGGCCCCAAAGCAAAGCAGGAAAATATTGGCAATGCCTGACTTCAGGTGGGGTGCTGCTATTTGCTGCAAGCCCAGAGCAGATCATGGCAGAGGCCACTGAGGCCTCAAACCTCATTGCCAAGAGGACTCTCTCCTTCCCACATACAAGGCATGCACTTATTGAAAAGAAAAGCTTGTTCTAACAGGCAAATGCTAGAAGAATGCAAAACCACAAAGAGTTTATATATTTAACCCACCCAAGGAATATAATTATTCTTTTTAATCAAGTCTATTCAAACCATTTATTACTTTATTCTTCCATTTCAATAGCAGAATGATTAAGATGGAATCTTAAAGGAATTCTTCACAACAATAATAATGTCTCTTATCGCAAGAGGCAGTCTCTGCTCTGTCCTGCAAATTCTCAGCATTTAAATATTAAATATATTCAATATATCAAAAACCTCCATTTCACTCCTATAAAACAATTCAGAGGATATGAGGAAGAACCAGAAAGGGTCCCATTACAGTCTGCAAACAAATTCAGAAAAGGAGAAGGGAAAAAGTCCAGCATACATAATGAGTTGCAAATCTAACTCCTGCTCCAGAAGTCCAGCTTCACCACAGAGCAGGCCTGGGGGATAAGGACGTTATCATTTTGAAGGCTCATTTATTTCAGCACACGCTGTACATTATATAAGAGCCAGACTTCTTTTAGCTCTCGATTTGTTGTCATCTTGTTTTTCAACGCACTGTACATTGGTAGGAACAAAACTTCACCTGCACCCTGTCCAGGACACTTTTTAAAATCTTTTCAAGAGCATATAACAGAATAATAAAAATGAACAAAGTAGTGAGTTATAAATAAAACCTGTATCTTCTCCAACACGTAGGATATCTCGGCAGTAAGTCATAGATGTTGCAGTAAAGCACGAGGCCCAGCTGGACAAATGCTGAGAGCCCACACAGGCAGGTCTGGCTGAGCCAGCCTGGGCATTTGGATATCCAGGCCCTTTTGGGATGGCTGTCAGGACACAAGTCCTATTGTACTTGTAGGTTCTTAATATGTTTAGCCTGCAAGATACGGGTCTTCTGGCTGAGGTGGAGGCGTGGTGATTGTATTTTCTAGGCTAGATTTTCCTTCTGCTTTTGACTAGTCTGTGAAAAGATTTTGAATGGCATGAGATACATATTACATAATTCTAGAACAGGTCTTTTTGGGGCTTCAGTTACCAAGATTTTATATCAGACTACTTCATGTATGGTTGATAAAGTCTTATTACTGAGTAAACAATAAATAATACAGGAATGAGCAGGAATTTCTAAGTCTCCAAATTTCATTTATTAAATAGCTCTTGGGACCAGCCTCCATCCATGATTCAGTGGCCTGGCAAAGAGATTTCAAAGCTGCAGTAAGTTTCAGGAGGCTGAAAGTGTTTCACTTCATCCATGATATAATGGGGGTCCCAAACACACAGTGGATATGGGATGTCATCCCGTGGAGTGGGTGAGACAAGCCAGGGACCTGACCTGCTGCCTGTAAGCACCACGGGCCACATGAGCACATGGCACTTTTCAGCTTACAGGGTAGTGCAGCACTCTGGGGATCTCATCCAGAGCATTGGGATGTCAAAGCCTTCATGTTGATCTGGATGACCTTCTGGATCTGACCTCTGTAATCCCAGCATGGGATAAGATCCACTATTTCCCATGCCTTTTTTCCCAAAGGTTCCCAAAGCATTTTTAAACCTTCATTGGCTTGCTGCTGCAAGGTGGTCCAATGCCTGCAGAAGTTTAAGTTGGTTGGCTTTCTGATGGCTTTCACAAGGAAGGGCATGGAGGAGACTGAGTGTGGTTACTGGATCTGCAGCTGACAGGACACAAGGTACCCCTTGGCAGAATCCACCATCAACACAAAGACGCCAAAATTTGGGTTGACACCTTAATCCCTGCCCAGTCTGACATCTGAGGGAGAAGACTACAGGTTTAAGCCTTTCACCATCATGTAGGTGTGCCTGAGCATTGCCCGAGCAAGTGCTGGTCCAGCTCAGTTCCTCTTATTGCATGGGAGTGGAGAGACCCTCAGACCACAGGCACTGCAGCATCTCCTAAATATTCTCACCAATGACCCAGAGAAGGAAATGGTACAGTCAGGAGGTTTATACTTATCACTCTCTACAACTACCTGAAAGGAGGTTGTAGCAAGGTGGGTGTTGGTCTCTTCTCCCAAGTAACAAGGGATAGGACAAGAGGAAATGGCCTCAACTTGCACCAGAGGAGATTTAGTTTGGATATTAGGAAAAATTTCTTCACTGAAAGGATTGTCAGGCATTGGAACAGGCTGGACAAGGAAATGGTTGAGTCACCATTCCTGGAGATATTTAAAAGATGTGTAGATGTGGCCCTTAGGGACATGGTTTAGTGCTGGACTTGGCAGTGCTAGGTAAAAGGTTGGAGTTCATGATATTAAAGGTCTTTTCCAACCTAAACGATTCTATGACTCTATGATTCATGTTTGCCTTGCATTTATTTATTTTTATCTGGAAGCAAGAGGAAGAGGCTAGCCTGCCCCTGCAGGCAAGGAAGAAACCTTTGGGGAGCAGAACGTAGAGCTCTGGGTGAGCTGGGAGCTGTGATGGCCTCTGGGCAGTGTTATAGAGACCTCCAGCTGTGGTGGGCACCTCAGCTTTGGGCAAAATCTTTGCATGCAAGCTTGTAATATCTCCATTAAAGTCTTCTCTGGGCAACTCCAGCCACCCACATTCCTTGGGACAGGGTGATTTGTTCAGAGGGGGGTTTCCTGAGTGAAAGGGATGGTTGCTGAGGTTCAAGGGGGACCCTTGAACCAGAATGCCTTTCTGTGGTTCAGGTGGTATGAACAATATCAAAACAAATCTGACATAGCTACTCTAATCCACCTAGTGCACAGCCTGATTTTGTGCAGATAATGCACTAGCTATGGCCTGGGATATTAAGAGCGGTACCTCCAGCAACCCTCAACCCCTTGAAGCACCCACGAACAGTTCAATAAGGGTCATGTTAATAGGCAAATGGTGAGACCATGCGTTCCACCTGGGTGAGCAGGACTTTAAGTGAAATGAGAAATCAAACATTTCTTCAGCAATCTTTGCCAGGCTCCTTCCCTTTCTGTTATCATTATCGGTATTGATTTTTTTACATAGTATTCAAGGTTAAGCAGACTGTCTCCACTGTTCATCCTTGCTGGGTTAGGTGTGAATGAGGCAGGCCTGGAGACAGACCTCCACAAGGTCGAGGTATACATGTGTACAGCAAACCTTTTGCTCAGAGATCAGGTCCCTTCAGTCCTTTTTGTCCCCTCTCTGTTGGGAGCATCTTGACCCTGACAGTCAGAGCCTTTCCTCCCTTTGCAGCTTTTGACTCAAATCCTGCCCTCCACTCCAGCTGTGTCTTTGGAGAAGTCTGACTCCAGATCAGAAGTGCTCTGACTGAGGCTCTTGATGTCGTTCATCTTTATTCCTTCCCTTCTCCCTTGCAGAGCTAGGACCTGCTCTCCAGAGAGGCTCAAAGACAGGGACATGTCCCCACCACAGGGCACCCCATCAAGGCAAGCACCCAACATGCCCAAAAGCACCAAGAGATGCTGAAATCTGCAACTCCTCTGAAATCAGTCACTTCCTCCCAAAATTGTATTCTGTCTCTTTCATCAGAAAACCTTCCTGAATCATGAGTCTCTTGATGATTTTTACCATATCCATGTAGTTATCCCCACATCAAGACAAGAACTTCACCCTCCAACCAGGGCTGTCCATCCCCAGAACAAAGGAAACAGTGGTTTCATTTGATTTTTAGGTTACAGTATTTAAAAGAGAGGCAATAGATAGGAAAAAATGGATTGACTGTGGAGAATAATAAAAGTACCAAGAAGAAAGGAAATGCACAGAGATGGGGATAGGAGCAGTTCTACAAGGAAAGAAACTGGATGGAGCAGGACTGGGAGGGAAGAAGGACCAAACCCTGCTCCTCACTGCATGAGAAATCTGGACCACAGTCACAAGTGATGTATGGGAGTATCATCAGCCCCTTTGTTCTGCACCCATGTCTGGGGATATTTTCCAACAAGTTTTGTCCCAGAATAGTAGAAATTAAGTACACATTTCTGTTCTTCCTCTCAGGAAAAAGCAGGAATATGTCTGTGTAGGAGGGAGCTTTAAGAGGTACATAAGAAGGAGCAGGGGCCTCACAGGCTTAGTGTGCCCACACTTTGAATGGGACTGCTTTTCTCTGGTGGGAGAGGCAGAGCATTTAATGAAGAATTAAATCAGGCTGTAAAAAGGGCTGTGTCCTGGTTTCGGCTGGGCCAGAGTTAATTTTCTTCCTAGTAGCTGGCACAGTGTTGTATTTTTGATTTAATATGAGAATAATGTTGCATGTTCTGCAAACGAGTAGGTGCACAAGAAGCTGGGAGGGAGCATGGCCAGGACAGCTGACCTGAACTAACTAAAGAGATATTCTATACCATAGGATGTCATGCTCCATATATAAACTTGGGGGAGCTGGCCGGGAGGTGACGATTGCTCCTTGCGGACTGGCTGGGCATCGGTCATCAGGTGGTGATCACTTGTCTTTCTTGGGTTTTATTTCTCTTTTTTTGTTCTTTTTCATTACTATTATTATTATTATATTATTACTATTATTATTGTTATTCTATATTATTTTATTGCAATTATTAAACTGTTCTTTTCTCAACCCACCAGTTTACTTTTTTTCCTTTCTGATTCTTGTCACCATCCCACCAGGGGAGGCAGTGGGGAGTGAGTGAGTGGCTCTGTGGTGCTTAGTTGCCAGTTGGGGTTAAACCATGACAGCTGAAACCCTTCTTGCTCCTGCTAACACCAACAGGAGCTCTGGGTGTTTGACACTTCTGAAATCCAGAAGAAATTGTTCCGAAGTGCCTTCCGGAAGCCTAACTCCAGCCTGAAGGTTTCCCTGGTGAGAAGCCCAGACTTGGGCTCCACAGCCAGCCTCCACTGGCATTGCTTTCCCGGTGGGAAGAAGCCTTTTGTGGCTGTGACATGGCTGGCTGGGAGCTGAAGGACATTGGCTTCTTCCAGTTGATTGTCCATGGGATGGATGGAAATTGCAGAAATGAGCCCACAAGGTTGGGATGGAGCAAACTCCTTTTACCCACATCCACCACAGGGGCTCAAAATGAGCCTTATAGCAGGGGAGGCAGCCCTGGGTGCCTGCACACCCTTCCCCAGCTGACTGCAGCCCTCTGCGCTGCCCCTTTCACCAGCCAATTCACAGACCCCAAAAGGGGTAGGGAACCCGGACACATCCCAAATTCTTGCCCATCTCTACACTGAATGGTCTATTATTAATTATCATAATGTTAATTCAACCTATTACTGTTGTTACTGTTCCTGTGAAAAAAAGATCTCCCAAACCTGGATATAGTTACAAAATTTTCTTTTGGCCCCTGTAAAACATTTCCAAGTAATTATACAAAGAGTAGAGTTGAAAAGGAGCTGCACACAATTGTCATAAAATGTAATTAATTTTGAGTAATTCACAATGGAGAAAAAGTGCTGTAGAGAGTAAATTGGACAGGAGACTTCTGTGCTGGGGAGATGAGATTTTGAAAGGCTGCTGACTAATACAGCACTGACCTGAAAGCAAATCCTTACATTCATGCTGGACCGGCTGTTTCCATGACAACAGTTGTTATTAGTAACTGAAAATGTATTGCTGTTACGAGTGGCAGCATATTTTTTTCAGTTGAATTCAAGAGCAGCTGGGTATTTTACTCATGAAGATAAAGTGCTCAGATCGCTACAACACTAATGTTATGTGCTGCACCTCTCATAATACGAACCTTATACTTACACATGATACAAAGAGATGTGTGGATTGCTTTAGGGGAAAGACCTCAGAAGGCATAGCGTAAGTGGCAACTTGTATCAAAGAAATCAAAAGAAAATAACCATGGTCATCACTGTGCTTTAAATTAACTCTTTAGTGAAATTCTCTGGGGATTCAGGCTGACTGGAGTGTTCAAGTAACAGGTAAATCTTGTTAGGAGCTAAGCGAGCTAGCCTGACATCCTGAAATGTAATGCCTGTCTCCTGAGAGGCACTGAGGACATCTTACCCTTTAAATTAAGCTACTTCCCATGCACTACCCCCTCTTGTTCCTGTCCTGAGAGCAGCAATTTTTATGATCTTTGAGGAAACAAACTTGCAGAGAAAAACTCTCACCTGGTTCAGACCTGTGCGATGCCACTGACTTTAATAGCATTCCCCTGATTTTTCCTGATGATGAACAAGACCACACGTCAAAAAGCTCGGGGCTGAGTCAGTGCCGCTGCTCTCCAGGTGAGCTGGTCCTACCAGCCATCTTGGCCTCTCTCCAGCTCACCACCCCTTGACAGTAACCAAGATGCTGTGGTTGGACACCAGTTGCAGCTAAACCAATTTAAGCTCCATCCAGTTTGCCTGTGGCTGTTACACTGGTATATATTTCAGATGTCCCCCTCTAGGTCCTGTGAAGGGAGTATAAATCTTTACACCAGCATAAGTGAGAGAGGAATATAGCCCAGGAAAATATCAGTTGCCAAAGTTGCTCATGTAGGCAAAATTATTTATGTTATATTGTATGAATGAGTCTGTGAATAGCAATAACATATTCAGGAAGCAAATAAGTCACAATCCATAATCAAAAAATGTTGCAAATTACATCCTTATTAGATTACATTTATAATCTACTTGAAAGAGATCTTTAGGCACTTAATTGACATATTCCAAGATAGCTATAACATATTGGCTAGTTAGATACCAATTGACATACTTATTAAATATCAATTAGCGCATTCCATAATTTGGTACCTAATTAGCTTGCTATAGCTATTCTATCAAATGCCAATTAAATGCTTGAAATTTCTTACAAGTTGGCTGTACTAAGATAATAATTAAAAATGCATTGCTTAAGTCATTTTTAGTTAATTACATGGCAAACTAATTTTGGCTACACTCATCAGACCTTTCAATAAATCCCTCTTTATCAATCAATTGGTATCTAATGAACTCATTATTCTTTTGCTATATCTGAATGAAAGGCTGCTTTGCCATTCTCCTGGTAGTTGTATTTAGATGTATCTCAGCACGGATGTGGGGCTCCATGCGCCTCCCAGCCCAAGGTCTCCCATAGGGATGTGAAACACCCCATTCCCAGCCCAGGGAGCAGACCCTGTCTCCCTGTCCATGGAAGCAGGAGCCCTGTGGAGTTTGGGGAAGGGCGGGGTGTACAGGAGCCTCTGTCCTGCCACTGCTCCAGCCATCTGCAGCGCGGAGGGCTCAGCACCGACCCACCTTGAGGCAGCTGCACACAGACTGGCGTGCAAGAGCCATGGTGCCTGAGAAAGGATGTGCTGGGAGGAAAGGGCCAACTGTCTGAGGCTGCTCTGTGGTGTGGGCAGTGAGAGGGTGGAGGAGGCCAAAGGTGTTGGAACTCCCTCAGGTGAGATGGAAGAATATGATAGCATGAACTTGTGCTGATCCAATACAGGAACATGTCTCTCTGAGCTCTTTATGTCCCCTACAGCAACGGAGCACCACTTAGGTGTCTTCTCTCTTTTCCCCAACAGTTATGAGCCAGCTGCCTGATTAGGCTATTGCCGTATGTGGAGCATCTTTTATGTTGGAGGAATTTATTGCATTAAGGTAGGCAAGTTTCATGTGTGCTTGTGGATGTGATGACCCTCGGGATGCACCATTCTCTGTTGGAGGGAACTGTGCAGTGCTTGCCCTGTTCTTGTGACTCACAGTGCTTGGCTGGGCAGCTGTAGGTCCTACTACAGCTAAACTGTTGTCATGGCCCTGGGAGACCTCAGTGGGGGCAGCTGGCTTTGACTGGCAGGCTGGAAGTTTGGCTACGGACTGCAGTTAATGTGACGACTTACATGGTAAATTGCAACACAGATCACTTCAAGATGGTGCATGTGGGTGGCTTCCATTGTCTGAGAGATATACAGGAGAGAGAGCCCATGACTCTTCTCTGAATCCTCTCTTAGTCTCTCATTTTGATTGTAAATCATTGAATCCTAGAATGGTTTGGGTTGGAAGGGACCTTAAAGATCTAGTTCCAACCCCCCTGCCATGGGCAGGGACACCTTCCACTAGCCCAGGTTGCCCAAAGCCCTGTCCAACCTGGCCTTGAACCCTGCCAGGGAGGGGGCAGCCACAGCTTCTCTGGGCAACCTGTGCCAGTGTCTCACCATCCTCATGGTAAAGAATTTCTTCCTTATATCTAATCTAAATCTTCCCTCTTTCAGTTTAAAACCATTACCCCTCATCCTATCCCTACACCCCCTGATATAAAGTCCCTCCCCACCTTTCCTATAGCCCCTTTAAGTACTGGAAGGCTGCTAGGTGGTCTCCCTGGAGCCTTCTCTTCTCCAGCTGAACACCCCCAACTCTCTCAGCCTGTCCTCACAGGGGAGGTGCTCCAGCCCCCTCATCATCTTTGTGACCCTCTCTGGACTTGCTCAAGCAGGTCCATGTCCTTCTGATTTAGGGGGCCCCAGAGCTGGACCCAGCACTGCAGGTGGGGTCTCACAAGAGCAGAGTAGAGGGGGAGAATCGACATGCTGGCCACACTTCTCTTGATGCAGCCTAGGACATGGTTGGATTTCTGGGCTGCGAGCACACATTGCTGGCTCATAGTCAGTTTTCCATCCACTAACACCCCCAATTCCTTCTCCACAGGGCTGCTCTCAATCCACTCATGTCCTAGCCTGTATTTGTGCTTGGGATTGCCCTGACCCACGTGCAGGACCTTGCCCTTGGCCTTGTTGAACTCCATGAGGTTTGCACAGACCCACCTCTCCAGCCTGTCCAGGTCCCTCTGGATGGCACATCCCTTCCCTCCAGCATGTCACCGCACCACACAGCTTGGTGTCATTGGTGAACTTGCTGAGGGTGCCTCAATCCACTGTCCATGTCTCCAACCAAGATGTTAAACAGCGCCAGTCCCGACCCTGACCCCTGAGGACACCACTCGTCACTGCTCCCCACTTGGACATCGAGCCATTGACTGCAACTCTTTGAGTGTGACCATCCAGCCAATTCCTGATCCACTGAGTGGTCCATCCATCAAATCCATGTCTCTCCAATTTAGAGACAAGGATGTCGTGTGGGAATGTGTCAAAACTTTGCACAAGTCCAGGTAGATGACATCAGTTTCTCATCCCTTATCCACCAGCACTGTAACCCCACTGTAGAAGGCCACTAAATTTGTCAGGCACAGTTTGCACTTAGTGAAGCCGTGTTGGCTGTCACCCGTCACCTCCTTATTTTCCATATGGCATAAACAGACTTCCAGTGCCCAGCACTTTGCCCATAGGTTCTAGTCCTTTTTTTTTTTTGATTACTTTTAATAAATAAGATTAAAGACATGCCATAAATACCCATACTTCTCATTTTGCTCACATGTATGTTTGATGTGTACCTGCTTAATTTAGCGAAGTGATTTCAATGAAGTGGAGAGGGATTTTTCAAAATGGTATGGGATGTCTGAATTTCCTTTGGGCACTCAGAGAGTGTTGCATCCTTCTGCAGAACATGTCTCGGGATGCTAGTGGAGGTGAGCTGGGGCACAGGGAAGGGACATGCACAAGCCCAGAAGGACTGGAATGGGTCTTCCTCAGCATTGGATAAAATCAGCCTGAGTATGCTGCTTCCTCTTCCCCATGGACCATCTGCTGTTTGTTCTCCACACCAGAGCCCCATCCAAGCAGTGTCTCTGTGGAGTGACAAGACTCATGTCCCTTCATCCCTGTGCAGAAGTGGGGGGTTGTGTGCTCGTGCTAACAGGATGGGGAAGAGCAATTCACTGTGTGGGGCTTGACAACTACATTTTTTACGTCAAGCAAAGCCAGAAGCTTGAACAAATGCCTTTGTGGTGACAGAATGAAAGGGCTGCACAATTTTTTCTTCATTTTGACATAATGAAAAAAGACTTTTGACAAAATCCATTCTGCCCTTTGAATGAAGTTATTTGTTTGACTAAATGCACTGACTCCATCCAAATTATTTATTAGACTTGCTTGACATTGCAGGCAACCTGGATTCCCGCAGGGCTGGGAGCAAGAGGTGGGTTCTGGATTAATCTCATCAACTGATAACAAGGCAAACCTAGTAAAGAGCTGCTTTCTACTTAAAAAAAAGAAGGGGCCAGGGGATTCAACCATTGTACACCTTGCAGGCTCAGTCTGGGACACTCAGGTTGGGCTATTTTCTTCCCACAGATCCATGACACTGCCAATAAAACTCATCACTGTGTACCTGTACTGCTATGATTGTCACCATCAGTTTTTCAGAGGTTTCACTAGATCAGGACTCAGGAAAAAAAAAGATTGATGCACTGGAAGAAGGATTCCAGCTCCTCTCCCTGTGGGCTTAGAAAAGAAGGGAAAAGAAATCTCTGCTGAAGACAGAGAAAAAAGAGAAACAGGAAATAAAGAATTTGAGAACACATAGTGGAACAGAAAGGAAAATAAGAAAATTGAGAGCAAAGAGCTGTGTAAAAGAAAAGAGCACAGCTAGCCAAAGGGATGTCACAATTACAAAGGGAATTGGGAAAGGCCTCACAAAAGAAGGTTAAGTAATATAGTTTGGAAGGTATGAAGAAGAGAGGGGAAGGACAATAGGACTGTGAGCCATGCTGAACATTATTAAGAAGTCCTTGTGTCCCTGTTACATTTCTGGAGGTGATGTCGCCTGAGAACAAGAGTAGAAGCCAAGTCAGTCTGTATTCATGCTGGTTCCCCAAGCACCAGCACCATCTTCCCTCTCCTACCGTCCCTGCTGCCTTCTTGATTCCAGCAAGGCAGCTCTTCCAGCTCTGCAGAGTGCCCTGAGCAGGGTGCAGGGACACATGAACCCAGAGACAAAGCAGAGGGGCATATTTTAGGCACTTATTGCCCAGATGGTGGTGCGCAAGAACCAAGAAGACCTGAAGAGATGGAGGAGCTGAGGGCACTGAGAGCACATAGAGCCAGAGCTCAGCAGCAATTTGTGGATCCAGGGAGACCGAGTCTTCTGACAAGCCCTCACTCCTGTATACCCATTGGAGACCCCTGGGGTAGCCCTGTCCTGGGACTTCTCACCATGTCTTGGGCCACTGACCTCAAGGCTCATGCTATTTAACATATGGTCCTGGAGCATTCGTCATGTCTGATGTGCCAGAGCCTGCTCTGCCAAGGGAGTTCATCAACCCTCACTCAATCTACCAGCACACTAAGGAGAATGCCAGTTCATAAAGCCTTGGCAAGCACTGGGTGACTCACGAGTACATGAAGAGGATGCTGAGACCCCAAGAACTGTTTCAGTTTTTACACCTTGGCACAGTGATGCAAGTTGGTGAAGTTCTTGTTAAGACTGACGTTTCTTTCTTGGTAGGAAGAAAACCATTTAACCTGTGTTGTTCAGGAGACATACCTGCTGTTCAGAGAAGCCAGCAGCCCCTGCTAGAAGCTGTTCTCTTTCACTGGACTAACAGAAATGACTCGTCCAGCAAGATACACCTACACCTTCATTGCTTTTTCTCTCTTTCCACAGCTTGGGCAAAGAGGTCCAGAGAGAGATGAGTTTTAAAACATACCTAGAGTATCCACTAATAACATGGACACAGCTTCAAAGAGATGATTTTTGGAAGTCATGCACCAAGAAGACTTCAAAACTCATAGAAACTCAGCCAATCAGGGACAAAATTCCACCGTTCAGACAAAGCCATTTCTCTCGGTTCCCTCCTCATTCCCTACTGCCCACCCTTTCAGAAAACCAGGGCAGCAATAGAAACATGACATCTATTACTGGGAGACTTCCATGTTCTCACAGTATGTTGCATTTTATCAGTGTGAAGCAGGGAATGACAGGGAACGAAGAAAATATTTATAATTTTCTTTACCGTTAGTTTTATTTCATATGTAAATATGGTGGCTTAAAGGTTTAGAGGAGCAGAGAGCTCACTTCTGGCCCCTCTTCTGGAGTGAGAAACAAGAGGTCTATAACATCCTACAGTCTCCAGATGGCCCCTATGCAAGTGAGTCATCTGTCACATCTGCTGGAGAATGAGGAGAGCAAAGTGCATTGTCCAGGCCTTTTCTGCATTTCTGCTCTGAAATAATTTGGCACATTTCTGTTAAAGCTTGATACTGAGGAAGTACTGCCTATGTGTGTGAAACTGCATAGAGGGGAGATCTGTCCCCTGTGGCTATCGGGTAGATGGCTGGGCCTTTAGCAAGGAGACAAAGCCCTAGGCAAGGCAGGGGAGATACAGAAACTTTTATTCCGGATCCTCCACTATAGACATCCTTGATTATTCACTGTTTTCACGTTTGTGTTTCCCCTTTCCCTGTCAAGCTACTTCCTCTCTTCCTCCCTCCTTCTCTTCCTCCCTCCCTCAGGTGATGGCACTTTACTCCACAGGTTTGTGAGGGTGGCTGGGCGTGTTTAAATCGAACATGACTTCTAACTGCCCAACATCTCCTGGTAGACTCTAAAAGATGTGGTTTCTCCTGGAACTGAGATGATAACATATCACTCACACATGCATGATGCCTGTTCAACCACTGTGCTGATGGGGTCTCTTTCCTAGTGTGTAAGACCTTCTGTTGGGTTCCTTATGAGCAGACATCTAAAATGAATCCAGGTTTTAATAATGAATATGACAATGGGGAGGACCAGCCAGCCTCAAACAGAAGTCCTCCCACTGGGACCATGATGATGAACCCACCAGGGCTCATGGTGCTCCATGTAATAGGGTTCTGAGTAGAGAGCCCTTCCCACAGCATTTCCTCCTTAACCTGAGGATCAATTAGTTTGCAGTCCTGTAGTTTAGAGATTCATTAATTTAAAACTCCTTTACTGGTCAAATGTAACCACTCTAGTGCTGTGCAAGATTCTTCTGTGTGGCTCTCACTGGGAAAGGAGGGACGTGTGTGTTCAACACTTTGAACACAGCCATCAAACTGAGTCGGTTTGTCAGAGCTCAACATCAGAAAGGCAGATTTTTCCTGGCAAATTGCCTTGAGCTTCCTGAGTAGAGCAGTGCCCAGAGGTGGATGACCAGAAAGCGTAAGAACCCAGACTCAAACACCGGACTTGTCCAAGCAACAAGACATTTTGCCAAAGTTTAAGTATCTGAGCCCAAACTGCCAGACTGCAACTCTCCTCTTCTATGACTGCTACCTACCACTGGAGCCACCCCTACCCTGGCACTTTTTTATTTGAAATTGTACCCATACCTGCCCGACCTGTGACAGGGTTGAAGAAGTCACGGTGATGCAGCAACAAGGTACTTCTCCACTGCCACTGAGTGCTCCACCAGCGGACAGAGCTGGCTCTCCCCCAGGTGATCCGAGCTCTGCAACGCTCCGGACAAGCATGGCTGGAGGATTGGTGTGGTGGCCATTGCAACAGCCAAACCCAAGTCAGTTGTCTGCCTTTTCTTGGGCAAGATCTAGCAGTCCTTGTGACAAAACTGGGCTGGGTGGAGTGATTGTTCATCTAGGTCACTTTTCTGTTTAATGTGACTTTTCCATTGACTGAGCATAAATTTTTGCCCCTATTTATTTGCGTCCCTCACTGACTTGGCCTGAGCTCAGTCACTGTCAGTGGAAACTACTGACATCTGAAATGCTGACTCTGAGGTTACTGAAACTAAACTAACACAACCAGGCACTCATGTACTGCGTGGAGGCAAACAGCCCTCTCCCCTTCTCACTCTTCCTTGTTGCTTGATGCTTTTGTGGTGCTACTCAGTCGGGGTTTCACACCTTCATGATAACGGCTCCTGTACCCCTGCCTGGTGGTGGTGGGTGGCTGGGGCAGGCTGCGATGGGCTCATTCACTTGCAGGTGACCTTGGAGTTAACTTTTTCTTGAAATCAAGGATCGTGCGTCACAGGGAGCGGGACCTTCCATTTACGTAAGGGGAAAAATGAAATCAGTCTGTTTTGCAGCTCTGCAGTTACGGGAATGGGACGGCTCCTCTCCCCCCACCAAAAAACCCAGCCACGCCATGGCCCAGTGTCACACTGACTAAACCTGAGAGCAAAAAATGCAGAAAAACTGTGGAAATTACCAGGCAGAATGAAACCACTGGAGGAAAAGTGTGCAACTTTTCATATTTGACTTTGGTGTGAGGATCCTCTGTTATGGGAAATATTTGCCATGGTGCTATTAATAAAACCTGCTGAACAAATATCGAGCTACTACACAGTTATCCTGTACATTAATAATCAGATACAGCATAATATTTAATCTAACCATTTAGCCTGTAACAAGACTAGCTGTTCCTTTGCTTTTAATTACAGCTTTCATTTTAAGCTAACTGTACAAATTGGCGAGATTTATGAAGCATCACTGAACACCATACCTCTGCCTGCCTTGTGGCTCTACAATTAAAATGCTCATTTTTGAACACTAGATTTGATTAATCTGCTAAAAGAACCCTTGAAGTCATTTGGACAAATATTTTAGCCTTCATTCCTTTCTGAATGAACATGGGTGCATGGGAAATTGAAACCAGTTCAAAGTCGGTGCACAGCGATGACTGTGGCGCTTTGTTGGACTCTTAAAGGGCAGCAAAGAGACCTTCAGTATTTGGCATGTGTTTGGAATGAGATGGGCATTTCCAGTTGTTTTTCACTGATACATTCTAGTTTTGTCCCCTTGCTTCTCATGAGCAAGTCTATTGCTTCTGTAAGCAAGTTATCTCACTTCTATGGGTAAGTAGCCACACCATGAATAAGAAGACCAAGACATTACATTAGTGAGTGGGACACAGGACTCCTGTCCGGGCTGTCTGAAGACTCGAGGTTTCTGTGTGTTGGTGCAGTGCTCATTTGGTTTCGTGGTTGGGAGGCTCTGTTCTTTGAGCACTGCCTGAACATGGAATACAGACGTTGTCTTTGCTTTACAAAACAAGTTATTCTCCATTATGAGAAACAGCGCTGGTTCTTCCTTAGGAGATTTAGTGATAAAGACTTAGCTCTTCACCACCCCCTCAGGGAACAGCTCCATCCAAATGTCTACAACAGGCAGTGAGTTATCCAGCCAAATCTGACTGTCTTCTCCCTCTATCTTTAGGTAGAGGTTTGAGTTGGAAGTCTCTGCTTTCCTTTTCTGCATTTTCCCAGTAATCCAGTTGTAGAAATCAGGCAGCCTCATGTAAGGGCAGTCTGGGTTTGCTGAACCCCTACCCAGCTTGGCTCTGGCTCACGTATGGTCTCCACACTTAGCTCTGATCATGTGAGGAAGACAATCTTTGACGCACAGGAGCTTCTTATGGAAAAGCAGCATTGCAATATAATTTTTATCAGGTCTAAGATTGAACAATATTGCCTTGGAACAAAGCAGAGCAAGAAGGTCCATCTCCTGGTATGGACAGTGGGGGATAACATGTCAGGCCTGCGGTAACACAGGCAGAGGAGGCAGTTGCCCAGGGCAGCAGCCTGAAGCACAGGCATAAGCACACATGGGATGCTCCAGGGCTTGTAAAAGCTGCTCCACACCCATAACAGCTCCAGCACCTCTTTCTGCAAAGACAGGTGGAGAGGAAGCTCTTTCCCTTCTAGCGTCACCTCTCCACCCTTCCTAGACCCTTCCTCTGCGCTTGTAAACATCTTCCCTACATTTACCCTCTCCTTCAGAGCTGAGCGGGAGCTCAGCCGGCCCCATGTGTTTCCCAGGTCTGTGTCCGCTTTGCACATACCTGGACCATCAGTCCCCCTGTCCCTGCATTGTATGACCTGGCATTATGGCTCCTTGCATCTTAGTAAGCAGCACTGGCATGTCTCTCTCTAAGTTTCGTTTCTGAGCAGGGCAGCCTGTGTCTATGAGGAAATGAAAACTAGAAAGAGTGATTTCCAGTCCCAGCAGCCCCCTCACATGGCTCCTTTCTCACCCAGCCCACCTCCTCCTCATCCTGGGAGGTAGGAGGCTGACTCAGCCTCTGCCGGGCTCCTGCTGCCCGCAGGGTCCCTCCCGCCTCGCCTGGGGACTCGCAGGGGAAACCTCCTGGGGCAAGTGCTGGGGAAGTCATGCCTGTGGCCACCCAAGACCAGGCAGACTGGCAAAAGCTACACGTGCTCGTGGTGGCACTTCATGCTGAGTGATGCCACCGCCACCAGCAGACAGCATCAGTGCTGTGCTGCCCTTGTGTTCTGCTGCCTGCTCTCCTGCACCCTGTCTTGCTCCTCTCCCTTTCCGTCCTTGTTCTTTTCTGTCACTTTTCAGTGCTTTTACACCTCTCTCTCTTTTTTTTTTCCTTGCTCTGATCCATTTCCTCCTGAGAAAGGGAGAAAAGTCTTCACCCTTGAAGTGCACTTTCCCTGCTGACGAGGGGGGGTGAGGGTCTGGATCAAGGATCCCACTGTTCCTTGCACCCACTCTAAATCTCTCCGCCATCAGCTGTCATGGGCAACCTGGAAGGTGTGAAGTACGGGGACAGCAGCCCCCATGCCATCTTCCCAAGTTGGAAGTCTTTCCAAGTCACACTGCTGTGGGTGGCAGTGGTGATCTTCATGAAAGACAGCTGAGTTGTTCCAGTTCAGCTAACCCTGGGCCACTGAGGTCGATTCTTGTGTGTCTTCTATAAAGGACTCCAGGCCCCACCTGAAGACACCAGAAATTAAAGGAACACCTCTTCTTTTGGGAATTTGTCCCGGTGCTTTTAATTGCCATCTCTCCTGAAAATGTGTACCTTGTTTCTAAGTTGAAAATGTCCACCTTCATCTTCCAGCGTCGTCTTCTTCTTGTTCTGCCTCTCCCTGGCAGATGTGTAAGCTCTTTAGTACCAGACATTTCTATTCCAAGTTAATTTTTAGTCTTCGTTTTGCTAAGATAAACAATGAGTTCTATAAACCTCTCATATTAAGACATTTTCTCTTGCCCTGTTATGATTTATTTGGCTATTTTCTGAATATTTCAACATCTGATTTAAAGACCTCTGCACAGTTTGGCCACCCTAGTTTCAGCAGTGCAGGGAACAGAGGTGAAAGCACAGTCTCTCTCTCCCTCCCTCTTCCACTCCCTGTGTTGCAGCAGAAACTCATGTCCAAGTGCTCAACCATCCTCCAGAGGGATTTGGCTTTGGGAAGATCCTTCTTGGAGCTCCTCTTCTCCAGGCTGGCTCTGTGCTCTTTTCTTCCTGTGCAACTTTGCATTTGGCCATATTAAAATGCTTTCCTTTCCTTTCTTTTTAATCAGGCCCTGTTTACCAGGTGACCCAGATGGCTCCGTATGACTGTGTGGGATGGGGTGTCTGCTACACACCAGTCCACCAGCCTTTGGGTGATCAGCAGCTCTGATCAGCAGGACTCTCACAGTTACCTCCAGGTCTTTGATGGAAGGACTGGAGCTGGACAGCCCTCTGACTACCAGCAGTCCCTGCATATAGGCACCAGACATCCTTCCTTCTCGCCCTTTACATAGTGACTCCTCTCTGGCTGCTCAGCCCTTTAACTCTGCCTGCTCTCCATTGCAAAGTCACAAGGTTACTTAGAGCACTGAGCGTTTCAGTCCTGCAGTGCCTGGCACCTCGGCAGGCAGGCTGGCTACCTCCACGCATAGGAGAAGACCTGCTTTGGGCACAGGATGGGGGTTATTCTCCAGTTGTTATTAGAAAGCATCCTGGAGTCAATCAATAACTGCAGATTTATACATGGGGTGAGACTAGGAGCCTCCAGCAGCTGAAGGCAGCAGCATATCAGCTCCTATCAGACAGCACTGCCTGAGACAAAGAGTGTGAAATTAACTATTGAGTGTAAAATACAGAAAGGAGTTTTTTATGCGGGTCATGACCTGGAGCAGAAAATACAGGGTTTTTTTCAGTTCTTTCCATAGATTTTGTTATGTTCATAGAAACCATCCTTCCACTCTGTCCTGGAATAAGGACACTGGCAGTGGCTGGCAAACGGCCTGAGCTCACATCTGTTCTGGGATCACCCAGCTTTTCACCGGTCCGGCACATGAAATCGTAGCTACATTCAGAGCACATGGGAGAACCTGGGGATTGCATGAGATGAAGCAGGCTCAGCCTGCTTCACGGTCAGCCTTGGGATGAGCACAGCACAGTGTCATACCTTATGTTGCACTTTGTGTCTGTTAGTTTAGTTCAAGAGAGTAAAATGCTGATCATCCAGTTCATCTTCTTCGAACAAAGAACTATTCCTGAAGCACAGTATGGACAGGATGTCTGTTCCATGTGCTCATTGAGCTCCCCCATTAGCTCTACTTGTTTACTGAGGTTCCTTCTAGGTACTTGTCATGGTTTGAACCTGGAGGAAAACTGATCACTACACAGCCTCTTTCTCGCCCCTTCCCCCTCAGGAATGAGAAGGAGAAAATAAAGCAAAAGGCTACAGAATTGAGATAAAGACAGAGAAGGATGACTCACCCATTATGGTCAGGGACAAAAGGCAGACTCATTAGGGAAAGAAAAAGAACATCAATTTAATTCAAACACTAACAATAACAACACTTAACAGACAGAGTAGGACAGTGAGAAGCATTACCACATCTTAAAAACTCCTCCTCCCACCCCTCCCTTCTTCCTGGGCTCAGTTTTACTCCCAATTTCTCTACCTCCTCCCCACAAGCAGTGCAGGGGGAAGGGAATGGGGGTATGTGGTCAGTCCCACTGGTCCTTCCTCCTTGGGGGAAAGACTTCTCGCTTTCTTCTCCTGCTCCAGTGTGGTTCCCCTCATGGACAGCCCTCCATGAACTTTCTCTGGAGTGAGTTCTTACCATGGGATACATTATTCCCCAGCTGCTCCAGCGTGAGTCCCCCCCTGTGTGTTGCAGTCCTCCCACTGCCAAACTTCAACAGTGGGGGCTTCTTCACCACACAGAGTCCCAGCCTTCTTCAGGCAGAGCCACCTGCTCTGGCGTGAGGTCCTCCACAGGCTGCAGGTGGATATCTGCTCCACTGGTGACCTCCATGGGTGGCAGGGGGGCAGCCTTGTCCTTTCACCAGGGGCTGCAGGGGGGGTTTCTGCACCAGCACACTCTCCCCCTTCCTCCTTCTTTCTCCCACTGGCTTTGGTGTTTGCAGAGGTGTCCTCCTCGCAACTCCTCCTCACAACTCCCACTCCTTCTCCCAGGTTCCCCTTCTTAAATATGTTATTGCAGAGGCATAGCCACCATCACTAATTGGCTCAGCCTTGTCCAGAGGCGGGTCCAGCTGGGAGCCAGGGGAGCTTCAAGAAGATTCTCACAGGGCCACCGCTGGAGCCCCTTCACCTGTTACCAGAAACCCACCACACATGCAAACCCAGCACAGTACTGAAGTCCTATCTGAATGGCTGTCCACTCTCACCCATTAAAAAAAAAAAAGATATTGGTTATAGATGATCATGCTGGGTTAACTGAAACAGGATCTGGCCAGCACTCAAAACTACTAGAGGGAGCAGAAAAAGGTAGAGTCCATGTATGCATATCGATTTCAGTAGTAGTATCTCCCAGTGAAGCTCAGGAAAGAATACGAGGTAAGACTATAGATCTAAATGACCTGTATGAATAACTAAAGTATTTTGGAGAACAGCAGGTTAATACAGGATTTTCAGCATGATAATAACAACAAAACATAATCATAGGAGTTGTTAAGCCCTGAAGCTGAAAGACATTTCAAGCTGAATGAAAGTCTACCACTGTCCATCTAAATCACGACTAGGCTACAAGCAGAAACAGAAGAAGCAGTTCCAGTTCTCCAGTGCTGGAAGACACTGAGAGTCCTCCAATGTTGATACAATGTGCAGTTCCCACCCAAGGCACTGGTTATCAGTTAAGGTTTCTGGAGAACATCTCAGAAGTTCAACATAAGTTGTGACAGGACTGAAAAGAAACAACAAAGAAAGGGCTGAAATATTGGCATGCCACATTGTGCCTTCAATGAGGTCATTACCACAAGTAGTTAGGCTAGATTCAGTGAACAAAACATCAGAACTAGTGCACCAGTGTTTATTATATTTGCATTCTTGTAACTTGAGGACATAGCAATGACATGGAAGCTCTCCAAAGAGGACTCTATTGACCTGTGGGTGGGTGGACGGTGGTGAAGGAGAAGCAATATGTGTACACAGCGTCAATTTGTCACTGAACCCAAAATGATGAAGAAAGCAGTGAAAAGTCATTATAAGTCCATGGAAGAAAGACCTTGTACAAGAGTCTCAGGGGAGATTCCTGTACATATAGGCTGATGCAGATGGGAGAACGTAATTACATATGTAGGTCTGTGTTATTTCCATAAAGGAACGATACGGCCAGCTGAAATGTTGGAAATAAAACATAGTTATTCCATTATCAAAAAAACACTTTTATAAACAAGTAAATCTATGAAATAATATGAATTGGGTCACAGAAAGGAAGTACTAGACTAGAGGGAGAAGTAAGGTTAGATTAAATTTCAGAACAATTTGAACATCTCATCACACTGTGTGCAATTATTATAACACCAGCTCCGTCTTGGTAGGTGCCGGTTTCCCTCCCTTCACTGCAACAAGTGTGCTGCATGACTTACAAGAGAAGCAAGTCACACTACTCCCTTTGCCTTCTTCTGACTTTTTAATTTGGAAGGATCAGAGTTTTCTGCCTGACTCCACTGAGCCCCTTGAAGGGAGAAAGATTTTTCAAAAAAAATATTCTTTAAAGGTAAAAATTTGTCTTTGTGGAGACTAAGGAACAGTTTTTATGTATCTTGCGCATAAAAACTTCTTTTGGAGAAAATATAAAATATTTCTCAATAGTCTTCAAATAGAAGGTTTGGTGTCAAATTTTAGAAGTACTGTAATCATAAAGGCTTTTACTAAGAATTCTAAAATACAGAGAGTCACAAAATACTTACAAAGTTGTGGCTAATCCAAACTGAACTTTTCAGATTCACAATATGTAAGATTTTGATTTCTCAGTCATTCTGTAATCTGCATGCCAAACCGTCCTGGCTCAGCAGGGAGCCCTGACATTGTGTAGGAACCTGAAAGCTCAAGGGCGAGCAATGGGATCTGCGCTAGAGTCATCCGTCCCCAACTTTCCTCCAGAGCCTGTAAAAAGGAAAATCTACAGAGCCTTGGAAGGAAGTAGATAAGGAGGTCAGAGAAGGGAAGAACAAGGACCAGATGAGCATGTTCAGAAGTAGAATGTTTTAAAGGATCACAATAGAATTAAAAAATCCACCAAGCCAGAAACAAATTAATGAAAGGGGTGAAAACAGTCTCCCTTTGGATTGTGCTGTGCCTGTCTGATTGTACAATGGAACAAATGGAACAAAAAGGTGTGTGCTTTTCCCTGCAGCTCAGCAAGGTGCTCAGGAAAGATGGAGAGATGTCTTGGATTAACTCCCATCACCACAACTTGCTTCTGTAAAATGTTCCTAAATCGGAGGCATTTTCTTCCCCCAAACAAGTGGTAAAGCACAAGAAAACGTCCCCAAAAAGTCACTTTTATAGACAACGGAGTTTGAATATTTTCTTTCTTTTTTTTTTTTTTTTTCTTTGCAAGGCTCTGAGATATTTGCGTGGGATTCTGTTCTCAAGCACATAAAAGGGAGTAAAAACTTAAAATGTAAGTGAGAGCAAAGACAGTGGAAAATAATAACATAGGCCAGTAGCCCACACAGAGTCAAGAAAGTATCACTGGTGTCTGCCGCAAACAAAAAAGTCACTAACAAGCCATGCACGGAACCTGCCATGGAGCTAGGAAGTCTGAGTTTTCATCAAACTTTGCCATAGCTTCTTTCAGAAAGACAAAGCTTCCCCATCTCTGTGCTCCTCATGACTACTCACATGTCCACCCCGTCTCTGTTGCTGCAGGACCATCCCCAGCAAACCCATCTCATGCACGGGCACATGAGCATTGTCTAGAAGCCGTACCACAAATTGTGGAGAGGATTTGCTTGTGCTTCAGCTTCTGGGTGGAAAACCCGCATAGAAGACAGCCCGTAAAATTGGTGTACTCTTTCCATTTCCTCTCTCACTTAAGCTCGTTATCCCTGCATGTCTCTCCCTGAAAACTGTAAATTAGCAAGCTGTCAAGGTGAAAAACACTGCCCAAACCGTGAGAATGGATGTGCTCCAAGACAGCCCTGCTGTTACCATCTAGGGACTTGCTCAGGACTCCGTTGCATTGAGATTTGATCTTCAAGATGGCTGATCCCAAGGTGGTTACAGGCATCAGTGCCCTGGGATCTTCTGAAGTGCCTGTGCAGGTTTCCAGAGTGTTTAGGGAAGAATAGTTTCTCTAGGTGAACATTAAAGCATGCAAATTTACAGTGTCTGAGTTAGGAGAACTTGAAAATTCAGCTTTAAAGGAAGCTGAAGCCTAACACTACCTCAGAGAGAGTGAGCTCAAGGCTATAGAGGAGGTTTCAGAGGCTACAGCCAAGAGGAGTTGTCAGAGGGAGCTGGATGCACATGTTGGATTCCCTCCCCTACACACACACACATGAGCTGCCAGGGATGTTGTAGGAAACCTCCTTCCCTGTGCAGCACCTGAGCTGAGCCCCTAAACTCTCAAGAGTTAACAACAGTTTATCAACACTTCAATCCAGGAAGCAGATTTGGTTTCATTTTGATACCATCCCTCCACCATCACTCCACCATTTTCTTCACAGAAGCTTTGAAAGAAGGCATTCTGTTGTTAAAAAAACCCAAACCAAACCAAACCAAAACCAACAAGTTAAAAAGGGGGATAATAGTTTTAAGGGGTAGGAAATATGTATTTACTGACTGACTAAATCAACTACTTCGAAAGAAAGTGCAGTAAAAATTTTGCTGGGTTGGGGTGGGGCTTAGGTAGGGGAGAAAACCAACAATAACAGAAACGCCCTAATGAAAAACAAGGTGTACTGAAAGTCCCCGAGAGCTCTCCTACAACAAGCCTGGGTCATTTCATTTCCAGACCTGTGGCAAGAAAGAAGGATACGCAAGAGCTGACCGCTTTGTAGGTGCATGTAACTCAATACAGGGACCTGATTGCCAGCATGTGGCAGAGTGCAGCTGCAAATAGGTCAGTCAACGTTATCTTCATAGCTTTTATCTTTGAAGGATGGACTTAGGATGTCTTGGACCCAGCTGAACAAAGTGATTTGCAATTAGCTCAAGTAAACCAGCCCTTGCTTTGAATTTTCTGCTGTAAACATATTTGTTGTCCCAGCTTCCTCAGCTGCTAACGTACAGTTTTCCAGCACAGAGGGCGGCAGAATTTGCAGGCACAGGGCCCCATCCTGCTAAGCTTTATGCAGAGGCTCTTGCAAATGTGGTTACTAATCCCAAGTGTTTTCCACCCTTCCTGGGGAGAGTTCTGACTTGAGCTCCCATTTCAAAAATGTGCACAAAGGCTGCTGGTTTCAAATGACTGTCTCTGGAGGTAGAACATGCTGCAGCACCAGACTCCCAATAACAAAGGGGAAATAAAGCATGAGCCAATGCCGAGCCCTCACTACTGGTATTTATCATGAACTGAACCTTGTGCTTTTGAAAAGCTCGGTCCTGTAAGACTCTGGGGGACTCACTCCAGTCCAAGTTACCCTTTGATAATCTTAGCAAGCTGGCATTCAAGGTTTGGTGAAGAAATCCTTTTTCTTCCATTGACCCTGTTACATGTCTGCATGGAGTTTCCTGCTGCTAGTCAAGAAACAGCAGCTCTCAGCCCCTGCTTGCTGTGGGGAAATGCTTGCCCAAAGATTCCCCCATAGGGTCTTCATTGCTGTTGTTGGACCAACCATCAGAAGAGGCAAGTGAGTTGCCATGGGTGAGACAGACCCTCATAGTCCAGCTGGCTGAGCTAGGCAAAGCCGTGACCAAAACCATCCCCAGCCCCTGCAGGACAGTCCGTCCTCACCCTTTCCTGCCAATGGGTTTTGAAGCACCATTCAACAGTGCTGAGACACTGAGCTGAGCCAAGCAGCACAGGCACAAAGTGAAAAGGTCATTTCGTAATATAGTGCTCACTTCCCACACACTGATTTTCACTTGACTAGAAACTGTTAATAAGTTACACCCTGACTACCACCAGCACAGAACAGTGCACACAGACATCACTAATTAAAAGTGGTTTTCAGTATTGGTCTGAGATGAAAGTAGTCATCAGAAATAGGGGTGGGTGCATCAGGGATAAGAAATAGGCACCTTCACAGAGCAGACTTTTAGCCACAGAAATCTTGACTTAACGGAAAGTCGCAAGTGTCTGTAAGCAGCAGTTTCCAGAGGCAACACATTTGTCAGACCTCCCTGGAAAACTAGGGGTTCCTCGGGATTGAACTCAGCCTGGGTTTTCTTTCTGCATGGGTCAGTGAAACAGGCTTATAGGTAGCTGGAAAAGGTCATGTACTGCTGTTCCCCATCTGGATGGGGTATCCTGAGGCTGATAACCAGGTAGCACATGAAGGGCTCACTTGGGGTTAGGAGCAGTCTCACCAGCTATCAAGGGACTCATGAAATGTGACATCACTCAACCCAAGGTCATTTTTGTCTTGTGAATTCCAGGCTGCAGAGAGTGTGTGGACACTTGAGCTCCTGCTTCATTTGGGAGAGGAAAGCTCCTTTCCAAGCTAAGGGATGCACTGGGGAAAGACACAAGGGCCAAGGGGAAGGTGGTGTTCTCCGTTCTCAGGACTGGGTGGGTCCTTCTCATTCCCAGAGTGTTATTCAGGTGTTATTAGCTCATCTCATCTTTCTTTTTGTAGTTCCAACCACCAAGCATGTTCTAAGAACCTGATCATTGGCCAGCCTGACACCAACAGATAAATGCCATTTTAAAGTATTTTTAAATCCCATGGTATTTTAAACTCACTCATCTGGAGTGTGAGCCATGATCACTTGATGTTGCCAGAACCAGAGATAATCATGCTGGTTGTCTCTGGGAATCATCCCACCAGCTAAGCTAAGAGCAAGAGGGCACAGCATGAGGAGAAAAGAGGAAGGAAAGAAGGAAAGTGAACAGTCTGGTAGCAGGGCCACGTCAGTGTCCTTGAGGGAACAGAGGGTGCCTAGGATCTGTGAGTCCTCAAAGAAAAGGGCATGACAGGAAATTCAAGGAGGAAATGGAGCAAGGCATTACATCCAGATTAAGACAAAAGAATGCTGTCCCGGGTGCCCAGCCCTATTTCAAAGGAGTCCCCTGTGGTGGCAGCACTGGGAGCATGAAAGCAAAGAGTTGGAGGGGATGGATGGCAGTTCCCATTCTGGACAGGGATGTCCTACATGGCCCTGGCTCCTTCCTGCAGTGTCAGACCCTGCAGAGGGTATTTAAGGTGAATAGCAGAGTACCGAGGCAGAGGCAGTGCCATGACTGCGATGGAGTGGGAAAGGTGACAACACTGTCAGGGGGGGCTGAGACCTTTTCACACAGAAGCTGTAGTGTCCCATCTGCAAGGAGGACCTCACCCCTGAGCTCCTTATAAGCTGAGTGGCAGAGCCCCAGCAACAGCCTCTCTGTTAGGGTGTGAGGCCATCCTGTGCCAGAGGTGCACAACAAGCTCTGTGCGTAAGAGAGGAGTGGCTGCATAGCTCAGCAGCCTGTCACCACTGTGGGGGACTGGTCCAGTAATAGTTTACACTGGTAGGTGATGACAAACTTGCTTTAGTTTTCAGATGCTGCTGTCTCACTCAGTTAACCTTTCTTTTTTCATTGCTTTTTTGGGCCCTTGGTTTTATGCTGGTGAGTCAGGAGAAGATGCTGATCATGATCAATAAAATGTGAGTTCTCAGTTGTAAGTCAGTCAAGCATGATTTTAGCTAGCTAGGGGCACCTTTCAGAAATCGAAGCATGCCCTTGATGGATGAAACAATGCCTGGCAGAATGGTTTGTGGTGGTTGTCTAGATCTGGTTCACAGAGGATATTTCTCCTCACCAAATCCCACCAGCAGGATTTTCAGCCACAGTTATGATGCTGTTGCCTTTCTGCTCACAATCATTTTTTGTCTTCTAAACCCAAACCAAAGATAAGGAACAAATGAATTCAGGATGACCTCAGATGTTGAAGTTCTGGCTCCCAGAGCATCTTCAGAAACTTTACTTGGGATCACATAGCATGCAGTTTTGATCCAAACTAGACGTAATATTTTTTTAATGTTCCAATTAAGTTTGTTGTTTACTAAGAGCAGTCTCCTGATACTCGTGTCTTCCAGTCTTCTTTGTGCACCTTCAATCCCTTTTGGGTCTAAACACTCAGCTTCATATCTCCTTTTGGTTTTTTTGCTAAAGATCATGCCAACTTAGCTTTTCTTTACGGAGGCTTCACAGATGGATCTGGGAATCTCAGTTAAAGATTAAAGCCACAGGAGTTCCAGTACCAAGTGCACAAATCTCTCCTTTAAGAAAGTTTTCCAGGTCATGCCAAGGTGATTGTATTGCACCTCTTAAAATTCTAACTACTAGTAACAAAACATCATCCTTTTTGGCAACTGCAGTAGACCAAATGTTCTTACATTTTTTCTGTACCTCCACTGTGGGATTAGAGCTAAAGGGATAGCTGATGGGACCAAAATATTTCCAGTCTTGGAAAAAAACTCAAACAGAACATTCAATTTCAACAAGTATCTCAGTGACAGATGGGACTTCCCATTACAGGCCACTTCCTCTGTGAGAAGGAATCCACTAATATCGGAAGCACAATGCATGGCCTGTACAACCTCTCCATGCTCATCTGGTCCCCTTAATACATCGAATGCAAAATTCCATCTGGTAACCATGTACATTCAAAACACATTTATGTGGAGACAAATTACATAGCTGTAGGAGGCATTTCAGAGGCTCCATTCACAATGCCATCAAAGACTGCGGGAAACGGGTGCAGAAAAGCCTTGCCTTTGAAATAATACCAGTTGCATCTTCTCTCGTGGTTGGAAAATGGGGATTTTATGGGACTGTGAGAGATGGAGGTGGTGAGGGAATAAGGTTTTGGTTGCTTGTTCTTTTATTGAGTCTGATTATGTCCTGTCCTGTTTGCAATAGGGTCTAACGGGCAGCAAAAGATCAGCTGTCTTGCAGACTCCTGTCTCTGGTAGCAAGCAGAGGTATCAGAGGTAGTGGACGAGTGCTGAAAAACCTGGGGGAACTGTATTGGTGTGTGACTCTCAGTTAGCTACTCTTTGATCTGGTGTACTAAATATGATCCTTTTGGTTCAGCTACCGTGCTTTGATTACAGGCTAAAAGCTGCATGCGTACTTAAATGTGTGAGCAAATATAGTGAACTGTTTCTTGGAAAGCGAGCTCTCACAGTTTAATTTATCTCACTTATCCCTCCAGTCTGGCAGCTTATAAGTAACCGCTATGATCAGAGACAAGTTGTTTCCCATTCTATCTGGAGGCAAATAATAGTTTCACAGAAAGGGATCTGACACTCTCTGTACCTAAGTGTTTCCCACATACAGAACATTTGAAAACCATGATTCAAGTGCTGGGTGTCAGGCAAGGAGTCAGCCTTTGCTTTTTGTGATGAATCTGCTACCTGGACCTGGGCCAGCACCATGTACCATGGATCAGGTACATACTGCGGTTAATGAGGCAGCGACCACACAACTGCCATTGTGTTCTTCATAATAGGAACTAATGGGGCATTGCTGAAGAGTGAAGGATGCCATGTATGTAATTGTTAGACGGATGTGTGAATTTAATAGGGCACAGATTAGAAAGTAATCAATAAGTCTGGACCATAGCTTTAATGGAGCTGATATGGTGGGGAAATACTGGGTAGCAGAACAATCTTTGCAAAACAGCTAAAATTCCCAACTGGGGTTTCCAGGTTGCCTTCAAGAGGGGCTGAGGAGGATGCCTTGCCCCTGAACGCGGCCCCTGGAGGAGGGATTTACAGATGCTCCTGGAAAGCTGCATCTTCCCTAATGTGAGATACTCACCTTTGACTCAGGGACTGACATCTGTAGTGGCACTGCACAAAAGTGACTCCCTTTCTTCACACCAGCTATTTCTGTGCTTGCTGGGATCCTCACAGTCAATTTGTGACCTACCTGGTCTGGTGTGACTTTGCTCAGGAGCTAACACCCGAGCAAGACGCGTGCATTGCATGGGATGAAAGTGCAAGCTTTGTTTTTACAGACTGATCTATTGGCTGCACAAATATGTGTAGTTTGAGTGAAAGTCCAACCCAAAGGGCTTTAAAAAACTGTCTGTTGAATGAGCATGCATGGGACATGTCTCCAGTGATACCCCTGGGCTGGGGGAGAGTTGCACCATGGTAGGGTATCTCCATCTTCTCTGGACACCAAGCTAGAGTGGATCTGTCCCACTGTGCATGTAGAACTCTTTGTAAAACAATGTGGAAATAAGCATGTTACATCCTTTAAACTGAATGACACTAGCTTAGGTAACAGTATTTTACTCCCTGTGGTGCTAAGCAAGGCATAAATCCTTTGAGAATTGGAGTAATAGACATAAACCCTCCCCTCTCTTCTTCCCCCTGTGACTCCACTCTTCTCCACTCCTGTATTAATGGATATTTTAAATCTGGAAGAAATTCAAGAGTCTGCAGTAGGTAGTTAAACATCCAGATGTATCAGTAATAATTATGCTCAGCTTGGGGAGGCGAGGCACTTGAATAACAGGCATGGTTTCCATGGATGGCTACAAGATTATAAACATAAAATTTATAAGTGGAATGGGAACATTTGGTTTATTTTCTCTTCTCTTTACAATCACTGCAGTTTAAATTGAAAACAGTGAAGGGTAGCAGAGCCAGGCAACAACCTGAAGACTGTAAACAAAATAATTCATGTCTTACTGATGGGATATGGTCATATAATCAGTAAATTAATTTAGCCTACTCTAGTTTCACCATTAACTTTCTATTTTCTCATTTCATTGGCATTTCCCTGCCCAGTTTATGTCTCTCCTCAATACATATTGTGCTATAAACCAGAAGCAAATATCTTGAAGGGTAAATAAAGAGGTAACGAGTCTACGAAAAAGATGTTATTGAGGTACATTAACTCCTACTTACTATCTTTTAAACTTTTCTTGATCCTAGATTCATTTTTACTATTTGATCGGTTTCCAATATAAAAATAAAATGCCAAGACATTAGATTTTTACACTGTGTCCTTAGTACCTAACAACAACAAATGTTTCCCTTAGACAAGACAAGTATTTACAACCCAGAAAGGAAGGAAAGGCTTGCAAGTCTGAGGGTATGAAATCAGGGTGCCTCAGAACAGAAGCTGGAAAATCACATCAAAAGGTCTTCCTAGACATGTCTTGGACAGTTGTTGATCTAAGCCATGGTCTGGCAAGAGATGAACCAATAATTCATATTGATTTAAAGCCATCTTTGCTACAAAACAAAGCAGACACCTGATATCCATGTGCAAAACCTGTTTGTGCAACAGCACATCTGTGAACGTGTGCAATTAGTGCAATTAGATAGCAATTTATATGTAAATGCCCATCCACTCAAATGTGCCTTTACTTAATTTGTGTATGCACTGGAATATAATTTCAGAGGGTTTCTCTGCATTTTCAAAATCTTCCCCTTAATAATTGAATGCCAGTGTTCGCACCATGCAAACCACACTTTAATCACCAGCCTGCGGTGCTCTGACACGACAGGAGCAGGAGCCAGAAAAGTGCCAGGACAAGGCGTTTGTCCCCGGGTGCAGGAGGGTGCAGCGCCGCTCCCGTGGGTCCGCGCCAGGGCAGCAGGATTCGGCACAGAGGAGCTGGGTTGCCCTCTGGCTGGGCTGCTCTCTTCCACTACTTCTTCAAGCAGCGGGGTGGGTGAGATGAGCCAGCCCACTGCCATGCCCAGACCCTACCGCTATCCAAACGCCCACTCCTCCTGCCCCTGCACCCGGAGGGTATGCGGGAATCTCTCCCTGACCTCCAAACCCCGGTGGGCTCACCCAGCACTGAGAGACACCTGAGTACCTCCAGTAGCTGCCCCACGTGTGCCAGCTGCATCTGGCCATCACCGCCACATGTGAATTCAGGGCTGTGTCAGGAACCCCAGGCATGTGGGTACAACCTGTCCAAGCGAAGTGTGATCTCTCGTGAGCCAAAAACTGGATCAGATTTGGGCTCTGGTCTTCTACAAGAACGAAGCTGGGAGCTTGTGTGGAGAGAAGTGGCTCATAGCCCATTACTGTTCTGAGAAAGACTAGACTGTTACTCAGGATTCAAGCTTTGGCTCTCACCCACTGCCCTCAGGTGACTCAATTCTTCATTGGCAAAAAGTTACAGCATAATACTCCTTTGTGTCTTTGACATGCACCCAAGGACAAGAGGACCTCAGCCTCTCCAGCTGCAACAAAAATACAAACTCTTCATTCCTCTCTGCCTTTACCAGCTAAGGAATTTGGATTGGTAAAACACGTAGGTCCATGATAATTGTCGGTGCATATTGAGGGGTAGGTTAGATGAGGTAAAACATAAGCTCTTCTCCTGACAGAGGTTAGGCCAGGCTGCTGAAGTCTGTGTGCACAGAGGGGACAAGTAGCAGTTGTGTGAGTACAATATGCAACTTGTACACACACAGGTTTACCAAGAAGAGGATAAATTTTAATAGCAGGAATGTTTTAACTGTTCAACATGTAAACAGCATTCTGGGCTGATCTGATCAATGCTGCTGTGCAGACAACATTTGGTATGGTGCTATATATAGTGTTCCTGGAGTTTTATTTAATAGGACGGTACATTTGATCCTAATGTGCCATCTCAGAAGTAATGAAGCAGAAAAGATTTTTATCTTCTGTGAAAGTTGCAGTTATTGGCAACCATTCAGAAAAAAAAATAGAAGTAATTGCACAATCTTTGGAGATATTGTATTGCTAACTGATTTTAGTGCGAAGCTTGGGCGGTTTTCATTCTGAGTTCATCAGGCAATGGACCATATATGTTGCAAATACATCACTTTCAGACACTCTCCACATATTGACAAATACAATTGCTGGGGCTGCTGCCTGAATGAAAGCTTTCTGTATCTTTAGATCCCTTTTTTGGAGCAAAATAAATAAATAAATGAGCAAAAGAAGGAAGAGTCTTAACAATGTGCTAAAAGCATCCCTCTTCCTAGAGTACAGCATGGTTTGCCATTGAGTTGCATTATTTTTGAACAACTGATGCAGATGGCACAGGAACTCATATGTTTGTGATTGCTCAACATGCTAAATATAGAGCTGGGAGTGAAGATGGGGGCCTAAATTCAGAAGAACTCAGTGATGCAGTGATTACATTTTAGTGCTGCTACCTGTAAGACAGGAGCTGGACATCTTATGTATGGCATGAGGAGACCTCACCGCCTGCTAGCCACAAAGTGTGCATGGGTCAAGTTACTGCTTAATAGTAGTGTTTGTAAAAGAGCAAACCAGGAGCTGCTGAAATGACAGACGGTGCTGGGGAGAAGTCTGCAGGGTCAGCTCTGCCCCCTGAAGATGTGTCTACGTGACTCCAGGATGACGGAGGCTTCTTTCCCCAGTCAGGACACACTGAGTGTTCACATCCACCCTCCAAGGAGAGCACATAAGCCATGGGGCTGCATCCATGCTGAGAGAAGGAGGCAGCACCAAGGCTTGCAGTTAGGCAGTGAGTTTCCACTGCACCCTCAGTCTCAAGTTAAGTGAGCATGGGGAGGAAACTGCAGGGAATTTTAGGATTTTGAGAAGCTACTTTTTGAGTTTATGCCCCAAAATGCTACTGCAGTTGTTTATATCCCTCTTGTGAATCTAGTGCCATAAACTCTTTGAAGAGTAGGCTCTCCTGAGGGTTGGGTGAGCTCACCTTTCTGTCTCCCCGAGGACCTTTAAGTTTCATTTTCTGAATGGCAGATGTCCAGGATTATATGCCCAAATACATGTGTAATTATGTACTATGCACACAAGGATATGGGACACGTGTGTTCATGGAAAAGCAGTACCACTACACCTCCCTTTGATTCCTAGTTCTGGAGTCACAAAGGCACCTATGGGGACCGCTGCATTCATGTCACAAAATCAGCTGAGAAATAATCAGGAGGTACCAGTGGATGGTTTCCTCGTTGCTGGTAGCAGCTGCAGAGCCTCTCCTCCTCTGCTTTCTGGCAGGCCTAGTTTACCCACTATTCCTTCACTTTCCGCCGTTATGCTCGTTACACTTAAGATTCTTCTGGCCTGCAGACATGAGGAGCTCCTGGCCCATGGACACTGAGGTCATCTCTTTCAGGCCATGCCTTGCCCCACATCATCAGACTAGTATTTTTCATCTAGGAACATTACTAATAATTCATTGGAAAGACAATGAACAGAGATTGCACAATAGGACCTGTTATCAAATGGTCACAAGAGCTCTATCTCAGAGGGTCATGGGTAGAAAGTCCACCAGTTTTCAACAATGTTCCTTAAAAGATATTTGGAATCAACCTGCATCCTTTTGTCTACCTATAACTCGTTTGTGGGTCACCTCAATAGGTCTTAGAAAGTCTCTTGTCCCACTTCCAACTCAGAGCAGAGCGCACCTCAAAGTTAGGTGAGGTTGTTCAGGGACATGTCCAGACATGTTTTGCAAAGCTTCTAAGGATGGAGATTCTTGGCGTATGGCTTCCAACTTACCCATAACACGTGTAGTGTGAAATGCCCCCTTGTGTATTTACACTTCCTGACCTGCACAGCGTAGAATTTCATGCAGAATTTGGTAAAGTGGCCTAGTTAGAGGCTTTGCTGATGTTGCAAAGGCTGTGGGAATAACCCTTCTCACGGAAACTACCAAAAATGTATCACAAAGACTACTCCCTCCCAACATATAAGAAGTGAAACGAACAGCATGCTGTTGGCAAAGTTCAACTAGCAACGTCCTCAAAACAGCGCTGGCACCGTGGGCAAGGGCCCAGCTTGAAAAATGAGACCATGGGCTTCATGGCAGGAATCTGCAGTGCGTTGTTCCTCCCCAGGCTCTATCACAACCTGGAAACACGGGATTTGTGCCTCTGCTGCACCATCCTTAGAAAGGGTACAATATGACCTGCAGATCTTTCCATGAGCGGTGCCCTGCTGAGGCACGTGAGCAGTGATGGAGATGGAAAATAGTTTATTTTACAATGGAAACTTTATGTAATGAGAATGGTAAAGAACAGGCTATTTCTTAGAAACATCAAAACTCCAGGTTTCCAACTGATGAGTTAACCTCCTTGACTGTCTCTCTTGAAGGTACCTCTGTCCAGCAGCACTATGACCTGCCCTCACATACACTCCTAAGATCTTAAGTGAAAAACATCCTAAAAGGGAAAATTATATCCCACATGCTAAATCTCCTATGATCTTTCACACCTCACTAACTGTTTGGCCACAGGGGTGTTCACAGTCCTGGAGACTGGGTACCTGCACTCAGCATCCTTCACTAAGGGGAGTCCAGGATGAGTGTGAAATCTGTCCTCGGCAGAGATGGGAGGGGATGCAGCACTCTACAGCCTGCTCAAGCTCTTCTGGCTTTTTGAGGGTATTTCCTGGTAGTTTTGGGGGCTCTGCTAATTTGAATCATGTTACTGTGAAGCTCTCCACAGGCCCTGAGATGCGTTCAGCAGCTTCCCCCCCTCCTTTTTTGTCATGTAAATGTCAACATGAATCATCAGGACAGAAGCAAGAGTATCAAAATGGCTGGGTTTCCTGTCCCAGCAGTGACATTTAGAGCATTATTCAAGCCAGCGATCTTGATAGCGGGGACTTGCAGGAGCTTGTCAGAGGATCCGAATCACTTGTAAGGAGCCTCATCAGAAGACGAGTGGTAAAGGGCAGCCGATAAACAAAACTGTGCCTAAATATGAGGGTGTTTCAGCCTGACTCACAGCACACACATCTTCCCTGGGGTGTTTCCAGAGACCTCTCACCATTTCCCTGCCCTGGGCTGCTGCAGCATGTCAGGACAGTTTGGCTGCAGCTCCAGCCACTTTGGGCGGCTCATGTAGCACTTTCATGAGTGATTGTGGAGGGCAGATATAAACTATCCTCTGCATTGTACTCTCACCCCAAAGACTCCAGACACCACCCCTGGCACAGCACAGCCTTGGTCCATGTTCCCAAGCACCCAGGTAGGGGGACTCTGTCTCCCAACCTGCTGTCACTGCCTCACTCTTGAATTGTGGTGGTAACTTGTTGATTTTCCCTTGGGGGAATGGCTATCCCAGTTAATCCACATATTTAGCAGGAAGGATGCTGCTGAACTGGGAGAGTTGTTTCCCATTTTCTTTGGGTGAATTACATAAAAGAGCTTCTGTGCTCCTACTCCCTGCTTTTGGTTGCCATCTCGGGGGTCCCAGTGAAACCCACGTTTTTCAGGGGTTTATTATAAAGAATGACAAAATTGTCTTCGGGGCAGTAGCTTGGCAAACACTTAATCAACACAAAGAAAGAGATTAAGTTTTAAATGATCCATTTTCAGTCATCTTCTCCCTCAGATATGCTCCTGCTTCCAAGATTTAAATGAAGAAAGAATTTTTAGGGAAACTAAATTAAAAATAAAAAATCCTCCCTCCAGCCCCCATACTGGCAATTATTTCTTCCATCCTAAAAACCTGGTGCAGCCACTCACTGGAGTGAACTGAGCTGAGCAACACAGTCTAAAATCAGTAAAAGCCCCCTTAGGCAATATCTTTTAGGTTCGCTATTTTCTTCTCTGAAACTTCTCTCTGTGATTTGTGGTGAAGGAATCTTTCTCTATTTTTAATCACCTTCATCATTGTCTCTGCTCTATCTTTCTCCTCCTGGCTCGGAGACTCCTTCTCGGGAGTTGCCTGACTGTCTGTCTGTCGGTCATGGCAAGCTGGTGCATTTTGAAGAGTGACAGATTGCCAGTTGGAAGGAAGGCACAGTCTGGGAGTGCAGGCTTTAGCTGATAATAACTATTTCATCAACATCAGTTCTTCTGTTTTACAAAGTGTAATTCATAAAAAGAAAACCCTTTTGGAGATTCTCACAATACATAAAAGCATACAAATAAAATATAAATGAAGAAAACAAGACACATTAATTACATACAGCAGAACACTCTCATCTCAAAAGCTTGCTTGTCAGTTTTGATCTCAAGTTTGCTGGTGATATACTGATTTTTATGGCTGGTGGAAGTCAGTTGGAGAATAATCCTACCCAGAGATGAAAGGCCAGTGTGGTTTGAGCCTGGACAATAGGGCCACCCAAAGGCCCTGGGTTTAGGTGGGCAAGAGAGCCAGGGGGAAGAGAACTTGAGGACACTGGTCTGCAGGGAAAGAAAGATGATAGATCCTTTTCAAGGTGGGATGAAGACTTTTGAAATTTAATGGAGTCTGAGCATAGAGGTAGCAAAGGAGGCACGGAGCAGGGAAGATAGGATGAGCACATTCACCGCTAACTGAAAGCTGGACAGCCGCCTTTGTGCACAGGAAGAAAAAGAATGGAAGGAAGGGACCAGAGCATAATTAAGCCTGAAAACACTGGTGTACGAATCAATGTCTCTATGAGACATGGAGAAGCTCTGACAGGAGCCACAGGGGCTAGCAATAATTCATAAGTGGTACAAAATGAAGCTGGTCGTGCAATTGATACAGAGACAGAGCTCACGTTTACTCCAGGAGAACATGATGCCAGCAGTATGGAAAGCGCAGATACAAACTGCCACCCTAAACCCTTCAGCCCCAGGCACGTACAGCTGACTGCCACAAAGATCATCTCCCCCCTGCACGCACCCGGTGAGTCTAACACCCAGCCCCTTCACACACACCCCCCTCCTGGGGGGTCTTCCCTAGCTCTAGCGCTGCTGGCAGCGGGGTGGGGTGAGCTGTGTGTGCAAAAGGGGGTGGGGTGAGCTGTGTGTGCAAAAGGGTGCGTGTGGGGTGGATGGTGAAAGAGAGAGGCAGGAAGGGGAGAGTTGAAGGGCTGAGTTAAAGCAATGAGAGGGATCAGAGGTTAACGGAGTGAATTCATAGGGCAGAGGACTGACTGCGGCTGATGCCACTGCTCTTGGGGTGATGGGAGAAGTCCTTCTGAACCCAGAAGGTCTCTGCTGTCTTGTTTTCATCCCATGGGAGTGAAGGAGCACCTTGGTGGGTCTTCTGGGCAATGAGAGTGCTCAGCCCTGAGGGCTTGGTAAACAGGGACTGCTACGCTAAAAGCAAACATAAAGACGGTGTCTGGGGCAAATAATTTTTAGCCATGCAGGGAGAAATGCTGTGGAGCAGATCTGGACTAGGCAGTCACAAGGCGCAGACTTGACATGACTTCTACCATAGTGAAGACAAAATCTGACCTATATTCTCTGTCTCAGGCCCCAGCAACATTTGGAAGGTTCTTACACCATATAGAGAGGCCTTTGAAAAATGTTGTGCCATCATTTATAAACCTTGTGTGCAGGCACAGAAATTCAGATGCTCATCGTTTGTGAGGGTAAACCCAGAGGCTATCGCTGTGACTATCAGTATGTGCAGGACATGTGAATAAACATATGATCAAATGAGTGTCACAGCTCCCTGGTGCCGCGCCAGAAAGCATCTGTGTCAGCTGCTGGCAGTGACTTTTGCAAACTTGTGGTTCTCTGCATCCCTGAGTTTATCAAAGATCACACAGCAGCCAACAGCCTATCGCAGCTTAAAGACCAAATAAATCTGTGGCACGTCTCCCAAGGTCTTTCCCCTGGCTCTCTTATCTCTGCCAAAAGGAGCAGAGATGTAGGAGGGCAGTGGGTTTCCACACACACTGTTGCCTCGTATGCTCTGTCTGAACCCCCTGGGCTGCCCATCTCATGGGAGTGAAGATGGCATAAATGCCTGGTGAGGGCTGAGGAGTCAGCACGAGGCTCCGCTTCTCCGTAACAGCCACAAGAGTCTCCGGGAGGGAATTTTCCATGTTGTCAAAACAGAAGTGAGAGGGAATATTTTTTGGTGTGGAGATGGCTGGGGTGGAGGGACTAGGGACAGGCATCACCCTACACAGACCTTTTCTGCCCTGAGGACCTGCTAGATGTAGGTTCAATACCAGTTTTGCTTCATTCTTCTGGGTATTCTGGATGTAACTACCCTGTTTGTATAGCTGGCAGGGGCATTTTGTGCATTTTCTTTCAACGTTAATACTACTGTGTCAGCAGCACCACTGGGAAGCGGTTTCAGAGAAAGCCTTATTTGGGTGAAAAAATTGCAGACATCTAAAAACACGAAATGCATTCAGACTCATTATGGTTATGTAAGCTTTTTCAAATTCTGAAAAATATGAAACATACCCCTTTCATGATTTGAAGTTAATGCAGTTTTATTGAAAACACTGTAAAAAATGAAGAAAAAATTGAAATGAACAACTCTATTTTGGGCCAAACAAAGCATTCAGTTTTCCCCACAGAGATTTCTTCCTATATTTACTGGTTGAACTGCCACTGGGTGGCTTAGATCATGGATCCCAGCTGTTGAGTAGCACGGTCTGTTGGCATACGGACTTTCTGGATGCTCAGGATGTTAGTGGGGAGGGAGCTGCATGCTGGGTACGAATGCAGCTGCAGAAGGACAAAGTCTGTGCACCCGTGGCTGCGGGTATCTGTGCGAGGGCACCAGTACCCAAAGCTGGGCATCGCCTGTTATATGTCAGCAGCTGCACACAAAATCCTTCCCTGTGCTATGCAGAGTTTCTTCATGGTGGCATAGAACGTGTATTAAGGCAGCAAAGAGTCTACATCTCCAACAGTTGCCACATAAACTTCCACTCCTAACAAATAACAATCCCAAGTGATGCGAAAGCTGATAAAATGAGCATTCACACTTCAAGTTTCTGCAAAACCCACTAGGATAGGTCTTGCTTTAAAATCCTGCGGAGATGCACAAGGATTGGAAAATTATACCTGTTACTGAAAGATGATCAGGCTGAACAGGGAACATTTCAGACACAACCAAGTTTCAGACACTTAGTATTTAAAATATAGAAAATTGCAGAAAATTACATAGAAATTTCAAGCTAAGATGTGAAAAATTTAATCTGCAGAAAGACAAAACAGACATTCCTGCCCATTCACAACCCGTTTTGGAGTGAAACCCTGAATATCTCTTTGCTGGCAGCAGAACTGCCATTGCTTCAGTCTTGAACTCCACAAATACAGAAATCTAGGGTGGGAAGGGGTAGATTTCTCCTCCAAACTGCAGAAATATCAGCAGATGCTGAGAAATGACTTGGCCAGTATCACAAAATTTTAGATCGGGGGTAAAAAGGAAGCAGCTATATTTCATCAGCTGCTTTTGTTCTGCCTATGTCCCAAAACCTCTGATCTAAAGGACAGGCCCAAGCTGGGAAGCACAGCTGAGATGTGGATGGCACAATCATGCCTGGGCCAGTAGCAGCCCCCATCTGGGCTGCATGTGGCAAAAGCCTGTTTAAATGCTGTTAAACTACTGCTAGTTTGAGAAACCCCTGTGGGTCTCAGGTTGTGAAGTGCAAAGCCTCCCTCAGCACTAACTGCTGTCAAATATTCATGCTGTTCCCCTTCCAGCTCTTATTCACAACAAATTTTCATTGCAGCAGGAAATGTTGCTACCCACCAGCTAGTCTGAATAGCAAAAATGTGGAATTAATTGACAGCTGTAAGACTAAACAAGGAAGCTTCTAACTAAGAAGATACCATTCCCTGCCACAGAAGATGCTATCAGTCCCAACACAAATAGCAGTGAGGGACAGGGAACATGCCTTCAAGGACAGAGACTTCAGGATGATTGAAAGGAGGCTTCTGGTCAAAAATCCCACCACCTCTTGACAACACTTAGCATCTCCTGCCCGGGAGAGATGCCCCATCAGCACACCATGTTCCCCTGCCTTGAGCAGCCAAACTCCACTGGCCCACTGGAGCAGATGCTCTCCAGCATGGTCCATCACCTTGCTGCCTGTCCTCCCCCATGGCTGGGCCCTGGGACACCTGCAGAGCTGCGGGCATGGAAGAAACCCCTGACCTGCTCCAGCCCCACAGACAGTACTGCAGATTATCCTGGATAATGCAGAAATCCCCACACTGCAGCCACCAAGCACACGGCACGCACTGCAGCAACTTCTACCCTCACACACATCCTTTGTGCTCCTCCTGCCTCCCTGCAAGGTTGCCTTAGGCGGGCAGAGCCCTTTGCTACAGGTGCAGGGCTGCAGAGAGCATGAAGTGCTGATCAGCTCAAATCCCAGGGTTACTCCTGTTCTTGGACACCCCCAACCTTGCACTGCACTGGTCTGTATTCCCCCTACCTTGGCAGTCTGGTCTCATTCTCAAGCCAAGGACCTGAGCCAAGCAAGGCTGTTGGGGGAATAAAACATCACCAAGGGCCAAATCCAGGCCTGATGGCAACCCTTTGGATCAGGATCTGAGCTCACTTACCTGAGTGCATATCTGAGATCTGTCTTGCTAAAAGTCTAGTTCACTCTGAAGTGGAGCAGCAGTAGGTATTTTTTCTCCAGCATCTCTCTGCTCCTGAGGATTCACCTCCTTTCGCCTACCCTCTCCATGTGTGCTGGCTCTGCTTGGCAAAAGTAATACCCTTCTTTCATCCTTTGTGGAGGGATGGGGATGTTTAAAGGGTGCTAGTTTGCTGCAGGGAGGACAAATTGTGCTGAAGTCCTAACTACACCAAAGACCTCTCCCTCCCGAGTGGCAGCTGCAGTTACCAAGCTGCAAGCATTCTGTAGGACACGGGCCAAGGCTGAGCAGATTGTGATGCTGTATAGGCAGACCTTTTCTGCAACCAAGCAAGCCCGAAATAACAGGGTGCATGAGTCCATCCTCCCTCTTTACAGCAGCCTTCATTTCCTTGTGACTCATTCAGTCTGGGTAATGAATTTTCTTTATTAGTCAGAAATCAATTCCTCCTACTCCTGACCAGTAGACGATGCACTGTGCCATATTATGTTATCTGTACTTCTGTCTGGCCTGCCAGAGAATGCGGCAGTGACTGGAAATTTCAAGCTGAAGATGCTTGGGAGGCAGTGAGAGCAGAATGGCCTGTGCTCTCTCCTCTACAAACACCGGAACTACCCATTTCATTATTTGATTGTAAATTATAGATATATTCCCACCTGCTTTCTCAGGGTGAAGCACCATTAGAAATCATTGCTTGAGTAGAGAGGACTGGGTGGAGACGTGTGTTCGCTTTATGTACCCTGAAAAACGCATGCAAAAGCATTATATTTTCAGTGGTAGTAATAGCATATAACTGGTGAGTACCTTTGCCTGCATATCACTTCTCTCCTCTTGCAACACTCAAAAAAAATCTAGTGTTACAGATACTCCTTATAATGCGCATTTGCACTAAGTGTGTCTGCATCTGAAATGTTACAGATATTCACAGTTACGCTGTATGTGTAAATGCTGCAATGTAGAAATGTTATCAAATCCTGAGGAGAACCACAATGGTTTGTTGAACACACACATCTGCAGTGTCCCAGGGACTTGTGCAACGCATCTAACCAAGCCCTGGAGAGCCATCCACCGCCGACACGCCACCGCACGCAACAGCCCAGCCCCGGGAGTGATGCCTTCAGCTCTTTCCTGCTTTCTTTCTTTGTTACCTACAAAACACTTCTGGCTCCCACTGCTAAGTGTCAGGAAGGTCAACGGCTACAATCATTGAGGGCAAAACTGGGCAAATTCTGGAAGAGTTGGGTCTGCAACATAAATGTGGATCTGCAAGGCCAGCAGGTCCCGGCTGTTAAAAAAATAGTTCAAGGGATTCCTTTGACTGCAGTGGAAACAGGGCTCAGGAAATAAATGATAAATTCAGAGAGAGAAATGATAAACTCAACTAGTCCTAATCATTGCTGTATGCTTCTTCACACGTATTCAGGGCACCCAAAATTCTTACAGAAGCCAAGACACGAAAGGACAGGTCCTAAATACATATTGACCGCTCATTAGACGGTTACATGCTTGAGACCTAAATACTGCAGTAGCGCTGCTGGGAAACTGCAGTGATCTGGGCTATTGCATTCTGCTTTGGAAAGTCAGTCCCAGCAGCACAAGCACCAAGAACAGGTTCAGCCCTTCCTGCCTGGGAACACGTGAGTAGAGGAGGTGTTGGTTGGTATGCAAAAGGTGGTTATTTGTATTAAATTTTGGATGCTTTTGAAGGAATGCACCTGAACAGCCTCATGAAGGACGAATATAGACAGCCCAGCAGAATGGAGCAAAGGAAAGCTCTCTTCTGCAAAAGAGGCATCTCACCCCACAAACAAACCAAGAAACAAAACAGAAGGTCTAAATAGCTGGATCTGAATGAGACAGTGATTTTTTTTTTTTTTTTTTACAGTCCATAGCGAGAGGTCTGGAAGCCTATATTTTGCAGTAGGGGAGAAAGAAATCACACTGTTCTACAAACAGCAGCAAGAGTTTCCCAGAAAGCCCAGAAGAGCTCATAATCCTGGATGGCAGTTCGTTCCAGCACCGTCCCGCTGTGTCTGGATAACCAGGTGCCATTACGGCATTAACAGAGCTGCAGATTATAAGGTCGGAGGGAACACTCTGACCAGAATGAGGTACTCGAGAAAATATTCACTGTTCAAGGTGAATCACTCTCAAAAGAGAATTAATGTTAAGGAAGTACTGAAGACCTCTGAGAGAAATAATCTCCAGAAGCCTGGTGTACTAAGTTGGAGAGCTGCAAGGAAGCTGTTTATTTATACTGTTCAGCAGCTTTGCCTGGTGATTGATAATATCGCTAGAGTTTGTCTTCACATATCATCCCATGTGTGAATTCCTGTGAAGAATCTAGTCCTGTTTCTGGGTTTAACAGGAGACATGCAGAGCCGTGCTGGAAGTGGTGAGATCTGGGGAAAAGGAGCCATTTATCTCACAGACCTTCCTGCTGCTCGTGCTGGTGCATGCCAGGGCCCTGTTCTCCCATGTCCCAACTTGTTGTATGTCCTGATTGCTGGTCCTTTGCCCTGTGCATGTTCATGTACCAGCTCTCTGGCACTGCGGGAATGCTGGAGACCAACAACTGCCCAAGAAGCAGCTACCATCATACCATGTGCATCTTAGCACTTGCAGCGTGTCATGCCCTGTGACTTCACCATCATCCTAGAGGTGGCAGTTTAGCTGAATGCCACGTTCCAAGCCTGAGGAACAGCTTCCAGCTCTTTGTAGACTCCATGCAATGTAGACCTTGGAGACCTGCCAACAAGGAATCGTTCAACTAAGCACAACAATGCCGTTCAGTATGGGAAAAAGGATTGCCAGGATATTTGGAAGCTGGCAGCCCCAAGCTCTGCTGTAGATGCTCACCTGTCAGGTGGCCCCACACATGGGCAAGAATTTAAAACATGACCCCATGTGGGGTCTCACGGGTTGGGAGAGATGAAAGTGGATTAATCTGCATGCACAATGCAGTGGAGTTCATACCCGCATGTGTATTCATACAGGGGAGCAGAAGATTGAAAACTACATTGCTAAAGATTTTCAGTACTAACTTCCATCTCTGTGGCATTATTTTATTCCATCTAATCAGAGCAGATGTATTTTTGCTGCTGCAATAAATTGCCCAGTCTCTGATACATGTCTGAGAGATACACACAGATGTCTGACAGTGAATTCAGTTTTGAATCTATGTTAAGAATTACAGGCCTAAGGGACTCCGGTCCAGAAAATCATTCTTTCTGTAAGCTGGTTTTCTTCTGTTCAATAAGAATCCAGGAAAGGTGAGACATGGACACACACTCAGGTTTTCACCAAGGGCAGGATGTTTCAGCATCTGGGCCACAAACTACCTTCAAAACTAAGGAATCATGCTAACTTCTGAAAGAGACATCTTCAGGAATGGTCTAAACAAAAAAATAATTTTATTTTATTCATACCTTGACTACAGGGTAGAGGTTGAGTTTCCAGATCAGATGAGGTTTAAGGTTAGATTGTGGGGCCTCAGCCTTTCTTTCACCTGGCTTCATGAGGTTCTTGATTCAATGGGCACCTATTTGGAGAACTCATTTTGCAAGATTTTTCAGAAGCCATCAGTGATGAAAACAGTGTTGACATGTGAATGGCTACAGTTTCTACCTACCCTCCCTTGCAGGGATGCCAGCATCTCAGAGATGGCTGAACTGTAGGATCAGGCTGGCTTCGGTGGTTAACAGTCCCTGAGAAATCTGTGGCAATGCTGGATATCACTAAGGAGCCAAGTGGCTTTATGTTTACATCTCTGACCTGACCAGGGCTTGCTCCTGAGTCCCCATTCCGTGGCAGAAAACTGAATCTGGTTTTTTGCTTTGACAAGAGCTGAGCGAGCAGAGCCAGTATCCCAGAGGGGGCAGCTACAGGCAGGGGATTGCTCATGAAGACATTTTGTTTTTCTTTCACAAACAAGTTCCTGGTGCAGGTATTTAGGGAACAAACTGTCCTTTTGTAGACCAAATATAAGCGGTTTGTCATTATCTTGAGAACAAACTGTTTCTACAGTTGTAAACACACCGAGGACAGATATTTAGTCCTGCCACTACAATTAATAGTTATTTAGGTCACTTTTGCAAGAGGCTAATGTCTTCTCAATATATACTGGCTATAGACCTAATCTCCCAGAGTTGGTAGCTCTCCTGGCAGCTAAAGGATAGAAGAAAAAAGGTGATGTACCACTTCTTCTCTAAAACACAAAAGTTATAGAACAAAATGCAGAGAAAATGCAGCAAAGCAGCTCCTTTACGCCCATGTGTGCATGTGTGTGTTACAGAGGCAGAAAACACATCCATGATTTCCTGACAGAATCTTTCTTGTCAGACACCAAAGAGGCTAAGAGCTTATTTAATTGAGCATAATAAGAATTTGCAAAGCAAATGGTTTTACCTCACTCCCCACCCCAGCAGTCTCACAAATGTAAACTCTTCTTTCACTCAATCCCTTCCCTCTCTGAAATCAGACACTGTCATACATAACATTGTGTGCTAATTTTTCTCCTCTCAAAATATTTTCCAGCAGGAGCCATATATTTGTGGGAGATAAAAAGTCCTCTTCTAAGTGCAAGTGATATTACTGTCTCTTGCTATGTTTCCGGGTCGTCAAGGATCTGATTTATGCACTAAAAGAAGAAAATAAGTCAACTTCTCCAGTTATGGACTGGAATTGCACTTCTTGGCTTTCTTGCTTGTCCCAACCATTGGCCTTAGTGTCCCGGTGTGGTTGGACAGCCCACGGCGCTGGGACAGTGAGAAAATGTGTCCCGTATACAAGCAGGTTGGTTGATTAATATCAAACCCCAGATTTCCTGACCTTTATGGAAAGGCCCCTTCGAGGTCTGTAGGTGGGTGTGTTCGCACCAGAAAAGGAAAAATCCCAGGATTTAACGAACATAAGGCTCCAACATTGGCCCTGGCCCTCACTGTTCATAGTAACACAGGCTCAGCACTTCCATTCATCTATCTGTCAATGTTTTGGGGCCGTTTCTCTTTCCAATCAATCAGCTCTAAAAGACCTGTGATAATAGTAGCTGACATCCTGACCTTTTAGGGTGGAGAAGAGGCAAAAAATTCCTGTAGCAGATTACAAAAAGCATTTTTGCTTTTCCAGTGCCCATTAGCCACATATTTTATACCAAATGAGAAGCAACTGGAAAGACCTGGAGAAACTGTGGATCACATGAGGGGTGAGGTTTTGTGCTGGTGCAAAGAAGGCAAATGTAAAAAGCAGATGTTATATAGGGATGTAAGTGTACCCAGGAGGCAGCAAGAGCAATTCGTCAGCTTGACTCAGCACTGGTGGAACCCCAGGTGTCCTGTATTGTCCAGGTAAGTCCAGGAAAGGGACCTAAGAGAGACCCCAGATAAGAGAAACTGAAATGGGCAGAGGAGGAAAAAAGCTCCAGGAAAAATGTAACAACTGAGATTATTTACTCATCACCTGCACCTCTTAGCCTGTTGCTAGTAAAGGATCACCCAAGCCTTTTGAGAGAAATCCAAGGGGTGTGCTTGTACTTGACTAATATTTGGCAATTGGAAAATTATAAATACTTAGCTTTCAGATCACCAAAATATTAGTGTTTTATAAAATCATAATTAGAATGTTGTAATTAAAAGCATTTTAATTAGGTATTGACAGTTATGCGTAAAAGTCAGCACTAACAGTGACTTGTTATCCACATGGCAATGTATCCCAAAGAAGGAAAGGGACTCTACAAGGGGTTTTTCTCTTTCATTTTTTAGACCATTTTCTACAGTTCTCTGGACTGATGGTGAACCACAAACCTGCAGCTGAGTAAACCTACCTAATGGGGAGAAAGGATATGGGGAATGTCCTCAAATAGGAAAACAGTTGTAAAGAGGAACGTAAGCATCTATTCTCCACATCTATGGCAGAGAGGACAGAAGTCTCTCACACTGAGAAGGAGTCAGTAAATTAGACAAGGTATAAGGAAAAATGGCTTTTGACTCTGAGGACAGTGAAGCACTGGGATAGATCACCCAGTGGAACTAGGGGGTGAGGGAGAGGATGTGGCTGGGAGTGTCTATTACTGAATTTTAAAATAAATGGTTTAAACAGAAAATACAAACATGGAAGGTGATCTTGTTTGGGACCAACTTTGTGAGGTCCCTTCTAGCCCTACGCTTTAGGATTTTTATCATATATCATACTTTATGCTAAATGACAAACTTTCAAGGTGCCTCGTGTGACCACGCCTCTGGTGCCTGATTCAGGGCCGGCTCATACAGATGACTGCTCATCTCATACCTTCGACGTGCTCCTTTGGCATCTAATAGTCAAGATCTGGATTCTGGGGCAATAAAATCTGCTGAACCCTTTGGCTTTGCAATGTGCAGGAGACTCCACAACCTGGATCAGAGTCTAGTCCTTCACCTTTAAAATGCAAGGGAATCGCATCTGGCAAGTCTGGCATCTCCCTTGCCAGTTTGTGAGTGCACTGGCAAGCACGCAGAAAAGTCAGCAAGCAGCAGGCAGCTGTACCACTGCATATGGAAAGGAGAAATCCCTGAGGGCTGGCTCACTGTGTCACGCAGTGCTGAGAGAAACACTTGCCATTTGGATCTAATTTATGATTATCCCACTCACTTCAGAAAGTCTTGTTTATTTTTCCAAGACATTAATTTTTTTGACCGCAGAATAATTTTTAACCTAGTTTGTAGCCAGATGCCCAGAACGATACTTCTACCCACAGAGCACACTGTCCCTGGTGAACAGTTTGCACTCATGGGAGGTGGGGGACAAGCTCTCACCAGATCACCTTTGTCCCAGACCACCTGCCCACTTCTGTTCTGCCTGATTCATTCCTTACTGCCATCCCCCCAGGGTCTTCATCCCAAGCACCTCCTATACTTTTAGAGGAAAAATTTTCCATAATAGAAAGAACTTTTCATTAACCTCTGGTGCCTTATAGAAGAGCGAGAGAGAAGAGAGGTCACCATGCTGGCCACTGTCACTTGCCCACGTGCACAGAAGCTCTGGTGGCACTGCTCTGGGCTTTCTGACCACACTGTCTGGCTCTCACTTAAAGCCACTGAGGACTTTCCCTTCCAGCACAGTGGAAGTAAAGCGCTTCCATAATTGTGCTCCAATAGGTACTGGCTTGTTCTCAGATTCCTGTGTTCATCCTGTACTAAGAGCAAGGCCACTTGCAGAAAGCCTGGACTCACCATAAGCATTTTCAAGCCAACCTGAGGAAGATTTTAAACATCCTGGGGTGATATATTTTACAGGATTTTTTTCTATGAAGACATTAATATTGGGCCTAGGCTGTTCTCCCCTCTGTGGGTGAGATCACCATCATAACCTTTGTATAATCTATATATTCATACCAGGAGCAGATGAGCCAAAGAGGTCACTTGTAGGTAACGTTCCCACCGACACCGCTGCCACTTTCAGCCTGCAGACTGAATCCAGCTCAGCACTGGAAACTGCTGACCACCCCAGCTGCTCCCTGCTAATCAAGGTAACCTCCTTTAATTAAAGCAGAAGGTTGATCATCTAGCACCTGTAACTTGCTTGGGAAGCATATTTAGAAGATCCTTTCTATTCACTTTTTTGGCAATAGATGAGCTGATACACTTACAGCTTTTAAGCTGGGAAGATCATATTCTACAGTTACATGCTACCTGTGGAGTCAGGTTAGGATTTTAATAAAAGCGAGTTGAAATGCTCTCAGTATGCCATGATTGCTGTGTCAGTTTGCATTGCTGGTGAAACTGAAGGGAATGGCATTTCTTTTGAGAAACATTTTTTCGCAGCTAAATATTTTATTTCTAAAAGTAAATCATTTGACATAGCCACTGTTGCTGATTCTAGTTTTTTGTTAGTTGGAGAGAGACGGCTTATTTTTCCATATTTAATAGATCAAGGGAGATAAACCAAATAGCCTTTGGGTGCAGTTTCAGAAATGCTTGACGTTCACTCTCACCTTTACTGGTTCCTGCAGATGTGTGACCTACAAAGCAGATCATCCCGATACACCATCTTCAGAGCATTTTATTAGGCTGGAAAATACCTGACGCAGGACACTGTAGGGAGCTGCCTGGAAGCCAGAATGGCTCCACACTAGGCTAAGGAGCTAAGGACAACCTAGGACATGGGCTTAATCCATGGGTTGTAATCCCATCCTTCTGAGCTGATTTGTGGACAGGACTCCTCCTCCAGTGGGGTAAGGGAGAGAGATGCCACTGGATTCCCCTCCTGGGGCAGCAGATCAGGACACTGGGAATAGGGCGGCCCAGCACTTCTTTCCCTGCCAGAAAAGAGAAAATCTCTTCATTCCAGAGAGAGATAATTATCCCTAATCGACCAAGTCCTCAGTTGCTAATCTGCAAACAGCTGCCAGTACATAATCACCCTCCTCCTTAGCAGAGACAATGCTCCTGCTCCTTGCTTCACCCACACCCTCTCCTCCTGCACTTGCTTGACATTCCCTCTCATCTCCTCCTGCTTTTGATTGAGCAATCTGATCCCTTTCCAGCAGCATATCCTGAGCACCATGGACAAGAAAAAGTGGTTATGGCTCTTCCTTCTATGTGCCCTTTCTGGCAAATTAAGGCGGAGCTGAACCCATGAACCGAACACTTGCCTTTTGCTGCTGCTTGAATCCACAATCTTAATTCAGACCCAGTTGCTCTCCCATATTCAAATGCTCCTAATTTTATCTCAGTGCCAGAGATGTTATGAAGGCCATCATGATAAAAAGGACTGGATGTTTCTGTGGATAACAAGAAAAGTCACTACAGGGGAATGAAGTTCTCCTGGCATTTGGACTGGAGCATCAGCAGAGTGCTCAGAGCAGAAGCTTCTTATAGGGGCCAGGAAGACTCTGGCTGTCTTGGTTGCATTGGGACTGCTCTCAGATCTTCTTCCTTTGAACCTCCTCCTGCCAGACATTGCTCAGAGACAGGGTGTGTGGTCACCTCTCCTCTTCTGCTTTTACTCAGCAGTATCTAAAAAAGGTGCTCATCTGGGATGTCTCCCAGACTCTTATATCAGCATGGTTCCTGTCTAACACAGGCTTAAATAACAGCTATCATTGATGTCTCCCAGTAAGTATTTGCCTGTCTAAATTGCCCTGTTTAGTTTGCAAGTGTTCTCATGTTATTCTGAATTAAATGAGACACCCTGACCAATTTTCTATTTGGAGCAGGCTGGTGTCTCAAACTGGCTGCTCCTTTTTGGAGGAGAAACTAGAAAAATGCTTGCTGAGTGTCAAAAGGCCTCATCCTGTCTTTGTCTTGTCTTTCTCACCCATGCAAAAGTCTGCGTGCACGTGTGCCTGGGTGTGTGTGTGTGAAGCTATTTGCACTCCACTTGCCAAGGTAGAAATAATGACAGAAAGTGAGAGGCAGACCTACAACTTAAGGCACCTGCAGTACGCTCATGCCTATTCCTCTGGGAACTGGGTTTTGAAGTCTCTGGGGTCAGTTTTAAAGTCTCATTTTGAAGCAGCTCCAGCCGTGTGTGGGAAAGGCTGCTGGAAACCAGCTAATGGAGCTGTTTGCTGCCTGCTCTCCCTCGTCCCTTCTGGGGCCAGCGTTGGGCCCGGCATCCTAATAGCTGCGAGATCCAGCTAATCCCATCGCACAAGCAAAATAGCTCTAAATCATCCCTGTCTGATTCTTGACTCCAAAGAGACATTTCATGGGTGATTGTGAGTGATACAGTGTGCGGTAATGGATGTATTTAAATGGGATTTATGGGTGACACCTGTCACATAGACCCTTCCATCAGTGACAGGCTGAAGAGATTTACACAGTGACACTGAGATGTGAGCTTGTAGTAATAGCTCCCTCAGTCACCGGCAGAGCATTTGAGCCTTACAGCATTTGTCAGAAGCACAAACTGGGTTGCTTTGGTCACTGTATGATATGGCACTACACAAAATTAGTGGCAAAGAGTTGAGTGCATCTTGGCATCCATCCATAGCGGATTTCTTAAAACCCCAAATCTCTGCTTGCCTTTTTGGCAAACGTTGTAGGAGATGTTTTGATGAGCCATTGGTCACAAGAATTTCATGGGAGCACAAAGCACTCAATAAGGTCAATGCCACATGATTTCTCCTCTCTCCTGTGTGCTCCCCACCTTTCCCTTGTCCCCATTTCCTGGTGACTCTGGTTAAGGGGGTCACTCCAATGTCCCAGCTTGCCTGTATCCCCAGCTGTGCCATCAGGTTCTCTCCTCCGTTCCTGCATAGGCCGTTCAATTCAGGTTGCTGTTCTCCATTTCTCCAGGGAACCGGTCTTCTCCCTGCATCTCCAAGCTGCTGTTCAAAACACTCTCCCCCACCTCTTTATTTACTTCAGCTGCAGGCTCCACAGCAGACATTTCTCCCAGCCCCATCCAGAAAAGCCTTCCTGCCCCTTCCCACTAAAGGATTAGCGAGGATATCTGCAATGAGATTATTTCTAGGAGACCACTTATACTGTCCTGATGCTAACTCGCAATGTCAGCTCCACTCAGGCACAGCCAGGCTGCAGGAAGTTTCCAGGCATGATTTCTATTGTTTAAGATTTGGGCGGGGGGGCTGGTAGATTAATATATTTTTTACTCATTGGTCTTTCCCCAAAGATCTGTCTTTTGCTATTTATGTGAAGCGGTTCATATCACAGCACACATACACAAACACATACACACATGCGTATCAAACAACTGAAGTCACCATCAGTCTAAACATACTCAATGTACACAATATTTTGCTCCCTGAGCTATCAAAGGTGGCTGGATACTCCCTTGAATTGACCTGTGGGAGTTGACTCTGCGAGAACATTTTCTCACTAGTAACATGATACATTTCTTGGTTCTTGGGCTTTCTTTTTTTAATATATATCTTTATAATTCTGCCATAAGGCAGCCATGGATTTGTAAAATTAGTCTGTCATAACAAATTCATGTCCTCATCAAAGGCTGCTGTTGTGCTTCCTCCCAGACTGGAGCATTCACAGACTAAAGCTGCATTATCACAGTAATTTCAAAGTTCAATAGTGTATTTTCAAAACCAATTGCTTTTAAATGCAGTTTGTTACATAACAGCAAATTTAGACTTACACTTACCTCAAAATGAAAATTAAATTCTTTAAATAATAAGTCAGCTCCTGTTCACTCTTTTCTTTGCTTTTTCTGTTCTAAAATGATCCAGCTGCACTTGGTGCCCGTGAAAGAGCAAGGTTAGAGGGACTATATAAAGCCTTCTTATCACAAAGAGGGGGATTTTCAAACCCAGAGAAAAGTGGATTCCACATTTTTAATCTCTCAAAAGTTACTCTTTCATATGACTCTTGGCCTGAATGAGAACCTATTCTGCAGAGAGGTCCAGGGCAGACTGTGATTGAGAGTTATAGATGGCTATGCTGGAGGCTCGGGTTTGAAGAGAAGGGGAAGCTGTAGGTTAGGAATGATAAGCACATTGATGGAAACCTTTCTGATCAGTAGAACTGCTATCACTAACCCAGAAAACCTCCTCCTTCTGATGCAGGACACCATCTTTGGCTTCTGCATTAATCAAGCTCCCCTGTTGACAGGGTGGAAGAAGTTTTTCTAGACATCTTGTCTCCTTGCACTTCCTTGTTTCCTTGTTCTCCTGATTCTTCTCTTGGCTCCACAATTGCTCTTTCATGATGTTGGTCAGAAAACTGGCCTCCTCACCCAGGATTTCCATGGGGATGTCGTCTTTGACCATTTCTTGCCCACAAAGAGCCGTATAGCCTTTCATTCTATTCACACTCTGCATGTCTACCTCTCTACCCCAGACAATATTGCCTGAGATTCGTCTTACTTTCTGCGGAGATGCACAGCTTGGACATGTGCAACTCAGTAAGCCACTGTGAGCATCCTTGGCCAGCAGGAGGAAGGGAGACCTTGTTGAGCACAATTAACCTGACCTGTCTTAGATAGTTGTATTCATAAATATCCTCGAAACCACCTTGATATCATTCTTCAAATCCACCCTGAAGACTTTCCTTTCCCCTGGCAGCAACCCGCAGTCATGGGTGCGTTAAAACCTCCACCTATCACATTAACCAATGAAGTCAGGCTGTTTGCTTATACTCCCTCTTCTGTCTGTACTCCCTATTTTATTTTCCCTTGTTTTATGGTTACACTGTAAGTTTCAGAGGTGCTGTTTTCTAATCAAATTCCTAGGTGCAATCAAATTAATAATAATAACAATGATGTTGATGATACACATTTCCAATTAGTTGTGACAGATTTTTGATTGGTGAATCTACACAGGAGGATGCTGGCTAATAAGTGTTTAGATTACTTCCCACTGGAATTAGCAGGAGATTTTTCCTTTGTTTTTCACAGGTGCTGGCTTGTCTTGTAATATAATTTGGGGATACAAGTGCTGAGCCCTGTTACTGCTGAATCACTACTGACATGCCTATTGGCTTTTGTCAGAGCTATGGTCAAAATGGTCAGGTTTGTGAGGAACTTTAACTCAAGATGCTGATCATCCCAAACTACCATCTGTGTGCAAAGATGTATAATAATTTATATGAATGTGAGCCGAAAAGCTGCAGGAATTTGAGCCTGTAAGCCCAGCACTTACCCTGCAGTTAATTAAGGTTATCTCTTTATTTGTCTTTTCCCTTGTGGGATCTCAGACAGCACAATCCAAGTGAATAGAAAATGCTCTTGAGTTAACCTTTCTTTACTTGGCATTTTGTGAAATTATAGCTTATTGATTGCAAATAAATTCCCTACCAACTGGTGCTCTAAGTTATAATGTGTAAAGAAACAAGCTGTAACAGATACAGAGCTCTCAGGTCCCCTTGCATGCTGGGGATAGATTGTTTTATCCAGACCCTTCTCATAAAACATGCTCAATAGCCAGCAGAGATGTTAGAAGAAGTAGTGTATGGGCTTTACCAACGAGCAGACAAACAGTGTGACTGATGTGGTATCTTTTGGGAAGGGTGGGTGTTGAGCATCGTGGAAATGTATAGGAAGAGATGCTGACTCTTGAATGGTAACTGCTGCATTTTGACCACAGGGTTGGAATGCTCAGAGGTGTCAATGTGCTCCCAGCTCTACCCAGGCCATGGGAATTAGGGAAAGTGTAAAGAAGTGGGGTCAAAAAGGGCAAAATTAGGTCTCAAGATCACTGTCACCAACACTGCTGGCCTCTTGCATAATGGTAAATCTCACCCAGAAATGTGCTTTACACAGTGCTTGCAAATAAGAGAAAATTGCCCAAGAGGGGATATAGCTGCTGTGGTTTGGAAATAGGAAAACCTTTTTCTGTGCTAGGCTGAGAGCACCCACAGACTTGCCACTGGAGTCATTGTGTTGGCTTTTCGTCGCAAGAAGACAGCTCTTGATCATTCAAAGAAAAGTTCACAGGCCTCTAAAGTTTTATATCTTTGCTAAAGGCTGATTCAATCACTGAAGAAACAAAATATTGGCTGTTGGCTGCCAGTCACTCCTTATTTAATCATTTCATCATCTGGTTATGTAGGAGGAGCCATACTATAGCATAGAGGTGAATCAAGACTAAATAGTGAGTAATAAGGAGCAAACAGTAAAAGTAAAAGGCTGAATGTCTTAGCATAAAGTTCACAGGATGAATTAATGAATGATTTTCATAGAGAAATAGGAACTATATTCTCAAAGGAGATTACTCACAATGAACAATTTGATCAGATCCAGCCTGAAGAAAGAAAAAGGGTAAGAATAAATAGTCCTTCTCCAAAAGGAAAGGCTATTAATACTGCAATGTCTTAATGGTTCACACGAGGACCATTGTTATAAAGTGTATTTATTAATAGCCCGGATGCCTGAGCATTCATTTCAATGCATAAGCAGTGAAAAGAAAATTTGTGAATAAATATGAAACTACATGTAATGGTCAAGTCTTGAAAGCTCAGTTAGGAAATTCCTCAAGTTCCATGATGGGGCAGTGCCATGGCTGAATAAATCTGGTGCATAAAAAGCAAAGTAATGGAAATTGGAAGGGACAATGTGAACTATTTATGTCCATTAATGGGTTCTAAATTGACTGTAACTGCTCAATAAAAGCTCATCGTCAATGTGCAAATGCAATGAGAACATCTGCTTGGTGTGCAGAAGCTGTCAAAAAGTAAACAAAATCTGTAAGCTAAGAAAGGGACCAAGAAAGAAATGAAATCAAACATGGTCTTGGAGGGTCGTATTGCCAGAGACCTCTGCGCTTGGAGGCCCATCCCCAGCTCTCACAGCACTGTGCTGCAAAACCAATGTTGTCACCTCCCCTAGCTCATGAAAGCAGGAGTTTGGAGAACAGATTATCCCCAAGAGCAGGCTTTCCAGACCTCAGTCCACTAATTTTGGGGAGAAGTCCCTGTTTTCCAACCTTGATGCAAGTATGTGTATCTCTGACTTAAGGCCAAATGTCCTTCTGCACAGGGGAGAATATTCACATCTACCCCTAGTGTTTCTCACCCTGATCCTCCATCAAATCAGCTCAGGACGGCAGGCATCAGCCCTGTGCACTGTTAATACCAGAATAGCAGCCAACATAGAGGGAGCCATCCAAAACCTCTTCTGGAGTTGGTGGCTCCTCCCTCACCCTTGCTGTTGGCCTCGGGACACAGCAATGTCCTTCAGCAAGCCAGGTGCTTTGTCATCCTTTACTAGTACTAATTACCTAATTATCTGCTCAAGCGCTGTGGTGAAGCATTTTAATATTTTAATCTTCACTTCCCCAGGCCCCTTTCTTTGGAAAATGAATACCTGTTGCAGGGAGGTGAGTTTCTAATTCTTGAGTGAAAAAAAGCCTCACCGTGCAGCAGCAAATCCCAGGCAGCAGCACCAATCTCGTGTCTCACCCCTTTCCACGTGAATTCCTCCATCACCCTTTCTGCTTCTGTTGTCTCTGCCTGCGTTGCCTGCACAGCTGTCTAGGCTGGGCTTTCAGTGGTTTTCACAAGTCTTTTTTTTTTTTACCCACCTCAGCCAACAATAAACTTCACATTTTCTGTATGAGAAGAGGCTCTTACCTCACCTGCCCTGAACCCTCAATGCCCCAGAGTTGCCTTCACACCCAGTACAATCTGTTTGAATTGGGTGTTTGCAGCTGTTTGGGTGATTTGGATTATAATATCTTACATATGATTTCATCAGACCTTGAACTTTCATGCTGGCTTTCTGCACTGGCTGTGGGAGCACCTGTCAGCAGACACTTGCAAGTTCTCCAAGTTTCCTGCTCTGAAATCTTCCCTTATCCTAAGCCTACCACTGTGGACATGGATGTTTGGCAGGATACTTTCCCTTGGAGTACAGCTTGTCTTCAATCACCTTCCATGTAGTGCAGCACGTAATACAAGTCACGTAGCTCTCTTCCTTTTCAGCTGATACACATAGTAAGTTAAAATGCAGTCTTATGACAATTCCATAAACAAGCTTCCAGCTAGCATTCTCTCCCTAATGTCCTCCACGCTCTGCTTGGGTACTTAAAATCTTCCATTACTCTGCTCTTTCTACATATTTTATTGTTTGTTCAAATCACCTTCCAGTCTAGCATTTTTCTCCCGTATAGAAAAGGAGAGATGCTTTTCCCATCTTCCCATTTACTGCATACTTATCTTATAAAGTATGTTGCTAAGCAGGTGCTCACGGTAGTCTTTCAAATCAAATTGATGCATGTAAAATATTGTACAGATAGCAATGATTACTGCAGTAAGGAAGGTCCCAATTCTGCATAATTCCACTGGCTTCACTGGAGAAACTCTTCATACAAACCAGGGTAGACGGCAAGTGTTTCCAGCACTGGCCACATTAAAAATTGTAATTTTCAGGTACTCTTAACAGGCTTGAAGAATGTTGTCCTTTGGACTGAAATTGCCTATAACCAGCACCTATCCCACAGCGATTTCTCCCTTATTTTGAAAGTTGGAGCAGAATTAGGAGAGCTGCTTTCGAATATGGTAAAGAGGAGAAAATATAAAAAAAAAATCTTTCTGACCTTTTTTTCTTGGCAGCTCTACAGCTGAATTGGCTGTGGTTTGAAAGATGCAATTTGGCAGGAAAATAGCCCTCATTGGGGAGCAGTGCAGGTCTTTGTATTGCAGGCAATTGGTTTTGATTTGCCCATGCTACAAGTATTCAAAAATTGCAATCTGACCATATGCAGTGGAGGGCTTTTGCTAAGCTGATTAGAGGACATGGAGACCAGGGAATAAGACTCTGCACGTCTGCTGAGCCAGAACAGAAGTGAGTTCCTGGGGGATGGGGAAGGAGACCCCAGTATGGTGAAGCGGGATGCTCCAATCCTTCCACCCTTGGCACCACTGCCTGCAGAAGGCAGGAAGGGCTCCTTCAGGTGAGGCTCAGCTGGAGATGGGCATGAAGCAAAGAGCCACCCACAACCTGCCTTTAAGTCCTCAAAAGCATTTTTGCTCAGCTTGTACCTATGATTTGATTTTGCGTGTTGAAGAGTCTGGTCTCTGCACCCCAATGCATGTAAAACCATGCTTATTGCCGTGCACGTGAACTGTCCCACTATTGTCAGTGGCTTTTTTCTGGTTATTTAAGATCTTGCAGGATCAGATCCATACTGCATAACGAAATGAGACTTTTTCCTAGGCTGTCTCCAAGTCTGACCACCGGGAAAACCGAGTCCACAGCAATAAACAGAATCCATATTTCTGATCCATTTTAAACCAGAAAAGAGATTTTTCACAGACTTCCTCAGCTATAAGGATTCTTCAAATCCTCTTCATTCCCTTTAAATATTAAATCATTCTTGTACAGGCACCAGGCATAGCCCATTTCAAAAAGCAGTGCATAGAGCTGCAGAAATACTTGCAAATCATATTCACATGCACATTCTTTGGAGTAGTTGTTAAACTTTGTGGGTGAGCTGACTGAATTAGTGGAACAGAATATTTGACTAAAATAAAAATATCTTTGGACCTGGCAACTGGAAATCAGTTTGCAACAGTCATTTCTGATAGACAGTTGTACTGCATGAGCAAATTCAATGCTTAGGGAAAAAGGATCAAGAGACAGGATGAATAAGAGATATAGTTCATAATAACTAAGCACTGAAAAACATGGTTCTTCTGAAACATGGTGCTGGCCATCCTGGACTGATCTGCTATGGCATTGTTCCCTTTGTTACTAAACTGCATTTTCCTAACAGAAGTTGTTTGGGTTTTTTTTTAATCAGAGCCAGTTTCAAGAACCCTGTTTCATGCTGGTTTGTAGCTTACTCTGAAAATATCCCCGCTGAAACCAAAGTGGAGGGATAAACTAACTAGTGACCGTATAAATATATACACAGAGAGAGGGAGAGAGTTGATTAAATTGAGCTCTTTGCCTTACAAACACTTTCCATTTTGATTTGCTAGGGAGATGAGGATGAGATGCTACACACAATTTATCTGATCTATACCCTACCTATGGCCTTTGTCATTCATGTCTTCTCAGTAAGATGTGCAATTCATACACTTTTTTCATTCCACTTTGACAATACTTTCCTCATTATTTGCAGCATGAGCGTACATAAAGCATAAAAAGTGAGGCAGCACTATTTCTGCCCCGCGCTGCAATAGAAAACCCATTAATTGCATTTTTGGCAATGAAGCACAATGAGGTATATGCATATAGGACTTAAAGCTCTTTAAATATGCAGGAAATGTTCCCCTAACAAATAGCCTTCACTACTTTGGAGCTGCTCTGTGAAGTGTCAGTGACAGAGGCGGACTCAGTGGGACGGGTGATCATGTTTAGGGCAAAGGTGGCAGCAGCTGGCCAAGGTGTGTGAAAGCTGCGGCTGCTTTTTAATCCAGTTGTCAGGGAATCCTGTACCTCCAGGAGTACTGAAGATAGCAGAAAGGAGGATAATATTATGCAGCTCAATATAAGTTATAACTCAATGAAAAACCTACATCAGGGACTCTTGAGATTACACAGATGGGCATTCAGCCCCTTATGTTAATGCTCTGTGATATGGGCTTTACTATGTGGCTGCACACTGTTTCTCCCACGATAGAGCAAATTATATCGGGTTCTTTCTTCATTTGCAGCCTGCTACCCCACAACAGCGGACACATACAGACAAAGATATGGTATGATTTCCTGCATCTCCATGTACATCCTCTAATTTGGGTCCAACGTTATGCTTTATTACCCATCCTCAGTTCTTCTCAAGGCACAGATAAAGAGCTACAGGCTGGTTTTCAGGGTGAAAGAAGGTAACTGATGCTCAGAGCAAGATACGTGTCTGTGCAGGGCGATAGGAGCTCGAGATCCTTTGGTCCAGCTTCCCACAGCCATGCTGTGGTGCTTTGGGATCCAAACATATTATAACTGGAGGTGGGTTTAGGAATGAAACAGCAACTAGTAGGACCAGCTAATCCTGGTCGTTTTAAATTCAGAAATGGCTGCTGATCTAGAGGAACTGGAAAGAAGAGCCCTTAAGAGAGTGAATTTATATTCTGAGCTTTTACTTCTCACTCACAGCTGTCTGAAAAACGTCACTCCCCCACCCAGCTACTCAATGAGGAGAAGAGCATGAGAAGGAACAGCTCAGATCTGGATGGGCTGTTTGTCAGGTATGAATTCTCTCATCCAGCCACTCTCACTTCTATTCAGCACATGTAATGAATGTCTGAAAAATCTGGAAATTTATGTTCAGATCAATGGGAGCTGATTAATTACCTAAGATGTATTCAGATAACAGAGTTGAGAGGAAAAGCAAAGGCAATGCTTTCAAAAATGCTCAATGAAGTAAACCAAGTACATTGAGAATATGCTTAAAGGATAAGTGCAAAGACGACCCAGGCAAGCGGGGTATCAAAGAAAGGAGACATCCAAAAGCCAGTCTTACAATCAACAACATAGACATGAAGGAGAAAAGAAATCTCTAAAGCTATTAAAAATCTGGAAGCCTATTAAAAATGGATGAAAAAAGGTACAAGGAAATCAAATCAAGAGACATGGAGTGGCACTTGCAAAAGAAACCTTTAACAGAGTGGAAAAATTACTCTGTGATCCAAGTGAATTTAAATAGTGGCTCCAGTGATGATGGAGGACAGCACTTTCTTATTTCACAGACCCACTCCTAACAGATAAATGTTGATGTGCCTTCAGCCTATAGGAACACACCAGGGGGTTCATCCTGTGTGTCCAGCCACGGTGTCCTCACCTCAGCTGATCAATGACACAACTGCTACTTAAAAATCAAGGCTCTGTTCTGCCTCCTGCTTCAGCAACAGGATCAGCTAATCCTGCTCATGTCTTGGTTATGTATTTTGAATCAGGAAGACCACCGTGAAAGCCAGCAAGGGTGAGGTTAGTGCGAGTGAAAGCTGAATCTGTCTCTCAACTCCTTCCTGCACTAGTAACCCTCTCAAAACCATGATCTGCCAAGGGTCCTGCAGAGATGTTGTGCCCAGGCTGCGATGCTTGCCACAGCTCAGCATTGGGTGGGTTTTAAGCTCTGTCCATGGAGCTGACTCTGAGCAATGGAAGGTGGAGAAAGTCAAGATAATATTGGCACACAAGAGAAAGCTGGTGTTTTTATGTCTAGCCTCAAAGTACAGCTCTTCTGCAAAGGACTAATATTATTTCCAAGGTATGATGGGAAGTCCCTTCTGCTCTGGCATCAGCTGCCTCCTAGAAATAACACCAGATTCAAGCACCAATACTTTGGATGAAAGCAGGTTCTTGTGTAGGTTAGAAAGGCCTTGACCAGTCCTGTCCCTTCCAGGTGAATATCACCCAGGTCTGGCTTCCTCTCCCTCAAACCCTGTCTCTCCCAGCTGAAAAATCTACTGGCAGCTCTACTTTTCCCCACTTTCTTATTTTCAGCTTTATTTTGTCTGCAGAAGCATCAACACTAACACCCAAAACATGATTCCAGTGGCAAAGGAATTAAAAAGTTACCCCCAAACCAGGAAATTTTTATAACAGAATCATGGGTCTTTTTATGTGAAAGGTTGAATGTGCAGAGACACCAGAGGCACGTGGGTGGTCAACATCATTGCTGCACCTCCAGGGAAAGCAACCAAGCAAATGGGGCTGTGCTGCAGGAGCACCCACACCTTTCCCTTCCTGCCTAGCCACTTGTTTCACATCCCCCTTCCTAACTGTAAGCCCAGAGGATGAGAAAAGACCGCTAGCATCCACACCATATAGCCCACCAGGAACGTCTCCATCTCTTCTTCAAACCTAGGTTTAGTTTTCTCCTTCCCCTAATCTTCAGGAGACTGTTCCAGATCATTAGAACTCTTCTATTAAAAATCTTGTAACTTCCTAAATGCTTTCATGGCCAGCATGTTGCATTTGTTCTTGTTCCAACACAGTCCTTTTAGCTTAAATAGCTTTCTTCCTCTTCTCTGTTTACTCCCCCTTCTCTCATCACAGTCATGTCTCCCTTGGCCGCTGCATTTTTCCTATTACACCAGCCAAGCCCTTCCTCTCCCTGGGCAGATGAGCTTTCAGCCTGCACGGCCCCTTCTGCAGCCCTTCTCTGCACCTTCCCTTTCGCTGTCCTTCAACAGGAGTGGCAAGAGATGTGCAGTTGGTCCCGGATGCGGTCGCACCTGGGAAAGGATGCAGAACTCCTATTCACCCATTTTCAGTGGGAAAACGTTGCCTGGGATAAGCACATTTGCCTTCTTCAGAGCTGTACCACGCTGGCAGCTCACCATCTCCCTGCGACAGATGTGTGAAAACAACTTTCTTTCCTGTTCTGTCATTTCCAAGTGATGAGGCCCAAGCTTCAAGCAGAAATTCATGTTATTAGTCCCAGTGTGCGTAGCTCTGCACTTTGTACTATTACATTTCATTCTCTTTCTATTACTTCCCTCATCAGGATCATCCGAGTGTTTTATTTGTTATATCTTCTCCAATTTTCCATTTACCTTCAGGTCTTTAATTATTCTTTCCTTGCAAATTTATTCTAAGCTTTGCATACTGTCAATGTCTCTAGTTGCCTGGATCCTTTATTTCTTTTTTTAAACAGGAGAACTGGGCTTGACATTTTCTCCTGCTTGACTCATGTATTAAAAATCCTTAAGAGTGGACTTGTGATTTCATGTGCCAGTTCTTTTAGGAGTCTCAGTTAGATTATTTGTTCCCCCTGGCTTCAGTGCATTAAAGCTCTTTCAGTTTTGCTTTCACCTTGGATGCCGAAATTTCCATTTTTATAAATCTCATGCCCATTAGCTATCATCCCTGTGCCCTTGTGTCCTGAAGCATCATCTTTATTGAAAACCGAAGCAAAGCACTCATTTAGGTTTTTTGCTGTAACTACATTTATTTTTTATTTCATCCATCTTGCTTTCTTTTCTGTTTGTGCAACCTAAGATTTTTTTTTACTTTTAAAAAAAATGTAATTGCAAGTTGTAAGTCAGCCTGAGTTTTGGCAAGTCTCATTTTAGTCTTTCAGTTTCTGCACTCTGAGGGAGTTTGTTGATCAATCTCTTCTCCTGTCCCTTTCAGGCGCTCTGCTCTCTTGCAATCTCTCTTCCAGCAGACCAGCTGTATATTTACTCCCTTTGCCTGGAATGTGCCTTCCAGGTCGGTTTTGCACTTTTGACTTCCCAAGGTCTCCCTGCACGCAGGCTCTAGTGCTCTCCCGTAGACAGCACGACTAGAGCTGGCTGCATTTGTTTGCTCTGTTTCTCAAAGCCTGCTCTTCCCAAATAAAGATCAGGCTTCATTCACCCTTCTGTTTAAATTGAACCAATCTGTGATCATCCCCTCCCAGTTCCTCTCTACATCCAGCTCTTCTGTAATGTCCTCACTGGTTTACCAAAACTGTGAAACAGCTTCCCCTGCAGACCCCACCTCTGGAGCTCGGGTGCAGGCTGGGGAGCTGTAGCTCCAGCCGAGGAGTCAGGGGTCTTAACAGGCTGGAGCTCGTGGCAGGGCCAGCATCAGGAACATCTGCCACAAGGTTGATGGGACAATCCAGATTCATTGTCAGCTCATAGTCCCACCTGTGGACCATGCATGGCCAGGACAGGAGGTGAGAATCCAAGCTCCAGAAAGGACTGCCCATAGTGTCTGCAGGTCACCCTGTCCCCTCTCCCTCTGGGAGTAGTCTGAGCATTGCTACTTTTGACATCATTGTGTAATTGAAGAAAAAAGTAGCCAGACTCTCTTCTTCTGTTCTTATTTTGTAACAATAAGTACCTCATTCCTCCGCTCACCCTATAGAAAAGTCTTATGGCGACAATAAAATAAAAAAGGAAACAAGAAACTTTTCTAAGAAATTAGCAACCTTTCCCCTGCACACACGGTTCCTGCGGTTTGGTTAATGTTTAAAAGAGCTCATGTTACTGATATTGCCATTCAGATCTGATTAAAAAAAGACTCCTCCGTAGAAGCTGAGGTTTCTCATCTGCATTTCTTCTACTTCAAGATTTCTCATGTGTTTGCAAGTGCAGTGTCTCTGTATGGCTTTCAAATGACCAAAACCAACCAACCAAGCAAAAATCAGTTTTAGGGTAGGCCAGTGTTAGAGGCAATACTCTGGAGAGTCTTGTTGCATGCTGAGATATTCTGCAGCACAACAGGGCCTCCTGTATCAGCCATCCTCACCCTCTGGAAAAGGGGACATGAGGGAGTTAGAACATTGCTTTTTTCCTGTGTTTTTTTAATGAGGTTCATTATTTCACTGAAATCTTAGGGGACAAGCTCCACTAGTTGTTAGAGTCCAGTGGGAAGCTTTTCCCATCCCATTGAAAAATGTTGAGATATTAAAGACTTTCCCAATTTTTAGAGACGAAACCAAGACCTTCTTGTTAAAAAGAACAAAGCAATATTCCCCTGTATTTGGGGGCATTTCTGTGTGACAGTAAACCTGGACCCAGCTCTGGCTTTTGCCTGAGGTAAACCAGCAGCTCATGTCCAACCCAATCCCATGTTCGCTCGGGAGGTGCAGGACTTGCTCATGCTCTGCTGTCCCCATTTATACAACGTGCTGAGAAGGGATGAGAGTCTCCTCATCTTGCACAGAGCCAAGGGAGCGGAGATGTGGGGTGAAACAAAGGGAAGAGTGAAAGCCAGTGAGTGTGAGACTGGGATGGATGGGAGCAGACACCTCAGGAAGAAGGGGGGCCCGCTGGGGTAGTGGTGGTCCCCAGAAAGGGACTGCTGAAATGCAGGGGAGCATAATATAAGTAGGGAAATATGGCAGTGGCAATCTCTGGTGCCCAGAGATTTTCCAGCTATTGATTTTGTATGTGGGGGATCCTTACTGATGAACCATTTTGTGTGGGGGCCCAGTCCAACCACAGCAATAGTGATGTAAATCAGGGCTGTGGAGGAAGGATCCCCTCCTGTTTGCTCCTGCTAGTGTATGTGCTGCAGATCTCATTTATGGTATTACCAGATGCTGAATCCAACCCATGACATAAAGCAAGATGCTGTTAGAATAACAGCATAAATCTTCATCTTTGGAATGACAAGTGAGCTCTAATGCAAGAGGGAAGGAGGAGAGAGACAATTTTTTAAAATGTATTTGGTCAAGTAAAGAGTTCTAGTTTTTGTTCAAACTGTTGACTTCCTTCAGGGTAAAATAATTCCTTGACTAATGAGAACCAGCCCAACTCAGGAGAAGAAAGTGAGTTCATTCAGCAGATGTGTCTTTGTTACTCCTCTGATTAAACAGAAACATGATTTCTAGACAGTGGTTTTTTTTCTATCTGATCTCCCAGGTCTAATTATTTGCCATGCAAAAAAGCTTTTTCTAATGAAATCCAATGTGCACTTATAATGACCAGCTTGGCATTGACAGTGACACCTTTTGCTCCAATTCCTGCAAACAGTACCAGAGAATCATCTTCTTAATAGCACAGGGAAGTTTTGGTGAGTGCTGTTGATAGAGCCTGTGACATGGCTTCTGTGCAGAAGATTTTCCGTAGGCTGCATTAGTGGGACTGAGCCAACACAAAGGCTCAATCTGAGAGCTCATCAGATACTAATTTACTGCTAGTCCTGCTATAAATAATGCATGCCAATGGGGAGCTGCAATGGTCCTTAGTGGAGTAATGCACTCAGGCTTTCTTCCTCCCGCAGAGGCCAAACCTCACATCTGCACTAGTACCGCAGGAGAACTTTTTCAAAACCACCTCGGTGACTTAGGATCATTATAGGAAAGTCGCTGGGATTTAGGCATCTTTTATCTCAGTCAAGATATTTATATCTCCATCCGGCTATTTCTTCCTTTATTGGCAGGAAACGCTGGCTAAAAAGCAGAAAGCAGGCAAAAGATCTATTGGGATTTTCCATGAGGATGAGATGAGGATTCCCTGCAGAGTTTTCCAGTCAGTCCAGTGAGGGCCAGCAGGTCCCCTCAGTGGAGGGGAGTACAGGAACAGTCTCAGCTGCACTGTCCCAGTGCTCCTGGAGAGGGTGATCTGAGAGAACCCCAGAAGAAGCAGCAGGATGTTCCTGGCAGGGATGGGGAGGAGGACTCATCCCAACCTGTGGCTAAGCCCTGGAAGATAAGAAAATTATTAGTCAAAATTGATTTTGAGAAATGTAGTCAAAAGATTTCCTGAAAATCCATTTGAATGTATTTTTCCCCATCCAAGAGGAGTATGCAGGTCATCCAGTCTTCCCGGTACTGCACTGACTGTGTAGTCGGGGTGAAACCTAGACCTTCTCCTACAGAGCTGTGCAGTCTGTGACTCTCCAGGTTTTCAGTACAGGGGGCGGTTTTAGTGACAGACTGTATATTTTTGGTTTCTGTTCCACCTCTTCTTTCTGAAGGATCTTAAGAGATCTTGGCTGACACCTTCCCTGCCTTGTGTGTTGGTTTTTTTCTCCTTATTTCTTCACTTAACTCCCTCTTGTGTCCCTTTACAAAACTCTGATGGAGCTTTGGCTTTTCTACACATGAACAGGCCACGTCTGTGTGGGGCTTGTACTGTTCATGATGAATAATGCAGATTCTCTGTGGTTTTCTTCCCTTCCCTTTACTGTCATTTCAACAGTGCTGCAAATTTTCTTGCAGTCTTCCAGTGTCTGATGTAATAAGATCTCTTGCTGCCTGTTTCTCTATGGGTATCTCTCTTGGCCTCAAGTTCCCCTTTCCTCCTAACCCGAGTTGCCTGCCATCCTCAATGCTCCCTTTTATAGGATTAATTAAAGTTGGATTTCCATTTTCAGCAGAATGACTGTGGTTTAGTAATTTCTTGAATTATCTCACTAAGCCAAACGGGGCTTGGAGTTTGCTTCCTCCCTTGTTTCTTTCCTGTTGTTTTTTTTTTTTTTTTCCATGAGAAGTTTAAGGATTTATGTACTTTGAAATGCTTTTGTTGTTGTTAATTCCTCTTATGTCTCTGTGATGCTGTTCTTTCTGAGAATGGCCCTGGGCCACCTGATGTGGCGTGGCTAGACAGCTCCTGTCCACGACCAGTAGATTAGTGCCCACCCGGCAGAGCGGGTGATGTCCACCCTGGTATGGTGTGCCCCATACCACGACATCTCAGGTCTGCACCATGCATAGTGTGTGGCCCCAACAGGACATTGGGTTTAAGGTGCCATGGTCAGCATGGAGCAGTAGCTCTTCCTTGACGTTTGTAGTGATTAGCTCCTGGCACAGGCCTGAGGCACAGCGCTGCTCACCACACTGGCAGGTTTGAGCAGTTTTGGGGTAAGGATAGTCCTCTTCACCCCGGTGCAAGGGGCTGTGCAGATGGGAGCACCATCCATGGTGTCCATAAACTCTTTACCTAATACATGGATTTTCAAACCGCACATTTTCATGCATTTCCAACACCCACATCCCTTACAAGGGTAGTTTCTTCCCTCCATTCATGAAGTTTCCATGGGCCAGGAGAAGCATTTTCACCAAGTGGTGAATGTGAGGCCCCTACCTCACCCAGGACTGCCATTCTCATCCCCTGAACATTGGCTTGCCATCACTTCCAGGGAGTCCTCAAGGGATTGAGGCTTCTTCTGGGGAGGACTGTGAACTCAGCAAATAACGAGAGTTGTGTTGCAATCCTCCACTTTGCACTCATCCTGGGGGGTGTTGTGCACCTGTCTGTGCGTGGTGCAGGGATGTGCTGGTGCAGCTGAAGGTACAAGGCACCCAGGGATGGTGTTGGTGGGCTTTCCTGGGCAGAGGTCCCCAAGCCAGCGTCACTCTGGTGTTGTGCTTTGCATGGGAAGTGCCCGGGCCCCTTGTCACACCTTGGTGGCCAAAGGAACAAGCTGGATCCCTCAGACTTGAGAAGGAGTGGTCAAGCACACACACAGTGAGGGCCAACGGGGCTGAGCCTGGGGCAGCATGGGGTGCAGAAGGTGCAGTGGGGCGATGCCCACATCTAGTGAGGCAGTGCCTGAAGATCATTCAAATACTCAGAAGCTGTTTTTCCTCCTGAAAAGCTAGTTCCTCTGAAGAAAACCTTTCAAGCTGTTATAAAAACTACCATACATTTGATATCACTTCTTGGCACCCTTGAGATGTGTCCCCTGTTTGTTTGACAGCATTGTTAAATAATAACATATCCAAAGGCCCTGAGAAATAGCCTTTGCAATGTTTCTCTTGGGATCTAGTTTGAGATGTAGACGTATCAGGGGCACCGCAGCAGCACTGGGCAGCTGCCCTGGGACTCTACCTGCACCTCCTGGGCTCCATGTCCAATCCAGCCTGCTCCACGGCTCATCTTACCCCATAAGCTCCCCATACCCAAGGCTGAGCCCCACCACAAGCACTTGGGCCACAGGGCGAGGAGGAACACATATCCCATACTGGACAGTGGCCACCACCAAGGAGTAGCAAAATTCAGCCACTGAGATCTTGGGTTTGAGTCAAATCCCTGGTCACACCATGAGTCTCCAGTTTATTAACCACCAAAGCAGCAGCCCAGCTTTGTTTGAGAGAGGATTTAGGAAATCTAGCAAGCTGTTTTGCTGTTAGATGCTGAAAGGGGAAGAACGGAGCTGTAGTATTTTTTTTTTTTTTCCGAGTCCCTTTTTATCTTTTGGCAGCCCTTTGTACAATTAAATAGCTCCACGGGGATGCCATATGTTGCCAATAGTTTTACACTTCTCAGTAGTGGGAGGCTGGAACGCTTTCCAAATTGACATGATAGGAACCCATTACAAAATTCTTCTCTAAGAGGAATGGCTAAATGTTCTGTCAAGGAACTGAATTAAAAATAGACCAACTGGCATTGTTATCTCCCCAAAAGAATGCACTTGGCATCATGCATAACATGGTACATCTGGTGGTACATCTCTGAATCTCTGGTGCCCAAACACTAGTCCTGTAGGGTGGTGAGGTACAAAGCTGGGTCCAGACCCCAGGTGCAGGGTGGTGGGTTTGGGACCTATCTTCTGTTCCCCATTGCAGCTGAACAACATTAGCTGGGTCCTGCCACATCCATTTCCCTGGGCTCTGTGTTCTCCCAGAAATAGTCCCTGCCTGGACAGCCTGCCACCATGAAGTACAGCCCAGGAGGACCTCATGGGACTGTCTTCACTCGCCTAAGCTCCAGCACCTCCCAGATAAGCTTCTTCCTGGTGTGCTGGAACACAAATTCACCCGAGTGCTCCCCAGGTCAAAGTAAGAAAATGCCAAATCCAACTGTGCTTCAGTGTACACAAAAGTTGTTCCAGATGCATTTGTTTTCCCACCATTTGTTGTCTTCATGAAAATATGAATTTTAGCCCTCCCCCATCTCCACCTTATCTTTGATTGCCTTGTTCTTTACTTGTTTGCTCAGTGACTCCTCTCTGCAGGGTGGAGACTCGTTCTGTTGTGGGACTTGTGGGGACACATCCAGCACACAGCTGTGGGCAGTGGAAGGGGGATCTCATAATAGCTTGATAACAGCTATTAAGTAAATGCCACATACTGGAAAAAAAAATGCTTTACTTCAACCTCAAACAGGGTGGGGCTAACTATCAGAACAGAGTTGTTTACCTTGGGCTGAAACACATTAATAGTGGGACTTTGAAAATCTGTTCCCATGAATTACTGGTTTCCACAAAGTCTTCTGTTATATGGTAGTGACAGCTAAAAAAAGAAGAAATTTCTTGGAAGGATTTTCTTTTTGTCTCAGTTATGCCTTTACTAAAATCCCAGAGCATCATTCACACAATCAAAAATTGCCAGTGTGCCGGGTACTAGAATTGCCAGTTAGAGCTGCCCCTTTATTTATCCTGATGCTGTGTTGATATTGAGTTGTTTTTTTTTTAAAAAAAAAAATAAAAGCATGGCTGATTCCTACTTGAGTTTGAACTGAGAAACACAGTAAAACAGCAGCACAATAAGGACTGTACCTGGTGGCAATCTTTGCTGTGATTCGGAGTAGATAAGTCTATTTGGTTTCTGTGTGCCTGTCCCTGGGAGTGTGCCGTGCAAAGCCTCCCGGACCTCCAGGATGAACCTGCTCTGGGGTTACGTTTGCAGAGCGTATGCTGGGTGCAGGGAAGCTCTGCTGAAAGGCAAGGTGTATTAACTTAAGCTGCGTGACATGTTAATGCATTTTGGACATCTCTGTGAGCCAAGCAAACATGTGTCTGTGCTTATATACCTCTATAGCTCTCTCTGAAGCCTGTGTCCACTGGCCAGATGCAGTAGGAGATGAGTAGTGTAAAAGGCAGACCGTGGCCTCACTATAATTCAGACAACGGGACTGTTACAAGATCAGCTGTCAAACCAGTGGATTTCTTGTGTGTCTTTCAAAAACCCCCAGAGAACAGTACCTAGTGGGATAGAGCATACCCAGAACTATGCTATAGGAATGCTATTTTGGTAAAGAAATCAAAGGTTAGAGTTAAATTGTTCCAATTATTTTTTTTACCTTTTTCCCCTTGTGTCACTAGATAAAGCACACACAGACAGCTGCAGAGGAGTAGCCCACCTCTGGCAGCTCCCTCTTGCTCCTTCTCTTTCATGCATCCCACCATGATGGTCCACAGCTATAGGGAGGAGTGGTACACACCCCATCCTCCCACGGCACCTCACCTTGGAGCCTCTGAGCATTTGAGCCCCATGGGCTGAGGAAGTCTTTTGTTCACCCATTTCTGGGGGGATGCTACAAAATGCACGATGCCTTTGGTGGGAGCAGGTATGGACCACACTTGCCCAAGCAGGTTGCTGAAATCCTTGCATCAAGCCCAAGCTAATATTTCGCCTTCCAGACAGGATTAAGTGCCCATAGGCTGGAGTAGATCAGCTTTTCAGCTCTAGCCTCTGAGACCAAATCCAACCTCAGTCAGGTGGGAGGATTTTAGGTACTCCCTTCTGCACAGGGCTTCCTGATGCCTGGCTGAGGGGTCTCTTGCTCAGGGGCTGGCTGCTCTGGCTCCCGTTGTGATGCTGCCAAACTTGAGCTAGGCAGAATTCAAGCGGCCTTGCAGGACTGCACAGAATTGGAGTGACTTCCCCCTCTTCTTCCTAGGCTGTGCAAGACGTGAGTGTGGTCCCACGTGGGAGGAACAAGCCATCTCTGCAGACGGGAGATCCTTTGTGCCTTTCCCGGGATGCGCAGAACTGCTTGGCTTGTGGAGGGAGCTGTGGGTGAAACCTGAGCTATTGCTATGCAGGAGCTCAGGCTGGATCATCGAGTCCTGTCTTCTCTGAAGCTCAATGAATCTAGAAAACCATCTCTCCTTGTCATCTGTGCTAAGAGATTCACAGCACCTGCACAAAAGTACTTTTATGTCTCCTTCATGCATATTGAGAGTTGACATTAAAAGAGAGAGAAAGAAAGAACAATCCATTAGGCTCTGTGCACTAAATCCTAGATTTCAAACTGACACATCTAAAAATACCTGTGATATGAAAGCAGATACAGCACGATAATTATATACTGCAGGTCTATTGTACTATTGTACTCTATATGGGATTCCTGCTCCAGCATCTACTGCAACCGTTATAAGAGGCAGGAGCAAACCAGCCTGGCTAAACTGAAGAGCCATGCTGTTGGATGGATTAACATCATCGGCATCCCAAAATGCTCCAGACCCTGGTCCAGGGCTCTTCAGTGTGGAGTGCTGGCATTTGGCACTGGGTAGCTCTTCCTTGCCCAGGTTTGACATATTTCTTTAAAGAGTCCTTTGGTGGATGAGCTGAAACCAGTTTCTTGTGTGAAGTGGTTAGCAGCTATACTTTCCCACTTTCTGGAGAGATTTCTCATGTCCTTGGATGTGGTAGAAAGCACGTGTCACAAAACTACTGACCTCAAGTTGGTAGGGAGGGAGCCACCCAGGCTCTGAATCATTTAACTATGTGAAAGGATGAATTTTGTGTGTTTCTGGCAATTTCCAGTGGTTATAAACTCCAGTGAAAAATAAGACTAAATTGTAGTCTAATTAGTTATTATTGTATGAAGCTTGCGTTTAAAATGAGCTCTATAACATGTACCTTCTATATCCAAGTGTACGGATCATCCCCCAGCTTTCACACTCAAACTCGGTGACTGAAAGCATGGACAGATTTGTCTAAAAATCAAGTCTTCTGCTAGAAGTCTGCTGCCTGCCTGAGAAAACAGGCAATATCCTCTTAGCCCTGGCAAAACAGCAATGGGCTGATTTGGAAACAGCTATTTAAGAGAGGACCGCAGGGAGCAGGAAGGAAGAGGGACCCATACTGCAAAGTCTCTGCATGTCACCCGAGTGTCCCTGCCTCTGACATCTGTCTTGCATCTTCCAGCTCTTGCAGTGATTCTGAAAGCAAGTCTTTGCTGATCAGGTGTGGCCAGTGAAGGTCCCACCACACTTTGCAGAGGGTTGTTTGGGAGCCTCTGGCCAATTCGGCAGCAGGCAGCTGTGCTCTGCCAGCCCCGTCTCACCTTGCACTCTCAAGTGGACAGGACAGATGGGCTGCTGTGATGAGCTGGTGATATTTCTGGGTTTAGTTGGTGAAGCAGGCTGGGATCCTCCAGATGAAAGACTCTATAAAAAGGCAAGTTATTCCCTGTAATTTGAGAGTACTGCCAACCCCAAATGCTAAAAAATTCTGAGGTTCCCAAACCACAGAACCAGCCAAACTGTCACAAGATTTTCATTTTTAATTGGAGTTCCTTCTTATTTTCCTTCTGGTTTTGAGCCGTTGAGTCATGTTCTTATTTGCAGAGAAAAGTCACGATGAAGCACAAACTGTCTGGTTGTTAGAAGTGAAACCTGAACCTCTCTCATAATCACGTGTCTTTAGGAGATGGGGCTTCTGAAAATGTCAAAGAGGAGGGAGCATCATGACAACAGCACCAGAGTTGAGCAGGTGCCTTTTTTCTTTCATCTGACCACGGTGGTGTGTGCCCGTGTGTGTCTCACGTTGCTCCTTGCACCTCTGCCCCCCCGCTGGCTGCTCCCAGCGGGGACCACAGCCCCCCAAATGCAATTTTGTCCTTTCCCAGGGAGAGCCAGGGCAGGGAGCTCTGCAGGAGGAAATCACTCCTCCTGCTCTCTGAGAAAACCACCTGCATTTAAATGGGTCAAAGTAAGCTGTGAAGTTCACACGTCCCTGCGGTGAGAGCAGAGCAGGGGACGTGCGACAGAGAGGGTGGGGCTGTCACCTTCGGTGCTATGCCTTGATGGCAGCAGCGGGGACCAGGGCAGCAGTGGCCAGGACAAGGTATGTGATTGCTATTGGTGCTCACTGACAAAATCGCTAGAAAAAACACCAGAAAGAGCCCCAGAGGAAGGCGACTAGTTTTTATAACTAGTTTGCTACCTAACAGTGATGGTCCCTCACGTGTCCACCCCACTCTGGGCAGTGACCACCCCGTGGTTTAGGGGTAGTAAAGGCAAACACCATCCAACCACTGCATTTCAAGACTGGGGTTTGAGCCTGTGTCTCCTTCTGTGCTGATGTACAGCACCCAGCTCTCATGCTCTCAGCTGAGCTTCTGGAGGCACCACAGCACAGTCAGAGCTTTGTGCTTCCACAGACGCACCAGCTGGGGCACACGAGCAAGAGTTATAGTCCCCTACCAGGGAAACGAGCCCTGACACGTGTCCCTTTTCTCAGGAACTGTGGGAACAGGTCCCAGGCCCCCCAAATCCTTGGCTTGTGCTGAACAGCTCTAGAAGTACCTCCTGCATGAGGCACAGCCACATGTCCAGGGCACTGAATGGAGGAGGCATGAGCTGAAAATGAAACCTTCAGAGGCTGAGATGGGCAGTGCCATACTCACAGCGATGAAGCTGATGGAATGAGATCCCCTAATCTGTTGTGGAAGAAACTGCATCTCTGTGCCTCTGTTTCCCCATCTGTAAAATTGGCACACGGGTGCTGCATCTGTAGGCAGAGTGCTTCAACATGCATTCCTGCTAGATGCTGGATGAAAGGCAGGAGTAGCAAACCAGAGAGGGACAGAGCAAGCCCAGAGCTGGGCAGTGCCAGGATCTGCAGATGGGTCTCAGATGTGGACAGGGATGGCCCTGGGGACAGGATGCCTTGGTCCTAGGGCCTGCCCTACCATTACAGCTCTTTCTGTCAGGCTGCTTCAGCATCTGCCTGGAGCAACAGGGCTCTTTTCCCCAGTGGAGACACCTTCTATTAGCACTGAGCAAGACACAGACCTTGAAGGAGGAGACAGGGAGCAAAAGGTTAGGAGGCAGGTGGAGACAAAACACAATTTCAGTGTCTGTGTAACCCTGGCTGTCTCTTTATGTGCTTTTCTTACTATTCCTGCCAGCTTTCAAGAATATGTCACAACAGTTTTCCACTGAAATACCTATCCTGGTAGAAACCTTACTTTGGATACCATTATTCGTACAATTTCCTAAGAAAATACCCTACTCTAAGGACTTTCCTGCTTGTATAAGGTCACCCACCCTGCAGAGGTTGTGCCTTTCTATCTCTATCAGTACCAGGTGCATGTGCAGAGAGAAATTCTCAGAAATAGGAGCTCTGAAATCAGTCCTACTAGGAAATTAGGACAAAGGGAGATACTACACCTTCCCTTTTTTCAGAGCAAGAAAAAAGTTGCAAAACAGGAAGAGAAAGAGTGTTGTGCATGTAGTGGAAAGAAAAAGGAAAAATTTTAGCTGGAAAGAAAAAAGGAAAATGGGGAAGGAGATAGGCAACATATGTACAAGAAGGAAAAAAGAAGGGATAAAGGTGTGGGGGTGGGGGGAAGCCAAAGCCACCTGGCAGTGTGGGCGGTGAGCTGTGCTCCCTGACTCCATGGGCTGCGCAGCCAGGTGTTGCTGATCCCCGCATCCTGCCCTGCGCTGCAGATAACCGCCCGCGGGACCTTTGCCAAGAAAACCGGCCTCATCCCCTTGGGTTTATTGTTTCTTCCTGTCTCTGGAGAATCTTTGGGTACTCAGTCACAGGTACACGTTGCTTGCAAACCACCTGTGATGAGAGATGTTGTGTGTTGTTCTCCTCTGCAAGGGCCGGCTCCACTGTTCTGTCTTTTAACTAAATCCTACCCCAGCCCCCTTGAAGAGTGGGGGGCAATTTGGGAGGGGGGCTTTGGTGCCCACTCTTAATGCTGAAATAAAAATGCCCCATGGGTAAACTCCAGAACTCCCGTGTAGCTTGGCTTTATAGGATTAGCTATTCCTCTGCATCACCCTGGAGGGATACATGTGTCAAACGACCATAGATTACTGTCGCTATTAAGGTCACCTGCAAGAACAACTTCGGATTCTCTCTGATAGCACAAAACCTGAGTCTATTCGAGTAACATAAAGTAAGACAGACTGTGACAAATTTCTAAGCTACTTCCCTACTGCTTATCCTGCCACAGCCACGAATTCCCGTCATCAGTGTTGAACACGCTGAGCAGAGGCTGGCAGCACAGGCACGGGCTTGGCAGGCCAACGTACGGGAACACCAGGCGTCTCCAGTATTTGCCATCATGAATTGAAATGATATTTGTTTTCTGATAAAAGGTTGGTACTTTGCTCTTTCACAAGCTACTTTTAAAAGCAGTTACTCTGGGGAGTAATTTAACTCCTTCCAATAACCTCTGTCCCTGCCTCTGCCAACGTGCATGTAGGACCTGACATAAAACTCCATGAAGCTCCTGAATACACAAAGATATCCAGATCCCCTTGCTGAGGGAGAAAAAGATCCATCCCAAATGAAAGCTATTATTGCTGAAGCTTTTAGGAGTCTGGCAATTATTGCGTAATACGAAGCATCTCATCCCTGACAGAGGTGCCTTCAGGTCTGGTGGCCGTCTCTGCTCTCACAGCTCCCCTGTGGCAGAGGGGACCTGGAAGGACCATCCGGGATGTGGAGCCTGGCCCCGCACATGGCAGCGGCTGCATCACCCAGCCGGGACTGGTTCCCTGGTAATTCCCATCGCACCCAAGGAGCCATGGTGCCCATGGTACTTCCTTCAGAGGAGGCACTAACTAGTTAATCTGAGAAAGTCAAGTAGGAGAAAATTATATTGGTGAGCACTATTTGCCAAGTGACAGAAAAAAAATTGTGATTCATTTTTGGGGGTAACTGTAGTTCAAACATCCTCAGAGAAGGTTAACTACTCGTGACAATATGCCCAGAAATAATTTATTTGGCAGTGAATGAGAAAAGAAAAAAAAAAAAAAAGTTGAATAAACTATTTTTGGATAGTGCTAGCGAGCAAGGAACAAGGAGCAGAATGTATTGACATGTGGGTCTGTGCAGCCAAGCCCCGATCAGGCACCAGGTCCCACATGCACCTGCACTCACAAGCAGTTTGGAGGGACAAGCAGTGAGCTGGCCCCTCTCAGCCCCCCATCCCTGGTCCAGCGACATCTGCCTGGCATGGAGGCACCCGGCTCTGTCCCCCCTCCCTCCCTCTCAGCCCCCCCAAGCTTCCATGCTATATGGTGGGCACAGGGCCAGTTTGCTGGAGGAGCCTCAGAGAAAGAAACCCTTGGTCAAGGGGTAAAATTACTTGGAAAATGAAAGCCGACATGCCAAGCAGCAGCAGAGCCGTAGGAAGAAAACCCTGATTAGTATTCCTAGAGCTCTGCACTTTTTCAGAAGAAAAGCACCTACATTTAGCAGCTAGAGTAAATATCATGCCTTAATATTGTGTGTTAATAGACTTGCTTTTTCAGCTACTGATGACTGTAGTTTTGGAAAATTTATTGTTGCTATAAAATGAGTCTCTCTCTCTCTCTCTCTCCCCTCTCCCTCTCTCTTCTGCTAATTGACAAAGAGGCCCAGTAATTAAAGGACAATAAAAGTTTTCCAGTAATTAGTTTCTGTTGTTTGGTTACAGGCCATCAATTGTTCTTTAATAATACCAATCGTTAGCATGCAGTAGTCAGTGGGCTCTCAAAGGCTTCTGGGGCACAACCACTTACCAACACTACACATTCCATTCCCATGAGGGCATTCTGCATCCAGCGGGAGATTAACCCTCTCCTAGGATGAAGTACTCCTACCCTGCCTTCGTGTTTTTGGGTAAACATCTCATATAACTAATGACCAGGAGCTGGCAATTAGGGTAAGGTAATTATTGGTACCTGAGGAGCAGGGTTATACGCACACCTCTGTTATAAAGCTGCTCTGCTAAAACGTCATTGCAAAACACTCTTTCAAGGCCTAATTCTGCACAGGGGCATTCCCAGTGATTTCAGCAGGATTAGGTGAACATATAGGCAAGTAAGCGTATGCCAGTTGACTGAATGACTTCGTATTTGCCTGTCTGAACTCTACATTTTACGCTTGAGGCTCAGCGTGTTTGGAGGATTTGGCACCCGTATAGCAATGGCTGGCGACAGTGTTCCCTGTTGGCCTCTTTTTCTTTTACTGGACGCAGCAAGCCTGTCTCTAGGAGATCTCTCAGAGGTGCAAAGTTCTAAGGCTTTGATAGTCCTGCATAAAACTTTATCCATAAGATTAGATCCTAATTTAAAATAGGTGCCTAAGATCCCCTAATGGTGGAAGACACCACATGCCAGAAATGCTGTCCCTTACAGCTCCTCCTCTCCGCTAATGGCTGAGATGGTACAGGCACCTTCCCCGGACTGGGCATCCAGCCTGGACTGAGGTCCCAGCCCAGCTGATCTCCCTATAGCCAAGCTGCCTGACATCAGGAAAGATGAATTTGAGGAAAGTTTTTAATAAAGAAAGGAGAAATTCAATCCTTCCCCTCCACAAGGTTTTTTCACAGATACCTTATTTATACACCTGACTTGGAAGATGTTTGGAGGCTCTACCTCAAGTGAAATCCCACATTGGTTACATGATTGCTAATTATCTCCAATAGCATTGCTTCATTACAGGTGTCCCTCGGAAGCTACGGCTCCTGGAGCTGGTAACTGCCCAGCAGTCTTAGCCACCAATTAAAAAAAAAAAAAAAAAAGAAGTAAACCCAAGCCTCAGCATTGCAGAGAAAAGATTAAAAATACAGTCTTCAAAATTCAGAAAGCAAATTAAAAACACCTCCCCATCTCTTATTCACACAGAGATATACATAAATACATATAGATTGTTTCTGTCAGGCAGAGACCCAATTTGGGGATATATGACTCACAATTTTTGAATCCTTAGGGTTGCAATGGAGGGGCGTCTTACAGAACCTCTCCTCAAGCTTCAGCCTTTCGCTAACATTCACAGCACAGCTGAATTTAATATTTCATTTTCATACTTCATTTTCTCCACCTAGCCTTCTGCAGCAGGTCTGATGTGAGGTGGGAGCAGTTCTCCAGGGGCGTAGTCCTCAAACACACCGCTCTAATGGAGCTTTTATGGCAAACTTTTCTCAGGACTGGGGTTGAACAACAATGGAAACCAGTAGAAGCTGTCCCCATGGAGCAAAAAGACCACTGCTCCAAAGCTGGGGTCCTCCCTGGCCTGGAGGAGCTTCTCTCCTGAGGGCAGCTGCCTGTCTCTGCTTTCAATCAGAAAATCCTTATGTGCTCCTGCTGGACAGCCTGATACGTTCCCATGAAAAATCTTGATTTTGTCTAATCAGAATTTTCTGACATTGCCTGGAAGATTCCCAAAGAGCACTTAAATGCTTTTGTAGCCTGGAATCTGGCTATGATTTCTGTCCATAAAGAGCCAGGCTGAAGTTCAGTTAAATAATGATGGCATCCAACCGTGTGGCCCTTGCCAGAAGCTTGGCATGTGCTTGTCACCCTGGGACAAGTGCAGCACGGTTCTGCTGGGGTATCTGCAGCTTTCCCTTGGTCTCTCTGGCCACCTTGTTCACCCAGCACCTCTTCCTCACAGTGTCCTTTGCGCCAGCCCAGCCTGGGCATGCACTTGCCCCAGGAGGTGCTTTGGGAGAGCTGCCCAGATCTTCCACAGCACACTGATACAAACGTGCTTGGGTAGGAGAAGAGATGTGGAGCCACAGTTCCCAAGTTACCAGAGAAAACTGCATTTCAACACTGCATTGAAACCAGAGGCTGCTATCCCTCTGATACTGATCTGAGGCTGTGGTGCATCAAGGTCTCCAGGCAGGTGGATTAAATGTGGTCAAGTGTCATGTGAGGTTCTTAAAGTTGATTTGTCATGCTTCAGGGCAGGAGGAAGAGGCTGCTCAGCACACACAGAGGAACGTTATCTTGAAGATGGGTGCACAGGCACTTGACAAGGCCTTGGTCCATCAGGCTCTGCAGGCACCTTGTTACCTCTTCTCTAGTGAAGACGAATGACTCAGCAAAGCCTATTTCCCATGCAGATGTCAAAACCTTTCTCCATACAGTCCTTTGCAATGAATTTTCGTGCAGTGAGCCCAGGTCAAGCTGAGAGAAACACACAGTGAGACCTTGCCCATAAAAGCTCATTTTGTATTCAGTTATAACTTCCCCCCTCCTGAGTTTCAGGGTTGCCTCGGTCCCAGCCTCAGCACACATTGCACGGTCTTCCGAGGGACCTGCTGGCGTCCCCAGGACTGGCAGGGATCTGGGGCACTTTGCGATGGCACCTTCATGTCCCATCGTGGAGGTCACTTGCTGGTGACCACCAGACGCTCTCTGGAAGGATCACTCAGAAACAGGCCCAGGGCCATTGCAGGGTATTCTTCATCCTCCCCTCTTGTTTCAGCCCAAACACTGTAGAGGTCCTACTGAAACCCCTCAAGGGACTGAGCTGCTCTCCCTCAGCCATGATCTTCAACTCTTGCCAGTCCTCTTTAACCTCCTGCTTTCCCACCCCTCTCCTACATATTCAGAATTAGACAGTAGATGAAAATCATCTCAAAGGCAGAGAAATAATTAATACTATTTTGGAGCCCATGGCACCATTTCTCCTCTTTCTCAGCCTTCAACAACCAATTTTCTCGAGGAATTGGTTTAGTTCCATCACTGTTGGTGCTAAAGCATGGAGCACTCCCGGCACAAGGGATAAATCCAGAGTGTGCCCTTTCTCATGCTGAGAGGTCATGGATGGGCCCAGTAAGACTTCTCTGTATGCCACTGTTTTCCTGTGTGACAGCAGATTTTGGGGCTCTGCCAGCAAACTGGAGAAGAAATAAGTGTCAGGGAACAATGGGTACTTTACTAATGTCTCTGCTTTCACCTACCTCCCTAAACCCCTCCTGGGAAGGAGGTCATCAGATATGAGAGGTGCAGCTGCTTTGTCAGGCATCTTAGAAGCAACATCCTCTTCTTCTGTAATGGCAGAGGTGTCTGCTCTCACAAAATGCTGAGAAGCCTCAATTCCTGCTGCAACCAGTCAGGATGGAGAGCTGCTTCTGCTGCCTGAGATAGGGCCCTGCATAAAGTCAGATGCATGTCATCACTTTACTTCTATTTTTTTCAACAAGGGGGCTGAGTGTTATCAAACAAGTTTTGCAAGAGCAGTTTGCCCAGTTCTGTCTGTGGCAGAGGTGGGGAGGTCTTGGAGACACATGTTGAATTCTGCTCTCCATCCACCTGCGTGCGGTCCTGGCTCGAATCTGTACCCCATCGTTGACTTCAGGGATTGCAGAGTGAAGGAGGAGCTGCCCATGTGTATATACAAATTATTCTCTATTACCTGCAACTTTCACACATTGACCTCCTAATGGTGTGGCCTCTTCTTCTGGTGGGCAGGATTGGGTCCATGCACTCCTCCCTACATCTCTACACAATTATTTTAACCTCTATTTAATCTGATGGTAACAGGTTGAGGTACTAAAGAGAAAACCCCAGTGCTTGCACAACGCAGTTATTATTTATCAAAACACAGGGGGAAAAGCTGACAGCACAGCCAACAAGTGAGAAGCTGTCAGCTCTGTCCTGGCTCAGCAGGGCCAGGGTTTGGGGGATGGGGGGGCAGGCAGGGCTACAAAGGACTGGGGTTTTGATAGAGACCAACTCTCCCAGTTCTCCCCATTCCCCATGATGAAGCTTATAATGAGTTTTCCTATGGCTGGGTTTGGCCCTGCTGCTGGAGTCATATAAAAAGGCTGGGCACATCTTTGGACTGTGTAGATTTGGCGTATAGCCAGGGGACGACTGGTTTTGGAAAAACTTGGGGTGTATCAGACAATCCATTTCTAAGACATGGGTCTTAGGGAAAATAAGTGTAATTCAGAGTGTTTGAAGCATCTCCTAATGCTTTTTCATGTCATATCTCAGAAATGGCTTGGCCTAGAAACTTCAGATTTGTTTAATTCAAGAGCCCTTGACGTAATCTAGCACAGATGAGGGCTTCTGAGAGGCTGCAGTGCTTATTTGGAGTTATTCTCTTCCAAATTATGAATATATTAGTGTTCCATCAGCAGCTGTGACAGTGAAAAGTTAAGACAGGCTTTCCAGACTTCGTCAAAGCATCCTTGGAGTCCTTTTCCAGGATCCCTGTGTCAGACTTGTTTCACCCACAACAATCCTGCAGCAAGGACTAAGATGCACTGAAACCAGCCAGCCCTGATGTCTACATTAGACAGACCTCCTCAAACCTGCTTTCTTCCTCAAGTAACAGGACCTTTCTTTCTTCTGACTTCAGTACCCCATGCTGGTACAACTGCTTCCTTGCCAGATGTATTCCTCAGTAGGAGGGACTTGCAGGCTGGGTGAAATGGGCTCAGACATATTCAAAGCACAGGCTGGTGGATGTGTGTGCACAGAGCACACTTGGAGAGGGGTGGCTCAGTTTCTGTCCCCGGAGAGGGAAGAAGTGCTTTGCTGTGCTCCCACCAGAGCTCCTCCAAGCACAAGTGCAGCCTTGCACAGGAGATAACAGGGGCACAAGCTCAGCTGCTGGCCATCCTTCCAAAAATACACAAAAAATGCAGGTTTATAAATGAGGCTATGAAAACAAAACTTCCCAGAGGGCTTCACTAGGGAAATGCAATAATAGACAGGACCAATACCCGGGCACAACCCTGCTTCCCTCTTCCCAAATTACAGCAGCTGCCCTTCAGGAGCTCTTCCCTGGGAGTGTCCACTGGCAGGACCCACTGCTGCTGCCCTACCATGTCCGTGCCACCCTGCACTTTGTGGCCCAAGGCCGTGCTGAGTTTCCAGTCCTCATCCACACCCCATTTCAGCCAAACCTAAATAAAATTTTAAAGTGTCAGACAACTCCTGGCAACAATTCAGCTTAGAGAAGGAGGAGTGAGCCAGCATGAAGTTTGGGAAGAGCTCTATTTTCAGTAATAAAACTGAAAAACTACTGAAATTCGTTTCCTCTCTAATGGCCAGGGTGATGGGGAGAGTGTGGATTTTTTTTCATAATTATCAGAGCTAAGGAGAGATGTTGCGGACGGGGTGTTAATTAGAACTGATATACTTGGGTATATTGCATTTCATTAAGAGAGTAAATAACCCCAGCAGATTTTAATCCTGCTGGCAACTTGCCAAGTGCTGCAGAGAGATTATCTTTGAGGGCTAAAACTAGGCCAGAGAGCTAAAAGCAGCCTTTCATGAAAGAAGAAGGCCAAGGATCCAGGCTAGAAGTGGTTGGCCAAAGCTCTGGAATAATCAGATAGAAATCCTTGGCAGAAAGTACATAAAAATGAGATAAATCACAATTGCCTGATTTCTGTGGGCAAACAGGAATGCAGGAGGGAATGGAATCCAGGCAGTTTCTCCAACCAGAAGAAAAACGTAGCCTGATGTCATTTGCCTTATCAACTCCATGGAACCGAAACACCTGACAGAGCTGCTTTGGCTGCTGAGGCCGAGGAGGGTGACCCAGCACTGATGCTAAGGAGTCTCAAGGGCAGCAGAGATCCCCTCCACTCAGCCAGAGCAGGGGGATGATGGTCTCAGGGTACTATAACGCCTCCTTGTAGAGGTGGGTGAATGTCCCCCATGGTGAGGTCATACAAAAAGCCACCTGGTCCCTCCCCAGTGCTCCCTCACACCACTGAATTTGTGAAGCCCTCAGGGTGACAATCATTCACCGGTAAGGAGACACTCAAGGGAGATGAGCAGAGTGACCTTGGTTTGCTCTGGGTGTGATTTAGGTCAGCCCCATCCACCTGGCAGCATTCAATGCATGGGGATTTAGTGACTTCTGGAAAGAGCTTCTCTTCTAGATAGACATCTGAAGGAGAAAGTTTCAGAGATCATCATGGGTAGGTGGGAAACTGGGGTCAGAGGAGTTAGTTGTAAAGGGCACAAATCTACATCCTTCCACAGAGAAGGGAAATGTGCCGCATAACAGAGGATGCAGCAGATACTTTGAAAGCAATCAAAAGAGACACGAGCAAACAAGGACACTTCATCTGCCTTCAGCTTCCCCTCTGCTCCCAAATAAATTAGTGCTGGTCATGTGGCCTTTAGGCAAAGTGATCTGCATTTGCAGGAGCGCATCACTGTGTGATCGCAGACACCAGGAAAATTAAAAAGATCAGTGTAAAAGCTGCAAATGAAAGGAAATAATAAGGTTGAGCTGTGACCTTCTCAGAGCAAAAAGTGTTGAAGGAGGTTAAGAGGGTGTGTGATCAGTGCGAATTTCTATGCCCCACTCTTCACCTGACTCTTCGCTGTCAGCAATTTTTGAATGTAGAAAATCACTTCTGAAAAATTCAAGTATCAAAACTTTTCAGACTGTAAATGAGGGAGAAATTAATTTTTGTCCTTCCTACTTGGGAGTATGAGTTGTAAATCACTCCATGAGCTATTTCAGGGCAGGACTGGAGTGTGATTATAGATGGCTGTATTACTTTGACATAGCTTAATTCAATTAAAATGCAGTTATTGTATCCTGAGAAGAGACCCAGATTCCTCTCCAGTGACTGCACAGAGACTTGCACTGAAGTAACCACAGCAGGGAATTACACCATTTTATGATCTCAGCTCCGAGTAAAGATGGTCTAACCCTCCAGTGCCCACAAGTCATGACATCAGTGCTGGTCCCACAAAGGCACCTTGCAATCAGCAGATATCTTTGGTTGGAGGAACCATGGGAAAACCAGAGTTTGCTAAACAAATCAAAGAACCAGGGAAGAGCACAAACACAGTCACATAAATATCTGCATCCACCCCACTGCAGTGGATACAAAAAGACGCAGAGCTCACTGGAGCATGAGGCTCCGCGGCATCTTTGGTGTCCGTGGTTACTGCTGGCATTAACTTTGCTGGAAATCCTGCTCATTTGTCCTAGACTTGAATTTGAAGTGAGTACTTCTAGTCTGGATCTTCTCTTACATCTTTGATGTAGTGATCCTTTGGAAATGAGAGGGGAATGAAGACAGCCCAAAGGGAGGAGTAGATATCAGGGATGATTTTTGCGTTTATTGAGAGATCAAGCCTAGGAAATTGTTTCCTTCCCTCATGGCTGCTTGTAAGTCCCCTTCAGAGACGGTACTCATTAATGCCTAAGAGGCTTCAGTGCCGTAGGTGGATATGAAATAACAGCAGAGCATCTGTTAGTAGGTCTCAAAATACCTTATGCTTTGACATAATAATTACTTCTAAAGCTGAATAGGGATTTGGTATGTTAAAATTCAGGAAAATAAATTAAAACTAGCTTCAGCTATGGGAAAGGCCAAACTGCAATGGGAAAGGACTCCTACACTGTGACTAAGACCATGGCCAGATCAATTCAAGAGGTATCTGGTATTTAAAGGAGGGTGATATTTATTCTCAGAATGTTGTTAGAAACAAAGCATCAGCTTCTTTTGTGTCGTACTTATTAGATCTCATATTCAGGATAATAATCCTATATGGAACCTAATTTTCATGAAAATAATTTTCTTGAAGTCAGCGTGATTTAAACACAACCCTAAAATTAAGTGTGTTTAAGCGCTCTCCTATGCCTACTAACTTTGATGTTGCCCATGCCCAGTACCACTCCCTCTAGCCAAAAGGAGCAACTGTTGGTGCTAAGTGGGGATGAAAAGAAGAAAGCAATACAGCTGAAATGACAAAAATCTTTTTAATTTGGAACAGGGACTAAACTGTTCATCACATAGAGTAGTTCCTAAAAGCACCAAACTGAGGTGAAAAGGTAATGGATGATTAAGCACGGGAAAGAACACAAAGCAACCAGCAAGAAGGGGGTTTTAGTAGCTTTTATCACTGTATTACTCAAAACTTTCACCTGTGAGCCCTGGCTCACCTGCTGCTGGGGAGCACCAGACTGCTATTTAACAGCCCTGGGCAGCTTGCCCTGGGTAAAGTTATGAGCACTGAAGAAATTCTGCAAGTGAGGGTTACAGTGCAGAGCCCACATAGCGGGATAAGGTGTTTTATTGAACAGTGTTTTGAAAGGGTTCCATCATCTAAAAGAAAGAAGGGAAAAAATACAGTGTTAAAGAGGCTAATTCTCCAGCTTTGTCAGATGTGTGTGATTCTTTCTCTGAGATACCAGGTGCAAGCTATTGACTTTCTGTTGTTATGGGACTGTTTTATGTCTTCTGGGTTCAAGGTCAGATGATGATGCCTAGTACAGAGAAAGGAAGAATCAGGCTAGCATGTGTAGGTTGGTTTTTGTTTTTGTTTTTTTTTTAAAAAAAAAAAAGAAAGTAGAGGGGGTGGAACAGTAAGTTTGGGAGTAGAGAGCTGAGGGGATAATTTATTTAGTATAAAAAGCCAAACCTCAAGGGAGGGAAGAGGTCTCTGAAGAATACCAGGAATATTTATTCCCTGAAGTGTCTGGATTGGAAGAATTCCCCCAGCCAGTATGCAAAGCTCTCCCTGCTACTACTGTTAGTCACACAATAGACTAATGCTGAACAATTAGGATTGTTTACAGGTAATTTAAGAGTAGAAAAAGTTCACCTGATTCAGGAATTTTGGGCATCTAATTAGGGACTAAAACAAGTTCTCTGTGACTGAGCTGTCCAGTCATAAGGGTCTTAAAAATATTCAGAAAAACACTGCCTGCTGAGGCTGTCTGTCTGTCCAGTCAAGCCCTACAGCTTGGTTCATGGACCTGTCTGCCTTGCTGTCCAAATGGCTCCTGGCCTTGGTCCATACCATGTTAATAGATGTGACTTTAGCCCCGTGCAGTTCCAGTGCCCATCTGATACCAACCAGGTTTGAAGCATTGCTCAGTGGTGGAAAACTTTTTATCCTGTGGCCTGGCTCTGGTTGATAGTCGGGGTGCCCTGTGGCAATTGGACTAAAATCAGGTTTTCCCACAGGAATATCATTGAAAAGGATGCTCAGAAGAAGCTGTAGCTGTCTGCTAGAGATGGTACAGCGATGCGACAGGACAGGAGCACAGGTACTAGATCATTTAGTGCCTAGTTTTACTCCGTACCAAGCAATTCTGCTTTGCCTCCATTAATTTCAGGATGTAAATTAAGAAAAATGAACTCAGTTTCCAGGTTACTGTAGATAGATGGCATTCATTCAGTCTGGCATTTAGCTATTTCTGTTGTTTACATTTGATGCCTCTTATAAATACACTATTCCTGATTAAGAAGAAATCTTTTTCTAAAGGTTTGCTTAATTTTTCACTTCAAAGCCAATCTTTAAAAACCTCTCTGCCATTATCAAGTCTGCAATGGTTTCATCCTAATCCCTCTTACGCTCTCCATTCTTATCCTTTGCTGAGGGGAAATGATAAAAATTTTTCTGACACAGAACTCGGATTCCGTACTGAAAGATAAGCTGTTTCAAAATAAAATGATGAATTTCAATTTCAAGCATTGGTTAATATTGCCATTTTTATAGATATTTTCCTACTGCAGATTGAACAAAGCATATTAGCTAAAAGGCCTTCTCCTGAAATAGTAGCTCATACTTTTCTAAGATTCCTTCATTCTAAATTTCCACTTTTAAGTATTGTCTTTCTACAGTAGCCAACATCCAGAGATCAAAACCATCTTTATAGTTAAAATTCAATCAAAACTAGGTCTTGGAAACTTCCAGTAGGTGAGAAAGCTGTAGGTGAACTTAGGTTTGAGATTGCTAGCTGGTTTTACTGTAAGACCATTTTAAGATACTTAAAGTTTCCCTGTTTTATAAACTACCATTCAGACTTTGTCAGACACACCCACAGGAAGATTGAATGAGGGTGCATGAGTGGCCTTGAACACTTGCCTTTGCAAATTCAACAGTCTTTCAGTGCAATTTGCATTGAAGTAATGGATGAGGATGTTTACAGTTATGATCTGAAAAGGCCTGTCCAAGGGTTTGGAAGAAAGTGTCTTGTCTAGTGGAATGAACCAGGCCTAGTGTAATTTTTTGGTGGGTATGAACGGGAATAGTTTCACTAGAGTCAATAGCTGGGTCAGCATCACCAGCTGGAGATTCCTGAACAAACTCATAGGAAACTGTATGTGCATAACACAGATTCAGTTAAATACGTGTGTTTTGAAGGGAACCAGAGGGAGGAAGGTCTGCTCTGTTTAGGATCTGTCTGTTTTAGTTCATTCCTGGAGTGAAAGCAAGCCTCTGTGATAGTGTGTACACACACACCAACAACTCCCCCACAACCACGAGCAGGAAACATTGATTAATACAAAACATTGAGTTCACTGTATCTTTAATATCACTGGGGAAGTACTAACTCAAGGAGGGAGTGGTGGTTCAGGGGGTGTTCTGGGGGGTTCAGCTTTCCCTCACCCTGTCTCTTCATTCCCTGCTGGACTCTAATGTGGAATTAGTGTCTGCAAATAGTCAGCGGACAAACCCACTGCCTTTGGGCTGCTTGTTTCTCGCTCAATAGAGAAACAGTCACAGCGGCAGCTGGAGTCCTCCTTGGCCCTCTTCAGATTGCAGCAGGACCGTGTCAAACCAGAACCTGCTGTAGGATCCTGCCCACTTGCTGCAGTATTCATGGCGACAACCATGAAGACATTTCCATCAACCAGTCTGCAGCTACAAATTGCAGCATGTTAGCAACACCGTGTTGCAGATACAAACAGCAGATAGTTCTGCAAACTAACACCCAGACTGAAAGCTCTTCTTTTTAAATCAAAGTACAGCTGTGACAAATACTGGGCGAGTAGAAAGCTTGCAAAATCCTGTGTTGCTGATAGTTGCTCTGGTGAATACTGCGCAGTAAGAATATTGTATAGCTCAGTGAGCTATTAGCTCCCTGTGCCGCAAAACCTTCCAACTTCCCCAAAATGTTCCTGCAATGGGACAAGTAGGAGGGCTTTACTAGAGGTTTTGGGTTTAATAACACTGAGGAAGGTAGAGACTAACCCTCAGACCCCAGAAAAAGCACATATTCACTTATAAGCCATGTGACACCTTAGGTCAAGTATGTTTCTGACCATCTGGCCAGGAACTTGAACACAAGTGATGCTGTGTGATTGACTGGGGGGCTGCTGGAGCCTCTGGTGGTGTAGGAGCTCTGAGTGCTGCTTTTCCCATAAAACTTAGTATTCGGTAGAGGTGCATCAATGGGGACTGAATGTCAGGACTTTCAGCCTTTGGTGTAGAAAATGAAGCTTAAAGTCACCAGGTCAATGAAGGCTTTATATTTACCATATAGAAATACTTCCACAGGAGATATGGGAAGAACTGTACATCAGGGGCTCCTGTGTCCCACATTCAAGTGTCTGACTGCATCCAGCTCTCGGATGGTTTATGCTGCATGTTCCCAGCTTTGATCAAAAATTTCATTGCTGACCAGAGACATCTTTTCTCAAGCAAATTTTGTCAGAATCAACACATTGCCAACATTTGGACGAATCCTAAATGTCTGATTTTTAGAAAGTGTCATCAAAAAAACCAAACCAAACCCAATCCCAGCCTGATGCTAATGAGATCTGAATCGCTGTTTTCAAAGCGTGAAATTGGCAGTGTTATCTTAAGCCTGAAAATGATACACATGCAGCAAGAGGAAGCGGGACCTGTTTAGTTCGTGAGAGAGGGCATGTTTCACAGCATTGACATGTCTTATTTGTTGTTGTTTTGCACATAAAATCTCTCTACTCATTAATGGCCCAATGAGGTGCATGTCCACATTGGAGACTTTTTTTGTTCTTAGGCGTTATAACCACCAGTTCTTCTCCATTTCTGCAACATGCTGTGTTTTCTAGTAACCTTTGGAAATTGTTCACTTCAATTTTATTCACCAGAGACAAAATGCTAATACCCTGACACTTCAAATGGTGAGGGGAGAAGGAGGGGAAGGAAGGAAGGAAGGAAGACCTATGTGATCTATTCATTCATTATTCCACAGCGCATGGGAAGTCATCTCTTTACATGATTGACCTGCCTGGATTTGATTACAACACACAGCTAACCTTTTCCAAATCTGGTTGTGTCATACAAGAAAAGGGTTGAAGGCTGTTGCCATGGTATTAAGGTATCTCTTGAGAAAGAAGAAAAAAGAGAGAGAGGAAATGATGCTTCTTTACTTCCTAGCCAAGTATAAACAAGAAACACACGCACATGTTTTTGTTTTGGAAGAGCTTTCAGCTTCTTATCGAGTCTCATCTATCAATGCATTTCCTCGGGAAGGGAAGGAGGAATTGTCTGCTTTGCAGATCAGTGTCTCTTCAGCGGGTGGGGAAGGGGGGAGATGACAATTGGAGGGAGAAAAAAAAAAAGAATAAATCAGTCTTGCCACCATTCATGATTTATTCATGAGACACGTGAGTTTTGCATTTAAATGTGACATTCTCATGATCTCAATATTGTATATGCAAATCTAAAGATTTCTGCATCTCTCCACATGCCCAGCTTAAGTCTCGTCTCAGATCTGCAGCTCTGTAAATGCAAAACCAGCGAGGTTCGCGTGGCTTCTGGTTTACTCCCTGTTTATTCTGTGACTCAAAGACTGTAAGCAACACTCAACTGCTCTTAATATCAGACATATAATTTAGATGTCATTATTTTTTTTTTTTTATGATAGTGAACTCTCACAGTCAGGAAATTACCTGTAGATTTATTAATGGTTTAACTTTCTAAGGTCTTGCCTTGCCTGAGCTTTCCAAGCACTTCTCTGCTGAGGCAAACAGTTATTGCTCAGGATAGTGTACCAGGATTAACACAGAGTAAATGCTGCACAGCTCTGAACAAAGAATTTACACCTTAGGCCATGCCTGCTTCAACACTTGCAACACAAATGTGTAAGTTCTCCCTCAATAAATAAGGGGGAATGATCTTGTTTGCAGGTTTTTAATTAAGATATTATTGATATATTAAAACAAACAAATGTACCAAATACGCTGATGTAGAGAGGACAGGCTTCCTGCAACCGTGGTGCTCAATTTGGGACATAACCTGAACCCAGGTAAAATCTGTTGGTCTTTGCCCCCAGTCAAGCCTCCCACTTCGGAGCATTCAGCAAAATGGGAGGCGTGGAGGCATGACTGTGCAAAGTAACGCAAACTCTGCTCCTAGCTAAACCGATATACACAAACTCCTGCACTGGAGAGACCTTTGGCCCAGTATTTGCAAAAGTGGATTGTGTAGGGAAAACACTGTTCTTGGGGCTTTGCCTGATCCTCTTTTGCCATGTCTTCACTATGTTGAAAGGCTGGTCTTGTTGCTACTTAGAGAATAAATCAGAGAATAATTTTTATATGTTATTGGGTCAGCTCTGTCACTAGGCTAATGCAAGTATTCCTCAAATATGTTATTGACAAACAACCACCACATTCATCAATAACAATCAAATTTGTAGATTTTATAGCACTTTCCCACATTCAACACTCTCCTCCTGTTTTCTTGTCAGACTGAAGCCAGAACTTGCTGAAGTTGATCGCCTCATATTCACTTTCTGAGGTCGGGGCCCATATCAGTAAAATTCTTCCTATTGGCTCCATGATTTTAAAGCCATAAATGTTTCCTAAATATCTGTATAGCCTAATATCCTGTCTCCAACAATGGCTGCCTAAGGAAAGTGTAAAAGAGACAAAGCCTGTATTGAATGACACTTCCCCAGGGTGTTATCTCAGATTTAGGAAAATAGGAATGTAGAGAGTTCCTGATGTTATATATTCAGGTCATCACAACTAATTGCTTTCAAGAACTTGTCCCTTTTAAATTCACCAGTACATTTGGTCCCACAGCACCCTATGGCAATGAGTTCCACAATTTAATTTCCTATGGGGTGGACAACTACTTACTTTTGGATAATTTAATATGGGTCCCACTGTTTTTTCCATTACAAGAGATAATAAATGGTTGTTCCTGAGTGTCTTTCTCCATGCTTTCCATGATTTTCGGAGCCTGTATCAGAACTCCCTCAATGGTCTCTCCTCCAAGCTCAAGTTCTTACCTTCTGATGCTTTAAACTTGTCTTTATAAATTTTCCAGTTCTGCAATATCCTTTCTGAAACGGGAACATTAGGACGGCTTGCAGTATTTAAGATGGTACAGCAGGAATTTATACACTGGCAAAATGTCTTTTTCTGTTCAATGTCTCATCTGATGATGGCTGGCATTCCCGTTACGTTTTTGAGCATCCCTGATTGCTGAGCTGATGATGTTTTTGAAGAACTGCCTGCATGGCTCTGAGATCCTTCCTGAGCAGCATATGTGACGTACACAGCCACAGCTCTAACGTAAGGCTGGTGTTGCTGCACTCTCATTCGCAGTAAATTGCATTTCTTGCCACTGAATTCCCCCTGCCATCACATCTTGACCAGTTATTTGGGTGGCTCTTCCACAACACCTTTCCTCCAGCAGCAAAGCCGGCCTAAGAAAACAGGTGAATACTTTGCATGCACTGCAAACATCTTCATTGTGTTAACTGCTCTCCTTTCCAGATGGCTGATGAACACTGCACAAGACCCAGCCCATGTCCCTGGGGGGCTCCACTGGCACCCTCCCTGCTCAGGTGAGACCATCCATTTGCTCCTGTCCTTTGTCTCCCATCTCAAAAGTAATTATCTAGCTCTACAAGGCAACTTTCTTTTAGCCAATGACCCTGGCTAGGAGTCCGCAGTGCGAGTGCCTCTCCCAGTGATCTCAGAAACTTGCATTCAGCTGAAAGACAGGGAAAGATTACTAGGGGGGGAAAAATCTAGTTGGAATTAAATATTAAAAAATAATTTATAGATGTGTTTTCCGTCATTCTCACATCCTCTTTTGCCATGTCTTCAGTATGTTGAAAGCCTGGTACTGATACAAGCACCTGAAATAGCACACTGAATAGCTGGCCAGACTGGGAGCCCTGTCTTGCCAGCCAGGGAAAAGAAACTCACACAGGGATTGTTATTTAAAGATATGCTATCGGACCATTTTAGCCCCCATTTAAAATCTGAGAGGGATAAACATTTCCTTGCAGAAAAAAAAAGGTACATATGTGCACTAAATTCAAAGACTCGGAGAAGACTGAGTTCGCTGGGGTTTCTTCATTTACTTGTTTTTAGGATGGGTTTAGTGGCCGGTGTTTGCAGCCACGCTCAGCAGCATTGGAACAAAGCAGTTTACGCCTACGAATGCCACAGTGATGCGCTTGCTCTTGCACAGAGCTGCTTGCTCCCTGCCTTTGAGGAATGCAAGGGCCTTTATGCTGAAGGGTGCTGCTTGCAGAAATACTGAAATGCATGTTATTAACCATGAGTGAAGCCCAGAGCTGGATGATGTGGGTGCTCTGGAAACCCAGGCCACGAATGATTTCACTGCTATAATTTCATTCTCCAGCAGTGGATGGAGCAGGCTTCTCCATGCCTTCCAGCTTCCATGGACCTCAGGCATCACAGCTCTGCCTCCAAATCGAGCACCCTTGGACATCATTTGGGGCTGCATTTGTGAAGAAACGGGCAAGAGGAATAAGCAGAGCTGTCACACACACTCAAACATGATTTAATTGTGCTGTGCAAGTGGGTTTCACCATGTTAAAGTCTGCTCGTGCCTGCATTCACGTGGAGCTGGGGTGTATTCTTAACACAAGTGAAGAATGCACTCCCTTGCAGACCCTGGTTTCTGCAAACGTGGCCCCTGTGAATGTAATCAATGTTGTGCAGAGCTGCTGAAATCGAAAACAAAGCCAGAATGATCATTGTGCTAAGTTTGGGTTCCTCATTGTTCATTGAATTACATCAGTGTTTTCTTTAGTTGCACAGTCAGCTGGCAAAGGTTTGTTTGAAATCTCGAGACTCTCCCCTTTCAGGGGAAAACATGAATTTCTGGGAGATGTGGGCTCTGCTCTAAATCACGGTGCTCAGTCTGCCATGGCCCGGGACACAACATGACAGCCCAGCTGGGGGGCTCAGCCAGCCCAGAGCCTGTCAGTGAAGGCTGCAATGCACCCACAGGAAAAAAATGCTCTGGTTTGTTTTGGTTTTGTTTTTTTTCTTTGTATTTAACTTGCAGAAACTTTTATCTGCTTTAAAAAAAATAGTTATTTAAAATTTATTTTGTAGAGACTCCCTCTCCCCAGCTCAGGACCATAATGAAGTATTGTATTTCACTGTCATTTTATTAAGGTGATCCTATGTGGCAAAAATCTTGCTTTCTCCAAAGACTCGTTGGATTCAGAGAGCGAGCAGCAAGTGACACAGCCTGTGCTCCCAGGGCACTTCTCCCTGCGGCAAAACCCTGGAGCCTTGCTCCCCTGCCCCGTGGGATGGTGAGCAGCTATTGTGTCAGTGTAATGTGGGATACCCCAAAATTCCCCCTGGAATATCAGGATGGAGTAAATCCTTCTTTCCCCTGCTGCACTCACATACAAAGTCATCCAGCAGCCGTGGAGTGACTGGATGTTTCAGATCTCAGTGTGGACCGAGTTTGGGCACATTCCTGTGTGCCAACGAGCACACATGTGCTGCTGAATGGGAGCCATCGCTTATCTAAATTTAACTTGACTCCCCTCTAAAAGTCAGATTTTCATCATCCATAGTCTAACTTCCCCCTGGAGACATCTCTCTGGATACTTCCCATGCTGAGTCTCAGAGCAAACTCTTCTGGAAGTTGGTCTGAACATGAGCTGTAGAGTGGAGGGGTTTGGCTTTTTGAAAGTTGTATTTTTGTTTGATCTGGGGAATGGACTGAGTGGCTCAGCCTGCATAACCCACACCAATTTCATGTTGTTTGTCTTGCTCAGGGACTGGGTTTCTGACTTTTTTAACCGTGTAGCTGGAAATAGTGGTAAAATGGCAGAATCTGGGATGACATTTATTAAGAGTCAAAGCAAAAACCTAGCATGGAAGAAGCTGTACAACATCCATGTTGTACAAGATTCCTAATATGCCTGCAGAATTTAGGAAACTAAGAAAAAGAAACTTTGCCAAGTCTTGTGACACTTGCTGCTTTTATTTGAAGGGGAGGTCTTGTATAGCCATGGAGAGAAACTGGCCAAAGCGAAACTCAAGCCCAGTGGACCAAGTAGAGGAGGCAGGAGAAAAGGCACGATGGAGGAAAGGGCACTGAGGGACTATCAGGGCAGAAAGGGAATTGGACAGCAACAGCGGATAGGGGAGGAAGAACAGGGGCAGAGACTAAAAGGAGAGAGACTGTGGGTTGTGGTTTGGGGTATTTTACCAGGCTGTCCAGAGCTGAGAACCAAGGTCTCTGCAGATGGGCCTGAAGCAGACAGGGCTTGTCCTTGGACGTTGATGGGAGGAGATATCTTTGTGGTGAAAACTGAATTTGTCAGCGTTAAACTATTTGTGATTTGTATTAATTTTGCAACTTCTTTCTACAAGAGAAAGAGAGAAGGGGGGAACAATTTGAAAATATTCAAAATATCTCATTTCAACATTTTAAAAATGAGACATTTTCAGTCTTCACTTGGAAAGAAGCCCTCTGTTTCCTGACTAATGTAATTATCTTAAGATACAGAGGTCAGGAAGTAACCTGACACTTAGCTGAAAGTTTTGTTTCAGATACAGGATGTTTTGGGGGTTAACCTGTGATAATTCCCCGCACCCTCCCTGGCGTTACTGGAGTCTTTAGTTCTGCCACTGAAATCAAAATCCATTATTTGTCCGGCTCAGCTAATAACACCAACCAGCATTTCCATGGGCAGCAGAAACCCTGGAGGAAGGCTGCCAAAAGCCTGGGGAGTCAGAGTTCCTCTTCATGTTCAAAGCTTCAGACTCTCAAATGCTTTAGTGATACCCTTACAAATGCCTAATGTGAGACTGGTGTCAAAGCTCTCTTCTCCCTCACTTCATTAGCCCCACAAGGATGATGATAAACCATCTGAAGACAAAGGAGTCATCCCGGGTCAGGCTGAAATAGCTAGAAACCACTGATAATCTCCAGGTTCATTAACATTTTTGGTTTTGAAAAGGTAACTTTCTGTCACTAGGAAAGTATAATATATATAGCAAGAGGAAGCTGGGATATAATTTTAGCCTTGATTCTTAAGGCGATAATATTTTGGGTTGTCGAGTAGGGGTGCAATGTGTCTTCATGCGTGGGAATACATGCAAAAACATTTTTACAGTGTAGTACGTGTACCTAACTTCAGCTCAGAGGCTACCCTGGGAAATTCCCACCCTGACACAAAATGCCCAGCAATGATATGTTGGGTGAAAGCAAAAGCAGAGGCTTGGAAACATTAGAAAAAATTGCAGCGATGAAACTGAGCTAAAATAAATTTTGACATTTAATCCTAGATCAATTGGCAAATCTCACAATAGATATTCTTTTCTTGTCACCCTGGCAAAGCAGAGCCACATGAAACTGGTTTAAAAAAAAAAAAAAGAATTAATTTCTAAGATCAGCCGTGAATCTTCTCACTGGGCTGAGGGTGAGCACAGGAGCTTCCTCACACCACCAAAATATTGAATAAGTTGAGAAAAAGAAGCCAACTATTGCAAGCTCAGGAGATCATTTATAAAACAAAAATCACTCTTCGCTGCATTGAAGAGCCTGAGAGATGCTCTCAGAAAGATTAATTTTCTGGGTAGAGGAGGGGAGCATCGGCTTCACCCCTCAGAATGAACCAGCGAGATGATTCAATTGCATCACTTTCAGAGCGTGAGCCCAAGACATTCATTCAAGGCGTAGTTATAAGAAATGACTCCTTTACTTTAGGAGGAAGAATACTGAAGAAACTGTTAAACTTGGTCACAGTATGTGACATCCTTGAAATAAAAGCAATACTTCTTCTCAGTGACTGCACAGTAAAATTAAAGATACGAAGCTAAATTCATCTCTGGTGTAATACTCCTGCCAGTGGCCGGGGAGGCACCTGGGATTAATTTCCTCTATTATACAAGTGGCACAAGACCCTGACAAATTGTTTCGAATGTTTTTTGTAACACTTAGTTACAGAAACCTTATTCACTAAGTGTCCCACGCATGCAAAATGAAGTGGCTCCGAGGTCCGCCTCGCCAAGGACAGGATACTGGGCTAATGGCAGCCCGTGGGGGCTACCTCCCACCCTGCTCACGTGGGTGAAAGGTGGGAAGCCGCTAGAATTTACTGATTTCTCATGTAATAAAAATAGGTCCACTGGGTGACAGGTGATCAAGGAGGGAGTGTGGACCTTGGCATGCCTGCCTTGGTGAAGGGGCAGGTCTTTGACTGGATTTGTGGGCTGGATTACAGGCTCGTTGCCCTGGACCAGCATGTCAAGGTGTTGAGCATCACCTCCTCAAACTCTCAGGTCATCCTGTGACAGCTTCCTCAGACTGCAGCAGAGCAAGCTGGCCTCTCTATTCCTGCAGCCCTTCTCTTTTCCTTTGGGGTAAAGTTTGTAAACTCAATCTGTGAAAGACAATGCCTGTATTTATACTCCTGAACATAACCCACTTCTTTGCTTAGAGTTTGCCTGTGGAAAGCTTACATTTTCCTGGAGGAGTAATAAATGTCAGCATGGCATGCCAGTGCTTGCTGTGCCAGCATGCTGAGGTGAGAGCTGGGGCAGCATTGGCCCAAACGCCCCTGAGATGGGCCCAGTTCTCATCTCTGAACAACCCCAGGTCCTCAGTCCTCCCCGGAGTGCACGCTCCTCCCTCTGATGTAGCCACCCTTATCTTGCTGCCCCAAATTTGCATGAGCATCACTGGCCAGGTCAAGTTTAAGCAAGCACATACCGTTCAGATAGTCTTCTCCTCCCCTGTAGCAGTGCTAGGAAGGAGGGAAAGTGGTTACACTTCCCTGTGAAACAAGAATACCAGGCAGCCAAACAGTCAAATAATGTTGAAAGTCAAATGCAAACTCGGGACGGATGTGAGTACAGAATCTGTGGTCAGGGCTTTTCAAGCAAGCCACCTGCATCCCAAGTCTGCATCTGGAGAGTAAATTCTGCCCCATATCTTGGAGGAGGGTGTCCGCTGGTCACTTGACACTTTGAAAAATCAGGAGTGTCCTTCAGTGTGAGTTTAAGGAGGTGAGGTTAAGGACAAGGCGCTCTCTGCCTTTATTAGTGAAGGTATTTCACCTCACATGTTGAAACCTCTGGCCAGTAGAAACAATACATACGATCTTTGAGAGGACAGGTCTGCTAACAAACCATAAATTATCGTCCTCCTGCTACATCACATATTTCCTAAACTGAGACCAGCCTGCTGTGGCACTCTGAAGCAGAGACTATTGACACAGTCCTGAGCTGGCTCTGCAAACCATCAGCTGTCATTCTCAAGCCCATGTGTTGACGTTGCCCCAAAGAACAGATTTACCAGGAAAACTCAGAAAGAGGAGGCCTCGTGCAAACACTTATGCCTCCGAGCACCGTTGCCACCTCCCCGCGACGCCGAGCTGGCCGTCTGGCGTTCTGCCGGCTCATGTCATCTTCATCTCGCAAAGACCTGCGCCGTTCCTCCGAGGTTTTTGACATTTGCTGCCAAAACTCTTCATAGAGTTAAACAACAAGGTAACTGGTGCAGCCATGTTTGCTGCATTTAGCCTCCAAGAAATGTGCTAAGATTGAGCTTTGCTATATTTTCATTTCATAAAAAGGAAGTCAGGTGAGGATCTTACAGGTTCCACCTATCCACAACTCCATCTGGGTAATACCCTACGGGTTATGAGGAAGCACAAAGCCTGGGTTTGACGTATCAAGGTATCCAAACGCTTGGATCACCTTGAACATGAGAAGAAACTTGATATATCTTACAGTGTTGGGACCTTTTCTCTTCAGCATATTCATGTTAAAGGGTATTTTGGGGGGAAAATGATTTGCTTATAAGCATGAGCCAGTTTGATATTTGACCAAAGGATAGCAGGTATTTTCACTTGGGCAGAAGAACAATGTAAGTTGATCTGTGAGCATCCTTAATGCTTCTCCATCATGTTTGAGCTTGTTTTGTTTTGTTATATTTGGGTTTCTGGAATGTTTTATCCTATCAATGACATTAATTACGGAGTAATTGCCTTAGTAGCATGTAACAACTCTCCTCTTTTTTAAAATAGATTTTCACACAATGTGTAAACTACACTGTATATGTGCTACGTTTCTTGTGTCATGAAATAATGTGTAGACAAAATAATGTTTTTCCTGTCAGAAATTCAATGGGCATCTAAAGCAAAGTGACAGGTGGTTAAATAGCTGCATTTAAAGGATGTCAAGAAGATTTTTTGGACAGGTACCAAAACCCAATGCCAAAAAGAAGGCCTAATACCATCTGTTTTGTTAGCAGAGAGATGCAATTTTACATTAGATTTTAAATGACATGAAATGCCAAATTCATAACCTTGATTTGTGGGTCAAATCTAGCTTATCTAGATTGTGGATGTTTTTATTTACGAGCACAGTTCCTGACCCAGAGCTCATGCAGGTAAACAAATACACTTTCAATCAGACCCATTTTAAAGTAATAGGAAGCTCTTGAGCTGCATTTAATTTTGTTTTGTATTACATGTAAATCCAGATGCAACGTGGATTTAATTAATCCAATTTCATTGCATTTTAATGTACACATTTGCATTGTGTTTATTGGCAATTGGTTTTATCCATTTGTTCAGCATTTTTATGACCAATGAAACTACTGAATATTTAGAGATCTATATACTTCCTAGCAGGAATGAGGAGTGTATCTCTGAATTACATAGTTCTCAGACATAAACTGGGGATAAGACTAAAATGTCAAAATATAGCTGCATAATACAGGGGAAAAATTATATCAGTATTTTAAGATAATAAACTGCATTGTGCTAAATTATTTTAAAAATAATTTTAGCAGGCATTTTAGATGGTATGTTGAGAGGAGGCAGACTACTTTGAAACAAATAATGAAACTGATAGATTCAGACACTTTTTCCTGCTTCTGAAAGGTGCCTTTGAAATTATGATTGTTCAGGTTTAGTCTAATATTTAGAAATACTCACTGTAGAGTTTTCTCTTCTTTGTGAGGAGTCCGTGTGGCTTAAATGGGATTGCTGAGATAATCACACTCTGCTGTTTCTGTTCCAGGGCTAATGCTAGGCATGAAATGTGAGTTGTCATGTTTGGAGCTCCTCTTTCAACGACCCGGCCAAAGCAACTACAAACATTCTGGGTTTTGTGAGGAGTCAGTTGTGAAAAGAACGAAAACAGCAGCATCTTTTCATTTTTGTGTTTCTCTGCTTGGCTTGGCTCTGCTGTGAATGCTGTGGCTTGGATGGTATCGCTGGCTTCACTGTCCCTTCAACCATCCTGGACCGTTCCTTTTGATGCTTGGCCAAAATACAAGGTCTCGACTCATTTTTCCCTTGATCCTCTATCTGTGGACCCAGGGGGTGTTTTGCTGATCGATGGCTGATCCGTTGAGCCAAGTGAAAGCCGCTCCTCTGCCGAGGCTCTGCACCGCCTCTCCCTGTCCCCTTTTGGCACCCGGCTCTCCCTGCAGAGGACATCACCCAGCTTTGCTGGAGCTGAGCTAGCCCTGAAGGAACAGCCACGGCACGCCATGGAGGGGAGAAGCCACTGCCCCAGCCCGTGGGCAGATCTGTGCCTGCAGTGGGCATATGTGGTGTCAGGGGTGGGTATGCTCCACCTGCCTGGAGCTTTGGCCTTTATTTCCACTCTGCCCTTGATTGCCCTTGCAGTGAGATGGTCCTTTGAGGCCAAACGGACCTGAATTAGTCCTACAGGTTAGGTTGGTGCCAATAACGGGCGCATGGGCTGGGGCTGGTCCCTGCAGTTCTTTGCACTGCTGGGATGCTCCTTGCTCAGCGGGTGGTATCTAATGCAAAGTGAGCTGAGTCGCTGGGGCTGGCAGGTGAGACCTGTCCAAACTTGGCATCACTAGGGGAGAGCATGTTGTCATTATGAGGCTCAACATCCCCCTGCTCCCATGGGTCCTGAGGAGCGGGGCTTTCCAGGGATGCTCAGCCTTCTTTCTGCTGTCACCAGCTCTGAGAAAGGAGAGGCTGCTTTCCTTCTGACCTGCTGGGAAAGACTCAGGGACAGCGTAGATAGCAAAAAGGGGGCCTGGGTGGAATTTAAATACCTGTATTCAAACCCATGCACGGGAAATTCCCCCACTTGGGAAACACCTAGGAGGTGCCTGAATTCATTCAGCTCCCTCCATGCGGACAGCAGAGATACCAAAGAGAGACCTTCCAGGGGCACGAGGGCACCATGCTCCTTCCTAAACTCTGCTGCAGTCCGGATATGGGTGACACGGCAGGAGCACATCTGCTGTGTGCATACACCGTCTGGCGTGGAGCTCAGGAGATGCAGTCATCCTCATCAAATACTTGGCCAGCACTGGCTGTACCTTTGCAGTCCCCTCAGGGCAGTCTGGCAAGCCCATGCTGCTCAGGTAAGATGTACTGCGTGTCCTACGCCTGCCAGGAAGCAGCTCTGCACCATTAATGCCTCTGCCATGGCGGGGAGAGGGAAGCAGGAGTTCAGACAAATCTGCATCTCCTGGTAGACCCCCACTCGATCCACAGGGCAGACACCAAACTGCCACGAGGGACAAAATACATTGAAACATGGGTAAAAACAGGCTGAAGAAGGATTTAACAGTAGGCACAAGTTGGAGGCTTCCTGAACACATGGCGAGCCCGGGCAGGTCCCCCCAGCACAGCGGGAGCTGCTGACGCACAGGCAGAGCACCGCAGAGGCCAGAGGCACCTCACGACATGTCATTCCCCAGGCCCTGGTCAGGGATCGTGCCGGGAAGCCGACCGATGCTCCGTTCCACCAGATTATCTTCTTCTGACAGTCTAACGAGTAGAAACACTGAAGACACGAGGTGAGCCGAGAGAACATTTGTGTGATGAAGAGCGTTTCCTCTGCCAGCTTCCCTTGGCATATATAAAAAAAAAAAAAAGCATTTATGGATATTAATAGCAATAACACTTTATGACGACGGGTTTTTCAGATCAGTCTCTGTTTGAGGTCTAATGAAGGCAGATGAATGTGCAAAGTTTGACAGGGCTGATTGTTGTAAATCTCGTGCTCTGGGGATCTGAGGAGGCATTAAGAAAACGGTGCTTCATTTGGGAAAGACGAGCTTTTAAAATGGTGTGAATAGGACCGTTGTGGTGTCTCAGGCACTGAAAAGAAATTGGGTTGTATCTGCTGGGGAGACGCTGCAAGTTTGGTGATGAAATGTGTTAATTTTTGTAGGAAACAGCAGAATTAAATCCTGCTTTAAGTGAAAAAGCCAGTTCAGCCTTAACTGTAAAGCTGCTAGCAATGACTCCACAATATATGAAGTATAATAATTATGATAATTAATAAAGATAATAATACAGTAAAACCTTGCTAATTCATACTAATGACTCAGAGGCTGCTTACTAATTACTGAATTTTGTGGATAAACAAGCCAGAATAATGCATCATAAAATACACTTTGTTCCATTATTTTGACAACTCTCGTTTAGTTTTAATTATTTATACTTCATAATATACTAGTCACTCTACTTGGGAGGGTTTTACAAAAATAATGAAGCTCTAATAATTTGACATGTCAGTTTAGTATTTGCTGAAACAGGGACAGAGAAAAACCATCCCTTTCTGGATGTGTGCAAATCAGGAAGAGCGCAGATCAGTTGGCACACAGATCTTCAAAGTTGTAATGCAAAATATTATACGTCTCTATAATGCCTTTGACCGGGAGTCCTCGGAGCAGCCTACCTCATGGAGAACTCCTGCAAGCTGACCTGCTTCGCTGCTAAACGCAGAAGGATCGATGCTGATTCTCCAGAAAAATCATATGGTTTGAAAAATAATAATGAATGTGAAGTAGCTTTTGTGCCCAGATCAATTTTTATCCTCAAATCCATTTTTTCCAGCATCACGAGGGCTAAAAGCTTGTTTTTAATTTAAATGAGAGCTATGATTTTTACATAATCACTTGATTCCTGGAGCTGGCATTCCCTCGAAACCCCAGCCCGCCTCCCCCCTCCCAAATCTGGCAGGAGCTGGCCACACTCTTCCAATGACAGAGGCTGTGGAAGAACTCAGCATTTATTTAGCTCAGTTTTCCAGGTACAGAGAGTTCTGTAGGGTGCATGTTGTAACTGTGCCTCCGTAGTCATGATTTTAAAAAAAAAAAAGAAAAAAAAAGGCCATTTCCATCCGAGATTTGCCAGAAAACTGATTCTACCGGCCCTGTCCTGGCTGTCTGCGAGCATGGGGGTCGGTTGCAGTAACTCGCTGTATCTGGGAGTGAAATAACACACTGCGAAACCCCTCCGTATAGAACATTCTCTCCCCCTGGGCTGGTTTTGAAGGGGCCTGTGGTGAGATGAGCAGAAGGGAGCTGGAGAGGCAGAGGGGGGGGAGCTGGCGGGGAGGGGGACAATCCCGCTCGCCCCAGGGCCGCGGGGCAGGGCTCGGCCTGTCCCCTCGGAGCATCCTTCCTCCCCACGGCTGGATTTGGGCTCCCTGTGCCGCTCTGCCCGGCCCCTGGGGTCAGGCGGGGGGCACCCATGGATGGGTGCTGCCTTTCCAGCGGTGGGCTCTGCGGAGAGCCGGGCAGCCTGGGGCGGGGGGGCTGCGGGGAGCGGGGAGCCAACCCCGGGGTCAGAGGCCGAGACCCGCTTTTCGCTCCCGGGTGGTGGTGGGGGCTTTCAGAGGGGAGGTCTGGGTGCTGGGGTCGTGTTTAGGGTGATGGAAAGCATCCTTCTTCAGGGGGGAGGGCACCGGGGGGGCAAGAAGGCTGCTCGGCACCGTCCTGCGTCGGGAGGAGGGCAAAACCGGGCACGGGGCTTCGGTGAGGGCTGCGGGGGGCGGAGAAGACGTGACAGGGTCCCCGTCAGGGAGCGGGAACCGGTGTCACGCCCGGTCTGTCGGTCCCCCGGCGGCTGCTGCAGCCCTCCCCGCCCCGGGCCGGCCGGGGACCCGCTCCCCTCCCGGCCCGGCCGCCCCCGGGGAGGGGGGGGCTGCAGCCCCGCTGCCCCCGCCGGTGCCGGCCGCGGGCCGGGGGCGGCCCTGCCGCCGGGGGGAGCCGCCCGGCCCCGCCGCGAACAATAGCGGCCCCGGCGCGGGGCGGTGCGGAGCGGGGCGGGCCGGGGGCCGCCGCCCGCCCCCCCGCCGCCGCCGCCCGCCCTCTCCCCGCCCCCCGCGCCAGAGGCACCGCCGCCGCCGCAGCCGGGTCCATGCCCGCTGGAGCCCCCGCCTGCCGCCGCCCGCAGCCCCGGCATGGACGTTAGGTTTTACCCCTCCGCCCCCACCGCCGTGGGCTCCCTGCCCGGCGCCGACCCCACTTGCCTCGGGCCGCTGGATTATTATCACTGCAACAAGGTACCGGGGCGGGGGGGGGGGGGGGGGTGCGGGGCCGGCGGTGCCCGGCGGGGCTGCCCGGGCGGCTCCGCTCGGCGCGTCCCGCAACTTCTCCGCCGGGGGGGGGAAGGAAGGAAAGAAAGTGCCGGCAGCGCCCGGCTGCTGCGGGAGGGAATTTTGAAAGTGGTCTGGAAGCGGAGCGGGGAGAGCCGTCGGGTCCCCGGGCAGCCCCGGCGGGGCGGGGGGCGCCGATCCCCGGGCAGGCTGGACGCGGCTGCGGCCGGCAGAGAAACGCTCAGGGGTGAGCGTGGCTCTTCGGGGCCGTTCGTCTCCGTGTCCGTTTCGGGCGGAGGGTTTATTTAATATTTTCCCTACGGGAGCGTTTGGCCCGAACCGACGTACGTGGGGTTTTGGTTTGTTGTGGTTGTTGTCGGGCACTTTTGGTTGTTGTTGTTTGCTGGGTTGTTTTGCACCTTCTTCCCGAGGCTGCCGAGCCGCTGGGCTGGGGTCGCTGGCGCCTCCTGAGCGGGAGCTCCGGCCCCGGCCACCCACCCCCCCCACCCCCCCCCCCCGCTTCCCCGCGATGCTCCCGCCGAGGGCAGCACCCAGGGACCCAGACCCCCAGGACCCCCGGCGCGGCGGGGGGAGCTCCCCAGCCGGCATCGTCCCCGCTCGCTGGAGCGGCGAGGGAAGGCACCCCCTGTAACGGGAGAGGGACCCGCCGGGGGATCGCTGAGGGCGCCGGAGGGGCTGTAGGAAATTTCCTTCATCCGAGAGAAGCCGCAGTGAAGGGGCCAGATGCTGCACTTGGGGATAAAGAGCTCCCCGCGGTATCGCCTTCCCCGCGTGGAGGTGAAGAGCGCTGATAGTTCAGCAACAAAGCCGTAGGAAGGAGCCCCGTCTGGGGGAGGGAGGATCCCCAAGATAAGCTCCGAGACGTAACCCAGGCTGCGTCCTCCTGGGCCAAATTCGGGTAATTGCATTGGAAAAAAGTTAATAAAGGGAGGAAATGCTCTCCTGCGTTGGGACTGCAGCTCAGGATGCCCCCGGCTCATCTCGCTGTTGTGATACTTCGGGATCAAACTCTTTAGAAACAAGCCCAGGGAAAGCTGTGTGGCTTCCCAGATGCAGCAAATTAATCTCTATGTATCAATATATGTATTTAACTGTTCTCTGTCATTTGGGTTATCTCTTTTTATTAAGTTGTAGCAAACCTAATAATTCTCATTTATTTTGAGATGCCTGATTATGCTGAAAGGAAACAAATCGATTTCTTCTGTATCCACGTACTGGTAGTTTCAAACTGTTTTATTATCATTAAAATGCTAAATATACTCTTAAAATACTAACGAGAGCCGGGTCACCTGGGAGCAGGTCATCCGTGCCACTGAAACGCCTGCTGTTGTGTGCAAAAGTGTGCAAAAGCTGGAAGTCTGGGGTCATGTGAGCGTGTGCCGCTGGGAACCGTGGCAACCCCCAGATCCCGCTGGCTTTAGGAACTCGATTTTACCAAGAAGTTGTTAGAGGTGAACATGATTTAGTTTGTCTTCTGGTTGCTCGTGCGGGAGCTGGGGCTCACAGTCGTCGCGCAGTGCCACAGGCCTTTACCGCGGGGCTGCGCGGTCCCGGTGTCCCCCCAGCAGCGCCTGCTGGAACCTTGGGGTGCACGGGGCCCCACGTCGTCGTCAGCTCATCCATGGCCTGAATCCCTGAGATTAGTCCCGGATTAGGCGGTCGCAGCTGATCCACGGGTCCTGGCTGTGGCCGGCGCTGGGGACGGGGAGGCTGGAGGAAATCGCCTCTTCTGGGCGATTCTTGGCTCTCCAGCGAGCGCAGCCCGGGAGAGCGAGCGGGTGCGTTTGGGTGCTGGTGCGGCCAGGGAGGATGGGACCCTGGAGGGGACCCCGGGTGCTGGCCACTGCCACCAGATGCTGCTGTTGTCGCTGCTACAGAGGATCTTAAGGCAGCGGGAGGAAGAAAGGAAGTGACTTACCCTTTTCTGATATTCAGGGCTCTCTTATTTTTTTTTTCTTCTTCTTTTCTTTTCTGAGTTCTCAAATATCGTTTGCTCGTGCACAGCGGTGCATGTTTGTCTGTGGGATGAGGCTGCTGGAATGAAGCCAGAGATGAAATGGGTTGACTTTGTTTTCCTGGCCGAATGCAGGTGTAATGATCGTAACTCCAGCATCAAAACGTGGCCCAGTGCGGAGCGGGCGGAGGTATCGCCTGTTGCTTTTGCTTCGGAGAACTTCTCGGGCCGGTGTGGGGTGGTGTACGGCTGAGGATCACCACCAGCACCCTGGTATCTTGTGCCCGCTACGGAGAGCGCTGCCTGAGCACACCCGCTCCCTGGAGCTGCGTGGGACCCTCTGGGAAACTCCAAAAACTCACACCGGTCCCAGCCCCATCGCTCCTGTCTGGTGCTGGTGGCTCAGCCCAGAGCTGGGCTAAGACAGTATCTGCCTCAAAACATTTCTGCTTTAAAAAGCTACAGAGGAGGGGAGGGTGGACTGGAAAAATCAGAAGTTCTCCCGCTATCACATGCAGGTATCTCAGATGAAATCCATCTCTAGGAAGGACCTGGGCAAGGAGCACTTACAGGCTCTTTGCTGTCGTCCTGCTTTGTTGAGTTTATGGAGGGGCTTTAAAGCCCTTCGATTTAAAGCGATTGTTTTGTTCAGGTTTGGCTTTTTTTTTCCCCAAAGAGCTGCTGTATTTATTTATTTATTTAGGGGGAGGCAGAGAAGCTGGAAAGGAGTGTGCAGTGTCACTGTGTATAAATAACTTGCTGAGGGCACAGCAGAGCTCTGCCTGCACACCCATTGCCAACGAGCTGGCTGGGTAGATGTGCTTTAGCCCAAAGCATCCTGAAATGTTAATGTAATTGTTTTGTGCACTTACTGAACATGATATTGTTACCGTGAGGTCTCCGATCTCGCCTGTGTGCTGCAGTAAGCCACAGTTTCTCTTTGCAGCTACAGAGGTGCCTATTGCGTATCAGCATTTCCATTTTTAAAAGGACAAGGGATGTTTAGAGGGATAATGAAATGGGAGCATACGTTCAGCTGAGGCCTCCCCAGAAGGGGGGCATTTGCATGCTTTCTTTAACCGCTTCTGGAGCGTCCCTGTTTTCCCGTGAAGGGCTGGCCACCGAGAGGGACCCAGTGGGGAGCGAGGGGCTAGATGCCCATGGGTGGAGAACAGGGTCCCTCCTGCCCTGGCAGGCAGGGTGAGAAGGGGCCTTCCCCTCTGCTGACTGCATTTGGTGAGGAGTTTTTGTGCATTGGGTGTGCTGGTAGCATTGAAGCAGGGGAAGAAGGGCTCCTCATATAAACCTGTCTCCATCACGGGTGATCCCACATGGAGCAGCTTGCTGTGGCCGCTGGGAAGCAGAGCCAACCCCAAACTTCCCGGTGCCTGGGGAGCTGCTGCTCACAGCCTGGAGGACTGATGCTCCTTAGCAGGATTTTTAGGGTTGCACTGGGCTCAGCTCAAGGTACAAGTGTGATAAGGAGCGACACCTTCCCGGAGCTGCCCAGCAGCTTCCCTAGGGCACGCCGCAACAAGCGCTTCCCACGCCAGGGTGCTGGCCCCTCGCCTCCTTCCCGTGGGCCGGATCCAGAACTTGCTCCATCGTTGGGGCTGCACGGAAGAAAGGCTGCTTGTGCGTTAGGTTGAGTCTGCACAGCAGCTGCGAGGGACCGGAGAGGTTCAGCTGAAGGTGGTACCATCTCTGCAAGGAGCCCTCATCCAAACTGTGATACCCGTCTCTGCCATCGGTCACCTGAGCCCTGCTGAAAGGAGCATCTACCTCTGTTTTGGATTTCTCTTTTAAATCTTGGTCTAAAGCCCCTTTTTCTGTCTCTCTGGCCTTTTCCAGGGGCACTGGTATCTGCTGCAGGCCCTGCTCCTGCTCTGTTGCTGGGGGAGTGGGGCTCTCACGGTGTTTCATTGCTGCCTCGTGTTGTGATGGTGTTACGGGGGAGAGGCAGCGTGTTCCTGCACCGCATGAAGGGATTGTTGGTCTCTGGTGGAGTATTTTCACATCTCTCCGGTTACTTTCTGAAAATTTGGAGATTTTTCCCACTTAAACTCCAGAGAGACTCTTTGCATCTGTATTTCATGATAAGTAAACCATATAGTTTAGTAACACAGGGGCTCATTCTGCTCTTAGCAGGGCTTTAGCGACAGGATCTGGTATGCTGGCTGGTATACCAGCATGGAAGGATTTTCCCAGATCTTAAATTGTGTGGGCCCACAAAGTACGGGAGGGAGTTTTTCCTTCTTAGCCCAGGCAAAATTGCTTTTGCGAGGGAGGCGTATGGCAGGAATCCTGCCTGAGCACAGCACCACACGGTCTTTCACGCAGTGTAAGCAGCGATGCTGTGCTGTGGTGCACAAGGAGCGATCCCGCTCCCTACTCCCTAGGGGCAACTTTGGGGAGTCAATTAACATCTCTCTATTCTTCCTGCAGAAATAAATTTAAATATAAATTCTTCTTAGTTGCTTCTGGTGTTTTGATGATCAGACTTGGTTAGCATGATGCCTAATTTCCACTTAGGGCAATGATTGATGGGGAGGAGGAGGAGGACCCAGCCTGGGAATACCTACTCCTTGCAGAGCAAACACAGGGCTGTGACACGGGGAGTGCCCAGGGTCCTCCGGCATTTCTGGCAGTTGATGGGAGGTGTGTGCTGGGGAGCCCTGTTAACCCTGTAGCGTTTCTGTAGGATTCAACAGCACCATTAAAACTTGTCCCAAACCTTCCTAATAGGGCTCTGTGGCTTTGCAACTCCAGACACACCCTGCGTGTTGCCTTTTAGGCTCATAAATTGACAAAAACTATTTCACCAATACACCATCATAAATTATGGGTAATTAAAATCTGATAGTCATGAGATGAGTATTAATCTGTAACCAATGCTCTCTTCTCTTAAGAACCCTTCAGAAATGGGATCTGAGCTGCTGGTATGAGCCCAGGTCGATGTAGTGAATGCATTTCTGTGGAACATTCTTGTTTTGTTTTGACTTTTACCATAAATTGTACATTGCAGTGATAAACACGGTCCCTTTTTCATCGTTCCAGAACTGCTTTGCCAGTCTGGAAGATAAAATATATTCTTTTCCTTTTTACTTTCTAAGCCAACTCTGTTTTGAAGTAACATAAATCTTTCTTTGGAGATGGAGGATTTTGGATGGAGAACAAAGTCCAGCAGATTTTTCATTTGGGGCCTATTTTATTCTCATTTGGCAGGCAGCTCCTGTTGATTTGCAAATGTGGATTTTTTTTTTTTTAGGCCCTGAATATGGGCAAGGGCTTCTTCTGAAAAGTGTTTGAGCTACTCAGTGGGACAGCCCTGTGTTCTCCAGAGCAATCTTTGATGGGTTGCATGGCGGAAGGCGTTTGAAGCTCCATTTTTGCCTTGGGCTTTAAGTCAGGGATTGGGAGCTAAATAATGAATGTCCATCCATTCATAGAAATTGTTGTTCTCTCTGTATGTGCAGAGGGAAGGCTTTAATCTGGTTGTTTTTGGAACAATGGAAGATATTTTGAAGACTGGTCTGACTTGTATATAACAATGTGTTGGGGCCAGTTCTGAATAACCTTGACAAGGGCCTGATCCGTGCAAGTGCCTGTAGCAGAGGAACATAGAGACCAAAAATTGAAGATCAAAATCTTGCAACCTTCTCTGATTTATTTATGATGCTTTAATTATAAATATTGTCCCCTATGTCAGTGGTCCAAAGCCTATTGCGTGTTACACTGCCATAACCACGGAGTAAATCCATGAACAGCTCTGGACTTATACCTCTGAGCTTGCAACAGGCACCGGGATCTGTTTTTAAATCCATAATGCAGAAGACATTGTGCTGATAAATTGTATTTTGCTTGTAACAGACTGGAGCATCCTATAGCTTGTGCAGCACAGGCGGTGGGGGGAGCACCTGTAACCTTTGCAGAGCTCTTGCAGGGCCCTGCTTTCTCTAGCTGTAAGGATGGGCACTGCCCGCTCCTGTCCTGGTGGTGGTTGTCACCATCGTGGTATTTTTGCAGCATTTGAAGAAAAAAAAATCTCTATTTTCATTCTGCCTTCACTTTGCATCTCTCCGCTGCTGGACACAAGGAGTGGGAGGTGAGGACTGCTCTGCTGCTGTGTGCAGACTGGCCGAGCTGGAGCGTGCTGTGGTGGGCGCGTGTTATCCTCTCTAGGTGCACAGTTTTTCCCTATTACCTTTGCACTCATCTGTGTTTTTTTTACAAAATGAGCTCTAAATGCTTTTACCATAAGTTAGGTTATATCTTTCAGTATAAATGAAGCATATAATTGTGTTTTCCTAACAGCTCTACATTAAAAATAAGTTATTGTGCTCCTAATGTGTTTTCCCTGACAATTTTCCATCCAGTGAGTGCAAGGCTTCTGTCTGAAGCTGTTGTGTACCACCTTCTCTGCCTCTTCTTTATATTTTATTCTGCATTTCTAAAGTCAGGGTAAAATGTTAGCATGATTCCAGCTTTGATACCATTAACTCCTAATTGGAGGTTTGAGCTCTAATGTTCCACCTTCACGATTTTACACACTCGTTTTTATATAATTAAAGCTTATACTTGGGGATGCACAGTTCAGCTGCAGGGGGGAGAAATCTTGCAACAAAACTTACTGAAACAAGCCCTAATCAAACCACTCCTAAAAAAAAAAAAAAAAAAGTGTGATTGAAAACAGTGTTAAATTGCCTGGTTTTGCACTTATATGACCAGATTTAAATATTTTAATCATCTGCATCATCCCCCCCCCTTTCTATTGTTTCCCTCTGGTGGTTTTGTTCTGATGGATGCCATTTCTTCTTTGAAAAATGGCATTGGCTGCTGCGTCGCCTGCAGGCGAAATCTTTGCATTATGCCACAGAATCTCTCTCCTCCGCCGTAATCTTTTGCATAGATTGGTTGACCTCTGCAGATATAATTAAATCTCTTCCTGACGACTGTGCAATTTCAGTTCGGCTCTGTGGCGAATGTAACTGTTAGGTAAGTGTTAAATTAGGGCCCTGGACCAGTAATTGTTATTATGGAAAGAGTATTTGAGCATCGGTTTATGCTGGTTGCTGCACGCGGCTTCTGAGGAACCTTATCTGCAGAAATTGGGTGACTCTTGGTCTGAGGCAGTTTCTTGACCTCTAATTATAGCCTGGACACAGGAGGCTGGATTGCACAAGTGTTTTAAATGTAGGTGTATTAATTTTTTTTCTGTTGGTTTAAGAACCCAGCCTCTTGCTCTTATGGTGTTTGGGGTTTGGTTTTTGTTTGTTTTGTTTTGTTGTTTTTTTTTTTTCTGTGTTTCTAAGGTTCTCATAACTTAGCAGGAGCCAGAAAAGCGGGGTGGCAGTATGGGGACCTATTCCCAAATGGGGAGGGTGGTAAAACTTGTGGCTCTGCCTGAGCCTCTTCTCACTCCTGATGTGCATCTTCTCTTCCACGTGCCTGAAACCACCAGCCCTGCGGAGAAGGGCTGGGGTGGCCCCTACCCCAAAGCAGGCAGCCCTGGCACCGTGGTCTCGGGGGCGACGAGAAAGCGAGCACCGGCTGTACTTGCACGTGCCACCCTCGCTTCTGGTGATGTGCCACCGTCCTCTCTGTCACCCAGGTTGTATTTTGCCCCGGAACTGGGCTGCCCAAGCCCTGTGGATCCTGTTCCACCTTGGTGGCAGTGAGGAGTGCTTTTTATATCTGATTAGCTGGATCACATCAGCAGGTTTTTCTTCCTGCAAAACCTACCGATGACTCAGAGTTTCCATCCCCATCTGGACTCATCAGGGAGGCTCCATCCCCTTTCTCCCTGGCTGTCTGCCTGTTCACCATGCTCCTCCTCTCCTTTCAGCTTCAGAGAAAGCCTCTTCATCTTCCTCTTCATCTCGTTCTGCTTGCAGGGTGGAGCCTGTGCTTGCCTGTGGTCAGGGTTGGGAGGTAAGGGCTGTGTTGTGGCTCTGCTGTTTAACCTCTGCATGAATTGGCCTAGGTCTCCGTCTCCAGAAACAGGAGGTCATTTCCAGGTACCCCAGGCATTTGGGGGTTATTTTGATGAATAATTTGAGCCATCCCCAGCGCTGAGCATCCATTGCAGGAGACCCGGGCCGCTGGAGAGGTGCAAGCAGAGCCTGGGGCACCCCGAAAGGCTTCTCTCTTCCAAAGATGTGGATTAACCATGTTTATACCTATGAGAGTTTCACCTCTCCAGCCTGACTTACCCAGTGGTTTATTCTCTGAGCATCTCCTCCCTCTCTCTGTGAAGATGGTAGAGCTGTACAGATCATTAGAAGTTGTTAAACCGTTCGAAAACCCTCAAATGCAACAGTTTTAATGTGAAGGATGACCCTGCATGGGGGGGAGGTGGGGCCGGTGGTGGTAACGGAGAGCTTGGCCCCCCGTGGTACTGGACTCACAGCAGCGTGCTGTCCACGTGGGGAGCTCCTGGACCTCAGTCCTGTTCCTAGCAGTGTGCAGGCTGAGCTCCTTTCTCCCGCAAAAGCTGATCTCTGGGTCAGTGATGAGCTGTTTCATTCCACCTCTACCATCACCTCTGCTTTACACCATGGGGAAGATGCTCTTGGGGCCCCAGGGACCTTCGGGGTGCTGCAGCCGGGGGGAGGACGACGTGGGCTGCTGAAGGTTGGCTCATCCAAGCCCAGCGCTGCTGCACCCACAGAGGTGTTTCTGGCCTTCGGGTCTCCCTGGCTGACGCTGCTGGCTAGCTCTGAATTAAGCAACAAAATAAAAAGTCTTTTACAGTTACTGAACCCTAAAATAAAGGTAAATTTCTTCTCTGTCAAAAAATAACCGTTTAGATCCCTTCCATGTTTCTCATGTTTCATGGGTGCTTCTTTGAACAGTAGGTTGTTACACGGTGAGCCATGTCAGCACAGCGTGCCAGCAGTGGAAGAATGATGTATTTTTAGGGAATTAGATTTCTAGTCCCTAGTGTCAGAAGAGGGGCAGTGTGCCCTGGAGTCCTTAGCGAGAAGGAAAGAAACTTTGACAGAGTGGAAATTAAATTTATGAAAACTTTAGAAGAAGTTTTATATGGAAAAAATTGAATTATTTTGATTTGTCCTAGCTTATGCAATGAGTACAAAAAAGCATTTGGATGTCATCTGAAAAAGAAAAAGCAAAAATACTGGGGGGGAAACATGAACCACAGAAGCTGGGGCTTGTAGCACTGGGAAATGTATGTTCCCCCTGGTAGAATCCTGCTCTGTTTGTCCGTGTTAAACCGAGGGAGGCAACTTTTCCCCTGATGCATTATCTTGTCTCTAAATAGCATTCAAAGGAGAAGAAGAATGTGCTGTTAAAAATATCAAACTTTTGGGAATGGCTGGCAGACTTTACCACTGATAAGCATTGTTGATTGAAGATCAAACAGCCCTTGAAAGGAGAAAAAAAATCTTCCAACAAGCACCATGGATCTAACCCTGCAGCCAGACAATGAGGTCACGCAGGCTTCCCTCTGTGTATATTTAGGAACCTGCACTGGAATTATGGTCTGGTCTCCTCTACCCCAGACGGATGTTGGAGACATGGTGGTTTTAAACCTGATAAATCTGTTAAAGCTGAGAACAACGTTTATTAGATGCCAAGAAAACCGGTGTCATGTTTTCATTATTAGGTGGTAGTTATGTTTGATTTTTCTTTTCGCCTTAAGATAAAAAGTCTGCCTAGGAGGAAAGGCTGCAGGTCATAAAGTGAACTGAAGACTAGTGGCATGTGTTTTTTAATTAATTGACAACCTGCATTTCTGTATCAAGGTGGCAAATTAATTGTGGGTGGCAGTCTGTTTGCAAACCAGATAGTTCTGTCGTGGCTGTGCCAAATGGCACATGTGGAGTATTTAATTATTTGATTTAAATCAGAGCAGAGTGTAGGTTTTATGAAAACTATATTAAATCAGTTTTTCCACTTAAGAGTTGGGCTTTGAAAAGAGGAAAAATATTAATGAAATGGTCTTTTTAGCTTCATAAACTTGCAGCCCTTTAAGTAAAGGGGTTGGCGTGCAGTGACCTTCTTTTGGGGGAGGCCAAACCTGGTGGGAATAACAATATGTAACTTCAGTCATCTGTGGATGTGGGGTACTAAATCTGTGTGAGAGTGCAAATGAAACAAATACATGTTGAAAAGAATAGAATAGCTTAGGCTAGAAGGGACTTATGGAAGTGTATTTAAAATAATTCCAATAGCACCTTCTGGGATTGAGATGGCAGGAGAGAAAAATATCAATATACAGCCCACACCAACTACGAGCCATGGATTTTCTGCTCTGATACAGTGAGAGTCTCAGTGGTGATGGCTGCAATCAAATGCTAAATAGTAAGTTTGTAATAAAAAGGGCTTTAGTTAGAATTAATAAAATGTGAAATGCCTCATTCCTTGGAAAACATGCAGTATTGACTGAGATTTAGAAACACATCCTGTAGAAGCAGGGATCCAGATTGCAGGCTCCAGAGCTGGCTCCGGCATTCTTCCCCTGCATGTGTTACTATTCCTGTTAGAGTTCAGGGTTTCATTTATTTTATTTTTTGGCTGGAAAGGTCACAGTGTGCAAGTTTGAGAGGATATTAGTGAAGAGCTGGAAACAAGGGCAGCCTCATACAAAATTATCATCCACTTCTCCCACTCCTGCACCTTCCCATGCCTCGTGTGGCAGCGGGATGCCACCCTGCGCACGCAGCGACCCTGCTCCGAGGCTGTGGGCTGTTGCTGGAGTCACACTAAGTCCCTCTTTAATATTCCTGCTGTGTCCAGCTGGACTGAAAGCCTGTTTTCATTTTGGTGTTGATAGTATCTGAGGGCTAAGTTCCTGAATGTGAGGTGCTGCACGTTAAACGAATGTGATGGAGAAGAGCATGCCCCATTTCAAGTATAGCTGTTGGGTCCTGTATAAGCTCCCAGAGCAGACACAGAGTACTGAATTTCAGGGAATATAGGTAGGATCTAAATGTAAAGATGTGATAGTCATTATCAAAATAGGATGCTCGTGTAACAGGTAAATCCACAGTTATAATGGAAATTTATTTCTGTTTTGGACCAAGTTTGATTCGTTTTAAGTCCTTCTATCCAGAGCTGCCCTCCACCAGCTGCCTGTGAAGCCGTAGATCCAGGTCCCATTTGCAGGAAAGCACTGCTCTGAGTCAGTCGTCAAAGAAATGTGGATTTCAGCATCCTCTTGTCTTGTGAAATTGTCTTATGATGTGCTGAAGCTGAACTGGGGCTTCTCATTTGCCCCGAGTTAGAAATCTTGAGTATTTCGGAGGCAGGAAGAGTGTGCTGCTGGATCTGGGGCTTTAGCTTGTGTCACTGTCATCGTGCCATGAGCATGGGGATGGCGCCAGCTTGGAAGGGATCCTGTACTTGGCAAAAAAAGGTCTCAAGAGCAGGCTGCCTCCTTGCGTAGCGCAGTTATAGCAAGAAGGCTGCAGGACCCAGAGGTTTGTGAAGAGCTGCTGTGTCTCTTTCCTTCACTAGGTCACCAGGCTGGAGTGCCGAGGGACCAGATGTCCTCAGATGCTGTGAAATAGGGCTGGTGGTTGCAGTCCCGCTCTCGGAGCATGAGTGTGCACATCACAGACTCTCCCAGTGGCAGTGTGACATGTACAGCAGGACTGGGGCTGGCTGGGCCACCTGAAACTGGTGACCTCATCCCTTCATCCAGAGCTGTAGCCCCTGGAACGGCCAAGGGGGAGGTCCTGCCTTCTTTGGGGTTTCTGCTGTATTTTTGGGGGGCTAAACGTGACATCCAATACTACTAACCCAGCAACATCCAGGCTGAATTGGCTTAAAAATTACAGTGTGAAGCTCGTGCGATTGAACATTTCCGAGCACGACGCCTGTAGCTGTGGGTGCTTTGCCCGATGCAGTGGCAGAGCCCACTCCGCAGGGCAGGTCTGCCAAGGCGATGAGTGCCTTGGGTCCCTGCCCAGGCATCGCTGAGCTCCGCAATTAGCGTCTGCGGGTCGGAGGCGGCTCGGCAGGAGCTGCTCAGACCTCACAGCTTGGAGCACTGCGTGAGACGGCTTTCCCTTCACTGTGTTTAAGTGGTGCAGGCTTGACTGGAGTGCCTTAATAAACCAGAAAGCTTAGTCCGACAGGGTTGGGAAGGAGGTGGAAAAGGGACGCTTAATTCCCTGCTCATCTCAGCTGCGATTCAGGTTTCATTTCCCCTTGCTGAGATTTCCCTTCGTCCTGCCTGTTGTCCAAGCGTTGCTTCTGTTGCATTTGTTGGGGTGGTTTTTTTGTGGGTGTTTTGTTTTTTTTTTTTCCGCCTGGGGGCTGCTGTGAGAGGTGTCTCTTTGCTCCACGGGCTGTTCCTGATGCTTCGTTTTCCTTGCTAATACCAATTGTTTCTGCCAAAATCATTTGGTGGTGTTATGTAAACCTAGAATCACACGCTAACACTCTAATCTGGGCGCTCCTAAACGCGCTGGATCAGATTCGCCCCCACACTGACTCCGCTGCCATCAGGCACGTTGTACTGGGGGTCCCCTTGGCTCAGTAGCCCCAGGGGGTGGGATGCCACTGGCCGTGACATCCACAGCCATCTGAGCTGGTATTGCTGTTGTTGCTGATAGTTTTAGTGGGAGGCATGAAAACACCCTGTAAATCACCCAGGGCTGGGATTTAAGCTGTTTGTAGAGCGTAGTACCTGTAGAGCAAAGCTTGTTTTTTTGGCACCGTGGTCTGTGTTTCTGCTGTTGGGTTTGCAGCAGCGCTGGTGGATGCTACATGTGTAGCTCCCTGCTAGCACCAAAAAGTGGCTTGCTGCATCTCTGCCCCATCACTGCCCACGGCCCAGGGCAAAGCCCGCCTGTGTGGTCCCGTGCTTGCCGCCAGCTAGCCCATGGGATTCGAGCTCCTGGAGCATCTTCATGGAGATACTGTGTTCCTGCAGAGGCTGCTGGATGGGCACCTCTTCTCCTATGCCAAAGAGCGTGGTCCCTCCTCTGAAGCGTGCACGCTGTCTCGGTGACAACTGGTTGTTTACCTGGAAGGTGATATTAGCAAAGATCTTAATGAATTTCCAAGTGCTGCTTAATGTGGTTTGGCAGTCAGAATTATTTTTTTAAAAAAAAGAAAAGAAAAAAAGCAGGATCCACCATTGCTGTGTGCCCAACCTCTTCCCCATATACTCCACTGTTTTTGAGAGATTAAAAAGAGATTAAATCCTGCTGAGCTGGCAGGTGATGCTGATGAATGTTTGGAGAGTATTAGGGTAAATCCATTCCTCCTGATTTATCTCAAGATTTGAATTCATTGATAAAATTTACCCAGGTTACATCTCTGAAACCTCCTCTGGGCCGTTGAATCTGCAGAGGTGTAAATGAAGGCAGGACTTGCTTCTGGAGCCAAAAGGCTAATGAATTAACCTTTATAAGGCTGATGAATGCTTAAGATAGCTGTACATCTATTCCTGTCACAGTGTCCAATTAATCCGCACTGCCACAGAATTAAAGGGTGCCAGGACTGGCACCTTGGCTGGGGGAAACTGACCTCATGGTCCCGCTGCACTGCAGCACGGCTGTGAGATGCTCTGCAACAACTGACCTGCATGTGCCAGATGCCACGTTCGTGTGTCACTTGAGTTGCAGCGAAAAAATGCCGTCTCTCAAACTAGGGTTGAAGTGGAATGGGTACAGTTATGCATTGGTGTTTAGGGGCTAGGTTCAGCCAAAGCTGTGTTGGTGTCCTGGCCACTGTTTTTATTCTGTGGTGGCATTGCAGTGGGACTGGAGGTTAAAGAGGATGTTCTTGGCAGCCTCCAGCAGCCTTCTGGTATATCTGCATGCATCCTACAGCACCGGCACAGGGATGGCAGGACTCCAGAGCGTGCTCCTATGAGGTGTCCCAGCATCAGAAAGGTTGTCTTTAGAGGAGCAGAGACCTGCGGAGTTGCCATTTGGGCCAAGGACCAGTGCTGTGACTCGCACCAGCAATATGTGCTGGGCATCCTGCTGGGGCTGCAGGAGAGAGCACAGGTCTGCAGCAATTCCAAGGATATAACCAGCACAAGGCTCAGCAACAGCACGGAGCAACTGTCCTGATGGTGGGAGAAATTGTAATAGTCTTCACTACACTTCTTCTCTGTGTTGTGCATAGTCAAGGTAAGTTCTTGAGAACCAAAAAGACCTGCTGGGAGCACGGGGGGTGCAGCAGTAGAGCCCCCACCCCGAAAGAGCTTTGTAAACTAGAGCAGTGCACGGCAGGGTTTTTGCTGCTGGAGATCTGCACTGCCCATGGCATCCACAGATGGTGAGGTGGAGAGAGAAAAAAGCTTTATGCAAAGCAACTTTGGCATTTTTGGCTTTTGGAGAAGAGGTGCTCACACCTGCACCTGTTTGGAGCCCTTACCCTGGGACTGCTCATGCAAGAGGGCTGCAGAGTGGCTCGTCCACCTTAGGGTTTTGTACCACCTGCAGATCTGTGCCCACCTCAGCTCTGAGTTTCCCTGCAAAGAAATAACCACTGAACTAGTAGCAGTGGCAGCTTTGGGGTGCTTCAGAGAAGGTGAGCCTATAAGCAGCAGTTATCTTCACGTTGCGTAGCAAAGCTGACATTTAAAAATCACCTGGATGCATGTAAAGTTGCTTATAGACCTTTTTGACCAAAGAGATCAAACGTGCTCATGCAGAGCCTGACTTGGAAGCCTGGGGAACCTCAGAGCACGGAGGACCCAACATACAAATTCACAGTAATCGCTCAAATAAATATGTGGTAACTGGAGGTGCAAGAGGCAGCTGGTGAGTGTCTGATGTGTCTGCTCACTTCAAAGCCTGTTAGGCTGCAGCTGTTAAGGGAATCCAGTGAAAGTTGGCTGCTGCTACGGGGCTCCTCACTCCCTGAAATTTGATGACTTGTACATCCTATGAAAGAGAGCACTGTTAATGCTAGCCTGGGCCAGGTGCACTTATCCTGAAGTTCCAGGCTCTGTAAAATAGGACTGAAGTCAGAGATGGTCTGGACAAGTGGTATCGTGGCGTGGAGGATACAAGGATCAGGCTTTCTCCCTGTGGAGCAAATCTGTTTGCTTCCTCTAAGTTGCTTTGGATTTATACCCCTCCCAATCATTATAGATGCTGGTGGGATGGGTAGGAAAAATGAAGCCCAATGGTAAGTCACAGACCACTAGGACTACGTTCAAGAATGTAATACTTGGGAATAATTTAGAAATAACTAATTTTTTTTTCCCAGTGGGTCTTTGGAATATACACTTTTCTAGAAAGTAAGGGGAAAGAGAGCTTGAAATTAAATATATTATTAAACAGAGCTTCCTTAAGTGTCACTAAGCAAGAGGATTTTGAGGGAAGTGTTTTCTAGTTTCTTTATCATGTTGCTGCACAAGCTGATGTTTGCCAATGAGGGTGTCTCCTTCAAGAAGAGCAAAAAATAAAGTTAAATTCACCATATGGTGGAGGAGAATATTTGGTATCCATTTTTTGTGATGATGGTAGTTTGTTTAAAATAAAGTTACCTTTGTATTTGCTTAGATTAACTCTAAACAGGAAAATAATGGCTGTTGTAATGTCTCTATTAGAAGAATATTGTTTTAAAGCACTTTGGGGTTACATTAGTTGAGTGCAAAATGAATTCCTCCTCTGGAGCAAATAAACCCCAGCGGGGATGAATGCTGGGAGCTGACAGCTTGATGTGGGGATGTGCATTGCAGACAGGTCTCTGGGGGCTGGTTCTTGATGTAATTCTTCATGCTCCTTCTCTTCCCTCCTCCCTTCACTTACCTCAGCGAAGCGGCATCTCGCCCCAGTGAATTGGTTAAAGCACTTACATCTGAAACTGGAAGGCACTGGGCAGTGTGGAGGGGGGGGGCAGCACTGCTAACGAGACGTGGAGGGAGTCAAGAAAGTTTTGAATGTTTTAAGTGTAGCCTCTCGATATGTCAGCACATGAGTAAATAGACTTTGGTGAAATACCTTTTATTTTCTCATCCGAACACCAACTTATACTTGCAGTTTGGGGGGTTTCTCATTTTTCTTTTTTTTCTAACTATACCGAAGTTTGACAGCATGTGATGGGATGCAGCAGGGAAGTGCTGCTGCTGATGCTGTGTGCATGTGTCAGTAATTGCATAAATAGCTCTGGGGCGAGCGAGGTGGCTTGCACAAACAGCAGCCCATCTGCACGCACAGCCTGAGCGCAAAAGGCTTCTGTGCACCCAGGACCGAGCTGCATCCAAGCGCCAGCTCACCAGAACTGCAGGTGCACACATAGGAAGTGAGCTGAGGCCTCTGAAAACTTGGCACAGGTTGGTTTTCAAGCAGCATCCAATGACGCAGTACAGTGAGTATTAGGAGAACAACATCTGGTAGCTCTGCTGTCTACATGCCCATTGCAAACAATTTTTCAGACCTGTGTAAATGTTCAGTTTAGTAACATAACAGTGTGGTAAGAGACTTATGCAGTCAAGGCCACCTGCTTGTCTCTTTGCCTTTCACATAGAATAATGAGGACATTTTTTTTTTTATTTGGTTTTGTTTCCAATGCAATAAGTGACACTTTAAAAGCAGCTAAATGCATTAGAAAGAGAAGTCAAGATCTCTTTGTGCAAAGATGCCAACATTTTTATTTTAAGCTTAATGCTGCTAACTGTAGCATCTCTGAATTGTAAAACACAGGTGAGGATGACTTGGATATCCTGCTGGAGGGGTTAGTTCCTGACTGTGGACGGGAGGTGTTTTCTGTGACGGGTTGTGTGTGATGTGCTGCTCACACAGGTCTGGGCTCTGGGGCTCATGTTGTGCCGCCTCCCCCCAGGACGCACGTTTCCAGTGTTGGATGTGGCAATGCCCCTTCTCCATCCAAAAATGAAACAGAGCTCATAGCTGGTGTGAAGCCATGAAACTACAGGTGCTAAAAATGCTCTGCAAGCTCCAACCCTTGCGTATGTGGCAAGGATGTGCCCACAGGATGCAACCCTCCCCGACTGCTTTGCAGGCAAGTGCACGGTGGTGGCAGTGGAGAGTCCCAGCTCTGCATGAGCAGAGGGGACAGACAAACTCTGCTGGCTTCCTTTGTGGCTGATGTGGGTACACGGCTTTGTTTAAATTTAGGAGATCGCAAAAATTGGGGTTGGGTATTATTGCAACTACATGTGGTCCAGCAGAGTTTCGAGGCCCCAGCTGAAAAGGGTTCTACTGAGCAAACATAAGGATGGTCCCTCAGGAAAATACCAAAGATGGACAAAGAGTGTGTATATGAGTGTATATAAGGGAGAGAAAAATTACATTGCTACCAGAGAATTTCTTCCCAGGATTAATTTTTAGAAGAATCTCGGTGCTGCAGGCTCTGCATTACCATCATGTCTAGTACATGGTACCTGAGACCGGAGCTGCACTGTGTGCTGACAGAGGCCGGTGTCCGACATGAGACTGGTCTTCCCTGGCCTGCTGCTGGGGCAATCGTTGTTCTTGCAAGTCATATGCTTGGTGAGATTGCTGCTGGGTCGTGGCATCTTCCTTCACTTTGATGGGGAGTTTGCACTCTGGGAAATTATTAGATGATTGTAAGAAAGCACAGGGCTGATGCAAGTGAGAAAGTCTGGTTTAAACTCCTCTTTGGTTCCAGAAGACCTCTGGAGACATAGATGCCACCAGCATCCTACAGCTATGTTATGCAGAGTCTGATGCAGCCGACAGCAGTTTGCATCAGGCTGCTGCATTTCAGCAGCACTGACTTCAGAAGAGGCTCTAAAACAAGTAGGACTGGTCAGACATCCCTGGTGGGTTGCAAAAATGGGTCAAAGAGTCAATTCCACCTCTGAATTCCTTGGGCACTATGGTCGGTTAATTTGTGATGTATTCTCCTGAAGCATGAGGCACGAGGTTTATGGTTTTACCAAAATCATCAAAGCTGAAAAATTCATCAATCCTATTCCTTCCTACCGGTAACCACATGGTGAAATTTTCACATTCTTCCTTCCCCTTTCTCTCCGTGTGAAATGTCTCACCTTCTCGTACGAAACGCCACAGAGAGCACGTGGCTGCCTGTGGTACGGGAGGCACGGGCGCTCTCTGAGCCAAGCTGGAGTATAGCTGCAGCTCTCCAGGCTTGCAGGATGCTCCCTGTTTAGCATGTCATCTTGTTTCTTTTCCTCCTGGGAAACTGGGGAAAAGAAATGGTAAAAGAGGAGCTTATCCATTCCCATGCTCATCTCCTTGCTACAGTGAGGAAAGAGTTAATAGGAAAGGTGACCATTGAACCACTGTCTACATGGCGCAGCGAACTTCTGAGCTGGAGTGAGATCCATGTTGTTGGTGAATATCATGAATTGCGTGTCTGTTGTGTGTATGTAAAAGCTGCAGTTTCTGTGGGAGGGGTAACGCTGATAGAGGCCATTTCCCTGATCTGGTGAATGGCCAAGTGCCTGCTGAGTGGTGACATCAGAGAGGGGTCACCTGGGCCCCAACAGGGACCAGCACGTAGGTGTGGCTTGGGTTGGGGTGTCTGCATCTGCCTGGGAATGAGGGAGCTGTGGAGGAGAGGAAGGGGTTAAAATGAATGCAGACTGTCCAACAGGCTAGGTATGTAGGTGTGAAGACACTTTTCTGTTGCGTTGTGCTGCTTTCATACAAAGGACTGCAGAGATCACCAGCTCTGGACCCCGCAGACACCCCGCTCATGCCCATCCACACCTGATGGGGAATTCCCCCTCGGCACAGGGGTACCCAGTCTCCATCCCCAGGGCTGTGCCTTGGGCATCCCTCAATGACAGGAAGCCTTCTCTGACACTCGGGGACTTCAGTTCACATAACCATCTTCATTGATCTTAGGCATCAGTGGCATGTGTGAATGGGAAAAGAAGGCAGTTCCAGTTTGCCCACATTTGTTAAATTTGATATGAGAGGACTTCATTTAAAAAAATAAAAATAAAAATTAAAACATGAAGCTGAAGAGATGGGTGAATTTAAGTGCTATTAAGAGATTATTGGTAATGCCCAGCTGTGTATATGGATTCAGCCGGGAGGCTGCAGCAGCAGTGCGGCAGCGTTGTTCCATTCCTCTTTCAAGTGCAGCTCGTCCCTGGGCTGCGGAGCTCCGTCTCTTGGTAGCGAGGGGTGGCTGTTTTCTCCCATCTCCTCTACCCTTTTCTCTCTGCCTGTCCCACCTTTGCTCCATGAGTCCTGCCAGCTGCATCTGCAGGGACGGGAGGGAAGGTTGCCCCAAGGTGTCCATGCTTTGGTCGAGATGCTGCTGTTGGACACAGCCGGCGCCCCGCAGCCCCAAAGCTCCTGGTGTTGGGGGTAAAACAGCTCCTGGCACTACTTCTAGGGGTGTCACGAGGCTGCGGCCCAAGGCCATGGTGAGGGGCCTCTCCTGGAGGGTATTTGCTTACGGGCTTAAGTTCGTTCCCTTTGCAGCTCCTACCACAGAGCCTTGATGATGGTGAGTGCTTCTCTCCACCAAGTCACTTTTGGTGGTGAATTAAATCATGACTTTTTTTTTTTTTTCCCCTCCAGTATTCAGTGTTCTGAGCTAAATTAGAATAGAAACCTTTTCAAACCATTCCTTTAATAAAGTATTTAGTTAATAGATGATGCATAGCTCACAAAGCTTGCAAGAATCTGACACGGGGTATCATAATATTATGATATTTAACAGCAAAACCTACTGCATTATCAACTTACCTCTATAGCATGGAGGAGGCAACAGCTGAGGCATAAAAACTAATGCTTCAGTATGACAGAGCTAAAATTGAACTTGGCAATTACCGCGTGCATGATTCGCAGTATTGTGAAGTGAAGCTACTATATAAATCAGCTCCAGTAATCATCGGGTTTAAAATTAGTCAGTTACTATTAACTCTGCCAGTGTTAGCATATGTTGAAGAATTATAAAAGTGAAAGGTATGGAATATCTGAAGTACAGGTTTAAAGTAAGCCACTCGAACAAGCTCCCAGTGGGAGGATTTTAAGTTCATGCCGAAGTAAGGTTTTGGGTACTCTGACAAAGGTTTGTGGAACACATTTAATTGCACATTGCAGTCTAATCTTTTGAATGCTTAACATCCTTTGGAAAGCACCTTTTCATGTTCCCAAGACTTTCACAGTTCACAGAGGGTAGAGTGATGATTGAATTTAATTTTTTCTCCCTTACAGAATTATTTTTTTCAGAGCAGTGCTATTCAAATAGTTTGCAGAGCTCTTCAATGCCAGGCATAGAAGAAAGGAAACAGCAGGATAATGTTTTAAAATCATTATGGGGAAGTGAAAGGCTGCTCTGAGCACAGCACAGAAATTAGCAACTGCTATGACTGCTAAATTTTTATTCAATGCAAAATTCATGGAATTTGCTGCTATGAAAAATATGGGAGTCAAGTTATTTAATAGGATTCTAAATTATGTAGGATGCACAAATATTTTATACGGGGCACAGGGCTGCGTGTGTTTCTGTAGGAGAGCAGGAGCTGGAAGCAGCTCTGCTGGGGTCAGATGGTTGCTTTATTTGTCCAGTCCTGTTCCCTCGCCCCTCTGGTTCATGTGATCATTTTCAGTTTAATTTTTGAAATAACACAGTTTTGGTCTTGGTGATGCATGGCTGTGGTGAATGTGCGTGTGTTTATAACCTCCGAAAGCTTTGAAGAAGGGTGAGGCTGGGCGGCTGACGTGCTGCGGGGCTCGTGCCCCTGCTCTGGCCTTGCTGCGTCGGGAGGACGCATCACTGCGCGGTACCTTGTGTGCTTGTGGCTTTTGTTGTCAGGGGGCTGCTGTCGGTGAGTGGTTGTGAATGGGTTGCATCCAATGTTAGAGCGATTGGAGGAGGAGATGGCACAGTCCTCTCGGATCCATCAGCCTGGGCTGCCGCGAGCAGCTCCTAAAGGGTACTTCTGGCACTTCATCTCGTTTCAAATGCCTCAGTCCCTGGTTTCTCCCTCCCTGTGTCCCCTCCAGGGAAGACAGGCTGTACTCTGATGGTGTTTCCTAGCTGGATGCTTTTCCTGCTAGTGAATCTAAAAACACATTTCCTTAACTTCATCTGTACTTCAAGTTGGGCCCCCCTGCAGTCCTGCCTCTCCTAGGCAGCATCCCCTGCGTTCCTGCAACATGGATCCCATCCCTCTCATTTCTCTTTCCATGTCTGACCTTCAGATTCTAACATAAGTCGTGATGACTTTTGTGGGTTTTCCTTTTCCCCACCTGCCTCCTGTCCATACCGTTTTGTTTGGTTACAGCCACGTCTGGTGCCAGAATAGGCAACTTGTTTCTAACTCCAGTGAGGTGGAAACATTGCAGCAGATCTGTGCTTTAGTCTTTCTTTACTTTTAGTCCCCCCATGTGTCCTAATTATTTAGTGCAACTTGTTCAGCCAGTGTTTTTGAAGATGCCTGTGCTCTGGCAGGGAAGGTAAGATGATGCTGTCTTTTCTCTTTCCCCCCTTTTTTTTTTCTTTCTCTCTCTTGCTTTTTTAAATAGAGAAATAGGAGGTGTACAGCAGGACCATGCCATGTGCCTGGTCAACATGCAAACAGCACACAGATAAATACTTTGTTAATCAAAGTGCAGCCTGATCAGAGGGAGAGATGGAAAAGTTAACACCAAGGGCTGTTTGGGTGCTGCTCCGGGGCAGCGCCCGCGCATGATTACAAAATTAGTTGCTGTACTCTGCGATAAAGACTGAAGGCTGTGAAGGTCACTGTGCACAGATGAGCCTATTTGCCATCATATTGGGGACTTTGTTTTTTGGAAATAGGCTCTGTTATTTGTCTCACCAGCAGCAAGGCGTTACTTTATCAGTCAGAGATAAACCTTGCTGCGTTCCGTTAAAGGATTTTGAAATATATAATTTTCAATTGGCTGATACAGGGTAAATTGCCCCCATTCTCTCTGCCAATAACTTTAAGATTCACGAAGAATTTATCAGTACATTTAACACTTCCATTGAAACTATATTTCTGAGGTTATGGAAATGAGCTACAAATGAAAGTCACAACTCAAAAAGCAGGAAACATGCCTGTAAGCGAGGAAAAAGCTGTCACTGGCATTGTGAAGAAAGAGAGGTATAAATAGGGCATTGGGTTAGAAAGCAGGAAATCTGCGTGCTGTGGGTTTTACTTGGAATTTCTTCTGGTGACCCTAGATAAGATTGTTAACCCTTGTCTCTGCAGACAGTTGTATGTGCTCATTTATGGGCTCTGTTTCTGGCTTTTGGGATTGTCTGCATGACCTAACTGTTTGAAAGTGTAGCCACTCCATCAATCATGGGTGTGTGGTTTTCATGCTTAGGAAGGATCACTTTACCAAAGAGACTGGATTTCTCAATATTTCCTGTAGAGTATAATTCAGTCTTGTCCCCACACTGCATGGCCTGGGGAGAGGCGGTCTTGTGGAGAAGGGTCTGTCCTTACAAGCAGGAGAGGGTAGGGTGGGCGTCACAGATACAGTGACAATTCCTACTGTAGATGGACTTAATGCAACTGAAGACCAGTTTCATTCAGTGGAGAAGATAAAATAAATAGCATCAGTCAGGAGAGACTTTTTCTTCATGATAGACTCAAGAGCACCCTTCCATGTGAGCCGGTGCTGTGGGTGTCCATGTACGTTGGTCCTTGCTTGCAGCCTGCACACAACCGCAAGGGAAATGGTTCCAGGCTGTGTCCTGGGAGATGTAAAATTCCAGTTTCCAGAAAAGGGCAGGTTTCTGCCCAAAACACGCTATGGACTTTCAGCCTCATATCACCACTGCTGAGTGTGTAGCATATTGGCAGAAAGTGATCTGCTATTTGTCACGCCCTTCTACATAACTTTGTTCAAAGTGGGTATCTTGGGTTTTTTTTATGGGGTACATCAGGTATGGCGATAGGCTGGGGGGGAGCCATCGAGGTGGATAGTTGCAACGGGAAAGCCAAAAAGACAGGACAGATCATTACCACTAAATGAGGCACTGTGCAGCATCCCACCCACGATGAGATGTGGGGATGTGCATTACATCATGTCCACTGCAGCTGGAGATGCAGGTGTTGGAGCATTCTGGGGGTGTATATACCAGCGTGCTCCAGAGGAGATGCTGCCTCCCTTCCTGCCCACCACCATTAGGACTTGCTTTGGATTTTGTGGTGCTGCCCAGTTCCTGGAGATGACCCAGCACAGCTCTACCAGCTGGCTGGGGCAATGCAGCCGTGGAGAAAAGCCATCCCACCATGGCATTTAATGACTTAAAACCCATATTGGGACAAAACCAGTACTGTGAGAAGGGGGCCTAGCCTCTCTGATGCTTTCGGTTCCTGGGCTGATGGCTCCAGTGTGTATGTAAGTTAGGGGGTCATGTGGGTCTTTAATAAAATGACAAGTGGGTATGATAGTTCTGACTGTTACAAGTTTTAAATTTGGCCTAGGGAGTTATTTCAGGCTTGTGCAGTCTAAAATTGTCTCACAGCCTGAAATCACATCTCAAATAGAAATAATAACCTCCAATCTCTCCAATCCCTGCGTGCTGTATAATAAACAAATGGTGACTTCCCTGGAGGTGTCATCCCAGCAGCAGCACAACTGCTTCCTGGGAGCGCTGGTGTCCAGGAACACTTGTCTCTTGGATCAGATGCAGAATTCGGGATGTTTCCCACACAGTTCTGTAAAAGTTGGTAATAGTTTTTTTGTGGTTTGTTTTTTTTTTTTTTATCTTGGCTCAGTTCTCTGAAGGTTAAAAAAAAAACCAAAACCCCAAAACTGATGAAAACTTCATACCTGGGCAGGAGGGACTGATTAGCTCTTGATGCTAAATCTGAATCCTTCAGAAGAATCCATGAAGGATTCCCCATGTTTCTTGTTCTTTGATCTCCCTTGTCCCCGTGCACCATCTCGCTGTGAATCCTGGTGCTTTCATAGGGAGATTCCTAGTGCCAAGCCTTTGAGCTGGTGACTCAGTGCAGGGAGTGACTTTTCTGCCTTTGACTACCACTTAAACCCCCAAAGCTGAGCATATTTGGAAAAGATATTGCACTGCTTGCAAGGCCCTTTGCAGAAGCTGTAACCAAAATCGGTGGGGGCAGAGCAGTCGCACCCCCTTGTAAGCAGAAAGCAGAATTCATCCCCTCTCCGGGGCGTGCAGACGTTTGCTGTGTGGGCTGTGCTGCAGCGTGGCTCTTCTCTTCGTACAGGTTGTTTTGTTTCCTGTGGTGTCTGTAGCTGGTGAGGCAGTTCCACGAACCTCCTGTTTCTCCCAGGGCTGTTTGCATGGCAGGTGTTTGCTGTGATAAAATATTGACGGGGAGGAGGAAGGAAGGCTTCGTTCTCTGTCTGTCCCTATCTCATTATTTTTCAGGTGGGAGGTACAAAAAGGGCCACATCTTGATTTTAAAATCAGCCAAGGTCAAGATAGAGAATCTGGAGAATTTCTGTAATTTGAATATAACTGGTGCAGCTTGGGATAACTCTGTTAAAATCCCTGCCTTTGCTAGAAGGGGGTCTGTTTGGGTACAAATAGAGTAGCAGGGCAGAAGATGTAGCGGGCAGGGAGGTATCCCGGGATGCGTGTTGGGCGTACGGCAGTGTGTGCCGCTGTGCTTGATGTCCCAGCAGCAGAGGGAGCTGGACCCGTCCTGTGCTGCCCCACCAGTGCTGCTGGTCTTCAAACCCCCCAAAATGTTCCTTCTTATATTGTCTTTGTTGATGTCATCAAACCGTAAGAAAAACTGAAAAAGCATCATGAAAACCTCTGAACTCCTTGATGAGCAGAGCTGCCCACTGACCTCTGGACTGCTGGATCCTTCCAGTGCAGGATGAGACCCCCAATGCAGTCCCTGCCTGTAGCATGCAGTGGCCAGAGGCTGAGCCCCGAGCCTTGCCTGGGAGCCTGCCCGGGAGAGAAGGGCTGGCAGTTGTGTGGGTGTCAGCCTGTCGCCCGTCTGGCAGCTGGGCTGGGTGAGGGAGCTGGGTTGCACCCCTGTGGGACAGGCTCCCTGCAAGCCTGGGGTGCAGCAGGAGTAAGATAAATGGGCAAGAGGAGCAGGCAGCACTGAGGAGGAAAGGTGGTAAAGGGAGACTTGGGGGGCTGTGACAACAACCTGCATTTACTTTCATTTGAGACTTCTGCCCAGCCCTCTCCTGTTTTGGTGTAAAGATGGAGCATAGTGTGTGTAAGGTGATTTTGTATTTAGCAGAGATGCTGAGTATTTAATACAAGCCTGTAACCTGCAAGCAAGAGAGCTTCTCCCCTGATGTTGTAGGTGGCAGGTTGGGAAAGCAGGATCTCGCTCCATCACATTTCTCTTTTTCTTCCTGCAAAGGAGTATGTTGGGTGCTCCTTCCCCCTTCCCAAAGAAGAAGAAACCCTGGTGCCTCTGGGCCAGCTGCTTTGGGGGGTATTGAGCAACATCCGTGTGACCATGGCGAAATCAGGAACAAAGGGGAGAAAACCAGATAAGACAAGTATGGGTATGGAGGCGCTCTGGCAGGGAAGGAGGAATCCTGCTGCAATGAATACAAGATTGAATGGGTTTTGAGGAGAGCTGTAGAAGGGAATCACTCGGTTGCACACATCAGGGTGGCCTCCAGTGAGACCAGTAAAGCTCACTGGGTGGCTGTACCTGCTCAGGTGAGCCATGTGGTGCAAGCTACCCACACAGTGCAGAGCTTGGAGCCGTAGGTTGTCCTTCAGTAATTTTTTTTTTTTTTTTTAATACGGAAACTGAAAAAAAACCTCCTTTTGTCTTAATTGAAACAAAAACAGGAGATGAGTGCCCCAGAAACTTCACTTTGCACAAGCTTTAAGTGGCTGTGGTTTTTGTTTCTAGCTAGCTATAACTATCTGATGAACCGTTTCTGCTGGTTTTTTCTTTTCTATTTTTTTCTTTTTCTATTCTCCCTGCATGAAGGAAGACACAAATTTTTCTGGCCAGTTTGTAATTCAGCTGTTCCCAGCTCTTGTTGTTGATGGCTGTGCTTGTGCTTGGTGTGAGCAAGTGTGCTCCGAATCCATGCACACGTGCCAGGTCTGAATGTGACCTCCAGTGAGGATATTAAATGACTCTAAAAGCCTTTCTGCAGTAGTGTGTGTGTAACACACCACGGGTTTGGCATTAGTATTGACTGATGACTGTAGCGCTAGCTGCAGGATGAGGATTGCAGGTGGTTGTGCCCGATCAGCTGGGCTGGGTTTTCCGAGTGCCTGTGGGAGTGAAGTAGCTCCTGTATGGGCATAAGGTACTGTCCAGTCTTCTGCTAAGAGTTAAATATCTGCTGACAGTTAAATATAAGCATTCAATCAGTCTTAATACTGAGGAGAGAACTACCTCTGCTCAATTCAAAGGGACAAACCTGTAACTGATACACAGGATTGGGTTTTATTCTTGGTCATTACAGTGAACACTTCTGCTTTGTACATTTTTTTCCTCATTTCTGTGTACCTTTGGACTTGCTGTTCCTGTTCACCGTTGCTCATGTGCTGTGCTGCCCAGAGACTGCTAACACCCAGCAAGAGAGATTGGCACAACTGATTCACCAGCGTTGTTTCAGCCATTTGCCGTTTCAGGCAGTATGTGTTGCTAATTTTCGTCATTATCCAGACATCTTGGCTCCTGCTGTGGGGTGTTTTTGAGCTTTTTTTGAAGCTTCACAACACAATGGTTATTTCCAAAGGAAAGGTGTCGAACTAATTGGTCTGACCAGCTGCAGCACACCCTACAGCGCAGGATTACTTGAAACTAGAACGATGTGGCTGCTTGACTAAGTTGGCATGTGGGTATTGAGAGTAAATCCTAGAGCAGAGAAGAAGATGAAATTCAAGATCTGCTGTAGTTGGAAAACGGGAGCTACATGGTATCTTCAGTATTCTGCTATTAAATGGTGGTAACAAGGTGATGCTCTTCACTGGAAGAAAAGGAAATGCAACAAGCATTTACCTTGTTGCAAGCATCGATCTTGTTGAAAAACAGGTTTAGCAGCTTTTGCTGATTCAGGGAAGAGATATTCTAGCTGGGGTTGTCCTTCCAAGACAACTTTGTTCTCTGCAGCCTTGCACTTAAGTAGCAGTACCAAACTACCAGTATAATAAAACATGGATTAAAAATGCGTAAATCCTGTTTAAACTTTTGACTTCGGTATTGCCAGCAACTGGTGGAGCGTTGATTCTTAGTTTAATACTTCTAAGACTTGGTTGTGGTTTTTCCATTGGCCTTATTCTGGTGAGGATATGCTTAGTGTTAGTCATTACTCGTGGCTGGCATTGAAGTAGGCTCAGAGAAAAGGTGCTTGTTGGTTTGTTGGTAGAGCTGCTCATATCGTGCTTCCACTCCATCTCTCTTTCAATCAGCGTGCCTCGCTGGAGCAGGGCCAGGGAGCCCACCTCTGTGGTGAGCGCACAGCGCAGGGACGTCTCCATCCTACCCTCCCGTTCAAGGCCAGGTACACCCTGGGGGGCAGCTCATTCTGCTGACTCAGTTTGCTCTCGCCCTAAGAGATGCCAGCTCCTGCCATCATTGGCATCTCTTTACAAAGAAATGTATCTACATGTTATCAGATAAAGGGGAGAACATTTCTGATAAAGATATGAAGACAAAGTCCTTAGATAAGATTCTCTTGAATTATGAGGCCTCTCTGAAAATAGCTTATTCTTAAAGGTTTTCATCACCGTTCTCGTGTGATACAAGACAAAGTCTTGTGCGTCAGACCAGTAGCAGATGTCAATTGAAGGACATGCCGTGTTACAGTCAGTTCGTGTGCCAGGAGAACGGGCCAAGTTTGTGATTGTGAATGAGGTTCCTCTGCGACTGATTCTTCTGTCTCTTCACAAATTGGGTGTTGATGCCATTACATGTTACTGAATGTGTTTGCCTGGAAGTATTGTTTAAGGAGTAGTTTTGTGTGACTGAATTCCAACCTGTTGGATGTTTGCAAACAGTTTGGTGTGGTTATTTATTGGTTTTCATGTGACTGGTGTGCAGCTGAGTAAACGAATGCTCATTCTTTAGAGTGTTTGCAAGAAGCAGCTTGGAGCCAGCTTGAGTGAACATCCTCAAGCATTGCTCTGCATCCTGACAGCTGTCCTGAACTACATCAGGCAGGGTGAAAGCAAAGTCACTTCCTGGAAAGGTGAGAGAAAAAAATAGGCGTGTCATTAATAAGTCTTGTTGGAAATTATATCTGGTTTTATTTTAACTTTATTTTAAGGATCCTGACACAGCTTATCGCTTCTGTAGCCTTTGCTGGCCTCTCCTGGGGATGGATGCCTGCTGTGGTCAGAGGTGTGTTGCTGCTGGGTGCCCGCCTTCCAACCTGGGATGTTGGGGTCAGCACTGATAGCCACAGCGGGTCCGACTTGGTGCGTAGTAGCAGTTGAGTACCAGCCCCAGGAGCAGTGACTGCATGTGCTGGCCCCATGAAGCTTCTCTTAATGGAAATGCTATTTATTACAGAAAAAAAAAAACATATTAAAGAAATTTAGCAGTAATGAGGTCATCACCCATCTTTATCTTGCTTTCCAAATATTTGGCCATCTCCTACTTCTGGTAGGTCCCATCTTCTTTGCAGTTGCTGAGATCCGTGTCTGGCTGACACAGCTCTGATCCCTTCACTCACAGACGACTTGTCCTTCTGGCCTCAGGAGCTGGGTCTGGATAAAAGCTACCTGTGCTGGCCCTTCCCCTGTTCCTGGGACAGAGGCACATCTTAATTTCCTATAGCCTGCTGGGGTATTCAGGTGTTAGCCCTAACAGGAGCTCAGTGCCCCTTCAGCTTAGGATGCAGAAACACGTTGTTGCCTTGCAGTTAATTTCTTACGTGCTCTCTCTTGAGGCTGGAAGGATGCACCCTGCAAGAGGGACTGGGGTGGCAGCACCCTCATTGTTTTGGCCACTGCACACACACAACACTTGAAGTCATCACTTGCAGATCGTTATCCTGCAGTTCTATCGTGTCCTGTAACCACCACTTTCCTCTTCTGATAGCGATTGCAAGAGCACGAGCCAAATGCAAGATCTGATGGTGAAGGGCTGTGAATTCCCAAACAGAGAGGATTTGAGGGCTTAAAGACAATTAGCTTTTATGCTTTTGTGTATGGCACGTGGCTCTGGAGCAGCATGAGGCTTGAAGGGCAGTGGCCTCCCCAGCTGGGCAGCATTTCGATGTTGATTTAAGCCTTTCCATAAGGCATGAGGTGTTTGCAGTGATACTGTTAATTTAGCAGACCTTCAGAGTGACTGCTGCCCTGTGATCCATATTAGTATAACTTCATACCCTCGGGCAGGCAGATCACCAGCCACACCAGGGAGTTTTAGTGGAAGTACGGTATCCGTGTCTAAACAGAGACGAATGAAACGATGCAAAACCCACGCGAAGGGAAGCCAAACGCCGATGAGTGCGCTGGGCGTCTCTCCAGGGCTGTGTTTCAGGTGAGCTCGTGGCACAGCCGGCTGGCGGGGACATGGCCAGCACTAGATGAGATGAGCAGGGCTCTGTCTTGGTTAGCAAAGACAACAAAGAGCAGATGTATTACTTATTTATGTAGCCTGGATCCCGGTATGATGGAGTGCAGCACAAAAGCTAAGATGACAGTAATTAGAACGGATCTGCACTCAGTGACCCAGAGAAAAGTGAAAACCCAGGAAGATAATCATGAGTGAAAGAGGCAACACAAAACAGAAAATGGTGACGGTTACAATTTGAATGAGAAAAGGAGCTCCTAAAGCAAACTAGCTCCTGGAAATCCCATTAAAGCTGACAAATATCCAGCTCCAGGATTCGGGAGGTATCACAGTGAACATCTGTTCAGGTAAATAACAAGGACGAATCCAGTTGCCGTTTGAAAATGCTGCCTGCTCCTCTGTTTAAGGTGAGTCTGTTAATATAGGCCGCCTGTTAAAATCGCTCACTATCATTACATTGCTAACAATTATCATATTCTCTGTGGCTGGGGATTATTCAACACCTGGCTCCCGGCGTTAACTGCAGCATGGCACCACAACCGCTCCTGCAACAGCAGCTCTGAGGATAACCCACGTTCTTGGCTTTAAGGATGATAGATTACTGAGGAGTAGTTGTGTTTATGAGCCCTCTAAAATGGGCGAGATTTCAGTAAATTCAAGTCTGGATTCTGTTCTAATTTGCTAACTGCTCCATCTGCCTATTTCTGATCGGGTTTTAAATCCAAACAAATTTTGGTCCTCTGATGCTTCTTGAAACTGTTTTGGGTTTGTTTGTTTTTAACAAGGAGGCCCAGCTCGTGAGCTGAAAAAGACCTCAAAGGCCCCGTCTGAAGGCAGATTTGATTGCACTCAGTTGAGTGGAAGGACTGATTCAGCATCTCCATTTTGTAGGCATCCAGCACAAATAATTTATAGCCATAAAAATAACCCAGAGAAGGAGCTCTGCTCATCCAGGAGAGCTGGGAGGGTTGGGCTGGCTTTGGACCTGGCAGTCCTGTTGACTCTGTGAGGTCTGGTTGGCTTTGACTTTTGTGAAGGTAACTGGAGGTGGATCAGACTCCTAACTCCTCCGGGGACACGTGGGATCTTGTATGCCTTTGGAGGACAGGCTTGCAGCCTTGCCTCTTGCATCCCTGGTGATGTACCAAGTGGCACTGTCTTGGCTGCTTTGGTACAAGAAAATAATGACAATTTGGTTTGAGTTGCCTCTCAGCCAGAGAACAAAGCTGTGTCATGAGTGCCTGGCTGTAACTGGACAGGGAGAAGATTGCAGGCTGATCTGTGTGCGCAGGGGGCGGCAGTTATTCAGGGCTGGGTTGGATGCTTTTCCAGGGCTTTATTCATGTGTGAGGCCCATTCATGTGTAAAGGAAAACAGCATTGCACTGGAAGCACCGTGCACGAATCGAACACCCCAATGCAGCCGTCCCTTTGCCTCTGCTCGCTGGAGCCATCTTCTGAGCGATAGCTCCGGTGGTCCTGCTCTCACTGGCACACTGAAAAGCAGCAGCTTTTTTCCTCAAAATGTCTGCAGTTCTTGCAGGGGTGGGGGTATTCCTCAGCCTGGGAAATGAGAGGAAGGTTCCAAGCTGTGGTGGATGCTTCTTCCAGCAGTTGGCATGGACTGGACATGGCCACAGTGAGACAGAGCAGGACCAGGAGATGGGCTTGGGCCAGGCACCAAAACCAACATCATCTGTTTGGAAAGGACCACAGTGGAAAGAAAATCAAGCAACTCTGGTGTGCTCTGGGAAGCCATGAGTGTTCGTAGGGATTTCCTGGGGATTTGAGGACAAGTTTTAGTTCAGGGGTCAGTCTGGTTGTTTTTTGACAGCCAGAGGTGAAGTGAACTGTTCAGCCCTGTCACCCCAAATGAATGGGGGTGGCAGCAGCTCCATAGTGAACCTTGGCTCATGCTGGATATGAGCCCCTTGGCACCAGGACTAATGATGGAGAAAATTAAGTAGGAAGTCCCTCTCTGAAGATGTCGCACATCTTGTAGAGCATCTGCTGAGAACCAGGGCTCTGCAGGCCACCATAGCCCAAGGCTGAGGCATACCTCCACCCCTGTGGGAATCGCAAACATTTTGGGGACAAAAGCTGCTGCTTTTCAGGGTGCTGGTGAGAGCAGGACCACTCAAGCGATCACTCAGAAGTTGGCTCCTGCTTAATTTTCTCCATCATTAGTCCTGGTGCTGAGGGGTTCATATGGCCATCCTTGATGGCCCCAGCATCCCTGGCATGGTGACACACCATGGGATCCCTGGGAGAGCTCTGGTGCAGCCTGTCTTGGCTGTGATGAGCAATCCAACAGCAATGGCCATGGAGCTCAACCAACTGGGACGAGAGACAGCGTTAGGAATAACTGAGCTGAGGGGTTGTAGCCTCTTATCCAAAGGCCCACAGCGTGTGTACGTGTTAAGAAAGAGAGATGGCAGGAAGAACCAGTTAAACAGCGAAGGCTCTTGCCTGGGTTGGGGTGTTTTGGCTGGAGCATGGTGTGCGGAAACCAACTCAGAGTGAGCAAGGAGTGATCACTTTGATCTCCGGAGCAGAGTGGGCTGCATTTTCAGGACCTGATGCCGTCCTTGTGCAGGAAGAGCGTGCCTGCCATCCTCCATGGGGATTTCTGCCTCCAACAAGACTTCAGGATTTCTCTTGGTTTTAGTTGCTCACCAAAGGCAGTGGGTGCAGCGGGACAAACCTGCAGGAAGGGAGACTTGGAAGAGATCCTACTTCTTTTCTATTGTTTTATGCTAGTAGTAGGAACATTTTATTATGATTTTTAAATGTAAAGAGTGCTAAATGTTTCAGAAGTGCCAGACCTGGAATGGGACCCAGCACACGTGGAGAACAAAGCATGTCGGTGAGTCCCTTGTCTCCAGGCTGGCTGACAACCCTCTGTTCTCGCTAATTTTTGATGTCATCAATCACAAGTACCAAGACAGCAGCCTCACAGTGCCCTGTGTACTCCACGGAGCTCCTTGAGTGACCTATTAGTGCTTTCAGTTAATTCTGGTGACATATTTATAGCAGGAGATCTACAGCACCGATTTCCTACAAGACACATCACAGTTTGACATCAGATTAAGTTATAGAGTACCTTTCCCTGGCTGGATCAATGGGTAGAGTAAAATGAAGCCTCGTCTACATGCAGATGAGGAAGATTAGATTTAAATTGGCAAATGTCAGTAATGGCTGTTTTTCCCACCAAGGGAAGAATAGGCAGGGAAAAATTTCCATCATTAATAATTGAAGTTTATAAAGGGGGAGAAAAAATGGATGTATCATATACCACTCCTGCAGATAACAGGGCTTTGCTTTTGCTGATAATTCTGTCTGGCAGACAAGTGCTAAAAAATTATTATGATTATCACTGGGTTTCTGAATCTGTTATGAATCTTCTGCATTCGTGGAATATTTTAACAAATGCCCTTTTGTAGCAGAGCTGAAAATACTATTGGTAGCACAAAAAAGTCCACAGAAAAATATGGACAAAATAGTTGGAAATGAGAGTTGGTATAATTTTGCCAAAATAAGAACAACAAATTCTGGTGTGGACTTTGTAAAGCAGGGTGGCTGGAGTGGGTGGCCATTCCCTCACCAGCGCCCAGCACGGTGGATGCAGGAGGGCACCGGCAAGCTCTCCTTCACTGATGCCGCACGAGAACGCTTTGGGCTCGCAGCGGGTGACAGTGGTGGTGCTCCGAGGGGCCGAAGCTGCCCAGGGGATAGCAGAGGACCTCCAGAAGCCATTAGAAAGGAGCTTTTTAAAGCTATTTGCAATACAACATGTGAAATGCAAAAGCTGTGTTTCTACAGGCTTGAGAAAGAGTTTTCTGTTCTTTTTTTGTATTTTCAGGGAAGGCTCCCGGTGGTGGCACTGGCTTTACATGTGCAAGCCATACCTGCCAGGCTTGCTGGCAGGGAACCACTTTCCCATCGTATGTCCAGAAAACGTTTTGGTTGCTCTTCGTTGCTGCTACTCTTTACGCTGCCAATAATTTCTCCAGGCTGCAGAGCACTAGAGGTCGTGGTGCTCTGCAGTGAAGTTCTGTGCTGCATGCTTGCTCGGCATCCGAGAGCCTTAATCCCAGCAAGCATTCAAACAACAACAGCTCGTGTAAATTAAGCAGGAAATAATACATGAGAAGAAGTGAGCATGAATTTCTAATTAACTAAATTTGCAACTGCTACACACAAGTTAAAGGGCATGTGATTTATCACCTGTCAGTAAAAATATTGGTTATAGCTCGTGCTTTCAGTAATATAGCGTGTGCGTAGCTCAGCTGTGGAGTTAAAGGGCATCTGATTTATCACCTGACACCAGCCATCCTGGTTAGAGCCATCACAGCTGGGATGTCAGAGACATCACGTCCCTCTTTTCACCAAATAACTATTTGCTTGGTTATTCCTCCAGCAGAGAGATGTATGAAGGACTTTGTTTCAGTAAATACATAAAGGAAGGTTATAGTAAGAGCTGCTCTTCCACAGTTGAGAGGGAGGTCTGGAGCACAGGAGAGCAGCCAGTTTGGCCAGCGCAGGATGAGGCATGATGAGCCTGGTGGTTCCTCAAGTATGTTGGTGGGTGGGAGCCCTTCTCTTTGTGTTACAGGGCTTCGTGTCTGATGTTGGCCAAAAGTGCCACACTGGCCTCCCTTTTCATGTTTGCAGTCCACAGCCTTTGCCTGAGCATTTAATCTGCAGTAGTGTTGAGGCCCTGACAGGGCTCAGTGGTAGTTAGTCAGATCCACAAATGGTCATGGATGCACAGTTGACTTAACCCCTCTTCTTAGTGCCTGGAGGTTTAAGTGGGTACACTGAGACCAGACTTCAGGAAACCACTTTAATTCCAGGCTCTTTCCTAGATATTGGGAACTCTGTGCTTGTTGTCCTCAGTGGAGCTTAAGCTTTTAGTACTTATGAAAACTAGATCCTTCTTATTACTTGCAAAAAGATGAGCACAAGCTGTACGTTGTAGCGTGGATAAAACTGGCCCATTCCCTGCTGGATACCAGTGTCATTGGTTTTAATGTGGAAAGTTCAGTGCAATTTAATCATGACCAAATCAGCCCAGTTATCTCCATATGTCAGATGCTGCTTTCCAGGGGGCCATGTAGAAATCTGTGGGAGCTGAGTGTTCGTTGTACATGGAAAGATTGGCCAAACTGAATTCCACCCTTTGGTATCAAAAGATACATGCAATTGTCACTCCGTATTTTTGTGTCCCTGTTCTCTTTTGTGACCTCGTAGACTCAAGGAAAGTTTTGAGTTTTACATGCCTTTCTTGAGTCTTAGATGCTCTCTGAGAAAAAGCAGCTGTTGCTAAAAACGGAGTAGATGAGTTTCTGCTCTTCCTTGTGAGCCCACACTGAAGCAGTGGTCCTGCCAGGCATGGGAGCTGTGCAGCTGGAGAGGGCTGGCTGTGAAACACTTCTTCCTAGCTCCTTGTGACCTTAAATGGTCACAGGACCCTTTGGGTAACCCATCACCTTCCTGGATTCGGTGTGATCTGCCACAGCTTCTCAGTCAGGTTTAGTGATTAGTGCTATGAAAGCGCAGTTCGAGGGGTGTGAGAAATGATACCAACACAGTTCATACAGTTTGGGTCCACCGGAACGTAAACCTGTTGTATCTGGATCATTTTAAGCTTGATTTGCCATTAAATGTTAAGATAGATTGGGGTGGTGTGTGTGTGTGATATGACAGTATTTGGAGTATCTAGTGTAAAATATTGAAAACTACTTACCTATAAATGTTTACGTGTGTAGTCGTTGCTGGTGGCTGTATCAACTAGAGGATCAGTAAGAAAGCTCTATGGACCACAAAAACCTCATTACATAATGTCTGGAAATACAAGACATATATGAGTTCAAGTAAGAGATACAGTAAATCATGAGGCTCTTGAGGATGGAGGAAACTCTTTTAAGTGGGCTTTAATTACCAAGCTTGAAAAATCTCCTAACCCAATGCTGAGTAGAAATCGGTGCTGACTGGAAGGGTTGGGTACTGAAGCTGATGTTTTCAGCTGAATCAGTTCCTGGATGAGGCCTCCAAAAAGCCCTCGGATGATGAGCAGAAGCTCAGGGTGGTGGGAAGCTGCGTTCCTCACCTCACTGCTCCCCATCCTGCGGCCGCACCGAAAGGTCCCGCAGAGGGCAGGGAGGGAAGCCCTGCCTCCCTCCATCCAGCTCATCGACCTGCTCTACCCCTGGGCTTTCCAATGCAGTCTTGCCCTGCTAGTTCCACTTTTTTTCATATGGGTATCTGGTTTTGGTCCTCGTGCTCCCCAGGACCCACATGTCAAGATTTAGTTACTATGGGGTGGGTTTTTTAAAATTTATAGCCTTCCTCTTTCTTTGTGTTCCTCTCCCAAGTGTTTTGCAAATCTGGGCAATTATTAGGGCAATCAAAGTGCCCTACTAGCAAGGGAAATATTCCATCAGCTTTGTATCTTTTCTACATAAAAATGAAAGTCTGGTGAGGCCTTTCACATAGCCGGGGTCTCGGCAGAGGTGAAAGAATGAAAAATGGACAATGCGATAGCATTTTGTTGCTACCTCAGCTAAAGGATGGAAGGAATCAAGGCAACGTGTTTATTTGACAGGGAGTACTTTGTGTATTTGTGTAATCTGTTGATCTGAAAATTAAATCACTTTCTTCTTCATCTTCCGTGCCATTGATCTTGGAGTCATTAGTGAAGGTACAAGCCATCACGGTGACATGTCCCCCTGCCTCGCATAACCCTCACAGAGGAGAACATGCATCAGCAGATGCTTTTATTTGCATGAGTCAGATATAGGTTGTGCTTGTCCCCAGACCCTATTAACTGTAAGGGAAAAAAAGAGAGGAGCTGGAAGACTTACAAATTCTGTTTATTTTCTCTAATAGTTCCTTTTTCCATTGTTTTTTGCAGCTGATGCCCATGCAGTGGGGTTTGCTCGGCTGCCCATGAGCTGGGTTTTGTGGCTCCAGGCAGTTGGGTACATGTGGCTCTGAAGAGCTGGTGGAAGTGGGGCTGCAGTGGGGTGCAGGAGGCTGCCCATGCAGAGCAGCACCTGCCTGGCCCCTGTGCTCCCGGTTCCCTGACCCCGCACGAGCGGTGCTTGTACAGCAGAGAGGAGCTGGGGGCTCAGTGCTTGTGTGTGTACGCATATATGGTGTTATATATATATATATACACACACACATAGTATATAGTACCCAGTGTGCGTGTGTGAATTTGCATGTGTGTGTGTATGTGTGCACGTATAACTTCTGCAATATTTTAGCTGTGGTCAGCCTCACTTACTGTGTTTTCTAATTGTGGAAACACAATACATATGTGCTTTAGAGATGCAGGGAAAAATGAAAATCTGAGAAAGTCCACTGGAAGACTTAAACTGATTTATTTAAACATTTGCTCTGTAAACAGAATTTGAGGCAACCTTGTATTTTTAGGTAGAAGCAATACTTTTTTTTAACCGTATCTCCCAGCTACCTGTGTGTTTCCTGACATCCCTTCTGACCACACCTGGGGATCACAGCCCCCGTGCGTACACCTGCAGGGATGGTGCTACCGAAACACCCCGCAAGCAGCCCTGAGCACTGGGGCTGCGCCTGGAGCCCTCTGCACTTCTCTCCACACAGGTACCTCCATCGCCTCAGAGAAAGCACGAGCTGTAGAAAAGTGAGATGTAATGCTGGATGATAAGCTACCAGCTGAGAAGGACGTGATTTTGGACAAAGCGTCCCAGCCTTGCTGTCCACTGTGGCAGGAGTGGCCGTGGGTGCCATGCCACCACCCTCTCCTGGGGCTGGCACCCTCTCCCAGTGAGTCCGCTCTCAGCTTTCCACAGAGGAGCTTTTCTGCTGCTAAAGCTGTTATTTAAAACCCTCTTCCACTGTGAGCGGTCCCTTAAAACCCCCTGTTGTGCTATTTGTTTATGAGTGCTTTTGGGATGAAGGCAGCATGATACCTAAGCATGGCCAGGGAGTGATGTGCCATAGAGGGGAGCGGATAAGAGGAAGGGTAGGTATTGAAAACATTGGGCGAAATAACACAGCACATGGTATTTAGGATTGAATCTTTCAGCCTCCTTTCAGTTGTTTTATCGCATTTAATCGCTATGCTGCGTGGACAGACCCAGTACCAAAAAGCGTGGTCTTGCTCCCCTCCATGCCTGCAGCACTGTCTCTCCTACACCATCACCCTCCTCCTGAACTCCCAGCTGGTTTTTCTCTGTTGAGCAAGGTGCCAGGCAGCCGGGGGCAGGTGCCAAAAAATCAGCCCCGTGCGCCTCCCAGTGCAGAGCATTGCCATGGGAAGCAGGGCTGGCAGCGAGCACACCCACGCTGTGGGCACCCCACGCTGTGGGCATAGGGCTTGGTGTCTCCCACCGCTGGGAGGGATAACGAGAAGGGAAGGTGAAAGAAACAATAATATTTTTACACTTACTGTAACTCAGATTCAGTTTCATATTTCATTAATTATTGTTTTGTCATGTTAGGAGCCTGGGGAGGAAAATATTAATCACAGGTTTTGCTGAGTGCTGTTTCAGTAAGTAAATTAATTTCAGACGGGAAACTTGTTTGTGTGGATATTTGGCTCCTTCCCGCTGTCGGCAGGCGAGCCCACCGTGCTTCCCGGCACCCCACCGAGCCCCGGGCCATCCCCCGCCCGCCAGGCTTTTTGGCACATTTTGGTTGCAGCATTTGCCTTCACCGCAGCGAGCAGAGCTTGCAGGTCCCATTGGGTTTTCTGTTGCTTGTTTTGGTTTTCTTTGTGTTCTTTAATAACTTCTGGCAAGAGCCAAGGCAGAGTGATGCCTTTTGTGGCTGGGGCAGGAGGCAGTGGAGGTGGTAGCAGCCCTGGGATGCTGCAAAGATCCAAACTGGCCTGGGCAAAACTTTTCTGGCCTGTGCCACAGCTGTGCGAGAGGAACCTAATAGCAGGCAGGAAAGAGCACGGACCCATTGCTCCTATCCCCTCTCTCCATCCTCTCAGTCCCAAATCACCCCTCTCCATCAGCCAGCTGTATCCCACAGCCCTCCCCAGGCAGAGGGCTGCACCAGGGCCACTTCCTTCTGTGCACTGTCATCTTCCTTTGCCAGCTCCTGGCACTGGGGAAGTTCCAATGACATGTTTCCATCTTTTTTTTTTTTTTTTTTTTAATAAATCAAAACCAGCATTTCTTTGAGCCCTGGGGTAGGTCTGATTCTCAGAGCCCTGAGGTAGATCTGATTAATGGCACGCAGCATGCTCCCCCCTCTCCCCTACCCTGTGCCCCAGGATTATTCCCATCTTGTTTTAAAAGCAAGTAAGGAGCTGTGTTGGCTGTACATGGATCAGAGCAGTTACATCTCAGCTACTCAAAGCAAACCTCCAAGATGCTTATTTTGGGAGAGGGCTCTGCATCCTTTCTCACTTCTGGAGTCTGTGACCCCAGACAAAAATAAATACCATCTAACTGTTCCTGCTCTGAGTTATTTCTGACAGCATCGCCAAGTAACTGAATTTCAGAGGGCTGTGAGTGTGTGTGTATGTGTATATAAAACAGTAGATCTCAGTAAGATAATCAATTATATGCAAGAGGAAACCAGAACTTTTTCCATTCATTTTATCAGATATTGTGGTCAGTCAAGGCAATTCAAAGCAACTCGGAACCCTATTACATTCATTCGTGCTATAATCACTCCATCTCTGTTTACCATATTCAGTTAAAGTGGCTTGTTTGCTACATCCGCCTTGCTGCCAAAATAACCTCATTTACTCTTGCAAACGGCTTCTGTTGCTGCTGCTGTAGTGTTCCTGCATTGCAAATATATTCTTGGCCGCAGCACTGAGGTTTGGATATATTGTTCTTTGAATCCTGCCGTGGAGTTGATTGGTTGGCATTCTCATTCACTTTCAAATACCATTTGAATGACAGGAGGTTGGTTTTGGTTTGGTTTTTTTTGGAAACATGGGCTTTGCTTTCACCTGCTGTGGAGCTGAACAGTCTCTGAGCTTGGGGCTGCTTCGTTGGGATGTTGGTGCTTTGTTGTTTTTTTGTGGTTGCCTTTGTTTTTGTTGTTTTTTGCAAATTTAATCTTCAAACAGAAGAGTCTGTTAAAAATACTCAAGTCACTGCTTAATGGAAAGTTGGACCCAGAGTTGGCAGGAGTCTGCTATGACTGCAGCAGCGTATGCAACCATTAATAACCAGGAACCAGCAAGCAGCCTCGGCTCTGTGGAGCTCTGTCGTTCAGCTCATTTCCTCCTGCCCCTTGGTTTTGCTGTTGTCACATGCCTGAAGCCCTGCTGCGATGGCTCAGTTTGGCGCAAGGTGTTGGGGTGATGCTGAAAGAGCTGTCCCGTTTGGGGAGATGGGGAAGAGGGGAAAGAAACCTGGTCAAAATGGCCAAAATCTGGTTTTTTGCCTTGCATTCTCCGAATCTCTTTGCTATGGCTCAGGCCTTGCTCCTCACCCTGGCAGGTTGCATGAGCCTGGCCAAGCATTGCCCAGCCCTGTGGCCATCAACGCCAGTGCTGGATGCGTCTAGGGAGGGAGCAGCAGTCAAGGACCCTCTCCCTGGGTCCCTTGACCTTGGTGTTAGTGGTGTGGGGAGGTCTGTCCTGTCCCACAGGCTGTGGGGCAGCAGTGGAACTGGTGTTTTGGCACACAGCTTTGGCGGTGTTGTGATCTGTGCCATCCCTTTTGAAGGAAAATGTTTCTGCTGCTGGTTACTTCATTGGTGGTGGATGATGCTAAGACAAAAGGATGAGGCGATACACCCAGATTTTCTGCTCATCTTTTGTGTGTTGTTGGTGAAACCACAATTGCCTTGTCCACACTACGAAAACCATATGGATGCAGAGCAGCTCCCTGGTCCCTGAGGACAGTGTGTGGCTCCCTTGCCTGGGCTCAGCTCACCTGGGGTGGGTGGAGCAGCCAGTGTGGAGCACCAGGAGGCTGGACCTTGCAGTGGGATTTCACGTCTCCTTGCTGGGCACCTGGATTTCTTCCCCTCCCTCCTAGCCGGGCTTTGCCCCTCTGGTTGAGGCAGTTGAGGTGCACCATGGCTTGGTGGAAAGGAAGAGCTTTGTCTCCTTGAAGCTCAGGAAACAGCTGTGGAAACAAAGCCCCCAAAACAACCCAAAGCAGGGATGGGTTTCTAGTGCTTATGAGTTTTTTATGTTTCTTGGCTCAGAATGTGATTTTATTGCCCTGAAATGAACCAGCTTGAAAAGATTGGGGGGGTTTTTTTGGTTGTTTAGGTGGGGGGAGTGAAACTTCTCATAGGTACAAATCTAAAGCCAGAGGTGAATTTGTCCCCTTTTGTTTTCCTATAGGTATTCTGCTTTGAGATACATATTTTTGTATTATTTTTTTTTTTTAGCCGGGCGTTCTGTGAAATTCTGCTTTCAGTGATCAAAGCCTTGATTTGTTTCACTATCACTTGTGCCTCTGACCCCGCCCCAAGTGGGAGCTGCATCTGCATTATGAAACTTGTTATTTGAAGATATGAAACTGAAATGGCAGGACACAGTTTTGTTTGCAGAGGGTTCCTCCTTCCAGCAGGAACGCGTGCTTCGCTCCTCACAGGAGCATCACAAAACGTCTCATTGCTGTGCTGGAGATAAGTGTGATTATTTTGGGGAAACCGATAGTTTCTAAATAAGCCCTTTTCGGGCAAGATTAGAGCAGTTTTTCCCCACGTGCTGGGGGTCTGGGCCAGCACCTGCTGCCGCACTTTCCCAGGGGAGCACGGGAACAGCCGCTATGCTGGGAACTCGCACCCCTGCATCGAGCGGTTTGCCAAAATTAATGATTTTGGATGTTGTCATCAGGTCTCTTCCACCACCTTTTTTGACAAAACAGGGTCTTTCCCATTTTTCTTCCGTGAAGTATCTCCATGTTTCGAATGTCCTCTCTTGCCCCAGGGCCTTGTTTTCCCATCTTTCTACCCTTGTTTTCCCATCTCTCCCCTCTGAGAAGGGAGTGAGTGGAGCTGAATTCAGCACCTGAAGCAAGTGTGTGCTGGCAGTTTGGATAACAACATTACAGTATTTTCTCTATTATTTTCTGACCTGTTATTTTTGCACTCTATCATTTTGATATTGCTGTGCTTTCAGTAGAGGTTTGCATGGGGCGGTTGATGTGATAGTTGGTCTTATTGCTTAACGTTCAGTTAATTTAAACCCTGCTAAAGTCTAAAAGGATTTCAAACTGCTCCTTCCTCCATGGACTGTTCTGCATTTGTCAGCGTAGGGTTTCTCCTGCTCTGATGTTGCCTTCTGCTTGGTTAGGTGGCTCTGAAATTCCCAAGGCTTCCTCGTTTGTAATTAACCTAAATAATGTTCTTTTCATCTGCAGACTTTGTTTCACTGTGCAGCCTAGTTTCCAGGTCATTAATAAAGATATTAAGCAACAGGAGATCTGGTTAAATACTTCCGTTGGTATATTGTTAATTATTTCCGTCTTGAAAAATGAGTTGCATGCTTAGTCTTGTCATGGCCCCCAGCAGCATCGGGTCTGCATACAGCATCACCCACATCTAAACTCCAGTTTGGTTAAACCGAAGAGCAGCTTAGTATGGGAACTATTCACACAGTTGAGAACAGTCTTGTATTAATTTGAACTTAAATCAGTTCCTCACAGAACAACTACGTTTAAATGAAATTTTAGTTGAGAGGATCCATGCCAGTGGACGTTGGTGCAAAGAAAATGCACCTTTATTGAAATGGGTCGAACCTCAAATCAAGATAGGTTCAAAACTTTACATCTTTCTTTGTAGAGAACTCCGAGAAGAAACCTTGGAAAGCCTGAGCAGCCAGTTCTCCAGTAACCCTCAGTCGCTGAGGGTGAGTTGCAGAAGTGCCATTTCCCCTCTCGGATGCAGTGTGCTCTTGTGCTGCGGTACGGGACCGTCATGATCTCTTGCGCATGTAAGAGATCTGGGTCTGTTTTGTTGTCACCAGTCTTCTTCACCCTACAATAAGGCTTAAGTTGTCCCAATTTGCAGGTTTGCTTTCCATGCCTCTCTTAGGAACATGTGTAGCGTTTGCCAACCCAGAGCTCTTCTTCAGAGCAGCTGATTTTGCTGGTGATTTCATGCCTGTGACATTTTATAGGTTCCTTTGGGACTTTTGGGCAATAACATTCATGGTTTCAACTTCCAGCAACCAGACGCTATTTTACCTTTGTCTGACAGGTGAAGGAGCCAATGTCTTAACCCTCATGTATCTGCAGACTGAACAAATCAGTGCTCACGGTCTCTGGGGGAAGATAGACTGACCTCCTCAACAACTCTGCCGCCTGCTGTGTTTCACCCTATTCTTTAGTTGTTGATTGAGATCATCCATGAGTTGTGCATACAGGAACCTCGCTCAGTGCTTGTTGCTGGGCCTGATACAGAGATAACACCCACTAGAAATTTTTTCTTACTCTCTCAAGACCTCCTGGACTGTTGGAGCCGAGCATCATGTGAAGAATAAATCAGCTGCTGTGGCCCCAGCAGTGACTGGGGACACATATCCTTGGGAATGACCCATTGCATCCCCTCTCCTGCTATCTCGTCCCTGACCATCTCTTTAGTACTTAAAAAGAAGTTAATGTAGGTATCTCCTCTGTGCTTTGGGAGGCAGGGGGGGAGAAGGCTGCTGCAAACAAACTCATTCAGCCTTTTTGCTTTTCCTGTGTCTCCAGCAGTCCCATCGAGGTCTTCTGTGAAAGCTTCCTACTCCTGGCATGGAGTTGTGCTTCTGCACCACTTGGCTCTCAGTCCTCCCTCTTTTCTGCTTACGATGGATGCGTTACAGCACGTGCTCTTTTCTCCAGGCTGAGGTTTCCAGTATTTCACAGCAGGGCTTGGCTCTGGTATATGCCTTGAACTGGAGATGCTGCCACTGGTGTTTCCCTGTTCCTTTGACCCATTAGCTCAAGGGCTGTGCTTGGAGAGGAAAAGCTAAAAATGATCTTGCTGTGGCATAAACTGGAGTTTAAACTGTTGATAAAATGCTTCTGTACATCTTGTCTTGATGGGATGTTTGGGGTGGGTGGTCTGAATTCAGAGATCATGTGCCCCGGTGCTGTGCAGGGCCTGTCCCGGTCCCTCTTCGCCAACGTCACTGGAGACCCTGGCTGGGAAGCCTCGGAGAAGGGCAGGGTGGCACGACTGATGCTGTCCTCTTTGCCGGCTGATCGGACCGTGGCTTAGCAGTGGTGGGAGAGCATAAACTCCCCAGGAGGGAGGCAGTGAGCCTAACTTCTCAATTCAGATGTGGTGTGGTTTAGGCCCAGACAGCAACTAAGCACTATGCAGCTGCTTGCTCAGTCCTTCCCCCTCACCCCCCACAGTGGGATGGGGAGGAGAATTGCCAAAAAAAAAAAAAAGTAAAACTCGTGGATTGACATAAGAATAGTTTAATAACTAAACGAAAATATAATAACAATAAATTAATAATAATGAAAAGGGATGTAACAAAAAAGAGAAATAAAACGGAAGGAAAAAGGAAGAAAACAAGTGATGCATGACACAATTGCTCACCACCTGCTGGCTGATACCCAGACGGTCCCCAAGCAGCAGCCCACCCCTCCCAGCTAACTCTCCCGGTTTATATGTTCTATGGTATGGAATATCCCTTTGGCTAGTTGGGATCAGCTCTCCTGGCCATGCTCCCTTCCAGCTTCTTGTGCACCTCCTCGCTGGCAGAGCACAGGAAACTGAAAAATCCTTAAGTGCTACTTAGCAACAGCTAAAACATGAGTGTTATCAACATTATTCTTACACGAAATCCAAAACACACTGTACCAGCTACTAAAAGAAAATTAACTCTATACCAGCCGAAACCAGGATAAGAGGAAAATAATTTAAATACACCCAGGTGTTGTGCTGGGTCGGGGGGCTGTCGGATACAGGCAGGGTTGGTGGGCAGCATATCCCAGGCTGCTCTTGAGACCCAAGAGATGGGTGGATGGCTGGAAGGGATGTAGTAAAATGATGGTTTCTGTGCTGCTGGCAGTAAATATTTCCATGCAGACTGAAACTACAGCCCTGGCAGGCAGCAAAGGTAAAGGCAATTTGCATATAAAGTGTTTGTCTGGGGGTTGCATGTGCTCATGTGCTGCATCAGCACTTGCAGCATCCTTCAGATCTGACCATGCTGCATGTTGATTCTGCTATGACTTGCAAAGTTTTATATACATATTTTTATACTTTATATGTTAATACACTGTTTTTCAAGAAATACAAACTACGAGCTTTCTGCTCTTTAGTAGATTCATTATGTTTTGTTTAAAGGAACCAAACTTGTTTTTCTTTCCAATGAGCACACGAGTGTCCGGTCCCAGTTACCAACTAGAGAAGGTGATTAATTCTTCTGTTTTTGTAGTCAACAGCAGAACGCAGCCTGGTGATACATATCCACCCTGCAGCCTCACTGGGGCTGAATTATCTGGCACAATGAAGCCTATAATTAGCAGGTGGAGAAGATGCTGCACGTGTAGCGTTAGAGGATTGCAGAGGGACAGGTTGCAGGGCAACCGAGGGAAATGAGAGATTATGGCCAGGCAGTAAAAAATTAAGTGTTTTCATCTCTCCAGGATGCTTATATCTATATAATACAAACTCAACTAAAGAAAACCTTCATCGATGTGATGGAGTTTAACCGAAGCAGAGTCTGCGGCTCTTGTACCACGTGGCACTGATATAGTTCTTGCTGCTCCCTGTAGGTTCAGAACAAGGAGGATTTTTTTCTCTTAACAGTTACAAAAAATTTGAAAGGGGAAAAAAAAATTGTATCTTTTATAGAGGTGCGGCTGAAATATAAATGAAACATATCCAGTGGAGGGCCTGAAATCTTGGCATGACCACCAGAATTGGGATGCAGACTGTTCGGTGGAAGTCACTCTCCCCCACTAAATGATTTTAGAGAAGGCATGAGAGAATAATCTTATCAACCAGTAAGTGCAGTTTTTTTTTAGGTGTCTGACTTAGGCACCATGAGGACACAAGCAAAGGGTTCCAGTCTCTGGAAACATGGTTCAAAAAGATCTCACAAGACATTAAAGCTGAACTCAAGTATTATCATTAAAACCCTGGGTCTGGAGGTGTAATGTCTTGATCTGTTTTAACAGCACATCCTTCCCTCCTACAGAAACACCATGAAACCCCTCACAAGGCTTCGAGCAGCCGGGCTGGGGAAGCCCATGAGGTGGAACCCATCCCTCATGTGCCCTTGATGGGCATCGCAACAGTTCGGGAAGCAGCAGGACTAGGTACAGCTCTGCTGGTTGTCCCCATCATCACATTCACAGACTTGCGGAGTGCCATGAGTAAGAAGGTCCCTCTCCTTCCACACTGCAATGACAGGGAAGGAAAAATGGCTTCTCCTGCCCATGCCTTGACCTTGTGGGCAACTTCTTGCCCAAGACCATGCTTCATGGCTGCACTGTGCAGGCAACTGCTGCTTTGTGAGCTGTTTGGTCGGTGGGTCCAGCCTCCCTGAGCCAGATGTGCTGTGGAGATACACTTCTGATCCTGTGGTTCAGCAAGAAATGACAACCAAGGAAGAGGGAAATGCTGCTGTTTGTGCCCTGTGCTAGCATACCTGGTCACCTTGGCTGTCCTGGTTTTGACCTGCAATTAAGAATGAGTCTCAAAGATGAGAGCACGAGCTCTCTGCAGAAGGGTTTGTCCCTTTGTGCAGTGCTTGGTAAAGTCTTTCTGGTACCTGACTGGAGTGGGCAGTGCCGTGAACACACCAGTTATGGGACAGTGACTGCTGCTCAACCCAGCTGGTGCAAATGGGGTGGACAGCCAGGGGGGTGTGCAGTGGGACTCCGTACCCGGCTCAGCAGGCTCTTCATGGTACCTGGCCTTACAGCCGCTGTTTGAAGGTGTTGACTGCAAGTGTGCTCAGGGCCAGGATCCATTCCAGGGCTGACAGTATGCTTATCTGGGGGGAGGCTGCCTGTGGATTAGTGCACAGCACCCCTCAAGTGTGCCAGCTGGAAGTGCATGATGGCAAGGGGGGCTGCCTGCAAGGACCAGGCCCTCAAGTCCCTTTGGTTCTTCAGATGATGTTTGCTCCTCTGCGGGAGGCTGAGGATAAAGCCCACGCAGGCAGCTGCTCTGACAACCAGACCAACACAAACATGGAGAGCAATACTCTGTAATACCTCTCACAGTTACTCCTTAACAGGCATTGCTTGGATTATGTATGAGAATCAATAAATATGAAAGTGGAGTTAAGAAAACCCTTTGGTGTCAGGAATTGCGACTGCCAGCCAGAGCAGGCAGGTGATTGCAGCTACGACCACCGAGGTTCATCTCCTCTGTGTGTCCCACCAGACTAAGCACAAGCTTTTCCTCCTCCGTGTCGGACTCTTCAGGGACATTCTGGTGGCAGCTCTGCTGTCACTGCTGTGCCTGTGGCTTTGCAGGAGGGATGTAGGGTGCTGGAGCACGAGAATCTTGATAGTGGCTAACATTTCCCTTTGCTTCATTAGTGCAGCTGTGCTGATTAGTGACCTGCACCCATACAAATGAGAATGGCCAGGCCTTTGGCGTTCCCACCCCATGGCAAAGCTGGCCAGTTTGGAGAATTTCAACACCAGTGGAAGTGCTAGTGTAGCCATAAATCCTGTGTGATTTGAGGGTAAGGCCTGTGTGAGAGAAATGGGAACTCAGCTTGTCAAGGGAGTTTTTACATTTTCCCTTTGTCAGCGTGAGTTAATGTTGATCAGGGCAAATACTTCCCTGCCAAAAGGAGCCTAGCGAGACCTTATTTGTGAATATATGAATAGTAGTTTTGTAAATAGTGCATCTGAATTTATGAATGATCTGACACCGACAGGTTGAAATGAACTCTGTAATTTTATTGTGTTAGATTTAGTAGGGCAGACATATACATGCCAAGTCAAAATGACCTAGAAAACCTTTCTAGGTCAAACTATTGCTTGAAAAGTTGTCTTTTTCAAAGGCAAGGCCAAAAGATTTCATGCTTACTCTGACACATTTTCCTTCTGACAGTGCAACATCAGTCTTTGAGACATGGCAGAGAATTTGTCATCTCCTGCACTGAGAAGAGGGAAGGAAACGTGAAGAAGAGGGATACTGATTTCTTAATGTAAGGAGGCCTGTTCTGGCCACCTCTCTTGTCCCAAGGTAGTATATTAGATGCCTGTCCAGAGGGATTTTGGGCTAGATTGTATTATGACCTTGCTGTTTCCAGCAGTGCTAAAACTTGCCAAACTTCTGAGTCCAGCAGCAACCAGCACCTCCAGCCTACCTTTGGAGCCCTAAACCTTAATTGAATGGGAAATTATTTATTAGAAGGAGCTTTTTCTCCTCTAAAGAGGCTCAGGGGAGGCTGCTGAGGTTTGCACGCAATGACTCCCTTCACCAGAGAGATGGGATGGGTCAGAGCTGCGCTCTGCTAACCCGGGCACCGTGGCCTGGGAGTCACGGGAGTGGGTGAAGTTGGAAGGACCCAGGACTTTGATGTTGTCATCCTGCAGCTTATGTCTGCTCTGGTAACACTGCTGCGGTCTGAGCAGATGCAGTTTTTGTGCTGTTAGAAGGAAGCCTGAACTTCTAATAAAAACTCGACTGTTCATGTGGGTTATTTCTTATTTCAGAGTGCAAACATAACCGTGGCTCCAAGAAGAAGTGAAAAGGGCTCCCCTCCACCCTTACATAGTTTTGGATGGACTGAAACGTTTGTGTCCTGTGGTGCTTGTGGCGATGCTGCGCAGTGTGGCTGGACGAGGGGCTAGGGATGCTGTTGGGCTGCTGGGCAGAACATGTGCAGATGCTGGGCTGAGACGGCAGCACCCTCAGAGGTACCTGAGCAGGAGTCCTGCTTCCCGACGGGAGCCGAAGGCGAGCAGCACCTCCCCGTGCTGTTTGCCCATCGTGCCTGCTGGCTTTGCTCCCCAGGAGGGGTGGCCATGTCCCGTTTCCCATCCTGTGCCCAGGGCTCCCCCCTGCTCCCCCACCTGCCCAAGCCAGGCATGGTTAACCCCACAAGCGGGGCTCAGCGCGGGCAGGTACCGGCACAGGGGGAATCCCGGTGGCTTCTGGCGGCTCCCCAGAGCGAGGCGATGCCGCCCTGCCGGCATTCCCGCTGGAGCAGCACAACCCAGACTCCACAGGTTGCAAATGGTTTGTTCAGCCAAGCCGTGACCTACTTGAAAGTAGCTTTTGCCATCCCAGGAAAATGGGTAATCGGAGGCTGCGGTGCCTTCTGAACAATTACAGCTCACAGCAGTCCAAATGAAAATGTTTGTTGAAAACAACATGTGCATAATTAAGGCTTAATGAGCCCTTGTCTGTTTGGAATCTGCAATTAGATTTATAATAGAAAATACTAGCAAATGCCAAATAGCTTTAAAAGAAGCTGAGATAAAAGATAATTTTGTGGCAAATCTATAGTAATACTGTAATTTAATGAGCTGGAAGTGGTGCAGAGAAAGACTGTAAAAGCTTTGGACAAGTTTGTATTGTGTGTGTTTATCTTATCTGCCCATTTCCCTATCTATAAAGCTGTCAGTCTTGCTTTTAACTGCTTGGAAAAAGGCAGGACTTTGCTAAAATCAGGAAGACTCCCTTTGTTTATTTTTATTTAAGTCATTAATTAGTTGGGCAAAACTGCTTTTTCTCTTTCTCATCAACATGCTTTAAACTTCTTGTTGGGGTTTATAATAGTAATAATAGTAGTAATAATATCTTTATTCAATTATTTACAGTGAAGCAGGGGCATAATAATAATAATCAGGTGCCTCTGATTAGTTTCATTAATTTTAATGAGTTTTCAACTGTCTTTTTAAGATGTTGTGAATTTTCCATGCTAAGGTGTATATTTTAATAAGTAAACTTGAGGCCATCTTGGCTGCAGTAAGCATGAACTACCTGCTTGCACTAATGAAAAAAAGTTACGCAGCAGTAAAATTTGCTGGAAAGATTAATAAGATGAACAGAGGTCTCAAAAAAAAAAAAAATAAACAGGCTGAAAGTGGAAGGGCTTGGGAGGGATGGTTTGTTGGTTTTTTTAATAACCAGAAGTTGAGGTTGGGTATGAAGTGGTACCAGCTTTGGATGTGACGAGTGAACCTGGTGGGGAATCGAGGCTGGGGCAGTAGATGCACAACCCCTGGAAATGCAGCCCAACAGCTTTGACAAACCTAGCTCAGCACTTCATAAAATAGGACGTACAAGGATGTGGTAATGCTGCCTGTGGAGGTACCTTTCCGATGTGATTTTATTGCCTGTGTGAAATGTTGCTGAGCTTCAGATTCTCTAAAACCATGGGTTTTGCATGTCTCGAGTCTCCGGCGTGTGAAGTCGCAGCACCGGTGCTGTGTTGGCAACTTGTGCATGGAGCATCTGCAAAGCTCCGAGTTGTCTCCCTGCGACCTTTCAGCCAACGGATTTTGGCTCCAGCCTCCGACTTCGCAGCGGCGCTGGGCGCCTGTGGCCTGAGCACGGCTGTGTGTTCACGACCCTGCTCCTGACCCGCTGCACCTGCCGCCCCGTGGGGTTTTGTTGTTCTCACAGACGTGGGACTGTGCGGTCGGAGCAGCCGCAGCGTTGGGTTATTTAACCCAACCACGTAGCACGCTGCTGGGGTCACCACCAAGGGCAGAGCTCCCCCTCCCAGCCCTGCATCAGCCCATCACTGCTTGGGAGTGTGTTTCAACTGCTCCTTACACCAAGCTTCCAGTAAAATTGCTTTTTTTTTTCCAGAGGTCAGAATTATGAGGCTTTTTTGGTATTTTTCCCCAAGTGGCTTGCTCAGCTCGCAGCCTCTGAGGCAGTGCTTGGCTGTGTTCTCCCTATCTGCTTGGCTCCACAATGATGCCTCAGTGACAAATCTGGTGATGAAAATCCAGTGTTGCTCCTTTGCTTCCACCACAGGAGGGGATGGGGTGATAAGTTGGGGTTGTGGATGGCAGTGGGGTCCCCTGAGTGCAGCACAAGCTACTGGAATGGCTTGGGGGGCTCACTGCACTTTAAGTGGGTAATTGCAATTTTTGTTAAAAGGCAGCATCATCAGCATCATAGTTAAGAGAAGACCCAGGTGCTGGAGACAATGCTCTTTCTGGCAGAGTAGGGGTCTGAAATTTGGCCACCTTCAAGCCTACGAGAGACTTTCATCTGAAGAGTGAGGAGGTTTGCACAAACTCCCTCTGCTCCCTGATGTCTCAGCATGGGGCTTTGGGTGCCCCTGGCACATCCTTCCTGTGGCACAGTGACCAAGTGTGCTGGGACAAGCTCACCATTGTCCTCTGTACGTCAAAATGCACATTGGGGTGTGAGCAGTCCCGTCGATTTGATTGTGTGGGTTTAGAAAGAGTGACAGGGTTGTGATGCTGGTGGGATAAGCCAGTTCTCTGATATGGGAAACTGTGTGCTGCGTTATCCTTCATTATTTGTTTACATTGGACCTTCCTCGCTCTAGCTAGGATGAGGATCTAGTTAGGTGATGTAAAAACACTTACAGAAGATGCACATGGAGTCTATGATTTAATGGAGACAGGACCAAGTAAGAGAGGGAAAAACGCAGTGAGCTATACTGATGTATGAAAAGTGGGCAGTGAAGATGCTCTTAGACTTCCAGGATGTAATTTCAGAAATTACCTTCCTATCCTTGGTTTTGGGGGATTTTTCGTCTTTAAAGGAGATCTCACTTTTCATTAGGCTTGGTTTTTTTTTCTAATCATGAACATGTCCAAATGTCTAAGGTAAAATTGTGAAATGGATTGTACTTTGTCAGCCCATTTTTTTTGCAAGTCATACTATACACCGCTGCAAGAGTTATTTGCATACACAGTTGAGTGCAGAACCACGGAAGGCAGGTTTTCACCAGTGCCAAATATTTGTGTGTTGGAAACTACTCTCTAAATGACTAACGTGGAAGCTCTCTGATTTTTTTTTTTTTTTCCTCCTGACTAGCTGTTTTTGCATAACACTCCCCATTCTCACCAAAGTTGTCTTGAAATCAATTATTCTTCTCCCTTGACTTTGCAACAGAAGATAAAAAAACCATGATCTTGAATTCTGCGGGGCAGAGATGTGCTTTTCTTTCACTAGCGGGGCAAAGCTTGAAATGGTGGAAGTGTTTAGTGAAGTACCTGGCTGCACTTGCAAGTAAATAGTGTGTGCTCTGAGCTGTGCTTCAGGCTGCCTTTCCTGAAGGAACAGCGGCCATAGAGAGAATTAAAGATACTATTCTTCTTCTTGAATGGCAATTGAGTAGCACCTGTGATTTTTGGAGATTTTTGGAGTGAGTTAGGAGATATTTGGGAGTCAGGTTGTTAACCTGACAGCTGTCAACAAGACATCGGGATCAGAAGCGTAATACATGAGCTTAAAAAGTTAATAGCTTTAAGCAATCTTTGTATCACTCCTCTGACAGCTCTCTTCCTCTCTGCCACGTGCACTCGGGTACTTATTTATTTATTTACTCTGCAGTTGAGAAAAGATAAATAGAGATTTCCAAAATTATTCCCGCGCGGTGCGTGTACATCAGACCTGGTGTAACCACAGCGACTGCTGGTGCTGGGCTGCTGTGGCAGCAGCTGCTCCCTCTGCTCGCTCCCACTGCCCCTCTCCTTGCCGGGGAATTGCTTTTATTCAGCCTGGGCATTCGCTTTCAGCTCCGGGCTTGGGTGTGTGTCCAAGCATCGCTGCCCAGGCAGGGTCCCTGCTCGCTCCCTGGGCCAGGGGGACAAAATTATAGGATGGGAAAATTTTCTGGTTTAAGGCTTTTTCTTCCCGACTGCTCCCATGCTTCCTCAGCTCTTGGCGGTGGTGGCCACATGTAGCCCCTCTTCAGTGGTACCTCTGGTTGCAGTGAGGGCTGTTGTTCTGCTGTCAAAATCAGCATCTCCATAAAAGACTGTCAGAGCAGAGCCACGCTGGTAGCTGCTTCCAAGACAGACAGGTATAAGCTCTATTTTTATCTCAACCCTGAAGTTTTATCTTGCAAAAAACAATGTTTCTAGGTGCCTTTGACACTGGCACAGTTCTTGCACAGAACCTCCGCAGCTTCTTTTAGATCTTTGTATGTTTTCTGCCTCTCTCAGTTTCCTGTGAATTACAAGTGTTACCAGTGAAGCAGGCAGTGCAGTTAAGTCTCATTATCACTTACTGTATTTGTTTCAGACTGTCTACACACCAGCCCAGTGCCAGGAAATGTGCTGCATTCATTTACCTTCCTCCCTCCCCAACAGCGCACAGGGCACCAGGCACTTACAGTGTGTGCTGGTGCCTTTGGCTCTCCTGGTTACTCAGCTGCTAACCAGAGAAGGACTAGCTTAGCCAGGGCCTGATATTTATTTTTTTTTTTTTTTCAGATAAACTCCTCAAGCACCTGCGTAAGTGTGGTAAACAACGCAGGATGTGCTTGTTGTTTGTTTTCGAAAAGGAAGTGATGTACGTGCCGGAGTCTTGCAGCTACATCGGTGTGATCGTATCTTGCAAAATAACGTTTGAGCGTGGTCAGCGATGGGCTGGAGAGGTCATGGGTGAAAGCAGGGGTGTGCTGCCCAAACTTTGAGGAAAATCAGGAAGGGTTTGGTCTGGCCAAAGCTGCAGCTCTGGTGAGCTATCTGCACCACCGGAGAGGAGGAGGATGGAGATGTCCCAGGGCTGTGGGAAGCACCATACAGCGCCTCTTCCAGCCAGCGTTACATCAGGGTGCTTGGCAGACTGAAAGCTAAAAAACAAACGCAGTCATCTGAATATGATCAAAGTGTATTAGATCAAGATCTGCCCTCAGGGGCAAAACCTGCAAAGTTGAAAAAATCCAACCCTGCCTCCATGCACAGCGAAGATGTAAGCATGAGCAACTTTGGCCTTTAAATTAATAGTGCGTTTCTCTGAGCATCCTGCTTCTCCCTTGCTGTAGCTGGGAGGAGGAGAGGAGGCTGGATGGAGGATTAGCTGGTCTGTGCTGCTTTCACTTCTTTTCGGAATTGCACACGAAAGGGTTAAGCAGAATTTTGATCTCGACAATATTTTCATGCTTATACATTCTGTTTCTCATTTCCATGACAAAGATGGTAGGAAGAGCAGAATAAGGTACAGAATTTGCAGAGCAATTTTAAGACTGTAATGAGAACAGAAAATAGTAGGGGGAGAAGAATTGTAATTAGAATATGAAATGGGAAAAAAAATTAATCTATTTCCATGTCAGTCTTAAGACTAAATTCTGCTGCTCCCTGTAGCTTTCAGTGGATGGATTTTTTTGTGTGTGTATGTGAAGAGCTTGAACTCCTTTGCAGGCTCTGAAAGGTCCAGGTAAATGAATTTAAGTCCTCATTCCCCCCAAATAATGTAGTAACAATAATTTTGTGTGCAACGTTCACAGAAAACCAGCCAGTCTCTTAGATAAATGAATGCTCTTGCTTGAATAGTGGTGGCATTCAAGACCTCTCTAGCTTCAAGTACAGGAGAATAAAAGGGGATGCTGGAGGTGCTCTTGGGGTGGAGGTCTGTGTGGCTGTCTGGGTAGGCATCGCATGATCACCTATCACAGAAGCACCCAGACACCAAATACTGATGGCTGGGAGGGACGTCTGTGCGTCCCAAGCCCCCAAGAAAGCTGGGCCAACCAGATGATGTTGCACAGCACCTGGTCCAGCTGAGCTCTGAGTATCTCCAGGGATGGAGATCCCACAACCTCATGGTCTAATATTTGACCACCCACATACTGGAAAATGGTTTTCCTATTATCTAATGAGATTACATCTACCCACAGAGCTTCCAGCAGGTCTGAGCTCAGCTTGAGCTCAGTGGTTTGGATTTGCTATTCCCCTCGAATTAGTCCAGTTGCTATTCTGGATCCTTCTTGGCCACAGCATCCTGCAGCAACAGGTTTTGCTGTTGGGCCCTGTATGAACAGCTAATGATTTTGGTGTCTGCCTCCTTGGTTTTAGGCTATGAGAACCAGAGAAGAGCCGTTCCCTGTTCTCACCTCATGACTTCATGTACATCTCTGTGAGTCCCTCTATATCTATCACTTCTTTTCCTCATCCATGTACACCATTCCACACCTTGGTTCTTCCCTGCAATTGCCCTCTCTCCTTCTCCTAACTGTACAGATGGTAAAATAGTGTTTGATCTTTTATGCTTTGTTCTTTTTCTAATTGCTTCTAAAACTTGAATGGCAGTTTTGGCAGCTGCTGAGGACTGAGCAAAAGTTGGAATTAAACTCTCCAGAACGAATGCACAGTTTCTCTTCTGGACAGTAACAGCTATTTTAGGGCTCATTGTCATGTCTGTATTGTTAGGATTGCTTTTCTCCAGTGCATTACTTTGCATTTATTGACATTAAATTTAATCTTCCATTTCCTCACTGCCACTTAAGTATTGCGAGAGTCTTAATGCAAAGCCATTCAAAGTCACTTTTAGTTTTGGCTAGGCTGAATAATTTTTGTCTCGTTAATAAACTTGAATCCTTCTAGATCACTTATATTATGAACTGGATAGATTTTAGTGCAGATGGATCATGGACCATGATCCTCCTCTTGCTAAAACCTCATGGGTGTCTTTTCGCTGGCTGTGAGCAAGAGGACCTTCCCTTTTGTCCCATGGCAAGCTGGGGTCGGTTTTTAGAGGGGTTTTTTGAGGAACCTTGTGAGAAGACCAGAGAGATTGTTTCACCTTCTCTAGGTGCTTGTTGACCCTTCAGCAGACACTGAAGCAGGCTGCGAGGCACACTGTCCCTCACCTCAGGTCTCTCTCTGCTGCCTTGGTGGGGTGTTCAGCTCCAGATGGTTTCACACTGAGGGGGTCAGACCTGCTGGTCTGACACCTTCCCCTTGCCACTCCCATCTGTTTCGGAGCAGAGGGGTGGTCTGTGCACCACGTTTGTGACCTTGCATCGCTTTAGAGCAGGTGGGTGAATGCCGCTTGGCCATGAGGCTTCCTTAGGATTTTGTTGGTTTGTTTTATATTTTTCCCTGCTGGCTGTCCCAGTGTGAAAGCTACTCAGATGGGTCTTTCCCAGGAAGATGCTCCAGTTTGGGAACTCCATCAGTGTCCAAGCCAGTGCAGATCATTTCTGACTTTCCCACTTGGTTTTAGTTTCTTGACAGTCTCTACAGTACCTTGGGCAGTCCTTGGCACCACCAGCTCTGCAGTAGTTTCCTGCTTCTGGTATGTTTGAAAAATAACTGTTATTAGCTTTTATCCTATTTGTAAATTGTTCTTGAAACAACCCAACCAACCAAACCACGTTTTACTATATGGTTTTAAGCCTTAAGACTTCATCTGTATCAATCTGATTCCATCCTAGGATAATAGATGACTGCATGCAGAAAACCCAGCCCCTGCGAAGCCCAGGTGACTTGCAGATGCTCAGCTGTGCAGCCCGTTACAGGATGTACTGCCACTGACACCTGCTGTGGTGCTGTGCTCTCTTTTAATGACATTTGTCCTGAAGCAAATTGCAGAGCGTGGCCAGCCTGGGCGGCCACGTGGTGGCCAGGAGGGAGATGCAGAGCTTCCCTCCCAGGAGGGTCCTGGGGGGGTTGTAAATCTATTGCTGAACTTTTGACCCTCTTTGACAGGATCAACTGAGGGGCTATCCAAGCATTTCAGCAGACAAATAAATAATGCTAAGTAGATCACTTTGGGCCAGAGGTTGTGTAAAGACCTTAATGGGGAAACTGCAGTTAAAGAGATTAAGCTAACCTCAGCGATGTATTCCCTGAAGAAGTGTGATGCTAAATTACTCCTATAGGAAATCACAGCGGCAGCTCTGCAGGCAGCAGCGCTGACAAGGGCCAGGCTGAAGCGAATATTTCACATCCCGTGGATGTGGTAGAGATGTGTGCTGGCAAAGATGATCCTTGCCAGCGTCGGGGTGGTTGAGTGTTGGTGCCCAGCGCGCCCATAGGGCTGAGCCTGGCGTGCAGGTGTGCCTCACGCTGTGCAGGAGCAGCATCATGGAGATGTGGAAATACCATGGCCAAAATGCAGCAGAATGTGGTTATGCTGCTCAAATAATGCTTGCCTGATAAAAATTAATTGTGGAAAAAGATACTTCTGCAAAATTTCCTCAAGAAGAGTTTATTTCCGCATGGTGGGTAGGGTGCCATCGGAGGCAGCTAAATAAACCCCAGCAACACATGGGCTGCAATAATAATATTTTTTTTTTAATGGGGAGTATTAAATATGGCATTGACTGTGTTATGCAAGTTTTCTTGTATCCTAACTTATTCACTAAACACTTAAAGGCATTTGTTGCATGGCATTATTGTGGGTCTTGATGCTAGTGGTGGCTGAGGTGTAGCTTGCTGGACACTGAAACCAGCTACATCCCAAGCATCTCCTGTGAAAGGGGATATCCCCACTGCACCCAGTTTGGAAATGAGGTTGTCGTGAGACCTGCTGCCCGTCTCCTGGGTCCTGGCACAAGGAGGCAAAACCGAGAGGCAAGTGCCTACAGCTCTGAGCAGTAGGAATCACTGGAAGCATCCAATTCGTTCTTCACTGGGCATTTAATAGCTCCTTGATGATGATGGCTTTTAGTTGCCACTGGATTTACATTAAGAGGTTACTTTTTAAAAGCTCCAGATCCTCAGTGGACTTGAAGATGCTCTGGTCTAGTATTGCCAACAATGAGTGTTAAAATTCAGGTAAGACCCCTCAAAGAAAACCCAAACCAAACCAACCAAAAAAAAACCCCAAACCCCAAACCCACCACACTTAGAATAAAATAAAATGAAATAAGAAGTTTGGAAGATTTCTGAGATCTTGCAGGTATCATTGAGGCCGTTCCTGGTATGAGCGCTGCCAACATATTTCTTACAGAGTGGAGGTTTTCATCTCAGCTCATGACTCTCAGGAAATAAAAGGATGTGATGAGATTCATAATAAAATTGTACAAGCTGGCAATGCCATCCATGAGAAAGTAACACCTTCTCTGAATCTTGGCAGGAGGTTGTGTTTCTTTCCACTGGGTCCTTCCCAGTTGACAAACATTTATTCTCCACGTTTGCACAGAGCCAGAGATCACACAGCTACTTTGCTTTGGGGTCTGTCCCAGCTTGCAGCATGCATTTATTTTTCTTATTCATTTTCATCTTACTAACATGGGACCTGTGTGACCTCTGGGCACATTTACAGGCTTGAGAATAACATTGTATTGCAAAAATAACAAACCAAAGTGAGTCTAGAAAAGCAATAAAAATAAAAAAAGTGCTTCGTAGGACATCATCTGAATCAAGCCTGTGCTCAGCTCCCCGTACAGGCTGGTGGATGCACAGCGGTGCTCTGCCTCTGGAGCTGCGGTGCCAGCTACAGCTCCCCTGGAAGAGCTGTAGTAAAAGAATTGTATTTTTAAGTAAATTCTCCATGAAAAACTAAATTTTGGAGGGTGTTTTCTCACAGAATAAAATTCTCCTTGTATCTCTAGCTTGGACCCAAAATACACGGTAGCATGTCCCGTGGAGAGGAGCTGCTGTGGAGTCACAGCTCTGTGCCCATCACCTGGATTCCCTTGGGACTCCCTGCCTGAAAGGGGTTGACAGCAACCGTGTGCTCATCCATCGGTGCCCGGCAAAGCCACCTCCTATGGCACAAGATTGGGTCATGCCTGTGCTCCCCTTGCTTTGGGTTGGAGCTCATGTCACCTGCAGACGAAGTCAGCTTGCTGGCATTCATTTGGCAGCATGCCTTTGTTGTCAGAGTTGGCAGGAATTTGGGCAGTTTTCTCTAACGGTTTTTTCTTTTTTTATTTTTAGTCTGGTGGGTAGAGTTGTTTCTGTCCTGAGCATGTTACATGAGCCAAGTTTGAGTTGGGATTTGGCAAAGTGGGGCTTTATGGGTCCTTTCTGAAGTAGAGGTCCTTGGTTCTAGTTGTGCTTGTAGGCAACCATCGCTGTGTAAGTCAGCGCAGGTTAGACAGAAATGCTCCGAGTCTCAGATGAAGGAAAAGCAAGTAATCACATCTTCCTGCCTCTCCCAGTTTCACAACTTGGCTACACAGGGTTTGCATTTCCCGGGTTTTCAAGTGAACACCATGTCGTGGATGCAGAGCGCTACAAGCTGAGCGTGATCTTAGCTCACCTGGGCTTCGTACTCATTTCATGCAGGAGAGGGTGAGAATTAGACACAGCCACTGATTTGTTTAATAGGCTGCTTCTATTAGCCAAAGAATAACAAAAATTAAATAATTACAAAAGAGCAAAAGGATGATTAAGACAACTGCACGAGAGTGTGCTCCTTTCAAATGTGGACTTGAAAATTATACCCACCATCCCACATGTGCACATCATTCAATACAGGTTTGATAAATTTGGGGGGGCACAGAGGGAGATGAATGGGTGCACCCAGGTCTGGAACTGCCTGGGAGGCTTGACACGCACCGGGAGTTAGACCAAAGCAAACAGGGAGGAAGCGTTTGTAACAAAAAGGAAATATTAAAATGTCTGTTTCTGCCGTAAATCTACCTGGAACGATGGGGCTGATTGTTTTGAAGTGCATTCTGTAGCGAAACAATAATGAGAAGAGGGAGAGCACATTACTTATCTGCTCTACTTGGCTGGTGTATAAGTGGCAAACGTCTAATTGAAAAAATATCCTGATGGGAGAATTTCTAATAAATTTGTTTGCACCCTCATAGCCTGGAGGAGAGGGAAAAAAATCCAATCAGCAGTGGGGAAGTTCCAAAGTTTCCATTGCATTTTGAGTCTTGATTTTCAGGCTCGCTGCTCAGACTGGCAATCAGAGGCACAGTAATTTTGAAGGCAGGATTCATTACAGTTATTATGAAGGCACCAAGGGCAGAAGGAAGTGTGGAGTGGAGGTAGGGGAATAGTAGAAAGCCATAAAAAAATACATTCTGATGAGCAGATGATAGAGATAATGATAAAGAAAGCAGAGTGCTTGTCCTGCCCTGGACCTCCACAGTGAAAGATACTTTTTGTTTTCTGAATGTAGATTTCCAGGTGACTTGTTTTCTGGAGAAGAGCTGTTTCAAACAGGTCTTAGTCTAGATCTACAAAATAGTGTGCTGGAGGAGGACAAAAGCGAGGTGTTTGTTTGCAAGGAAGGGGGATGGATGGATGGATGTGCATCATCTGTGTATTTGAATCTGTCGGAGGGACAAAGTTTTTACTTAGGCAAGAGCTCTTCTTTTCCTGATGTGGAAGTAAATATTTCTGCAGTTCAGATTCCTGACTGGTTCCAGGGAAGGACGGAACTATCTCCCCACCAGAATATTTTATCTTTCTTCAAGACTGCTTGCTGGAAAGCTCTTGTGCAGCTCACCTGAAGCATCTCAGTGTGCAGTCTCAGGATGCGATAGCTTTTAAGCATCCCGCTGTGCCACGCGGCAGGTCTGTGCAGCTGAGCTGACGCGAAGCTCTGGCATCGCAGAGCGGGCCACTGCAAAGGGCCCTCCATCCACACAGTGCACAGCCTCGGGGTGTCTGCTCAGGCTCCAGGATCCACCTGGGGGGTTTTTGGTGGGGTGGTTCCAAAAAGAGCTTGGAAGTGGGACCTCAGGACCATAATTTTGCCCGTTCCAAAAAGATTGACTGCCCAAACCCATGCTGCTGCCTGTGCCAAGTCAGAGGTGGCTTGTCCCGCTGCCGCAGGGCTGAGCATCTCCACCAAACTGTGCCACCTCTTCGGTGAATTCAGCTTTCTCTGCTGGGGCTGGTCGGGTTGGCAGAGGGTATTTAGGCCATAGAGCTGATTGAGTCTCTGTGCCTGGAAGCGCGGCAGCTCCGGCTGGAACCGTGTTAGCAGGAGCTGGCTACGCCAGCAATTGTTTTACAGGTGGAGGGAAATTCAGTTTAAAGTGGATAGCACCCAGCTGGCCTCTGGGTGAGCTGCTTGTCCCAGCAAGCCCATCGGGCTGCCAGTGATCACTGCATCCCACAGCTCCTGCCTTGCTGATGGGTTTAACGAAATCCTGCATTTGCACAGGGATCCCTTTCCGCCCTACTGCGGCTGCTAGCGGTATTAGTTAATGAGTGATACAATACTCGCTCGAATTTTGCTGCTTTTAATTGGTTTGTGGTGCTGTCCCAGAGGATAGTCTGGCAATTAGAGGGTGTCTGATGCTGAGCGGAGCTGTTACCCGCACGTGGCTTTACTAACTCTGCTGACTTTAATAGCTAATCCTGTAGCACTCTGAGAAATGGAAGTGTAATTAATAGTCTACATTCACCTGGTTTCATTTAGATTTCTCTTTTATTGTTCTTAATATGGCCCATTTCTGTTAAGGCATAACCAGTATCAGCCTCGTATCAGAGAGCAAGAGGACATGAAAGGGGTGAGCAATCTTCAATTCATCATCCAGCTTGTAAGGGCAAGAGGGTTGGCGCTTCCCCTAGTTAAGTATATGATGTCATTCACAGCTGGTACCTTCATCCTTGTCTCGGGAGTGGTTTATGGCATAGTCCATTTTATTGCCATAATTAATTTGTGAACTTAGCCTTGAGAACTGCCCCAGCCATACTTCGAGCCGGAGACAGTCCTGGAGGGCTTTTTCCCTTCATTTGGAATTGGAGCAAGTGAAAAGCTCCCGTTGTAGCTAATTAATAGGAAGAGTTTTGCAGTTCTCCATGGGGGTTTTGTAGCCTAATAAGTGGATTAGCAGCTCAGAACTGGGTGAAGGGGGCAGGCGTGTTGCAGGAGCTGTGGGGGCACAGGCAAATGCCCTGTGCTTGGGCTGCTCTGCCTCTCACCCAGCCATGGAGGCAGAGTCCTGGCAGAGCAGGCAGGGGAAGAGGAGATGGGGGAGAAATGTGTCTTCTTGCAGCCAGAGTTTGCAAACAGCAGCAAACTGTGAGCATGGGGAATCAGGCTTTGCATAGAGACCCCCTCGTGTATGGCCCAGAGTGGCTTTCTGCATTGCTGCTGTAGGTTTCCTTTGGCAGTTAAGGAGTACGTAGGTGTCTGGAAGAGGATTGAATGGGACCTGCCTGTCTTGGAAATTTCCATCGATGGAAGTTGGCTTTTTAAAGCTGGTTGATGGTCTAGTAGGAATTCTAGCAAGAACTTCATTTGGGTGATCTTTGCTGCTGGGTACCTCTGTGGTTTTGCACACATTTGGCTTATTTGTTTGAATTGGAGGATTCAGTCATTATTTGGCTGAAAAAGTAACATAAACATGCCGTGTTACCATGTCCCATTGCAATAACCATGATGCATGTGTGCTCATACATGCTCAAAAGTTTTAAAGGAGCAGCTCAGGATTTTCTTCTGGAAATTTTGGCTGTTTACGTGAAGAGCTGGGAAAGTATTTGGGATGCACATGGCCCTAGTGTGCAGATGGCACTTCACTAACTCTAACTTTCTTTTGTCTTTCTAGTTTGATGGGGAGAACATGTACATGGGAATGAATGACAACACCCAGGAGTTTCTATCAGCAAATCAGGTAAGTGTCGATTTGCTTGGGTGGACAGGGTGGTGAGATTTTTTAGGGGACTTAGGCTATGCCCAAGGCACAGATTCTAGGAGCTCTCTGTGAATCTGCACTCCTGGGACATCAGGAGGGTCCACGGAGGAGGTCATTGCTGTCAGCTCTGCTGCTGCCAGGGAGCAGTGGTGGATGCACTTGGTACAGGGAGAGGGATGTGCTTGCATGCCAGTGCTGCTGCGTGTCGCTGGAGCGCAGCTTAGCCACGGCTCTCCAATGAAGCTGAAAAGCTTTACCTCAGCATCCTTCACTCAAAATGAAGATGCAGTTGGTGTTTATGGATGCAGTGAGATTTCCAAGCATTGTGTGTAGTTCAGGTGCCTCCTTCCCTCACGTAGAGTATTTCCTGTAGCTAAATAGATTAACAGTTAGCTGGCTTGGGGAGAAAAAGGAATCAAAGGTTTCCTGTTTTGGAACTATAAACCCACACGTGGAGGACTAGAATAGAAGTGCTCACATCTCGCAGGTGCCTGAGCCTTCAGGGCTCTCTCTGGGCTTGGATACACATGGAACAGGCACATCCATTCAGCTCAGCCCTAAACATACAAAGTTAAGGCCATGCTTAGGTCCTGCTGAGAGGTGAGGACTTCAGCACATACATACCTGTCCTGACCAGGAGGTGAGAGATGGTCCCATATGCGTCCCCCTGCAGTGGCCCAGCGTGACTAGAGCGTGCTGGGGACTTGGTGCATCTTTGAGGTGCCTGATGCTGCACCCTCAGAGCAAAGCTTCTCATCACATCCAGCTGCCTTGTGAGGGAAAGTGCTAGTTCATTGCTAATATTTTTCAGCATTCCGTTTTGAGGCTGTGTTGGGCCGTTTTGTTGTGGGGCCCTGCTGACCGCAGCCACGTGCAGGGTTATGTCACGTGAAGGTGATGTGTTGCAAAATTTGAAAAGCGGCCATGTGATGATTTCTATCCAGCCCAAGATGCTGCCAGCTTCCTCTTGCCCTGGACCTGGTGTGTGTGGCCTGGGACAAGGTTACAGCGTGCTCCTGCTGCTGGGGTTTGGTACTTACCACAGCATCACTATGAATTACAAGGCTATTGAGTCATCCATGGTCCATCTAACTCAGATACCAGCGACTATTAAAATATATGCATATTAAACTGAAAACAGGGAGAAAACTTGTTGTTCACCTTCTTGGAGTGTGGCAGTGCATTGGCCCATTGCTTAGGAGAGTTGCTCCTGCTCTGGCTTTCAGAGATGTCATGCAAAGCCACCAGCACCAAGGTGTGGGAAGAGACCTGTTCTTGCGTGAGAAGGATTTCCAGAGGGTGGGGAAGGAACCACGAACTTCACACTAGTGATTCAGCAGAAACAAATATGTAGTCGATCAACAACAGCATGTGATCATCAGAGCCAGGAATTGCCAGAGGTTGAGTAAACACAGAAAGGAATGGGGTGACCCCAAGCTGCCCCAGCCAGGGGTCAGCGCCCTCCCCTCCCATGCTCACCAGGGCTGTGCAGAGCCTACGAGCAAGTGGTGAATGCTAATGGGGACACTTGTCTTAAATACTCTGCCTTTAAAAACTCCCAAGGGACTACTATTTCACAGCCTTATTGGGAAGGGCTGGCAGTGCCAGCCTCACAGCCAGCCGCATTCCCTGGCCATGATGTGCCCATGGGATGGCACTGAACTGGGGATGAACCACAGCCAGCGTGAACCATTTGTGTTTCCTCCTCTACATCAATAGAAATCACCTTGTAGCCCCTGTCACATCTTGCTTTCCCCATGGGTGGGCAGCTGGAGGGAAATCAGAAGTGATGCTGCACCACGATCGAGGAGGGCTGGCTTCCAAATAAAAATAGAGGCAGTCATGTGGTGGAGAGTTCATGTGCTTTTTGAACCTGGGAGAAGGATAAACCAAACCAGCTTAGATCCCTGTAACCTGGGAAATAGAAGTTTACTCTTCATTTGTTCTCTATTGACTTGGTGACATGTATTTCCTATTTTGAAATAGCAGTGAAGGATGAAAAGGGAGGAAGTATCTTTCTCTTGGCAGAGGGTGGGTGGGGGGCAGATACCCCCAGTTACAGGGATGGGTTTGTGCACAAGGACGGTGCTGCTGCTTTATCTCCTAGAGCAAAAGCTCTGTGGGGAGTGGGGACTGACATGGAAAATAGATGGGGAAGTTTGTCTTGTCTTGTGTTTCCAGTTCCCCTCCTTGTGCTGCTATGCTTGGGGCAGTCAGAGAGGAGCTGGCAGCAGGACCAAGTGGGGCAAGAGAAGAGGTGGCACCTGCAGCTCTGCCAGGGCAGGTGCCCCCATGGGATGCTGTAGTGACCCCCCATAACCTCGCCTGGGGCACAGGAGGGGAGCGGGGAGAGAGGGTGAGGATCCTGGTTCATGCCCTGCAAGGACACCAGTAGTGGTTCCCACCCAGCATGAGCTTTGCCTGAGGAGGACAGGAAGCAGCCTTCGCCCCTCACCCTCATTAGTTCATCGTCTCCGCTTATTTACCTGCGCATCAGCACTTGTTTACCAGAGAGCAATTTATGGCACCAGTCATGACTTTATTACTAATAACACAAGTCTTCTATTTAAATGGGGGTTCCAGATGTTTTTTTATTGTTTGCTAAACCTGTTGTAACCTGAACGAGTACATTAAACAGCAGGAGTGTGGTTTCACAATCTCACTTGAGAGGCTGCTAAATCACTGGCCCCAAGACGCCTGTGGAGCACACGTGGGATATTGCTCAGCCCTTGGGATCCTTGGGGACAAAGACAAATCATACATAGCAATTACTGAAGGCATCACACTGTAATAAACGGGCCTGGTGTCTTAGACTGGTTGCGCTGGGCACCATTAGGCATCTGCAGCTCTTGGCAGCAGACACAGCTTCACATTGAGCCTGATGCAAGAGCTGGGACGTCCAGAATTAACGGTGGGAAATCTTAGCTTCACATTGCCCATTTTAGGGCACACTTGCTTATTTACCCTAGTTTTGCACTATACAGTGAGCTCCCCTGGTACCAGCACACCTGTGGTGGCCTGGGGTGAGCCTGTCACAATGAAACCCCCTGGACCTGCACGAGGGCTTGCAGCCGCTCCGTGCTTTGAGGTGAGTAGGAAGGGCTGGGAAAGTAAGAAATGCAACTGGGTGTGTGGCCTCATTTCAGCTGGAAAATTTTTAGGGGTCCACAGATGGAAGAAGTTCAGTAGTTTTTGTTATAGGAAATTCTGTATTGCCTTGCAGTTTGTCTCTCAAAATACCTAGAAGGAGTTAGGTGGAAAGTAGAATTCAGTTCATCACGTCTCCCCCTGCCCTGGTTTAAACCCAGGGGGATTTAAATGGCTCCTGCCTGTCAGTGCAATGCTTTACACTTTCTACCCAGAGATCCAGCAACTGCTTAAGCTCTTGAGTCATCCTTTGCCATCACACAGATAAGATTATTTTCGTTTTACAACTGGAGCTACAGAGACAGTGCAGTTAGTGCAGCTCCTGTGCTGAGCCGTCCCTGGGCAGCATTGCGATCCTGCAGCACCCTGACATTAGCCTTATCTCAGCCCCTTGTACAGTTTTGGATCCTAAGGAGCTTCTGCAGTATTTTATGGCAAGAGTGTGGTAAACCCAGGAGCAGGGTCTGCTTCACTCTCCTTCATCACTCCTTACCTTGCAGAGCTGCTAACCTGAGGGGGAAGAAGAAAAAAAACCAACCAAACAAAGCACCGTCCAAAACAACTGAAAGCCAGCTGATGTGCTGCTTCCCCTCATCTTACTCGACAGGATTGCTTATGTGTTATCAGCTGCATTTCTTGTTGTCATCCCGAAAGGGGTTGGTTTCAGCTGAGAACGAAATGCAGAAATAGAGGAGCCTAAAACATAATGAGAGCACTGACAGATCCAGACTCATGCTGGCACAGCCTGCTTGGGGAAAATAATTCCTCTTGTTCCATCAAATAGAGGGACATTTGACCCCAGAAGTGAGTCAAATGCGAAATGTAATTCAACCCCCAACAGGGGCCAGAGTATAAATGCAACTTGACATCTGATCAAACCATCACGGACATTTGACCCCCGAGATGACTGAGGTATCTGTTGTGTCTCATGAAGTCAGCAGAGCATCATTCCTCACCCCTGTCAATTTTCTTTCTTTCTTTCCCCCTCTCCCCAAACAAAGACAAGGAATTAAGTAATGCAAAAATCTCAAGGAATGGACAGATTACCACCCATATGATGCAAAATCAGTAAGAAAAGATATTTATTAAGGTCTTTGTGATAGGAAGAATAACCCCAAGAAGGGCAAAGATTGGGAAATTCCTCATGTAGCTGGACAGGAATGAGTTTGGTTTTGTTTGGCATCGAGACTTCTGTACGTGCAGGAAGAGTCCACAGGTGCCTTATAAATATAAATTAACTATGTCTGGGAATACCCTGCAAGAAGGTATCATTATCCCACCTTATGGGTGAATAAACACAGGAAATACCTTTCCGGGGAGCTGGGGATGGTGTGATGCAAAGTGTGGGAACGGCCGGGTTCTGGCACGGGTTTGGGGACAATTGTCCCTCGTCTTATTGAGAGCAGGGATGTGACTCTGTGCCCAGTCCGTGGAGGGACATCATGGAAAGCCTTAGGGGAGTGTTTGTCACATTTCTCCTCTTTCCGTGGCATGTCTCTGTCTGCTGGCAGGGCGATGGGCAGCTTTGAGGGAGGAAAGAGCCGATTACTTACTGCTGGGCATTTTTGATCCTGCGTTCTGCCTGTTCCCAGGAGCTTTCAGTGCACGGCTTATTCCAGCTGAGCAGCATGCCTGTTTCTGTACCAACAAGTTAATTTGTGTGACTCCTCATGCAAATGCTGTTACACATCAGTATAGTTTATTCAGGCCAGGGAGATGCATCAACATAAACAACTCCTTGCTTTTGTAACTGAGAGCAGAGATAGGACCCCACTGCTTTAACTGTGAGTGTTGAAAATATGATAGTTAAATTGACAGAGAGTATTTGCACACCATTTCCTCCTCTAGTGCTATTCTTATGTGATGCCTTTGCTGGCATACTCCTGCTGCCCATCTGTGTATCAAACATCAGGTCTTGGCTGCCGGGAACCACATCTGTCCTGCGGACATGCGTGGGGGCTGCAGGTTTGCAGAGCAGCATTGAAAAAGCCTGATTTCACCCAGCCCTGGTGGGACACCTGATGTCGATGACCCTGCAGAGCAGCAGAGAGGGCTTTAGTTTAGGCTGTGTGCATTAGGGTGAGACTGGGTAACTCATGGGTGGAGCTGCTCACATTTATACTGCTGAGAAAGTGGATCCATGGACATAGACGTGTTTGTACGTGGCAGCATGTGCATTAAATAGAAGGTGGGTTTTTTTCTGGCTGTGTGCAAATCGGCAGGGACTCAACTGAGTGTGAGGGTTATACCAATGCACCAAGGGAAATGGAGTTAAGAGACATTATATGTCATGTGCACACACTCATATACAGCATCTGTCTTCAAATGTGTTCTTATATAAACGTTAGTGTGGGGTTATACATGCCTGCCCCTTTCCACACACATGAAATCTATCTGCGACTGTATCCGTGTGCTTGGATGTGTATAAATCAAAATTTATCTACTGTATCTATTGCCCTTTATCTGTTTATCTCCATACATCTTCAAGCTCGGGTCTGTATTAGCCATAATAGATACAGTAAGTCGCTGATCTGGTGGGTCAAATGGTCAGGGCTCTTTGATCAGCCGTCAGGATACATTACCGCCAGGGCCTCCGGTGGGGCTTGAATTACAACTTACATTTGACTCATTTCTGGGGTCAAAACGTCCCTCTTATTTGATCGAATGACAGAAATTGTATAATTTGTATATATCCCTGAGCCATATGTGCTCTGAGTGCCACTCTAATGTGTTTTATAAAGGCACAGCTGTCTTGGTGACTTATTTAAAATGGGATTTTGAAGTAGTGTTCTTGCCATTTAATGTCCCCATTCAGGGTTACACAAGGTTTATCAAATAATAAATAACATTTAGAACATTCATTTTAGCATAACAATGGGTTTGCTAGTTATAAGGAACTGGACGGTACAATAAAGCTGTGTTTGGTAAATAAGCAATAATGTAGAAAGCAAGCGACAGCATAATTAGAAATTAATGACGGTGCGGGAAGCTATGGATACCTTCCTCACATTCTGCTAACGCTCCAGACTAGACAGAGCTCATCTTGGCAGCCTCTGCTGTAAAATATGCCATCAAACCTTGTCATAATACTGGCAGACGTGTTGTCCTCCCACCTCCTGGGCCTCCCACCAGTCTCAGCTGAATTGCAGCACAATGTCAACAGTTGGTAAAATAAACCTGGGTCTGGGGCAGAACTGCGCTGCGTGAGTGCGGGGGATCCCCTTCCCCGCTCAGGCCCGCGGAGCCACAACACAACTGCAGTCCTGAGGTGGCCGTGGAGCACTGGGCAGCATGAGGGCTGCTAATGAAGATATGAGCGACTCATCCTCCGCTCGTTCTTGCTCCTTCCTCCCTAGTAGGAAGCTGTAAAAGAGGACCAGTATAGACTTTGGTTTTCCCTCCATCAGTGGCTTTGGTAGAGATGCTCTGTTGCTGGCAGTGAAGTGACAATATGCAATTGCTCGGACGTAAGGTGTTCTCATGTTGGTTGGTCCCTGACCTACCAGGACATTTGAATCTGGAGGAGTTTCCAGCAGTTTGTTTGTCCCTGAAGCTCATAAGATGCAGCAGTTTGCTCATGGTCACCACAGCCACTGTCTCAGACCTGGGTTTGCTCCAGAAGAAAGGCTGGAAGAAACCAGGAGACCATACATGTGGCTGAGCGATACCTTAGGGTGACTCTCTTGAGTCTTGTCATGGTAAAGTTTGCACAGCAGAGTGCTGGAGAAAAAAGTAGAGCCCACCATGAGGTTATTCTTTGTGCAATTTCCACTCGAGTTCCCTAATTAACTTTTGTGTTTCTAAGGAGTCTGATCAGCCTTTGCATGAAGAAACTTGTGTTTGTTTTAACTTTGAGGAGACATGTCTCAGGGTCTTCATAGTCTATTGATTTTGGCTATTGTCTGGCTTGATCTATTGATGACAGGAACAGATGATGGTCAGCGGATGGTCAGTGTTAGAGAAAATCCCTGATATAAGTAGAAGGGTTTAAAAAAGGGGGAGTCTGTCCCCCAGGCTCTGGAGAGCTCTGATCCTCCTGAATTTCCAGGAGTCTTGTGCTCCTCGGGCTTCACTCTCTTGCCTCTCTACAGCATCCCGGTCTCTTCCAATCTCCAAACAGTCTGTATTTTTGAAGTCTAGAGTCAACCACAAGAGGGGCAGAGTAAAATAAAAAACTGATGACTCCCTAATCCCTTTACAATGATATATTGCAAATATTGCTAGAACATATATATATATATATATATATATATATTGAAGACCCCTAGTGAAGAGAAGTGAGAGCTTTATACAGACTCAAAGTTGAAAGAGAGGATTAAACAGAGTTTGGCACTGCCGTGGAAACTGAGAGTGTGTGCTGCAGCAGGCATCCATGGTAAGATACATATTTTGCTCTTTCCCTGCTGTTCATTGAGTAATACTGTATAATTTCATATGTTGTCCTAGAGAACAAAAAATAGAGGGAAGACATTGATAGATATTAAATGCCTTTCTCAGCAGACAATTCGGGAAGAATCTCATGTACTATTTTAGAATGAACAATAGAGTGTTACATGTCATTTGTTATAGTCAGCAGCTAATGGAAACCCTTCCAGGCGGGGTTTTGGAGGTGAGCACAACTACAGCTGATGATCCAGGCTTGTGAATTTTGCATGAACTCCTATGTGACAATGAAATTTTTGAAAGGTGCCGTTAGGAAGCAATTCCTGTAACTTAGTCATAGCAAGAGAAGCTTCTGTTGCTGGTGGAGGGTTGGCTGTAGTGCTTAAATAATAATAAAAGAATCCCTTGATATTACAAGCAGAACAAACATCATCTTCAACCCTTGGTTTCAAAGGACTCCTAAGTTGTTAACAATAGGGTGTTTGAAAAACAGCCACCAAGCATCACAGAGTGAAAAACTAATGTAATTCAGCAGTTCCTAGACTGAAATGGATAGTCTCTGTTTCACTTGCATCTGGGGGAAAAAAAGAAATAACATCTTACACAGTTGAAGATATCTGTCAGGTGATACAGAGCACCTTGTAGGAACAGAAAATGGAAGTTGTCGTGGTGGTTGAATTTCATGTGTAGACATTTCATCAAGGAACTGAGGTTCCTGAATAGATTTAGGTTTAGGGGCAAAGGCAGGAGGGAGAAGGAGATCCTTGGGTGCATCAGGGCAGTGGTCAGAAAGCAGAGGAACAGCACACACTGCCCGAGGGCCGGGCACAGCATCCGCCACTCCTCCAGGGTCTTCCAGGTGACCACAGCCAGCTGTGCCCTTGGGTCAGTCCGAGCAGTAATCTTCCCTTCTCTTTCCCAAGTCTTTCCCAGGTTTTCTGGGATCTGAATCAGCTCAGAGATTGTTTTTGATCCAATGATAAAGAGCATCTGTATGTAGCATCACGCCTGACTGTAGCCCTCAGTCTGCGAGGTGTGTGATCAAAATGCACGTGAGGACCTTCAAACAGAGCTCTGATTTCTTTTGTGGTGAAGAAGTCCGTAAGCAGCAAAACATTTTAAAAGTAATAATAAGAACTCAATCAATGCAGGAGAGTGGTCCAGGGCTGGAGGCAGCACAGCTCTAGCCCATGGCCCAGCTGCCTGGGGGCTGGCGAGGTGGTGGGTACCCAGGGGCTGGCAGAGGGAAGGCGGCAGCAGGACAATGCGTATCCCACTGCGAAACAGCGTTTGCTGCTGCTGCATCTTGGTCCAAATAAAATATTAATAGCAAGACGAGTTCTGATAGAGGGTTCGACATGGGTGTTTCTTGGCACCAAAATGCTGTGATGCCTCTCAGTGGGGCTGAAGGAAATGTGGACCAAAATTCCAGAAATGCTTTCTGTGTGCTGGAGGGTGAGGGAGTAACTGGGACTGCTTTGGAGCACTGTGGAGCACAGCTGAAGTCCAGTCAGTCTAAGTAACACTGACGGGGATCTGCTAGTGTGCATGATGACTCCTGCGGTATGAGGACACCTGGGCTGGCTGTCCAGCAATGCTGATGAGCTCATAGAGCCAACGGCTCTTAAAACAGCAACAACATATAGAGGAAGGTGGTGCCCAGTATCCTTTAGCAAACGAAGTGTCACTTAGTCAAAGATTTCCCACTGTGCTTAACACTGCTGTGAAAGGCCTGCACCTGGTGTACGCAGAGCTTCTCCTTTGATGGTCAGCATGGCCCAGGGCAAGATGGAGACCTACATGTGGGGGAACCTGGGGCAGCTCTGGAGGGAGCAGGTCACCTTTGAAGCATAGGTATATGGTGTTTATGTGTGCTTTAAATCCCCTGAAGGTGCCCCTCTGGTCAGCTACCACTGCTCCTGGGAGGGTGCTGGGTTGTCCTTGAGTGGTGGCTGTCACTTCAGACAAAGGCAATCTCAGAGCTTTTATGCACAAGCTGTTTCTGCCTTCAGATCCTCCAGCTCCTCACACTGTGCTAATTCCTCGCCGCTTGTCTCCCGAATTACCCGCTGTGACACAGTGTGATTTGGAGCCAGGTCTTTACATGCTAACAATTGATGCTGAGCTCTGATAATGCGATAACATCGCTATCGGTTAGCTGTGACAAGCAAGATTTTCTACTGTGTCCTGTTGGGGGGTTTGGTTTTGGCTCCTGCAGAGGTTGGTTTGCTTCTGTAATGGACCTCTGGGGAGTTGCTTTGGAAAATTGTGTTTATTTGTGGAAATGTAGCACTGTGGGCCGCAGGAATATGAAAAAAAAAAAAACCCAGCCTGTTGCTCTTGGGATTTCCTTTCCCAACTGATTGATTACTTCTCATCAGAGACCTAGCCCAAGCTGGTGTTTGGGTCTACCGTCACAACAGGGTGATTAACTGGGGAGCCACTTACTTCCAGCAGGAAAACATTATTTTCCACTTCAGAGTTTGGATGAAGGGCTGTGCAGAAAGGAAAACCCCTCTGTAGCCTTGGGCGGCTGCAGAGTGAGCCCTCACTCCGTATCGGCTCTGGGGCTGCCCTGGGCATGTGCGGAGTTGAGCTCCACTCCAGCCCCATAGTGGCCTGACCCTCCCAGCAGAGCATCTCGGGGCTCTACAGGGACTGGAGGATGATGAGGGTTATGTGTCCTGAGTGCGGCCATCCAGCTCCTTATGTTCAGAGCCAGGCGTTCACTCAAACCCTCTACTCACTCATGGGGTTGGGTGGAGCAGTGGAGCCAAGCTGGTGTCCAGCAGTGCTCTGGCAGCTTGCCTGCGAGCCTGAAGGCATACCCGATCCCTCACGGCTCTAACAAAGTGGTGGGACCTCATGGGAAGCCAACCCACGCGAGTGGGCTGCCTTGGTGCCTGCATGCAGCAGGTTGGTTGTGTTAGTTCTGCTTCTGCTCCAGGATTTCTTCAGTAGACCCCTGGGCATCCCCCTTCTTGAAGCATAAGCAACTCAAAGTGGGTCCCCGGGGAAGGGGAGCATGGGTGCCGTGGTTAACCGGGGTGGGGGAGCATGTGCTGTGTGTTCCTGGAGGCAGAGCATGCACCGCGGTGCCCGGGCGAGGGGAGCGTGCTGGTGCAGGTCAGCAGGGAGAAGGCGAGTGTGCCTTGCAGTTACCCAGGAGGGGAGCATGCATGCCACCAGTCCTCTGTGGTTCTGCTTCTTTGGGGAAGGCTTGGAGCTTTCCCTGCCAGGTGATGCACCAGGCCGGGCTGGTCAGAGACATGATGGGAATCAAAAATCAAGAGACAGTTAGGGACGTGCTAGTCTTTAGCAGGGAGGGACACTCTGGGGCTGGACCCAGCTGAAGGACCACTGTCACAGCAGTCCTGACTCCTGCTGGCGGCTTGAAAGGTGGCAAAGCTGACCCAGAGCTCTGCGTTTGGCCCGTGCACCCATCACCCGTGTTGCAGTTCTGCCGAGGACCATGTTGGGTCTCTCTCGTTGGTGACGGCGCTTTCATGATCAGCAGCCTCTGAGCAAGCCTGAATTAAATTTATCTCAAACTAGGAAATCCATCAGCAGCCATCAAAAGTGTCTGAGCTGATGCTGTATAGCTCAGGTCTATGCATCTGTGTACACTGTAAAGGGCAAAATATGACTTGGCTTTTATTACTTTAATTAAAACATGAGTGAAGAGTATGAGATTCATATTAAATTGTATTTTCCTGGCTGCTGTGTGAAGGAGCTAACTGATCTGATTACCATGAAGATTACAAACTATCAAAGTGAAAAAGAGCTTTTTGCAAGTATTTCATATTAAACCTTCAAACATAACACTTTAAGAATAATTATAGTTGTATTACTGGAAAATGATTCATGAATTCTGAATAAATATAAGACCCTTAAAGGGAAATGTTCCAAGACCACAGTTTTCGTTCCAATCTGATGAAATTTAGTATCATTTTGCAGCTGTAGAATAAAATGAAAAAAAATATGTACATAGACTGTATTGAGTATATGTCAGACTAAACTAATGAGATTTTTTTCATCAACTCTAAGCACGTACACAGACAAATGGAATAGCCATTCTCGTTTTCTGTAATAGAAAGCACTGAAAGAGAAGGCAGAAAGGATCTTACTGCTCACGAGTCTTTATTCTACCCTTGATTGTTAAATAATATATTTTAAGTTCTCATATCTCTACTGCAGAATGTTTGAACTGACATTAATGGGTATATAAGAGAAGAGAGCGAGCTTAAAAAAAAAAGTGAGGAAGGGCTAGGATTGGGAATTTTATTAGTATTCCCAGTGGACTGTAATAAAGATACTTTTCACACAATACAGTGAATGTTTACAGCAGACAATTTAGTTTCCTTCCAACAATTATGAGAGAAATTGAATCTCAGGAAATGTTAGTTTTCTCTAAAATTAGACATAACAATAAAGATACCCCTGAAAGTTTATTAAGGAGGGAAGAAAAAAAAAAGCCGTCAGTCTCTGGAAGACAATTTAGCAAATTTATTTTAAGAATTCCAGATGACTTCTAAACAAAACCAGACACCTACGTGGCGCTGAGGGCTCGTGCTCCCCACGCAGGGGATCTGTTTTTCTCTCGAGGAGCCTTTTTTCCCAGGCTTCGGCAATTCCTAGTGCATTTTGGAAACAAACACCTTTTGGGTATTTGTTTCCACCCCAGACCAGGCTGGAAGAGGATGCCCATCACTTCTGCAAGCAGATGGGGCACAAGGTAGCAGCAGGTCATACTCTTCTGCATGCAGATCAGGATGCTACAAGCCTGGGAGCCCACACCGGTATCAAAAGGAAGATGTGTGGTCCTCACCTGCCCACCCCTCATCCCAGGGCAGGTTTCCTTACACTGGACACATGAAAGCAAAGCATCATTATTTACATCAAAAGTAGCAAAGCTGTAGGAGCCCCATTTCATAAAATCAGCAGGATATTTGCTCACCCAGGTGTTAGAAAGTTGAAAGCTGTGTATTTTTGCATGAATATTTGCATGCCTTCTTGCAGGTGCAGTTAATGTTGATGCCTGAGCAAATGCAATGTTTCACCCACCCCCCTGCATAAGCGCAGAGCTCTGTGTGCAGTCGCATGTGGGTTTGCATGCACAAAGGACTAGTTTGCAAAGCACCGTGAGCTCAGGCCTTTTAAGTTTTTCGCAAGAAAATTGGTCGTGAAATGTCAAGAGAGGAGCTGCAGGGAAAGGATGGAAATTATTGGGCACTTGAATGCAACTTCAGGAATGAATTTATCATGCTCACACAGAGATGCTGGGGATCAAAAAAGGAAAGCCACTCTAAAACACAGAAAACTCTGAAGCTCTTTGAGCAGCGCGTGCTATGGTGTTTAGTTTTTGAAACACTGCGATTTCAACATGCAGTGTAGTTCTACTTGCCCTGGTTTCCAGACTTCTGCATCGAGGATTGCTACAACATCCATGTTAGAGACACCTATTCTGTTCTACTTGTGTGTTTTCCCTTTTGTCTGTGCAATCCTTGATTGCCAACTTCTGCCTCACTGTGTTCCAGTCTGGAAAGAGATTCCTGTTACTTGATATCAAGAGTAGGGATGGGAGGAGAAATGGTGAAAGCCGATGCAGCTTAGCTTGCAGCCAAGCTTCTCCAGTAATTTTCCTCAAAAGGATCTGACCCATTTTGATCGTATTTGGGGCTAGACTGGGATGATGCTTTTTGGTAACACGAAGTATGATTCTTGAGGTACCCGGTTTGGTACCGGTATTAGCAGTTGAAGCACTTGGCTCTGAGTTGTCACAGGTTTGTGGAAATCTCTAGGCTTTGTGTGGGCTTGGATTTGAAAGATGGCAGGTGAAGCCCTTGAGTACACTGGGCAAATGAGAATCTTTACCACGGGGTCAGTGTTTTGGCTTTGTTAGCTGCAGCCCTGTTGTGCTCAGAGCCTCCTCTGCCTCTCCATTAGCAACTCTCTGTCATTTTGGCTTTCGGCTTCTGCCCATTTCCTTTGGAACGATTCAGGTTCTACCTGTCATGTTGTAAACTAATGAAAATAATAGAAAAATCTCTCCAGCTGCTTAATGAATGAAGCATTTCAGTTGGTTTGACCTCTGGATAGCTGGGGCTGGTTTTCTTTGGGTGCAGCTGCTAATGGAGTGCCTCCTGCCTCATGCCTTGCGTGTTGGGTTGGGTCCCTTGTGGGGTCCCTTGTGGTCGTGTGATGAAGGTGGTGCTGGTGTTGATTTGAGCCCTCTTGCACCTTCATCTCCTCTGCAAAGCTCTTCCCTGTGTCAGCAAATGCTGTCCATTGCCTCTAGAGCTGCCAGTGCCTACAACAGTGCTTTCTCACCGCCAGCGTTGGAGGCGATCACTGCTGCAGGCTCCTGGCTGTGACCAGCAGATTGGTGTCCCGGCTGTCCTTCTAGATGGAGAGTTGTTATTACTTTAGGAAAACATTGCTATTTCGATTGTTAATTTGATGGTTTTCCTTTTTACCTTCCTCCTGAAAGGATGGTGCCTACTCCAGGTCGCTCAATCCTTTAGAAAGTATTTGAAGACTATCAGTGCTTTAGGGCATAGATGAGCCCCTCACAGCAATGTGTGTGTTCCTGCCTTTTTTTTTAGATAGCATACATAAGCCTGTTTTTATTAAAGAAAAAAAAAATGTTAAAATTGTTAAAGATAAAATCTGTTTGTTTCCCAAAATTCACATATTGGAAGCTTAAGGCTGAGATTTTCACACCTACGCTGAGGATTTGGATACTTGGCCGTGCACCATGCTACAGTTCTCACAATTTTCTCATGAGTCTCTTGGTGCTTCGTGCTTTCCCTAACAGCCCAGCACCTTTGTGCTCTTGTGACATGACAGCTTCTGCTTTGGATAAGTGAGTAAAAGAATAAAATTCTTGCACTTGTGGTTGTGGAGGAAGGCTTGTAACTGTGGTGTTCAGAAGCTCAGTAAATGCAAATGAGGTAGAGAGAAATCCAAGGTGATTATCTTGACATCTCATGGACTGGGAGGTCTGGCACGCCGATGAGTTTTGCAGACTTTAAGGTCTGCAAGGAGCGAGGCATCCCGGTACTATAGGTAATCTGTAATATCTCCATTGACCATCCAAAACCAGGTCATGCTTAGCTGCAGACAGACATTGCTTGCTCTGGCTTCAGAGGCAGCACCTGCCCAAACCCAGTCATTGAGATTGAAATTGGGTAGATGCTCTTGCCATCTCATCTCAGGGTTTACTTTGGCAAAGCTGACTCAGAGGTATCTGGCTTTGGGACTTCTCCTGCATGCCGGAGCCAGATTCTGGGGCTGAGGGTCTTTGGGATAATGTGGGAGGCTGATTTATTGCGCTGGTGATTTCAGTTAATTTCCTTTTCCCATTTCGGCAACTTCCTGGCAGTCTGAAATGTTTTGCAGTGGATGGACGGGTAAAGGATTTCAAGCTCCCCTTGGGGATAAAGAAGAAAGAGAGGAGGGAAGAAGGTGGCATTTCACAAAGCATTGATATGTTCTTAATTTTAATAAAATAAAATAAAAAAAGGTAAGCAGCACCTTAGCTGCTAAGGCGACAGGCGCTTAAGAAGCACTGTTTAAATACATAAAACATATTTGCTGAAGGCATTTGTCGTTGGAAGTTTAAACATTAAACATGCCTGCTTCGTCTGATACCGTAATAAAGCAAGGATGTTCAAAGAGCCATTAGTGGTGCTCTGACTACAGCTTTACATCTTCACTATATGTACCAAGGAAGCAGCATTATGTCAGCAATGCCTCAGTGAGTTTTGCCCCCAGAAGGGAAAGTAAGTGAATTCTGGGAGAGATTTCCACGAGGGCTTGGGCTTTTTTTGTAGTGCGTTTCCCCTTTCACATTGATGGACATGGATGTTTTGGTATTGTTTGCATGTAAAGTGCTGGGGCAGGTCCACAGGAGGCAGCAGCTCTGACATTGTCTCCGTATCCCCAGGCTTGATAAAAGCTGGCTCGGGGCCTGATGAGACAAATAAACAGGTTTGTGTATTTAGTTTTTTAAATTACAGGATAAGGAGGAACACAGATACTCAATCCATTAAGAAATAACTAGGTGGGTGATTCACTACCATTTGTGTAAATGGCACTAACTCTGGTCTGCCTGCACAATTTATTAATACTTCACGGGAGGAAAAAAAATTATTTTAATCTCATAATGGATGATGAGCTGTGAAATTGCTTCTGCAGCAGCTGGGCACCCTGGGGGAGGTGCTAGATTGCACCACATTATGCAAGCTCTCCCCACATCTCTGCCTTCCTCCTGCTAATCAGACACGTCAAAACTGGGTGATGGGGAGGGGGGGTGCCATTGCTTCAGTTGCGTTTTATTACTTTTTAAAAAAAATATATGTAGTTTTCTCATCGATTTGCTTTGGGGTCCCCAGTCTGACTTTGGAAGTGTGGGGGCTCAAATCTGAGTGCGTTTGTGATCAGTGATGCTTTGGGCTTGATCCCTGCCACTGCTGGCCACGCTGGCCTGGCTTACAACATTAAATAACTAGAAATTTAGCAAATGTACTGGGGCTGGCCCAGTTTGTGATTTCACCTGGATGATACCCTCGCTTTGTAGGTAAGAGTACCAAGAGCTGTTGCTGTTGAACAGCCCCCTTGCTCTGCCTTCGTAGGTTTGGACTGGGACCATGAGCAGTACTGACACTCCAAGCACTGTGACGTTTGTGTACCGAAAGGACAGCTTGGGGTTGGGTACTTCGCTTGGATGTGGGAAGACCACGCGTGTGTACAGTGATGAGAGCAAACCAGGCGGTGTAGGGTCTCTTAGGAAAAGAATTGCAGATTGCCCCCTTAGCTCCAGCAAGGGATTTGCAGTGTTTGCTTCCGCAGGCGTGCTGGTGGTGTACCCTCAGTTACACGTGCGTGTCCCTCATGCCTTGCAAACACCAGTCCTGGTGTGCGAGGACCACACAGGGCTTCATTTGAAAATTTGTCTTTGCTGATGAAAGAAAAAACAAAAAGATCAAGGCATAGCTGGGACAAAAAAAAAAAAAAAAAAAAAAAAAAAGACTTGATTCAAGATGGGCTGTGTTGCTGTTATGGCTTTGCTGGAGGATCTTGCTGCAGACCTCTAGGTAAAACAGTGTTTGCCCCAATACCTGTGGCACAGAGTATGGCTCTGCTGGCCCTGTGCAGTGGGCGAGGACATATCCTTTGAGATAAAACTGAAAAACTTGCTGCAAAGCATCCATTCAAAGTGTGGCACAAAGGCTTTTTTTAAGCCCTTAACCCCACACCTTCAGTTCTGAGCATAAGGGAAATACTCTCTAAGATGAAAACTGAAAGGGGACAAGGATGGTACAGACTATAGTTTCCTTCCTGCTCTGGGTCCTTCTGGCTCAACTGAAGCCAGGTTGAATTAATTTCTTAGAGTGCTTTTTACTAATTCTTCCTTGCATGCACTCCATTACTGTTTTCAGGCTGCCTTATCTCTTGACCTGCTTACAGTGCATTATACATCATTATATAATGTACCCTTGGCTCAACAGAAAATACCAAATCCGTACAGTTCAACAATGAATTTCTGTGAAGTGCACTGATCTTATTATGCAAGTTCAGTATGCCATGAGACAAAAAAGGCAATTATGTAAAATCTGTACTCCTCAAATAATTCCCAGAAATGCATGATATTCTTCAGTAGAATATTATCATATTCCTTGTATTTGCTTCCAGGCAAGACAGTAGGAAAGAAAAGAAAAGGGTTTGTCTTTTTCTGGCCAGTTGGTTCAATTTTAGATCCCCATTGGCTCCTATCCCATTGGATGTACAGTCCCTTCAATACATTTTAAAAACAGGCAAAAATCATTATAAACAATTTTAAGGAGGCTGATTGTGAGACAGATGACAGAGGCTGCATTTTGCCGATGTGGAGCGGAGCTTGCATATCTCCTAGCTTTCCCTGGAGCACTGCCACGCTTGCTTTGAAAGACTAGGGAAGAATAGCCACAAAAGCACACAGCAAAATGAAACAGTTCTCTTGTCAGGTGGGTGGGTAACTAAAACATAGGTGAAGCTAGATACCGCTACGGGTGATCCAGGAACAACTACGCATCAGACATGCCTCACATGGCCCTGCTTATGAAGATACAACAAAGGGTTTTCAGGAGCTTTGATTATTGCTGACGTTTGCATAAACTAATATTGAATGCTTCTGAAAACGCTGTCAGCAGACTGAGCCTTAATATCCCATCTGCTTATTTGGAAGTTGAAGGGCTTTGTTACAGGGACATGGTGTTGCCATGCAGAGTTCAGCCTCCAGAGCTGGAGATGGGGTGTCCAGATGTAGCACCTCCATGTGTGCCAGTAAATACCCCAGCATGGATCAGGACAGCATGGGGCAGAGGAAGGTGATGACTGGACATGCTTTGTCTCATGAAAATGGCATTTCAGAGAAGTAACGACGGCAAATCTGCAAAGCTTGGGTCTTGTTTTGTAAGGAACCTGAGGAACTCCCTGCCGCTAGATGTTGATGTCAAGAGCTTAACAGAGATGCAAGGAGAGGGAAGGACGATAAAACCGGATGAGGCAGATGAAAGGGAGGGATGAATTGTTCTGTTCTCTGAGGAGCTTCCATAATTGTTCATTAGAGATTTTTATATCTCCCCCAAAATGCTGGCTAGTATTGGCCAACTCTTAGGTCAGCACATTGGCAAACTGCTGGTCCGATTGCTTAAGTGAGTCTTGAGTTCTTGGGAGGACGTGGGTTTTCATTCCTCCCTGCAAGTGGTTTTGAGAGCTTTTCTCCCCAGGATGTACTTGGTGGGGTGAGAAGGTGGATCTGGAGGGACAGTTGTCCCAGCAGGTTCAAGCACCGCTCTCTTTTGGGACATGCTGTGGCTCTGACAGGGTCCGCCCCTGCGCTCTCCTACAAGGCAATTGCTGCCTTGCAATGAAAGGAGGAAAGGCTGAGATATCTGAGGTGAATTACATTTTTCTTCCTCTTTATTCCTGGGGGTAACTACTTCCAAAACTCATTTTTGTCTGTGTCGCTGGGGAATTAGAGGTCTGTCTCTCTCTCTTTCCTCAGAAGGATAAACACAGCATTACTAATCCTTTATATACCACTGCATGCTGCACTGCTGCTTCCATGTATGTATATCTGCCTTTATGGTGACTGTAACCTTTTCTTGAACCAGAGATTTTCCTGAACAAGAGGCCTTTGGGATCTGTGTGGGCTTTCCTGGATACATTTTTAATAAACACAATAATTTGACTGCAAGCCCATTACCTATCCCCTGTTTGTTCTATGGGATAGACATTTCCATGCCTGCAAAAAACACTAACTCATAGGGCAATCAAAGGAAGAATGACAACCAGGACAAAATTAGTATGTGTTGTGATAAACCAGTCCATCTTCAGCATCATGCTTTATACATTGCCTGTAAATAATGGCCTCAAAAAGATATTAAATCTTTAGAAAAAATCAAGCTTAATTGTAACTATATTTTTGTTTTCCATTTTGGTTTATGTACAGTATATGACTTTTGCAGAGACATTTTTATTCCAGGAAAATGACAGGCCAACAAGAAGCCATAATTGCACTGATTTTTAGAAGTGCCTGCATTACTACAGATCTGATGTACTGCAAGACATGAATCAGAAAAATTCTATTAAAAAATCTCTTGAATGGCTGACACAGGAGTATTATCCACGATGATTAATTTGACTTGGTCATTATGAACACAGACAAGTCTGACAAAATTGCATTTCATTCCCCACTGAATTCATAAAATCACTATACACATAATAAGAAGTTATAGTTCTCTGCTATCCACTATTCTTGACAGGATTCCAGTTCTGGATAAGATACTGATTAAAAAAAAAAAAAAAAAAAAGTGGAGGGAGAAAGGGAGTTGGGAGCCTTTTTAAAAGCTTACAATAGGGCTGATTTCTTTTGCTATAAATTGTTCATAGAACTCCATTATTTTTAGCTTTTTTTGGTGAAATGGTGATGCAGGTCAACTGCAGTTTGGACAATATAAAAACTGACTGTAAGCTTTTATTTACATTGAAGGGGATGCAGCAGAATCACACACACACGTTTCACATCCTGAATCCCAAGAAGCCCTGTTGGGCTGTACCCGAGGGCACGGGGCAGGGGCCATCACCTCTGTTGCCTCTCTTCAGCCACAGCCACAAGCAAGTCCTTACCCAGATTGAATCTCAGGGATTGTCCATCATACAAATGATTATTAATACTTGATACCCTGTTCTTCATTTCCCACCCACATAAACAAGTTACCAATGGACAGGTTGAGGCCAGAGGGTCCCAAGAATGTTGTTTCTGGCTTCAGTAGCATGTAAAATAACCAAAAAAACCCCTCTTCTCTGGTGAGTAGCAGAATTGGGTGCATGCCTTCCAAGACTTTATCTTTCTTAGTGAACTGAGATTTTCTGTTCCCTCTGAATATTGCCGGCTGGTTCCCTTCATCGTCCTCATCCTGCTGAGCACCACGGCACCACATCGAAGCCATCCCTTTGCCGCTGTAGCAACTGGCCAAGGAGATCAAAGATTATTAGGGCAAGCAAGAATGTTTAGGACCCTGGTATCTCCTTTCCATGCATATTTGGTTTTATGAAACATGTAGAAAAGAGACTTTTTTGCGCCATCAAATTTGGTTGAAACCATCTGGCAGGCTTAGCTTTTGGAAGACCCATGACTCTGTGACTGCATGGGATTTCTGTCTATAGGAGGTGGGACAAAGTTGACTCACACAAAGTTAAAAGGCAAAGATGCAGCTCCATTCAAAGGCGAAGCCATCCCGTTGTGCTGTGGGTGAGGTGGAGGCTGGCTTTCTGCTGCCTGTTGTCGTAGCATGTGGAGTCTGCATCAGAGCAGTGCCTGCACGATCGGAGGGAATGGTGACAAATAGGGAAGGTGGAGGTGTTGCTCTTTGGGTGAACCAATATTTGTTTGGGATTTAAAAACCCACTACGAGGGAAGAGGAGCACAGAGGTAGGTAGAGCCCAGCTTTCCCACAGGTTGCCTGCTGCTCTGCTGTGCTCCCAACCTCCCCGGTGTGACTGCCTGTTACTGAGTATTGTGCAGACACTTCCAATGCACATTTATGTTCATGCAAGAACTCATTTTTCCCTTTTCAACCGCACTCCCATAGTCAAAAACCTGAGCATGTGAAAATTAATGTAGAAGGGGCTGGGAACACTTCAAAGACAATTTGTAGATTGTATGTGACTGCATGTTAATAAATACTTCTTTACAGTATTTATCCAACTCTACCCAAGTAATTCATTGGCCCTGCTATTCACACACTGGATCTCCGTGTGCGAAGATGAGGCAAATCAATTTCCATTCCTAAGACCCAGAGCTGCTGATGCGGAAAATCAGCGCTACTTCACTTCTTGGCACGGGGCTTTGGGAATCACAGGTGCGAGCGCAGCCCTCCGGCATCCCCCACTGGAGAAGTGGTGCCGAAGGGGTCCGCACCCCTGCCCACAGCCCCCCAGGTCACCCCGCAGAGAGCACTGGGCCATTTCCCTTGCTGGCTCCCAAACATTTCTCCGGAGTTTGCAACGTCCAGATGACTTGCACCTTCTACTACCTGAACTAACGTTTCTCCCCTGTAGCTTCAGTGCTTTGTGCCGAGCAGAAAACCTCAGTGCTTCATGTGCCAGAGAAACATATCAAAATCCTCTTGCAAATATGATTGTGCCAGTGCTGAGTAGTGTGTGTGGTGGGAGAGCAGTTTGGAGGCTTTTAAGGAAACGTGAGGTAGCTTGCCTTTATTAAGCTTCAATTTTCACTTTTCCATTGTGTTTGGGCTCTTTTCCTCTTTATATGGCCCAAGATCTTCTCTCAGTCTAGCGTGCCCTGCAGTTTGTGTGAACACTGGCACATGGTGAATGCTTTTATATGTAAGAGAAATAGTGAAAGTCACCGTATGACAAAGCGATATGCTTATCTGGCTTCTGACCCGATCTGATGCATCATCCAGCTTTGGTACAGTTGAGATACCCCACAAACCACTTGGTTGTTTTTCTGCAACCTGTTCTGCAAGCTGTGCTGGTAGAGCTTTCGGTGCTGGTGAGAGAGAAATCCCTCCCTGGAGACACAGCCCTTGGGCCCCTGGTCATGCTGCCATCCCCGTGTCCAGCTGGGCTCGGGTGGGAGGTGGGGGATTGCCATTGCTGCTCGTGGGACAGCGTGGGCACCCCATAACCTCCGTGTCCTCCCCTGCTCTTTATACACACCAGGAGCTCAAGGTGTAGCCCTTGGTCACACCTCTCAGCCTCACGAGTAGCAATGTTTTCCTCACCTTGCAGACTTGCCAGACTGGTTTTGGTCTGCTTAGACCCATCTAATCTCTGAAGTGTCTAGAGGGTCACATTCCTGTAGCAGTAAGCTCCTGCATTATCTGCAGGAAAAACCTAGTTAGTAAATGGGGGATGGTACAGAGTCCATGGTGTTTTGTGTCATCTGGATGATTAGGATGGGATGGATCATGCCAGCCTACATATTTCCTTGTACCTTACCAAGAATAAATGTTCTTGCTTAGGCTTGTATTTACTGTTGAATTTTATTTGACAGGGCAAATATTTACCTGCAATAATACTGCAAATCTCTATCCTCCTCACTGTGAATAATATTTCTTTGAATCAATGCTTGGCTGCAACTCTGGATCCTCACAGATAATCACACAGAACATGACTCAGTGGAGAATTGGGGTCACTGGACATTTGCTATGCTGCCAAGGAGAACGGTTTCCCAGGTCCTCGGTCAAGTCACATCCTCTATGATTAATACCAACGCGCAGTGCCGAGATGGTGCTGGCCAGCTGTGGAGTGTTTTGTAAAGGACAGCGCTTTCCTCCCTTTCCAAGAGAGGAAAGGCAGGAGAAAGCTAAAGGCTTAATTTGTAGACATGCTCAACACTTGTAGCTCCCTCCTGAGTCACCTGCACAGCGAATTCATAGTGTCTTTTAAAAGATGGCTGTGGTTTTGGCTTTGGCTGAACCACAGCTGGTCCCTCAAGAGCTGTACTGCGTTAAGACATCTGGATGTCCCTTAGTCTCAGATCCGCTGGACGTGTGGAGCCACCTGGCCACTGTGCAGGGGTGGGTGGATGGATCCAAACCAGCCTCCTCTTTGCTGTGGTTGCTGGGAATGCTCCCCTGGGCTCAGGCCCATGGTTAGGCAGGGTGGTTTTGTTACTGGGCGGCTGGTGGGAGCTTGCCAGGGCTTGGCTTTATTTGTAGTTCAAAAGGAGGTACAGCATAGGAGCAAAAGATGAAGCAGCAGCAACACTGAGTGTGGTGTTGAGTCCAATGGCAGAGGGTGTGCAGGGTCGCCATGCCCATCAGGCCATCTCACAGGGACACCCAGGACATGTTGATAACCCACAGATGTGCTCTGTGTTTGAAGCAGAGATGAGTCGCTTGCCAGTGACAGATCAGTCCCCAAAGCCACCTCCTGCCTCAGAGCCTTCTCCTCTGAGCTCTGCGTGCTTCAAGGCAGAGAAATGTCTGGACTCAGTATATGTGAGCTAGAAGAAGTGAAAATCTGGCCCAGTGCTTTGAATAGATCAAAGTGAAAGCTGGTGATCGGGTGCAAACACATCCATGGGTGTTGCAAAACAGCTGGCTGATGTGGCCTGGCTTTCTCACAGCAGACAAGAAGACTTTGTGACTGAAGTCGTCACTACCTGCCCTGCTGCCTGCCTGCTCCCCGGGCAGCTCCCTGAGCCACCACACATCCAGCCCCCATGGCTCCAGCACGGCTTGCCTGACCTTCCCCAGCGCTGCCTGGTGCAGCCCGCTGATAAGAGCAGAAGAAAAGTGGGATTGTTTCTCTCCCGCCCTGGAGCAGCAACAGAAGCATGTTCCTTTGTTGCGGGCGTTTTAGCTGCGTTACGGCAATGGTAGATACTTGCCATGAAAATGCTCGGTGCTATTTCCAGCTTGCTCTGTCTCTGGATGCTGACAGTCCAGAGTGAAAGCTCCTCACTTCTCTCCTTGACCCACAGTAGCTTTCAGATGCAGTTTAAGGGCATGTAGAGAAGATGTCCACAACTTGATGAGCTTATAGTTGAGGTGCTTATCCAGCCATATAAAAGAAGATTCAATTTTACTGTTAAAACTCAGGCTTCCCATGCCTGTGAGACAGACAGAAGGACCAGTTAGTTCCCCTGTAAAGCTCTTGTTCTCCATCCCCTCTCTTGATTCAGCTCCATGTCCATATGGGGCACCCTTTAACTACAACTCCTGCTTCCTCTGCACCCACAAATGTGCACTGCAGAACCTCCTGGGCCCTGGTTGGTACAGCTTTGCTCAGGGTGTGCACAGCACTGTTGCTTGAGCATGCATGCAAGAGGCAGGGACTCATGTTCTCCCTCTTCATCCTCAAATAGTTCTGCTCCCCCTGGTTGGCCAGGGCCATCCTGCCAGGCTCTGCTGTGTCACCCTCTGTTCTCCCTCATTCTGATGGCCTCCTGCCAGCTCCTTAACGTTTTTCCAGCCACACCACTTCCCTGTCCTCCCTCACAGCCTTCTCCTGCTGCACAAGCTGTTGTGTCCTTCCCCACTAGCCTCATGTGGGTCACCTGCAGATCCTGAGGGTTTTGGGTGCCTCCTATCCATCTCTCTCTCCCTCTCCTGAAAAGCATCAGGGGTTATGGGAAGCCTGGGAGATCTTGGCACATCGTCCCCGTGGTAGGGAGCAGTGTTGGCAGGGAGCCACACGTTGGGGTGTCTTCAAGACTCTCAGGTGCTTTAGGAGCACCTGAGGTTGTGCTGCTGGTGCCCCAGCAGCTCTGACAATGGGACTTCGCTGTGCAAGTCACCCTGTGTTCTTGCAAGGGGTTCAGCAGTTCTGATTTTCCTCTCAAATGAATGCAAATAGTGTGTTCCCAGCCTGTGAGCTAGGAGGGAGCAGCCAGTAATGTCATTACCTGTTCTGACTCCTCTTGGTCCTGGACGTGGCCTGGGTGTCTTTCTCCCCGTTACAGACCCCTTCATATTTCCCTGTGCCGAAGCTGTAGATCGAGGGAGCTGTAGCCCAGCAAGGCATGATGAAAGGGTGGCGGGGAAGATGCGTAGCATCAGCACAGCAAGATGGATGCATCTCTTCAGGACTCCGCATTACCTCCCTTCTGCCCCTCTGTCCTCTGACCCTGAACCTGCAGGTGGACAGAGACAGTCCAGGGACCCCTGTTCAAACTTGGATTTCAAGAAGGAAATACTGGTTTTAAATATGATTTTGCTGCTGTTGGAGGTTGGTTGTACCTGCTGCAATGCCATCCTGTGGCATTGCTGTGCAGGCATGGGGCACAGCCCCGGTGCTGTGCTCAGGGCAGTTTGGTCCATGCCTGGTGCCTGGTGCTGCAGCACAACCCCTATAGCTGGGGCACAGAGCTGCATGGGGGTCTGAGGGCGAGAAGGGAGTCAGAGAAGAGGCTCTGTCCCCTCCCTGAGAGTGCTTGGCTTGATCCTGTTGCTCCATCCCACTGCAGGCAGAAGCAGAGGTTTGCCACTCCAAGCAACACCCATCTGCCCTGCAGTGTGAGCCGAGAGAGGGTTTGCAAGAAGAGGCTTCTTGTTTCAGCTGATTTCAGTGTTTTAATTTGAAGGGGAATAATGTGTAATCACAACAACTGTCATCTGTTTGACAGTGGAAAATCCTAGATCTTCCGTGCTTTTTTGTGTACCGTAATGGGCAGCCTTTTAGCAGAGCGAGCTTCTCTGCGTTCGTGTTTGGGAGTCCTGGTGGGATGAATGGGTTCAGACCAGCTCACTAATCTAATTTGTAATGTATCCTTATAACATATAATTGGCTGTTTAATTTAATTCAAATTAACATAAGAATGGAAAATACAATCTGCAGCGTAGCCCACATGGTGTAGAAAGGAGTGTTGGGTGTTGCTGGCAAAGGGTTTGAGACGATGGCTTTTGTGCTTGCGGTGTGAGACCACCCTTCGTGGGGACAGAGACATCACCTTGGACGTGTCAAGAGGCACTGTGTGTGACAATAAATCACCCCCCTTTCCCACCCTTCCAAGTGTCTATCTGTCTCATCTCCCTTCCTTATCTTCCTAGCGATCTATTTAAAACATATATAGAATAAACGTGGCTTGCTTTGGAAAATTGTTCGTAGAGATAGGGTGTAAAAGCTGGCAGGCACCGAGTCTGATTATGTTGATTGGATATTGTCTAATCTGATTTTGATTGTGTACAGCTTTGATTGTAATTTTGATATGTCTGCACAATACTGTAGCTATTCGGAAAGCTTTGTGATTTAAACAGGTCTTTTTTTTTTTTTTTTTTTTTTTTTCCCTGGGCTGAATAGAACAGAGGCAGAAATGCGCAGGGGGGTGAGCAGGGCGACGGGGGCTTTCGCTCCTTACAAAACCACCTCAAAGCCCTTCGGTGAGCTGCTCTGCAGCAACACAAGGAACTTGTAGTTTTGAAGAGAGCTTTAGGAAACTTTGAGTGGGTTTTACATAATTTAGTTAAGTACAGCAAAGCCTCTTGCTTATATACCTGATACCAAAATAAACCAGTTGGAGGAACAAGTTTGCTGTGCAATGATTTATTTAAATCCTTTTCTGTAAAGCATGGAGTGAAATCCTCTTAAATAACTGGGAAAGAATTGGTGTACCTCGAAAAGCATCGCCCAAACGGAAACCTAACTACTAGACGTATTAAATGGGATCTATCTGTCTGCCGTTGTGTACATCCTCTCAGCCCCCTGCCTTCCCTGCATAATACCACTGCTAGACAGGAGCTGGCTGGAAAAATAGCTGGGCTTGAATTTCCCCCGAACAATAACTGTTGGTACAGAGCTATCTCAGCCCAGGCTCCGTCTTGGATTTCTTGCATACTCATATTTCCCCCCAGCCAGTGGGAATCTTGGGCGAATGTGAAGGGTCGGGTGGGATGTGCAGTACTTGCCCTTTTCTCAGTTTCTTTTTGCAATGGGACGAGGGAGGTGAGAGGTGGGGGTTCAGCTTAGCAGAGGATGAACCACTCTCAGCCCCAGTTTTGGGGTGAGGCAGGAGTGACCCCCTGCTCTGACACCCCGCAGGGTCTCTCCCAGGCAGTGCTGGAGCGCTCCCACTGGGAGCCCTTCCATAGATACCTCCTTGCTCCCCACTGCCCCTCCCACTGACTTCTGTATGCCTGTTAAATATGGCTTTTATTTTATTTTATTAAGGGTTTTCTCCCTGCAGTCTGGGGTAATGAAGAGTATGAATCCGAGTGTGAGCTCTGGGGCAATGGATTAATAAAGCCTACAGTGCTTAACTGGTTTTGCACACATCTGGGTTTTTGCTCTTAAATCAAGTATTAAGTCAAAATCCAACCATGAAACTAGGTGATCTGGGAAATTTAGCTAAAAATCCGTGTGTATAACACTATGGCTAATCAGAATTTCATATGCTATAATAATATGTGAAACAGTAGACATTTAGAATAAGTCTCCTTTGCCAGAGACTCATTATAATACTCATTGATAATTAATAATTTTGGGTAGATTCACATTTACATTATGAAGCAGATATGTTTTTGTCTGAAGTAAAGATGATTGCACAGATGCAATAACATTATTCTTTCCCCATATAAATTCAAATGCTTAGAAGTAAACAAGGCACTGGAAAACATGGGAAGCACAGGGAGTACCAACATCTCTGCGTGTTCATGGTCACCTCAAGGGAGCACTGGTAGGGAGGTGAGGGAACACTTGTCCAAATTAAATTTGGATGAGGATGTAAGGAAGGACAAATCTCCATGTGTGGTGGAGTCATGCAGGCTATCTTTAAAGGATTTTTTAAAAAGTGATGGCTGTGTTTCCAAATCTCCCTCCTGGTTGTAGCTTCTGTGCTGGAGTTTGTGAGGAATCAATGGGAATTTTGTTCCCAACTACTATTTATTTCTGTGGAGCTCATTCTCATAAAAACTCTTAAAAATACAAACTAGATACTGTAAGAGCTGAGCTGGGTGCCCAGAGAGGGACTTTGACTTAAAAAAGCAGCAGCTGGTTGGGAAACGGCCGTGCTCTTTCATGGTTATGGGCTCTGCGAGCATAGCTTGCCTGGCTGCAATCCGGGCGTGGAGGTTTCTGCTGAGGCTTTGGTGAGCTCAAGATGTGCTGGAGGGATGCAGAGGGAGAGGGGAGCAGTCAGGGTGCCTCAGGTGGGCCTGAGCTGTGTGAGGACCTGTGGTGTCCCTGACACACTCGCTACTGGCTCCTAGCTAGTTACAACCTGCTGGTGTCCACGACTAGAAATATCTTTTTTGTTAAAACAAAACTGTTTTCACTGGAATGTGCTTTTGTATTTCTTACACAAATAATCGCTTTTCTTTGTTGAAGCAACAAGGCAGTGACCCATTGCAAAATATCTTTTTCATGTTTTAGACGTATAGCAGTCAGAATGAGAATAATGAAGACTATGAGATCCCTCCCATAACACCTCCTAATCTCCCCGACCCTTCCCTCCTGCACTTGGTGGACCATGAAACTGGATATCACTCCCTGTGCCACAGCCTCCCTCCGAACAGCCTGATACCAGCGTACCCCTACCAGAACATGGACCTGCCGGCCATCATGGTCTCCAACATGTTGAGTCAGGACGGGCATCTTCTCTCCAGCCAGCTACCCACGGTCAGTGACTTTCTCCTCTTACTGTCTTTCGTTAAAGCTGCTCTGTATTTCAAGTTATGAGTCAATTCAATGTAGAAGGATGTTAACGATGAGATGTTTGCACTGGGGGTTGGGAAGAGCTGGTGACCCGGCCCAGCCTTGCTGCACTGCTGCTCAAGGTCGGGGTGTGGTGACAGACCCTGCAGTCACCTGTGCGGCCACGCTCGTGGTGGCAATTTGATGTTTCCAGTTTGGTCTCTTCCTGAGCCTTATCAACCACTCAAGAGCAGAGGGGAAGGTTATTTTCCTCCATGTATGTAACATCCTCACTGAACCAAGCAAAGTGCATGTGCTCCATCCCCCATGTGACCAGCCAAAGCCCCTAGTTCATAGCCCCTGCGTCCTTTCTCCGGCTGGGAAAAGCCCCCAGCCCATTACCCCTGTGTCCTGCTGCCAGGGAGGCCCCAGCAGCATCAGCAGGAGGAGCACGGATGCTCCATGAAGGGAAAGCTGTCCTATTGATTTCAAGGGGAACACGATCCCTCCTTGCATTTGCAAACTCAAATTGCCTCTTGGCTCACGCCATGGCAAGGGGATACCTTGCGAAGTTTCAAATGACTCTTCTGTAGGAATAAATAAGGCAGGGATAATGAAGTAAAGTGCAGCTCTGGGAAGAAACTTCAGGGCTAATTAGACTTTGTGACGCTTCTGTATCAGCAGCACCAAGGAAAGGTTGTGACTTGATTTTGACAGTGGTATTGAATTAATATTGTTGCTGTTTAATAATATTTTCCTCTTTAGCAGATTTAGCCCTGTGGTTAGTTTTCTACATTGTTTCTCTCTAAGATCGTTGATTTTCATGGGTGCCGTTGAATGACATAAATACCCGAGTTAAATTTACTCAAAGCCTGCGAGTCTGCCACTGCACGAGCTGGAGAACGTTTGGTGTTGATTGCTTGAATAGATAACGGTCTGAAAGGTAGTGATATTTAAATATTTAAATGGGATATTATCTCTTAGTCTAGGAAAATCCCAAGGCTTTCTGAAGTCTTGATGTGTCTCCAAGTTTCATTGTTAGTGTGTTTGAGAAAAATATCATGTTCTGCCCATCAATATTGAACACAGGCATATTTCTATGGAATTAAATATTACTTAGGCCTCTGTGTTAGCTTTTGGGTTCTTAGGTGATTAAAACATTCATTTCTGAGACAAAAAGAGTCAATTTCAGATGAAATATTCTTCCCTGGTTTAATTTAAAGCACAGCCCCTTTGCCTGACCCCTATTTTCATAACACGATAATTTTATCCTGTGTTGATTGTCTCATTTTTGAGAGGTAGTATTGCACTTATAAATCACTTTCTAAAATACCTAAAGAAACAAGAATAGTGGGATTTATTAAGCAGCTTCTGAACGTCTGAAATAATTTATTTTGGAGTAGTCCTTGGGAAATGTTCTCTTTCTTACTTTATGGTACTGTTTTACAAATGCAGCATCGTGACAATAAATCAGGACTGAGCCAGAGAAGATAAGAAGGGGGCTTAGTGGGCTGTAAACGTAGAATAGAGAGATTAAGATTTGTTTGCCCCTTACCACGAAAATAAAAAATCCAGTGAACCCTGAATTTTCCAGCCGATAGTGAATTGAAACTGTTTAGTTTTGAGCAGAAACCCTTGGCGCTGTAATACATCTTCAGAGGTCCCAGCAGCAAAGGGAGTAGATCAGGGAATGAACTGTGTTGCAATTTTAGGTCAAAATTAAATCCTGCCTTACCCTCCCATCAAACCCTTTTTTTCATGCTATCAGACTTCTCCCACCAAAAGGTAACACACCTTCTAGCACCCTTTTTTTTGGATGCCGGAATCGAGTCTCCCCTTACTCCAGCAGCAGCCCACGACGGCAGCGTTCATTCCATAGCACCCATCTAACTCCTGCTAGTGATAACGGGAGCAGCACGTGCACATGAGAACACAACAAAATCCCGCAGACAGAGCGGATTTTTGAACTCGTGTGGTTAATAGCTCCTGTCCACGTGCCCATCAAGCCGTGGCCCAGGCAGTGGTGGCCCCGTGAAGCCAGCCGTGCTTTGGGCATGGCTGCAGGATGGTGCAGGGCACCTGACGTGCTACAGCCCTGCCCCAAAGTCAGCCACCGGCGGGTGGGTGTTTGCAGCAGGAAGTCTCCAGGTCAAGAAAAGGGCTTGTTTGCTAACACTTCCAAAAAGAGAGGATTTATTGCCGCACGGGTAGTGATGGGGAGCCAGTCTGGGAGCAAGCCTCGCCCGAGCGCTGTGAGGAGGCGTGTGGAGGTTTTGTCTTTGTTCCCGGACCGACGTCGCTCATGCAAATGCTGGAGCTGGAGCCTCTCTCCTTGCTGCTGCTCTTTGCTGTAGTTCGTACTGGTTTTTGCATACACAGCTATTTCCTGCCTTGGCTGCCATGTCTTTTGGTTTGAATATAGTGACAAATGACAAGCAATACAAGGTAAAATGTTTAGACATTGGTCAGAAAAAAGTAGCTCGAGCCTTGGGATTTTTTTAAGGCATCCTCATGAAAAAATCTCAAGCTGTGAGCAATGGGAATTGGTATTTTCCTCTACAGCTCAGAAGAAAGAAAATACAGGTGCATGTTGCTGTCCCCTTTGGTGTGTCTCTTGTCCTGGCATGTCCCAACATTATCTTTAGATTGAATTAAGCCTCCCGGTGTCTCTGCAAGGGAGGAGGCTGCTGCTTCTGTAGTGCAGGTGAATACCAAGTCAGAGTGAGTTTAAATCAGCGCAAAAATTCCCATAGCAGGATGAGAGCAGGAGAGTGAAGGTGGATTTGCTGCATGCCAGACGCTGCTTCTGGCTCCAGCCCACACATGGGGTGTCAGGAGCTGGAGCCCCTCATTCGAGCAAAGCAGCTGTACCCTGATGGGGGAGAACCAAAGCCACCATCACCTCTGCGTGTCCTTATCCCCTCAGCATCGTCACCCAGAGCACTCTCCACGCTACCGGCCACTGTACACTTCGCTCTGCCCCATGGACTAGCTGTACATTTACACAACATGGTTCTTCACTGCTGTTTCTGTCACTTTATTTCCTTTTTTTTTTTCTCCATCAGTTTTTGGAAGTTAAGGGAGTTTTCAAACACTGAAGGTGGGGTGTAGGGAGCTGGAGAGGAGAGAAGCAGGGATGGAGGCACAAGAGTAGGCAAAGAGATGCAGAAGATGCGACGTTAAGAGTACCCATGGAGGGGGTGCAGGGAGGCTGGGGAGGAGTCAGCCTGGCTCATTTGGGGAAGGCATGTTATTTTTTGTGTTGGTGACAAGAAACAAAAAGAAAATCCTTAATGCAGCATACTTTTTTTTTCTACTGTCCTCTCTTTTGCTATGGGAAAAGAAGAGGGAAAGAGGAAGAATGGCAGGAGGGAAAGAAAATAGGAGAGATGGGATTGTCATTGAGAAGTGGAAATATTTAGGAAAAAATAATCAAAGATGAAAAAATATGTTTTCCTTGGAAAGAGAATGACTTTACCCACTGTGAACATCCCAGCAGTGTTACCATATAGACAAGCCACTGCTGAGCCCGCCGGGGATCTGCAGGGAGCCTCGCGGGGCTGGGACCACACTGGGACTGGGACCTGGGGGCCGTGGGGGAGAGCATGAGAGGGGAAAGAGAAACACCGTGAGTCGTCGGCAATTGCTGGCAAGGTGGGGTGCCTGCTGGGTTAAGGAGCTGCTGTGAATAAATGAGATTTCAGAAGGGATTTGGCAGAACATATTTGACAGAAACAAAGGGCGATCAAGGTCAGAGCCCAAGAATCTCCAATGCAGTGCAAACAGATTTCCATAAATATTAGATAGCGGCTGAGCAGGCTGGGGGTATCTCTGCTTATCGGATGGACAGTGCCTGGTACGTGGGTGCTCTGTTGGGATGGGGGGAGCTGGGAGCCCCTGGTTGGGGGTACAGCACTGTCCAGAGTCCCCCACCACCGCTCGGAAACCCTGAAACTTTGTGCTCCTCCAAGCCCTGTCAAAGAATGTTGCCATGCTGGGGCATGCTGAAAAATCAGCCTGCTTTCCCCTGGCACATCTTGTGGGGCTGCAGCTGCCCTGCTCCTTTCCTGCTCTGCTGTGGTCAGGTGAAAATAGGCCAGAGCAATGTATTTTTGCTTGGGGGAAGCATCATTTTGGACATGTGGCAGCTGTTATGAGCAAACATTGGCTTTGTAGCAGGCATAGAGAGTTTGATTGGAGAGACTGGCAACTATCCCCGTGTCTGCATCTTCTGGTGCTTCTCACAATGAGACATCTTTGTGACTATTTTAAAGGCACTAACATTTCCTTGAGCCCAGTGGGATAACTTTTTTCTGCTCACAGCAAGCCAGTGCAAGTGAAAAAAGGCTGCAGCCACAGCCTGGAAGTTCTTTATTTCAGTTTGTTGAGTGGAAGCAGATTATTTGAAAAATATAAAAAATCTTCAGTGGTGAAAAGCACATTCATGGTGTAAAAATGTCAGTTTTCCAGTTACCTGTGGAACTTGTTTATGTAGAGGGGAGAGAGTAACGGGTAAATGGAAGTGAACTGTAGGATCAAGGATGAGTGAAACCCTAAAATTCCTGGAGTTAGTCAGTTGACTTTGCAACCGCAACAGCTGTTCCCAACACTATGGGACTTTGCTGTGGAACAGAGAGGAAAACAGTAAAACAGCTCAGCAGTAACCCACCTGCCTGTCTCCCACGTGAGAAAGCGAAAGGAAAAGTAGCCCCTTCCCAGAGCTTGGGTGAGCGTGCCTGGGCTGTGGGGATGGCAAAGGGCTCTAAGGAGAAGCATCCTCTCTGGTGCCCACCGGAAGACCTCGAGCAAGGACGTCCTGCAGGCAGGTTGCAAGACCAGCCCTCTGGCCAGCTCTCTTGGCTCCGCAGGTCTCTTGCCAGCGCCCATCCTTCCCGAGACCGCTGCTCCTCGTCAAACACGGCAGCGTTTCTTATTTACAGCCTGAGCCAGAGTCGGTGGGAATCGCGGCCCTAGGAAGGCAGTCAAGGTGCTCGGTGGTAGGCAACAGATTTGGACGTGGCTGTACAGAGCTGGCGAGCACTGAAAGTTTTCCAATAGAGGATATAAGAAAGAAATCAATAAGATGTTGACACAAAAGTCGAGTAAGATGAGCGTCTTTTATCTAAGTCATTGGAAATACATCATCCCAGTAGGTAGTGCAGCTTCTATGGTGTTGGTAAATACTTCCAATACATAAATATTTCAATAGTTTTGAATCACTTGCCTGTTAAAATAAGTTATTAAAATAATCTATATCCAAATGTAACGTACGTGCAGCAGTGCCCTTTAGAGCAAGTTCATGCTCATCAGAAGACCTTAATAAATAAGCAAAACAAACAAGAGCAGCAGTCGGGCAGTGCTCAGCCAGCGCTGTCAAACCACAGGCTGGCAGTGTGTCACCAGCAGCAACAACTTCGCAGAGTCCCCCGTGTTCCAATCCTGGCTAAGTTTGCACTGCCAGTGTTGTGTTGTGTGCTTTAGTTTTGACTAATTTGGCTTTCTGCTTATTAATGGTTTGATATTTAAAAACTAAACTCCCAAACATGAGCCCTTGGTGGAAAATAGTAATAATACAACCATACATGAAGGGTTCTTTGTATTAAACAGAGCCCTGTTTGCAATTCCCTGGTAGTGTTTTTCTCAGAGGCAATAAATGAAAGAAATATGTCTTTTTAAATTTTATAAAACTCAGAAAAATGGTTTTAAACAGCTTTTCTTCACCTCCTATAATTATTTATTTTCAAACAGTCCTTCAGGGTAATGTTCCGTTTTCTTATTTCACACTCCTTTTTCTCATAAATGAACCATCACTTCAATAAATCATTATGAAAACAGAGACTAACACAAACCCTGAAAGGTTGAAAGATTTATGTAACACATTTATGTTTTCCATTTTCTCATTCTGGTACTCCACTGCTAAAGCTAAGCTAATAAAAGCTGCTATTAATATTTCTTGTTGCCTAGCAACCGCAGAGAGGGAGTAATAGCTTTAGCTAGAAAAATAGATGACCGATAAGGAAAAATTCAATTCTTTTATTATCTCAAGGGAAAATGGGCTTTTACTGGAACATTATGATGTACGAGTGTGAAGTTGAATACAAAGGATATTTTTTCAGTTGTTTTTCTATTTTTAATGAACGTTATTTTACCTTCACAAACTCGTTTAAGGCATTTGCCCCACCTACTTGCGAGCTTAATTTAGCAACACCCACACATGCTTCTGGCATTAAGTATCTGTTGGCATTTTGATTTGAAAGCCCCCTTCCCTCCGCGCCTCCCCCCGAGCTTTATCGCTTGGTCATAAAATTTCACTCCAGGTCGGAACCTGGGAGACGAGATTCCCAATCAAAGAGTAAATTGTTCTTGCATGTATTTAAAAACGTGCTTTCTCAGAAGAAGGGGCGCATATGGATAGTTACTTTCTGAAGTTTTAGCCTTAGTTGTGGCTGAGCTCTCTGTGCTCGGGGAGAGCAGGAATGCTGATGCTCCTGCCTGTGCTCCTGGAGCAACTGCTGACGCTGGAGATGGAGGTGCAGAGCTGGTGCCTGCAGGCAGAAGTGCGGGTCCCTGTGGGAATACAGGTCCTCTTCTGTGGAAGAGGTCCTCCCTGAGCTTCCCAGTCACCCTGAACACCAGTACGAGCTCCCTGCAGAGCAGCAGCCCCTCTTTTCATATAGCTGATGCAGATGCTGGGATAGCATGGGAGAGCATCAGGGTGATGGGAGTCACCTCAGGTGCCACCTCTGTGAGTGCTTAGACAGTGGGAGAGCTTACAAGGACTGGGCTGTGCGTGAGAAAGAGGGAACCTGAGGGACCACGCTCCTACCAGCATGCTTGTGTGGTTGGTCCTTGGGTTCACCCATGGGTGTCCTGTTTCTGAGATATAAGAAAATAAGGTGTCACGATACACTTCTCACACAAGTGAACTCTGTTGTTCCCAGCAGATGTGGGTTTTGCTCAATAATGCAAGATACTCCCCAAACAAGGGAAAGGAAGAAGGCAAGGTGTCACCTTGGCCTGCCAGGTCTGGGAGAGAGTGACCTTCACCTGCCAGGGTGGGGATCTTGCATGGGAACCTGCCTTTTTTCCTGAAAACTCAGAGCTGCCTCCCTGCAGAACTGCTCCTCAACAGCTTGGCTGGGCACAAGGGGGAGCTGCCAGGCGTCTGGTGACCCCCAGCAAGGTGACACCCCAGCCTTCACCCAGAGTATCTTCTCCAGAGGCAGACGCAGTCTCAGCTCCCCTTTCACATTGGTTCATCCCCTGTGGCTCTGGTCAGCCCCCAACAGAGCAACAGCACTTAACAAATTAATTTACTTTGCAAAAGCCAAATTGCTTTTTCCAGTGGTTTAAAATCCTATTTTTGTCTCGTGCTGTGAAGTCCCTCTACTTCAGCATGCCTCCTGCCTGTGTCTGGCCAGCGCTGTGCATGGAGCAGGGCCAGGGAGGAGGAGAGGAGATGGAGAGCTGGTGTTGCCACTGCGAGAGCATGTTGTGCTCGTAGGGAAATGGCCAACAGGTTTTTGAGAAGTGATTTTCCAAAAGGCAGGTAGGTACCCAACCTGGGGAGGAGGACACTGCTTTTGTTCATGTCTTTGTGTATCTCCTCCTTGGTGCTTTGTAAAGTGGGTTTTCCCTGTGCAGACAGTCTCTTCCTAACAGCCTGGATCCTCCAAGAAAAGAGGCTTGATTGCAGCCTCCAAATTTTATGGATGGCTGAAGGGTCTGGCTGATGGTCAGCACCTCTCAGGCCCAGTTTCCCTTTGGCATATCTGTATGGATGTGGGCTCTGAAACCTGCAAAACACAGAAAGTTCTTGGTATTTCCTGGGAATGGGTGCCAGATTCTTGCCTGGGGGGATCCTGCCTGGATGTACAAATTCCACCTGGCATCTCTCAAAGGATGCATCCCATGGGATTACTGTGTCCTCTAGGAGATCTCATCCGTGGGTGATTTTCCATGATACCCACCTATAAATTACTTTTGTTCTATGTTATTGCATCACTACTACTACTACTACTACTACTACTATTATTATTATTATTATTATGACAGTTACATGCTGTTACAATTGTAATGTCATGTATATTATACATACCTGGGGCAGAGCCACAGGTGCTTGACACAGTGCAAAACCTACAGGGAGGAGATACCCCTACTTTGGAGAACTTACTGCCTACAAAGGGAAGACAGAAAAATAATATACAGGTGCAAAAGTAATAGCCAGAGGTGCACAGGAGATCTGCTGCCTGTAAAACACAGCACTCTCATTTTCATGCGTCCTGATCTAGATTTCTTCTTACCCATCCATCCTTCTTCGTGCTGCAGCCACTGCTGCATGCTTGTGTCCACCCTTTTCTTTCAGTTCCATAACAAGGGGGTGTAGGAAAGCATTAAAATGTACTCTTACCTGTGGGGCCACATTGTACTGCACTGGAAGGGTCTTGCACAGTGGGAGCCAACGTGTGTGTGTAAGTCTGGCTATAGAAGTGTCTCTCTTGTCTGTGTCTCTTTTGGTTTTGTGCTGCAAACTGGGTCCTTATTTCCCCCTACTCACCACCTGGCCAGAAGGACAGCAGGTCCCGTCCCAAGGTGGTGTAACTGCTGCTTTCAGTTAAGCACCATCTCTGCTTGCCACATGGCGATCCAGTTGTGTTACATCTTTTAACTATTCCATAGAAATTTGTTCTCCTAATCTTTCCTTTCCTCTCCTTGAGTTGGTCACTATGTTTCTGATAAGCTGGTGGCTCCGGGGAAGTCCCACTAGTTAAAGAGTTGTGTTATCAGCCATAAAATAACCATGCCATAACCGCAGGGCGGGTGCACGCGTTATCCCCAGGACATATGTCAAGTGAGACGGTCCCTCTTGTTTGCACTGGGCTGCAAACTGCCGTTAAGCGTTTGTGAAATGACTTGGTTTGCTTTTATAGCAATTTAAAATATTACCAATTGCATTTAAGTTTCCGTTTAAGCAAACTTCTTAGAAACGATAATCAGCGCTATAAATACGCAGTGTGTGTAACACCAATGAGGAGGCTCATTGTGAACAGCATGTATGTATTAGTAGTGTAATTAAAATATCAATTACACCGTGTTGACAGTTTGCCAAATAACTGGCTTTTGTGCACAGTAAACTTAATCACTCCAAAGTCTACTCACAAGACCTGATGCAATCTTGATGCTAAACTAGTACAACATAAAAACAGCATTTGCTAAAGCACGACTTCGATATTACTTTGCGTAATGGTGCTGCACTCCATAGCTGGTATCATGTTCTGAAAATTATCTTTTAATGTACAATTTGTATTGCTGAGAAATGTCACTTACTTTGCAGAACGTCTCGCCAGCATAAAACCGAAGATTTATTCCTGTCATTTTTTGTCTCCTATGCCATGTTCATAATAAGAAGTCTACTTTATGTGTGTAATGCTTATGTCAGTTTTGAAATTTGGGGTTTCATAAAAGACAGTAGTATAAATAAAACATGATATAAATTAAAAATATAGTGGAAAATAAAATCTGTGAATTACAGTAGCAGATACGATGAATATGGCATGAAGGAGGTTTTCAGAGCAGTATCAAATAACCGGAGTAAATATGTTCAAGGTATGGGATGGATCTTTTTTAAGAACTGATTCTGATCTTAAAATGCGTTTGTCTCTAGTATACAGACATGCACATGGATACCTGTTACTTAGCCTAGTTTTAACCCTTTCGATCTAGGTTGTGTACGTCTGTGGGATGACATTTTTTCCCCTTAGCAAACAATCCCACTTCAACAGTTTTTCTGCATGAGGTTAAAAATGCTTTTTGCCCACATCAAAAAAATCCTGCAAATGAGAACATGCTTTGAAAAATGAACTAGAGATTTGGAAGAGAGTTTCTTTGGAGTCTGGGATGTGGCTTTGGAGAAATCATGCCTCAGCGTGGCCAATTCCCCTTCTCCTCGGGGAGGATTTTTCACCTTGGACCCAGGAGCTAGGGGGTGTTGCCTGTATGGGCTTTCCCCAGCTGTTTGGGTTCTGGCGTACTTGTGAGACCAGCTCTGCCACCTTCTTCCTTCCTATCACGGTTTGTAAAAATGTAGGAAACAATGTCCAAGGTTAGCATTAGAAAAGATAAAAAGATTGGTCAGGCTGATATCGGTCAGAAAGTGTTGAAATTAGCCTTGCCCATGCAGACGTATTTGGGGAATTGCAGAATGTCTTGCCTTTGATTGCAGCATGAGATAAACCATGTCAGACCGTCTTTGCTTAAAGGTTGGACATCTTTGGTGCAATGGTTACAGGACCTCAGAGACCCCAACCCCGTGGGAACAGTAAGTCAAGTTAACACTGATGTGTTTCCAGGGACTCGCTGCTAACCAAAACCTGTGCTATATGTATGTATCAGCACTACAAAAAGTTCATGTGAGAGCTGCAGTATCTTACTTCTTCCTTTGCCTCTTACTGAACGCGCTCAACCCTCTTGCAGCTGATCAACCAGAATCTGCTTCTACCCTTCCCAAAATGCTGTCTTTGTGCCTTATTTTATGCATGTGAGTCAATGGTGCAGGTTATCTGAGGACTTATTTTTGTTTGGGTCACACACGGGAAAACAGAGTAATTTCCAGGCAGCAATAATCCCCAAGGCACGTGCCTCTGCGCCTTCTCCTGCATCGCATTCCTGTTCACTGCCTGTCAATTCTGTCGGTGTTGCAGTGCAAAACAAAGCTGAGCTTTCATTGCCACCTGTCTGGACTGACAGTAACTGTCTAATGCAGGGAAGGTGGTTTTGCCAAAGAGATGGAGCTCCCTCCATCTCACTGGGTGCTTGCACCATATATTTACCTCGGTTTTTGTCCTTTCTGTCCCATGTGACACTCCCCTCTTTGCAATGCGTGCTCATTTTTGTGGGAATAACGAGGAGAGGTGGTAGCTGTGGGTCTGTGCCACGCAGAAGAGCCTCCAAAAGACAAGTGAAGGTTTTTAATTTGCATCATAACCCCTGCCACACCATCAAGTCTTCATCATGCTCCCATATGTCTTTACACCCCACATCATAATGCAACATAAAGTCTTTTTTGAAGTGCATCAGGCAGCTGTAAATGGAATATTTTTGCCAGTTTTAACCAGCAGCACCTCTGATAGAGGAAAAACTCTGTGCTGTCAATGATCCCACCAAACTAGCATGTCTGGCAACTCTTTGCCATCCATCTTGCACATTTTGATCAATGTTGCAGCCCATCTTTAATTGCCCTTATCCCTTAGATTAATCATATTTATCTCTTAGCTGTCATTTGCCTCCTCTTTGCATGTTACCGGGTTGCATTAACCTGCTCCAGCAATTACTCATTGCCCTGGATTTTCCTTGCTGACAAGGAGGGTCTGTGCAACTTCGAGGCTCGTTTCCAACACATGCTGCGTTACATGGCTTTCTTTCGGTTGCCTTTCCAGAAGTTTCATACCCAAATGGCCCTGCGGTGGCTGGTTTTGGAGGCAGAGTTGCCAGCACATGCCCGGGGCAGGAGAGCACAAAAGGATGGAAATTTCCATGGCTTTTGTTTCAGCTGTAGAAGTTATGATGACTATTCACTGCTGTAGGTGTGCGCACATTGAGTAAGTCTTTTTTTATTATTTAAATGGGAGCTGTTTTTAGAGGCAAATAACAGAAAGTGCTTACAATAAAAATAATAGGCTGTAACAGGCTTTGTTATGCAATGAGATCAAAGAGCTACATCAGCCACTCGGCTGGCTCGGAGTGACAGGAGAAATGGTTTCTAATTGGTAGGTAAGATTTCCTCAGCTGGTAAATATAAATGGTAATCCTAGCCTTTTCAGAGGAGTTTTCTCCTGCTTGTGGACTCAGTGGGATTTGCTGTTAGTGTGAATGATGGTGGAGAGCAAGAGAGAACACAAACATGAATCTTGAGTCAGATTTCCGTTTCTTCAACAAACACCCCAAGTCTCTACCACCTGCGTTCTACTGGTGGGGTGGGTGTGAATCTGGGTAGGTCCAGCTGCCAAATTCAGGCCCCCAGAAGACCAAAAATGTTGAACCTGTGAAGCACACCCTGAAAAACACAGCTCCTGGCAGTCTCCTTTCTTCCTTAGTGGTACAGGCTGAAGCACTTTACATCCCCATAGCCCAGAAAAATCAAAGTTACCATTTAAATGAAGAATGCTGCTTGAGTCCTGCCTCTGTGAAGAGGTGTGGGATGCAATGTCAAGAGAAATTATAATGATTGCTACAGATGCAGCTTGTCACAGAAAAAGAAAAATGTTTCTGCATCTGATGCATGGCAGCGAGCCAGTTGGTAATGTTATATGTCCGAGTGTTTCACTTCAGCTCTGCTGGCTGGAAAGCATTCCTTAATGCTCTGTGTGGCTGTTATATTTGTCTCCCAGCTCTGCAGAATCCCATTAGGAACCTTCCGTTTACACCATGGAAATTGTTTGGTCTCTCCAAACAGCCGCGCGAGGGAGGGGGAAGTGTATTGCTGCAATTTTTCAACATCCGTAGAAATTGCCAGCATTATACTTCTCACTTATCTCTCTTGCAGTGGGCATTTCTCATTATGGATCGAGATGTCCTGTAACCTGCTGTTAGACACCGTGGTGCTGTTAGAGGGAGCAGGATCTGCTCCCTTCCCCTCCAGCCGCCAGCAACACAGCACCCGGGAGAGAGGCACTGATGTTCCTTCATCTGAAGCCTGCTGCTTTGTGTTGGAGTTTGCTTTGAAGTTGGAGTCCAGAGGCAGACACGAGGTGGCCAGCATGGGCAGCCCCACGATGGGCATCGTGCCCTTGATGCTCGGGGCTGCGTTGGACATGGTTCCCCCCACTGACAAATACCCCTCATGGCTGGTTTCTGCAGAAATTGGTAGTAGAGCAAGCAGACATCATGGGGTGACTGTCAAGCTGGGAAGAACATGCCTTTTCCTTGCTGTGACAGAGGCAGAGGTGAATGAATTTGGGGTGATTTGACGTGTTGCAGCAAGAAAGGGGATCAGCAAAGAGCGAGATCAATCAGGGAGTGGCTGTCCTGACCCAGAACATTTTCTGTAGAGGAGAAGCACTTTTTGCCAATCTCTCCCATTCTATATTATGTTGTTTGGCTAACATTAGAAAAAGCAGTGATTAAAGACCCATGCACATCATGAGTTGTGGGGGTGTCTCAAGGTTTTCTTGCAGCCCTCGATGGTACGTTGTTTATGCTTTTTTATTAATGATGCTGGATGTAGGCAGTGAGGAATAAAATTTGAGGGTGACACAAAGAAATTGGACATATTTGGGACAGGGGAGAGGGAATTCAGAGAGATTTAAACACAGGAGGGAAATGGACTGCAAGATTGCTAAGGCAGTTTGTTCAGTGTTGGTAAATGTTGAATTAATGCATGTTGAGGAGAAAAATATTCACTACTTGTAAAGCTTGCAGTGCTCTGAGTTAAATGCCAGAAAGCACATGGGCTGCTCTCCCAGAAAACACTGCACAGGGATAAGGTGTTAGAAGACATGAGAAATTAATCGGGGGGGGTGGGTGGAGACTTGTATATTGTGTACTGTGCTGGTCAGCCCATCTCAGGCAAGAAGGAGAAGGGGAAAAAAAAGAGGCTCAAAGAATAGAAACAGAAGTTATCATGGACCTGGAAAGCTCCTCTACAATGGCAGATGCTAAATTTAAGAAGGAGGCAAATAAAAATAATTGAAATTATAACAGTGCATAGAACAAAGAAGCAAGAACAGCTAGATCAGGAATGTCCCTTAACAGGGAAACTTCATGAGAACTGAGATTTGGAAGTTCAGAGCAATAGAAGGGAATACTTTTTTCCACACAGCCAAGATAAATTTTGGGAGTCACTGAGAGTGAGGGTGAAAATGAAAACACCAAAAATATTTTTAAAATGTTTTATGGGTATACCAAAAACACGGGGAGTTGCTGTAGTAGATGTTAAAATGCATGTTGGTGGAGAGGAGGAAGTAGTTTGTTACATGTAATAAATCCAAAGCTGATTTCTAACTGGAATTAATCTGAAGCTGGGAAGCACCAGGTCCCATCTCACCCGTATCATGTCTCATTCAGGGGAAGGTGTGGTGGAATCAGGCCATGTCTGCTTTGGGCTTCTGGTAACAATTGTACAACTACTGATTTTGCTGTAGACCATTGTTAAAAAGCAATGACTGAACCAGTACTGACTCTGCTGCCCTTGCTACGCAGCAGCGCGAGCCAGATGTCTGTAGTTCCCCTCTGCATCCAAAGCCTGCATCCTCTTTACCTTGACAGGGTAGGGATGGAGATTTGGGCACGTTCCCAAATTAAACCTCACAGCATTAATAACTTCTTATTACTTGAAACATTTTCAATGTATCTCATCAACATCGTTTTCTCTGATGCAAAGAGGAGGTCTGTCCCATTGCCCTTTTCCAGTTCCAGTGCCAACCCCTTGGGATAGACCAACCTTTGCAAGCCACCTCTTTGAAGGTGCATTTCTCATGTGCGCCTGGTTTGCGTGTGCAGAAATGGTCTCTGGAAGAGCCAAGCTCCAGTTGTTTAACACATCGCAGGTTTCATTTCTTAGTGCAAAACACCCATCTGCCATTGCCAATCCACCTGCTTTATTGCAGAAGATTTCTGCCCAGTACTGGAGACAATCCTGCACACAGCTCCAAGTTTTTCACTAGTTGGGCTTTTTCCTGGCATGTTTCCAGTTCTATATCAGTTTTCTGTGTCTGTCCTAGAGACTCTCTGATTATTTCAGCCTGTGTTTTTAGCAACAGTCTACAGACAGTTGGCCATCTGGTTAGCATTGATCTGAAGGAGGAGGTGGCATGCTTACCTGCAGTAAAATCACTTTCCTTTCAAGATGAGTCCTGTTATCTTTCATGTTCATGTTGAGCTGAACTGAGAACATCCAGTTCTGGCAAGAGAGGAAAAGAGGTGGAAATGGGATAGCTAAGACACCTTCCCTTCCCAGCTGTCCCCCACAAAACCCAAAGCTGGTATCAGCAACCGAAGTTGAGTTTTTGCATTGATTCCTACATCTTGGCAGGCGTGATGAGGTGGAAAGTACCTGCCTTCTCATCCAGCGTGACGAGGCAGGCTACCACTCAGCCTCCACAGCCAGCTGGTTTTGGTTTAGTTGGTGGTATTGGCTAAGTTCTCTCTTCTAGGTAATCCATTCCTTTTTAAGCTTATATTTCATGATAGGACTTGTGGGTAGCACAGCCTAGCTCCCCTTGCAACTGTCACATAAAAATGTGCATATCGGTTCATTCTTCATGACAGAGCTGAGGTTACAATCAGGTCTCTCTGAGGGATGTTATGAGGTCTGGAGATCCATGAGAAATGTCCAGAAATGAACCACTCTGTGGAGCTCAGAGATGGTCTGGGCATTGAGCAGATATTTGCTGGAGACAGAATTGTCTTCATGGCCCTAGAAGTGACTCCAGGGCTCTGACTAAGGTGTCTTAGATACCAGGCAGCTATAACTGAAGAAGCAGTTTAATTTTAATGCATCTGCACTGCAGATTGAAGGACAGAAAGATCTGTATTTATGGGTCCTCCTATTGCCTCCATCCCATCAGCTCGCTGAGAGGACCAAGCACTTCTTGCTCTGCTTTGTCCTCCTGGGGGGGTCATTGCTTCTTCAGTGGCTGCTTGTTGCCGGCAGAACTTCAGCCCTGCCATGGTGGCCAGTAGATGCTCTACAGCATCTACAGAGCATCTAAGCAAGAGTTGCCCTAAGAATTAAATCCAAACAGTAGAGGCCAAGACAGAAAGAAAAAGGTTTTTTAATCCTTCCACAAAAGCAAAGACTGAACTGGTGAAGTCCTGGTTGTGCTGGGGACCCGTACAAACTGCGTCAGGAAATTTGCAAGGCAAATAAGATCCCGGGGTATGGCTGATTTTGAGTGTCCTTCTGTTATAATTCTGCACCTGTGGCTCTGCCATGCTGTTTTACAAGGCAGAAATCCAGTTCCTGAAGGGATGGAAGCTGAAGTTCAGCACCAAGTATAAAGCCCTGATGAGGGTTTTGTATTAATGCCAAGTGGAAGAGCAATACCACAGCTGATTTATGGAATGTGTGCATGTGTGTCTGAGCAGCATCGGTCTGTAAACATTTCCTCTGCTAGCCCAGTGGATATTCGTTTGCAGAAAAATCTGTAACATTAAGCTGGTTGTGGAAGGGACTCTCATGTGGAATAGCACAAGGTCCAGCAAGTGGGACTTTTAAAAGTAGTTTTTCTCTGGCTTCTCACAGTCACAGAGCATTGATGAAATGTGACCTGATAGAGCTTCCCTGATATGAATTTCCAAATAATTTGAGTGGGAAAAGCCTGAATCTGCTAGGATCACACAGAGCCACATTTCCAAGCTCCTTGCACTAGCAGAGAATGGTTTGCACGTGTGTGTCTGCACACGCTGCTGTTGTGCACTACCTTCGGGTCTGCACAGGAGAACTTTTGTCTGAGGCAGTCCTGCCTTTTGATTTTATGCTTTGGGTCTTACACCTAAAAAATCCAGGACTAAATTGAGGCCCCTTTGAAAATTTGGATTTCCTGATCCATAATGGTTGATTGGAACTGGAATTCTCCTGAGTGACAGTTTGCTTCATTCCCTTTTGCTTTGCTTTCTCACTGAAGTAGAAAAGTCATATACAGTACAATGAATTTAGTGCAGTCAGCAACAATTCAGCCATGCTGATTTATTTGAGCCATTCACCGAGAAGTACTGCACTTCTCTGGAAGTGCTAGTGCCCATGAATTTCATGTTGATTTTTACTGTTGCCCGTGAATGGTCAAAGGTTTTAGTTATTACAACCAGATTTTTTGCTGTCGTGTTCTCTGGGTGATGCTGAACTCCATTATTCAGCTGTCTTTGGAGGATGTGTGCGTGGAAGTGGAGCTGGCTTTCCAGCCGGAGATCGCTGTGAGGACTCGGGATTGGGGTTCTTGTAATAATTTTAAATCATGTTCCATTGTATTTCTATTTTTGTAGTGTTTGTGTTATGTGGGAAGTTGGCCATATGATTACAATAAATAGGTGTGAGAAAGCGGCCGGTAACATTTTTAACACCCAATCAACCACTTGGCACACTCTGGTGCCATGTCCACCATGAATAATAATAACTGGACTTCAGTTATACCTTATGTTGAAGGTTTGCTGGGAAAAATTAGATGAATAACTACAATTATGGCTGTCACAAGATGGCTCCTTTGTAGTACATAATCTACAGTAATTTAAAAAACACGGATCATTAAAATCAATACATATTGCCACCAGACCTTATGAGCTTGATTATTCCTCACACAAAGACATGTCAGTCTTGTCAAGAGCTGAGAGCCAAAGTTACAGAAGACAGCATTAACTCAAGGAAACTTGTGCTTACTATTTCCTCCAAGAAACTTCTTCCTAGTTCACTTCTTCCCTGTATTTATCACTGAATAGGAATGCAAGTATTTGACACGAGCAGAGTGGACTTCTCCGCCACTTTGAATTCATCATGAAATTAGTGTAGCCAACAGTGATACTAAGTAGACAAGACTTGAGCATACATCTGGTTTATGGGATTGTAAGGCTTGGCTCCATGAGCTCTTTCCTTTAGGATCAATGCTGTGAAGTTACCTGTTTCGGGGGGAATGGGAAGCTGGTTCTGCAGGATGGTGCTTTGATCAGCAAAGAAACAGTGTGTGATATCAGGAGTCCAATATACAGGGCACCATGAAGCAGCAAGTATTTTTGAGGTCAGCAGAGTTAGTTTTATTGAGAAAGGACGTTGCCTTTGAGCTGACTGCTCTGAGCCAGCATACTGCAACATCTAAATAGCCCACCATGGGGAAAACTGAGGGCACCCAGTCATAGTACAAATAGACAGTTAGGTGACTTCTTCAAAGCCAAAAAGACTAAGAACGTGAAGGTAGACAGGAGAAGAAGAAATCCCCTGCGCTGATGGAGACAGGGCCAGAGGCACTGAGTACAGAGAGTGCCCTTCTTGCTGGAAGGTTTGCCAAGGGAGTTATGAAAAGTCTTTAAGAGATAGTAGCTTAGAGAATCCTTAGAAAAAAAAACTGTTTATGAAAAAAAAAAAGGTTTTCCAGCCAAAGTCAAGAATAAGACTGTCAAGTGCAGGGCAGTGTCAGTGTTGAGTCAGGAGTATAAAAAATACTAGGCACTGAGCCTGGCCATTTTGTTAAAAACATTGCAAAGGTGGAAAATGCCTGTATTAGTAAGCCAACTTTGTGGAGTGATACCCTCAGTGGGAGTCACTCACCAAGCCTGAATTAGCCACCCTGGTTTCTTTGACAGTGAAGAGGCTCTTCTGGAGTGTGATTCATTGGACCTGTGTGAAATACGAATGTCTCTGTAGGGATTCAAGGAAGACTAGATACCCAGCTCAGATGCATTAGTCCACATTTTAGGTACCTGTGTTTGCACAGACGTTAATTTTTCCGGCTATTCAGCGGAAAGGAACAGTTGCATGTTGAAAGTGAAGGTTAATAAAAAAAATTCACATTCTGTCTTTGCAACACACTGAAGAGACATGGGCAGACATGGAGCAGCTAAAGTTAGGAGTGAGATCCCATTGTGGGCAACCAGTCTTGGTCCTCAGTGGACAGGCACTGGTGGTACAGCATGATCAGTGGCTGAGATGCAGGAGGGAAGGGACTGGAGGGATAGGGGATAGCTGCAGTTTGCAACCTCTTCACCTGATACATGAGAAAGGAACATGGCACCTTTCCTGCAGGTATTGCAGGAAGGGATATTCCTTGGTGCGTCATCACCTGCAAACTGCAAAAGCAAAGCAACAGGACAAAACCCTGCAGTTGTGCATCAAGGGAAGTTTCTTGTCTTCAGCTTGTGTTTCTGAAGGTTTGAGGCAGCCAAGTGTCTAGTCTGTACCACGGTGCTGCAGCTCAGCCCTGGATGGGTTAGCCTCATAGAACTCTATGTTCACGGGGTGAGGATAACCTCTGGTGACAAACAAGCAGGAGCTATGAATGTACCCAGCGTATATCCTGTCCTCTGGAACAATCAGTGTTATCAAGGAACTTAGAAGAGTGGCAGAACATCCTAGCAGGTGGCATCACTGATGTGAGTAGGTCCATTCACGTGCAGCCATGGAGGAAATAAGGTGTGTCTTGAACTTTCCATCAATCCCATGCAGTTGAGGGAGAGTTTTAAAAGGAAACATTGACACTTGCCCAATAAACCTGGCATTTGCTAAAATGACAAGAACCAAATTCCTTCACACTTTCTCCTACATCTGCAATCTGCCAAATTTCACTCTTGCAGTGGACCGTGCATCTTGCCTCTGCAGATTCTGCTTCTGGGGTGGAGGCAGCCCTCGGAGCCATCAGTCTCACAGCGTCCACAAGGCAGGAGCAGAAGTAGACACCAACAATGATCCATCCCATTTAGGGTGCTGGATATCAGGATCTACCCACTGCGGTTCCTCAGGGCTTTGGGGAGAAGACACTTCAAGCCAAACGGAGTAAAGTGGCAGTTTCCAGTTCGTGTGAATACAAATTGCATGGCTGGGTGAATTATGGCAGAGTTTGTAGGAGCTCAGCCAACTCCCCCCCTTCTCAGAGGAGTAGAACGGGCCTTGGATCTGGGAGCATAAAGGAAAGTGTGTCTGAATCATGCATTGACATCACCAGGAGCGCTGCAGCTCTCTGACTCACGTCAGAGCTGAATTGATATGGTTACAGGAGACTGCGTGGCTTTTAGTATTCTGGGAGAGCTGCTACAGTGGCAGAGAAAATTATTCATGGATCAAAAAAAGAAAGGCATTAGCAGTACAAAGTGTCATGATTGTCTCTGTTCTACCGCAAGGTTGAAACAAGATGCCAGCTGTGGTACATGAGAAATAGCTTGAAGAAACACCAACAAAAATGCACTGATTATTCTTGAAAGACCCTTGCAATTCAAGCCAAGGTATCACTTACTAATTTATGGGGAAGTACAACGGGTGCACAACCCTCCGCTGACTCACAGGCAGTTGATCTGGAACAAGAGGCATCGCAACAGAAGAGCGTAACAGGCATATGCTTTATGTCACTGGGAATAAAGGTTGAGGTGAACGGAGGAACTGCCAACGACAAAGCCATAATTAAGAGGTGCCAAACCAGCTTTTTGTCCTAGAGGGGGGAAAAAAAAGGAATACAAAGTTCACAGAGGAGATGGTAGTTCCTGCCGTGCACACAGGGGAATAGAGGAGGGAATAATCTTCCCCATAGGGGATCAAATTCAGATACCAACAAGCAAATGCCACACTGAATGTTGAGTCCTGTGGTGGAAGCATAACTTTAAAAAAGGAGCAGATACAAAATTACCTTAACGCCTAAAATCTTTTACAAGGATCTGTTCAATATTGAGTGTTAAGTTTGACGTGGTGAATATTGCCAGTGAAGTCATGGGTGGTTTGCAATAGTCCACTGTCTCCACTGGTAGAAGAAAGTAAAAATGTGTATAAAATACTTGTAGGTGTCTGCTGAAGGTACTGTGAGTGTCTTTCGGGATTATGAAAATCTAAATAGATGGCTGTAGGAGAAGCACGTATGGAAGTTACTTTCCTTGAAACTGGGGCTAAAATCCTTCGAATGACCCCAAGCCAATTAAAACATGTCGACACAGTAATAACATTATAATAATGTTGTTTCATTAAACTTCTGCATTTTCAAAGTTATTCACTCAGCTGATCCATTTGTGATTACCATTTAAACACTTTGTGAATATTCATGAGCTTTGCCACCCCTCCTCACTGAGAAAAATCACTTTTGGTACCCAGGAGGGGCTGAGGGGCCAAGGTGCTTGCTGGGAGCATCTCAGGAGTGAGCTGTGAGCTGATGGGGGACCCGCAGCCCAGCTCTCCCTGCGGTGTTACACTCACCTCGGGACAGGATTGCCTCAGAGAGGCTTGTGGTCACATCAGCAATCAGCAAAATCTCCTGCTGGGATAAACTGGTCTTTTTGTTCATCCACTTGCTAATAAGATTACCCCATACAACAGAGGGACAGCGATATTATCCCCTAAGTAAGCAGGCTTGCTTTGTCGTGTACGTGATATCCTGGCTGGGTGTTTGCTCCAAAAAAAAAATTCCTTATTTTTCTGGAAATAAAGCAATGGCTGCAAAAGCTGTTATTTCTCACCCAGCAGCTCCGATCTGTGCGGGTGAAAATCAGCACACACAAGAGTGCATTTGAGTACTGGGGATTTCCCTGAGTCTTACCACATTGCTGGGAATACTTCGCAGCCCTGTGTGATGCTGAATCTCTGTTACTGAGTCTCTGATACCTTCGATCTCACGTCACCAACCCTGATTGCAAGGATGGCAGTTGGGGGGAAAATACTTTAATTTCTAAACTAAACCAATGTTACGTGGTGCTGCTGAAAAGCCGCAGATGCAGAGTCCCACAATGTCATTTTACAGTCTCTTGTCAGAGCGGGACCTTGCTTTTAAATGAAAAAGTTCAGTCTTAAAATAGAAAACCACACTGAATTATACAGCTACTTGATAATTATTTTTTAGTGCTGCTGCTAAAAATGCCCCATTAAAAGACTATAAGTCACTGCAGAGTGCTGTCAGGCTACCACACACAGGGATTTTATTTCCAGCTGCATTTTATTTCCTAATTTTGGCAGACCAAAGCCTTGAGACCAGAAAGGAAATATTTACATCTATCTCTATTTCTTTCTGTATTTCTGTCTTCTGCATGGTGGGAGCAGAGCACGGCATGGGTGGCAGTCTGGGCTGTGGTCCCCAGGGGCTGCGAGGTGCCAGGTGAAGCATCTCTCAGGGACACCCCACGGGTGTCACCCCGGAATTTGGCTGGGACAGTTTGGAAAGCTGCAGTGCCAAAGCCACAATGTGGATAGAAGTGCCAGGCTTTGAAAGGGTGCCAGTCTGTGTGTTCAGAGGCAAACAGGAGGGAAGGGATATCCGCCCGGTATTAATTATGACTTTTGAAGCTTTGCCTAATTACATTGTCTCTCTTAAGACAACGACACAAATATTTATGAGTGGGACTTTTTATTCTCATTGTAATCAGTGACATAAATAGGTAACACCTTTATAAAGAGTTAATAAAAATGTGTCAACACAAGCTCGAGCACAAACTATCGAGCAGTGTGCAGTAAAACATTCCAGTGTTTATTGTATTAATTGAATATTCATGAGATGCCAATTTAAATTACAGTTCACAACTGTTGCTGTGTCTAATGAATAATTTAAACAAGTGTGGCCAAAGAGATTTCAACGCTGCATTAGCAAACTGCAAGGGATTAAGCAACAGAGAATTTATAATTAGCTTTGTATATCCTATAATAAATTCATTGGAAAGATGGTTTTAATTATCCCACATGTTAATTCAGAATTCAGTGCATTAATTTTCGATTGAAAAGTAACCCTTTCTTCCCAGATAATATATTTGTCTCTTCTTCGTCTTCTGCACCTCAGGAACAGGAAATTGCAAGTGTGGAATGGCCTGATCTTTACAAACCTCGTCCATCATGCCACAGCATTTGTATGTGCCCGTCTCAGGTCTGGAGTAATTGATTTTTTGCATTTCCAGCTGAGGAAGCTGAGACAAGTGAGATCAAATCCCTTCCTACAAGTCGGGATCCCAGAATCCTGCTGTAGCTTCTCCCATCTGTCTGCTACAGCGCATCCTCTTTGATACACTTATGGCTACTTGGGAAATATTGTCTGTTCCTGAAAAACAAGTCTGCAAAAGCGATAAAAGTTTTTGGCAGTCATGTCCTATAAACAGCTTAAAGTTTTTGTTTAGAAAAGGAGGATGCGAGTAAATAACTGTCTAAACCCCAAAGTTCAATCTGAGATTGCTGCGTTTTTTTAGAGCAAAACATGAATAGTTTTTTCTCTATTTGGCGTGTTTATGAAGTGCTTTTTCTGTGGGAGATGGACCCCTTTGCCTATAGCGACAGGAGCTGCACAGTCCCCGCTGCTCGCCCCTCTCCCGGGCGAGGAGGGCAGCAGCCCTGTGCCACGGCAGGCGTAGGGGCCCGTGCTGTCGGCATGGCTTTACCCTCTGAGGCTGCCGGTGGTAAAAAGGGGATAGCAGTGTTCTCAACAGCAGGGAGGGCTGAGGTCCTCATCAATTGTGAGCCCCCCATGGAGATGCTGAACCCTAGAGAGGGGTGAATATTGCTTATGCTTTCGCCTCCACCTGCTTCCCCTAACCTATTGCCTTTGTCGTGCAGTTTGGCTATAAACCCGTTCGTCTGTATAGAGGCAGCTGTAGCTCTTGAAGAACCTAAACACTTGTTCTGAAACTTGCTGGGCAGAAAAAAACTGGGAAATATTCCAGGGAACGCAAATCCTTACACCTACGTGAAGCCACCCATGCTCAAAGCTTGGCTGGGAAACTCAAAAGGTGTCTTTCGGTGTGCGTCGGGGAGGAAGGCGCTTCCTTTGCAGGTGGTTTTGTTTAATTCCAGGTCAGCAGGTTAATGAGATCTCTGGGATATGTGATTTGATCTGGAATGTAAACACTGTCTTGGCATGTGTCCTTGATGTCTGATCAGATGGAAATGCAAATGCGGCGCCGAGCGTGGCACACCATCCAAAATGTTTTGGTGACACAATGTGTAAGACAAAATAGCGATCACTTTTTTAAAGAGCTAATTGAAATGTTTTCTGTTGCCTTTGGGTCCTACCCTATCTATCAAATCAGCAGCTCAGCACTGAGGGTAACTTGCCTGACACTGAGGTGGAAGGTCCTTCGGCTCCCTTGGGAGCACCAAAAACCCAGTGCTGTCCCGGGAGCCGCCGGCGTGGCAGAGGCAGCTTTCAGACTTCCCCTAAGACCTTAATTGCTGGTTTAGTGCCTCTGTCTTTTGGGTAACTGGAGTTATTTAAGTTGATAAATGGATAGCATCGCTGTAATGCAGTATGTTGTCGTTGACACTTATTGATTGAACCTCAAGACTCAATTGATCAAGCTCCCCAGTGCCAGCATGTAATCCCAGTGGAAAAAATCAAACCTTTAATGGGGTTATGTGTTACTCTTTGTTTTCCACTTGGGGTCATATGTTTTGGGAGGGAAGGAAGTGGTTTTGATGGCCCGAATCCCCGCCGTTACCTGGATTAAATAAAGACCGGCAGTAGGAACACTTGTTACTGTGGCAATCCAGTCTTGGGCAGACCCAAGCCTCATTTAATATGGCATATTTCACCTCCAGGAACTGAGTGTCTTGATGTTAGAAGGAAATAAATGAATCTCTGAGGTGTCTGTTATCCATCACGAGGAAGCCCAAGAGGACAGGGATACTGCTGGACTGAATATTCTTTCACCAGTCCTCCTTAATACACTACAGCTAATCTAATAAACTATCGCACAACGCAGGCAGTGCAGCAGCTCAGGTTAATGCTGCTGCTGGAACCTAAGTAAGCACTTCCTAAAGTTCTGTGGCTTTAATTCTGCATTTGTGTAGGTTTTTGCATGTCTGTAATTTGTGTAGCACTAGCATCTGCAGTTATATTAGCTAGTTAAGAAATGAGAAGGGTTTGTTGTTGTCGGGAGTCAGAACAGAAGTTACAGCATCTGGCTCTTGTGGCAGGAGTTGGTGCTCAAGTTTCTTTTCTCTGTTCCCTCCTGCAATTAGTTTTGTACATATTGAGTCATTTGGACTTTTTGCACCTTTTTTAAAAGTGTTCACCATTTGCTATAATTAAAGAGAAGAAGATAATAGACTGTGCCTTCTGTTAACAGTTTACGTGATGCAGCAAGGTCATTGCGTACCTTGCAGCCCTCAGAGGTTCCCCTCTGCAAAGCAGGTAAATGCCATGATCATCATTTTGCTGGTGGGAGATTTGGTTCCCTGTCTCAAATTGCTCTGGCAGAGCTGGGTTTTGAAACTCATACAGCTTGCCAACGAATATTCAGCCACAGAACCATCCTTCTTCCCTGGATGCTTGTGTTCCTGGTAATAGGAGACTCTTATGAAACATTTACTACAAACACAAAAATCCCATCAATATCTGGCCACAGAGGGATACTGAGGTGGGGGGCATAAAGGGGCAGCTCATTGCAGATGTGTGAGAGGAGTGATGGGGTTTGTGTGCAGATGTGGTATCAACACTGGGGAATCCAACTCTTTCTAATACTGCAGGCATTTCTTGTGGTACTTGAAAAGTGGGCTGTTAAACTTTGCAATCAAAAAAAAAAAAAAGCTTTTAAAATTCATTCAGAGTTTAATCCCACAGGGACGATTTTTCTGTGTAGTCTTCCCATTTTCCTGTTGTGTTCTAAAATTACTTCTTTTTTCCTTCTTCCTCTTCTTCTTTTTTAATGCACCATGCAATAAAACTTGGACGTCTGTCATTAGTTTTGAGTCTGTTGCTTTATGTGAATGCAATATCTAAAATGTCTGAGAAGAGCCAGGAGAGACATAAACCAAAGTGAAACCGGACTGTGCAGAAAGGCTTCAATAACCTGCAAGAGCTCACAGGGAGGGGCCACTAAATACCGTGGGAGATGATGGGGCCAGTGTGGCTGCAGGTCCAGCCCGTGGGTGGGAGGGTGGATGGAGGAGTGTGGTGTACAGCGGTAGGTGAGCTGATTGTGGGAAGACCCGTAGGAGCTGGAGGTGCTCATGCCAACATTAATTTTTATCCCTCAACTATCCTGAGAAGCTAACACCAGGATTACACAGTCCCTACATTGCCCAGCATCTTCTCCATCAGAAGTGAAGCTTCTTGCCCCTCTGCCAGGCTGGGGAAGGGCTCGGTTCACGTGCTCCACGCTGTCACCAAGCAGTGCAGAGCCATGTGGCGGGGGGGTCCCCCAGGGTGCTCTCCGTTGTGAGCGGGATGGGGAAGGGCTTGGTGTGATCCTGCCTTGGCAAGGACACGTGGCAGAGCACGCTTCAGTTCTGTCCATGTTGTTGTCCCATTTGGCAGGCAGGATAACAAAAATGAAATTATCGGCCTCCAATCCACCAGCAGCTCTTTGTTGTATCCACCAAGAGCCCTCAGCCACTCTGAGCCCCATCAGGGGCTGCAAGGCAGCAGAGCTTGCACGGGACAGCAGCTTCTGGATGGCCTCGGCTGGGCCAGATGCGATGCAGGAGCTCTCGTCCTTCCCACAAGTCAGGCAGACCTGAGTTTGCATCCTTCCAGCCTCCCCCAGTGCCTCCCACCAGGATACTGGCTTCTGATGGTAGAAGGGCTTTCTCCATTACTCATTTTTCTCTCCTTTTTTCCATTTTGCTTAGTTTTTCATTTCTGGATTTTGGCATTGTCCTTTGTTGCTTAGGGAATGGAAGTGGATGTCAAATCCATTGCACTTTCTGAGAAATAGAATTCTTGCTTTCTGGCCGGCCCTACTGCCTTGCTAGGAGTGCCGGGAGTGCCAAAGGCTTTGTGGGAGCGGAGCCTGTGGAGGAGGACTTCTGTCCATCCCAGCCGTTCAAAATCTTGTAAAAGAGGCTCAGCTGTAACTCAGGATGTTAAACATACAATAACATCAAGGATCTGGTAAACCCACCAGGAAAAACAAACTCCCCCAAGGAGTCTCTGTAGAGCTGGAGATGTGCAGTGAAAAACTTTGTGTCTCTAATATTTTCCAGCTTTCCCTTTTTTTTATCCCTAAGGTTATTTGCATGAAACCAGATCTATGCTTCTCAGGAATCTATTTGCATGGGACAGCTTTGCCCGGCAGGTGATGGTCCCCTGGAGTGCACAGCTTAGATCCCTGCTCAGAGGGGACCTCAGAAGAGTGGCCAGGGACCACCTGCAGCACCATGTAACGTGCGGGCTCTCCTCCCAGCTCTGGGAAGCATGCAGCGAGTCCCACTGTAGATACTTATTTTTGTAGGCGGTTTTAACACTGGCTTCTGAATCCATCTCCCTACCAGTAAGTTTGGGACTAAAATGTGAAAGCCAAAAATTAAAGAAAATCTGGTGTATAAACAGGTCTGATGCTGAAGAGATTTCTCCTGTTGCTTCCCATGGGGATAGCTTTGCCTCACCATTAGACACATATAATGCAACAAAAATACTCCCCAAGACAGTTTGCTTCTCCATCTGTCTCGCACACAGAGACAGAAATCTGGAGTAGGAAATCGTTCTGGGTGGGCTTCAGGGCCAGTGCAGACCCTTCCCTGCTCCCAGGATCATCTCAGTCCCTACACCTGCACACCTGCAGGTATTTCTCATCCACCCCCTTTCTTTCTTTTCCCCTACTTAGCTGATTTTCACTGGATTTCCTCCTCTTGCCAACAAATGCGGCAGGGCTGTGGCAGTTTTACTAAGTTTCATACCCACCATGGGTTGGCGGGGGGCTCAGGGTCTGGTGCTATTTAATTACCTCCCACTGTCCGTTACAGGGGAATTCTGGCCCCAGCTTTTGGGATGCGATGGTCTTATGCCTGGATGAGCAACAATTGCCTTCATCTACAAATGGTTTTTACAAAATCGCTAAATAATGTATTCAGAAAACATGCTGGAAATTAATGGAATAGATTATTTGCAAACATGTTCACTGAATTATCAGGCTTGTTCTTTATCCGTAAAATAATGTACTTTAAAAAAAATGCAGTTTATTGAATACGTTATTTACAGACTGTTCTCCAGCTGAGAGCTGCAGGAACACCGACGGAGCGCACACGTGGCCCGGCTGCTTCCCAGGGGCTGGGGCAGTCGCTCCTCCTCCAGACAGATGCACGGTCCAGGACTTTGCTTGCATTTTTCTGGACCATTTTGCTCATCTCTGACATTAGTAGAGTGAGTTTGGAGTGGGGTGTGTGCTGGCCCTCCCCTGCTCCTCATGGAAATACAACAGTTTCTTTGCTTTGTGCATCGCCTTCTTCTAAGACTCAGTGCTGCTCCCAGGGAAGAGGCAAAATACCTGTAAAAGAGTCAGTGGAGAGGAATTAAGCCGTTCTGTGTAGCGTTGTCACATCATGGTGCCCAGCTCTGGCAAGCACGTGGGATCATCTGGGGATGGATGGTTTAGTCCTGCTGCCTGGCAGGTCCCCACGGCAGCACATCGCTCTGCAGTGAAGGGAGTGGGAGGGTAGGAACCCACCTTGGAGGAACCGTGTCTTACGGGAGGGGAGAAGTCTGAGCTCCCCGTGCCCGGGAGCAGTCCTGACACCAGTCGTGGTTGCTTCTGCTTCTGCAGCATCCATCCTGTCGAGTTGTTCCCTAATATCTCCAGTGCAAGGAGCAGGGTTTATCCCTCCCTCAAGTCAAAGGGACACTGTGTGACACTGGAGTACAAGGACAGTGTCACCTGTCCACTGGTGATGAGGCAGCTCAGGAGCGTCAAGGAAGCCCAGGTCAGTCCTGGGGTCTCCATAGTGCAGGCGAGGTGGGGCTGAGGGGCTGTAGGTCAGCTATAGGAAACGTCCCATGTGCAGTCCAGGTCCCGATCTCAGCTGTGTTGTTTCTCCATCATCACACAGCTGGTGGGATTCAGGACTCAGGATGAGCCAAGACCTTACAATACTTTGGTCTTCTCCTTAAGAAGCAGCATCCCAGCTAGGGGTGCAGGTCTGCAGCAGTGCTGAGATGGAGGACAGATCCGGAGGTCCAGCTAGCTTGGGTTTGTCTTTTGACATCTTGAGGTGCTTTAAAGCCCTGACCATTTGCAATCTGTATAATAACTCCACAGCCAGGAGAGAGGGAAACACACATTGAAGCAGGACTCCTACCTGGTTGGCACTCCCTGGGAGTGGGAGTTTCTGGATTTGGGAGCCTTGTGGACATCTCTGCTGTGTAAGTCCACAATAATGTTCTTATTGGTAGATGACAATGCTGGGGAGTTGTATCATAGGAAAATAACAAGATTCAGTTCATGCTGTACTGAGTTGGTCTGCTCCTTTTGGCTGTGCCCTTCCAGCACCAGGAGCCATGAGAATATTAATAAGAAATATTTCCCATTTGCCAAGCACAGTCTCTATCCTGCTTTACACCACCGTTCTCACCCCGAAGTTACAGCGCTTTATCTTCGTGATGAAGTGTTAATTGTGTTTGGAGGATTCTTTCCCTCGTAATAGCAGGATATCGTAACACAAGATCACAGCCTGTCAAAGTGCTGAATTTAGCTTGTCAGGCAGGTGCTTTCCAAAACCAGCCCTCAGTCCTGCCTTCCCCTGCCCGCCAGGCACCTGAGGGAACTTTGCTTTGGTGGGGAAAAACATGCAGAGGTGGTCGAGGCTGTCAAAGACATGGAGCAATTTATGTCGTAACAGAAGCAGATCAAAAAAAAACCCAAACAGGTGAGGAGTAAGAGATAAACACAACTGAACCGGGACAAGCCCTGGGAGCCTTGTCTGGGGTCAGCTGTGTGGCTTTATGGTGAAGCTCCATGTTCAAAAACATTGCATTTGAAACTACCAATATTAATTAGAAAGGTTGGGATTTCAAATTATGTAGCGTTTAAAGCGGACTGTAAAACATTCTTTTCTCATATATGTCTGCTCAAATCCTCTGTAAGTCATCAGGCTGAGCTAGCTTGTCTGCACATGGCTTGAAATAACTGACTGAGGAGCTCTCAGTACTGCTAATGCTGGTATTTAGTAGTTCTTGGAATACTGGGAAAGCTCTGGAGGACTAGAAAAGAGCTAATGTGCAAATATTTAAAAAGGGAAACAGAACAGCCCAGGTAATTACAGACCTGTCAGTCTGTCATCAATCCTCAGCAAAATAATGGAGTGGCAGATCCAGGCCTCAATTAATAAAGAATTAAGGGAAGGTAATATAATTAATGCCAATCAACATGGGCTGATGGAAAACAAATCTTGTCAAACTAACTTGATATCTTTTTGATGAGATTACAGGTTTGGGTGATAAAGGTAACAGTGTTAACATAATATACTTAGACATCTGCAAGACATTTGACTTGGAAGCACAAAGTATGTTGAGAAAGTTGAACAATGCAAAATCAATGTCACACAAGTTTGGTGGATCAGCTTGTCACTCTGTCTTCCCAGAGTTCGTCATATTTTTGCCAAAGAAAGCATTAAATAATTGCCACTGAAGTTTGTAGATGACGCAGTGAGTAGGCAAGCGGCGGAAGATAGTGATGCAGAGCTTTTACATGGCCTGGTGAACTGATCACCAATAATGGATATGCGTGTGGAGAACCAATATTGTCCCACCTGCAGGAGCAAAAAAAATCTTTCAAGATGAGAACTCTTCTCCTTGGAGATGGTGGCGCTGGAAAAGGGATGTGAGATGTGGGGAGCAGCTGTGCTTTGGGGTGGGTGCTGGTGATGGAGAAGTCCAGAAAGCATCCGTGCAATGAGCAGGGTGGGAAACTTGGTGAGAGATGCACTCTGCATCTTTGGCCAAAGCGGGAGGGGTTTGATTGTGATCTGCAGGTGCTTTGGTGAAGGACAGTCTGGTGAGAGCCCTCCGGTCTGGCAGGTGATGGGATGCGGAGCTCCGGGGCTGGCAGCACAGGCTGGCCACGCAGGCTGCACACAGGGCCTGCTCCAGGGATCACCCGCTGGGCGATTTAGCAGGTGATTCCATCCTCATGGGCGGCCTTTGAACCACACCTGGCAGGGAGGGTTTGGGGCAGTGGGCAGCGCCTGCCCTGCCCCAGTGCCTCCGTGCAGCCACCCCTTCTCTGTCCTGCTCCGTCCCCTCCTGCAGTTCCCATGTCGTGCCCAGTGGGCTCACAGCGATGCTTTAGATCCCCTGTGTCACAGCCACCGGGACAAAAGTAAGAAGGCTCATGAAATCGAGGGCCTGGGAAAGCTGTGCCTTCAAATCTGCCCGAGGGCATGTCTGTGTCTCAGAAATACTCTTCTTAAATTGTGAATGTGGATTCTTTGCTGCCTGACTCTGAGTTCAGGGATGCTCCTTCGGATCACCTTTGCAAACTTGAGTCTGTAAAACCTTCTTTTCACTGTTTGATGAAGAAAAACTACAATTTCAGTATAGTTCCAAAAAATTTCCATGTGCCCAAACCCCCAAAGCCGGCACCACCAACTCCCATGAGCTCCTGCCCTGCTGCTGTCAGGCCAGCAAAGCCACCCCATGGCAGCCTGATGGGGTTACAGGTTCCCAGGAGCTGGCAGGGGGATGCTTGGTCCTTCTGGAGACCAGGAGCATCTGGGAGGGAGGCTTGTCCTGGGGAGTGGCAACCATGGCTGGGAACTCCACTACATATAGAAAGCCTCTGCCATATGATAAATGCCCCCCGCCCCTACAAAAATAAATTGCTTCCTTTTTAAATCCTTTCCTACTGTTCCCCTCGTATTCGTAATAAGATGATCGGTGGAACCAAAGATGTGGCTGTTACTTTAAAGGATAAATTAGTTTGACTCTTAACTCAATAATTAAAACTGTTATGGCTATGAGCCTGCAGGGATAATGTACTATTATTATAGTCATTTGTTTCAATTAAATGCTTACTGATTTTACAATAGCAGCTGGGCACCTGTGTGAGATAGCTATTACTCTGAACAAGACATCTCAAATTCCAGCAGAAATTTGTCACTGCACTAAAGCATGTTACATAGACCATGAAAGTTTATTAGGAGCAGTTACAAATCGGGAAGAGGAGGGGTGGTAATTGGGGATATATTTTCTTATCAGCTTCTCTCTCTCCTGCTCTCTCTCTTTTTTAAGTAAATCATCTTTAAGCATTTCAGCTATGGTGATGCGTTTACATTTAAACTTCAATACAGAAAAAGCCTGCTGGGAAAACTTTGCTTCAAAGCTGTTCAGCAGATAATTTCTTTCCCTGGTTGATTGTGATTGTAATGGCTTGTTCTCAGGAACAAACCTAAGGAGAGGTAAGCTGTGCCGCCGAGGAGCCTTGTGGTGACCCCTGGAATAGCTGCTCCTCTCGCCCAGGGAGGAAGACCCTGGCCGGGGAAGGCTCCAGCAGCTCTGCTCAGACCACCCATGTGAACTCACTCCGGGAAGGGTGGCAGTCATAGGATCATAGAATGGTTTGAGTTGGAAGGGACCTTTAGAGGTCATCTAGTCCAACCCTCCTGCAATGATCAGGGGCACCTTCCACTAGACCGGATTGCTCAAAGCCCCGTCCAACCTGGCCTTGAACCCTTCCAGGGAGGGGGCAGCCACAGCTTCTCTGAGCAACCTGTTCCAGTGCCTCACCACCCTCACAGTAAAGAATTTCTTCCTTATATCTAGTCTAAATCTCTACCCTCTTTTAGTTTAAAAAAAACTAAAACTGTGTCCTGTCACAACAGGCCCTGCTAAAACGTTTGTCCCCATCTTTCTTATAAGCCCCCTTTAAGTCCTGGAAGGCTGCTCTAAGGTCTCCCCAGAGCCTTCTCTTCTCCAGCTGAACACCCCCAACTCTCTCAGCCTGTCCTCACAGGGAGGTGCTCCAGCCCCTCTTTGTGGCCTCCTCTGGACCCGCTCGAGCAGATCCATGTCCTTCTGATGTTGGAGGCCCCAGAGCTGGACACAGTACTGGGGGTGGGGTCTCACGAGAGCGGAGAAGGAGAATCCCCTCCCTCAACCTGCTGGCCACACTTCTCTTGATGCAGCCCAGGACACAGTTGGATTTCTGGGCTCCAAGTGCACATTGCCAGCTCATGTCCAAATTTTCATCCACCAGTACCCCCAGCCCTTCTCTGCAGGGAAGCCTGGTGGGAAGCCTGGTGGTCCCCAGTATGTGCTGGTCTCCCCAGCATGTGGGGCGATGCCCGTGGGCTGGGGCTGTGCCATCTGTCCACTCCCGCTGGTCTTGGCCATCGTCTTTTGCACTTCTTGCTTTACCCAACTCTGCTTTAGCTCGGGGGGCTGCGGTGCAGCGGGGGTCAGCCAACACTGTACGGCGAGCTCGAGCCAAATTTCTTCCTTTCCTGCTGGGTAACATCTGCAAGTACTTCGGCACAGATCCCACCTGGGATCGCAGCCCAGCCGGCAGCCGGCGAGGCTGGAGCAGCTTGGAGCATCACTGTTCCACGTATGCAGCAAGGGCAAAACACACCGTGGGGGAATGACAAGAACGTCTGAATTTCTACTTCTGCCACCAAAACGTGGTGATATCTTCAAGGTGTGGCTGAAACCAAGGAATGCAGGAGGAGGAGGAGTAAAAGCCCATGCAAAGGGAAGGCAGAAGGTGGTTACAGGGATGGGACCTGCCTCAAAGCTTCAGCTGGGAATTAGGATCTTGCAGGAGAGGATATTCGACAACAGCAGCTGTCCCTGCCTGAGCCCCATGTCTGTTGGTCAGTGCTGTAGCCCTTATTGCTGGAAAGAGCTGCCTTTTACATATGGATTTTGGGGGGCTCTTAAGTTGCAGCTCGACTTGACATATTTCAAAACATTATCTTTGCTAGCAGAGCACCCAGGTCCCCAACCAGGCTCTTCCTCGCAGTGTTTTGTCACTCACGCTGGATTACCCTTCTCCCCAGAAACAAGGGGCGCAGAGCATGTGCTGTTTGTCAGCCTATTTTTCTCTTCTTCTTAGGATTAGCTAGAGCGTTTATAGGCCTGATATGCATATTCATTAAAAAAATTGAAATATTGTGGAAAAAAAGAAGCTGTCTTTGAGTTAGCACAGCCTTTGGGAATCTGCTAAGTAAGATGCACTTAATTACTTTAGCTATGACTACATCACATTTCACTCATGTTTCCTCTGAGATGCAAAACATCTTTTCAGTGGAGGCTGCAAACACATCCCGAGCCTTTTGCAGCACCTCGCGGTGAGCTTGTTGCGTTGGATGCCTGGGATGGAGACGGGATCTGACCCAGCTCTCAGAGCCACTCCTCCTGGTGACGGAGCTATCGCGTTTGCAGGACAGTTATTTAATTATGCGTGTGCTTCCATTGGGCTCTGCGGGGGTGCTGAATACTTTGTGGAGGGGGAAGGCACGGGTGCAGCCCCAGTAATCCTGTGGCTGGGGTTGCATCCCACCTGGATGGACTGGTGTGCAGTGGGAGAAGAGGCTGTTTGCTTTAACAGGGGAAACGTTGCATTCGTTGCCTTCTTTCACTTTGGTTTGCCATCATTGCAATTTCATTCATCATTTACTTGCCTAATTAGGCCATTTGCTGCAGAGGAGCATCACTGAATCTTGCTGCTGGATCTCTCTTTCCTTGAGTCTTTCTTGGAGGGGATATCAACTCGTTTGGGTGCACAACTAAGGCCCCTGAAATAGCTCAGTGTCTGCAGGGTCTCACAGCAGAAAGCAGGACTAACCCTTTCCCCAGTCTGAGCAAAGGCCACCATCACCCTAAAGCCCACAGAAGTGCTGGGGCTGCACTAAAGCTGCTTGTCTTCATTTTCACCCCAAACATTTTACATCTAGAGGACACAAATGGCTTTTCCACTGCTCACCCTCTCCAGTCCTGAGGACGTTGGGAGCCATGGGCAGGGGCTGTGAGGAGCTGGTAGCCTGGTGTGTTGCTTCCAAAACTGCAATTTTTTTTAAAAAAGGAAAGTGGAAAGAAATTTAATGAGTGACAAATGGTGGGGCCGGATCCTGCCCCTCCAGACTGGCAGTCAAAAGAGTTGCATGCAAGGGTCATGGCTGTACATGTCCATCTGCAAAACCTCCTGGCTGGGGGGAGAAGAGGTGGAGACATCGAGAGTGAGAGAGGGGGTCAGAACCAGCAATATTCAGCAAAGGTATTAAGTAAAACCACCAGTTTTTAATGATGTAAAGAAATAGGCAGCTGCTTGGGAGAAGGCCTCTTGGGTTAAGATATCCTTGGGAGAGGGGGATGTCCCAGGAAAAATGCTGTGTCTCTGCTTTTTAAGAGAAGGCTGTGGTTGGGTTGCTGTCAGCAGGAGGCTTCTGCATGGATTCTCTGAGCCGGGGCTCAGGTTTCTGTTTTTTCCTACAAATTTTCATAAGCATTTGCAGCACGTGTCCCATATCCATAATTGCACTCCTGGACTTGTTCTGCTCTGATGCGTAAATAACATGCACTGTAAAGAAAAAGTGTATGATTACATATTTAATGGATAAACGGAGCCGTTGTGGTCTATTGGCCACATAATAAAAGTTTCAAAAAAATTGTCTTAATACAGTATTTACCCAAGAGACTGCCGTGGCTGCAAATGTGAATGAGCTATTTTAAATTTAAAAAATTTTTAAGCCACATTTCATAGCCTTCCCTATTCCTAAAACACCCGTCTTCTAAACTTTTTCTTCATTTAAATTTAAAATAAGGACAATAAATTATTCTTTTCCTTAGCAGCTGGCAGATCTTCTCCAGCATGAAAGGTCCAGATTAAACTGACAAAATCCAAGACAAATGTACCTTTTTCACTGGAATTTGGGAAGGAGCTTGCCGCTTACATGACAGATGGGTGCTGACCTGTCTTCCCACCTTGCAGGCTCCCCGTTGCTGCCTGTCTCACCCCTGGCCATTCCCACGACATTTGCAAATTCAATTGCAAATGCAAAAGTTGCCTCTCTGATGCCTCCTGTGCTGCCCATTGCCCATCCCCATCTTGCTTGGCTGCAACATGCATGTCCTCAATGTCTTTTTGGTGGGGATTTCCCATGCAGCAGCACGGGCGCGTGCTTGCTCTCCAGCAAGGAGAGGCCAGACCTCAGCAGTAAGGCGGGTTTTAAGGTCACGTAAAACTTGCCATGGTTCAAGCAGGAGTGAGTTTCCTCGGCTCCACGACGGAGCAAAGCCAACCCTGCTGCCTCTGTGAGCTGGTGTTTCCTTGCAACCACCAAAGCTGAGGACAGCGATCCAGCGCAGCCCCTAAGTCAGCCTCGGTCAGACTTCTTGTGCTGTTGAAATGAAAGAAATTATTTTCTTCCTGCAAGTTAAATCCCTGCACTTAGTAATTAATACAGAAAAAGGGCAGATCTAGGAAAATCCGTTCCCCTGACACACGCTCCTCTACTGATGGAGAATCTGAAAGAGAGCAGAACATGCTGTCAGGTGTTGTGTAAAGCTCTTGATTCCTGACCTGCAGCAGTAAATCTGGTTTTGCATTTGGATTTATTTCCTCTGAAGCCTACCGAGCCCTTGCAGGTCTTCCCTAGATTTCTTTCTGTATGTGCTGCTAATGGAGTTGGCAAGCCTCCCCTGGTAATGAGAGATTGCACCTCAGCGGGCTTATCGGAAATGAAGATTGTTAATAAATAAAGCCTGGGTCTTTAAACTCATGTTAACATTAATCAGATTAATATAAAAGAGAAAAAGTCTGGAATATATTTCAGGCAGGGCTTGCTCTCCCTCCCACTGGCTTTCTCCGTGGCTGGATGAGGCTGTGGGGCAGGAGGCAGCTTGGCTTTTCCCACAGGGGCTGCAGTGGGGCTGAGCCCTGCTACTGGGGGGTGGCTGGGCCAGGGTGGATCCTGGGGTGAAAATGGGGTTTTCAGCAAAAATGGTACAAACTAGAAATGGAGTCTTGGCTCAGCAGACAGCAGGGCAGCTCCAAAACCTTCCATGCACCTACAACATGGCCAGATTTGTCTCCATCTCATAGCATCTTCCCTCCTTGGCCAGGACAGGGGGTTGTTGCTGCTCCGACCCAGCCACTTGAACTTTGGTTTATGCCATGATATGGGGGGATATACACCTCACAAGATACTTTTATTTTGTCTAATGTAACATTCAACATTTCTTATTAGCCATATATATATGTTTCATTTTTCTTTCAAATCTTTCAAGAGCATTGGGCTCAGCAGCCTCAGGAGGCAGCGCTTGTGCCGGTGGCCTTTGCCATGTCCGTGCAGCCCTGCAGCCGTGTGTGATTAGTCGCCTTTCGGTCCCATCAGATATCCCCTCACTCTCACATTATAAGAACAGATAAATAGGTATTAGGAAACTCTTCATTTCTGGGGACAACTCTACCATGTAGCCTCCTCCTTCATCTCTTACCTACACACGCATACTTCGCTTCTGGTTTCTTCCCTCACTGGGAAATCTTAACAGTCAGCCCATAATTTTCTTTGCCCTTGTCTGGACTTTTTTTTTCTGCTGCATTCATTTCAGTGGGATTGGAACTGGTCGCAACATTTAAAATTGGAAGAGTCATCTCCAGGAGGAGTTGTAATGAGGTGGTGACCACCAGCAGAGCTTGCCCTCGCTCGCTGGGGTCCGTCTCAAGGCATGTCATGGTGCTTGGGGACATGCAAACCTCTGGCTTGATGGTTGTGTCACAGCTTTGGGCAGACTGACGTGGTGGGAGCAGGGACCTGGGGTTCCACTGGCTGCTTTTGTGCTTACTACTTCTAGGTTTAACCCCAGTAGCACTAGCGACCCGACAGCCATACAGAGGGTGTGGGTGGGTTGGTTGTGATACCTTCATAAGGTACACAAGCAGGTATTTTTTCACCTATGCAGTTACTAAATATCAATGCCGGGTGTTGCTCAGAAAGAGCATGTTTGGGGTCCACGGCCTCTGATGCCTCATCGCTGATGTCCCAGGGCTGGACTGTCAACCACAGGCCCCAAATACCCTGGAACAACATGTGCTGGTGCTCAGCGATGGCCTCGCGTGTGCAGCAGCAAGGCTTGGCTCCAGAAATGCCCAGGACATTACAATGCCCTCCCTTCTCCCGGTGATTTGGCCAAGAATTGCTCCTTTATGAACTTTTCTTTCAGACCCCTGGTAGAGGTCAGACACCACTGGTCCCTGAGCCACCTGGACACACTGATGTACAAAGACATTTTAGCCCCTCTCTGTAGTCCCGTGGGCAGGGCGATGGCGCAAGCAGAGCCCTGGGTGCATGGTACTCTTGGCTTGTTTGGAAGGGGGCACGAGGAAGACTTTACCACCTGTGTAGAATAATTGTTAATAAGTTTGTCTTAAAGTGATTTGACAGTATAATAAACAAATAAATACATTTTGTAATTACCAAGTGATACTCTCCTAACTCAGATCCAGGAGATGGTCCACTCAGACGCCACGTCCTATGAGTCCAACCGGCAAGTGCCCCTGATCAATCGCCCCGGGATGTTAGCCGGCCCCATGAGCGCGCTCAGCCAGTCACAGCTGATTTCTCAGATGGGGATGCGGAGCGGTGTTACCCACGGTTCCCCATCGCCCCCGGGAAGTAAGTCTGCTACACCATCTCCCTCCAGTTCTACTCAGGAAGAGGAGACAGAGTCACATTATAAGGTACGTGCAGTCACGCCTGTTTTAACAGACAGCGAGAAAAGAGCAGATGATGTTTTTCAGTAAGGGATAAAATGCGCTAACGAGAGCACAGAATTTTGGTCTTTTTTTAAAAAATATGTATATATAGTGGGAGACTTTCCCAAGGATGGGAAGATTGTTTCCAACCTAGGGTGAAGTACAGCATGGCAGGCTAGCACACATGCTTGGGTTGTGCCTGCAGCAAGTTTGGCAGTCAGAGTTGGGCTGTTCTCTCCACGGTTTACCAGGTCAATCAAGCTGCAGAGTTTCCTCCAATGAGGGTTTTGATGAGAAAAACAGGTTCAGAGCTAACATTCTGCAAAGGCCTGGGTGCAAAATTAGATTTCTGGTGACAGGTAGAAGAGACTAAAACATGGAAGGAAAATAACACAGGGAGGGATTTAACTGAGATCACCATACATGGCTTCCTAAGGAAAAAAAACCCAGAAATAAAAAAGGAAGAGTCTTCTGCATTTTAGTTCACCCAGACAGTGTTTTAGGTAGTCAACAATGTCTTAGTGGCACAAAGTCTGCCTCTACAGCCAACACAACTGCTGCTGAGCATGGTGTCAAGAAACCCAAGGATTTCCTAGGGTTTTGGGGACATCTTGGTTGTCGCCCATCTTTCTCAAGGTGCACCAGCAAAGCAAACAACACATGCTGTGTTCCATGAGTCTTCCGTCTGTTATTTACTGAGGGAAAATTGCAGCAATCACAGGGTTGCTGCCTCAACACCCAGTGGGTCTCCATGCCTACAGGTCAATCACTGGGCTCCCTGGGGGACTTTGATTAAAGCCTCTCATAGAAAACCTTCTCCTGGAAGGTGCTGATCCAAGGATGACACCAGGAGCACTGGGATCGTAACCTTATCCCACAAAAATGGATGGTTGTGACAGGATTTGAATGTATAACCAGAGCAGCAAACAGCACAGAGACTGGAAAACTAGGAAGATGCTAGGACTGAGCAAAAACCTTTCCCTTTCCATGAAAATCCAGGCAAATATATTCACATCAGTCCTGTAGTTTTTCATCTGTTGGCAGCTTTCACTTCAGACTGGTACATATCAAAGCAGAGTGCACACATAGATGCAAAAACAGCTTCAGTGGAATAAAACTGTAAAAAGAAGGGATACACGTGATTGAAAGTAGATGGAGTTTCTCAAACTCTGCAATTCCACATGGTTGTGCCACTGGACCCCACTGTCTGCCATCTCCCAGAGCCCATGTCACACAGCTCCAGGCAATTACCTGGGAGCTGAAATCTTTCATGTCAGCAGAAAATGAGTTTCAGCTTAGTTACACTCCAGGTTCTCTCTCTCTGCTTCTTTCAGCATCACCCAGCTTTCCTCCCTGCCATCTGGGGCTGCAGGAGTCACTGGGGAGGGAGGACATGGCTTTGGGGTTGGATCTTCTGTTCATGTTGAGCCAGTGATGCCCGTGGGGGTAGGAAGAATTTGGCGACGTCCAAATTATGAGAACTTGCAGAGATTTTAATTTTTCCTAATTCTAAGGGCATGCCCCCTCATTTTTCTGCCCTGTAAACTACCCAGCAAGACAGGTGGAAGAGGAATGATGTATTTGATGGAGGAAGGAGACCATAAGTGTAAAGAAAGTAGCAGAACCGTGGTGTGGCCTGCAGCTTTCTGTTTGCTTTCTCTATCTACACAGCTGCTGTATTCACCCATCGGTCATTTTTCATTTGGCTATTAAGGGCCTTTCTGCAACAAGTCATCAAAGCAACATCTAACAAGCAGAAATTAATCTTGTGACCAAGAAGGTCACACATTAAAGAAATGGGTCTGATGCCAGCAGGTAGTTCAGGTCCAGCAGGTCCTCTGAGCTAGGGAGCTCATGAGTTTAGGAGGTCTCCCAGCCTCACTGATGCATTTATCTGCCTCATCGCTTCGGGGGGGCTGTACACAGGAGGGAGAGGTAGTTACAGCCCAGATTCCAGTTGGATTAGCGATCTCTCTGCATAGTTATCAAAATCATGGTGTCCATGGGGTTCCTGCTCTTCACGGGTTCAACATCTAAGAAGGCACCAAGCCACCAGTTTATGGGATCACATCTGTCACCAGTGAATTGCCCCAGTCCACATCTGGTGTTAAACATACCTTCTGCTGCCTCTCCAGAGCAGGTCCGTGTAGGGGCTGGTGGCTACACACTTTACCCCGCTGCACAAGCCTTCACGATCACTTTGATCATGGCTTAGCCCTTGGGGGATGCAGTTGCTGGCTCACCGGGGATTTCTTTTAGCCATAAACGTGGCTTAGGTTGTTCAAGCATCTTCTGCAGTCCAGGGCTGGGCTGTTGTTTCATCCTGTGCTGCATCACAGCTGGTAAACCCCAGGAAAACCAGGCAAAGTCCTGATTGCTCTGCTCCCTCCTGGGAACTGATGGCTCCAGGCAGCCTTTCAGGCAGTGTCTGGTTTCCATAAATACTGTCTGCCCTTTGGTGCTGCCTAAGCAGGACCGACTGTAAAACCACTGTCACGGCTGTGTTGCATTGTGCCTGTTCCCGGCTCCTTCGCTTGGTCAACGGCTGTGAGGGGGGCAGGTCCCCCCCCACGGCACTTAAGTGAATCAAACAGGATCACAGTTAGTTAAAATACCATCTCACTTGCTAATGGGCTGAAGCCCTGTCATGAATTTTTTTTCTCCTAATAAGCTGGCCTTTCACCTCCAGGCCTCCCATTCAAGCCCAATTGGGCAATTTTAAATTAAACGCGATTTTTTTGGTCTCTCTGCTCATTCACTAATGGTCACTGTCTGTTTGACAAATGTCACTGCGCTGATACTGAACTTAATGACCAGTCAAGAGCTGCTGAGCAGAGAACAGGAGTGCTGCTGCCCTTTCCTCCCTGTGCCTGGCCTGTGCCAGCTGAAGTGAAGCCTCTTAAATCCCAGTGCTTCCAAGCACACAATCAAATCAGCAAATCCATCATGAGAAAAGGCCTTTTGCTCCCAGCACTCACTGGGACACATAGTTTTCACAATGGCTTGATGTTTAGACCTGTGTCAATTGATTTTTTTAAAGTTTTTTTTTTAGACCTCTAAGTGACAGACTGGGCAACTTTCTAAGGAATATAATTAGCCCATGCACCTGGTAGAGCAGGGACTGCCAAAGTCAGGTAGTGGCTGAGCTCTTGGTGCTCAAGCACAGTAGGTCTGCAGGCAGAGGTGCTGGCACCCTGTTTGCCCTCGAGGATCCAGAGTGCAGCAGCCAACTGGCAGCAAATGGTTTTATTCTCTGCTGTGTTTAACCTCTGGTGTATTTAGTGTTTCCTCCTCTATAAAATAAGGGTAACAGTGCTTCCCTGCAGCGTGAGCTTTCACTGACCATTGTTAATGTGTTGAGGGCTTTGATGTACGTCCAAGTGCTTTCTAGGGGTCTTTTCCTTTGCACACCATCACACAGAGGCTTCTGCAGTCCCGTATATTCAACGGCCTGCCCAGGGCATCCCAGCGGAGGCTCAGCCATAGCATCTTCTTTCTGTGCTGCCTTCACTGGAAGCATCCCTGTTTCCAGCCTTGCTGTTTTACTTCCCAGCCCAGTGGCAGTGTCTTGTGCTGAGCAGCCACAAAGTCCAGCTGCTGCTGCCTGTGTCCTGCTCCCCTTGGTTCAGCCACTTACAGGGCACTGAGTGTGGGTGCAGCCCGACCTAGTCACCCAGCTGCACCCGGAGCAGTTGTAAAGAGTGAGCGGTGCATGCAAAGCGTTTAATATATAACAGTAAAGTAGTTTATTGCCTGGATATTTTTCCTGGATAGGGGTACATACCTGTTAGCAGGGTGAAACAAATTTCAGATGGCCCCAGTGTGATGGCTGATGTGTTGCTGGTGCTGCTTGGTCAGTGCTCACGAGCCTCCTGCCTAGGGAGTGGGGAGGCTGAGCCACCAGCACACGCGTGGGCGAGGAAAGTCAGAAGCAGCTTGCAGAGGAGGATTATTAGGCTGGAAATCACAAACCATGTGGAAGCCGAGTTTGGAAAAATTCATGGACTGCTAAAGGGATCTGGCTGGGAAGCAAGGCATTTGGAGAGGTCCCAGAAGAAGACCAAGGAGTGAGTGAGCTTGTGATGCCAGGGAGGAGGAGGGGGAAGGGGGCTGACCAAGGATGAGTGTCTGGAAAGCCTCAGCTTTGGAGCAGGGACCACTGGAGGAGCAAGGGGTGAAGCCAAGTTGTGAATTAGGCTGTGAGGAGGCACCCAAGCCAGGCTCAGGCACGCACCAGTAGTTTGTGTAATGATCCCAGAGGGTCATCGGGGCCAAAGAGACCCTCAGGGCTGCTGCCCTCCTCGCCACGCTGGGAGCCCTCTGCCTGTGCCCTCTCTCATCCTCTTTGCTAACAAGCTGTAGCAGGGACTTGTATTGAACTACTCCCTGCTGACCGCTAAGTTCCATCTCTTGGTTTTGCAGGTTACTGGAGAGAAAAGACCATCAACAGACCTGGGCAAAAAGCCCAAAAGCCAAAAGAAGAAGAAAAAGAAGGATCCCAATGAGCCTCAGAAGCCCGTGTCAGCCTACGCCCTGTTTTTCAGAGACACACAAGCAGCCATCAAAGGGCAGAACCCCAATGCTACCTTTGGAGACGTATCGAAAATTGTTGCGTCAATGTGGGACAGCTTAGGAGAAGAGCAAAAACAAGTGAGTTACTGATCTCTTTTTTTTTTCTTTCAACTGTTGAAATGTATTTTTCCACGGTACAGAGCATCAGAGCCTCCCCAAGCACACTCGGAGCATGGCCAGGGGCTTAAACAGGCTGAAGTGTATGCACAGAAACGAAGGCTATTTTCAGGAGCAGTGCTGAAGTGCCCACTGCCACTCCAAGCGATGCTCGAGTGGTTTGCATGCTGCACTCCCAGCTCTCAGCCCGTGTGGCAGCGATGTGACCTGGCCCTCGGCCACGTCCTTGGGGTGCCCTGCACACAGGTCTTTGCCACCCGCACGCCCCAAGGAGGGGGGGGTCTGACCTGTGTCTCAGGCAGGACAGGGATGGGGCTGCAGAAGGATGCTCTAAGTTGGCTTTGCCTCTGCCCCCTTTTTAGAAAAACCTCTATTGTTACATGAGGAAGAGCAAATCTTTATGACAACTAATTATTCTTGCTAAGATCATACTTTGCAAAATCATCAGTGGCCTTTCCCTGACATGGGTTTTTTACAGCCTTAGACGGGACATGGGTTTGTATTTGCTTATTTACTTACAAGGAGTGACAGCAAACCAACTAAAAACTGTTAACTCTCTACATCACTGCCCTCGAATCTAATGTTAACTCTTAGGAATGAGATGTTTGAAGTGGCCTCGCAGAGGAAAACTTTCTGCCCCAAAGCTGTCACTGCTTTCAGCCTGCTTCATAGAGAGACTTCTACGTCCTGCTTTAACTGTTTTGTTGATGCTGAGTCAGTTACAAAAGCCTGTAATTGCTTGTTGCCTATTGAGAAAACCCCAGGGAACACTTTCCATAGCAAGTATGTCTTTTTATCAGGCAGAGCGAGATCCGACACTGTGTGATGTGTCTCTGAACCCAAACATGCTTTAACTGACAATCCCCATGAGTGGTGAGCCCTTCTCCTAGAGCCTGGCTGCCAACTTCAGGCTTGCTCCATCTCCCATTGGGTGACCATGGCCAACATACAAAGCAGCTACATTTGGGGAGGGAGCAGCAGGGAGGAAAAATCATTTAAATGGAAGTTATGCTAGGAAATAGTCTTGCTTTCCACCCCGCACCAAGTCAGGCATCTTCTGGGATGAAAGCCCTTACTTGAGCATGTCCAAAGAAGGGCAACAAAGCTGGTGCAGAGTCTGGAGCACATGTCATACGAGGAACGGCTGAGGGAACTGGGGGGGTTTAGTCTGGAGAAGAGGAGGCTGAGGGGAGACCTCATGGCCCTCTACAACTCCCTGAAAGGAGGGTGCAGAGAGGGGGGATGAGTCTCTTGAACCAAGGAACAAGCACCAGGACAAGAGGTAATGGCCTCAAGTTGCGCCAGGGAAGGTTTAGACTGGATATTAGGAAGCATTTCTTTACAGAACAGGTTGTTGGGCGTTGGAATAGGCTGCCCAGGGAGGTGGTGGAGTCCCCATCCCTGGAGGTATTTAAGAGTCAGGTCGACATAGCGCTTAGGGATATGGTGTAGTTGGGAACTGTCAATGTTAGGTCAATGGTTGGACTGGATGATCTTCAAGGTCTTTTCCAGCCTAGACGATTCTGTGATTCTGTGATTCTTGTAATCCATTTGGAGTCTCCATACTGTGCAAAATGTTGCTTTAATGTTTTTATGATCCTCCCTTTTCTCCTCTTTGGATGGATCGCTGGGGGATCATGCAGGAATTTCTCGTGCTGAAGAAGGGAGGAAGATCCCCTCCTTGTGCAGCAGGTTGTCCCCAGACCTGCTGCCTGGGAAGCTGCAGGGCAGGGGCTGGGTTTGGGCTACTGGTGCAAGGCATGGGAGGTTCAGGAGCATGGAAAAGCTTTTATGTCACCTCTTTCTCCTGCTTTCATCCCTCCCAATGTAATGGTCTGCCTCTCCCTTACTCCATCTGGTTACAAATAGCTGTGTAGATTGGGCACTGAGCTCAGCTGCAAATGTGGTTTATATAATGGAAGTGCTGGTGCGACCCTGACTCAGCGCAGTGCAAATGCTCAGCTCTTAATTAACAGCAGGGATTAAACCAGTCCGTTTATCTTCCCTGCTAACTCTCCCTTCTTCTCTTTTATGAGATAGTAGCAGCCTTGCTGTCTCTTTACACACGCTTTCTAAGTGGCTCCATTTCTCCCTCTGTAATTGATTTAATTAAGTCATTTGTTCCTTGTCTGAATGCTTAAATATTAACTTCCTGGCTTTGTCTCCAGCTGTATACTTTTCTCCCACGACAGCTACCTCCCTGCCCAGGACTCCGGCTGGAGGGACACTATTTATCTTTGGCTCTGGGACCGTATTGCTGGTTTGTGCGATGTGGCACGTTCACTCTTGAAGTGTTTGGCTGGAAGAGAGTTTATTTAGTCCCTGTTTGATTTCCTCTGCCAGCATCCCCAGTCAAGTTTGTTTAGATTCATAAAGCATTGGAAAGGAAAAAAGGAAAAGAAAAAAAAAGGCATTAACAAAATATCTTTAATATGTGAAAACAAGTGCCTAGGCTGTCCTGCAGATCCTTTCTCCCAAGGACTGTAGGACATGATGCATTCACGATGAAGGCAAGCGGCCCGTGCCAGGCGCTCTCTTGGCACATCTCAGGAGGGGACAGTGACCGAGCAGGACATATGCAGCAGTGGCCAAAATCCTGCTGGGATCTGGGAGTCCAGGCTGCACCAGACTGTGGTTCAGCTCATCGCTGAGCAGGAGCGTCATTCTCTGGGGAGGGGTGGAAGGGTGGAAAAGGGAAGTATTTCACCTGGTGCACTGCTCCTAGCTCTATTGACAACAGAATTTCTTCATATTCTTACTGCAGAAAGAAGTACAGAAGATAGCCCGAGGAAAAGCCAACACGGTGATGACAAAGTAGGCAAGCAAGAGCCAAATCTGGACATTCTTGCTCAATTATGACGAAGGTTTTGGTTAAAGAAAGTTTCCCCTCTTCCTAGAATAAAAAAAGAGGGTGGATTTGGGGCCGTAGGATCTGATTTAGGGCTGGCCTGTGGTCCCAGACTTGGATCTCTCACAGGCCCTGAGACATTCAGGGTGGGGCTGGGGCATCACGTCTCCAGAGGACTGATGTGCAGACCCCAGCCCCACCATGCAGTTATTAAGCAGTCCTTTACATCACTGTAGTTTCTGTTTCAGATGAGGTTTACAAACCTTGTTTTCCACCTTCCAGTGGGTGCAGTGTTTCCCCAGCCCTGGGTGGGTTTTGGTTCCTGCCTGCCTGGAGAGCAGCAGGCAGAACAGGCAGGGAGCAACTAGGGAGGGGGTTCAAAGCAAGCTGGCCAATAAACCCAACCTCAGCCAGGGTGTTTTGGGCTTGTGAACCCCTGCCACATGTCAGGAGCCCTTGACACGTGCCCTGCTGTGCCTGCAAACGTGTCCATCCCTCCCTCCCTCCCGACTCCATCGTGTACACAGGAGTTATGCAGAGCATGGGGTGGCTGCTGTGCCAGTGCCAGAGGGATGAGGAAACCCCAGTGCCAGTGGCTTGTAGCCATGCTGCTGGTGCAACACAGCCAGTGCCTGGGGCCAGGAAGGGTGGTCCTGTGCCACCCCCCCAGGCAGGCAGAGCCTGAGCCCCGCTCCAGCTGCGCTCGCCCCGCAGACGCTACGTGGAGCATTTCTGCAGGCAGAAACCAGACGCCACCTCTTTGCCAGGTAGCTCAGGCCGGCAAGCAGAGGGTTAATCCTCTGCCATTTGTGCTGCTAATGATTATATGCACTGTAATATCAAAGCTGTAGCTATTTATTTGCCATTGAGCAGGTGCTGCTGCTCCCACAAAGCAAATTTGCTTTCTCCTCCTGATGAAACAAGCAAAATAAAGGTTGCTCACGTCCCATTTCAGAGATGGTTTTTCCCTGTGCACTAGCTGAAAGACAAACACCGAGCGGGAACCGGAATGCATATTATGCAAGAAACCATATAATCTAGGAGCATCTTTGATTTGGCTGCTGCTGTCACAGACATGTATTTCACAGAGAGGCTTCCCCCCCCCCCCCCCCTTTCTTTTGTTCTTACTGGTTTATCATTTGTGCCTTTGTCATTTTGTTCCTTCTTCTTCTCTTCTCAGCCTCTTCACAATGAATCTTCATTTTCCCTCTGACACACTTGTATCTAAATTTCCTTATTTCCTGCCTTTTTTTATTTATATCTGTTGCCTGGTGATTTGATCATGCTGTGGAATACAGGATTAGCAATCTCCGTGTCCTTGGGTACTGCTCAAGGACACCTGTTCGGCAAAGCGCCGTTTTCTTCCCCATTTTAACCCCTTCCAGTGTGGCCATGCGTGCATAACAGTAATAAATAACAATACCTTTAAATATCTTCAGCACTGCATTAGCAGGATGTTGTAATCTTCATTCTTCAACAGCTGGCGTGGCCCTTTCTAAGAAGCTTACATGGGAATCTGAAGAATGTGACTCAAGGGAAAAAAAATATTAATATGTACTCTTTGAACTTTGCAAATAGTTTAACAGCTGTTCCTGTAGAGATAGCTTAGACTTTGGTGGAGAGTGAAATGCTAATTCAGCCATTATCATCAAATGGGGTACCTGTCGTAGTAATCCGCCTGCAGCTCCAGGTCCCTCCTCAAGGCTCACAAAATCCCGTTCCTCAGTGTTATTTTTCTTCATTAGTAGATACAGACCAGCGTTCGCAGCGTTATCCAGCGAGGTTTAGAAGGGCTGCCTGATTTGACAGAAGAATTTGAGCCCTACATTGGAGCAAACACTGCTAATTCACTAGGCATGGACATAGTGTTCACAGCCTGGTCCCAGCTCGTGCCACCTGGCAGGGCTGCAGCCCCCTCCGCGCCTTCCACAGGGCCACCAACTCTGCCACAGGGCATCTCCGCTCAAGAGCAGGTGACACCCAGCCCTGGGTGGCTGTCCTCTGCAGGGGGATTTCACTTGGGTCAGAAGCCTGGAAACTCTCCAGAGCATATTGAGAAGTCACCAGTAGGATTTGCTTTTCTCTACCACGGTCTCTTATTCCCTCTGTGAGCACCTTCCCATTGCCCACTGTATTTTGGGGGAAAAGGATGTTGGTTTGGAGCCTGGGGAACAGTGCCAAGCTGACAGTTGCAGATGTCTCTGGAACCTGCTTCTTTTCATTAGGAAATCCAGCAACAAATTCAAAGCACTGCGGCAGTGTTTCCCTAGAACCTGGAAACTCAGAGCAGAGGCTTCAAGAAGTTCCTGAGCAATCTGCTGAGTGAGCCTCAGGCTAAACCAGGGCTTCCCATCCTCAGTGAGCAGCAGCAAAGTTGGACAAAATCAGCATTTCCAGTTGAGTTTATGAGTGTGGGGACATACTGGGGATACAAAGGTACTGGAGTTCTTGCCTGCAATAGCCCCGCTTCACCAGGACAGTTCAGTAATGCTAAGGGACTCAGTGGCCAAATGCTGATGTGGTTTTCCCATACAAATGCACAGCTTGGAGAATAACACAGCGTTCACACTCCAGGGATAAATTACCCAGCAGAAAAATTCCTCACTCAGCAGAAAATAATAGATCACCCATCTAATCAGATCCGTCTGCTTGTTGAACCTGATACATCACCTGGTGACAGGACACCGCGTATATCTGTGGTGGGACAGAGGCATCTCAGGCCACCTGTAAAGCTGCGTTATGACAGAGCCACCGCAGGGGAGAGATCCCATGGGACCCACGTGCAGGAGGTGCTGCCTGGCAGCGTGGCCATCAAACTGCCCACCTCCAGCATTAGAATCATAGAATCATTTAGGTTGGAAAAGACCCTTAAGATCATCGAGTCCAACCATAAATGTAACATTGTACGGAGCTGTCAGCGGTGGAGCCACCACTGGTTGGAGTTTCCTGCTGCTGCCCCAAAGCCCTGGCAGGGAGGGGCTGGAAGAGTCCAACCAGTTGCCCTGGCCTGGAGGGAGGTTTCAGGATCTTTTGGGTGTCAAGGAAAGCCATGTACCAGAGAAGGATGAAAGCACCGATCCCAAACAAGTTTTCAAGAGAGGTCTGGTGGAGACCAGGATAATGACAGGGAAGATGTGAAGGGTCAGAACTGCTCTTAAAAGCAGCTCTGAGGGTGTGACTTCTGTTCTTGGAGAGCAAGATCAGAAGTGGGAAAGATGAATGTTGTGTGCTTTTCATTGGAGGTTAGGGGTTGGATTTGTCACCCTCCTCTGTTTCATTTGGAGTCTTCTGTGGGTTGTCTTGGGAACACACTTGTGCCCTCACATGGAGTGACAGATGACTTACACCCAGGTGGCACCATGAAGTCAAGGCAGAGGAAAGCAGGAATCTTTCAGGGTGCTTTAATCAATGGTAGTTGCTACTTGATTATGGGTTTATCCACTCATTCTCCAAAGGACTGCTTCACAACACTGTATCTCCACCAGGGTAAAGGAGAGGCTCTCCTGAAACCATGCAAATAGTTCCCATAGCCAGAGCCTCTTATGTAGGTGTCTTGAGGGATGTCAGATACTCAGCAGCTCCTGTGCCATAGCTGGGAGAGCCTGAGGGAAGCGGAGCACCGCTTAACCAGCAACCTCATGATGGGCATCATTGACATGCACCTCCCCTGTCTGAGCTTGTTGACCTCAGGATTTAGCAATCCAGACTGTAGGTATTAGTTTGAAGGAGATGTGCTGAGATTCACACGGTAGCTTGAGTTAGTTGGTTTTAATAGTGGGGAGGGACAGAATAAGTCTTCCCCAAGAAGGGAGCAGGAGGGATACAGAGGAGAGTGTGAGTAGGTGAGGAAGAGTTGAGAAGGAATAAGGATGACATGGCCATGTTTGCTATATGCATTCTCGATGGCTGTGTGGAGGCCGTGCACAAAGAGAAAGGTGGTGTGGCAGACACCACCGTGCAGGGAGGAAGTACTTTCGAGTCATCTTATGAATAAGCCATAGATGATGATGATCCCAAGAGATATCTTGCAGGAAAGTGTATAATAGTTACAAGAAAAACCCTCCAGATTTACAAGCAGAATAAAATCCAAATTTATGCATTTGGGGGAAAAAAAAACCCCAGTCATGGAGTCATAGAAAGGAGGGCAAGGAGAGACTTAAGAGGTCAACCACACCATACTGCTGCCTGAAGTCAGGATCATCTCTGCTTAAGCCATTCTTGATGGATATGTGCCTAATCTGTTCTTAAACCCTCGGTGGTGGAGATTACACATCTCCCCAGGCAATCTCTTCCCGTGCTTAATTATCCTTACTGTTAGGAACGCTTTCCTCTTGCTTAGCCAACATTTCCCTTGTTACAATTTAAGCCTATTGCCTCTTTAGTAGATGCAGAGGATCGTTCAGTGCCTCCTTTGCTGCGTCGCATTTGGAGGCTGTGGCTCCTCTTGGTCTTCTAGCTGAATAAACTGAGTCCTTCAGCTCTCCTCCTGGAGACCTTTGCTGCACTTTTCATCTCTTGTCTCCTGGCAGCCTATCTCTTTTCTGAAGCAAATGCCCCAAACTCCATTTAAGATTGCAGCAGAGACCTTTTCACTTGGGATCAGTGGACCCCTTGATTTCTTGGGGAGAGTTTGGGTTCTTTTCATCATTCCCCAGGCTGGGGAAGCAGCGTTTCTGCTGAAGCAGGCGGGCTGGGATGCAGAGGTTACCGATAACAGCTCCGGCTGTCATTCAGTGCCTGCACGACATGGAGCTGTTCGTGGGCGTCAGCAGGGTTTGGAATAATTGTCTTCTCTAATTAACTGGTTATCAAACAAGAACATTTCATTACGGTACAATTACTAGCTGCTTTGCTGAGACACAGAGGTGTCAGGATTACGATCCCAACATATGCTTCTTACAGCTCTGATTTTTTGTTTTCATAATCGTTAACTATTTTTGCTCCCCCCCCCCCAACCCACCCACTCACTTAATGACTAATGAATCCTCCTGCTAACGAATAAGGAAAATAAATCAGCGGGCATGGCAGGTTAGAAAGAAAAACATGCAAAATGTTTTGAGGATCCTTAAATCTGATAAATTACTTTGAAATTAAAATCCCAGGGAGAAAATGGGATTTAATTAGAAAGTAACATGGTTTTGTCAATGTTTAAATTAAAATTTTAAAGGTTATAAATACTGCACTAGAGCTGCCTTTACACAGAGGATTCGTGAGAAGTTTTGTTCGGATCTGCTCTTCCCACGTCAGCACGGCATTTCCCCAGCATCGGGCTGCGGTTTCGCTGCTCAGTGTCCTCGATGGAGCACTGTGTAGGTGCAGGAAGCCCTTGGGGATGGCTTTTTACAATGAGGATGGTGAGACAGTGGCACAGGTTGCCCAGAGAAGCTGTGGCTGCCCCCTCCCTGGAAGGGTTCAAGGCCAGGTTGGATGGGACTTTGGGCAACCTGGGCTAGTGGAAGGTGTCCCTGCCCATGGCAGGGGGGTTGGGACTGGATGGTGTTCAAAAGTCCCTTCCAACCCAAACCACTCTGTGAGTCTGTGGTCACAAACCAGATAATCCATCAGGAACCTTCCAGAGCCGGAGAGAGCATCAGAGGGAACACCCCTTGGGCTCGCCCTCTTGCCCTTCTCTGTAGCCCTGCTCGTGGCCAGGGCTGGGGCAGGGGCTGGCCCGAGCAGCACGGAGGCTCCTTCTTGGAGCAATCCCCCTCTCCCTTCAGGAGGATGCGCTACTCGGCTGCCCCTTCCCAGTCTTGCTGCATCAGACACCACCCGGCAGCGCTTTCCAAATACAAGTGAGGCACAGTGCCTGCTCGCTGTCTAAGAGACAAGGACAGATGAAGAGTGGAAAAAAAAAAAAAGGTGTAGCAGAAGAAGCAAGTGATGGGGATGAAGATAAGCACAGAATTTATTGGTTATTCATTTATTTGCATTTAAGTTAAGGAAGTCTCATCCACCCGCCCTCTCACTGTCCATGAATTGCAGGTTTTTCTCCTGACAAGTCTTCCTATTAATTGAATTTGTTTCCGCATAGCTATGAATACTTTGATTTCCCACTGTCCCAGATTTAAAAAAAAAAAAAAAGGCAAAAAAAAAAAAAGCAAAAACGCTCTTGGTATTTTGCTGTTGCAGAGGGGGAAAAAAAAATGTTTTCAATACATCAGGACCCAGCTATGGCCACTGTTATACCGGCCTGAGACACAAGAATTCATATTTCATTGCTGTGCAGGCATCAGGTAGCACATCTGAGAGCATCTGTTAGCAGCAGAGCTGGTGGATGTCCCACATTTCTGTTTCACAGTAAATGCTGTGGTGGTAGCACCGGTGTCGCTGTGATGGGCAATGGACATAAGTGAGGTGAGAATTGTAGAGAAAGGTAATAGCTTTTATTAGAGGAACAGGTACAGTTTGAAGAAATAGTTGCTTTTCACGGGCAAACTCTTCTTCAGGCTGACATTTTGAAATGTAATTTCGTTCTGAATGAAGCAAATATAATACTTCCTCAATACCATAAAGCCAAAGACAAACTTAGGAAAAAGCTCTGGTTCAGAAAATTACTGTCTGAGACCTCCAATGTGTCAAGTCAAAATGTTTCATTACAGGAGTCTCTCTGATTTAGAAATGAAAATAAGGTTTTCAATCCGTTTTTAATAGAATTTATCTGTACTCATTTTAACCTGAAATTCAAGTAACCGGATAGTTTAACAGCTGAAGGGTTATTTTCCCTTCGGAGGTCAGTGTTAGGAGGGAGCCTGGGGTGCTGCCATGGCCCTGGAAATTTGCAGGGGCAAGGAGCTAAGTATCCCTACTAGGCACTGGTGTTGTGACTGTTCAAAGCTGTCGTTGTTTTTAAAGCAGAACTAAATGTATGCAAATCTGTTCCAATTGAGATCAACTTTCCGTACACCACTTGAGGAAGGCTTTGAGTTTTCAGCGGAGGAGAGGGCTGACGGGTATTTTTCTTGGGAGTTTCTGCCTTTTCGCTGAAATTTTTATTCTGTTTTAAAATATTCTTCTTGCTTGCTCAGTTTAATCTGTTTAAACCCATGGGCACTCACGCTGCTTGGGACAGGCTGGATCACACCATTATTTTTACATACGTGGAGGACCAAACTCTGGGCAGAAAGGGGACCAGCACTGTGAAACAATCGTGAAGCATGTCTCATTGTTGGGGAGAGATGGAAGAGTAAACAATAATTCATGCTTACAAAGGTGGTTTTTTTTTTTTCCTCAGGGTAGCAAACTCTCCAGATACTCACTGTTTACCTGCAAGGCCCAGCTCCCCAAGTCATAAGATTAAGGAAAAATCTCAGCTTTTATATGATGAGAAAGCACTTCCCAGCTGTCAGGAGTGCAGAGAAGAGCTGGAATTTTGGGCTCTAAAGGCTTAATAATGGGAAAGCCAAGAAAACAAATGAGTACTTTAGGATTTCTGATGTCTCACCATTTTTTAAGCTAGTCTTATCATTTGGAGATTTTGGCTCTTGTCTTACTCTTCCAAGAGCCTGGATCACACTCTCCCCGGATCCTGCTGGGAAGTGATTTCACTGAGTTTGCCCTATAAAATCAGACTATGTCTTACAGCAGACGTGCATAAATATCTGCCTGGGCACACAGACTGCTCTGGCCTGCAATGCCTCCAAAAATCCCAGCGTGGTCCAATCCAGGAGTGTCTATTTGCTTGATTTGGGGTAAATTCCTCTCCAGCAGAAATGAGTTTTTCATGCACAAGTGCATGCAGGAATGGCCTCAGTGGAGTGGGGTCCTACTGAGCAGGCAGGATGCAGCCAAGCCCAGAAGCACCTTATTCTACTTTATTAATTATTATCCATTGCTTGGTCCTTTCAGGCGTACAAGAGGAAAACAGAAGCTGCGAAGAAGGAGTACCTGAAAGCCCTGGCAGCGTACCGGGCCAGCCTTGTCTCCAAGGTACAGCCCACACTCGCACGGTCGTGGGACGTGGCAGTGCTGAATCAGTTGCAACTCACGGGACTCTCCGGGGAGGAGCAAGTTTATAAGAAGCACAGTGTAATCATGCTATCAGAACAGATATCAGTGTTAGCCACCTTCCCGAGGAGCTAGAAGAAATGGTCAGCAGCACGGTTAGGGTGGGCACTGGACTGCCTTCTGCCTTCAGCACCCTGAAACAAGACCCCGCTTTGGGTTGTCTTCATCAGCAGGGGAGGGGTGTCCCTGCTCGGGGACAAAGGGTCCCCACTGCCTGTCCCCACCACCAGTGGCTGTTCCTTGGCTGGCTCTCGGGGTGTGAGTGCAGCAAACGAGAGAGCACTGTGAGGGCAGGATGAGGCTCACCATGGGTGACACTGGGGACTGGCCCAGGGGAAGGTGACACTGCAGCCCTGGGCTCCTGGGCCAGCGCTGGGCAACAGCCAGGGGCCAGCACCCTGCCTGCACCCTGGTCCAGGCACGTGGGCTGTTCCGGCTGCTCAGGACCCTGGGTCCTGCTTCTCCCGTGCACACTCAGCCAAGAGCAGGGGTTTTAGGGAGTAAAACCCATAACTGTGGGTTGATGAACGTGTGAGCTCACACATGCTTAACACAGTGCTGTCAGGCAGAACCCAGAGAGCCCATTTCAGTGCCTAATAGTGGCCTTTCGGGGTATTTCAAGTCATACAGGAACTCCCGGTGCTGCAAGGCTGCACCTGGGACAGCAATGAGGGCCAAGTACCTGCCCATCCCAATCCTCCAAACGTGGACAGCCATCCGAGGGGACCTCACACCTTGTCCTCCTCCATGCCTTCAGGGAGGGGACATGGACATTTGCTGCCTGGGAATTTGGGGTGGCTCCTGCTGAGCTCGTAGGCTTGCTGGCTCAGGGGGTTGTGCTGCCCTTGGGTTGTATGTGTATCAGGTTGTTTTCCCTTCAGAGCTTCTCCTTGATACTATACCACACCCTCAGTACCTGATCATTGCATTCAGCTGCCATGGGAAATAATGTGATGTCCCAAATCAACCGTCATCTGCAGGACACATGTGACTGTGGTGGTGGACTGGAAAGGCTCAAAGCCAACCGTTAGCTGTCTTTACTTAGAACAGCAGCAAGGACGGAAAAAAGGAATGGAAAGGATTGTTTGGGGGGTTTAAAAGCTCTTCTTGGTCTCTCTGGAAATCTCTGAGGGTCTTGCCTTAAATGTGCCTAGCAGCAGTGTGGGGCAGGTAGCATGGAAGGCATGGAGTCACCATGCTCCGTGGTTTCATTTTTCTCCAATGACCAGTTCTTTGCAGAAGAGCAACTTTTTTTTGAGTGAAACAACACGGTGTGATCCCGGCTGCCAGGTGAGAAAGGATCTGGAGTATCATTACAGAGCCCATCACAGGACAAAAACCTCATTGTCCAAGCCAGAAAATGTCCCGGCGTTGTTCTCTTTTTCCTTCAGAAATGAGGCCACCATTGTCCTGTGTATTATAGACCCCACCAGGGCTGCAGGGGTGCACAAGATTAGGAAAGCAGATTTTACTGTCCCATTCATATTCTATTGGAAACAAAAGTGATTTTGTCACTCACCTACGTGGACCTAAGGAGTGAGCTGCAGGCGGGCGGTTTATCTCCGCACCAATTAATGCCCCTCCGGTGCTCCAGGGTCTGCTGAAGGCACAGTTGAGTTACTGGACTTTAGTTTCCCAGACGTGGCTACTGCACACAGCCTGTGGTCACCCAGCGAGCCACAGGGCTGGAAAGGCATGTGCTGGCTGGTGGGAGAGGAGCAGCAGCCACAGGGACTCCGGGTAGCTCAGTTGGATGGATAAATGTCTCGGGATACATAATGATGTTTCCTCGCTCATCACCCTCCGTTCTGTTTTCCCACAGAGCTCTGCCGACCAGGGGGAGACGAAAAGTTCCCAGAGCAATCCACCTTCCAAAATGATCCCCCCCAAGCAGCCCATGTACCCAATGCCGCCGCAGGCTTCCTCACCCTACCCTGGCCTGGGCTCGTTCCTGTCCCCATCGGACCTGCAGAACTACCGTGGCCACCCCCACCCCAGCCTCTCCCGGACCCTCACCTCCAAACCCATGCTGCCCAGCATCAGTGCCTCCCCGCCGCCCTCCTTCCAGATCAGCCCCCCCCTCCACCAGCAGCTCTCCTTGCACCACCCGCAGAGCTCCCTCCTCAGCCAGCCCCTCAGCATGCAGCAGGTCCCCCAGCAGCCCCTCCTGTCCCCCCCCATGGCACTACAGGTACAGCCCCCCATGAACGCCTCGCCTCCCGGGCAGCAGGTAGGTGCTCAGGGGGAGAGAGGGTTTGCAGCATGAACCGCACTGTTTCCCCTCTTCCTGTTGGGTCTGTTGGTTTTTGGATGGTTTGGGGATGTTGGATGTAGATGTTGTCCCCAAGGGAGTCTTCTCCTGGACCCATCAGCTTGCAGATCTCATATTTTAGGGGTGACTTTTTCAAGAGTGTTGAGCTGGGAGCACAAGCGCCCCCACAAATGGGGCAGAATTGTGCAACCTGAGCAATGAAGGGGAAGCTGCAGGAATTGGGGATGCCCCTGGTGAAAGCTCCTTGTGCACATGGTCCCCCAGCCTTGTCTGGGGGGCGGGTTTGCTGGTCATCTGAAACAATGGGTTGGATAGTCAGTGAGAAACCCCTCTCACAATATTGCTGAGAGAAGCGGGGGCTGGAAGGGCATAGGATAATAGCAGGGATCCAGGGGGGTTGCCACGAGGAGGAGAAAAAGGACAGAGGGAATGTCACAGACAAAATATAAAATCAATATTTTTCTAAAGACTGCCTGGCAATAGGAGAAAATCACTTTTGTGGCAGAGAGCCGAGAGCATGCAGTGTGTGCTTGCATGTGTGCTTATACTAACGGCATAGCAGCAAAGCAAATCCTATAGATGGGTGCTATGAATGTGTAAAACCTGCTGAAGCAAACCATCCTTAGCCATGCCCAGCTCAGCCCGTCAGCCCAAACGCGGGGAGCCAGCCTGTGGGGTCAAAGTGTCTCCTCTTTAAAGCTGATATTCAGAAAATGTATCTAGAGGAAAAATTGGCTGTAGCAAAAACCATTTCCTATACCTTATACTTGCCAGTATATGAAAGAGGAGATGAGTGGTTTCCAGAGTTTCTCCATCTGGAATATGAACTGGACAAACTATTCACAGTAGAGGACATATGCTCTGAATTCACAGCTGCTACCATTTATTTGATGATACTTTTAACTGCAGTATTCACCCAGCTGGATGATTAATTTGTGTTTCACATGTTTACTAGCTATAAATCACGAAATTCATACAGTACTTTAGCAATGAACAAAGCTTTCTTTCCCATAATGTGACCTATTCAGTTGGGGGCTAACTCTGAGAAAACAGAAATTGTTAATTTAGGAACAGATACGGCAGTGGAAGAAAACCAAAGGAGAGCAGGGATGTGAAAGCACAGTTATACCTGACCATAATAAAAAGACAGAACATGTGGGAGGGTCAGATCCTTAATCAGATTTTAATCCTCAACCTGTTCAGGGTATTCCAAGTAATTTCTCCAGCACGGTGATTGGGCTTTAGCTCTACAGAAGCAAAAGTGGCTTCCGTAGTTCAGTTGGTAGCCTACATCCAGAAATGAGCATAAAAGGAAGATGAGCATTCAGAAATTAGCATAAAAAATGAGCATCCTCATCATCACTTTCATTGGGGTAGTTGTTGTTGCTGAGGGCAGCATTTTGTGAAGCTTCATTCCACGTAAATTTGTGTATAAAAAAGAAAAAGTAAAGAAAAAAATACCCCCACACTGCCCTAATTTGGATATTTTGGACAAAGTCTTCTTCTTAGTCAGGTCACTACCATGGCTCTTGTTTATATACATTGCCTAATGTTACCTCATTAAGCCAACCCCCAAAAATCCAGAAATCTAATCAGCTTTCAGGTAAAACCGTCCTGCAGCGTCCTTGTGCAATTGCTAGCGGTGACAGCTGATGGAGAGAGCGTTGCTTGTGTGGATGTTCCTTACCTTGTTACTGTACGCTGTGACGGGCTAACGCATTACTGCAAAGGGGGCTGCACCTGAACTGGAAAACGGTTTTGACTGCCAGGCTGCTGGTGCAAAGGCTTTCGTGGCTGCACGTCTTCCGCAGCCATTCACGACCCCCCAAGGCGGGAGGTCCTGAAATACAAGAGGGGGGAAGAGGGGTGGAAACCAGATGTTGCTGCTTTGACACGTGCTTGCAACAACTCGTGTCCTGCAAGGTCCCACCGTGGTGGTTTCAGGTCCTGGGCTTGGACCCGCGGCTGTCCCTGGGGCTCCCCCTGCACGCCGCACTGCCGTGTTCCCGGGGCAATGCATGTGAACTTGTTTATGCAATATTATCAGATCTGCTGTTTCTCCTGCTGTGTATATACTCCTGTACCCTTCCTTTCCTTTCCACCCTGCAGGACTTCTCACATATTTCGTCTGAGTTTCAAAACAGTGTCGGACCCCGTTCGCCTGGTGCATCAAACCCTCCAGGAAGCACTGAGTGGGACAACGACTACCCCAGCAGAGAGTGTGGGATTAACCACTGCAGGCCAGTAGACAAAACAGCACATTGCTAATGCCCTTTCTATTATCTGAACTGTGACAGTGTACAACTGCTGAGAATCTGCCCTAAAATGTACAGCAAGCTGGTAGGCTAATTATGGTCAATGAAGTTCAAGGCTTCCTCTTCTCTGTAGGCTCACTGAAGTGATGCTGTGGAAGCAGGTAGCTTAAAAATCACAGATAAATTCTTCACTGGGCAGGAAGAGGTTTCCTTTTTTTGCATTTCCATCCCATTAGCAATGGAGGAGTTGGGCACGTTTCCTTCTAGAGCAGGCCTGGGAAGCCCAGTCTCCCAGGCAGAGTCTCTGGAGGTTTGAAGGTGGCCATGTCCATAAGCAATGCCATTCTGTTCCTAAAGTGATCACTTCTATTGCTGAGGCCACAACCTCCCACAGTTGTCTCTAGCAGTGTGTCCCTTACTGGTCCTGGGGTTTCACCACGATAGTGTACAAAGCTTCATCCCCCCAGGAGCCACACAGTGTTCCAGTCCCCTGCACCGTGCAGGAACAGGCCACAGACATCTGCACAGATCTTCCCTTTTATGTCCTACAAGCTCTGGCACGAATGTGCCAGCACAAAGGTCCCTTCAGTGCTGCTTGAATCCCCCAGTAAATAAAAACATCAGGATAGTCTCAGAGCTGGGGACCAGGGAGGGTGTGAAAGCCATTTCCAGCCTCTGCCTAATCCACTGCTCTTGGCTCAGCAATAATAGTTTGGAGACTGCTATTGTGCTCTGTAAAACAGGCACATGGTTTGCTGGGAGAGCAGGTAGGGAAGGAGGCTTGGTAGCTTCTGAGTATTGTTTGATTTACTTGAAGTACTGGAACATAGTGCTTTCACTGGAGATAATAGCAAGCTCCCAGCCTTTTCAGAGCACAGCTCCCGCCTGTGCCAGCAGTGCACTTACAATTGCTGGGCTGGGCACAGTCTGTACAGACATTTATTTCTTTCAGAGAAATAAATAACTTGCTGAGCCATTAGCATATCGCTGCTGTCTGCCCGCCTGAGGGGACTCAGCTACGTGGATTGGTCTAGACTGTGCCAGCAACCTTTGCGTGGTCCTTCCTGAAGTGTCTGGAGACAACCCGAAAGAAGGAACCTGTTTGGGACTTGATGATGCTGTGGGCAAAATGCTAAAGATGCTTGGAGGATTATGGCACATGGATCCCAATTTCCAGAGGTGCTAAACAGAGGCAGCTCCCACAGAAATTAGCCCCTCTAGAAATAAGCATCGCTACCTAGGGGATCAGCTGGGAAAACATTTGATTCCCTCTGCAAATCCCACTGCCCGGGCCCCATGCAGAACACTCAGGGCACTCTAGAAACAGTTGAAACCCTCCTGTGGTAGTCAGGATTGAGTTTTGTGTTGCTAAAACAAGCTTTGTGACATCTGGCTGGAGTGCCGTATTGTAAGCAGAGAGCCCATGCAATTCATGATCAAAGCTCATGCATTTCATGCCTTTGTCACAGCAGAAATATTGAATTTCATGGGTTTATCGCAGCTTCCTGGAAGAAGAATCATTCTAAAACCAAACAGATTATGCAGAGACTTCCAGATAATTATTAGAGTAGATTATAGCAGTGAACTCAGATGGATATAGATCAGTACTGCAGAGAGTGCTTAGTGCACCAAAAAATGTCGTCGTCTCTGTTAAGGAAGGAGCCCATCTCCCATGACTAGAGACACACGAGCTGCTGGCAGCCCAGCAGCCAAAGCTGGCTTGTTCTCATTTGATTGTGAAGCCCGGGGCGTCAGCAGTGCCATCCCCTCCTGCTAGCCCCTGGTATTTGCTGCCTAAGTGCATGCTCTGCATTGCTTGTAGCATCCACACACATTGGTAGGACTGCAGCCCCAGTGCGTCTCAAGGTTACACTCATGTCAGGAAAAGAGATGATCCGGTTCTCATCTCCCTGCCTGTACTGCTTTCTCCGATGCACTTTGCACTAATTTGCAAACAACATTCAAAGTTGCCCTTGGGCTCCTCCGCATCGCCTTGCCGCGAGCTGGGCGTGAGGACGCGGGGTGAGCTGTGTGCCTGCACCGCCCCGGCAAGCCGCAGGACTTAGGCAAAGCTGTGACAAAGGGAAGGCAGAGCTTTTGGGGTTTGATTCATCAGTGCAGTTTTAGGTATCGTCGGGAAGTCTTTGGATCATGTAATTGCCCATTTCAACCTCAAAACTGAGTTCAGCTTAATTGCAAATTAAAGCAGCACTCTGAGGAGCAGAATCAGTAACTGGCTGGAAAGAAAAAGGATTATTTTCTGTTGTGATGTGGCTCATCTGTAGAGTCCCAGATTGCTGCAAGAGAGGATTGTACCAACCTCCCCAGTGCACAGGCAGTCCTGTCTTGCTCTCTGGGTTAGGATTTTTATTTCATGCCTGACCTTGATATTTCTTTAGCTTGCAACATGTGTTGGCACTGAGTTAGCTGGGGTGAAATCTCCCAATTCTACATTTTCTTTTGTGTTTGTCATCCAGACAATTTCTGAAAAACTAACAAGGTTGTCTTTCTCTCTGTCCTCCATCTTCTAAGGGAACTGCTGTAGGTTGTTGTGGTTCATTTTTTTTTCCCCAGCCTATCAGTGCTAATTAAAATGCCATTAAATGACACTTCTTCCCTTATGCCCTTCAAATTCTAGGATCCTATGAGCAGACACTCCTTAATTCATAAATCAGCCATGTTGGAGAGAGAGTTTTAAATATTTCTTAGCTCATGCTCTCCCCATTCTTAATGATATTGTGCTCACTGACTTCCAGCCAATTTTCCTAGTTCTTTCTGGGCTTAAGCCCAAGCTGTCCTAGATTGCTAGCAAAGACACGGGTAGCATTTCTCAGTTCCTGCTTAGTATATGACTATCACTTCCCACAAGCAACTGCAGCATACAATTTTACTGCTTTTTGCCATCATATCACAAACTACTTATATAGTCCCCTGTCTCCCTCACCTGACAGCCTGATTCTAACACTTGCTCTTTCCCAGGCACTCCCTGAATACCTGTGTTTTGCAATGACTTTCTCCAAGGGAACTAACTCACCTGTATCAAGGGTGCAGTTTGGTTTACAATCACTTGCAATTCAATCTTGAGGCAATTCCTTAAGGCACCTCACTTGTTTTTTCTGCCCTGTCCTCTGATTACAACTCTTTCCATACCAAAAGCTGTCTTCAGGGTTTCATTTACATTTGTCTCCTAGCATCTAGGTATTTTGGTGATAGCACTGACCTGGATTCATCTTTCTATGTCCTCCCTCTCATTTGCAAGGCACAGATTAGGTTCTTTTTGGGTATCATCATTTTGCAACTTTTCTCCCCTCTTCCCACTCTCCTTTGGGCTAAAAAATTGGATGCTCTCAGTTATGCCTTGTCCAGACGCATAAAACCATGTACAGCCACTTCATCCAGACATTTATAACCTCACTAATTCCGGCTAACAATGAAGTGATCCTCTCCAAATGGGGGAATTTTCCAAATCAGAAACTAAATGAGCAAACACTGTAAAAAGGCAAGGATAAACCACCATAAATGCACTTAGTTTGGATTCAATTATTTATGGTAATACTTTGTGATGAACTGGGAAATGTTCTGCAGCATATTTTGTAAAATTAATGAAGTTTTAGTACTAGAATACCTCACTGCTGCTCTGTGGCATTAAATCTTTGCTGAGTGCAGTAGGGAAGACTCTGCATTTTAAATGCAGATTATGAAAAGTGGAGATTAACAAAGTGCAGACTCTTCTGCGCTCTATAGAAGACAGCTCTATCAACAACAACATTACATTGCTGTGTGCTAGTTCCCTATTATTCCACTCATAAGCACACTCACACCGGAATCTCCCAAAGCTTTGTAATGTTCTTCACCACCTTTTAAGGCCAAGATGTCTTTATGGAGCCAATGATGTTTCCATCGGGTCTGTGTAGATGATAAAACCTGTTAAAATGCCTGGATTTCAGAGTAAAACCCACATAGGATGTCAGCCAGGGGAGAGGGACTTCAGCCACCCCTTTCTCTACTGTGTCCTGAAAAAAAGAGCATCTGGGCTCCCTCTTAGGATGCTGCTGATGGCAAGTTGAAAGTGCCAGCCAGCCCACATGGAGGGTTGAAGCACTGGGTGCTACAGGCAGGGAAGGGAGCGGTGATACCTCTCTGCACACCGGGCTGTCTTGGTGGTGTAAGCTGGCTTCCCTCTCCAGGATACACCTGGATCTCTTGAAATCAAACTCACTGCTTCAATAATGTGATCAATTCAAGATCTGGTGGGCCAGGGATGTGCAGAGCACACAGCCTGGCTGCTGTCCCACCAGCTCTCCTCCATAGCCTCCTGCGAGTAAGGCAGCACCACAGTCCTCCTTGGGTCCCTTGTACCTCCTGCTGTCTTCATCAGACCCACGGGAAAGACCAACTAATCCTGCTGTCTCAAAGATTTTTTATCCCCTCACTTGCTGATTATTAATTTTTCTACTTGTACTTATTTTGGGAAAGAAGGAGAAAGGCATCAAGCAGATGGTGTCTCCTGCTCCCATGCTCTTCAGCCATGAAACTTATGTAAATCCTCCTGGACACCCACAAGCATCTTCAGGCATAAGCCCCTCAGTTATGTTTTTGAGACCCCCTGCTCCTTATGTAGGGTCAGACTGACACATTTTATCCAAAAGCAAGTGTACATTTTCTAATCTCTGTGGCTTAGCCTAAGGACAGTGTGATGAAGAAGGAAGCTGGTGGCCAAGGGGCTGATTCCAGGCACAGCGCTCCACAACACGATGGTGGAGCTGGTACTGGCATCATGCTGGTGTGCTCTGCAGGGACATCCAGAGTTGGCCCTCCCCTGCAGCTCCAGCAAGAGCAAAACTTAAGCCACAGGAAGGAATTTATGTCTTAGCCCTTATTGTTGAAATTCAGGAAGAACTAAAATTGCACCAGGCTCTTCTGCTTGGTCCATCTCTGCACACCCATCCCTCGGTGTAGACCACTTTCTGTTTTGCATTATGGAGTGCCATAAAAACCATGGCCCAGCTGAAAACAGGTGTGCAACCGGGTGTGCAAATGCTAATTTCAGCTCCCCCAGGTGACTTCCTGGCTGTTTCCCTGCCCGTCTTACCTTCTGCCTCTCATTTCTCTTACAGCATGCTGCCAAGGGACAAGGCACTCTACCTCACCTAAAACTCAACATCTCTTTTCGAGGAGGCTCAGACGAAGGACACTTGAGAGGGTCTATCTTACAGACTACTCGGAGAGGCACCGAGCAAGTCGTACGGACGAGAGAGCTACCACTGCACCTCGTCGCTGGCTTCGTTTCCAGGCTCTAAGAGCAGTTTTCTTTTATTATTTTTGAACTCTAAAATCTACTTTCTGTGGAAGCCCAAAACCTCATAAATCATGAAGAACAAAAATAAAAAAATTAAAAAAAATAAATAAACACAAAACCAACACAAAAAAATAAACTAAGGACACCATTTTTCTGCTTGCCATCAGCTTAGCTACAGACTATTTTCCTAGTGAACTGCTTTTAGACGCAGCATAGGCCCAAGTCTGGTGTCCTACAGCATTAGGCCAGCTCAGTAGGAGGATGCACTCTTTTGACTTGCTAACAGCACTAAACTTTGTGCAAGAAAATGTGAAGTTTGTGTGAATATTGTACATGCAAAGGCCTTGGATGTCTGGCTAAAAAAATAAATAAAAACTATTGCTAGGTAGGTGAGGGGAGAGAGCAGAAGGCAAAATAAGAGAGGAAAAATGTGAAAAAGATCATGAAAATATAATTTGTTGGATAGTTGTAAGTAGTTTACTAAGTGTTTTAGAGCTGTGCTAAAGACATCTTTAAGATTTTTTTGTGAAAAAAATTAGTAGTTTACTTTATAGTAAAAGCATTTTATATTAATTGTAGCACATTTTTTAGTTATACATAGAAGGGAGATGTGTATAAAAAAACAACAAAAAAAGCCTGCCAAACTTGTTTCTATTATTTGTACAGCAAGAAATGGACAATTTATATCCATGTTGTATGGCATTATTATATTTTTTCTGCCATATGTCCATCTATTTAAAAATTGCTGACAATGATTTTTGTCTATTTATGAAAAATTAGAGAGCATAATTACAGTTTCTCATAAGGTGCATTTTTGGGTTTTTTTATTTTTTATTTTGTTTGATGGTGTTGCTTTCGCAGCACCTGGCACATTCGGTTCACAATGCTTATCTTACCTTTCTTTATAATAAAATATATGAAAAATAGAACTAACCAGTCTCTGCTTATTCTGGGGGCACACCCTGGAAATGTCCTGGCCAGCGAGGTCCTTACCTTGTCCTTGTCCTCCTCAGCTTCCCCATCCCTCACTCCTCTCCCATCACATTCTCACTTATTTTCTCTTTCTCACCCCTTGCTCTGGGCCAATACTACTTAATTAAATATGTCAGTGACCACCTGCAGCAATGAAAGCTATGACTGAGCAATGGCAGGCAGACAAGCATTTTTCTTTAATTTTCTTGGAAAATGCCAACTTCACACTCAGCAGAGGGTACTTTCCTTTCTCAAGCAATAACTTCTTGTGCTATGGATTTGCTTACCAAACTGTCCCATGCCCCAGCCCTATTTACCCTCCTCCCTTGTGCCAACCCTTGAGCAGACAGAAAATGTCCTCACAGACATGGGGGTCGCCAAGCTGCCCGGTGGCTGATGGCAGATGCCCACAAGAGCCCCATTTCCAACTTTTCCTAGGAAGCATGAATGAGAAGGACACGAAAAGGATGGAAAATTCAAATGGCAAAAGGATGGAATTGGCATTTCCATCCTTCCATAGCAAGGATGGAAAATTCAAATGGCGTAAAAAATAACATGATGTGAAATTTCACACCCGGGGCCACCTGCCTGGAGGAAACCTGTTAATTAATGTACCATTTTAAGCCCATTTGTAGAGGCAGCTTGGCCGTAGGAGTCTCACCACATTGTGTCACTAGCACACAAGTTACTGTTATTTAGATAAGGCCCAATTTCTTCCAGTGTGCATTTAAATGGAAACATGCAGCTGGGGCATGTCTGTGTTTCTCGTGCAGTTTGGGGCATCGGGTCTCGTTCAGGTCCAAATGCCACAGCTAAGATGCTATTTTTCCCCACTGCTACCCATCTGTGATCAAAGTCGCCTTAATATTTATGTTCTCCAGCGACTTGAAATAACTTTTTTAAGCTTTCAGACCATTTTAATCAACCAGGGAAAGAGCTCACCCGTCAGAGTTAAGAGGTTTTTTTACATATGCTACAAAAACTTGCTGCCATGCCCTGTCTCTGTTGTAAGTCTCCATTAGAATATCAAGCCCCCGCTCTTGCTGGCCCACTGGCCACTGGACAGGGCAAAGAACATGTGGCGGGAGATGTCCTGCTGTGTCCTCTGGTTGACATCTGCTGCAGCAGCATCCCACAGACCCTGCTGGCACATCAAACAAGACCCACCCCAAAATCCCACCCAGAAGCTGCCTGCTCTGGATGGGGCAGTGAAGAAGACCTTCTGAGATGGAGGGGTGGTTTGGGGCATGGTGGGTTTGGACCAAGCGGTCCCCAGCAGACCACCCTGAATGCCGGGAGGGGTGGAGATGATGGCACCATGGCAAGGGATGGCAAGTCCCTGGAGCTGCAGGACCCTGCAGAGGTTTGCAGAAATCCAGGCAGGTCACAAGCTACTCCTGCAATCAGCCTGACATAAAATCTATGTTCTCCTCCACTTCTGAGGCCATCAGAGTGTTATTGCAAGGTGATTGAGTGGCAGTCCTCTCTGCTGAGAACATTTGCTTTCTCGGCATGAGGGAGAGACGTGAAATCAAGATGTAACTCTGTGAATCAACTTTCATTAGAGCGGTTACACTTTTAACCCCAAGCTTCCTGCTCTCTGCAAGTATAAACAGAAAAAGTGCCTGTTCCTTGTCACACTGACCGTGGTGACTCTGTATTTTATTCTGGTATAAGCACAACAAAAATCTCACCAACGCAACACAACAGTTGTGGGGATGGGCAAGCTAAGAGAGCTGCTGGATAACGCTATAAATGTGGGACTCTTCCTCGCTGGTGGCCAGCATAAGGCCATGAAGCTCGCCTTTTATCTCTAATCTTGAGCCATTTGAAAATAAAATGAGGAGCGTAATAAAACTTCCTGAGGAGCAGCAGGAGCAATAACATCTCAGCCCAGCTTGACTAGCTAGTGGTGAGCACGTAATTACTCTGCAGTATCAGAGCCAGGAGATTTCTTCCAAATATGCAATTATTAAAATAGGGGGGGAAAAATAGGACATTAAGATGAAAACCTACCTTGAGTTATCACAGCAAGGAGATAGGACTTATTCCAGGGAGAGTTTCTGAAATACTAATTTTTTTGTGTGTAACAGGTAAGTGGCCTTGAGACTCTGAAATCACAGGGAAGCTGTTTCCAGCGCTGGGAGGAGATATGGAAGAGGTCTTCACTGGAAGCATCACATTACACGAGATCCCTGTGCTTTGCCTTTTCTGAAGGAAGGTGCCTGTCCACAAAACCCAGCAGCCCCGTGAACCTGCGCCCCAGCAGGCAGCCCCTGCCTGCATCATCTTTGTGTCGCTGTAACGGTGGGTTTGAAGCCATTCCACAGTCTCCACCAAGAAGGCCTCCTCTGTGGCAAGGTGACCTTGCCAATTTAGGATTGACTGAGCAAATGATTATTTTAACGACTTTCTAGCCAGCCTACCAATGTTACCGTGGGCTGCCCCTGCTGTCTGCAGGCGGGAGATGGCAAAGGGCTGGTGACTGCCATGGGGCAGTCGTGCGGGGCACAGCAACCGAGCTCCAGCCACAGCAATGCGGGAGCCGCCTTGGGGATGCAGGGCAGTTGGCCATTATAGAGCCCAGGGCATTAATGAGAAATTGTGAGACTTTCCAAACCACGTTAATCCCTACTAATCTCTAAATTTGCATGATGGCAGCTGTGCTTAAATTATATTCCAGCTGTTGGCTATTTGTTGTGAACCTGGAATTTCTCCAGGGAAGCAACTCAGAGCCAAGCCTCCCATCCACCATCATGGCTGGCTCACAAAATGCATCCAATCTCCACTAAGGGGTTCAGCCCCGGCCCCATGGGCAGGCGAGGGCAAGCACCCGGGGGCAATGGGCCAAGCAGCAATGGCATGGTGGGGTGAGCCTCTCCTTGGCCTGAACCCTTGGTCTATTATTAACATTAGTAGAAAATGTGGTACCTGGATCTCAAGAAGCCGTCTGATTGCCCCTTGCACCTCAGGGCAGGGTCAGTTCTTCCTGAACCCTCCCTGTGTGCCTGACCTCCCTTTAAAAACCTTTAAATTCCAGGCAGATAACCTAAATCTCTCTCCTACAAAGCAAATCCCTTGCTTTTGAACATAGGGGGGAATTTATTGCTTTCCATGTTGCGGTAATTTTTTCCATATTTGAAGAAGGATATTGACTCCCTCCCACCTCTCCTCCCGCCTGAGCAGTTGCAATTGGGGAGGTCGTGCTCCCAGGCAGGACAAGCAGCAGCGCTTCCACTTTTAGTCAATAAGCACCAGCTAGATCCAAAAAAGGCTCCAGAACAGCCCTGAGGCAGGGGGCTCACAGGGCAGACACGCTCCATGGCGCCGCGGGGGAGGCAGGACCCAGGCGGGTGTTCCCAGGCGGCAGGATAATGATGGAGAGGGAAGTTAAGAGGCATGGGCAGGGAGAGACCTGGCTAATTGACTTTAGTTTATGAAGACATAATTAGCAGCGCTGTAGGACGTAATGGGGAGTTTAACAAATCTCATCAGCGGGATCTCAGTGGTGTTAACCCTTCAAGCACAGGGACTCAGCCCTCTGGGCTAGCCCACACAGCTCCAGGGGTGGGATGGGGTGCCTCCGGACAGCGATGCCTGGCTCACACAGAAACAGGGATACCCACAGCATCCCACCACCCCACCGGGACACAGACTCCTGCACTGCCAGGGTGTGCAGAAAGGGCATGGTCTTGGCCTGTGGTTTCACCTTAGGCACCAACCCAGCTACACCCACGGCACAGGGCCATGTCCACAGATGCCCCAGCAGCGCTGGGAGGACAGTTTGTCTTTGTTACATCTGTGTTATTATTATTAAGATGATGGAATGGAAGGGAAAGCAGTCCTGACAAGCAATATTGAGAACTTTACGCAAGAAGGATCAAAGGAAAGGACTTCATTTGACAAATCCTAGGCCCCTGACAACTGCAGCATGTGCTAGAAGCAGAAGTCTTGTGCCAGATCCACCAAGGGCAGCTTTGCACCTCAGTAAGTGTCCCCATTCCCAAAGATCCCATGGGGCTGGGGCTGCTGAGTGGTCAGACATAGAGCAAGTCCGTGTTGAAGGAAATGTGCTGCTGCAGTGGGACCCGGCTCTTGGCACAGCCCCCACCTACAGCACCGGGACCCCCCCCGCTCAGCCTCAGCACTGCCGTGCAACCAGGCAAAGAGGTTGTATGTCGGACCCAGCACTGGCTGCACAGCACCTCCAGCTCATCGCCCCAGACATGCCTGTGCTTCACAAAGGTGGTGGCCACCATCAAATACTTCCACCTGTGCCATGACCCAGCCCACTGGCACAGGCGTTGGGTTCACAGGGTCCTCGCTGCACGGTGCAAGTAGCCGAGGTAGTTGGGAATTGAGCCTCATGGGCAGGACCTGCTGCGCTTTGCCTGTCCACTGCCCACCGCTGTCACCAGGTGATGGAAAGGGTCCACCCATGAGGCAAACATGACATGGTGCAGCTTTGCCGTCTTTCTGAGTACAAAAGGGCCCAAAACAGAGACCTTGTCTTGTAGGGATGAACCACAGTGAGTTTGCTCCCATTTCGTATGCTCTACCCTGCAGAGGGAGGTTTGTGTGGCCCAGTCCAAAATGCTCAGCATCACCTTAGCAGCTAATCACCCAGTGCAGAGTGCAGGCAAAGTACTTACTCCAATACACAAGGAGTGCAAAATTATCGGTTTGAACAATGATTTTTGAAGAAGAGAGATGAGAGGAATAACAATTCTTCTGGATGAAATACTGTGCTGGCCAGAAGGGTAATTTAGAGTCAGATTTGAGATCAGATGTTTTATCACTGTATCCTCAACTCTTCTTGACTTTCAACTGCAATTTGATAAATCAGCATAATACCTGGCACAGTAATTCCTGTAGATTTTATTCCTAGTGGGGTTACTTTATTACACTGCAAGTACATTAGAGAGCTTTCTGTTGCTCTGCCATTACTATTTGTGGGGACAGAAGGTCAAATAATGCAGAACTTACTAGGTGGGTATTTTTGCAGATGATACTGGTGAGCTCATTTGCAGGTATTTGTGCAGCTGAATGACTTGTTGCTCAGCAGTGCTCAGCCTCTCTGTCCCAGCACCCCCACGGCTCTTGCCAACTCACTGTTTTGCTCTTCTGCGTGTGTTTATGCTCCCATCATGGCTCCAAGGCAGAAAAGGGCTGGGAACCCTCCAGGGAGTCTCTGCCCAGGATTTTTATTAACTTACATAGGTAGTGCATTACCTATTGTTCCTTATTTGCCTGAGTGGGATGACCAGGTTTCCGAAGCAAAAAGAGATGCTGTGGAGCTGTGTGCTCTTCTGCCTCTCCCAGTCAGGACCCTGTGGGAAGTGGGCAGATGCTGCTTGCTATCCTGTACCCCCTTGGTTCCCCCAACCCCTCTCCTTACCAAGGTCCTCAGGGTCTTCATGCCTTTGCCAGAGAGGATCCCCCCACTTCCCTCCTGCCCTAACCCCCTCACTATATCATGACTCAGACCCTCCATTCCCACAGCTCCTGGCCCAGAGACCCCCCTAGCCCACTCCACCGTCCAGCCACCAGCACCGCCCCTCTGCCACCATGGCTCTGCAGTGGTTGTGGCCACGATGGATGGAGACACCTAGGCCAGCTCTAGGTTGGCGATAAATGAGAAGGTAATGCAAGGAAAGGCTAAGCGCTGGCCCATTTGCATCATGGCCTGATGGTGTGAGAACATCTGTGTTGTGCCTGCCCCATCTGTGACTCCAGCACCAACTGCAAACCTACAGGGGATGAATACATCCCCAGGTGGGATCCTGAACATCTCTCCAGTCACTTGGCACATCCCCATCCCTCATCTCCCAGTAGCCTCACTCAGAGACAGGAGCAAGGACCAGGAGATGCTGCAGGGCTGTCCCTCCCCTGGCCTCATTTTTAAGGTCAGCCAGGTCAGGCACCTGCAGCTGCCTTAAGTCACTGATGGCACTCAGTCATGGTGGTGTAATGCAATTCCTCGGCCTGTAATCACATTAAAATTTTATTATGAATGAAGCCTCTTGCACTGCAAGTCTATGAGAAAGAGTAACACTTTTACTGCTCTTCGATATGTAATTAATGTACATTTCATTGCTTTCCAGATGAATTTTTGGTCACGGGAGATAGTTATGACTATAAAATGACAATTACTTTTGATGGGATAAAGACTATAGGTCAGTGTCTTCTGCAAAGCCAAGAGGCCACGCATGCGTGCCTTGTGCTGCCCATCTCCTGCAGGGCTGGTGCTTGCGAAGGGAAGGCAGACGGAGAGTGCAGCCACCCGGGCCTGGTGTGGAGATCCACGGGCAAGGCAGCAATACCCCACTAACAGAAATCCTGAGGTTTGAAGTGGTTGACAGGATTAGCCCAGAGGAAATGAACAGAATAAGCCCACCTGTTTGTTAGAGGCACTGCACATCTGGTGACAATTTAACAGTAGAAAAACAGCCAGACTACAGAGGCTGAGATGCACCTACCCTAAAGGGTCTTCTGGAGCTTGATGTGTCCTTGTCTTCTCTTACACCCATCTGCCCCACAGCTGATCACCCTTGCCCCATGGCACACCACTGGGACACCAGGTCAGCCAGCCAGCTGCTCTGCTACTGGGGTCCTTCTGCTCCTCAACCCTTCCGATGGCTCCTATTGCTCCCAACAAAGGGGGAAATAAAAAATGCCACCTGTTAGAGATAAATAGCAGAAAATCCATAAGGCCTGTTGGTGTATGAGAAATAGCTAGGCAGAAATGGCAGTTGCCCTCTAGATCTCCTTCTGATCACCTGTGGGATGGTCATGTGTCACCATAGTCATGTCTAGGGGATATGGCTCCCTCCATCCCTGGTTCAAACCCACACTTCTGTCCCATGGGGAACACCAGGACCGCTGGTTGCACCCTACATCTGATGGGAGCAAGAGTGAGCAAGGAGGACTGGCTGGACAGAGCCGCATGGGCTTTCAGACCCATCTCTACTGCAGTTAGCTTCATGCAATAACCCTTTGCACTCCATGCAGCGCCAGCAGCAGGAATCTGGAAGCTGGATGTCGAAAGTCAGACTGCTTCTCTCTATCCTGTTGGGGCACACATGTAACATGCAATCTTTGCTGTTTCCTGATTAGGAGTGTGTAACTCCCACAATAAAGAGGAGGGCTGGAAGAAGTCCCAGGGATTTGGGATTTCTCCAGGAGACAGAACGGCTTGGGGGAAGTTAGCAGAGAAACAGGATAAAGGCATTTCAGAACATATTGAACCTTTTTTCTTTTTCTGGAACACACAGACATTCACTAGATACCGTCTCCGGAAGCACTACACTGTAAGTAGATTTATTGGCTTGAAGCACAGTTTATACTAAATTTTTTCTCTAGCAATTTACACAAAATATTTCTGTAGTTATGCAGGGAGTTTTTATAATTAGAGCCTTATTTGACTGCTTTAATTGTGGCTGGTCTTTTGGCAGAGGGCTTGAGTAGTACTACCCTTTAGAGGGCTCATGCTATCTTCCACTCACCTGAGTGACTGGGGGATACAGAGAAAAAAAGGACACAAACACTCCCCCAGTTTCCCTGCCAACACTCTGGAAACGGCACATGGAGAGGCTCTTTCAGCTTCTAAAATTATCCAAGGAAAAAGGTGGGACAGGATGGACTGGAAGGTCTTTTCCACCCTCAGAACACATCTCCTGGGAGTTTCTTGTATCATCTCGGTTACTGAGTTGTGAAGGACCACAGCTTTGCTGCCCTCTCTAGGGAGAACCAGACTGTAAAGTGAGGCTGAATTAATAAGGCCCAGAGAAAGTCAGGGCCATTACGATGGGCAAAATGAGCTTCAGATCACGAACGGTTCCACTTGCCGTTGTCACCCAGGTGAGCAAGTCCCAGCTTCCCTGCTGGAGCTTCAGCAGTGCTCACAAGGGAGCTGGCTACTTCGCAGGGCTGTCCCCATCCCTGGCACCAAAGTGTTGTCTCAAATCAGGTAGCAAATAAAAAAAATACCTACAAAAACTCCCCAGATTTTTGGGGATGTTTCTTCCAAAACAGCATGAGCAGTCAGTGCCTTTCTCAGAGCCGGTAATTCCGCTGAAAACATGCAGAGACCAAAGCCTACATCAGGTTCGGGGCTCCAAGTATCAAGAGAAGAAATAGCTAAATATCTTATTTTGAATAATGGAAAAGCAGTCTAAACTCATATTGCAAAACAAATGCATGGTTCCCATTTTACAGATTAGAAAATTTTGATTTCTTAAACCCCCTCAGAAATTCAAGACTCTCAATCAAGAGTTTCATGTTTCTAGGCTGGTTTTTTTTCTTTGACCCCTTCATAACACTGAATGCATTAAGGCAAGAAATGCCCAAGAATTGATTTCTTTTCTCTTCTCTGTACTGAAATGTCTCAACACTTCACTTTTTCCTTTTCAAGTTGCCATTTCTACACAGTTACAGGCATTATTTAAAGCTATAGACTTGAAAAGAATCAAAAACCTGGAGAGAATAAGTCTCCTCTTCCCTATAAACATTTGCTATCCATCCCTTTGTGTTCTCATTTTTGGCACAGAGGGAGAGAAAGAGAGAAACAAGAGAGAAAGGAGGAACTGGAGACATGAATAATTTCTTCTTTCTCAAAACCCAAAATGAAAAGAAAATGTGAATGCAGAACGAGACATAAACTTTAATTTTTTTTCTTTCATCTAGAAATTTCCCATGAAAAGATAATAATGCACCTCCACTGCATCCTTCTCTTTGGTTCCTCCGATGCACAAATCCTTTCCCTCACAGCCAGGCAGGAAGGCAGGGGACTGCAGAGCCTCCCAGGGGAGCGACTGAAAACCCTTTGGGGTGTCTCTTGTTCTGAATTTGCACAGACATCAACACCCTGGAGATACAGTCTCTGCAGGATGCTCCGGGTAGGGCAGCCATGCAAATAATCACTCCAGCTCTTTAAGAGTGGAGTGAGCCCAAAATGGGTCATTTCTTCCATGCCTGGATATTCTCTGTTGGGCAACTGTTGATTCATTAGAGTGAACTGTGTAATATTGCCTTTTGTAGGTGGAAATAGCCATATTCTGCTTAACGTCAGACCAGAAAGATGACTTTCTGTAGACCATAGCATGGCAGAGCCTCAACCCAGCTGGAAGTTCAACTCTTACACCCCTCACAGGGTTCAGTAACAGCAGCAAGCCCGCTGATGTTCCTGCATGGTTTAGCATAGATTAAAGCAGGTGAGGGTCTTAGCTGGTATGAAGTGTAACTGCAGCACTGGTTTCGGCACACCGTGATGAGCGTGCAGGAGCATCATCAGATGCTGTTGAGACTCCATGAGCCTGTCTGCCTTAGGTCATGCTCACGCTTCCTCCATAGTTAGTCCCTCTGATAGCTTGGGCTGCTCCCCAAAACTCAGAACTTCAAGCCTAAGGTTATAAGTACCCAGCCTGAGTACTACAGACCTGATTCAAAATGCACTGCAAGTGGTCCTTCAGTGCTTTTGGTGGGTTTTAGATCAAGTCAGCTTTAAGCTGAAGCATGGTAACTTCTGAGAGCCCTGGTTTTTAAACCACCAGCTTTGCACCAAGCCAAACCACCACACAAGTGCAGAGAGCCCCCAGCATCGGTGGGCAGACACAGAGTTCAGAATTATTCACATACTCAGGCAGTAGGTCAGCTCCTGGTCAATGCACCGAAATGCACTGGTGTTTGCAGTGGTGTCTGCCACTGCAGGGCTTGGTTTCACCGCTGTGTCTGGGTCCTTGCACTGAGCCCTGCTCAGCATCAGCTCATCCCAGGGCACAAGGCAGGCCATGGGCATTGGGTGCTGTATGGCCTCGGAGCACACACAGCTGAGCTCCTGAAACTCCCCTTCGCATTTCTCCACAACTTTTTAAGAAAATCAGTTCATCTGGGGAGCAGAAAGAATTTGCCTTTGCAAACTGGCAACTGGGCTGGCAGCTCCACTCAATTCTGTGTCCCCAGGACCTACCATGAAGCGGGTTGGTGTGGCGATGGTACCATTAGGCACCATCAGGTACCATTAGGCACCATCAGGGCCGAAAAGGGCTTAGAGACATTCATGGACAAGAGCCCCATAAGCGGAGACTAAGAGGAATGGAGACATTCCCACGTCCATGCCCGGTGCTGCAGCTGCAGGTGCTGGTGGAGTGCACGGGGAGTGGGCTGCAGGATACGGCCAGGCACATGTGCTCTCCCAAAACAGCATCACCCAGCACCGCTCCCGGACACACAGACCATCTCTCTGACCCTGTACGTATGGGGTATCAGTTGCAGAGAAGTACAGTGGTACTCTGAGCTCCCTTGAAGCCCTGCCTTGTCTTATCACGACCTAAGTATTTGCCCTAGGATAACCTCCAAGTATATCAAGAACAAAATCCCATTAAATGCTGCCTGTCTGGGAACTGGCTTGACCTTTCCAGGTGTCTCCATCTCAGAGGTACACGGGAACTGTTTGGCTGTGACAAACCAATCTGAGCAAAGGTTTTCCTCGAAGTCGGATAATATGGTGCCTGCCTGAACTGCCGGTGCTCAGCTGGCAGTTCCTGGAGAGTCACAGGAGCCTTCTGTTCGTGCAGCTTTTCACTATTCTGCCTAATTATAATGTTTTAGGCATGAAATATGCTCTGGGGTTTCAAGCAGCAGTGAGTATAATCTACTGCCAGCATGACTTTGAATGCACACAGGGCTCAGCGGGGCAGGGTTGGGGGACATGTGGGGCAGGGCTGTCACCCCACCTCACAGGCAGCTTTGGGGCACACAGCCTACATGGTCACTGTATGTTTTATCTCCGCACTGCTCATGGTGGGGAGAGGTAACATGTTACTGATGTATAGAGACCTCAGTGCACCTGGTATCACAACAGCACAATTTGTTCTGTATTTCTCAAGTGTTCTCCTCCTCCTCCTCCTCCAAGCAAATTTTGTCTCTGTGGTCCTCTTGACCCTCTGCACCCTACACATAAGGAGCACTTACAGGTGCCTCACAAACTCCTCAGGGTTTTCATAGAGACAAGGTCAAAAAAATGACCTAAATGCATCTCCCAGGCTTCAACTACATATGACTGTCTGCAGCCATGTTTTGCACAGAAATGGTTCAGCACTGCTGCTTGTGCTCTGCTCTCCCAGCCCCCAAAACACAAGTTATTGTGGCCCAGACAACCACCTGGCAGTTACACTTACTTTTGTGCTGGATTTACACCTGGGTGAAAACAAAAGTTGGTGTTCCCCTGCAGCAGTCCTGCTCCCATGGTGGTCCCTGTCCTGCAGTGGCCCTTCTCCTACAGTGGTCCCATGTCCCTGTCCTGCAGTGACCCTTCTCCTGGGGTGGTCCCACATCCCTGTCCTGCAGTGACCCTTCTCCTGGGGTGGTCCCACATCCCTGTCCTGCAGTGACCCTTCTCCTGAAGTGGTCCCATGTCCCTGTCCTGCAGTGACCCTTCTTCTGCAGTGGTCCCATGTCCCTGTCCTGCAGTGACCCTTCTCCTGGGGTGGTCCCACGTCCCTGTCCTGCAGTGGCCCTTCTCCTGGGGTGGTCCCACATCCCTGTCCTGCAGTGACCCTTCTCCTGAAGTGGTCCCATGTCCCTGTCCTGCAGTGACCCTTCTCCTGTGGTGGGCCATGTCCCTGTCCTGCCGCAGGGGCCAGGGCTGCAGGAAGGCATTGCCACGCTGTGCAGGACAAGGTGCACCCTGCACCCAGGCTGTGCTCAGCACCCAGCCCAGCTGGTGCTGGGGGGCTCAGGCATGCCCACCCCTCCAGCTTCTCATTGCCTTTCCTTTCCCCCCTTGCAAGCCTTGTGTTTTATAAATCCAGCCCCAAAGCCACACTGGCACGAGGCTGTTGGGTGCTGCAGCAGAAGACTGGCCACTCTGGAGCTGCTGGGCATGGACACAATCACCTGGGGACTCATTTTTGAGACACCTTGAGGGGTAGCAAGATGGACAGGCCCCAGTTTATTCCTTTCTCTGGGAGCAGACCACACTCAGCAGTCAGGCTCCCAAACCCGCCAGACAGTGGGTGCGATGCAGGACAAGGATTGCTCTGCCCACCCACCCGAGCCAGGGGGACCTCGGCTTGCTTGGGGAGGAATTCCTGATTTTTTCCTGGATTTTCCCACCAGCACCAAAGCACTGGGTTGTGCCTGCCTGGAGGTGTCTCCCCTGCCTGCTCTGTGGGTGCTGGCAGCCTCGGTGTTCTCCTCCAGCATTGCTGCTGCGCTGCCACTCTTGCTCACTTTATCACCATTAGTGCAAAATCCCCAGGGCAAAGCAGGACCTGGGGACTATGGAGCACCCTTCTCCCAGCCTGGCTGCCTAGCATGGGGGATCCAGCCTCTCTCCCCCAGCAAACACAGAGCTGGGATGGAGATGGCTCAACAACAGCTGGGGGGAGGAGAAAAGCCATTCAAAAACTTGAAAAAAGCTCTTTGCTAAAATAGCTGCTGGTGAGAACCCAGCGAGGAGCTCCCAGAAGCAGAAGAGCCCCATGCCACAAGCCTTGGGCTGATGGGTCCGTCCGCTGGGGCTGTGGGAAAGGTGGCGAGGGACGCGATGACCAAAAAAGGCTGGAGAAGATCAGGGCCTTGACCAAGCGCCGCCGTTTCAGGGTGAGCACCCCAGCACCCCAGCCTCGGTTACGCAAGCAGCAGGACAGAGGTTTCCGGTGATATCTGCAGGGGGAGGTGGAGCCCCTGAGGTGCAGAGGTCCACCTCCCCCCACAGACCTTTCCACTCACCGTTTGACAGCATTTGCTTCTCAGTTTATTATCTTGTGGTTTGAAACAATACAGGAAGGATGTAGGTGTTTGCAAGAAGAAAGAGAAAGAGGAGGGGGAAGGGAGGAGGGCTTGCCAGCTGCTGCCAGGCTCCTCAGCGGGTGTCACTTGCTGGAAACAGCTCGCCCACACGCATTATTAAAGATGATGAAATTATTTTGGGGGAGAACAGAGCAGAAAAGGGTCAGGTTCCCACCAGAGCTGGACTGGGAGGGACAAAGATGTTCTTATGAGTAGCCTTAACCATGGGTGATGGGTATCATCCATGGCAGCATGGGTTGGTTCCTCTTAAAAATCAGAAGGAAGCTGCTGATGGGGATGAACTTGGAATGCAGCAGAGACAGGATGAAATTGAGGAATTAGACTAGCCAGGAGCAGGATGAGGTGTAGGCAGCACCCAGCCAAAAACCCAAGGACAGTAGGAGGCTGACAACCCAAGGACTGTGCAGAGAGCTTGGGCAAGGCACTGCCAGGAGCCCAGGTGCTGCGAGTCAGCCCCGTGGCTTTACCATGAAACACTTGGTGGCCAAAGGGATGGTGCTTGCTAGTGCAGCCTAGACAGGTCCAGTGAATTATGTCTGCCATGCACCGAGCACTCAGGAAGGAGTGAAAGCAGAATGAGGAACAGAGGTGAGCTTTGCGTCTCACCTGGTAACAGGGAACATCGCAGGAACAGCAGCAAATGGGTCTGAATTGGGAGCACTCTGGTCAAACTCTATTTCTGCTACATGGTAGCGTTCTGACATTTCTCCTAAAGCAGAAAAAAGCCAACTATTTGTGTAAAATTCTCCATATTGTATATAACATTCTCTTTTAACGAGAAACCCTACCAGACCAGCATTATTTTGAAAACTTCACTTTGGGAAAACATTGAATTGCTTTCTGGAAAGATATCCTCATCTTCAAAAGTATTTTACTGCATCAGTATTATGTTACTGTCGTGTTTGAAGTTGGGCTTATAGCAAAACAGCAACAAATGATCGAACTAGCTTTTTTTTTTTTTTCCAAAAGAAACCCCTGCGGGCTGCACAGAGCGCTGCGGCTGAGCTCCAAAGTGCCGGGCACCCCATGCAGGCGACCACCCACCTCCCGTGCCCAGCGTGCCTGGGAAGCTTGGGACACAATGTGGTTTCCCCCACAGGGTTTTGTCCCAGATCCACAGCAGGACCACGGCACCGTGGTGGGACTGTGGGAGAACGGCAGCACCTTGGTCCAACCTCACAGCCCTTGAAACCACACGGCAGCTCAGCTCTGCTTCAGAGTCCTGGGGCACAGATACCCGGGTGCCCAGCGTGACCCCCATCTCTGCAGGATGGACCCTGGGGCTGGAAAGGGAGCTGGCAGCTTGCCAGGGTGGGATTTGAAAGGTGTATCACTGCTTTGGTGACAGGAAAGCTGTTCTCTTGAGCGGCATTATCTCATCTATTTTGCAAATACAAATGTGATAGAAATCTGCAAAATAAGGAATATGCATTAACTTCTGAAAAGTTTTGACTACATATCATTATCTGTAATTTCACTGCTTTGATTTGCATATTCATAAAAGAAACATACAGCACGGATGTGTCAAAGGCTTTCAGATGAACACGAACAAAACCAGCAGACTTGCAAGCTCAGTTCTGAAGTAATTGCCAAGACGCCTTCACTTTCCCTGATGTTAGTGCAATATTTTGTCCCTGAGCTTGCAAAGCACTTCCTGGGTCCTTCTCTGGTTTGCTCAGCTCCGAGGGCGTGAGCAAGCACTTTGGCTGGGTGAGGCACCTTTACGTGCAGGAAAAGCAAGCCAGTTGGATAATACACATGGTCTACAAACGCTAGCAAGACGGCTTGGTGGTTTTCCAGCCCAGATGCTGTTATTTGGGCTATCCCAGCTCCAGCAGCGCTCGGCATCCACTGACAAGTGAGGGGACATGATAAGAGATGGCAGGTGGGTGGGCTGCACCCCGAGGAGCTTTAGGTGCCCAGCTGGTACATGCCCCATCCCACCTCTCTTGGTGGGCTTGCGGGGGTGTTGTGCCGCCCGTATTTTTCAGCCATGTGACACAAACAGGCAAACCTGAGGCTGCCGGCCTGCAGGCAGCCAGGGAGGTGGCAGTGCCTGCAGCACAGCTGATAGCAAGGTGATAAAAAGTGCGAGTTACTTGGCTTTTAACTTATTTCCATGCTTTTAAGCTGTTGAGTAAGTGAAGCAAACTGCAACTGCCGCGGCAGCGAGCCACTCTTTGTGCTGTTACTCTCAGTATCACAGTGATGCTATTCCAGCACTTTTGGGGCGCTTGAGATTCATATCTAAGTCTCTCCATCTTTATAATGCACCTGTACCAAACCTTCCTTTTTTTTCCTTACCCCCTCCCTTTACAGAGGAAGAGCTCATTAGAGATGGGGTCCCATGCTCTTGCCCATGTCCCTGGGGAGAAGCAGCACCCCACCGTATCTGTGGATGCCAGCCCAACTTCTTGCACCCAGCCAGCACAGAGCTTGTCAAGGTGCTTGGAGAAATGTCAGCTGCTGTTGAAGGAAAGCAGGTGTGGCAGCAGGAAAAGGAGAAAATGCTATTTTCAATTTCTCTCTGACATTTTTCAGGTGGGGAGCAGCGGGTTTTTTTAACAACAGGGAACAAAGCAGAGCTGACAGGTTCAAATATACCCTGGTTTTCAATGTTGGTTTGGGCGGAGAGTGTGAATTTTTGGTAACAAGAATAAAATGGTTTGGTTTTGAAAGCTTAACTTTTGCCCTCCTGACTACCAGAAAGTTAACCATTTTGGCAAAATTTTACAGAAACATTTGGCATTTGGTTGAAGTCACTCTCTTGCTGAAAAGGTGCCTGTGCTGTTCACTAGCTGTTGGATGTGACATGCTGAGACACAAAGGATCTTCCCCACGTCACTCTCGTGCTTGTGGCCACATCTCATGCTCCTCTTAATCTGAGTTTCTTGGGGGATTTTGAGACCACGACTGAACGTGGCTGAGCTCAGGCTTCTCCGTGCAGGGCCAGCACTGACCCTAGCCACTGTCTCACCCCAGGGTCAAGACATTCATGGACCAGCACCACCACGCCACCTCTCCAGTCGCACTCCCCAGCGCAGCCTTCTGCTGTGGGTACATCAGCAATTTTGCTTAATTGCTACATGCATTTTTCTTCTGTCACCAAACAGCTTTTATTATAGGACATAAATAAATTTGCCTCTTCAGAGAGCAAATATAAACTCAATAAGCAAGGACACATTATCACGGCCATAAACAATGCCATGGGCTTGCTGCATTTCTCGTGCTGGGCTGGGAGCAGATGTGGGAAGGAGCTTGTGCATGGGGGGAGTTTACAATGGGATGGTCGGTTCTCCTCAGAAATGCCCCCAAAATATCCAACAGGCACCTGAGACTGGGGGTAAGTGAACATGAGAGAGAAGGGGAGGTGGATCAGCCCTGGGCTATCAGGATGAGGCATAATCAATCCTGCTTTTCTTACCCCACAGAAAAAGAGAAATGGTTTAACTGGAAAGATTTCATAATCCCTTCTCTCCCCAAAACAACCTGCAGGAGTTCATGCCCAGTTTCAGAGCCCAGCCCAAGAGAGGCTTTTGATGGTCATTACGGCACCCAGCTGCACAGAGTACAGGAGTTACATTTTGTAAGACATCATCTGAGCTTTTGAACCGGAGCAAAAGAGCAAGCAGAAAATCCCTAAAAGGGGAAATTCCAAGCAGATATGTTTGTGGTGGACCAAAGGGTTTTACTATGAGATTGACTTCTTAACTATTAGTAACAGAGAATTTACAAGAACTTTTTTTTTTTCAGGGCCATTCAAAATTAGAAAAGGTGGTATTTATTTCTGCAGCTGCTGGTTGGAGATATGCCAGTCTTGCCACTTTCTCCCTTTCAAGGGAAACCGTAGGAGATCTCCCTGTTTTCCATCTCTGCTCCTGCCAGCTCATCCCCTCCAGCCCTGGGCCATGCCACGGGGCAGCACCACCAGCCAAAAGCTCCCTATAACCTGTCACCCTGTCCCCTCCTGCTGCACGGAGCAAATGTCCTCAAAAGAGCAAGGCAGCAAGGAACATGCCCTCCGTGAGGGCAGTTTGCCATTTTCTTTTCCAGCCTTTACAGCCCTTCTGCCCCTTGGTTTCTGGATGGGGACAGAAACAAGGGAAATGCTTTGACTGTCCAAGGAAAGCTTCAACTGGCATGTGCAAATGCTGATGATGCACAAGTAGGTGGTGGCTTAACTGAGATGGGGTATTGTAGGATGAGGGGAATCAGCCCATCTCCTGAAACAGTGTCTGGTGCCCTGATTGCTCCCATTTCAATCCAGTGTAGCCAAATTCCCCCTTCCTACTATTTAGACCAGAGTCAAATCCTGTGAGTAGGTTGTTCTCTCAGAGCCTTTTCATGGAAGGGAGAGACTGAGTGGGAACAAGTGTTAGTGTCTGAGCACTGGGGCTGAATCACTCTGGCACCAAAACATCTCCTGTCCTAAAGGCATCCCAGGTATGGAGGGCAGGTCCAGAGCAGACTCTGGCATCACTTCAGTGAAGTCCACCTGCCACCCCGTCACTACTGCAGCCTGGCAAGGGGATGGGTTCATATTGCAGCTGGGAAAACCAGCCAGCACCCAGAGAGCAGCCTGCACCCCAATCTGCAGCACCTGGAGTGAAAAACATCACCCCCAGCTCTGCAGTCAACCGGGATGGAGGGGATGGAGGCTGCAAAGCCCAGCCTGTGAGTGAGGAGGGCTGACCTGGACCTGCCACACTTCTGCTGCAAAGGCTGAGGCTAAACCCATCCCTAAACATAGGGCTGCTCGTCCCTCTGCATTACAGGGCTTGGTGTTTTCTTTTTTCATGCAGCTGCAAAGCCTCTCCTCTGGCTAGTGTCCAGTTACTTACGTGAAGGCAAAAAATAAGCTCGCCTTTTGGTTTTAAAGGGAAGCCTGAAAATGGAAACACTGCATGCTCAGAAAGCAAAACCAAATACCCAGAACTCAAAATGTATGGTTTTAAAAACAGATTTTTCTAGACATCCACGCAATAGGTGCCATGAATGATGATTTTTGAACATTTGGCATCAACTCCAGGTTATCAAGCTCTATCTGTAACTGCCTGTCCCCCAGGTCCAGGTCACCAGAGCAGTGGGAAACTCAACCCAGACTCATGCCCGATGAGGTGGGGCTGCCCTCACTGCCTCACGATGCTCCAGCATGTTGGCCAGAGGCTGGACAGGCTTTTTGCATCCAGGGCGCTAATGTGCTAATAAGCAGAAACAGGACCCTTGTTGTGTTTCTCAGAAAGTTCACCTGGGACTTTCCCTTTTCTCACAGCAAGAAGCAGCCTGGGAAGGTCTGGGGCAGGCTCTGGGCTTTGCAGCGATGTGGTGGGGTACATCTAAGGTCCACAGGGTTCAGGTCTCCAGCTAAATCCCTACATGCAGCCAAGTGCCTCTTTCCTGGGGAAAGCAGCCATGGGGGACCTGCCAGGTGCCTCCTGTTGGGAGCAGCTTGACTTTGGTCCCCTCCCAGAGAGCACCCACCCCTGCTCCCCTCCATGCCCAGCCCCCATTCCTACCTTCTCTCCTGTTTGCTGTCCCTCCTCCTCCTCCCTGCAACCCGCTGACAGACATGGCGAGGCCAGGTATGCACCCAGTGTTCACACACCTCATTGATGCCTTGAGAAGACCCTGGGAAAAGAACATTTACAACCACCCTCCTTGGAAGAGACCCTGGTTGGGCTTCCTCAGGCACCCAGCCACAGCTGGTGTTTGTAGCCATGGCTGTGCAGCTCTCCCTTGTGAACCCTGGGTGATGAGCAGTCTCCAGGGAAGCATCTAGAGCTGCACGGGCAAAGCCAGCTCAGCTCCAACATTCCTCTCCATCTATTAGCCCTTTCCCAACTGTCCTGTTGGACCTCTTTCCTACTCAGTGGGACAGGCTGCTGAGATCATCTTTCTCAATACCAGTGGGGTTTGTCCCCCTTTTCCCATGTTCATTCCTCACTGATCCACTTTGATCTTTTCACCTCCTTTGGCCCTTCCCCTAAACATCCATAAGTCCTGGGCAACCCCCAGGTTCTCTTATTCAGTCCCAAACTCCCACCCCAACACTCCGTAAGAATCACCCTTCACCCCCTCCTTTCTTGTCATGGGTCCCCGGTGAGCAGATACTCCATCAGATCCCACAGGGACAGGGACAGTGGCTTCCTTGCCACCCCTAGTAGCCTGAGAGGACAAGGCTGGCTGGGTGCTACATCCAGCATTGCTCCTCTGAGTCTGATCGCTGCATCTATTTTAGCTATTAGCCTGTTTTCCTTACAAATAATCACACTTCAAATTTTGGGCCAAAATTGCAAAGAAAACTCAAAATTTTTGTTAAAATGAATCACTTCTTTCAAATGAAAGGATGGTGTTTTCATCTAACTTTTCAGCAGCAGAGAAAAAAGCACATTCAAGATTTTTTGAAACCGAGGAAGTGAATATTAAAAAAGCAAACTGACCGGAATTATCTCACTCTTTTTGGACTTACTTTTGTAGTTTCACATTAAAAGCTCCATAGTGCTGACAAGGAGTCAAAAATATTTTCTAGCCACCAAGCTCCTATCCTGGAGCGCTGTGCCCAGATGTACTTTGATGTGGCATTGCAGTGACAAGCATGACAGTCGTGGAACTGTGCCACGGGTGGGACCTGCCCTTGACCCAGTGTGTGACCACCTGCACCAGGGATTGGAAAGTGGCATCAGCCAAACACCAACCTCCTCCCCATGAGCCCAACTTCAAGGACTCTCAAGGCATAGGTAAGTACTTTGTGTGTATCTATATCCACCCCTGCAAGCCATGGGCTTGGACAGCCAGTGCTCCTCACCTCTGCCTGAAACCAGTATTACTGTGTGCACTTTTCAACTCTTTCTGCTGCTCTTTGTGTTCTCTGAAGCTGTTTGACTGAGACACGTCTCCAATATTCCTGGCCAGGGCTGCAGTTCCTGCAGCAGAAGGAACTGGTCCAGCTGGCAGTGGGAACAATCAAAATTGTCATTTTAAAAATAATTTTCAATTTATTCCCTTCTCTGTGCAACTCAGATGGGAGTTAAATTGATTTTTTTACACTGCCTTCATTTAATGTACACAGCTCTTTCACTCTCTCTGCATCACTGGAAGAAACCTATGAAAATCAGTTAAATAAACACATCTGTGCTCAGAGCCCTGGAAATGCAGAATGGGCATCTCACTGGGGAAACCAGAGTGGTTTGCAGAGACCAGCAACAGACCTCCCATATACGTGGGGGTTAAAGAATATCATGCCTAGAGGAAGCCATGTAGATCAGGGCCTCAGTTTGAGGCATGAACTGGGTGCAAGCCAAGGACATTGCAGCAACATCCAGAGTCTGGTCTTCTGCTTCAGATGGTGCTTGGTGCCCAGAGCCCCATGTGCAGGAAGCATGGTGCCAACACAGCCACCCAGTATCAGCATGGTTAAAAGTGTCACAAGCCTCCCCCAAGCCCCAGCGGCCTGTCCTCCCCATCTTGTCCCCTCCCTAGTTTATGGCATAAACTAGATCTGAATCTGGAGTCAAACCAAAACTCAGCCTTATTTCTTCCTACGGGAACTCTGGTCTCGTGTCTGATTCAGCATGTTTCTGCATGATTTCAAGCCCTGCCCTGAAATATGGACATTCATTCCCTCCTTGTCAGGAGTGCTCAGACATTCCTGGACTCTCACTTGGGTTAGGCACTTCAGACTGCATCTCTAGAGCACGTGCTACCTTCCCCACAAGCTGTTGTGTGGTGGAAATGAGACCTTGCGCATGCTCCCCACCTTCCTGCTCCTTACTTTACTGGGCAACCTTCCCTCAGCATGGGAGCTGTGTCACTATTGTCCCAGGATAGCTGCAAAGGGCACCCTGAGCCAGACTCACCTCAGTGCCCTGCATGGGACCTGCTCTCTGCCCACCACATAGCTCCAGTGTTATCTTGCAGCACAATCAGAAGATGTTCTCTTTGATCCACAAGGAAAGTGAAACAGTTCATCTTTGACATCACCCTGAAGCCATCTTAGATGAACTACCAGCCCCAATGGAAGGTGCACTACAAGCCAGAGGCAGAAAAAGTCTTTGGCTAATTGTAACAGGTCCTGGGAAAAACAGTCCTGGCGTAGCCAGGTGGGGTGGGAGCTTTTGGGTGCCTGCACTGTTCCTGGCTCACCAGCTGGCCCCATATAGGTAGTCAGGCCCCAGAGAGGCTGGTGCTGACACCTTTACCTTCCCTACCTGCTCAAGAGACTTCAGCCCTTGCCTCCCCATCCACACGTCACCACCAAGTGACCCAGTCTGACTGTGCTGCCCTTGGTCTCCCCAGGCGGTCAGCAGGAGCAGGTCTCCAACAGGGAACGTGCAACATCAGGGTAGGAACAGGCAATGTGAAAACTGTTACTCTTGGGCCCTCCATGAAGAGCCTCAAGTCCCTATGTCACCGTGAGGGAGCAGCAAGAGCACGGCTGCTCCTCAAGGGACAAGGAGCAAGGTGAGCAGAGCAGACCCTGAGACAGCAGCCAGGCCCAACCAAGAGTCCAGCTCATGAGGCAACATCATGGGGATGAAGCAGGTCCAAGGTCAATCCTGGGAGTCAGCACTCAGGTCAGGTTTAGGACCAGGCTCAGCAACTACCACACCAGCACTCCTCCAACATAGTTGATGACTGAAGGTCAACTGCTGGCCTTAGATAGAGCTCCTGGGCCCAGGGATGTGGGTGGAGGATCCCAGGGATGAGGCTGGTCAGGGCCATTAAACTCTTATTAGTGTCCTCAAAGCTTTGACAAGCATCTTTGAAAAGGTTAATATATGGAACTGCCCCCATCGCACTGGGGAACTGAAGGTTTCAACCAAAGGTTTATGGCCTTTTCTGCTTGGAGAAACATGATGAAACTCTCCCAGGTGGGTGCAAAACTCATGCCCCCTGTGCAAAGCATACATAACTGGGGGCAGTAGCTCTGTGCCCCAGGAGCAGGCATCTCCTCTGAGCAGGGGCGAGGAAGGAAGGAGAAGGATGATCTGGGTTGCTACAATGACAACATGGCTTGAGAGAAGGCACATCAGCTCCGGCTCCAGGGATGGGGCTGCCCAGGGACCATGCAACCCCCCGGGGAGCTGGAGAGGTAGGAGTACCTCCCTGAGGTGGAACCCCCCACCCCGGATTTGCCTGCCTGGACCTCCAGGAGTCATGCACGCAATGGCAGATGTTTTGAAGGAAGTTTGGAAGAACACAAAACTTCTTTGGGGCCTCTTTTCTGTACTGACTATAAATGTTTGTTGAATGAAGAACACGCTCCCAGAGGTATGTACCTAATGGATCTCAAGGAGGCACCGTCTCTTTGCTGATGGTTTATAAAGAAGCTCAACTACTCAACCATCAGAAAAACATGAACGAAGACTTAATAAAGGCATATTTCCAATATTCAAAAAATTAATGAATTTGTATGGTATCCAGCCTACAAGCTGCATTCATTTAGACAGACAGCACTCAAGGCTTTAAGAGCTGGTACTGCAGAAGGTGGACAGAATGAAAGCAAAGGAGAGTAAACAGAGGAGAGATTTCTAAGTGCCCATGACATTTGTTCAAATACTTTATTTCAATCAGCTTAAAAGGGAAACATAAAGCTGAGGTTGCTCCTAGGAAGGGGAATGAAATTGAAAACCAAGTAATGCATTGAGAGCAATTTAAAGTGAGCTGAGAGGCAGCCGTCTGCTGCAGACAGGGCAAGAGCAGCCCCACTGAGGACAGGCTTTTGCTCTTCTGATGATATTTTTGTTTCCAAATATCATCTCACATTGTCTTGTCTGTGGAAGAGAAGCCGTTCCAAAAAAAACAGTGCCTGAACGACACTGGGAGAGATTCACCTGCACAGACTAGGTAATTTCACATTTATTTTGCCAAATGCTTGGCGTGGGGATCTGGACAGAGGAACCTGCCCTTCAGGAGAGCATCCAGAGTTTAAACCTCATGCTCAATTCGGTTTAGAAACACCAAGACCTGTTGCAGGGGGAAAAAAAAAAAAAAAAAAAAAAAAGCAAAAACTGAAATATCTCAGAAAAGGTGTGAAATTCCACTTCAGTGCTAAAAATCCCTCTTTCCAATTCTCCAGTCTCTTTCACACGAGCTGGGAGTGCACCAAGGGGAGGAGCGGTGTGCAATGTCCTGTCCAGGTGTATTTTCACCAGGCAAAACCATCTGGTGCCACTCTAAAACAAGACTTGATGAAAGCTGCTGCAATTCCCATCACAACCGCACCATGCCCCACAGCGAGGCAGATGCTGGGCTGTGCTGGTGCCTCCATGGCATCAAAGAGCAGCACCAAGGGGGATATTTAGGTAGAAAAGTGGATTTGGGGCAAAAATGACCCTTATGGCTTGGTTTCCAAAGGAATGTTCTGATAGTTTTGGTTTGAAAAATAGAAAACCAGCAAGCTGAAGAAGAAGGAAGGCTGTTTATGACCACCTTCACTACTGTAATTTACTTTTAGTAACAGAAGAAAAAGGTGAGGCTATTGATTTCCCACTATTTTATATTTATTTTCTTCTTTTTTACATTCATTAGCTCACAGGATTTCTTTTATCTGCGAGCTGTCTCTGATAGCATTCAATACATTTAGCATTTCTATAAATATGTAAATATAAGATCTGTATGTGTAAACACACACGCATAAATAAAATGGTAATGATGTGTATATCTATATTTGTGTACATATAAAAGCTAAATTATCTCCAATTTATCCAACGTCCTTTATATCTCCTATATGCATTATGTTCCTAAGTGCATATAGTCTACATATTTATATGAAAATGGCACCTATGAGGAATACAGATAAAAAACTAAAAAGTGTTTGTGGTGGATAAGTAACTTCTAATTCCTTAATTTCTTTTTACTTGTTCCCCAGAGCAAGCAGTGGAAGATACATAAATAAGTCTGCACACATCTATTTAACCTTCTTGTTCAGCTGTTTTTCATGTGGTTTGTATCAGACATACCTGAGCTGATACCGAGAGCAGCGAGCGATTCTCCCAGGAGCTCCGCTGCTGCTGCTGCTGCTTTGGTCCTGATCCAGAGCAAAGTTTGGAATTAAGAGTAGGGAAAACAAGGTTGCACCAAACAAGGTAAAGGCTGAGAGGAAGGAAAACATCCCAGGGAGACCTTGAGCTGAGGTTTCCTTGAAAACAGGGATAATTGGAGGCTTACATCTCTCAACAGTGCGCAAAGAGCGGGGTGTGCCCGGGGCTGCACGTAATCTCCTGGTGGCCCCAACCCAACTGCAGCATCCTGGGGACCTTCCCCTTTTCCCCATGCACACAGTTAATCCTAGTTAATGTTGAATCTTCTCTGGCTGTTAGAAAAGAAAATCAGATGAGAGAATTCTCTGTTCTTGTTGAAAACCATGAGATTGCCCAGCAGCACCCCGAGATCCAGACTGCCTCCCAAAGGGTGATGCCTTTGAGTCACCGTGATCTCTGCTGCCACCTCCACCCTCTGCCCATCTCCCAGGAAGCTTTTGCTGGGGCAAGGAGGAAAGATCGTCCAGTAAAGGCTTTCCCATGGCCTGGGGTAGTTTGTAAGCACCAACAAATGGAGTGCAAAGGGGCCAAACAGAGCTTAAGGGCCAACTGCTGCTCCTGGGCACAAGAAAGGAAAATCAGAGGGGTTACTTCAAATGATGCACAGGCAGCACGAGCCCAGAGGTGGCTGCTCATTCCCTATTTCAGGATAAAGCAGTGCTCCAGCCAGGCAAAAGCTCTGGAGGTATCTTCTCCCCCAGCTCAGACGGTGCAGGAGCATCCTTGGGATGGAGCATCCTTGGGATGGAGCTTGCTCCTGCTGTATGGGCAGAGAGCATTGGCCTCGAAGGCAGTGGGGGGGGTGGGGGGTGGGGGGTGTGGGGGGTGTGTCTGTGTGTCTGTGTGTGTATGCGGGTGTGTATCTGTGCTTACAACTGACCCCAGCTCCCAAGTAAATGCCCTTTGTCACCCCTCAGCTATTTACTTCACAGCCTGGCTGTCCCAGGCTGCAGCGGGGACCGTTAGGAGGGAGGCGTCACCATCCTCAATTTCTCCTCAGTTAGTCTGCGAGGTAGGAAACTTCGACTCGTTTGCAAGAGAATTTCCGAGGAGGAGGAGGAGGACAAACCCCGCCGGGGACGAGGAAGGTGCTGCCGGAGTCGGGGTGCGCTGCCGCACGGCACGAGCTCCCCCTGCAGCGCCCTGGGAAAAGCAGCCGCGCTGCGCAGCCAGGCCGGCACTCGCCAGCCCCCGGCCACCAATAAAGCGAAACCAAAACTGTCCGCTTTTAGCCAAGAAATCATCCCTGCAACCGGCGCTGCAGCAGGGCGGTGCGCGGGGACCCGCGGTGTGGAGGGGACCGGGCAAGCCCCCGCATCCTCCCGCTGCCATCACCCCCCAGCATCCAGCTCCCACCTTTCTTCTCCGGACAGGTTTCAGGAATCTTTTGCGTACTGCATTTATTTTGCACCCTGTGCCTATAGGTCTAATGGAAGGAAAAAAGCCACCGATATTTTGGGACTCCTGGAACAGCCGTTTCCTAAATGCCAGTGCCCTGGGATCACGGCGGGTAGAGAGCCGCACTCCATCCTGCTGCTGGTGACTTTGGATGCAGTTTTGGATTTGCTGTCTAATGGGGCAGTGAGGTATTTATAGCTCTGATGGGTTGTGCTGGGCATTAATGCTGTGTTGGAGCCAAGAACCTCGATTCCTGCTTTTAAGCTAAAATAACACAGAGACCAGCACCACACCACGAGGGAAAAGTGGAGGCTGAGGATGCTGAAACACACTCAGTGGGACCCAAATTTGGCCGCAGGATATGGAGGCGGGGGCTTGAGCCCAGGTTTATGGGGTTATAGGGCTGGGATTCACCAGTTCCCTGGCCCCGGTGTTTGGTGAGAACGCGAGCAAAGCCTGGCAGAGCCCCACCAGCACAGGGGATGCTGCGCTTGCCACTGGCCACAGCATCATTGCCAGGGGCTCTCCTCTAAGATGGGAATTTTAAGGGAATTACTATCCACTCATCTCTCACTCCCCTGAGCTAAGATAACACCCCTGGGATGAGGACGTGCTGTGGGATAGTGGAGCTAAGATGTAGTGCCCAAGTCCTACATTTAGGGCTCAAGAGCCTCTGCTTCATCCACGATGTCTGTAGAAGTGACTTCTCCCTGCTGCGAGGACACCTACATAGGGTTTTCTCTGGGCAGCAGATTGTGTGAGCCCCAGGTCTATGCTCTTATTAAAGCCGCTGGAGAGGGAGCTCTGCCAGGAGCACAGAGTGCTGGCAGCATCCAGGAATGCCATCTCCCTTCCCTCAGCACCCAAGAGGATCCAGAAATATTTCCAAATGTTTTGCCAGGAGAGATTTTCCTGGGACAAGTGCTCCCGATCTGCCCTGGGGGGGTACGAGCATGGAAGGGGACTTCATGGTTGGCCACAGCCAGTGCGCAGAAAGAGGAAGGAGAAGTAACAGTTAAAACAAGCTCAGCTTTTGCTGGCATCCCAGCAGCAGGAGAGGTTACAGCAGGGATGAGGCAGCCTAAGGACCCTTCCAGCACATGGGGATTTACACATCTTTTCCAGGCAGAAGGCAAGGTTATCTCCATCAGCAACTGCTAACGATGCTGCAGAAACCTTAACAGCCAGGGGAACCAGTGGGAAACACAAAGTGTTAGTGGTTTCTACCAGTGGGGATATGGTTGTAGATGTAACTACAGCAGGGAGGTGACAGCTGAGGAAGAAGGGAGCAGTGAGCTGGGAGTCCTCCAGGGCCCTGGCTGCCCAGCTTCATTGGGGACTCACAAAAAAATGTGTATTTTGACTCCATTCCTTCCTGGGCTCATCTGAGCAGCTCCCTTACCTGTAGCAGGAGTGATGCTGGGCCAAAATGCCAGCTTGGGCAGGGCAGGGCTTGGGAGAGATGCTGGAAAAGCGAGAGAAGAGACCCAGTTAGTGTGTCGAAGATGGGGAGGACCAAAAGTAGGAGCATCCCTGGCCAGCTGCCATCCCCCACCCAGGCACAGCACATGCCGAGCCCCCCAGCCTCCCGCCTTCACCCAGACTGGAGGGAGCTCACTGGCAGAGGGGCCGTTTCCCTCCAGATCTGCAGAAAGCAGCACAAGCCACGAGCTCTCTGTGGCTGCTGCCAGGCTGCAAAGGGGGAGACAAGGAGAACTAGCGCCCGAGCTCCCCTGACACCGAGTACTCCCGGGACACGGCTGCTCTGCTTTGCCCCTATAGTTTTGGGTCAATGTTTCCCTTTCTCTCTCCACTCCTGGGCCAGCTTCCCTGCTCCATGCTGCAGACAGCACCTGCAGACAGGGTTCACCAAGGGGGTGTTTTTACCCCACACCTTGGTGCTGTCAGCAGGCAGGACCCAAATATGAAGCAGATTAAACACGCTGAAACCCAGAGAGAGCCATGGAACAGCCCCAGACCGCTGAGCACTGCCAGGCTCCTGTGGCTGCCAGGGCATCCCTCCCACCCCCTTTGCTGCAGGATCTGCTCCCCATGGACAGTCCTGCAGCCACCGGGACACAAGCCAGGAGATGTCCCTTGCTTGGGAGTGCCAGGGCCATGGGCGCAGGGGACATCGAAGTCCAGCTGGGTGCTCCACACCTGGAGCAGTGCAGTTTCCACAGGGGATCCCAGCACTGCATCCCGCCCTGGGCAGGGTGCAGAGCTGTGCCCACTGCGGTGCAGACGGCTGGACTTTTCCACTGAGCTGCTCTCCCCTACTTCTTGCTGGGTAGAAAATCCTGGGTATCCTATGGGGAATATACAGCCTTTTTGTTCCTCCCCGTTTTTTCAAGGTGTTCTGCAAACCTCAACACATCCTTTTTGGTGAAATGCTAACTTGCCAGCACTGGTTTTTAGCCTCTTTACAAAATTCAAACCCAGGAAAAGTTCGGCCAATATGCTGGTTTCCCACAATTTTCTCTTTGATAAAAACTCAAAGCCTTCCCAAAAAGCTGCTGCAGCTCAGCAGCTCACAGCTGGCTGGCACGTGTCCCCCGCAGCCAGGAGCACACAGCAGGCCGCTATGCCACAAGGACACTCAGTGCCTACCGATGCCAGGGCTTTGGCTGCTGCCACCAGACCTCAGCAGGGCTCCCCCAGGGCTCCCCGGCACCCCACGCCGCCCTGCACCAGCACAGCCCCATCATTTCCAGCCTTTGCCACCAGATTTGCATTGCTCCGCGTGTACACGCTGGGGTGGACCTCCTCCATGTGCAGGGGAGCGTGGAGGAGATGGAGGCAGCCGAGCCCTGGATATGGCCACGGGATGCTTCCCACCCTCCTGCGGGGTCTGCACCCCCCTCCCTGCCTGCGGCGGGCTGCAGAACTGCCGGGATCACTTTCTGGACTCCTCAGGCTCATTCTTCACTCTGCTGCCCAATATTTCATCATCCACCTCAGCAAAATGTATATTTCCCTTTTAAGAGCTCTCCTAGAATAATATATTTTTTTATTATCGTGACAGTGAGGGCTCCTGTTGCCATGGATACATGCCCTTTGCTAGAGTAGGAGCTTTCTGGGTGTTGGAAATTCTGCTATTTTTCCTGATCTACAGGGTTTGATTATTTTTTTTTTTAATTTGGTATTTATTCCCATTATCATCATCTGAAACAACAGGTCATTTATATTGCATATGGATATGTCATCAGTACAGTAAAACCTTCAGAAACAACCTTCTGCTTTTAGAAGGAATTATTTTGGGGGAAAAAATCCACCGTGCGGCATTGATAATATAGAGTATAACAAAAACATGGAAACTCTGAAAAGGTCTCATCTGTATCTTGCCACATTATACATTAAATCCATTTCTGGCTTCAGGACTCCTGAATGAGTGTTATAAAACCAAGTCCAATTTTATGTGGTTTTCATATTCTTGATGTAGAACAAACCTATATCTTCTGGTTGTCAATTCAGCCATCCTCCGGTCCTGAGCCTCTTGAAACCCAATCTGTTTGAGAACACACAGAGAGAAATTAAATGGATATATTAGAGGGGGAGAGAGAGAGAGAGAGAGATGGATGGACGGATGGGTGGATGGATGGATGTATAAATCAATTCAGCTTTTTATTCCAGCATTTCCTTACAGGCGAGTGCTATAATATTTACATTTACAAAAGTATCACACATGCACTTTACAGGAACTTTTCCAAAGCACTTCATCCCTCAAGGTAATTAGTGATGCAGGACTGTGCTCACGACTGTCAATGAGCACTGAGAGGGAGCAGGAATATGCCCATTTTACAGAAAGGGAAACTGAGGCACAGAGACAGACCGTACCTGGTCCCAAAGCAGATGAGCAGCAGAGCTGAGGTGAAAATACCCGGCTTTCTGCCAAATCTTTCCCCACTTTTTATAACAGCATCCATACTGGCTGCGCCCTTGTTTTGTGACAAGGAGGACAATCGAGATATCACCTATGGGCTCATTTCCTTCTGTCTCATCAGGACCAGACATGAGACCCATTTGCTTCCCTCTACTTGTACTCTTGGCTTTTTTGTTTTGTTTTTTTTTTAACCAAAAATAGTAGAAATTAGTCAAAGCAGACTAATATCACTGAGAAACTCCCAAAATGACAACTACTACAGAAAAGGTCCAGGATTTGCCTACAATAAGGCAAAAGGTTTTAAAAGGAAATGGCTGAAGTGAGATACCAAGTGGATTTAACAGTTTATAAGAACTTGCATTGAGTAGATGCTGATACTTACTGGGTTCGAAGATTATAGCTGTGTGGGAGATGGTTTAGATGGTTTCCCCAAGACCCGGTGCAGCATCCACAGCCCTCCATGTTCAGCAAAGAGATGGGGGGAAGATGGAACATGGGTGTAAGTCACTGTGTTTCACCCCAGAGAGTTCAGGAGGCTGTTGGAGGAGCCTCTGCCGTGGTGGGCAGGACTCAGGACGCCCCCCAGCAATGCCAGCGGGGAGGGAAAGGCTGCTCGGAGCCCCTTTGCCTGCGGCTGGAGCACACGGGAGGGCCTTGGAAAGGGATGTGGAGCTCCCGGAGAGCGTGTGATGGCAGGGGAACATCAGCTGGAAAGGGAAATAGGGCCCAGCCCCATGGAGAAATAGGGATGTCCTCACCTGGTGTTGGGAAATGAGTTAAAAGGTGCTTATATCCCCACGCAAGCCTTGCAGAGGTGCCAGCGCTGCCAGAAATGGAGGCACCGAGAGGCGAAGGGATGTCCCGGCATGGGGAGATGGAGGAAAAGCTCCGGCTGAACTAGGGGCTCCCACCTGGGCATGGCATCTCCCTGCCCGCACCAAGCAGCTCTGTCCCCTCCCCAGACAAGCAGATTTCCACCCAAGGACATGGCTGAAAACCTCCGCCATCGGCCGCCCCGCAGCGTTTCGGGGGAGAGTCTCCTTGAGAATGTCACACGTTAAAGCATATCCCACCGCAATTTGATTTACCTCTAATACAGAGGGGAGAAAAGGGTTATCCATGACTCATTTCTCCTGCAAGCCATGCAATTTCGCATCACGCTCTGTTGCCATGGAGATGTCACACACACGGGCTGGAAGGGGACCCAGCACCCTGGCAGGCAGGCACAGCACTGGCGAGGCGAGGAGGAAACAAGTATTTTCCATAAAGAATGAAAGGAGGAGGAACATGGCAGGCACAAGGCACCGGGGTGCGGAGCTGAGGTCCCTGCAGGTCGGGGACACATCCCCGCCGGGCACTGGACACCGCTTCCAGCAGCACCCCTGGAGCAGGACGGGGTGTTTGGGTGCCCCAGGCCAGCATCCCAGCGCCGGGGCCGGCTGCGGTGAAGCCCCTGCAGTTTTCTAGAGACATCGACATTTGAGAGCTGACCAAATTTAAAGTGCAATTTTCAGGTGCAATTTGATAAAAGTGAGAAATAAGTCTTTTTAAAAAAAATACTGCTTTTTCCATGTTTCTCTTATTTCGTTATGAAACTGGCAGGCTGTGGTGCAGGGGGTGCACGCCACCACCGACGCAGCTGCCAATGGTGTGAGTGCCTTCGTGCAAGCGGTCGTGCCCCCCAAGCCCCCGCCGGTGCCCCACAGCACCTGAACATCTTCATCTCTCCTGTCCCAGCGGGGGACCCTGCCCTCACCCTTCCTCACACCACCACCAGCAAGCAACCCCCAAGCAGAGCTGAAGGCTGCGGGAACATCGTGCAGAGAGCACTCTCGTTCCTCTGAGCAAAATCTTCTGTGTCCAGCTACTTTGGGAAATGCTGTTTGATGCAAAGTCGTTGCAGACACAAATGCTGATCCCGGTTCTCATGCAAAATCCTAATGGGATGTCCCCGCGGAGGAGAACAACGTTGGTATTTCAGAAAAGCAGCACATGGAGCAATGCTGGGAAAATATGGCAATAACAAGTGTTTTGGACAGCTCATGTTCTGTTTTCTATAACTTAAACAAATATATTAATTTCTTCAAATGTCGTATTAGCAAAGGAAGAGGAGAGTCATGATTCAGCCAGGTGGGGCAGAGTATTTTTGGCTGTTTAAGCCTATTTCTGGGATGAGGATGTTGCCAGGCAGGTGCAAGGTGAGCTGTTTACAGCCGGTCTGCTATTGCTGCTGTTTGCAGGAGGCACAGGAAACCTTGTCCAGACATTTTTTTAAAATGGCTTTAACTTAATAAAGTGGCTCAAGTTCTCACACAGGAGGAGAAGACACAGCCACAGCTGTGTGAGAACCAGCCAGGGGAGCCACGGTGGGATGGGTGCAGGGGGGTTCCCAGGGGTGTTTTGGCTCTCAGCACTCCCCGACATCCCACCGACCTTATATCCTCACCAGGCAAACACTGTTAAATACTCAGGACTTCGTTCCCCCAAAGACAGCGCTGGAAAAGCCCAGCCCTGCCCAGGGATGTGCACGGGGACAGCACAGCCGAGCAGCCGCCACAGGCCCTGTGTGGGGCTGTGGAGCCATGTAGGAGTCTGGGCTGCGCTGGGAGAAAGTTAGTGCAGACAGAAGAATGCAAGGACGAAGACAAGGCCAGCAAAATAAGGCTGGCAAAAACACACAAGATAGCAGATAAGTGAGAAACACCTGTGGTCAGCAAAAGCACACAAGTCTGAGCAAAACAGGGTATGAGATAAGGGAGTTTTGGCAAGTTTTGGGCTTTACGTGCTAATTGCAATTAACCAATGCAAATGCTTGTAGAGGCGCGTGAACAGCGCGTGTAGATGACCTGTAGCCTATTAGAAGATAGATGAGTGCGTGTACGGAACTTAGTAGAGTGTAAATGTAACCAGAAAAGGAATAGAAAAAAACTAGAACAATAACTATAAAAAAAAAGATGGACGACCTGATCATCGCATTGGTGTTGCATCGTTTCTGTTCCCGCATGGAGAAATAAGGACCCCGGCTAATGGTGACCCCAATAGAGCCACAGCAAGGGGTGGTCACTTTTCAGGCAAGGATACAGCTGAGGCTGAACGAGAGGAAACATCCTCATTACTGTCTTGGATCCTTAACATTTAATGTAGCTTCCCCACTCCCGCCTGGGTAAGATCACTCCTGTTTACCTTCATCAAATGCCAAATACAGTTTCCCTGCATCCCGGATGGGAGATGTCTGCAGGATCGCCGGCACTGGCGTGCTGCACTAACTCCAGATGAATATTGACTTTTTAATGACAAGCGCTCTAGTACAAATACCAGCCGCGGCGATGCGGGCCCGGGCAGACAGCTGAAGGGGGCTGGCACGCCTGTTATTCAGCAAATGAATTATTTGATTCCCCTTCCCTGCAGCATGCTGTCTGCTAGGAAATTTTCATTTGGTCTCTCTAACTCGAGAACCAATTGTAAATGTCAGCGCTAAACACTCAGATTTAAGTGTTAGGTTGTCTTGTTTGATTACGGCACTAAAAGGTCAGAGCCGACTAATGGAAAGTACAAGCGGTATCGGGAGGGAAACAGTGTTCTGCTGTGGGTGAGCAAACACCTGGGGACAACCTAATCACTCTTCCCGCAGCATCTCTCTCTCCCCTCTCTGGCTCCTTCATTCAGGGCTGTTTTCCAGGTCTTATGACCTGGAATAGCCATTTCTGGGGAAAATTCTCACTTGTGACAGTGCTGCCAGGGATGCTGACAGTGCCAGGTTTCCCCACAGAGGAAAGGGAGAGCTCACCTCGTCACGTCCTGGTGGATTTGCTCCCAAAGGGCAAGGGACAGCACAAGAGCCGGGCTGCTGCCAACCCCACTGCCATCACCCACTTCTCTCCACACATGGCTCAGGCTGGCAACAAAGTCTTTTGGGTGTCAAGGTCTCTGCACCTCCATTTCCATCCCCATCTGGCTCCCCTCTGGCAACCAGCACCCCAAGAGCTCCACGTAGAGAGCAAATTATGACTTTTTTCCTCCTCTTTTCCCATTTGTCATGCATTTCCTGACCCTCACAGCACCTTTAAAATCCCCTTTCCCTGAGCTGTTTCAGTCATGGTGGCCAAATAAAACTACAGTTGCTACAGTGACTCAGCTGAGGAAATCTGCTTTTTATCTGAGCCCATTACCATCATTCCAGTTCTATAAGCTGAGTTCATTATGTTTATTTTAAAGCTGCTTTCAAAAATATTAGTCTTTCTGCCATAAAAGTGCCTGGCAAAATAAAATCCCAATGAGCTGTTATTCCTCCCCAGGGAATAGCGTGGTGTGGTCCCAAGCAGGAACGCTCATCCCTCCACACAGACGCCTTCCTGCACAGGGAACGTGTCCCTGCTGCCAACCCCGAAACCTTCCCTGGGCAGAGAAATTCAGTGCTGATTCCAGATGTCTGAGTGTTTCTGGACATTTACATCAGTAAGAACTGGGAATTTTAGGAAAACTAGGAGTTTTGGGAAATAACTGCAGTGTTTTTTCCCCAAGACTTTGGGGTCTATGATGAGTGCCACCCTTGATCCTTTGGCACCAACCTGAAAAATAACCACTGTCCCGGGGATGCCCATACCACCTCTCTGGATATCCTCCCAGGAATCAAAGATGCTGCTGGACTTAGGGAGAGATCTCCAGCTGCCACAGGTTCCTCTGGGGGAGGCAGCTTCTGTCCTCTCCTTCTGGGTGGTTTATGTTACAAGGTCCCACATCACACAGAGAAATAAGTGGCAGTTATCTTATTCACAGGCCCCTCTGCAAGAGCATCATCAGGCAAAGGGTCCCATTAAGCAAAGGATGGTGCCAAAAGGGCGAAGAGGATGAGAAACCACCATAAAAATACAGTATCAAATGCAAAAAAATTAAAAAAAAGAAATAGCCATCTCCAAACTGAGCCGTTTCTTTCATAGCCCAGGCATGGAGTGGGACAGTCTGCCTGAGCTGCGCTGGTAAAGTCAAGGCAGTTTGTGGTCTATAAGATTAATAGGAAATCTCCTCCGGATTGGGAGTGATTCCCTCTTTTATTGGAATGAACCCCAAAGAGTAATGGCTGTAGGGCAGGAAGAGGAAGGTAAATTGCAGTAATAATGTGTTTCCTTGTGCAGACATGCTTTTGATCATAGAAAAATACACCATCTGTTTCTAAATTACTTGTTGTATTGATTTAACAGTTAGTAATGTGGGGGTTTTTTTTCTTTTTTTTCTTTTGCAAATCCATTTTGCAAGGGCTCCTGGAAATCTGACAGTTATGTGCAATAAAAAGTACAGGCTTGTTCATCATAAAAGATTACTGCTGCCAGCTACGGGGCTCTGCACGGGGAGGAACGGGCCGTACCCACATGGGCTCCTCGAGCCCCCTCCTCTCCAGCACCCTGTCCTGCCAAGAGCTAAGCAGCTGAGTGCTGATGTGCCCCATAAGAACTATTTCTTTACACCAAACAAGCTGTCCCTGTGCTTTTTCCCCGCTCAAACCGCATGCACCCCACTGGCCTTGTTGCTTCACATTTTCATTGCTTCTCTTCCATTTTTTGCAGCTTATGGTTGCTTCCCCTCCTGCATCCCAAAGGCTGCAACAGCACCTGGGTCCGTGCACCTGGGAGACGTTCTGCACATGGCAAACCACATCCCCCCCCCCCCCCCAAATGCTTCCCCCAGGACGTACAACTCTGCAAGGGCAGCAAGGGCAGCCTCTCCCCAGTCCCCGTAGCTGCGCCCACCCTCATCTGCCAGGGACCAGCTCATCTTCGTGAGGCAAACCATTAAGTTCCCAGTATTGCATCGAGATTTGCTCTAACCAGAGCAGGAGCCCTGCAGCTCTCGGCCTCCTCACCTGCAAGTGCCACCTCTGCTTAATAAGCACCCAAGGAGCAGCACCCTACACCCACGGCCGATCTGGGGATTCCCTCTCAAACACGGCTCCAACGGGATCACCCGCTCAGCCCAGACAGCGATGCTGCCAGCACACCCCACTGCTCTGCCCAGGGGACGACTCCCTACAGCGCAACAGGATGCATGACTTATTAAAAATGATATTTAGCTGCTAATTATTTGCCTTCTACCCTGCTAATGACTTTCCTGGAAGACTCCAGATTCCTCCACACACAGGGCCAGGACAAAAGGAAAAGGTTAATCCAGAATTTGTCACTGTGCAGCGACACAAACGCAGCCCTTTCCCATCCCGGTGTCCCTGTGCAGGTGCAGACGCTGCGCTGAGAGCTCTGCTCCTGCCACTGACCCCGGGGCGCTGGGCCAGCACATCTCACAGCCCGGTACAAAGGCGTTGGCAAGTAACACCTCTCACTAAGCCATGCCAACAGCTCCCGGCACCGGCGCAGCACGTTCCTGAGGAGACGGAGGGACTGTTGGGTGTCTGGCAGCTCTCACCAAGCCCTCGAGGACCAGTGTCCACACACAGCCTTGGCGCTTCACATTGGGCATCTGTGAGGACAGGCTGCATCAGCGGAGCGTGGAGAGCTGTCAGCTCCGGGAGGTTTTCTCAGAGAACTTGGGCCATTTCTGGGCATCCTCTAACTCACCTGCAGCAGCTGCCGCCACAGCACGGCTCCTCACTTTTTGGGACAGAAGAGGCTTTTCAGTGCCGAGCCCCACACTAGGAGGGATGCACCTTGGGTAACAGTGGCCAAGGTTAATCTGGGAAGCACTTGGTAAATACCGGCTGTGCTGCACATGTGCTGGGAGCCCACAGACACCATAACCACACCACAAGGGCTGCATTCGCTGCCTGACTTTTACAGCAAGGGTGGCACGTGAAGGGAACAACATTCAGAGCTTTGCTGCCACTCAGCCAAGCAGCTACTTTAACTGGAAAAATATAAAAACCAAAACACACAACTTTTTTGAGTTTGGAAACAATGCCTACCCTCCACTGAGCATCCTAAAGCATGAAGCACAGGGTATTCAAACCCACCTGATATCATCAAAGCTGGTGCAGGTATCAGCGTGTCCCTCTCTGCTGTGCCCAGCACAGCGTTGGGCGTTTAAAAGACCTTTTATCCCACCCGAACACTCCCGCCAGGGTCCCCAGTACTCCCAGACCAGTACCACCAGCTCACAGCAACGTCCCACAGCCTCCAAGAAAAACCTTTCCTTTCCCTGGTAGAAAACACCGGGGCACAGCCCAGGTATCACCCACAGATTTTCTACTTCTCCAAGCAAAACCAGAAGAGAGACCTTGGCTCCCACTGGTTGTGATCTGCAATGTTTATTTGACCCCAAAAAAAAAGGCATTTTAATGGTTCTTTTGGTTCATAAAAGAAGTTGTTTTTTCCCAGCAGCCACCTGACAGCCCTCCCCCCTAAACCAAGAAATAAAGTGACCCAGAAGTTAGCAAAATAAAATGAACCGTCCAACTCTGACAAAGAAAAGTGGTTCCTGTCATTTGGTACAATATGGAAAAATTTGGCAAGTAGAGCTGATCTGCAGTTCCTATCTCTCAAGCACTACAGAACTGGCTTCGGTCTCCAGCCCTCAGGTTGTCTGTCCAGGGGACAGACACACGTCCTTGTGCTGCAGGACCTGGGGATTCTCCGGGCGGTCCAAGCCAGACAGGCGAAAGCTGCTGCGTCAGCATCTTTAACTGGGCGGTATAAATATAAAACATCGATACAAACAGGTTCTTTGTACAGAAAATATCATCTCACAAGGCACTGGGGTGACGACCGTGTGGCCGCTCACAGCGGGCTCCGACCGGGCTTCTCCAGTCGCCGCTGGGCATCAGGGTGGAGGAAGGAGGGGAAAAGGGACCAGAGAGGTCCCGGTGCTGCCATCCAAGAGGGATTTCACCCCACCGCTGTCCCCAGACGCCCTGGGAGTGGTTTTTCCCAGCCGGACGGTGCTTTTCCTTGGCGGGGGTGACGTGACCCCGCGAGGGCTCCGGTCTCCTTGGGATGGCTTGGGGCTGGGTTTGGCCTGGAGGGGGGTGCATAGATCGGCGGGGGGCTGGGGCTGCTCTGCCCGGTGCTCCGCTCCCTCTTCACGCCAGCAGCCCCAGCCGGGTCACCTTGGCTGAGAGGAAGGAGTGGATGATGAAGACGATGGTTTTGGGGCAGGAGTGAAGGTCTAATTGCTGCAAGAAAGGAACAGAGGGATGTTTGCAATGGGGAGGGCTGTTCCTGGAGCAGACAGCTTTCTGCTTGTGGTGGGGAGGGCAGGGACCACCCAGGGGCCCCCAAACCCCACCACCGCCTTACCGCGGCCCTGGGAGAGGCGTGCGGCCAGGGGTGGGTGGATGGGCCACGTCTCAGCCCCACGTGCCAGGCAGGATGGGTGCTGTGCGCAGGGCGGGTGCTCTGCTCCCCCTCTCCCCTCCCCGGGGCCGGTGGGAGTTTGGGCGGGTGGGGGGTGGTGAGGGTAAAGCCAACTCACAATCTCTCCTTCCGGGCCACCAAAGTCCAGGTAGAGCATCTTGGTGCCGTCATCAGAGGACATCTGCAGCTTCTCGAAGGGCTGCTGGAGCAGGATGGTCTTGCTGAGCCCGGGCTCGGTGGTGGAGATGGTGAAGCCCTTGTCGATGTGGACGGACAGGGTGCAATCCTGCCCCTTCCACGAGCAGGCTGGGGACGGGGACAGGGGTGAGAAGGCGGCCGCCCCCCTCCGCCGCCCGGGCCCCCCCCCCGGCCCCCCCCGCTGACCTGCCGACACCTCCTGGGCCAGCTCGGCGGCGCCGTGGGTGCCGTCCACCAGCAGGCGGGTCCACAGCGCCAGGTCGCGGGGGCTCTCCAGGCTGAAGAGGTGTGTCTGCACGCCCAGCCGGGTGCCGGTGCGCAGCGCGAACGACAGCTCCGCCTCGTACAGCGCCGAGCCCTTGGCCGGCCCCGAGTGCACCAGCCTGTGGCACCGCCGCGCCTCAGCACCGCGCCCCGCACCGCGCCCCGCACCGCGCCCCGCACCGCGCCCCGCACCGCCCCTCCGCGCCGCTCCGCACCGCATCCTGAACCGCCCCTCCGCGCCCCGCACCGCCCCCTCCGCACCGCCCCGCACCCTGCACCGCTCCGCACCCCGCACAGCCCCTCCGCGCCGCTCCGCACCGCACCCTGAACCGCCCCTCCGCACCGCTCCGCGCTCCGCACCGCCCCTCCGCGCCGCCCCGGTGACTCCGCGGTGGTGGCTGCGCGGCGGCGCCGGCAGGGCGCGCTGCAGCCCCGCGGATGCCCCTCCCGCGGCCGGACCCTCCCGAGGCACCGCCCCCACGCCCCGACCCCCCCCGACCCCCCCCCCCCCCGGCCCTGACCCCCCGCCACCGCCATCACCCCCGGGGCTCTGCCACCACCCCTGACACTGTCACCGTCCCCCGGCCTCTGCCACCGTCCCCTGGACTCTACCATCATCGAAAACGCCTCTGCCGCCACCCGGGGGCTCTGCCCTGACCCCCAGCCCCTGCCACCACCCCCGGACACTGTCACCATCCCCCAGGCTCTGCCATTATCCCCACTGCCCTGTCATAATCTCAAAAGCCTCTGCCACCACTCCTAGGCACTGCCACCACCCTGGGGCTCCAACATCATCCCTGGGGCCCTACCCTGACCTCCAACCCCCACCACCACCCCTGGGGCTCTGCCCTGACCCCCAGCCCCTGCCATCACCCCCAGTCACTACCACCACCACCCCTGGGGCCCTGTCATCGCCCCTGTGGCTCTGCCCCGACCCCCAGCCCCTGCCACCGCCTCCCGGACACTGCCACTGCCCCGTCCCCCTGCACAGGGTGGGAGGGTGCTGGGCCGGTGGCCCCTACCTGGTGGCAATGAGGGGGTAGCTGTGCGCGGGCTTGCCCAGGGCGTCCCGGCTCTGCGGCAGGCTGCCGTACAGCAGCAGCTCCTTCTCGGTGAGGACGGCCAAGAGGTTCCTGGTGCCGGCACTGGGGAGCTGCAAGGGGACTGGGTCAGGGCCACGGGCAGCGCGGCGGCATGGGGTGGCGGGGGACGTGCGGGTACCTGCTCAGTCAGCCAGCCCACGTGCTTGACATCCCGTCCAGCCACCACGCCAGCGCCTGCCAGCTGGGCTCGCAGCTCCTCCTTCACCCGCGGCAGCAGGGCACCCGTGTTGGCCTGGATGGCACTGAGCCACGACTGCGCCGTGGCCTCGTCCTTCGCCCGCAGGAAGAGGGCAACGCGCCCGTCCGCCGAGCACACCTCCAGGTACCTGCAGGGACACGGCCCCGCTGGGTCCCAGACAGCTCTCAGCGCCCCGGGGCAATGCGGTGGCATCGCCATCCGCCAGCACCGTGCCCTGACCTGTGCTCCGGGTCGGTGGGAAGGCACTTGCGGGACACGTAGCACATCTTCAGAGGCACGGTCCTGCTCTCCCGGAGCTCCCGAGGGGGTAGGAGGGGGGATGACCGCTTCTGCAGGGTGGCAGGCGAGGGGTCCCAGCTGACTGTCGCCCCCGCGGAGGAGTTCTTGAAGTAGGGTGAGATCTCCTTCATGTACTTCACTGGAAGAGAGGCAGCACCCAGTTGAGGGCATGGCACAGGCCAGGGCGGCCTCAGCACGCCAGCACCCATCCACCCTGCTGAAACCCCTCATACCCTCCCTGCATTGGAGTCAGTGCTGCCTCCGTTACCTCCCCAGAGCTGCCACCCATAGGTGCTGTGGGTCCTCTGCCCTGCACCCCTGTGGGTGTGCGAGGAGATGGCACTGGCGGGCAAGGTCGTACCAGAGGGTGACATGTCACCTAGGATCCTCCCAGTGCCTCTGCCCCACCATTGCAGCCCAGGGAGCCTCCCAGGAGGGATGAAAATGGCCTTTTCCCCCTTTTTTCTTTCCTTTAACCCAGGTCAGCTCAGAGATCCAAGTGTGATCAGGTCCCCGGGGCGGCACATGAAGGCAGGGGGTGGGGAACGGGCAGGAGTCCCAGGCCAAAATTACAGAGTCCAAACTGCTGGTACAGCCGGTCCCACCGCCAACTGGGAGCAACAGCTCTCAAATACCATGGCTTGGCCCCAGGAAAAGCCTCGAACTGTGTGCTCACAGCTCACATAGCCCTGCCCCATGAGTTATAAACCAGGGACAAGAAATCAGCTTCCAGCCCCCAGCAAGTCCAGCTGCGGAGCCAGAGCCCTCAGAGCCACACTGGGACAGCAGCTGGCTCCCGAGGTTTAGGGGGAGAGGGAGATGAAAGTCACTGTGAATTGATGTGGCCCCATAGCTACGTCCTGAAAATTAGGTTGGCAGCACCGGGCAAAAAGCTTTGCCTGAGCAGGGGGGGATGCCAGTCACGGTCCTGCCCTGGGGACAGCGTGGGACCAGCTGGTGGCTCCAGGAAAGGGCTTCCCTTTGGTGGCCCTTAGGGAAAACACCATGGGACAGACACGTGCCCGCTGCCACATCCCCAGCCATCACCGCTGGTTTCACTCCAGGTCCAAGTCAGCAGTGTGGGTGGCAGAAGGGGGGACAGACACGAGCTTGGCTTTGCAGCCAACTCTTGTAGGTGGCTGGTTGGTGGACCAGCTCCATCGCTGCAGCAAAGCCGCAGCAGCCTGATTTTGTGCCAGAAAAACGCCCTTTTCCCACGCAGAGCCTACCTACCCATCCTTCACCCGCCCACCACCACCCATCTTCCCCGTCGTTCCTATCCCAGTGAGCTCCCCAAAACCTCTGAATCCTGAGATCCCGGCTCGAGCTGCGGTGGGGCACGGCGGGGAGGCAGAGCCCCGCGTTGTGCCCCGCTCTGCCCGGCCCCAGCGGGACGCAGCTATAAATGGCTGCGATGCCGCTGCGGCACGTGGCTCGGGTTACCCCGCAGCGGCCCCGCAGCGCGGCTGGGGCCAAGGAGCCGGCGTGGGGCCACCAGCCTCGTGCCCTGCACCTCCCGTTATAAATAGCTGCCGTGTTCCCACAGGCATCTGAGCCAGGCTGGATTTTACCCCGAGTCCTTAATCTTGGCAGTGGGGACCGGCCATTATCCCGGTGCCTGGGAACTAATTGGAGTTCAGAAAGATATCATTCAGCCGCTGAAACCCGAGCAGCATCCCCGCGCCAGCCCGTGGCTCCCCGGGCATGCGGAGGACGTCACTGGCATTAGCTGTGCGATGGTGGGGTCACGTCCCGATGGAGCAGAGGAGGAGAGGAGCAGTGCCCGGCCCAGGACAGGCCATGGAGAATTAGGCAAGTGCGTGTGCCTCTCTGGCACGTGGCTTTAAGGAGGATTTAAGGCTGGTGACAACGTACTGATGGGTTCCCACAGCATGGGGGGATCCTGGGAGCCGGGATGTGATGAGGGCTGCAGTGGTTCCCCGGGGAGCTGCGCACCCGAGGTCGGGCCACCGACCTCTGCCATGGGAGCTGCTGTCCCTCCAACGACAGCAGCAGGCTGCGTGTCAGAGACACACGGCACGACCAGGGGACACAGTGTGACAGCACTGTGCCCAGCCCACTCTGCAGCAGTGGCTGCTGCACCCCTGCCCGTTCCTTGCTGAGCAAAGAACAAAGCCATGGAGATTCCCCAGCACAAGCTTTATAGCAGGTTGACTTAAGACTGCTGCCAGTCCCTTCACTGCAGCAGAATTGCCTGGTACTGAATGGATTAATTAATTACACCCATCTCATTAAAGCAAACAACTCAGACCCTTTTCTTCTCAGCACTCCAGAAAGTGGCAGAACCACCAAAATCCCTTGGTTTTACTTCTTGGGTAACAGATCCTCCCCCTCCACCAGCCCATCCCTCCTAAGCCTGAACCAAATGCTCCTGCACCCTTGATCCTGAGTCACCACGATCTGTCCCACACATGTGCCCATGGCTCAGCACCACCCCAAGCCAAGCTCCTGACCCCAGAGAGCTTCGCCAAGGGGTCACAAACCTTCCTCCAGCCATAAAAACAGCCCAACAACACAGACACCCAGTAGCAGGCTCGAGAGCACCCACCCGCTGCTTGGGCCTCCAGGCTAGTGCTGGCACACTCTGCTTCAGCCTAGAGATCACGGCATGGATTCAACAGAGAGAGGTTTAAGACTGCATTTCCAGTCAGGAGTAGGACAGGCTTTTCCTATGAAGAGCTCTTCAGCAGCATCTACACAGCATGGAGAGTCAAAGAGGTCCAACTGTGCTGGTGGCCGTCACATCAGGAAGGCTTCCAGAGAGGTCCTGGAGCTCCAGCACTGGCCCTAAGGAGATGTTAAGCCCATCTCCAGCTGATTTCTCTCTGCCTCAGGACTAACTATGCAAAATTAACATGTTAAATCAGGGCAGGGGGGTGGTCAGCAAACACACATCCCAAAGAGACACCCTGAAACAACCTGTAAACTTCAAGCTGACACTGTGATGTGCTTCCAAAACTCAACGCAGGGGCTGCCATTGCTGCCCCATCCAGCTTCCCACCCAGGGGCCGTCCCCTGCCCTGGCTCCAAGCACGAACAAGGCAGCAGCTGCTGGACCCAACTGCCTCAACTCAGTCCTTTTACCCCAGGGAGGAAGATGCCATGGGACGCTGCAGGGTGGAAGTGCCACCACTGTCCCTCCTGCCCCAGGACCCTGTCCCAGAGCTCAGTGCCACATGCCCCAGCTCTTTGCTAAACGTTCCCCTGTGCGGCATGGCAAGCAGTGACCCACGGGCTGAGTGATCCCAGGGAGATCATGGGACAACTCTCCATGTTTCCACAGGAGGACAAACATTCCCACAAAATTTCCCAGGGAAAGCAAAGCTTCAGGGCAGCGAGGTGTGGAGGAGGTAGGAGGATGTGGACCCTTACTGTCTCTCTGCATCATCCTAGGGCAGGTCCGGGCCTCTGTTTCTGCTTTGGTTCAATTACCACATTTAAACCACGAGAGCTGGGCAAAGCACAGCTGCTCAGACCCTGAGGACCATCACACCTGCCAGAAGACATTCACTTTAGTGTCCCACAAAGGGCTGGAAGCCACCTCAGGGCTTTCTCTCCCGAAGCCCTTCGGAGCCCTGAAGGGCAGCAGCGATGGGCAACCACACAAATCCTGGCTGCCACCACCTGCCTCCACTCAAAACCCCCTTCCACTCTGCACTGTGTATTATTTACCTCAGGGTCACCTAAATTTTGTGGGTATTTCACATTGCACACCATGCACATCTCCACCCTCTGCAACTGCCTGGGTTCCCCACGGTTAGGGCAATCAGCCCGCCGGAGCCGGACATCCCCAGCACCATGTTCTCCTGGCACCCCTTAGCTTTTCTGATTTTCAAGCTTCCAAGCTATTACTTGGCCGAGCGAGTCCTGAACAGCCCCAGGAGCTCCCCAGCGGCCAACAAGCCCTAGGCTGCCACGGAGGCAAGATGCCCATGGCTGCCCCACCTCCTCCTCCCCAATGCTCCCAGTTCTCTCCCCATGCCAATACAGACCACTCCTGGCACCAAAGCCCTTCCCAGGGCAGCTGGAAGGATGTTTATCAGCCGTTTCCCTGCCATGGAGGGTCTCTGGATACCAAGCAATTCAAAAAAAAACCCAAGAGAAAAATAAGGTAAGGGAGAGCAACTCTCCCCAAAATAACAATGTAATATAAATACAGTCAAACTCCTCCTGCAAATATCAAGAGAGTAGTTTGGCACATCCAAAAAAAACCTTGGCAGGACACACAGAGAGGTATCTGCATGTCCTCATGCCCGGCCAGCAACGACACCCAGGAGCCAGAAGCCAAGCTGAGCAGCCCAGGGTGAGATCTGGCATGTGGAGCCACAGCTGATATTCAAATTAAAATGCTTCACCTCCCAGCTCTGCCACTTTGCAGAGTCTCACCCCAGCTCACTGCCCCATGAGGAGGTACAAGCTCTCCCAGTTTTGTTACCTACTGTGACACTGCTTGTAAACTACCCTAAAAACTCCTGAAACCAGGAATGAATGCAGCCAGGAGGAGCAAGGCAGCAAACAGACACCAACTGTGCCAAATTACTCAGTTTTGGTACCTACAGCAACTGTAAGGGAAGTTGGAGTCACACCTGGCAGCACACAGGGACCAGAAAGAGCCTAAGTGATCTTAAGGTGCTTTTCTCCAACCTCTGGAGCGAGCCCAGACAGGAGAAGGGGGCAGGGAAGCCCCCCCTTTAACACCCCTCGGGTGCCTTAAGGCCACCCCCTGTCCCCCAGCCCTGCCACCCCTCTCCAGGGCAGGGTGCTTGGCCGGCCGGCTCCTGGAGAGCTACTGGGGTGGCAGGTATAAAAAAGGCAAAGGACACCCCGTCTCGAGGCACGGCTACCACCTCCGCAGGGCAGTGACAGCCCGGCGGGGACCACACTGCAGCACCAGCCCCGCCACCCTCCATGGGCAGGGCTGTACCACGCTGGCAAACCCAAAATGGGGAGGAGGTAGAGACGCATCATGTTTATACCTGATGTCTGCGATCGGATGAGCAGCAGAGACCCAGCCCCGCGCCGGCTGTTGCCTGCAGCACCCCTGAGCAACATCACACTGCAGGAGCCCAATGGCATCAGCTACAAACTAATCACAAAGCCTCCAGAGTGTCGTGGTGGGAGCCAGCCCAGCCCCACTCTCCTCCCAAAGGTACCTGCTGGGAGTTTTAATTAATTAAGAAGCCCAGGAGGTCATACCTGAGCTCAGCGAGTCACAGCAAAGGCCCTGCCTGCAGTTGCTTCCTGGGCGGGCAACCTGGCAGCACCCGGCTCCCCAGGGGGATGGAGGAGGAGGAGGTGGTCCAGGGAGAGAAGCTGTTCTCTGCAGAAAGGGCAGCTCATCTCCACCTCCCGCAGGAACCTCTAGCAGAAAGGAAACCCACGCCAAAGTAAAGGATGAAAAGAAAATAACAGAGAGAGGGTGGTCCGAGAACAGCAGCTACGGGGAGGAATTTCGCAGACTCCCAGAGAAAGAGGCTCTTGTATTTCTCTTTGGTCAAAAAAAAAAAAAACCACCCCACCAACAACCCTATCTGCTCCCAGCAGCTGTGCAGAGCCGCACATTCCTCCAGCTGAACCATGGTCCTGTGGCTCCCAGGAGAGGAGGAACCCACAGCAGAAAGGGCTGAGCAAAGCTAAAAATGAAAATCTGGAGCTGAGACAATCTGGGGAAGGCACAGAAAAGCAAGAGCCACAGCGGTTGCTGGCACAGACCTCTTTTTTGTCCAGGCAGAGCCCAGAGCGCTGCTCCCAAATAAAACCTTGCTTTGGGATCTGCAGCCCCACAACTGCACTGGGAAGGGTCTCTGGTGCCAAGACCCTCCTGGTTAGCCAGGGTGACCTGGGGGGACAGTGAGGGGAGAGGAAGGGTCCTGTCCTGAGGGCAAATCCTGGGTGCTTACCCCTGCCCAGCCGAGCTGGCAGAGGGTGAGGTGGGCAAGCACGGATAGATGGGATGTGAAGGGTAACGGGAGAAGAATGGGGTCTCTTCCTCAGGGCTCCCATGGTCCCAACCCACCAGCCCTCACCCACTCCCCAAGTGGGGTTTGGGAGCTCCTGCAGGGCTGGGAGACGCCAAGGACCAGTCGCCCGGCACCAAGCGGGTCCGGCTCCAGTCTCCCCTGGGATGGTGAAGGCTGCATCCCTGTGATGTCTGTAGCTTCAGCTGCCCCAATCTGGGGGGGCTGCAGTTGGGGTTGAGCTGCCAGGGATCCCCTGGGCAGGCAGCTCCTGTGGCCTCACTCCTGAGCTGGCCCTGCCTGCACCCGGCAGCCTGCTCCTTCCATCTGCCCAGAATCCACCCCAGCAAACCAAAAGGTGCTCAGCAAGGAGTGGGGTGCCAGCGTACCCCCTCCCCGCTAGCATAAGCCTGCAGAGCCCAACCAGCCAAGGATGTGGGTTTAAATGAAAATCATGGGAAAAGCAGAAAAAGTTTTCTATTACCCCAGGAACTGCAGACCTCAGGGTGACGCAGTACAACAGAAGAGTCACAAATCCCATAAACCCATCCCACGCTCCCATCGCTGCCTGCCCGCAGTCCCGCAGCAAGGAGACGGAGCCACTGGGCATCGAGTGGTGGCACACGCATGTCTCCCTCTCTGGAGGGAGATAGGGAGATCCCAGCAGCTACCTCCAGCTCTCAGGATAAGCAGATAAACCAGTCTGTACATGTTGTTTTCTATTTCAAAGAGTATGCAAATGCATATGCAGATGATGTGCCATCCCTGTGCTCCCAGTACCTCCTGGGAAAAAGAGGGATCAGCCCCGTAGAAGCAGGAGGACCCTTGTCCATCCTCCCCTCCTACCTTCCAAGACCACCTCCTTGCCCGTCTTCTTCAACGCCTGCACCGCCTCATCATGCGTCGCCTCGGAAAGGTCGGTCCCGTTGACAGAGAGGATGGCGTCCCCCACGTACAGCGCCTCGGTCTGATCTGCTGCCAGCCCCTTAAATATCTTGGAGATCAAGATGGGCATTTTATTCTCTCGGCCACCTTGAAACAGAAGAGAAACGAAGTGGTTGTGGCTGTTGGAGCAGGTGGAGAGGGGGATGCTCGGGTACCAGCTGGCCCCTTCTCCCAGCACTCAGCGGTGCCGTGCCAGGACAGCCCACTGCCCCATTTCCTCAGATGCCCACGGTACACCTGTAACAACCACAGTAGCCAAAATACCATCAGGCTTTACAGCAGACAAAGATGACTGCTCCAAAACTGCTCTGAATGGTTGCAGATTTCCTCACAGAGCGAACACATAACCTGGCCATCTCCCCATCAACTCTGGCAGGAAAGCAGGTCTTTATTTGCATTATTAATTGTGTGTGCTGAGCAACTATCCCTGCTCTAAGGACTTCATGACCTAAACCGATAAGACAGCTAAATGCTTCTGAAGAGGCATAAGAGCCAGGGAGAAGTGAACCACCCTGGCTGTTTGCTCCTCTCCGCACAGTAGCCCTATTTACCTCCTGCTCCCCATTCTCCAGTCTAAAAGGATGCTATTCAAACCTCCCAGCGGCTTGAGGAGATCAATTTGCACATTAACTTTTGAACCTGCAGGGAGATCCGAGCAGCGTTGCTGCCTCCGTGCCAGGGAGCAGGGGTGCAGCAGGTACTGCCCAGCCGCAGCCGGGGATCGGCAGCCCCTGACGTGCCCTACGCCCCAGGTCAGCCTGTCCCAAGGAGCCTCCAAGAGCTGATCTCTCACCCCAGAGGAGATGTTGAGCCCAGCCTGTTGCCACCGCCTGCTCCAGGGCTGCTCCCAGCCAGTGCCACAGGCATTTCCTCGCTCAGACGCCTGCCAAGCCCCTCGGAGGGCTCTGGTTATCAGCTGTCAGAGGCCCCCGTGGGGGCTGCTCCGAGCTGCCAGGCCCATCCGCACAGCAGCGGCTCCTCGCCCGGGCTGCCGGCACCCAGAGCCCCTGCCAGGGCCAGGAGCCCCCGCCAGCTCAGCTCTTGCCCAGCTCCCCGCCGCCCTGCCAGCCGGGGGAAGGCCAGCCCCGCAGCCTCAGCGCCCATCGCCTCACCATGTCCCAAGGCAGGGGGCACCTCACCCGCACCCCGGCGTGCGATGAAGCGTCCCCGGGTGAAATGTGGCTGGCACGTGTTTTAACGGGGCAGCGACACCCTCCCCCAGCAGTGGCCGTGGCACTGGCAGGGCTGCCCCACCGCCCGGAGCAGCTTCTGGCTCCCAGTTTGGATGGCGACTACTCGGTTTCCACATACGTCACTGCAAAAATAAAAAGTTTTAACTGAAGCAAGTTGACGTTTCTCCTTTCCTGGGAGAGCCACAGAGCTAGCAATAACTTGGCAGCCAAGGGGTTATTATGAAGGCGGCTTTATGCTTCCCAAAAAGAAGAGCTGGCAGGCTCGGGCACCCCGCCGACACAGCGGCACGCGTTCAATCCAGTCCCAGCACCCGGACATCCACATCACAAAACCTCCCCCCTTCCAGAGGGAGCCGGAGGCTGCGGCCGCGTCCCCGCCGAGCTGGGAGGAGAAGCCACGTCAGGAGGCGAGAGCTGCCCCGCTGCTGCTCCCGGGGCTGCCGAGCCCGCTGCCTGCCCTGCCCGCACACGGAGCTACAGACCCCCTCACCCATATTCCGTGCCAGCCCCTTGCCTGCCTGTTTGCTGCCCGTTTCATCCTCCTTTCACGGAGTTTCCACACGCTCGGAGCCACGTGAAAAGCAAAGGCAGGCACAAACACCACCCTTGCCCCAAGAAGTTTCCAGCCTGAAGTTCAGGCGAGTCACGGAGCAGCGGGGCAGCTCGGGAGGGAAAACAGGGATTGTAACACGGAGGCTTCCCGCTGCTCAGCTCTCCAGGAGCGGACGTCTCCAAGCCAGAGCATTTTGGTTTAACACCCCAGCTCTCCGTGCCTGGAGATCTCCACGGGCTTTACAATCGCTTCCTTCGTTTTGCCGACAGCTTAAAAGGGGCATTTCTCAGCACAGGGGCACGGAGGGGACAAGGGGGCGCCGGCAGAGCTCTCCCTTTGGCTGCAAAAGGGCAGCTTTTGTGTAAGCGGGTGCCCTGTGCGTCCCTCCTGCCCCCTGACACAGCGCCCTCCCCTTGCGTGTGAGGGGCAGTGGGAGCCCCTCCAGCTCCCACCGCCGGGGTCCCCCGCTCCGGCCGGGACGTGACAGGCAGGGGCTGGCCGGTCACTGCTGCACCCCAGAGTGCTGCTCTTTCCGTGGGCTGGGGATGCTTCGGGTCCCGCCACTGCCACGTGTCCCCTTCCTCGTCCTGCGCCGGGGCTGGGCCAGGGCAGTGCCACGGGGCGCGACGACCCCAGCCCCGACCCCAGCCCCGCTCCCCCGCCGCCTTTGCTTCCGAGCGTGGCAGCGGGCCGCCGGAACGGCGGCAGCAACAGGTCGCGGTGCCCGGTGCCTGCCCGCCGCCCCGGGACCCCCCCCGCGGCCCGGCCCTCACCTTTGATGCTGATGCCGAGCCCCCCCACGTCCTGCTTGACGACGCGCACCGTGCGCCTGATGTTGGCGAGCGCCTCGGGCACGGCGGAGCCCGGTTCGCCGCCGTTCAGCTGCGCCGCCGGGGCCTCGCCGGGGCCGGCGGCGGGGCCGGGGCCGTCGGCCGGGCTCACCCCCAGCACGTCCTCGGCCAGGGTGAGCAGGACGCGGAGCCACTGCCCGCCGGGGCCGCGCAGCTCCAGCAGCCCGGTGCGCGGGGCGCGCCTGCCCGCCGCCATCTTCCGCGCCTGCCGCGCCGCCCCCGCCGCCCCGCTCCGCGCCGCTCCGCGCCCCGCGCACCGCCCCGCGCACCGCCCCGCCGGGACGCGGCCAGCCGGGGGCTCCCCGCTGCGGCCCGGCATGGGGCACGGGGCGGGACCCGGCTGCCCGGGGCTCCCCGGGGCTCCCCGCTCCGTCCTGGGACGGGGCGCCGGGAGGACCGGGTGCTTCCCAGTGCTCCCCAGTGCTCCCCGTTCTGGCCTGGGATGGGGCACCGGGAGGGACACGGTTCCCCGGTGCTCCTCGCTCCAGCCTGGGATGGGGCGCTGGTAGGACCAGGTGCTCCCCAGTGCTCCCCTCTCCAGCTTGGGATGGGGCACAGGGAGGGACTCGGGACCCCAGTGCTCCCCACTACATCCTGGGATGGGGCACCAGGAGGACTGGGTGCTCCCCAGTGCTTCCCGTTCTGGCCGGGATGGGGCACCGGGAGGGACACAGTTCCCCGGTGCTCCTCACTCCAGCCTGGGATGGGGCGCTGGTAGGACCAGGTGCTCCCCAGTGCTCCCCGGTGCTCCCCGTTCAGGCCTGGGATGGGGCACCAGAAGGAACACCGCTTCCTGGTGCTCCTCACTGCAGCCTGGGATGGGGCCCAGGGAGGGACTCAGGACCCCAGTGATCCCCACTCCATCCTGGGACAGGGTGCTGGGAGAACCGGGTGTTCCCCAGTGCTCCCCACTCCAGCCTTGGATTGAGCACGGGGAGGGACTCAGGACTCCAGTGCTCCCCACTCCATCCTGGGATGGCTCACCAGGAGGACTGGGTGCTCCCCAGTGCTCCCCAGTGCTCCCTGGTTTGGCCCGGGATGGGGCACCGGGAGGGACACGGTTCCCCAGTGCTCCTCACTCCAGCCTGGGATGGGGCACAGGGAGGGACTTGGGACCTCGGTGCCCCCTGCTCCAGCCTGGGATGGGGCTCTGGGAGGACCAGGTGCTCCCCAGTGGTCCCCAGTGCTCCCCACTCCAGCTTGGGATGGGTCACAGGGAGGGACTCGGGTCCCCAGTGCTCCATTGCTTGTCCTGGGTCTGGTCCTGGACGTGCTGGGGGTCCCTGCGCTGGGCCATGTCACAGGGGAGCGGCAAGAGCCGGGCAGGGGGCAGCGGGCTCAGCCCTTCGTGTGTCCCCCAAGAGCCAGAGCCCCACGGCAGTCACAGCCCCTCGCCTGCAGCCCACGCCGTGGGGTGCCCAGCAGCAGCGGGATCTCAGCACCAGCAGCGGGCTGAAGGCCTGGGGTGTAGATCTGCCGGGCTGGGCAGGGTGCTCGGGGAGCCCGGGGAGCACCCTGCTCCCACAGCCCCGCCCGCCCAGACCCTGCAGGGCACCGCGGGGTGGGTGCTGTGTTACAGGGGTTTCTGTGCAATGCACTGGCTTCCCAAAACACATTTGGCTCCTTTACAGGGGCCAGTGGTGGCACTGGGGCGGGTGGTGGCTCAGGAGGCCCCACGGGGCAGGGCCTGCACCCAACCCTGGGCCAAGGAGTTTCTCGGTAGCCAGTTCTTTGCAGTGACCCCAGAGTAGGCACCTCCTGACAGCCCCAGCGGGTGTTAAACAGCAGCGAGGCAGAGGGAGATGGTTTTTGCCGACGTTCAGAAGAGTTGGTGTTGCTTTTCCCTTGCTTGTCCTGGATCTTGAAAACAGGAACAATATTTTGTTTCCCTTGGCAGACCCATGTTTTTCTTCTGCGGCCGAGAGGCAGCAACTAGGAGTAGAAAATACCTCTAGGCACAGCAAATACCTCTTGGCACATCCCCTGTGTCCCTTGCACTCCTAATGCTTCAGGCAGCTCCAGGGGCCTCCGGGATGGGGCTACCGAGGTCCCAGACCCTCTGCAAAACTCAAGGATTTATAAGAATTCGGTAACATTTACCACAGGCTGGGAAGGGGACGGAGCGAGGGGCTCTGGCCGCACGGGGCAGGGGGGCTGCAGCCTGTGCTGCTCAGCACAGCCCTCCCCCGGCAGGGGCCACAGCCGGCCCTGAGTATCGGCCACGTGCTGAGGGGAAAAATGCTCCCTGGGCTCCCTCCCACACAGCAGCAGCTGTGGAATTTCTTGAGGTTGCAGCAGAGGAAACCCTGAAGGTTATTTCTTTACAAAACAGACAGTTCACATATTCCTGATTTTCTTTTTTGCTAAAAAGTCCGGGGTTTGGCTTCAGTGACTCCTCGCCTTTGCAGTACAGTGCTTTTCTACACTGTCCCATCACCCAGCCAAAGGTATTTCCCTACAATCCCATCCCCTGCACAGCCCACGGGTGCCACTCGGTTTGCGTACAGTGGAGGGGAATTTTGTCTCCTTTGGCCCTCGAGTGGAGAGACGGCTCATTTTCCCTGTGCCACTCACTCTGGGAGCACTTGTTTTATTTGCTAGCCAGGCAGCTGCAACCAGCAGTTTGTCTGGGTTTTCTCCTTCCCAGCGCTGCTTTTGATATTTCCAGCCTTTAAGGCCATGTTCCCATCTGAAGCAGCAGTGGGAACTCTAAATACTGCTTTTAGTGCAGCAGAACGGCATCGTTTGAGTTGTTTTCTTTCATTTCTCAGCTCTGTGCCTGGCAGCACGGATGCTGAGAAGCACGGCCTGGACGCGTGGAAGCCATCCAGATGGTGTCAATGCCAGGCAGAGGGAGAAGCCCTGCCTTTCCCCATCCTGCTGCTGGGATGGAGAAAACAACCGCAGTCCCCGGAGCCAGGGCACGGCACGCTGACTTCTCACCTCCCTTGGGGAAACAGCCTCACCCCACCGGCGCAGCAAGGTCGACACACAGGCATGGTAGAAAGCTCGTCCCACGGCCACCACTTCTGTGGCTGCAGGGCCACCTGCTCTCCCTTTCTTCAGCAATTAATATTCCTTTGGCAATTGCATCAATCACTTATGTGGGCTGGAGACCCAAGGCAAGTATTGCAGGTGTTGGTTTCTTCTAATGCAAATCGGGAGTCCAAAGAGCCCTTAAGACCCTGGTCCCAAATTGGGAAGCTCAGCTTGAGGAGGGGGTATGTCAGGAGAGGAGCAATTGGGCTCAGCAGAGTGGTACAGCATTGGGGGGCTTGGCTTCAGGAATTGCGGGGGGTCTTGGCCCCAGACTTTAATCAAAGACAAAAATCATCTGCTGGCTCCTCTGCACGGCTGGGTCAGGCTGTGGCCTGGGGAGTTTGAGCCCTCCAGGACCTTCTTGGGGCTTCTGGTGCTCCTCAAGCAGAGGTGCTGCTGCTTTTGGGACTTTCCAGCAGGCTTGGCTCCCCGGCCAGGCTCTCAAGGCTGTTTTTGCTCAGGCTCCTTCACTTCTTAGGAGCCCCTACGTGTCCCAGGGTGCATGGTGAGTGCTGGAGGCCCAGCTCATGGGGTGGTCCCAGCTTGATTTGACCCTCTGCAAGATACTGTGAGCGTAATTCCCATGCCGTGGTGCAGCAGGATGGGCTGCGGATGGGAGGGAGGAGGATGAAGGCTCTGGCCAGGGCTGGCACGCGGGAGTGAGTCGCAGCTTCCAGGCATGCCAGCGGCGTTCGTCAGGGCTCCTGCTGAAGGGAAGCAGGCGGGGGGGGGGGAGTTGCTTGAAAAATTGCTATTCACAGAAATAGAAACTTCCCGCAGAAACACGTGTGCGTTGGTGACAAAAGCCCAGCTGGGAATTTCTCCCTGGCAGTAGGAGCGGTGGGAGGGGAAGGGGCTGGGGAGCGCGGGAGGCTGCAGTGCAGGGTGGGGGATGCTGCCAGGGCCCTGACACTGGCCCTGGGGAAAATCATTGCTTTTTAGATGAAAAGAGCATCACTTGTCTCCAGCATTCCTGCAAATGGTCCCCGGTAGGAGGACCTGGCGATGCGTGCCCCCCACGCCGAGCAGGTCCCTCCAGCCGTGCTTTCTCAGCGACCTGTTCAGATGCTCCTCCCCAGCTGATTGCCATCGCAGGGCTGAGCCCGTCCTGGCATCTTCTCTCAATAATCTCTCCAGCCCCCTGAACTTCGTCGTTGAGCAGCTATTATTAGACACATTTCTTGGCATAGCCAGGAGCTGTGTCAGAGCCCACCAGCCTATTTATAGAGTGCCATGAGATGTTTGGTTACTTGTGTTAATTAAATTAATCCCTTCTGAAGCAAAATAAAAGACCTTAAGAGTTCACATTTAGTCCCTGGGACAACATTCCCAAACCATGGGGATCCAGGCAGCATCTCAGGCTGCCGGCAGTGCTGGGGATGCTCCAACAGTCCTGAGCCCTCAGGACCAGGGAGGTGCTGCTCTGCTCAGTGTCCCCTGGGAATTCATGGGGGACACAGCACCGACCCTGCCCTGCAGGACTGAGCCCCACAAAAACCCTGCAAGTGATGGAAGGAAAATAAAATAACTTGTATTATATAGATAGATATTCATACAGATAGATTTTAATGTAGATATTAATAGATTTAGATATGCAATATGTATTTACCAGATGAATTCATCCTTTGTTATGCAGGAAATGCAGCAAAATGACATTGTCTGACTTTAAAATCACTGGAATCTCCGAGTCCTTTAACTTGAGAGCAGTTTCTGTTTGCTTTGGGACATAATTAGTCCCTACGAAGTTTATTCCATCTCAGTCCAGGCTCTTCTCTTACCACATGCCTGTAAGATAGCCACAATCAGCTGGGCTCTCATGCTGTGAAAATACTTTTGCTCCCACATGGCAGATCTGATGTAATCAGAGCAGGATCGTTTCTATCAAAGAACAAGAGACCAGGTGGGATAAAGCAGCATTCGGGAGCTTTGGGAAAGGTGAAAGTTCTCACATGTTAAAGCCCAGTATTCACTGCCTGCTGCAGCTTCTGGCTGTCAGATGCTCTAAGACCAAGCGGCATCAGTGATGTCAGGGACTTCAATCAGCCCCAAGGGTAATTTAACAGACAAAAATTAATCATAAAAGTCAGCACATGAACTGCAGATTGTAAAATCTATCATCACGTTTGCAGTTCTGATTTGGCTGATTCACCCCACTGGCCTCTTCTGTAGGGGACGGGGCAAACAGCCCCTGTTCTGGTTAATTTTCAGCTTACAAATAAAAATGCTGTTTCCTCCGTGCTGGGCATCAGGGAAGAGGCATCTCTTGGACTACAGAGTTGGTGGGATACACCACTGGAGATACCATCCATGATTCTGTATGTCCCCTGACACCGTGGTCGGAGTATCTGTGGCACCAGAGCCAGAGCTCATGGGGAAACTGAGGCACAGAGTGAGGGTGGGCAGGTCCTAGCTCACACCAGGCCTGCAAGGAGCGCTGGGCACATCACTGCGGTGTTTCCCGGCTGCATGGGCAATGTACGGTGGCTTGGAGATGTTGTCTGCTGGCCAGCACTGGTGACGTGGCCTCTGCCTTCAGCATGGGCAGCATCTTCCCTCCGGGCAGCATGTGCCCAGGCAATGCTGGGGCATTTGACCTCCAGGTGCTTTATTTAGTGATATCAAACCCTTCCCTGTTCCCCAGCGGCTTCAGCCTGGCTTTAGTTACATCCCATGTGTATGCTAGGGGGTTTGCTAAAATCCTGGGGTGGGCTGCGAGTTCAGTGGGGCAATGGACAGATGGACAAACACACTTGCAAGCAAAACCCTCCTCCCTGGCAAACACAGTCCCATGCATGGAGAGGGCTTCTGGGTGCAGCCACACGGACAGGGACCCCCGCGCACCCCTCCCAGTGCCTCTGTCCCCATGCAAATGCCAACACACTCCAGCAAAGCCGTGGGCTGAGCGCCCCATCCCCTCCTGGCTCCTCCATCGCACTGAGATGTCCAGGGGAAATGTCAGCTCCCCCGGCACACAGGGACCTGGCAGCGTCCCGACACTCACCACTCCCCTGGGCTTTTTTTAACTCAACAAATAGAGCTTCAATAAATGTCACTTCTTTCCTCTACTGTCGTTTCTCTCCGATGGCCTGTCAACATGACAACACTGAAGTTGTCCAGAGCAAGAGGAGACCTTGATGGATGTTATTTTGTTCCCTGGCTCAGGGGATGCTGCAGGAAGAGGCGCCTGTCCCGAGCACAGCGCAGAGGTGCAGGAGGGATGGGAAGGGCCTTGTGTCCCGGGAAAAAGCTGTTTATGAGCTCCAAGGGATGTTTTCCCACTGCTAGCTAGAAAGTCACCTTCAGCATCAGGTTTTTGAGTTAAGCGTATCCTTCTACTGGGGCTTCACCTTCCCTGCAAGGGCCACATCCTTGCCGAGCACTGCTGGCCTTGCAGATGCTTGCTGGATGATGGACCCATCCTCCCAGGGACGGTTTCTCCTTCCCACGAGTGGGGTAAGGAACAGCTCTGGGCCGAGTTTCAGTATCACTCCGTGGAAAAAAGGCAGCTGCAGAATTTCAAGCTGACAGCAGATGCCAGCAAAGAGCCACTCTGCAGCCAGCCAGGGCCTGTTGTGGGCAGTGGGGTGGCCAGAGCCCCCCACCCTGGGCACTGGGGCACCTCCTGCCCAAACCCACCCATCTGGCTGGGCGCTGCCTGCTGGAGGACAAACCCCTCCTGGCACCCGGAGGAGCGCAGGCAGTGCTTTGCACACAGCTGAGAACCCCCACGCTCAGTTCACGTATTGTAGCATCTGCCCTGACACCCCTTCCAGCCTCGGAGAGTGAGTGGGGTCACGGCTGCTGCGAAACTGGTGGCACTGATGAGAGAAACAGGGGATGTTGCTCCCTCTGGCTCATCTCGCCATGGCTTTGTGCCCCAGAGCCCCAGGCCAGCACCCACAGGGGACAGGGGATATGCTTCCCCGGGACCAGCCACTGCCTGCTCAGCCTGTTGGTTACCACTGAGTGGTCTCGGTTGGAGGGGTCCTTCAAGGACCATCCAGTCCAACCCCCTGCCATGGGCAGGGACATCTTCCACTAGATCAGATTGCTCAAAGCCCTGTCCAGCCTGGCCTTGACATCCCAGCAATGGGCCATCCACAGCTTCTCTGGACAAGTTGGTCCCATGTCTCACCACCCTCATTGTAAAAAACTGCCCTTCTTATCTGGGCTAAGGGGGCACTGGAGAGGGATTCTCACCTCTTCTCACAGCCCAGTCAGTCTGGGCTTGGGCCTTAGTCTGGGTTTTTGTGGGGTGGTGTTCAGCAGGGTCCTCCTCCATGCCCTGACTTTCTGCTCAGCACCGTGGGCCCAAAACCCACCCTCCCCCTCCTTACCAAATTCCTTTCATAAGGACTCAGGAGGCAACTCATGCTCCCTTCCCGCTTGGCAGGCGTCCGTGACACTCCTGCTCCGCAACAAGAGCTATTTTTACCCCTGAGCTGCACGCACACTCCCCCCGCTCAGCCTCCTGCCCTCCCGTGCCCAGCATTATCCCTGGTTCCTGGCTGGGACCTCGCTGCAGCTGGGACCAGGCTCTGCTTGTGTCCCCAGGCACCCCACAGCTGGGGGGATGCAGGAGGGGCCCCTTCACTTTGTGTGCAGGCATCATTTCTGCAGGCCCCATCTACTGCCCTGGACAAAGTTCTTTTTTCAGCCCAACGAGTAGCTGGAGCTTGTTTTATAGGAGGATGTATACATATATACGTGGCCCCTGCTACTTCCCCCTTCCCAATGGTCTTTTCAGGTTCCTGGCCCAGATCCCTCAAGTGAACTCAGGGCTCCCCGGGGAATCAGCGCTGGGAGCTTCGCCAGGTCTTTCTGATGATCAGGGAAGGGTATTGGACCTGGAAAAGCCCCAGCTCCTCAGGTTCAGGGACCAGGCAGGGTCTGTGGGCACTCCCCATCCTTCCCCTGGTTGCTGGACCCCTCAGGCCTTGAGGGGACCCACCACAGCCCTGAGCTCTGGGCTGCTGCCAGCTGCAGGACTTACACTGCCCACCTCAGTGACACTTTTAAGGGCTCCCTAAACCAAGCATAAAGGCAGCAGCTTGAACCCACACGGCTCGGGGAAGGCTGAAGGGTGGATGCTCCAGCCACAAGCACTGAGGGGGCTTGTGCAGGGGCTGGAGGTGCTGCAGCAAGGGAATGGGGGCATCACCCCTGCTGTGAGCTCCCCATCCAGCCCATGGCAGCTCCAAAGGAGCCACCCAGCACAAGAGGGGACCCAGGGACAGCAGCAGTGGCCCCCTGGGGAAGGACACCCTGAACATCACCCATTGCCCCAGGCTGGCCCCCCCACCTCTGATAGAGCCCTTTGCTCCTTTCCAAAGAGAGGTTTTAATTTACCCTCTCGGCTGGCGAAATCCTATCCCAAGCAATTCCCCAGCCGTTCCTCCAAATCACAGTAATTACCTCATTACTTTGATATTAATAGAATTCATATGGTCTGGAGAAGATAATTGAAATTCGCCCCACGCCACCGGTGAGGGTAGCAGAGGAGGCAGTGGGGGCCTGAGCCCGGTGAGGGGCGCAGAGCTGTGCCAGGGGGTGAACTCTGATCCCCGGCCAGATCCTGACACTCACTGCGCACCACCCACAGTGGGTCCTGGGCCCAGCAGTGCCCACGGGGCTGCAGCTCTGCCAGTCCCAGCCCCAGGGATGAATTATTGCCTGGAGTCTGCCCGATGGTACCAGAAGTGAGTAGGCAGGATGGATGCCCATCCCAGTCCCTGTCTGGCAAGTCAGACCCGGAGGATGCTCAGCCAGACCCTGCCCCTGCTCTCAAGGCGCTGTTGTCACCTGCCTTATCCCCTGCTCTGGGCTGGGGCATCCAGGGCTCCCGCCATGGGGCCATTTCCATTCTTTTTGGGGAAAAAAAGAAAAGAGAAAACAAAAAAAAGATTCATTATCTGAAAGAGCAACAAAGGCAGTGCGGTGCTGAATAGCTCTGGCAGGCAATGCCGTGGCCCCGCAGCCGGCCGCTGCCCGGCGGGGCTGTGATGGAGCCATCCCGCCGCCTCTCCGGCCCCGGGCGCGGGCGGCTCCCACCCCACCTGCTCCCCGTCAGATGGGAGGTGACCCCCAACAAAGGCCGGGGCCGCGTCTGCCACCCTTGGGCTTTGCCCTGACACGTGTCTCCTTAACCTCTTCCTTGGGACCAGCTGCTACCAGGGGATCCTCCTTTGTGGCCCTGGCGAGCAGCAGACGAGTCTCCCCATCTGGCCAGCGAGGCCTCGTCTGTTGGAGACCCCCTGCCCCGGCTTATAACAGCATTAACCTCCCCCACTGCGCCCTGCCCCACTCCCACCGCCGTCAACCGTCACCGAGAGCCCTGGGTCCCCGTGGGGCTGAGGACAGCCTGCATCCCGGGCTTATCGCACCGCTCGCCCGCTGCCCAGCCGGCACCTTGCAGGCACGGGCATCCCTGCCTGCACCTCTAACACTACCTGCCTGCAGGCTAACTCATGCATGAGCAGGGCTGGAAATCTCTCTTCTCCCCTCCTAACAGCATGATGAAAATACTGCATGTAAATGTTGCATGTAAAGGCTACATGTAAATACTATGTGTAAATGCTGCATGTAAATACTCTGTGTAAATGTTGTATGTAAATGCTGCGTGTCACTGCTGCATGGGGTGTGCAAATGCAGCCCAGTACAAATGCAGCGCATAAATGCTGCTTATTGGTGCTACACACAGAGGTGCAGTGTTGGAGCCAGAGGGGCTGGGGGAGCAGGGGCAGCCAAGGGGGTGCCAGGGCTTGCAGCAGCCGCACCACACCCAGGGTTGGCTCACCCCTCCGGAGGGCGCAGGAGATGGGTGTCAGGAGCGGTGCCTGGACAGGGACCAGGCGGGACAAGACAGGAGGGGAATTTGCCTCCCCGGGGCTTGAAAAGTTCCAGCGCTCCTGTAGCTGCAGGTGGGGTGAGTCTGGTCTTGGCTCCCACAGTGCTGGGGCTCAGGACCAGGACCCTCAGCATGGGGGCTCCATCCCAAACCCACTGCCACCAAGCCACATGCCCTTGACCCTTGCTCGGTCCGGCAGAGAGCTCTCTAAGGGAGCTGGGGGGATGCTAGGGCCCAGCAGGCAGGGGACCATCCACGATGGGATGCAAGGAGCAGCAGTGTGCAGGGTCAGACCCTGGAGCCCATCAGGAAAAGGAGCCAAGGTGGAGGCTGGCATCCCCGAGCTGGTGGAGGCCCCTCAGGCTCCTCTGCCCAGGCAGCGGAGTCCCAGGCCAGGGACAAGAAGAGGCAAGACTCTGCCACAGCCACCTCCCTTGCCAGACATCCATCCCCGAGGAGGCCTTATCTGCCACTAATGCTTCACAGCAGTGTCCCCAAAGCTTGTGGGCTTGGCAAGATGCTCCGAGACTGCATTTGCTCCAAATGGATTGTATCAGGGGGAGAACAAAGCACTGGAGAGTTTTCAAAGCAAAGTTGCAATCACAGCCTGCGGGAGAGGCAGCCAGTCCCCTCTGGCAGCACCTCACTGGGGACTCAGCGGGGCCCAGGCTCGGCCCCAAAACTCACTGGGCAGTGGGTTGGTGCCCCTCATCTCTCCCCTGCCAGCCCCGGCTCTGCTGACCCACAGTGGTGACCAGGCAGGAGCCGTTCAGTGGGTGCTGGCCAGAAGACAACAGCTCCATTTTCACCAAAAAATGTCCTGCTGCAAGCTCTGGCCTCACGCCAGCTGCAAATGAAAAAATAAGGTTGGGGGTTTGTTTTTTTCCTGCTCCAAAGTTTCTTGGAAAGCTGGTGCGGGTCAGGCTGTGGAGCAAACACTGACCTTGGCATCACGCCTTGGGGCTGGGGGGTTCCATGGGTCCTTGCCCACTTTGCTCCCCACCCCTGGTGCAGGCAGTTCCAGGCAGCAGCCCCCGGGGCAGAGCAGCTGCCAGAGCGGACTTTTTTTCCTCCAACACCCTGAAGGACTTGGGGAAAAAAGGGGAAATATTCTCTCCTCTGTCAATCTTAGAATAAATTGCAATGGCAATGTCAGTAGGGTGCTAACACGGAGGCTTCCCCCACCCAGCCTGTGCTCTGGGCCCTGGGAGTGTTGGCAGAGATGACCGCGGGCGATGCCAGGACTCACCCAGAGCATGATGGCCACATGTTGCATGAAGCAAGGTGTGCACTGTGCTCGTGGCGAGGTGTCCCCGAGGAAGTGATGGCACGCAGGGAACCACACTTGGCAGGAAGGACTGGAGGAGAAGAAAGGACCATGTAGGCAGAGGAAGGAATAAGACCAGAAAGTCATGTTGGCTTGGCATCCCCTCCGATATGCAGAGAAGATGGTGTCAGCAGTGAGTCAGCTCCGGGAGGTATGTGAAATCATAATTGAAGAATGCTGAGAAAACAGCAAAATCCCACAAAAAAAAAAAAAAATGTGGGGAAAAAGATCCAGCAACCCTCAAGCAAAAGCAACAGCAATGGTGCAGAACCCGGAGCCTTGGCGCTGGGCAGAGACATGAAAGAGGACGGGTTTAGCAACTGGATGTTCTTCAGGGCGCAAAGGGATAACTGCAAAATTGCATCAGGGCTGGGGAAAAAGGAAAACAAATGCGAGAACAGCGACTTTCTGCTGCGGGACAGTCAAAGGGCGCCACATGGCCCTGCAGCATCTGGCCCTGAGGCAGTGGGCTGGAAGGACCCACGTGAGATCCCGGAGACTCTCCCAGTGCATTCTCAACCCACCAGAAATGTCGCGGTCGCAAGGGCTCCTTTGAACAAGTGTCATCGAGAATCTGGGAAACAATAGGGCTGCTCAACGCCAGGCTCTGCAAAATGCCTGACTATGGCACTATCGCATGTTTAACGACAAACTGACAAACTCGTTTGTGCCAGATTAGCAAGAGGGAGAGGCACAGGGCTGCTCCGGGGAGGCTCACACGTCCCCGTGGTCACAGCAAGGGAGACGCAGAGCAAGCCAGCAGCCTCCTGCAGAAGGTGTGGGGTGGTTTACTGAGAGCCAGAGGGGGAAAGACATGGGAAAATCAAACAAAATGTCACAAAATCAGAAACTCAAAGGAAAAGGTATAACCAGCAGGCAAAGGGAGGTCTGTGCGCCCTGCAGGGAGAGGCTGTGAGTGGAAGAGCTTTGCTGGGGGCTGTGGACAGCATGGGGGGACAGTGCTAGGTGGTGGTGGGATGGAGAGAGGAGAAGTCCTGCCCATCGCTGCTGGGGACTGCACCCACCCCCAGCCCTCTGAAAAGCCCCAGACACCCAGCCAAGGAGGGGAGCAGGGACTGGAAGGATGGGGTGTTACACAGTCCTGGTGCAAATGCAGCACAAAGCAGGGAAAATATCGGTGCTAAACTCAGAGCAGCAGGAGATGAGCTTCAGCTGGGTGTCCATGTCAGACAGGGCTGTGAAACCTTCTTCATCTGCACACTGGAGAGGGCCAGAGGGGTAGGGAAAGCCAGATGAAAATTCAGCAGTGACATAAGCCAAGCCCATTGTGGCCCACAGGTACCGGGGAGGGCTTCAGGCTGCTGCCCCAACATCGCAGCACTGCCACAATGAGCTACATCAGGTGAGATCAGGTCACACGCGGCACTCAGCTCGGGACAGGAACTCATCCACAGGGACACAAGTCACCCCCACCCACCCGGAGAGCACCATGCCCTGCAGCGTCCCCATGGATGTACGAGCTGGGCACCAAACCATGGCTGAAGAGTCCCAGGTGGGGACCAGGGCTCGGTGCTGGGAGCCAAACAAGTGTGAAACAGCAACAAAAGATGGTCTTTTGTTATCATAAATAAATCAAACAATCCACCCGGTTCAATGTACCCTTCAAAGCGTGACAACTGGATAAGACAAAAATGATGGCAGTAAGGAATAACTGTGTGAAAGGGGCTCCCAGGAGCAACAGTAGGTAGGAGCACCATAAACTGCACTTTTCATGGGTGTAGGCATCTGCAGGGGTGAATATTGCACACTAGCAAACAGTCATCACTGAAGAGATGCTACTCGAGATGGCTCCCAGCACTTCCCTCCAGAGGTGGACATTGGCCACGGCTCTGGGGTGAGCAAAGCCCCTGGCAGAGCTGGGCTAGGCTGGTGCTGCATCCTTGCTGGGCTCCCCACGGCTGGGACCTGCCTCCAAAGAGCTAAAAGCAATGTGGGAAAAGCCCGTAGGGACCGTGGGATGGGAGGGCAGGGGAGGTTCTCCTCCGGTGGCTGGAGCCCCGGTGTCACCATCTGTGCGGCTGCAGATTCACCCCCCCCAAACTGTCCCGGCCCCACGGAGCTCTTTGCCCTCGATGGGGAGGATGAACAAAGAGGTTTTACATAATCCCATGCGATCTGCATAATGCACGGCCCCCGAAACGTGCCGCTCTCACCTGCCACATCACACGGAGCTCCTGGATGTTCCTCTCCTCAGCCTGCTCCCTATTTCCCTGGCCAAGTACTGCAGCCAGGAGCAAAACCATGCTCCGAGCAGCTCTGCCAGCCCTCCAGGCATGGGTACCCACAGCCCAGTGCTTTTGGGGGTGCTGCTGGTGGCACCTGTAGCCTGACAGGCAGCTTTTACTCAGGCACGTAAACACCAACGGTCAACTGGGGAGAGACCAAACGTGAAAGCTTGTTGAGACATTTTCACAGGGACACTTTGAGGGTGCCACACTGCTGGCAGCTCATCCTCAAAGGTCCCCTTCTCCACTCCCCCCATCACCTCTATCCTACCCCCGGGGAAGGAAACTCCTGCTGGAGCTTAGGTGCTGAGCTTTAGCCAGGGCTGAGCCTTTCAGAACTACAAAATACAGCCCCCTCAAGAGCTGAGAAAAGAAACCATCTCTTGGTGATTGCTTGTTTTGCTTTAAAATACAAGAGCAAAGCAAAAATTAAACCCTATTAGCCCCTGCAGCCAGCTGCTGTGAATGCAGAAGATGCAGTGCCTGGTCACTACAACCTGTGTGTTTTCGGGGCTGGAAGTGGCCACATCCAGCGCCTGCCCCCATGATACACACAACTCTTGGCCTTACTGCTAGCTGCGACAACACAGCAACAAATACACAACACACCCAGTTGCAACGGTGCCACGTGGAAGCAGCCCAGCACAGAAGTGGCTCTTTCCCCATAAATCACCCCAAGGGAGGGTCCACTCGACAGCAGCAGTGCAGACCCCGTCAGGCAGCACCTGAGGACGTGCCCGGGTGCCTGCTCGCCACAGGACAGGCATGAGCAGAGCCGGCAGCATCTCAGCATCTTCAACTGTCTCCAATAATACCACCCAGAGGCTCCAAAATGTTGGGGAAAAAATAAATATAGCTCAAAGGAGAAGAAGAGATCGAAGGGAAATGGCCATTAGCAACCCTCCATCTGCAGTAAAAAAGCCAGCCATGTCCGGCACTCTGCATCTAATGGGTTTTTAATATTCTCGTGGCACGCACTGTGGTATATATGGTAAGAGACACTTGGAGGTCTTGCATGAGCACCATTACTCGGGGGGCTGCTTGCAGAGTTCAGGCTCTTCCTTTCCCTGCCAGCTGCCTTGTAGATGTAGATGTTTCAATTATTCTGTCAAGCTGCATATTCCAAATTAAGGCCAGAGAAGTGTCTCTGTCTTATATAGAAAGAAAAAAAAATATATCCCTAAAAGGAAAAGAAATGAACTCAGAAATTAATAAGGCTGATTGACAATGCTGCTTTGGAAACTCTGGTACCATATGGCATCCTTGAATGGCTGCAGTGCTGTTAGGATGGAGCTGACCAGCTGGAGAGTTACTGTGGGTTGTTTGTAATTGTAATAATGGATATCAGATGGCTGGTGTGGAGCAGTTTATAAATGAGAACAGACAATGAGCCGCACTGTTTGTCAGGAAATCATTGCTGATATGGGCTTTGCGCTACCCACCGCTCCCCGTTTGAGCTGGCTGCTCCCAGGGCACCCTGGGCTGCCGGTTGGTCCGGCTCCGGCCGGGAGAGGCGCGATCCTGGGGCAGGTACCGCATCGGCGACCGGGGCCAGTGGTCCAGCCGTGAGCAAAACTGCCAAAAAAACCCCCTTGCCCTCCTGGTACTTTGGGCAGTGACCCAGTTGCCACTCGGAGATGCCGTCAAGGCTGCTGTCCTCATGCAGAAAATGTGATGTGCAGCCGGGTGCCTCTCCAAGGAAGCCAAAGCAAACAGGGATCTGGCCAGGGATCCGCCAAAGCCTCAGGAGCCGTCCAGACTCGCAGGGCTGATGGGGGCTCGGATGCTGACACTTCCAGATTGGTTTTTGTGCTGAACAGCCGGAAAAATCATGACATTTCAGAATTTGCCTTTTAGTGGATTTTTTTTTTAAAGCCGGTAACAGTGAAATTCATTATTCCAATTTCTGCTGATCTCCAGCTCTATGGCTTATCACGTAACACGAAGCCTGAGTTTGGAACGAAAACGTCACATGCTTGTTTCCTCATCTTTTCCAAAACCAAATTCCATCCAAATTAACACAGGGCATTGCCCAGCTGAAATTTCCCCTCTGCTCCAGCAGAATCCACCCTGTGCCACATCGCCTGACAGCCAAGGGCATCGAGACCCTGCCTGGGGACACCAGGGCAGGAGATGGCTGGGAGAGAAGGCTCCATTCAGGGCTTAGATGTTACATCTATTTTTAATTCCCTAGTGTTCCTGGATTATTTTTTTCCCCAAAACTTACAACAAAAAAAGCCATAACCAAATTGGATTAAGCAGCCTCACACCGACACCCAGAGCCCCTTTGCTGGGGGCAACCCACCGAGAGCCGGCAGCAGCGGCTGGGCAGAGCCGGGCAGTGTGGCGGGGTAGGAGGAGCAGACCCACGTGTTGTTTCACACTCACACACATGCACGCCCAGGAACCCAAACACAGCTGGTTGCTCCGGCAGGTCTTATTTTGGGCTCAGCAGCCCTGGCACAGGGATGGAAGGAGTCCCGGCACTGGTGGGTTTTCTCCCTGCTCAGCTTCAGGCTGATGGCATCTCTGGTGTTGGGGCCAGGGAGCAGCAGGCGCTTCGGGACTGGCCGGCCGGCAGCCGGGAGAGCTTTCTAGGAAAGCAAGCTCTGTGGGAAGGTGTCCAGGACTGGAGCTGGGGCCACGGCATGTGCCAAGCACTGGGCAGAGCATCCATGAGCCAACATGCCCCTCTGAGCTCCTCTGCAGGGCATCTCCATGGCCATGAAACACCCCTACCTTGCTGTATATGATATAATTAAATATATAATTAAATATTTCTTATATTTCTTAGATAAATATTATATATATTACATATTTATTTATATTTGTAAGTTTTATATGTATTCTCATATAAATATTCCTTTTGTATTATTCTTATATATTATATAAATATTTCTTAGAAATGCCAGGGCCTACAAATCCTCAGACAAAACCCACTGTCAAGCTGGACATGGGCAGGGCAGAATGATTAAGGTCCATGATTGAAATCAGCTGGCAGGAAAACTTGCTCTAAACCATCACTCCTAACCAAGCTCTGTGGTTATTTCCCTGGAGAAAGACCTACTCCTGCTCCCAGCTCTGAAAACATTCCCATTTATACTGGAGCATGGCTCTTCCTCAAAACTCCCATATTTCTTTTTTTCCAGTTTGGAGAGGATTATTTGTGTCTGCTTATTTGGAGCCTCAGTTTCTAGGCTTTCACATAAAATGCAAGTGACCCATTCACTTTAATAACAGACATTCAAGGTTTGTCTTATTTATATCAACCACTGTTTAGGGAAAATTGGCATTTGATTACCATGCACCAACCATCATAACCAATTGGTTTTAATTAGTAAGAGGACACTGAGATGCAACACAGACGAGACACAAGCACATTTTGGACACCCCCTCTGGAGCTGGACCTGGCCCAGGAGGCGGAAGGGCGGATGGCATCCCCCAGACCCAGCCATCGCGTCCCCGTCCCCACATCCCCAGAGGCCTCCAGGTGACCCAGTCGCATCCTCCCAGCTTTAGCCTGAAGTTGTCACTCGATAGGAAAACTCCCCCGCTTTCTCCAGCTCAACTTTGGCTGACCTCATCAGCAAACTGAACTAATTGAAGGAAGCAAAGTCAGAAAATAGCCCAACGGCCCTTCCTGATGAGGCAATCGCTGTCAAAGTTTGTTCATCACATCACCCAGCCCTGGTCCCCTGCAATGAGCTGCAGGTTCCGCATTCGACTTTGGCATCGCAGATGCATTGCTTATGGCTCTCTATCATGTTTTAAATCACTGTAACGGCAAGCCCTGACATACACTGTCATCAGTTTAAATGCAAAGAGGTTTAGATTTCAAAAGAAAGAGGTATTCAGCATGAATCCTTACTCAAATACACTATTTTTTCCAGCACAGGCGCTCAGAAACGCTGAGCACCCCAGGGTGCAGCCCTTCACTGGCGCCTGAGCATCCTATAGCTGATGTGGTTTGGTGCGCTCAGCTTGGCTTGACATCACTTGTTGGGTGTCATCTGTTTAATCAGTCCCCATCACCCAGAGGGGCCCCACTCGCAGCCGTGCCAGCGTCGTTGTTGGCTTTTATTTTACAGGGGTAATAGAGCCTACCCACATCCTCCCGGCCCCGGCTCGCCCCGGCTCCCACCCACGCGCTGCCGGTATTAATGGGTTTACTTTGCCGTGCCCGGCAGGTAACAGCCTCCGAAAGTGGGTGTCAGTTTGTCATCCCAAGCCAGCAGCTGTGCAGCGGGCGAGTAGCAGGTGACAGCCTCATGTCCCCTCACGCAGGGCACGATGCTCGTGGCATCAGTGTGTCCTGGAGGGCCAAATTCAGGATCCCCAGCCCCGCTCCAAGCCCTGACATATCCCCAACACCACCAGCTCCCCATGCCCCTTCTCTCCCCTTCCAAGGGAGGTAGAAAAATACATGGAGAATCTGCTGGGGGGAGTTGAAAATCCAAGGTAGGAGCAAGCTGAGCGCTGGGACAGGCATGTGGTGGCTGTGAGCGTGACCCTTGCACAGCCATGCCAGCCTGAAGCCCTCGGCGAGCTCCCGGGTGGGATGAGGGCACCCACAGCCAGACACGGGATGCGGGAGGGGATGAGCACCGCAGCCAACTGGGCAGAGCCATCCCCAGCTGGGAGGGAGCGGATGAAAGCACACTGCCAGGGATGAAGCTGAGGAGGTGCAGAGAGGTGAAATAAAGTCAAATGGTGGGTGATGGCAGAAGTGACAAGCTGCAAGATGTACCTAAAGTTCCTTCCGCTTCAGACATCTGCAAAAAATATCCTATTAAAACTGAAACCGGGCTCCTACCCCTGCCTCCACTCACCCCCTATTTACTGAGATCCTGAACACCTCCAGGGTGGCAGATGACTAGTGCTTTGTGTCTGTGTTGGGCACACATGTCCCATTGCTGGAAAATGATAAAAAATTGTAAAAACACTGTATCAAATCCCAGAAAAGTGCTGTGTGCTCATATGAGGATGGGGCTGGCCATGACATTTCTTCATGGAGGAGCAGCAGAAACCAGGGGCACTCCGGGGGTGTGCAGCGAGCCCCCATCCCCGAGACTGGCTGTGCTCTGACAGCGGCTTTAGTTGCGATTTGCATTTGCAAAATGATCATCCCTTAGAGAAATTATGGGATTTACCCCAGAGGTGCAGGTCTGGGTGGAAATGGAGCACAGCAGTCAGGCTGGTCGCGATGCTGCCACTCAAGCAGCATTTCCCACCACAGGATGGGCCTTCTGCCTCCCCAGAGCCCCTCTGGACAAGGGTCCGCTCCGAGCATCCCCAAACCCTTCATCCTCCAGCCCATCTGCCGCTCAAATCCCCGCTCCCCGGCTGCAACGTTGGGGCGGCTCCCACTCCTCATTAGAGGTCGCAGCCCCTGAGCAAAGATTAATCTGGTGCTTGTGTGAATTTATCTGCTTGAAAAGAGAGGGACAAGCTCTGACCTCGCAGTCTGGAGACTGGTGGGGATTTTACTGTCCCCTGAGCTGTCAAGTCAATTCCCTGCAGTACCAAGCTGTTGTTCTTGGCATCTGCTAGGCAGAAAGACTACGAAACACCCCAAATATCTGTTTGTTTTAAAAGGTAAATATTAATTTCAGGATGCTGTTTACATAACCAGACTCTTCGAGCTTGAAGTCATTGCCTTTTGCTAGTTGTCACATGGTATTAGTGTGTATTTAACATTTATTTAACTCTACTTGGTCCTGCTTGTGCCAGATGGCAGGCAGCCTGTGTGGCTAGGCACGGGCTTAGCTGAGTGCTGCTCTGAAGCAAGAAAAGGGGTGGTTTGAGACTGCAAAGTTAAAAGTTTGAGCAGTTGTGTGGCTGCAGGTCCCCGAATGACACAAAAGCACACTGTGGCTCTGGTGTCCCCAAGGCTGGGTGGTGTGCCTGTGCCCAAGAGAGTGGCAGAAGCCAAAAGCAAGACAACCTGGGAAGCATCATCCTCTGACAAGTCCAAACCAGTGCAGGGGCTGGGCTTTCCTCAGCTCTTGCCATGCGTCGGGGACAGGGCAGGGTCTGACTACTTGCCTTTGACTCATTGGCTTTGCATCACCTTGGCCTGATCCTGCCTGGCACTGAGCTCTCTCGAGCAGGTCCATGGGCCCTGGCAGGGAGCCGGCCCTGCAGAGGCCATCACAGTTTGTGTGCACTGGGTGGGAAACCCAGGGCTGACACCTTGAGCTGCAGAAGTGTGTGGGTGCCCAGCCAGCCAGTGACTTGGAGGAGCAGATGACGTGGGAGAGGACCTGCTTGCTGTCTCCTGAGATACCGAATGGCGAGTTTCTTCATCTCAGTGAAGAGAGGAGAGATCTCGCAAGGTGATGCACATCCCCAATACACAGCCCCGACTACTGAATGCTCACACGTTTGTTTTCCACCCCTCCAGTCATTGACTCTCCCAGCACAGGGCATTTTTGGGGTAACACAGCACTGCCTGTGTCACTTCTTTTTCAAACAATAAAGAAATGCAGCCAGATGGCCCTTGGAAAACAAATATGATATTCAAGACAGTATCACCATCTTTATGGCTGCAGCAGGCACCCATCAGCTTGAACATACAAACAAGGGAGATCTGAGATGGTTTCAGGGACAGGATTACAGTTTCTAAACTGGGCTGGACATTCTCAGGTTCATTCATGTTTGAAGAAAGGGACCTGTGTGATAAATAATGTCCACAGATTTTGTCACAGAATTATTGCCTGTTTGGGCTCAATAGCCGCTGTGCACTCAGCCTCCCACCTGGTGAACAGGTCTCATCCCACCCCTCCTCTCCTCCAGCGGTTCTTGCTCAATGAGATCCCATCCTCCTCCCACCGGGCACACGTGCCTCTCCAGGCAATGCTGACCTGCCTTCGTGCACTCGCATCGTGCCAGGAGAAACACTGACCGGACACCAGGACTGACCTCGGGAAACTCCACCAAGCTCCAGACCTCCCCTTCTGGCACCATCTGCCCGGCTTTCTTTTCACTCAGTTCTCACCCATGTTAATGACGCTTGTACTAAGCTTTCCGTTTTGCCTTGTTTTGAAAACCAGTTCTCAGTGAAGGAAGCAAGCAGGTTACTCTGCCATGATCTGCCCTGTGAGATAAACCCTTTATCTCATTTCCCACTCATTTTTATGACAGTAATTACTCTTTCTTCAACATTTTTAGAGCTACACATGCCTGTGAGATGAGAGATTTCCAAATAACTTACCCCCTTACTCTTGTGTTCACTGTTCTTTGATCAGACCTGTTAATCCCTGCCACCAGATTTGCCTCCCCTGTAGAGGAAATGGGAGGACTGAGCTGGTGTGAGACCTGGGAGGGGGACAGCAAAGGGGTGAGGAAGAGGCAGAACAAGGCTGAAGGAGCTGAGCTGTGGGGAGCAAGAATGGGCATATGTCTTTGCCCGAGAGAGCTTGCTCCAGCCCAGGGCCATGGTCATCAGCTGAGACCTCCCCTGACCTGGGAGCCCTCCAGCTCAGCATCCCGCTCCCTCCTTTTAACACGAGTCCACAGAGAGGAGAACGACCTTCAGCTGCCCTCAGCGACCTCACCAGCTGCAGGGACAGAGTCCGGGAGAGATACCTAAGCACCTCAGACCTGCTGGTGACCCACCTTGCTCCATACCCTGCTGTGCAGGGCCTTCCTTGAGGTGGGGGCTCACACAAACCCACACTTTGGAAGAACAGGAACGAGGTTGCAGAGTCCTCCTCCCAGAGACTGAGCTTCCCACCTGCAGACACCTTTGTCATGATGGTGGAAAGGTTTTATTCAGAGGGGGACTCAAGGCCATGCAATGAAGGAGGTTTCCTTTGGCAGGACCTTTGCAGGAGATGGAGCAGAAGCTGGAAGGAGCACAGTGAGTGAAAGATGATCATACCCAGAAGGGTGCTTTACATCAGTGCTGGGTACAGGTGAGGATGTGGCAGGACAGGAAACAGAACTGAAAAAACCTGTCTTCAGAGCACAGCTCACTCAGCGTGGCATGAGCTGTGGTGTGGGATGCCAGCAAATAAGCAGAGCAGATGCCAAGTACCTGCTCATACAGCAAGCACTGTTCCCCCATGCACCAAATAGAGAAATACACCATGGAAGAAGAGTCCATGGCTTGACTGTCTGATACGCAATTAAACGTGTTAAAGATGGTGGGAGCTTTTCTTGACTTGTGGAGTGCATGTATGAATATTTTAAGGGGTTTTGTGTTTTACTGGGCATAGATATATAACGTGTATAGTAGCTGTGTATTTATAGTCCTAAAAATGTTGTTTGCAAAACTGTGGATGCTCAGTCAAGTGTGATATACATATATATATATAGACATACATATCTACCTCTGTAGGTTGCGTGTGTCTGCATACTGCACTGGGCTGAGAAGTCTTCTTTTTCTTGTCCCAAATACATCACATTTAAATGATAAAAAGAAAAGGGTTCCAAATAAAGTCCATGTGCCCGCAGAGCTTCTTTTTCTAATACATAAGCCTATTTCAAGGACATATAGAAACATCAGCTAAGTGAACAGGTGTTGCTCGGTTGGACATAAATCCATACTCATAAAGGCTGGGTGGGTTTTTTTTCTCTTACAGCAAATAAATGCTGTTCTGTGTACCAATGTACCAACAGAGCAAAAATTGCAACTGACCCCTTTGTTTGATGGCTGTTGATGTTTCCCAACCTCTACCCCAGCTCCAGAGAGCACGAGAGCAGTTCAGCTCACTGTATGGTTTACAATCTGGGGGGCTGGAGGCAGGGAGGCGGTGCTCCCCGCAGGGCAGGCTACCTCAGTGTGTGTCTCAGGGTGACATGGTCCCCCTGCTCGCAGACCATCAGGATCCGGAGCTCATCCTCCCTACAGGACCATGCCCATGCCCCAGGTATCACCCACAACCCTGGCACCACTCATCTCAGATCTCCTGAGAAAGAGCACAGAGAGCCCATTCCCCGCTCACACCTCTCTGTCTCTGTAGAAGACACTTGCTGGAGCAGGATGGCCACGTTTAAAACATGAGCTTGCTTCTGTGGGGAAGTCACATGTGACTATGGAAACATCCCCAAAGCTGCTGTCCTGAGCTCCTACATCTTTCATGGGCATTGAGGTCTGCAGGATCAAGCCCTGTATGTACCCTGTCCTGGTAGTCCATGGGTATTATGAGTGTTATTTAGCACAATCCTCTCCTCTTTGGGGTTTCTCTCTGCACTGTTTCATCTTTAGAAACAAAACAGCAATGTAGACCTGTAATGGAGCTGCTCTGTGCCCACCATGGCTTTACCTTGAGCAACACCAAAACTGCTAAACAGAAAGGAAGATGAGAATACATTAGCTCCTCCTTCAAAGCTTTCCCCAGCACATCTCAGTGCTCTGCTATGCAGTCCCAGCCCTCCCCACCTCCTCCCCATTCCCAGCAGTGACACTTCACACCAGGGCACATCCCCCCAAGGTCGTGGTGCCCAGGACGGACGGGACATGGAGCAGGGCAGCAACGGCCCCACGCTGTCAGCACAGCAGTTCCCATCTCCTCCTCCGCATTCAGGCACATGGAGGGCTCCAGCGTGGGTGAGCCTTGGGGAGATGCCAGGCTGCAGCTGGGGAGCATGGCCAGGTGGCTTGGGGGGCTGCTCCCATCACAATGGTGAAGCCTCTAATGCAGCCCACCTGCTGCTCTTCTAGGGGCTTCACAGGCTTTCAAGACCAGCTAAATTAAAACAAAGTCCTTATCAGCACTCCACACAACAACCCCTTCTGCTTCACCAGTGTAAATTTGGCCACAGTGAGGCTGTAGATGACACTGAAACGAAGTGGTGGTAAACACAGGCCAGAGCCAAGCTGCAGCCAGCGCGGCATGAGAGAAGAGCCTCACAGGGGATGCAGGCTCAGGCGGACAGGCTGGTCCAGGGAAGTGCTGGTGCCTCACAAGGGAAGGAAGCAAAGCCACAAAGTTAAAACAAGGACGATGGGACCAGATGGATGCTCCTGTCATTTTAGTGCAAACTTGGATCTGCTCCATCATGGAACGTCTGGGCGCAAGAGATGCCTGTTGCTGGCCAGCAAACTCAAAATGAGCCCGTGGCTCCCTGAGCATCCAGAGCTAACCACTGCCAAGCTTACCCGTAGCTGGGCTTTCCACAGGCTTCTGGCCAGCAACCACCAGCCCAGAGCTGGGTGAGGTCAAGCCCAGTTTGTTGGGAGCATGGTCCTACTGGGAAACAGCAACCCTGACTTGTGTGCCCTTTGCTCACCACCTGCCCAGACTGTTCTCAGCTAGCGATCCCAGAGGAGAGGAAATCTCCAAACTGCAATCCCTGAATAGAGAGAGAGAGCTTCCCAGCCAACCCTCATACTGAGCGTGAAATTGTATGATATGGAATATTCTATTGGCCAACTTGGGTCCGTTGCTCTGGCCGTGCTCCCTCTCAACTTCTTGTGCACCTGCATACTGGCAGGACATAGGAAGTTGAAAAGTCCTTGATTTCTTAGCAACAACTAAAAACATCAGTATATTATCAACATTCTTCTCATACCAAATCCCATACTGAATCCAAAACACAGCACTATTCTAGCTACTAAGAAGAAAAATTAACTCTTTCCCAGCCAAAACCAGGACACAAGGACAGGAGACTGGGTCCTGGCCCTGCTTCCACGACCACATATATATTTTATTACTGGGAACAGAAACCCTGGCTATAACCCAATTTGTAGACACATGATCTTCCTCCTACAGCTACTTTCAAGTCTTTGAGGAAGTCCCTGACCCAGCTGGCCTACTTGCAGTTTCCCTAGAGAACACTTATCATGGCAAATCCCACCAGGAGGGAAGGAAGGTTGTGCTTAGTTTTCAGATGCCAGTCAGACTTCAGCAGGAGGCTGCAGCCTCGACAAACCCTGGGCAGGACTCTCAGTGAAACTCTCACGTTCACAAACTCCAGCATTTCTGGGCTTTGAGGTTCCTACCAGAGGTAAATGGCACTCAAGCTTTGGACTTTGTCAGAGTCAAAACACTCCTGTCTCAGCTCTGACGTGGATATTTGACTTAATTTCTGCGTTTTTTTTCCATGTAAATCTAAATGTGTTTTCCTGTGGCCAGACTCCCTGAGGTATTTGTGGAAAGGCAGCAGCCCATGGGAGATCTCCTGACACACAAACCTCCCTGGCCAACAAAGTCACACTTAACCGTAAGAGCTTGTAGCAAGGCTTTTGGGAGACCTCATCACTCTACAACTACCTGAAAGGACATTGTAGAGAGGTTGGTGCTGGTCTCTTCTCACAGGTGATTAGTGACAGAACAAGAGGGAACGGCTTTAAACTGCAACAGGGGAGGTTCAGACTGGACATGAGGAAAAAAATTTTCACAGAAAGAGTGGTCAGACGGTGGAATAGGCTGCCCAGGGAGGAGGTGGAGTCACCGTCCCTGGGTGTGTTTAAGGGTCGTTTGGATGAGCTGTTGGTGGATGTGGTGTAGGGGAGAACTTTGTAGAGTCGGGCTGATGGTTGGACTCGGTGATCCCAAGGGTCTTTTCCAACCTCAATGATTCTGTGATTCTGTGATTTTCAGGTCCCCCTTTCCACAGAAGAAGGACCACGGAGTTAGCTGGTGCTTGGGAAGAGTCCCATTCTTCCTTATTGCAGCCTTTCAATAGATAAAGGCTTCTAAGAAAGATGGAGAGAGACTTTTTACCAAGGCTTGTAGCGACAGAACAAAGGGCAGTGGTTTTAAAAAGAAAAGAGAGTCAGTTTAGACTGGATATAAGGAAGAAAGTTTTTATGATGAAGGTGGTGAGACACTGGTTGCCCAAAGAAGTTGTGGATGAGCCTTTGAGCAACCCCGTCTAGTGCAAGATGTTCCTGGAGTAGGCTGAGAGTAGATTGGAGTAGATTGGAGTAGATTGGAGTAGATGTCCCTGTCCCCTTGACTAGACGATGTCCAAAGGCCCCTTCCAACCCAAACCACTTCATGATTCTTCACCCCACTTGTCCTGCAACTCTTGAAACATCATCTCCAGGACCTGATGTCTCTCCGGGCCACCCCTCGAGGCGCGGGGCTGCCCTTGGGCTGCGGGCCGGGCCGAGGCAGCTCACACACTTCGGTTACAGCACCCGCGGCTGCAGCCCGACCCCGGGCCCGCGGGTACCGTGACACCTCTGGGTTAGCGGGGAGGCCTCAGCGCAAGGGGGGACGACGGTGAGATGGTTTCGGGGAGGCCATAAGCCACAATTAGGCTAAAATTCATTCATTAAATTCATACATAAAGCGCCGCCTCTGATCAACCCGGGGCGTCTCGCTCCGCTAACCGCCAGCAGGCCGGGCCTCCCGCGGCCTTGCCGGGGCGGGCCGGGTAGGCCGCGCCCCCGGTAGCGTCACGGCGAAGGGCCGGGCCGGGCCGGGCCGGTGGGGCCGCGGCGGGGAGCGGGAGGAGGCGCCGAGGAGCCGGGCGATGGTGGGGATCCCGGGCGGCTGCCAGTGTAAGAGCCGCGGCGCGGGGGGGGAGGCGCCGACCCGCTTCGGCGCCGCTCGGACGGGGCGAAGGGCCTAGCGGGGCCGCGGCCGGGCGGCGGCGGGGGGGACGCCTCGGCCTGGCCGGGCCGCGGGCGGCGGGGGGCGGCGCGGCCGGAGGCGGCGGAGCGGGGGGCAGCGCTGGTGCTCAGCTCCCCGCCCCGGCCTGCCCTGCCCGGCCGGGGGGTGCAGGGAGGGTGCTGCGCCCTGCTCAGCTCTGGTATGGACAAATGTCTGCTATAGGTGTGTGGTTGGTGTGTGGTGCTCAGCGTGCGGCTCATCGCCCTCGGAGTGCCGGGAGCCGCCTGGGGGCCCCCACCTGCAAAACCAGCCCAGCAGCAGCCCCGCGGGGTTTGTTTTTCGGTTCCAGGCTGGATGGGGCAGGGCGGGCAGCGGCGGGGCCGCTCCCCGCAGCCCCCCGGTCACCCCGCCGCTGGGCCGGGAGCGGGTCGGTGGGCTGGGCAGGGCCGAAGCCACGCCGTGCGCTCAGGCGGCAGCGACCGAGCGTGGACGAGAAGCCTGTCTGTGGCAGCATCCTCTGCAGCGTGGGGCTGGGAGGGTGAATAACTGAGCTCTGTTCTCATTAATTTCTCAAAACAGGAGGTTTGTTTCCAGAAGCTGCACTCTCTGAAAGCCATGAGGCCGGCAGGAGAGCAGGGAAGCGCGTTGCTGCTGCCGAGGAGCAGGGTAGATGGTTAGTTAGCCTGTGCCTCTCACCATATTGACCTCCTGATCGTTTTTCTCATCTGTGCTTGTGTGCGCAGCGTTTGTTTGTCCAGAGTCGGGAATGGACTGTGAGCCGTCCCGGGCAGAGGAGCGAGGTCCGGACAGAGCCGCGATGTCGGTGGGTAGCGATGTCCAGGCCGAGAGCCTGGATGGGCCATTTACCCACGGGCTGGATCACAGCCTCACAGCGACTCAGTTGATAAGTCATAGTTTAGTGAAGGGAGAAAAGCACTTAAAAGCACATGCTAAAGCTCAGAGGAAATGAGGGAATTTTAACATGAAGTGTGATTGCTCATAGGGAAACAATGTAAAGATAGATGGTGATGCTAATGTGGAAACCACCCTGAAAGCTGCATTCCCAATAGGAGAAGGAATTACCAAGTGACAGAAATTGCAGAGGGTGGGTGAATGCTTTATCATACTGCTTAGTGCAAAATGTGTGGAGATGTTCAGAGTGAGTTTGTTATTCCTTAAGGCAGTTACAAATATTAGCCTGTCAAAGCACACAGGCTTGAAAGAGCCAGTGGCCCAGGCAGCGGGAGGAGGGCACAGCAGTGAGCGAGCTGCGTTAACATCCCCATGGGTTTACAGAACCCTGGTACCTGGTTGACGGGCTCCTAACCTTGCTGCCAGGGAGGGCTCTTCATTTCGTCTGCCTTGAAGAAAAAGCCCCACAGAAGGAGGTTGGGTGAGATCATCTGCTTTAACCTCTCTGTTCAGAAGTCAGCCCACTGTGCCTGATCTGTCTCCAAGCTTCCTCTGCAGTCACAGCGGAGAAACTGAGGGTGATTCATCTCACCGGTCTTGGACACCTCTCTCTGGATGAGACGAATTCCATGCTGGAGGTGCCTGGGCTTTTTCATTGACTGCAAGGGGAGTCCTGGCTTTGGCAACAAGGAGTTAGATGAAACAAATCCCACCCAGTGTGTCTGCTCAAGGTGCACTTTGATGGTGTATGCGGAGTCTGGTCAGATTCCCTGTTTCTCGTAGACTGAGCACTGGGACGAGAGACAGGCCTTTGAAATCCTGCTTAGAAATAACTGAAGCTAAGAGAGACATCGATCTTGTGCCTAAAGCCATAGCTGCAGGGTGGGTATGTGAAACCATTTCCTCTCTCAGCTGTGACGCTTTCTGCAACCTTGGGCAAGTAGTTTGAATGTTTTTCTGGATTGTGGCAGGAACATATAAATGTACGTGTAGCTGCTCAGTTTTGCAGTATTAAACCACGTCTGAGATTAGGGCTTTTCATCTGGGTCCCGTTGACAGAACCGAGTCAGGAAGCAATTGCACTGGCCTCATGCCAGCAGGTACAGTACAACTGTAGCCCCTGGCAAGAGAGGGTGACAAGCACTGGGGATGCTTCAGATGACTCAGCGGCAGCTAAAGCATCATTTCTTACACACCTTTAATGTACCTGTGGCTCAGCATCCACTGGTGAAGTGCTAATGATAACCCTGGTGAGCCATACAGCTGTTTTATAAGGATAAGCACATAAATATGTGTTATAGCCTTCAGCAGCTTTATAGATAGAGCAGGTAACGATGTCCTGTTAGTGCCAGTTATTAAACAGGCTGAACACTGGCACAAGCATCCCTTAGTTCTCAAGCCCAGTGTCTGCCCAAGAACACTGTTGGATTTTATCTTTGGTCTCAAGAAAGTGAATAATCAGCTGTAGACTCATAATTTTTATAAGCACAAATTACATACATTGCCTTGGTTATCAGCCCAGTGATTTCTGCTGTATTATAAATATAGTTACTGGCAGTGTCTGGAGGTTGCTTGATTTCTTTGGGTATGTATTACAGAGAAGTGGTTCAGTGCTCAGTGTGAAGCTAATGATCCAGAAAGAAGAAATGTGGGACTGCTTTGAAACTTTGGGATGTTCCATATTAGTTTAAGGCACATACCGACTCTCATAAGCAAGTAAGAAAAGCATGTTCATTTCCAATGGGCAGAAATTAAAATGGATCTTTCAGGGACTTAATCTTGATTTTCACATGCTGTAAAATAAAAAGCTTAAGGTGTTACTCTTTCCTTGCACCAGTGTTCGGGGGAGTGAAATAAACTGACTTTTTTAAGCAGTCAGAGAAAAGAAAAAGTTTTTTGATTTGCAGCTTGTCTGAGGATAGAAAAGAGCCTGTACTTCAGGAATATCCCGTGTAATTGACTGTCTTAAAAGCAGGACTGGAGTGCAATAGTGAGCTGAGTACAGTTTCCATCAGCCTGAGCTGCCAAGGCTTTGCTGCTACCTCCAGATGTTGCCATAAATGACTGGAGGGGGGAGGACTGCTCGGGTTTCCCTTTTGCTGGCAAGAATCAGAGGTAAACTCTTTGATTTCGGAAGGAGGAGGTGGGTGTAAAACTCACAAAGGTCTCTCCCTCTGATGTGAAAAGTCCTGGAGGCAGTGTTTCTACCCAGACAGGTGATTTACTTGGAACTCTTCCAGACTGAAAACCACCTTCCTGAAGGCACTTGCCCAGCCAGAGTCTGGAGCAGAAAATTTCTCCTGTGTCCCTGTCACCTTCCTATCCCTCCCTGCCACATCCCACGTGTGCACACCCATGTTTGATTCAGCTAGGAAGGTGTCAGGGACATCGTTTTGGCTGTATTTGTGCACTCCTGGTTGATCAATCCTGACCTTAGAGCTCAGCTAAAACATTCTTTACTCCATTTCATGCTCTTCTAGACAGAACTTCTACAGGTAGTAACTTACCTGGCAATTGGACTTTGAGGTCAAAATCTGCACATATGTTTTCCTCAGATGTGCTTTGCAGCCTTGGTATAATTTAAAGGATCAGACTATTCAGGCAGGGATTTTCTCCAGTGTAGATTTATGTTGGTATTTAAGACAGTAGTTGATAATAGCCCTCAACCTTGGGTTCCAAGGATATTTTCAGAAGATAAATTGTATGCTGTTGTCTTGACTTTGGGTCCATAGGTGACACTTTGAAGCTTTTTGAAATATTACAGAATTCTCTCATTGCAGGTATGGTTTTGAATGGAAAGTGTAGCATTAGCCATTTTTTCCTGTGGATGTCATAAAATAGTTGGACGAATACTTAGTGAATGCTTGAAGAATTACTGCTGCTTTTCTCTGAGTGGACTCAATAGTCACACCAGTTTGTTAGAATCAATACCACCTTCTCCCTGAACTAAATATATTCATAGTTTTTAATCCTCGTGATCTCTCGGGAGTTGGTCTGTCACTTCCTAATAGTGCACCTAGTTGCTGTAGCAGCAAGTTCCTCCAAATATATCACCTGGAATGCTCCCACCTGGCTTTTGTATTCATTTTATCATGCCATTTCTGACAGGAGGCAACAGGAGGAGAAAAAGGAGGTATAAAATCCAGAAGGCAACAGAACAGGAAGGCTGTGCATGGTTGGTGTATGTGGAAGTAGGCTGCTCTGGCCAGGGACTGGCCAGGGATGGCTGGGTCGAGCAGTTGCCGGCACTGGTGGCACCGGGCTGGTGGCAGACAGCAGCTCCGCAGCACTGGGGAGATCCAGGGACCCTCCCTGGTGCCTGCCTGGCTGTCAGAGACTCTTCAGATTCCTTATCAGGAGTGGTGAGCACACAGATGCTTAGCCTAATAACTCATTACATCCCAGCTATCTTTTGTGTCTGTTAGCCAACAAATATTTTCTTTATACTTCGAAATTGTGGTGCATCCTGCCTGTGGAGGCTCTTTGCATCTGGCTGGAGGTGCTTGAGTAAACAGAGATGGAAGAGGGGCTGTAGTGGGGGGTACATCTGTATGGTTGCACGTGGTCCTGGGCAGGCAGACACTCGTGGTTGTCAGCTTTCTTTTCTTAAGTGAGGATTGTGGGATACAATATTTTGAGCCTATATTCTTGGGAGCAAGCATTTCAGTGGATCTTGATTAAGCAGAAATGTAATTTAACACTTTTAAAGGATGGGGATATCTCAGCCTGTGGCATTTCCAGGTGCAGATGAGATTAATTTGCTTATTTTAGGTGATGGCAGGTAATTGCATGTGCAGGGGAGGTACTGTAGTCAGGATGTTAAAACACAAAGAAGTCAAATGGCTCCCATGTTCCTCCCCCACTGTGCAAGCTCTTTAGCATTAAAACACCCTGTCTAGCAGATCTGCAGGCAGGAGTCTTCCCTCCTCCTCCTCCCTGATTAGGTTTGGTGGGGGCCAAGACGCCGGTGATAAATTGAGACTGTAAAGCACTGAACTTTGAGGGGAGATGAAAAAAAACGTTTGAAACATTTGCCGCCCTGGCAGCGTGTACATGGGTCGGTAATGGGGTTTATCTTCTGACATCATTAGAATCTCTGACATTTCTAGCTTAGAAACAATAACTCGCCTTATCCGTCGTCATGTTTTTCTAATTAAAGACAAAGCTTGGTAAATATTTTTTAAATGATTGAATTTCCCAAGTATGGAAAACACATGTTGGGAGTCAGGCTGGCTGCGTCCAATGCGCCTTTTCCCATAGCGTCCCTTGGAGCACACGAGTGCAAATACAGATTTAGAGCTGTGGGTGACAGGTTTATCTGGGATGATTGGCAAGGATTTATAAACCAGAGGGGATTTACTTCCCTCTCCCTCCCTCCTCTTCCCTCTTCTCTCCCCCCGTCCCTGACCCCCGTCTCAGAAATAGGAAATTGGGATCACATTAAACCCTAATTGGTTTGGCTCCAGCGCTAGTTCGGTGGCTGCCAAATAGTTAATTTATTGCGTGAGAGTTTGGCCATGTGTTGAGAGGCAAATTTGCTTGAAGCAAGGGATCTTTGTAAACTGTACATCCATTTCCGTGCCAGGTCCTGTTTACAGCAGCACCGGAGCGGGGTGCCGGAGGTGCTTTCCGTACCCATCCCAGCAGGACGGTGAGGGGGGACCCTGCCATGGGGCTGCCGCTCTGCCTTCCACGCTCCCCAGACGAAATGCTTTCAGGAATAGTTGCCTAAAAGAGCTTAAAGTGGCTTTAGCTGGACTTGGTGATCGACGTTTGGAAACTGCCAGCTAGATAAGACGTGGGAGGCTCTCAAGAGAATAAATGCATCTGTTTGGGAGATAACAGCAGGCCTGGGCTGTCACCACGGAGCAGGGCCAGGTGGGGAGTCCCCGGGGGTGGCGAGATGGCTTTTCCTGGATGGTGTGAGGAGGGGCAAACGGGAAGCAGGCGTATCTGGCTGGCTTCCCATGGCCCTGCAGAAGCCCTCCTTGTTCCTGCCCTTCTCCGTGAGGTCAGTGGCTGTTGGACATCTCAGATCTGCTGTTGCTTGCTGTTGGATCCCAGGCATCTAATTGCGTTTGCCTCCTGTGAAGATTTCTGCAGGTTGGGCTCCAGCAGAAGGGCTTGCATGGGCTTGAAGGCTAAGCAGCCCTCACTTAGGCCAACACTGCATTCACCGGCACCTGAAAGGGAATTATTTGGATTAAAGAGGATACTGTAGCCTGAGTTAAAAACTCTCACTGCTAGCGCGGCTCTGGTTTTGGAGTATGATTTGAAAGAGGCTGTGTAAGGAATAAATCCACGGCTGTGGCATTTTCTTTCATTTCTCACTGAGTTAAATAACAAATTTCATGTTAGGGAGCTGCTTCCAGCTCCGAGGCAGCAGAATTATTACCGCCGCGCTCAGCGGCACCCTTTCTGTGTCAGCTGCTGTTTCCATTGTGAACTTGATACCTGAAGGCTCAATATTGTGACCCTTTAATTTTCAGCTGCTAAACCGTACCATGCGAGTTGGCTAAAAGGGAAGAGCTCAGAGGGGAATTTGACATAGTTATGCTGTGGGAGCAGTGTGTTTCTTTGGGTATTTCTTAAGTGCTGAGTGTTTAGGAGAAATTGATAGGTAGTAGCAATGCACTCTTAGCAATACTTTTCCTTCTGTAGCTCTTGCTTCCTGGGATGTAATAAAATCCATTAAGTTCTATTTATGATCTAAGGCCCAATATAGTAATAGTTTTATTTGGATAATTGTGGCTGTTCTACCAATAATCAGAACACTGAACACTTCCAAGCGTACTGCAAAATCCAGGCTGTGTGTTTAGGAGGGTACAGGGTTGGCACGGCCAAATGTTAGTCAGTTTTCCTGAGGAGTCAGAGACACATCGGTTCAACAAAAAAAGCCTGGATGAAGCCGAGCATCTCTGTAGGAAGAGAGTTCCTGCCCACGCCTGCCACGCTGGGGCCGTGCTGCCCTGGATTTGCCAGCCGTAGCATGGAGGTGCTAGCAGGGTTAGGCAAGCAAAAGGGAGACAAATTGGACAGGTATTGGAAGCAAACAGCAATGGTTTGTTTTGGAGAGCATCTTTTCATCCCGAGGTCTGAAGGCAGGTTAAACATTCATCAGGGAGCCACTCCCCACTGTGCATCTCCTGCTTAGTTTGAAATGCAGCCATTTCTGGGATGAGCTCCTGTAATTACTTGAAAGTACATCGTACTTCCACCACTTTTGGCAGGAAGGAAGGAGGAATACTGTGCTCCATCGCCAGACAAAATAGAAATCAACAATTGGGATTTTTCTCAACGAGCAGATCTATCTTCTCTGCCATTAAATCCGAGTTGGATGGAAGCCTTGTGCCCATTTTGCTTTCGCAATGTGAGCGTGGCGTTCTGCAGCACACAGCCCGTATTCACGCAAAGATTTAAAGCAGCAAATTCTAGCCAGAAATTCTTTCTAGCACTTTGCTTTCCTTCTGCTGTTTGCTTCCCTCTTCACACTACAGATGCTAATGGATCACCTTCCCTTGGTGAGTAACGATACAAGCCGTACTTTACGTTGTGCTGAGAAACTCTGTCATCTTCAGGAATGTTCTTTCAGAGATGTGTTCCCACTCCTAAACCATCACAGATCAGGCAGCACTGAGAAACCTTCAAGACTAGCTTGAGATTACTTGTGTCAGCCTAAACACCTACCTCCTGTTTGAGCCTGGGCACATACCTGAGGCTACAGCAGGCTTGAGCCCCAGTTGGGTGCATGTACAAGTTGATGCATCCAGGCTTCTGTGCATTCTCTGCTCTCTTCTTCCTCCCTCTTCATAGATGAAAGTTGTATTAAACTTGATGTCCTCATTGCGGAGCCATCCGCTTCCCAGGACTGAATTTTTTTGCCAGGAGATTTGCTTAGAGGTGGAGAGAAAAGGCAGCAATCTGGAGGATGGTTTCCAGAAAAAAAAAATACATCAAATTTATGGCAACCACAGAGCAAACTAGTTTAGCGGATCTGGGAGAGCATCCCAGGGATCTTCGCGGAGGTGAAACCATTCAGGGTGTGGAAGGGAGAAAGAAGCACAGAGGCAGGAGCAGATCCTTAACCTGGTCTCTGCTGTCATCCGTGCATCCATTTCTCCAGCCAAGCTGCCCCTCAGCTATAAAGGTGTACACAGAAAGGAGGGGTGAGAATTTGGATGCAGGCAGTGGCTTGTTCATAGAGCTTGTAAATCTGACCGTGGGGTAACAGGGACTGCAGGTCAGCGTCATGCAAAATTTAATTTTTGGTGGATCGTCTGCATCCATCTGCTGCTGTTCATTTACTCCTCTGCTGCAAAAGCTCTGGCTACAGATTACAACTCTTAGTCCATGCAAGTCTCCACGTTTCAAAATATACTGGTCGGTGCCTTTTTTTCCCCCCAGAGGATGATTGTTTTCTGTGGAAATATGGTCTGCCCTCTGTATCTAGGTCTGCTGAGCACCTAGAACTTAAATTGATGGAATCTCCTTAGGAAGAATCTCGGACAGCAGCAGATACCCCTCTTCTGGAAAGCCTGCGGATGAGGATCTTGCAAAGGGAGCAGCAGAGGTGACCTGCACCCGCTTTGATTTTAGCATTGCCCTCCTTGCCACCTGTATCTAACAATACCCACTTGGCCTTGCACTGGTCTTGCACTGCAGTACTCCAGAAATGTTCACAGGCACTTGTCCATCCTTTTTCTTCTTGAATATACTTGGCTTATTGAACAAACCTCTTTTTTTCCCCTGTGTAGAATTGATTTTAGCAAGAGAAAAAATAAAACTTCTCTGTGCGTGTGAATGGGTAAACAACTATCAGAGTACACAAACTGTTGAGCAGGTAATTTTTAGATGTTTCTTGATTTGTCTGCTACCAGTTTTCTTTAAATGTTAAGTCTTCAGTCACTGCAGCTCCTGTGTTCATCAAGTTTTATTTCCCACTTAATAATTACAGCAGTTTCCCTTGAGCTCTGTACCTCTAATTAAGAAAGCTAAGTTTGATATAAAGTTAATGGAATAAAATTTGTTATATTTTTATGGTAAAATATGCTTGCAAAAATAACATTTGTAGACTCAGTCGCTACTCCTGAACACAGTTTACCACTTTTCTTGACCCTCTGTCACTACTGATGACTTTTCTGATGGTCAGAGACCAGGCTCTGGTCCATGCAGAAATTCTTGCCTTCGGTCTCACAGATACCCTGCACGATAGTTTGGCTGGCATAGGGTCTTGGCTTTCCCTTTTGCATGTGTTGATAAGGATTGCCTCAGTTCCCACCAGCACTTTTACTGTCCTGCTGGTGTTCTTGGTGGTGTAGGGTGGCCCAGGAAGCCCTGGAGAACCTGGCAGCACCACGCAGAACCAGTCCTGCTTCAGTTAGACTCTGGGCAGACATGACCCAGCCTCCGTGCAGGCTCTGAAAGCCCCGGTCGGTGAAAGCCCGATGTTATTTCAGGAATGTTTCCTATGTTCAGTGAGCCCTGTTAGAAAGAGCCACCGAAGGGGCACGTCCCCGTGCTGTGCCGCTGGGCTGAAGCAGTACCTCGGTGCCTCCCCAAATGCACCAACACCCCGCTGTGCCCTGCATGAAGCCTTCTTTGCCAGAATTTTACAGAAACTTGTTTTTTTGGCTCCCCTGTCCAAGATTTCTACAGCCGTTGCTGGTCCTCCCGGTCCAGCCCCAAAGAAAAGCAAAAAACCCCAGATGGGGCAAGATACAGTGGCATGTGTGGGCTTGTTCAGGTGCCCACGTGCAGTAGCCTTCTCTGCTGACTCTGCTTCTCCAACACGGGGTGAGTCTGTAGATCAGCAGGACAACCAAGGTGAGGATGAGCCAACAGACAGATCTGCCTGCATACACGCAGCAGGCCAGGAATTTAAATGTCACCAACAGTACTGTCCAAATGGCTGTGCTTCTCTGAGTGGCGGCTCCGTGAGTGGAGATGCACCTCATCACACCTGTTTTATAACATAGAAGCAAAATATTCAGGGCATCCAAATAGTTTATACCCCAACAAACAAATTCTGGCAGTGAGAGCGTGAGTTTCCATCTCATTAAGCTGTTGGCAAAGCTCTGGTAATTCCAGTCACTGATACAGCACAGGAATTATCCCTCGACACGACTGGTTGTGTCAGGTCAGAGCATCGCTGTTTTTTCTCAGCGGTTGCATGTTTATACTTAAGGGTAAAAGAAAGTGTTGAAATGTCAATTCATTGGGTTCTTCTCTGGTGCCAGAGCAAGGTCTCATGAGGTCAGAAGACAAGTGTCTGAGGATTTCTGTACAATGAGCATAAAGTGGATTTCTACCCCTAAGTTGTAATGAGGAATTGTTTTCAAATCCAATGCTTTTTTAAATGCAAAACCTAGCACCAATTCTGAGTTTTGCAGAGGCTTGAAGGTTCAGCTTGGAGGTCACCAGCTCAACTGCAGCCCAGGTTGGCTTTGACGAAGTTTCTGCCATCTCACAGCTGTTGGTCTGTATGAAATCAGCTGGTGGTTTTGGTCCACTTTCTTGGGGACAGGTCAGCTCTACCACGGCTGGTCCCATTTTTGGCATGCAGGAGGTTTGCCAGGAGTTGGAGAGATGGAGTTGGATGAGCTGGAGATTGTGGTGTCTTCTGGCTCCTCCAGCAGGCAGAGGATGAGGCATTTTGTTGAAGGGGTGGCACGCAGATGTCAATAGGCATGGGAAATTTGCCTCCAGCGCTGTTACAGATTTTACGGTGTCTTGCAAACAAGAAAGAGCAGTCTGCTCTCCCTGCCTCGTGTTACGTTACACAGCTTGAGACAGGCGCATACAAAATTCATTTTAGAGGTCCGTCATCCAGTCTCAGGGACTAAGGAATGCTTTAGTAGGGCTTTTATAAAATTTATATGCTTTATCAAAGGTCCTATTGTTTCCTCATTAAAGCGGGATTATCCCTCTGGGATTAGCTGTTCTGCATGGGTCAAGAGGACAGCCACACTCCATTTTCATAGTAAACTTTTGCCTGCCTGCAGAGATGTACTGTGAAACAGCCAAAGCAAGTGGGAGGCTGAGTACCCAGGAGACACAGGGATGCAGGTGCTTGGAAACAGGGCCCAAGAGGAGCTTTTACAAACATCAGTTTGATTGGACTTGACTCTTGAACACATGGAAAAATTTTAGTGGGCTGCACCTCCAGCACTTCTTATCATTCAAACATCCCATCTCCGAGACTCCTTCTGGCATTAAACAGCATCTGTCGTTGGTGCAAACCTTAGGAGGTGAATTTGCAGCTTTTTCCATCTGCTGAAACAAGCAGGCAGGAAGACCTTTTAATTTGCACAAGGATCTTCTATAGTCAATACAAGTTGACCCTGCAGGCTTTCTTGAACTAATTCCTGTCAGTTTGGCTTTGCAAGATCTAATTTTTTCCCTCAAATTATCTGCTTTCTTCCAAAAGTTTATTACATCTCAGGGATTTTTTTTCCCCTGAATGACTACGATTCTGAGTTATGTTCAAGTCATTTACAAATCACTGCTAAGTAACAGATAGCTTCTTTTAGTGATGCTGTAGTGTGCAGACGTTTGGAGTCTATTGGGAAGTGGGTTTGTTTGGTTTTTTTTAAATGCACTGACTGTCTCTACAGTTTATAGTCACATAGTTGCATATCCTTGTGTTCCTAATATAAATATTGTCATCACTGAACAAGGACTTGCAGGAAAATGGTGAAAAGAAATGCTGAAGCAGCACTGCTAATCAGGTAGATGTATTACACTGCTGTTTAGCTGTAAGAAGTCTCCAAGAAGAAGAATGAACTCTTGGTCTAGAAGCCTGCTCAGACTGCAGTATTAACTTGAAGAGGTGTTGTTTGAAATGGCTGCTGTAAAAATCCCTTAGAAAACTGTTTCAGTGCTTCTCTTGCTCTACTCATAATGACATTCCCTACAGCATATATATTTGTCATCTGTTTTTCTAGATCTACAGAGAAGTAAAATCCAAAGTACTCATGCTATAGCTTGGAGCATCAGGTCACACTTGAGCAGCTAACAGCACGCATGCTCTGCCTTCCTCCCCATCTCTCTGATGCTCTTGAGTCCCACCAGCAGCCTTGGTTGGGTTGGTGCAACCCAAAGTTGTTGTGCAAGGGGTGCAACTGGTTATAAGTGGACAATTGTTATGGCATGCAATGGTGGCCTACAGCTCTGAGTAGGACCGGTGGTGTATCCACACCTTCAGGGGTTTTTTTGGTGGCCTGTCAGTGGAAAGCTGACCCTGGTCATTAACTGTACATAACTGAGTCACGCTGAACTCAAAACTCTGTGCAGCATGTCAGGTTACTTGGGCTCAAAGCAACCAGGTTATTAACCATGGACGCAACATTTTAATCCAAATACTGATACAGCCTTAAGTAGGGCAGGAGCTGCTGTAACTCTAATCTCCCCCCACAACATGGGCCAGGTGTTTGCCTTTAACTGCAGCTGCTCCATCTGCAGAAACAGGTGGAGACGTTCAGGACCGTCAGCAAAACACAGCTGGGAAAAGTTAAGAGCAGCCCCACAACGTGCTATTTCACCTGGGCAGAGCACACCCCAAAGCAAATCATTTGCAATAAACACAGCTCCACCTCAGCAATGGCTCTGGGTAGGATTAATGAAATGAAGGGGAAGGAGATGTATGCTTGAGCTGGTTCAGGTTTTTTTTTTTTTTCTCGGTAGCAGCACAGCCAAATCAAATGAACTATTTCCAGCATGCTGCCTTTTAACTGCCTGTGTCATCAAATCCAACCCCGCTTTGGAGAAGCTTTGCTGATGAACATCTCTTTTTCATCTCCTACTCCAGGTTTTTAACTTTTTTTTTAAATTAAGGGTTTCTTTCTTATTCTTTCTCCTGAGATCTATTTTTTTAATAACTTGTGTAGAAAAGCAAGACTTTGACAGCTGTTGAAGTTTCAAGTTTAGTGTATCTGAGTTTTAGATTGAAGGTAATGTTTGGCCTCTTCCTCTTTCCCTCGTATGCATGTTAATTAACTTCAACATACAGACATTTTACTTATTCTAGCTTTTAGCAGTTGTCTGAATGTATATGTCTGGTGTGTGGGGTGGAAGACCTCTGACTTATTTGATATGATGCTCTCACCAAACACCTTTCAGTCTATTGAAAAATCTTCTCTTTGTACCATCTCAAGTGTTTTTCAGCATGTTCCCAGGTCTGTGGGAGCAGGTGGAGGCAGGGCGTGCTAGACATGCACAAAGCAGACCACGAAGCTCGCTCTACTGCCACAGAGAGGTTGGCAGGAGCACAAAGCATGAGCGGTTCCCCCTTTCTCCTACATGGAAACGATAAAGGGATCTGATGGTGCCTGTCCCCTTGCATAGGAATGGTGTCACCTGGATGTAAAATGCTTGGATCCAAGGCAGGCAGCTCCTTGGTAATGGTGTGTTTCCTCCTAAGCACTTCAGATGGAAAAATAAGTTCTTGGAACTTTGCATGATTCTTTCCTCCCCATCTCTCTGAGTCCATCAGGAATATTGTTGTTAGTGTTGCTGGGTTGATATGGAAAGAGCTCAAATGCCTAGGGAGTGGGTGGAGATGTGCACCTCTGAGTGAGGCGGGTCATCCTAAATCTGTGCTGGGGGCGCCTATGGCTGAAGGTCTTGTGTACAGACATGGTGGTGTTGGAGGGAGTTGATGCCTCCAGCAATTATGGGCTCTTTAGCTGGGTTGGTCTTGAGCTTCTGCATGTTAAATCCTGTAGGTTTTTAAGGTGGGTGGGTTGTGTGCTTTGTCCTGGTTTTCTTCAGCTGTTCTCTAGGGAGAAGCTATCTGTATTTTTTTTTTGAGACTTGATTTTCTGTACCTGTTGTTTTGTTGAATGAGTTTGTTTTGGAAGAATCTCTTGATTGGATCATTCTTCTGATGGAAACGTCCATTTTCCAAGACAAAAACTTTCCTTGGGACCAATACGTGCTCAGGAGATCAGAAGCCACCCTAGGCACTCTGTAATTGTGTTTACTGAAGTGTACAACATGGCCTAAATAAATATTTACTGATTTGAATACGGTTCTTTGGCATCCTGGTAGAATGCTGGCTGCTTGATCTTTGGCTATCCTGATATCTCCTTGTTTTGTGTAATTTTTGAGATGGGGTTGGGTTTTTTGTTTGGTTTGGAGTTCTAATAACTGTATGGAAGGAGAAGATTTTAAGTCCCGGTTTCCCAGGATGGGGCTGTTTCTGCCCAGGCCTCCTGCTTCCTAAAGGCAATAAATGGTGTCCTCAGCCTGAGGTTTAGCCTTCTAAGTTTTACTCTGACAATGTCACTTTTCTGCACGGGGAAATTGCTGTGAAATTCGGGTGTGAATTTGCAGCGTACCAGCTGCTGCACTAACACAGTCTGCAGAGATGTGCAGGGTGCTGGAGCCTTTGTGCAAACCCGCTTTCTGCGCTTCCCTTTCAGGGAGGATTCGAGGTGGCACCGCTGCCAGAGATCTGCTCTGCTGCTGGCACGGCCCGGCGTCGGGGTTAAAGCGAGCTGCTGCTGCCCACACTTTCTGGTTATGGGCTGTGGTTTCACCATCCCTCAAACCTCTCTGGTGGCTTCAGAGAAGAGGGGGCTTGATCTGGGGTTGAGCTTGGGGGAAAGGTGGATCCTGGCAGGTCCTGGTGCCTCCAGCAGTAGCCCCAGACACCACTGTGGTCCCATGTGTGCGCTTGTTGGGAGGGAAGGGGCCGCTCCAGTGTGACTGTGGGCTGAGCTTGGCTGCTGACCCTTGGAGGAGTGACAAGGGATTTGGACTAGGGGAGAAAAATTCATGTTAGCGCCTGAATATAGTTTTTCATCCTCTTAAAATTCTTCTGTTTCTTTGAAGTGTGAATCCCAGATGCTACAAAAGTATTTTTCCAGACATGGCTATGCTGTCTTGCTGTGTATTTTCCACCAAATTGCTGAATTACTGTTTTCCTTCTGGCCTTCAATTTTTTTTCATAGCTTTATCTTTTTGTCTGGATGTTTTACATGGCTAAAACTCATTCCTGTCTAGCATACCAATCTAAGAACTCCCACGTGAGACAGTGTTCCCACCGAGCTATTGCATAGGACAGGAATGCTGGCTTTTTTTCCTGGAACCTTGTAAACATGAACTTCCTGTTGACACCAGCTGTAAATCTGCAAATAGGCTCTGCTTCCGGCAGAAGATGGAGGTAATAAAATTTCAGGTCCTCTTTTGCTGTGCCTGGTCCTCCTTGAGCTGCAGCCAAGCACCCCAAGGGCAGTGGAAGCACAGAGGCACAGGAGGGAACCTGCTGATTGCTCTGCACCTCTGGAAGCCAGTCTTTCCCTTTATTTTTTTCCCCCTTTTCTTTAGACACTCAAATACGGAAGCAATCCTAATAAAAGCCAGTTGGAGAATCTCAAAACTCTAATGACTATAAAATGATGCTTCATTGCTTGTTTTCTCTTTTCCTTTCTCCCCTGCCTCTTCCACCACAGAACTTCAGTTTTGTGGAGTTAACTCTATCCTACATCCAAAAAGGGCAGTTTTGGGTAACAAGCTGGCCAAATTTAGGCGGCTATTAGAAGACTTCGCATGTTACCACCCATGTCACTTAATCTTGCTGTTATTGCTACCTCTGAGAGGAGATCTGCTGGGACACATAGCCCACACTAGTTGTTGGTTTTCCTTTTCACAGTTAATGCTTCGCTCTTCTGCATTTCATACAGCGGCAGCTCATAAGCCTCATCCCACGCGGGGCTGGGGGCTGGACCCCGGAGCTGGGGGCATCCGCCAGCCCCAGGCTGCTCTCTCTGCCTTTTAATGCCACTGCGAGATGAAGCTGCAGCTAGCAAGCTGAATGTTTTACCTTCCTTCTCCTGATGCCAAGACAAGTGTGCCCACAGCTCACTGGGGGAAGAGGCAGCAGCGTGCAGAGAATAGCTGCCTGGTTCCCTACGCTGGAGGCTGATGCATGCTTTATTTCTGGGTAGGTAGCAGACCCCCAGTAGATGGTGGAGCTTGGCAGATGATGTGGGCTTAAAATGGTTGGGCATGACCATGTTGATCAACTTTTGGGGATGCTGGGGCTTCCTTGTGGTATCAGGGAAGGGATGGAGGCAGGTGAGAGCCTGGAAGATGGTGGAAGCAGAGAGTGGAGAAGGTAAGCAGCAATAAGGTGAAAAAAGACATTAAAAGCGTGGTAGTGGAAAGGGAGGAAGGATACAGAAAGAAAGGAGTGGTTACAGGACATGGAAATGAGGAGCAACAGGCAGGATAAAAGGAAGATCTGGATGGAGGCTGAACTCTCTCAATAAGCATCCCATTAATTAATACTTTCTCATGTGGAAGCACAGGGGTGTGGATGAAATCCAGCCCTTCTCAGCCTGACCTCGGCGCTCTCCTCGCTCACCGCTGTGCTGGTTTCTCCTTGGCTTCCCGCCCTTAGAGAAACCGCAACCTTTCCGACTTCTCCGGGCAGAATGAAAGGCACATGGCAGCGGTGTAAGAGGAGCCTCTCGCAGTCGTCTGCGCTTGGGTGGGCGTGCTGGTTCTTTCGTAAACTAATAGCTCCCAGCAGTGCTACTAAATCAGACTTGGTGGAGCCGGGAGCGGAGAGTTGGAATGCCGGGCCAGGCGCAAAGGGCTGCGCTGGGTTGTTTCTTTTTTTTTTTCTTTCCCCAAACCCACCATTTGTTAGGTCCAAAGGGCCAGCGACAGCAGGAGAGGGAGCTGGCAAGGATGGGCTTTGCAAAGAAAAATAAAAACATCCCCCCAAAAAAACCTGTTTAAAACATAAGTTGTTGCGGTTGTTGTTCAATGAGGCTGGAAGGGAGGGAGCCCTGTTCACTGCTGAACCTGCAAAACCAACAAACTGGGGTGCTACTTGAAAGCCCTGCTTAAAATCCTGAACTGGTGGGTTTACTGGGTGAAATGAACAAAACAACCGAGGATTTTAAGTGTGTTAAAAGGAGGCTGTGGTTTGGGTGAGAAATTTGGATGTTTTTAGTCAAGGTTACCAGGTTAGTGACAACTAATTAAGGAGAAAATAAACCTCCTTTGGTGGCTGTCTGATGCCAAGACGTAGGGAGGTGCCATCTCCTCTGAAGGGCTGGGCAAGGACCAGAGACCCAGCAGCGCTCACAGATGTGGCAGTCCCAGGGACTGGAGGGGAGGGAAGCTCAGGATGAAGCAGGGAAAAAGGCTTCTGTTAAAAGAGCCCAAGATAAAGAAGGAAAAGCCATTATCAGGGGAAAAGCGACAGCCTGCAGGAGGGCAGTCACCAGCGGAGGGAGGTGCAGGAAGCAAGCTGGGGCGTAATGACCCTGCTGTAGGGAGGGGGCTTGGGATACATCACATGCATTTTATTGCTCATATTTTTGATTGTAAATGTTGTCCTTTCTGGGATGAGACCAAAAACACAAGTTCTGCTGACAAGTCGTGCTTTGATAAGTTTTAACATGTGCTTTCTCAATTGTTGAAAAACTTCTATAGGGGAGGTGGTGGGGAGTACTGGGAGCCCAGAGTAGGGCTGGGACACAGCTCTCAAAGCACATCATCTCCCCTGCAAAAGGGAGGATTTCTGCTTCCAGAGCTTGTCTGCATCATAAACACATGCTAGAGGGGATGGCCCTGTAAGGACTTAAGCAAAAATGTCAGATCTAGGCAGGTAACTGGCTTTTCTAAAGTAACAGGGAGATGCCTGAGACAGCTCTATCAGCAGAGCTTCTGAAACCAGAAATGCTCCTGATCCCCCACCTGGGGTGCTGAGCAATTAAAGACAAGCGTCACCAAAATTGCAGTTGGAGGGGAGCGGATGTATGTATTTTAACAACTCTATGTAATCAAATGGTGCTGCTATTGATCTGGAAAATATTGTCAAGCTGCAGTTGGACTAGACTTAATCCTCTGCAGGCTAGGTTTTACTCTCTCCAAATACGATTACTCATTTTTTCCGTATTTCTGTGTTTGTTTTAAATACCCGTGACAGCTACAGAGACTTGGATTTCTAATCAGAGCAAGGGTGTTAAATTTAGGAATTGGTGTGTTGTTTTGGGGGGGATTTTTTGAATAGGGCATCAGTTCCTGGGTGTTTTTTCTTATGTGATCCCATAGCCAGAATAAGGTAGCTTTTACTTAGGTGTCCCATCATCCTGTCCCGTGTGTCCCATCCCCCCCCCCCCCCCCCCCAGCCCTAAATCAGAGACCAGAAGTAAAGTTTCAGTAACTTGTTTAGCTTATGTTTAATTCCTTGTTGCGCCTTTGCTCCCACTGTTTTTTTGCAATGTCTGATCACAGTTGTTCTGGGTGTAAATGCTGCCAGCTTAGTTAAGGCTAACTTTTAATACATTTTGTCCCCTCTCTGGCTAATATTGAAATGGCACAAAAGCCAAAAACTGCTCATGTTCACTCCTGAAGGAGGCAATATGATTAGATTTACTTGACAAATTAAGCTTGTTAACATAATCTGCCATGTGCTAATTTAAATAATGGATGTATTGAAAAGAGGATGTTTGTTAAATGTGATAAATTTGGTAGGAATGGAGAGGTCTACTCTCTGTTTGGGGGGGATGCCTCTGTCTGCTGAGCTTGAACTCAAGTCAGTGAGCCTTCCCTGTAACCCCACCAGCATCGCTTCAAAGGGAGCAGTCCCTTCTTGGCTCCACTGACTTGTAAGTAAGGCATAAAGAAGGCAATAAAATGTTTGACTTTCCTGCCAGACCTGAGCCTGGAGGAGGAGGAGGATCCCAATTGGTTTCCATCAGATTCCAGTTAGCATGAATTTACGGTTTCCACTTAGCCTGATAAATGGCTTTGGCTGCCTTAGGGCATTTGGATTTATTTTTCTGTGCGATGGAAAGTAGTCAGCTTAAAAAGGCAAAGGCTTTCCAGGGTTGCCGTGAATATGAGTGAAGCTTCTTTCCAAGGTAAGAACACAGCAGGCAAAAAAATAAAGCTGTGGCACGTCATGAAATATGGGTGAAACAGAAGAGAAATCAGAAGTAGTTCTCTTGTGCTTGCTGTGGCAATGGACTGTGATAGGCATAAAAATTCCACTGGAAACTGGAAAAATTCTTCAGATTTCCTCGCTTTCCTCAGAAACCACACTTAGCAGCAGGTATCAATAGCTCCCAGTGTTCAGACTTTGTTTGCATCGTTCTTTCCATGGAACATTCCCAGGAGAAGAAAGCAGAAGCAGATTAATGCAGCGAGCTGGGGAAAGCAGTTTTCCCTGTGCTGCCTGCAGTCCTCCTTCCTTCCACTGTCATGCTGATGTCTGGGTTACAAAATCTATTTTAATGCAGGGGAGCGGGTTAGCCTCTTGGTTACATGGAGGTGTTTTTGAGGTTGGTAGATGATGTATTTCAGTGTCTTCTATTAGTGCGTTGCCTGTGCTTCCCCCTGCTCCGTTTGCAGAGGCTGGGCAGGGCATGGCGTGCGGGATGCTTTCTCCTGCCTCACTCTGCAGTAGCAGGAGTTGCCCCATCAGCGCGGCTGGAGAGACGGGGCTGGCGGTGGGATGCTTGCCTGAGGCTCCACGGCCCTGCCTCTGCCAGCAGTGAGCTTAGGGAGGGCTCCCAGCTTGGGTGAGTTTAGGGTCATGAGCTTAGGTCATGGTTTGGGTGAGCTTAGGCATGTGGTCATGTTTAAAATACAATCCATGAGCCTTTCAAAGGAGGCTTTGCAATGGCTCCTGCTCACGACACCCTGGGGACCTCACCTTTAGTTTTTATGCCTTGAGAGCCCAAAACCACACGTGCATCTTCCTTACTCCTAGACCGAGCCACAAGGTCTGACATATTCCTGCCTCTCTAAGCCAGAAGCAGGGATGTCTTTGCTGAGGATGTTGGGTTTTTGGTAGAAGCTGGCCTGTGGGTATCATGGCAAAGAGTGAGTACATTTTCAGAAAGGTTTTTAAAGTCAAACCGTTGTTAACTATACTTAAAATTCTTGGAGTGGCCTGAGCTTTTGATGTTTCAAACCACTTTAGGTTGTAAAATTAGAGAAAAGATTTATTTGGCCATGGGTTGACAAATGGTAGTTAGTACCCAGTTGTGATAGTTGGGGACAGCTTTTGTTTATGTAAAGTGAAACGTTTACAAGCTGTTGAGGTCCTTAGGTTAAAATATGATTAAAAAAAGAAGGTGAGGGAACATCTAGTGCTAGTTACCCGTTTCAAATAAAATCCCCAAACCCCGGGCCATCCCATGTACCTTGTAAGAGGGCTTTCTCTGATGATTTTGACCCAGAGACCTGACAGCTCCCAGGCTGTATCTCTTGAGCATCTTGTATTTGTCATACAGCATCCCCCTCCTCTCTTGTGCTCAGACCAACGTCAGCTTTTGAATTCACTGGCTGGTTTCAGGCTGCTTCGGTGATGTCGGGACAGGGCTGGATGGGGAACAGTGGTGTCTAATGCTAAATGCTTAATGCCTTAAGCATAGGGCTGCATCCATCTGCCTGGTACCATCTCCACTGGGAGCAAAGCTGCAACACAAGCTCACTCCTTATAAGACATCAGAGAATCCACATGAGAGCCACTGCTGTTGGCACGACCCTGGCCAGGGAGGGCTCCTGTTGGGGACCTCACAGTGCGAGGCGCCAGGGAGCAAATCATGAGATGCAAGTCCATAGGAAAATAACTTTATTAATTCTGGTGCTCGTGGAGCTGTTTGGTTTTTGTCTCCCTTCATTGTCTGTATAATTTAGAGATGATTTTTCCATCTCAGTTTATGAAATATTGGAGCGTCAGTATTTTGCGCAACCTTCATCAGAAGTGTCAGAGCCCCAGCGAGCTAAACTTTCTGAAATCAAATGTTTTATTGACGTGCCTTGCCAGCAGCCCTACCAGTGGGGACTGGGGCACAGAGAGACGTGGCACTGGCAGATCTGCCTCCATCGTCTGCCTGTCCCCAACGCGCTTTGCTGCCCAAGCATTGCTTTGCAGGGTGCTCCAGGTATCTGTGCGCTGATAGTTGATTGTCATTCTTTTCTTCTTTTTTTTAAACTGAAGCATATGATATTTCTGCTCTTAGGTGAGGTTTGGAGGTGGGAGAGTAGCTGTAAATCTGTGCCCCATCTGCCTGCAGCCGGGCCGCTGTTCTCAGAGCGATGCGCTTGCCCAGCCAAGGCTGCAGCAGCTTCATGTGCTCCTACAACAGCTCAAAGTCTCCTGCCCAAATGCCTGCCCCCAGTTAGCATCCAGCATCCTGACTACGTGGGAGGAGATCATGGCCCACGTCTTCATGAATGCATGCCATGCCTGCTCACAGAGTGGTTTTTAATACTTCCTTTAAAGCCTTTTCCCCTCCCAAAGGGAAGCAGAGGTACCTTAAACTAATTAGGAGTAAGAGGCAGAGAAGCTGGGGGGGAAGGGTTAGGTGGGATGCTGGCGGGCAGTACTTTTAGGAAGTTTATGGACATGGCTTGGCAGTTAGCAGTAGCCTACCAAAGCACTGGGAATTTCATAAAAATAAGCATTTTGCTGTCTGTAAGTGAGTAAATATCCTGCCATGCTTATACCAACTGCAGAGAATGCAGCTCATGTGATTTCTGGGCTTTTAAAAAACCAGCAATACAGCTCGGGCAATGGCAGGCTTTTAGTTTGCTGTCCTGGCAAGATATGTAGGTCGCTGGTTCTCAAAAAAAGTAGCTGGAGGGAGAGTTAGTGTTGCCTGCAAAGATTTGGAAAGGATTACATCGAGACCTGAAGCCTCTCGGCTCAGAGGAATATGGACTGGAGTGGCGAATCCCTCCTGAGATCTTAAAATGTGCCTGTGCGTGGTCTGCAAGCAAAATGCAAATGTCGCTTCTCCTCCTCGGGAGGTTTTATGGGAGCTGGGAGGAGGATGGCATGGAGGAGGATGGTTTGGGCAGTAACTGGAGGGGTGGTTGCCCCTTCCCCAAGGCAGTACCGCAGGCAGCCAGGGACGCCTGTCTGTGTGGTGAGGAATGCTGTGTGTAAATCCGTGTTTCCCCAGTGCCCAGCTTGCGGTGAATGGTGCTGGGCTGATGGGATTAGTCAGGGGCCTCCAGTTAATATCTGTTGTTCACACCACACATCGGGGAACAGCTATTCAAAATTACCAAGAGCTTTGTAGGTGGCAGAGCTGGCACGTCTGTGTATTAATGGGGGGAAAATGGCCAAATGTAGTTGTGTCCAGTGAGTTTCTGTTATGAGCCTCCCCTGCTGCTGTGAGATCCCTGGTTGAGTTTACTCACCCTATAAAATGTTTCGGATTTACATTTTCCTTTAACACTTCCTCTTCGATCCGAGTAATATGTTACACATTTAATTGCTTTTCCTTTGAATTTTCCAGTCCTCATTTGGTACCCTTGCAACATCAGTATCTTGTTATCTTGTTGTTGCTTCTAATTGCTAACACATGCCAGCTTTCCAGCGCTGCAAACTCTGGCGCTGGGGCTGGGAGGGGAGTTTACAGGGAAGATTTACGTGCATGGGGAAACCTTCAGAAAATTAATTCGCTCGTTTACCCAACAGCTTATCCAGATTTCAAAATTGAGGGCTAAGACGAAGGCTGATTTACACCCAGTGCTGCATAAAGCAAAGCCGATTTTGGGAGGGTTGCTCCAGTGGAAGCGCCTGTGTCGGCGAAGCCCTCCTTCCCTCTCGCCGCCCCGCCGTCGTCTCGCTGTTATTGCCGGCCATAAACAAATTACGTGTATTTAACAAGTTAATGTTAGCCCGGCTGCGAGGCGCTGGTAGGTGTGTGCTTGGTGACATCAGCTGGCGAGCAGCCTGGCAGCAGCGCGGCGCAGGCAGGGAGCAGGCAGGGAGCCGAGGGTGTGTGCCTCTAAGCTGGGTATTCTGGCAAGGTGGAGAGCTGGTCTGTTTGGCAGGACCTTCCCATCTGGGATCCATCTGTGTTTCCCTGGAATCGGACAGGCGGCTCCAGGCAGTGAGAAATCGCAGATGTGCGGGACCTGACACATGTCCAGCTAATGAAAGGAGAAGGCAGGCTGGGCTCCGGCTGTGCTCGAAGATCACGAGCGGAGGAGGAGGAAGAGCGCTTTTATTTATATTTCAAAGAAACTAGGTGTATTCAACAGCAGCTGGATCGTTGCAACCTTGCTGTTTAGGGTAAGCAAGAGATGGGTCTATTTTTAAACGGGACTGGGTAGGGCGCAGCATATCCAGGGGCAGGGGGGGATGCTCGGGGGGATGCTTAGCTGCTGTGCCGCCAAGTAGGTTTGAAGAGCGACGTGGGTTTTGCCGGCGGGCTGGGGAGAGCCTCAACCTTGAGCTCAGGTAAAGGGAGAGGGTGGGAGCGGCACCGTCCGCAGCGCTTCACCACCCAGCCTGCCTCCGGTCGACTGCAGTGGCTCTGCTGGGGGAAAACTTCAATAGAGGAGCCGGCTGCATGCGTGGATTCTGCAGCTGAAAAAATACTAAACTCTCTGAGGAGAGCTGCGTTAGAGCTCTCTCTATGTTGCCATGGAATGGTTTATTATTTTTTTTTTATTATTTTTATCCCCCACCCCCCCCACTCCCCTTGAGCAGAAAGCTGGGATTCAGCATTTTCTGGGGAAATGGAAAAGCAGGAAGGTTTTTGTGTATTTTAGCAGAATGTGTTTTTCCGCTGTGCCTAGCCTTGCTCTCATTTCTGCATGCTGATACTGAAGCTGGGGGGGTAAATCTGCAGAGGTGGATTTCTTCCATCGACTCCCAAATTTCCTTAATTTTCTCTGTGTTTTCAGTGCTTCTCTGCATTGTGGCAGAGGCTGCTCCCTTTTTGTCTTTGCGCTCCTCGAGCAGCAACTGATGCTACCAGCATCTAAATCTCTCTGATCAATTTTGTGATACCGGAACAGACCTCCCTGCCCTATATATTTTCACTGTCAGGCTGCAGACTGCTGTATCTTCTCTTATTCCATTGTAACCTCCTGATCCTGCGTGTGTATTTTAAACCTGTGCTTCCCCCCCCCCCCCCCCCCCCTTTTTTTGGGGGGGGAAGGTTCAGCAGTTGAAATTGCTCCTCCAACCCTCCAGAGTAGCTTGTTGTAAAGATCCCACTGTTGCACGATTGCTGAGCTGCTGCCCCGGGTGGGTGCTCTGCAAAATATTACCGGCTTTTTCTCCCTCCCGCAGCGCTCGGCTCCTGCGCAACAGTACTCACAGTCCATTTTATGTACCGGAGAAATCCTGCCCAGCCACAGGACACGCACCAAAATCAGCACTCAAAGTTTGGGGAGCTAAAATGTGGCTGAGGGTTGTTTGCTATTGAGCTGGAAAAAGAGAGAAGGATATTTGCTAGGCTGTCTGGTGCAGGAGGATTCCCTTTGGGGCACTTTGCTGTTGCTTTGTCCGGGTTAGTTTTAAGCGTGCCAAATGACAGGGTTTCCCCAGGGAGAGCGCGGTGCAGCCAGGCCAGGCTCCCTGGCAGGGTGCTGTGCTGCTGCATGGGCTGCAGCTCCATCCTCGTCTGGTTTGGCTGCTGCATGTGCCGCCTTAAGGTTTTCCTTCTCTTGCAGCATGCAGGAGATAACATCCCTGGATTATAATATATAAAAAATATATAAGTCTGCTTCTACAGACATGCTGAACACCTCCTATGTGTCCCTCGCTGTCCCCAGAGAGGAGGCAGAAGGAGCGTGTGCTGCCTAAATGCTCTGCGACTTCAGCGTCTCAAAGTGCACCAGCACAAAGGAGGAATGAAAACCAGAAAATCTCCAGCAAAGCCATACAGGGTGTGATGATATCTGAACGCAAAGAGCTGTGCTCCGCTGCTGCGGCTCTCCTGAAGACTCCCCGAGTTTGAGAACGCAGCACAGCGTGTTGGAGCATCTGCTCCTGCAGTCTCTTTGCAGGTCGGGCTCTGATTAAGCAAACAGAAGTTTTGCCAGCATCAGGGCAGCGTGATTTGGCCATTAAACAACTAATTTGCTGGTGTCTTGCTCAAGCCCTGCAGGAAACTTTTTTTCTTCTCAGGTTCCCTTATTCTGGGGATGGATTCGGGGTGCCTGAGGAGCTGAGTGCTTAGGTGAGAGTGGTAGTTGTATTTTGGGGAAGGGGATGGCTTGAAACCCAGTGGCCACTTGGATGGGCTACCTCACTTCTACAAAATTATTCTAAGTGAAGACTCGTTTTCTCAGAATTATCTTCTGGATAATGCGATTTTTACTATTAATATGAAGATGTTTCACCTGATTTTTGGGACTACCTAGGCTTCACCTAAATGACTGTGGGTCCTCTCTGGCTGGGTACCCCTACCCCAGCACATCCACTGGTTAGAGACACCTGCAAATAATACAAAACTAAGAGACCCCAGTGTTAAGAAACAAGGTAAAAGGGGTAAAGCAAAGGCAGTTTGAGAAAATATTGCCAACAGGAGAGTGCAATAAGCCAAGTGAAGGATTTGAAGGGTCTGAGGAAGGAGCAAAATTGCTAAAGGCAAGGAGAATAAATCGTTAATCTGAGAAGTCTGTTACACAGGGAATGCCCCGAGGAAAAGAGCAGAGACTCCATTTAATAGTGAAAAGGCCAAAACAGTGCTGCCAAGTCGGGTTCTGCTCTGCCCAGGGACTGGAGCCACAGCCTCTGCTTACTTCCAAGATGCTGCTATTTTTGCAAGTTGCATCTGCTGGTTTTTGCAGAGGCTTGTTTAAACCCGCTGAAGCCAAAAGCAAAGGGAGCTTTTCTTACGTGAACCATGGGTCAGGCTTTTGGGGTTTTTTTCCTTCTGTTTTCTTCCTCTTAGTCTTACAGTACTGGTGTCTCAGAGAGCGGGGTTTCACTTCTTAATGCTACCTTGTCTGTTGGATTAAACGGGAGTCCCAAATTATTTTATTGCTGCTTGTCGCGCATCACTCACGGTGGATTTTGGCTTGTAGAGGTTATCACTGAGGGAAGTAGGCAAGAGGGAAAGAGTGTGGTTTGACTTCAGGAGCTGAGTTTTCAAAGCAGCCAGCTCTCTGGTCCACAAATTGACCCATAAATGCAGTAACCGTTGGCAGCATTTTGCAGGAGGCAGCGCTCTCCCGCGATTGTGCGCTGGGATGGGCAAGCCAGGTGGCCTCTTGTTTTTTCAGGATTTGGACAAAAACCGAGATTTGTTTGATGTGCATGTGCAATGTTTATAGTATAGCTGGATAGCTGAATGAAGTCGTTTGAGGACTTGGGCATATGTAGCAGATTTAAGGCAACGCTGGCTAGTTCTTAAATCTGATCGGGAGATGGTCGTAATCCGTTGCCTATTGGTTTTTTTCCCATAATAAGGATTGGCTTATCTACACTTGTTCTGGGCTAGATTGTAAGCTTGCCTTTATCCTAGCATCTAGTGACTATTTCCATATCCGATTGCTTGTTAGAAGCTGGATATGAAATGTGTTTCGACAGACACTCCAGAGCGGTCCCTGAGGGCAGCATCACTGCAGGTCTCTGGGAGCCTGTTCAACTTTTATTTTTATGATGGAGACTGTCTTAATTCATGCAGCGTTCAGGGAATGGCTGGAAAAACCTTTGTTTAGAGCAAAAGCAGGAGCTGGGAAGAACTGGCGAGCGATGATCCCGCAGTTGGAGTGGAGTACCTAGAGGCTTGGGTTCAGTTCCTGGGTCTGCAAGCAATTTTCTGAGTCAAGACCTTGACCTTAGTGCTGCTTTGTGTGTCGGCAGCTTGCGTCCAAAAGGACAATAGCGATTTCAGAGGTTTCAAAGCATTTTAAAGTGTAACTATCGCACCTTTTTATTGGGCTGGGCAGTGGCATTCTTATAAGCCAAGCTTAAGGCTTTAGAATAACATGTATTGAATTTCCTTGGCGCGCTCCCGGCTGTAGGACTCCTGTCTTTCGTCCCTGCGGCAGGACTTGTGCTATTGAAGGAGGACAGTTGCAGGTGGCCAGAAGACTATTTGGAAGAACCAGGACTGTCACAGATCTGCTGTTCAGTTACTCGCCGGTCCTATGGAAACTAAAAAGCAAGGAGTCAGTTTTCCTTCCAGCAACAGGACGCCACACCCCGATGGTGGGTTGCTGTGTAGCCATCCCTTTCAAAGGCATCTCTTTCACAAAAAAACCCCAAGAAAGCCCCAAAAGTATTGATAATCATCACTGAGCTCGCCCCAAACAAGGGGAGGAGGAGCACACTGCAGCCCCAAAACAGCTCAGACCTGTTGCTCTGCGGCAAGCTGTGAATGTTTAAAGACCGGTATTACTTAGGATGCTGGTGGAGCGCTGGGGGGAGCGGGTTATTGTGCGGGGAACAGATGTGCCGTGCGCTGTTGCCGCGTGCCGGCTCTGTGCCGCTGCTCCGGCACCAGGTGCAGCCATTGTTCCGGCTGGTCCCTATTCATCCGCCCTCGGCTGCCGCTCTGCGCCCGCTCCCTCATTGTTTCTCCAGGAAATTAGCATTAAAAACCCATCCGAAACCCCCATGTCCCTCAACTGCAGGTGACTGTTATTGGCCCCAGCTGCCACCCTTGTGCTTGATTACTTCCATATGGGGTTGTGGAAAGAAGTAGGATCCACTTACTGATTTTTTAATATTTTTTTCCCCTTTTTTATTCCCCCCACCCCACACAGACACTTCAGCACTCACAAGGCACAAAACCCTGAAATCTATTAAGCCCCCAATAGGCTCCAGTTGCTATTACAACTGGGATGAACATTTTACAAGCAAAGCTAATTACACCCTTGCCCTGCTTTCTTCCTTTCTTCAGCCCCCACCCCATAAATGTAAAATAACCAGAGGGCAATTGGTAGTAAATTAAACCTTTGCAGTGTCCTGAGAGGAGGTTTTCTGGCTAGCAGGAAGAAGTCTGCTGGGCTTTAGATGTTTGGCTATTTGGTGGGGGGTTTTTTTACTAGAAAATGGGAAACTCTGGTCTCTGGCATGTTGCTGTGACACACCTACTAAAGGGACATGCAGATGCCAGCCTGGGTCTGGATAGAAAAGGAAAAAATAATTGAACAAGTGGGTTGTTAATTTGTGAGTGTAGTCAACTGTTGAGAGGAGCCAAAGGGAAACTATGCAGCCATTGAGGTTACAAAATTCTGGGAATGACGTGATTTTTGTCCTGGTGTGATTCATCTTCAGGGCAGCAGGTTGCATGAAACCCCAAACCCCCTGAAATCCCCTCTGGGTTTCCTGCTGACAGAGTGTCATGGAGCAGCCCAGGTTTGCCCTGAGGTGAGCTGTGCTGCAGTTGATAACAGGAGAGAGGGAGGGTGTGCATCTCCTTCTGCCCTAGCTAGGGCTTGAAAATGAACCTGTTCTGCAGAGGCACAGAGCATCTCCATTGAGGAGCACCGGTGGGTTGTGTCCTGTGACGAGGGGACCAGCCCACGCAGCCCTGACCTACTTTGTGCCAGGCAGGAATGGAGGAAAGTGGCAGCTTGTCTCCACACTGGAGACATCAGGTATAGCTTTCCTCTGTGCTCTGTCCCAACAACTTTGGTGTCAAAGCCCTGTCCATGTCCGGAGGTCGATTGGTGGGAGTATATACCTCTATTGAGAAACGTTGGGCTTCTCTCACAACACACTGGGCCTCCCAAAAGGTCTTTGCTTATGCTGCAGCACTGCAGCTGATGAGGGTTGTGCTGGTGGCTCCTGAGAGAGCAGCTTGCTGGGGGATGATGGTCCTCGAAGCACCATGACCAAGGTGTTGCACGCTACTGGTTGGGCCTGGCCAGGCTGCTTGAAGATGAAAGCCCATTAAAGCCCCATAAGTCCCAGCTATTTCATAGATAATCAGTAAGTCTTGTGTCTTTGCATTCTTGGTGGTGCCCCAGCAGCCACTTCCATAGGATCTGTCTTGTTCCTTGCTGGTGATGCACTGGGCAGCTCATGCTGAGACCTGACAGGGTGCTCCAGTGTGACAGTGGTGCTGCAGTCTCCTGTTGCAGTACAGATATATGTATGCAAACCTTTAGCTATAAAAGATCCTAGATGTGCCCCTCTCTCCTCAGAGCAAGACCTGGAAGATGTGATCAAAATGAAGAATGACTTTATTCAGATAACACAGCCCCTTTGGGTAAAGAGTCCCTCTTGCTGGTCTAGGCGTAGATGCTGCAGTGAGTCTTTGCTCAGATAGAGAGGTCTTTGGGAGTGGCTGGGGCTTGGCTGGTTGACCTCAAGATTACAAATGTAAATTTACTTACAGATGGGGAATGGCCTTGTCCTGAGACTTTGTGTCTCAGCACTGGTTCTTTGGCATTTGTCAGGTTGACCTCCACCTTGAGGTCCATCCTGCCGTGATGGGTGGGACCCGCCAATGTAGTTTGTGAGAAGGATTTAAAATAAAAATTCTGGTTGGTATCCAAGAAGATGGGTTTAAGCTGAAGTACTGGGGTTATCAACTGCATGTACCTCCTTTCTGATACGGACCTGTGCTGGCTTGGCTGCCCTGCGTGGACCACCCAGATCTTCCCGGGAAGCAGTTGTGCAGGTGCAATGGTGTGGATTGTGCACATCTGGTAGTGGGCTTCTAAAAAAAATTATCAGCCCCTTAGAGGTGCTGTGCAGGGTGGGGAGAGCCACCCGCTAAATCAGGTCAGAAGGATGGATGAAGCTAGCAAGACGACCTAATAGAGTATCTTGAGCGATTTTCCTCATACTTGTTTTAAACCCTTCAAAGTCAAATCTCAAACTTAGGGGGTTTCTTCTCCCTAATTAAATTAACAGACCATATGGTGTTTACTGTGAGCGCCTGCAATATGGAAGGAGCTACCTCCTGGATCACTTTCTTTTTTCAAAAGAAGCTGCTTTACCTGATGTCACTGTTCTGAAATGTTCTTTTCAGCAGCGGGTGTGAGGGGTTATTTCAGCCACCTCGCTGCTGTTGGTGTCACCTTCTGATCCTGGGGATGAGCTGGATCTTAACCTTTTCTGTTTCTGCAGCCTTCTTTGTCTTCTAGCTTTTGTAATGCCATTTTGCTGCTTAGTGGGACTGCGTGCAGGTCAGGGAATTTCCGTGCTTCTTCATAGGCAGGTAATGATTCTTGGGTTTGGAGCTGAGGAGCATAGAAAACAACTCAGCGGGTGATGGTGTTATTTTTAACAACTACTACTAATTTTTTTGTTGAGGGTAACATTACCATCTCAGGAATATGTGAAACTGAAAGTTTTGTAGAGTTTTGTTCTTTATTAATGGCCTGTCTTAAAAAAAAAAAAAAGTTACTTTGCATGTGCTGCTTTTATCTTTACATGAAATCTGGAGGAGGAAATGAAGACCTTGAGGAAGAAAACCATTGGTTTATTATCAGACCCTTGCATTTAGATGAACAGGAAAGTAGGGTAAAAGTCTCTAAACCTGTAGGAGAAACTGAGACTTTTCCTTTGACTTTGCTGTCTGTTTTCAGCTACTCTAACTCATTTCGTAGGGTGTTTTGGTAACCATAATTCTTGTGTGCGAGTGGACTTTGCTGTGAGCTCATCCTGCATCTCTCCAGTGGTGTACATTAACCTTTCTCTGCAGTCTTAACTTGTTGACACGTGTTTTCTGTAGGGGCTTGGTGTTAAAAGGGGAGATGGATGACCCTTTCATCTTCAGCCAGGCTCAGCTTGTTCCGGGGTATCTGAGCTCCCAGAAACAGATACATTTGCGTCCGCTGAAAGCACCCTGCCATATTAGCATATTCCCTGTAACGTATGCTCAAAGGGTGTTTCTTTGCAGAGAAGCCTCTCTAAAGATAGCATCGTGAAGTTCTGTGTTGTCAACCAGGGACACTTGATCTAAAAAACAACATTTGATACACAGACAAGGTTTGCCAGTGCCATCTGGATTCTGGGAGATGAGCTAGGTTGTCTCTGTTTTGCATACACTCACCAGGAAAAAAAAAGTACGTGCAGGCAGAGTAATTCTTCAGGATCACCTGAGCAGAACCATTTAGTCCACACGAATGTCCTTGGTGACATGGGACACCAGTGCAATCCCATACCGCTGGGCACCATGTGCCAGTGCACCTTCTTCAGGTGCTGGAAATAATTCTGTAGTTTAATGGTGTGTTTATTGAAATCCAGGCGGAATCAATTTAAATTCCGTGGGACCAGTAATCAAGCATACTGCAAGGCAGAACCTGCAAATGATGCAAAACCCCACAGAAATGGGAATACCTTTAGGGAGGTGGGGATGCAGGGTAAGCAGATGTCTTTGGCTTCAGTTCTGCGTGGTGGAGAGACCATCCTTAAAAATACACCAGTGCTGAGAGCAGAAACCTGGAGAACATGACCATCAGACGCAGCCATGGATTGAATAGCAAACTTACTGTCCACATCTTCCCAGGGATGTGTAGGTTATAAAACATATTTTACTTCAGGGCCTATTTCTTGACTTTCTAGTTATCCTCTCGTATGCAAATCTAATTTGCCTAATGGGCTGGTGAGTGTAATTGAAAGGCAGCCTGTGCTTACATGATAGTGGAAAGTCTCACCTGTGCTGAAGCACAGATGGGTCTCTGCCTCGCTGCTGCATCATTAGGGGAAATTTATAGGCACTGTGTCACAGGCTTTGCTGTGACCAGGGGAGGAAAATAGCAGTTTAAAACAAACTTGGGTTTTTTTGTTTGCAAGGTGGGCTCTCTGTTTCCTGGTGTTGCAATTTTGGTGGTTGCACTTCTTGGTTAATATAGTCTTTGTCTTTCCCTTGTGCTCCAGTTGATGGTGAACAGGCTAATGCAGGTTACTAGTAACTAGATGAGGACAACCCTAAGAATGACAAGTTGGAAAGTGGGTTTTGTGCTGTGTTGCGGCATGATGCTTTGAAAGCAAGTGCATCAGCAGCTGAGCCAGCACCTTCACTCTGTGGTCCCTGTGCATCACTGAATCTCCAGAGGTTATCCATGGAAAATCTCCACCTCTGCTGCCAATAAGAGAGAGGAGCGAGGCACAGCAGAGACAGTTACTGCTCTGCATCTATCTCTGCTGGGGTCATTCCCTGAAGAGACCAAGGAGTAGTGAGCTTTAATGGCTCTTCTGTTCACCCCCATCTCTCCATGCCTGGGCTCTGCAGGAGATGCTGCCCCAGCACCACACCAGGGGCCCTGCTGCTAAGGGTGTGTAGGTGCCCATCTACATCAATAGGCTCCTAAACACCTCTGAAACCCATCTCTAAATGCATTGCTCCTGTGCTTCAGCTCCGTGGGACAGTGGAGAACTTTCCACATGCTGATCAGGTTTGGAGCAAAGGGGAAGAGCAATTTGTGTAGTGACGTGAGGAGTGTTTTTAAGAGGCAGAATTGTCATCTTGGCAGGGCTCCTACGTGTGTCATTGATCGGGAATGAATATTAGCTGGGCAGCAGTTAATGTACTTAGCGCCCAAGTGGATGAAGCGCACTCTCTAAAGAGAGCCAGCGTGAGTTATGGCGTGATTAGCAAATCTTGGCTACCTTAGGTACATTGATGGGGTAGCAAGATGGGTGGGTGTTAGTGCGTGCAGCACTGCCAGCATCGGTGCAAGGGCTGCAGTAGTAAAGCCGCTGTGGGGTGAGGGATGCTTGTGGTCCTCAGTTTGGACTTCAGCACTTGTAGAAAGTTGTAAATAACAGGGATGAAAAAGACTTCCCAGGTCTTTTCTAAGTTACTCCTTGATTTCTGGGACAACTTGCTCAGTTTAGGATAAAGTTTGATGGAACTTTAGCCCTGGAGCTGGCTGGTGGTGGGTGAGCTCCTGCTCTTCAGCCTCCATCCAGAGAAGGGAGACTCCCTGTTGGACTCTGCTTTGTATTTGGAAAAGAGAGCAAACAGTATGACTTCAGGGATCCAAGGGGGATTGTTTTTCTGTATCCTTCCTTGATTGCTTCATTTTGGGTTTGTGGTAGAACTTGGATCGTGGTTTGTTTTGGGTTGGATTTTTTTGTTTTGTTTTTGCGAAAATGACTATTGTTTTCATCTAAACTAGCCCTTCTGACTGAGCTTCTGGACTGCTTCCTTCTCCAGATGGTCAGGAATTGTACCTGTTCTGTGCTTAACAGCTTTGGGGTTTTCTAGTTTGATTTGGGCTTTTGGTAATAGCTTTGGGTGTCCTTGGTATTTATTTGTGCCTCTCTGCGGTCTAATTGATTGTTATAGATTAAATGTGTTCTGCCTTGATCTTTTCACTCCTTTACTTGCCTTTTTTTAAGTGGCATTATTTACCAGTTACTGGTAGGGGTGCTTGGGCTGCCGGCGCTGGTATTTTGGGTCTGTCTTGTATGCATAGACTTTATTATTTCAATTCCTGTATTGGTTTATTTTCTACTCACCAGATACCCTCACCTCTTAGACGCCAGATCTGCTGTACCAGTTCTCATTAGCTTCAGATCCCCACATGCTCAATGGCAGTTATGGTGCTATAAGAAATCCAGATTTGCTCAGTACTGGCTGTTTTTTGAGGTCAGTGGTGGTGTTTTAGGTTGATTTATAGTGGTGGGAACCAAATCATCAAGCAGCAGGGCTTGGACGGTGGAGGACTGAGAGAGGGATGTATTCTTAAATTGCTGTTTTCAAGCTTCTGACTTAAACCTTCTCCTGTATGTCTTTAGTAACCAGCTGTAAAGTTCTTAAATCTTCAATTACTGGATGATTTTAAGAGGAATTTGTGGTGGGTTTGAATCCATCTTATTTTAAATGAGACTGTTTCCTCCTCTAATGATTTTTCAGGCTGTTCCCCTTTTACCTTGTGTTGTATGAATTTCTGAGGTGCTCCAGGATGGCTCTGCCCTATGTAGGCTCTATGTTTCTGTAAGGAGTGTCTATACCTGCCTCTTCAGTCAGGCTGAGTAGTGCAGGACTGAGAACTTGTCCAAGTCATGGACGATGCTTGTGTTTGTTGTACCCAGTGAGGCAGGATCCCTGTGAAGGTGCAATCTAATCTCAGGGATGCTCGGGTAAAAAGACAAGCTTATATAGGCAAGGGCTGTCTTCCAAAGGAGGTTTGTGTTTTCTTCTTGCTGCTGTGGTTGAAGCATTTCTGAGTTATCTGGTGACACAAAACTCCAGTAAACCTTTCTGCCAGCCCAGACTATGCTGTGGTTCATCATTCATGGGTGCTCTTCCCACTGCCCTGCGGGGTGCTGCTGGGGCTGCCTGGGCAGCAGAGCCCACGCCAGCTCTGCCCACTCCTGGAGTTGCTCATGGTGTTTCTTGATGCCCCTCCTGGTTCATGTGGGCTCTGCTCTGAAGGGCAGCGGAAAACCTACAGTTTTGATCCCTAAAGCTTCGTGGTTATGAGCTACTTGGGAGTTTCCTCCCCAGCATGCTGGAGAGCAGATGGGTGTGAACTGACAGTCTGCGTCCAGGAGCCTCATGTCTGGGGCACAGGGATTATTTTGTTTTACCTGAGACCTATTGGTCCGAAAGATCCTCTTAGCGATCCACGGGAGCATCTGTACAAACAAAACAACCTGTACACATCCTGGCAGGAACTGGTGCTGCATGTGACCAAACTGGTTCCCAGGAGCTAACAGGGAGCAGAGGCGCAGCAGTGGGCAGGACTCGAAGGCCCAGGAGCCGTGGTGATGGGTCCAAGCTCCCCTGGTGCTGTGGCCCGGGGCTTCGCACCATCCCTTAACTGCTTGGAGTCAGGGGTTAAAAATGCACCGGGAAGTGAAAAGGCTTCTGCTTGATGTGATGCTTTTCTCAGAGGAAACTCCCTAAATGACTGCTCCCAAGCAGGCAGGGCTTCATCCTGCAGTGAGCAGAGAGGGACCGCTGGTGGGAAGCCTTTAAGAAGCAGGGCTTGCTGCACTGACCCAGAAACAGCATCCTTCTCGACATCTGCTAAATTTCTTACAGAATTGACTAGAAAATTACCTCCTCTTCCACAACTTTATTTTTCCTACTGAAAGGAAGAGCTGGGATATAAAACACCAGGTGGTGTAAAAGAAGGGTCGCTAGCCTGGTGTCTCAGAATAAACCATCACTTCCCCCCCCCCCCCCCAGCTTCCAGGAATGAACCAGACTCACAGCGTGGAAGCTGCAGGACCCAGCAAAACTCCCCCTGGAAGGGACTTAGGTTGGAAATGTGGCTCCCCTGGGGAAGCCACAGGAATGCTGGACCCGCAGCGTTCACCTGGGCTTTTTGCAGCAGCCCAGCAGGGAGAAGGGGGCTGCATCACCGGTGAGCGCTGCTGCAGTGTCGTAGCTGTGGCCTTGCTGTGGGTACAGCACCGGCAGCTCTTCGGCTCAGCCGGCGGTGAGCAGAAGGGCGCTGCGAAATCATGGCACTGCTGTGCTGAAATGCTTTTTGCAGACTCCCCTTTTCTGAACTGTTTTGTTAAAGAATAGAGTAGGGCAGCCGAGGAGAGATGGGGTCCCAGACTCTCAAATGGAGTTTGTTGAGTGGTGGTGAGATTAATTTGTGGCTTAAATCTCTTCTGCCAAAGACTTGCTGATGGATTTGAAGCAGCGAGCACTGCTGATGTTGTGCCTGCTCGGACACCTCTGATTGCATTATCCACGCGAGAGGCTCTTGTACAGGGTGCGCTGCAGGGAAGCTGCATAGCAGCCCAAAGCATTCCCTCTGGGAACGCTTCCCCTGGGTGAGACAACCCTGTAGCCTCCCCGAGGCTCCTCCAGACCCGTACCTGCAACCGGAGAGGCCCAGCGAGGGCTGCGGTGGCCCCGTGCTGGCACCTCCATGGGGAGCTGCAGTGGTGGCCTGGGTCCCCCCGACTGCAGCGGGGTCGTTCCTGGGAGTCTGCTCCAGCATCTCTGCTGCTCCGAAGCCCATTTAATTCAGTGGATGCATTTCTATTGACCATTACAAGCTGTGGAGAGCCCCTCGGAGCTAATTAGTAATAAGAGGCTGCCAATTAAACACTGCTCCCTGGGCTCTACTGCCGCTTTTCTGATACTGCTGGGTTGGAGAGGAAGGTAACAAAATGGAGCCTAGTGCGTATGTGTTTCATCTGGAGAGCAGGAGAAGGGTGGAGCTGCTTGTTAAATGGCCAGCAATCCAAGTTTTAAACGGATTTATGAGTGCTAGATAGAATCATATCTTAAAGACTGTCTCAAAGCCTCTGTTAAGGTGGAAAACACTTTCAAAAGTTAGAGCTTGTTTCACTGTGGTTTTCCCCCCTTTGGGTCACCCAGAATTCTACAGGTACAAAAGTTGTAGCTTTATTTACTCTTATGGTGTTTAGCCTAAGCAAGAAGAAAAAAAATTTTCACTACCAAAATTACAGTGCTCAGTTGTTCTATATAACCTGTGGGATTTTTGGTAACAAATTATTTTCAGCAGAGTTTAGCACAACTTTGGTTTAACACCAGTGCTTGCAAAATTCTAAAGTTTTAAAGGCAGTTGCATCCATTCTGAAGTTTTCTTTTTTCAACACTTGGGTCCTAATTCACAATTAACAGCATGTTACCCTGCACAACAGGCTGATGCTCTTCCAGAGAGGGCTTATGCCAGCTAAAACTGGCGGGTATTGAATAGACATCAAGAATTAGAATTAAGAAGAGTTTATGAGTTGCTATAATGGGTACCTCTACAGTCAAAAAGTGCTGCTGAGGAACGTCAAAGACAGGGAGGAAAGCTGTGATATGCCAGTGCTGGGTGTGCAGTGGAGGCAGAGCTGGTGGCTCTGGTGTCGAAGTGCAGAGGATGGCTTGTGTGTCTTGCACGTTCGCTGTGCTGCTGAACCGTGGCAGAAGCGAGCATCAGTGTCTGACACTTCCATTTGGGCAGCATCACATGTGCACGGGTGGCTGGAGGAGATGGAGCCTGTCTGAAACGCCTGCCTGCCTTCAGAAATGCAGTCCCTAAGCTGTGGCAGAGTTTAAAGAAAACTAAGAGGAACGGATTTTCAATGCTGGCGTTGCAGTGGGAGGCTGGGTTAGCATGTCCTTCAGCTGTGAGTTTCCCATGTGTTGGATTGCTTTTTACTCTCTGGAGTAAACTTGGTGTTCAGTCACTGGACCCCAGAGGGGCACATCACCCCATCCATGGCCTTGCTGCTTTGGGCAGGGAGCTATTTCTGACCTTTTGGGGGTAACTCCCTAAAGCCAACCCTTGTAATGACTTTTCATCTCTAAAAAGTAGCTGAGTTGGTAGAAGTGCCGTGTGTCATTCATGTAAGCATGGTTAACTCAGTTCTTGCTTTCACTGTACATAGCATTTACTATAAGTGAAACTCAAGCTCTTTTTTTATCCTGACATAACATTTCTCTGTATGTAGAAGCCCCACAAAATAATAATTAAAAAAAAAAATAAAATCTTTGATACCAAGCTGTTGCTTCAAGTCTCTTTCTAAATGGCATCCCTTTTGTACGTGTTGTGTCTGGGCTCCACCGGCCTTGAGAGCCGTTAATCTTCCTGGTGTTTTCTTCCCTGCGGCAAATGAGAGACAGATGTTCCCATCTGGAAAGTTTGCTCCCGCCACCGTTGTTTCACTCGGAGTCGGAGGATTTGGAGAGCAGTGCAGCAGGCTGAGACTTTTAAGAACTAATTTTTCCATGATTGTGATAATTGCCTGTTTGATATCTGTAACTGCTTTCATTTTTCATTCAGAGTGCTTTAGCCTAATAAGTAAATAGTGCAGAGGAGTAAATATTTCTTAATATTGTAATGGGAGTGGATGATTTAAAACAAAAATAAGTCTTGATTCTGTAACTTTAAGTGGAACAATGGACGAATGAAAAATTACCAAAATACTTTAGCAGTAACTAATCACACGAATTAGTGAGCATCTCTGGCTTTGCTTGAACACAGCTGCCCTGCCCAGCCCCTGCCCATGTCCAGGTTATAACCCAGCCAAAGAGGTCTGAGCAACCAGAGGGGTGGTTTTGGGGAGGGAGGAGCTCTCTCCCCGATCCCCAGAGCACTTCCCATCCTAAAACTGTAATGCTGGCTGCTTTGTGGGCTTTGGTTTCCAGGATTGTATTCTGCTGGGGTATATTCCAGGAGCATATCCCTCCCTTCGGGGTGGCTGTCTCTGATGGGGGCAGAGCAAGCGGCTGGCGAGGGTGGGGTGGGTTCCCTGCCCAGGGGCACGCAGGCTCCCCAGCAGTGCTCGCTGCATCCCTTTGAGACAGCCGATGAGCAAAAGCTCTTGGCAGGGACATCAAGAGATGAATTTGGGTCCCCGAAACTTCTTGTGTGGGAAGGGCATTGCTATGGTGTGTTGGTAAGAGCAGCAACAGCTCCCAGGTGGCTGCTGCACCATGTGTGAATGGTTTTTAGGGCAACTATTCCCTCGCTCCTTCATGGAAGAGAGAGGAGGAGAGGGGGGGCTACCACACCAAAGTGGTTTTGCTCTTGTAGAAGTCAGATGACCAGAATTTGGGAGGCTTGCTGCATACCCCACTCTGGAAGCTATCAGATGCGATTGTTTGTGGGATGGATCCTGCAGCCGTGGGTTTGCACTGCTGGCCCTGGTATGAGGCCGTGGACCCAGAGGAAACCAGAGCTAAGGAGGCAGAGATGACATGGAGGTGGGTTTGTGCTGATGGGTCTGGCATGGCCAAGGCAAGGGCAGAGTCAGAGCTGCAACCGTCTTGTCTGGGTGGGAACACAGCAAAAGAGAACTGCTGTGAAGTCCAACCTGTGCTACCGATGAGTTTGTAGAGCCAGGCACATTAATAGGTTTTTATAAAATCACTGAAGGGCAAGACTGATAAAGATCTGCAGTCTGCCTTCAGAAATAAATTATTAATCTTATTTCCCTTATTAACTGCTTTCTGGACTGGTTGCGAGCGATAACATACTTTGCTCTTTCAAGTTCTTCTATCTGAGTTTCACATTGAATTGAGATTTAAAGTGAAACAGCTGTGTGTGGGAGAGGAATAGATGGCAATGGAGATACACGCGTTTATTTTTGATTTATAAAATGCCTATCCCAGGCTCAGCAGCTCCCTCCTGTGTGATGCAAGGCTCTCCTGCGAGGTGCCGAGTCCTCTCCACTCCCACAGCATCTTACAGCTCAGGAGCCTAGATGTGCTATAAAACCAAGCTAAACAGGGTAAAAATAGGCTGACTGCATTTAGTGGAGGAAGTATCTGTACAGTAACATAAGTTACCCACTGCAACAGATGCTATAGTATTATCTTAGCCAACTCTGTGCTTTGGCATGGAGGGAGGAGGATGGAGAAGGACCTCAGTTGACCAACATTTGCTGCTGACCTGTTTATGTGACACACTCGTGTCTCCCAGTTCTGTCTCCCAGTAAGTTATCATTTATTGATTCAAGCAAAGGGAGACCTCTGGAAACCACCCTATGCGCAAATAAATGTCAATATTTGTACAGAAATGTAATCTTGACTGCAAACCTCTTAATGTCTCCCTCACCAAATTGGGACTAGCCCAATCGTCCTTTTTTTCTTAAGGCTGCTGTATCGGCTGCCTTGTTTCCAATGCTTATCTTCAGTCTTCCCCCTCCATCACTTTTTGCAGCATCACTGCATCAAAAACATAAAATATTGGCTCTTTCCTCGATGATGTGGTTTCAGTTTGAGCTTGGGGGAAGCTGTCTGGAAGCAGGTGATGGAAGGATTGCAGTGGAGTAGCAGTAAACAGCGTCTTCTGGAAGTCTGAGTAATGATACTCTTGTTTTGCATGTAGATAACCTCTCATCTGCATGCCTTGGAGAACTGCAAAGGTGCTCTACAGATGGCTTAGAGCCGTCAAGGGGAGGGAAAGGCAACCTTAGAGCGGAGGAAAGATGTTAATAAAATTTAAATGTAATTCTTCCCATTTCTCAGTTCCTAAATGTGAAAAATATTAGCTTGGTGGAGACTGAAAACAGATGGTGAGCAGTTGGAGCAGATAAGCATGTTATTCAAAATAAACATTCGCCAAAGCTGGGGAGGTGGCGAACCATATTTCATTTCACCCTATTTACATTATCAGGTCAGGTTACAGTGATGCTGCCTCTCGTTTGCATTCAGACTATCAACAGGGAACCCTGCGACGCAACCAACTGCAGTGTGTCCTTTTCATCGTAGACATGTTTGGGCTGGAATGGATGGGTTTGGGCCATTTCCCTGTTTTTTTCTCCAGGACGATATATTGAGCTAGTTATCTAAAACCAGCTCTCCTAGGCTGTAGGCAGGGTCCTGCCAGCCACTGGAGAGGGCATGGAGGTGTGTCCTTCCTTTGTTTCCCTCTTTCAAATGGTCTCTTTATCTATTTAGACAAGCTTTGTGTTGCTTTGTCTTAAACCAGAGATTCTTACCCATGTAAAGTGTGGGGAAACAAGCCTCTGGTTCAAAGGACTATTTCTAGGAAGGGTTCGTTTTGCTGACTTGTAGGCAATCTATAATTCATGCCTCTAGTCCGAGTGGTCATCTGAAGTGGTAGGGCCAGTGGAAAGAGAGGTGTGTCTGAAGTGTGGCTTATTTTCCTTGCTTTGGTGAATGTTTTGGGATGGGCTGAATTGCCTTTGGAGGTGTCTGTCTGTTGGCTCCAGAACAAGCTTGGACCTGGCTCCTGGTCTACCAAAGACTTTCTCCTGGCAGACTTAACCTCAGCTGCTGCTACTGGGATGATTCTCCAGTCCCTTGCTCTCAAGAGGCAGGTATGAATTTGGGGCTCTTCTTGAGGCTTTTTAGGTTATGAGCATATTCTGCCTGTTGTAGATGAAAGTCGAAAACATCTGTTCTGATTAAGCCTCTTCTTTCTGTATGAAACCGTTATGTGCTTTCACTCCTGAGACTGAACGACTGGGCAAGCCCTTGTAAACAGTCTTTTGTTCAAAAGACATGAACTAAAACCAAAACATTGTTAATTTAAAGACTTTCAATCTAACCACTTAGGGATCAAAGCCTTGTGGGCAAGGTCTGATTTTGAGTCTGCTCTCTCTGTCCTGCAGACTGCAAAAGCAAACCCTTACCTGTGCATCCCTGCCAGTTTTGCAGTGCTGTCTCACATGTAATGTGTTTTTCTCTTATTTATTCCAATATGTTTCATGTTTTGACTTCTACAGAAAGCTGGAGTGCTCAAGTCTGGCAAACAGGTTTGTGAGAAGCAGTTCCAACTCTGTGCAGCTTATTTATAAATGGGAGCTACAAAATCGCTTCTAGGCCAGGCAGGTCCCTCCTTAACTCTCGCGACAGCAAACCAAGGGGAATCCTGCACCTGTGTCAAGAATGGCTTGAAGATACCAATGTTCATGCTGTACGTGCCCTCCAAACATCCAGCCACAGACTTAAAATCCATTTCCCATGAGGGAGGAGTCTTTACTGTCTTGAGCTGATAGGAAGGTTTAAGAGCCTGCGCATACTCCATGTGCTCACTCACAGAGGTTGCTGGATGGTGTTAAATTGTGCCCATGCAGACGCTACAGTGTGAATTCCTATAAAGCATCCATGTTTTCTGCACCATAACAGGGGCTCTTTCTCTCCTCCCTTGCTCTCAGCAAGCTCACGGGTCCGCTGTCACAGCTAGATCAAGGCTTTCTCTTGAGCATCATCCTGCAAAGTGCAGCACCACCAGCGTCAGGCACTTCATAACTGCCCATCACCTCTTCAAAATGCAACCATGTATATGGGAGTCGCAACCCAGGAGTCGTAGCCCCAGAAGGATGTGAGGAAGGTTCACAATCTGCTTTTTGTTAATAAATATAAATCTCCCATCCTGATACTATTCCGATGGCTGTTGGAACTATGTTTTGAACTTTGGGAAGCGGATGAGGAGGAGACCGGTGATGTCTGTCTGCCCCCCAGGGTAATTCCTGGCTCTCTTCTCCAGTTCCTTATCTTGCTTTTTGGGGGAAAGTAACATCCAGTTTTCTTCATGCAGTGTTTTTATTTCTTTTTCATCACCTAGTTTATTCTATAATTGCCAAAGGCATTTAAGGGTTAATTTAAATTCCAGGGTACTTGAGATACTCCCTAACTTGTGGCTATTTTTTTTTCTTCTGCCTTTTCCCTTTTCTCATACCCAGAGGCATGAAGAGAGATTAATAAAGCAGCTTCTTTATACAGTTTACGACGCAAGTAAATGCTAGCCATTCTTCAGAGGTTACCTATCACAGCAACACTCTCTGTACTAAACACCATAGGTGAAAGACTTCTTTAAAGAAAGTAAGTATGATGAAATGTGTCTCAACTGGGTGTTGAAACTGCCCCTTCTAAAATGTGCTGTTGTGTTGGAGAGCTGGAGTCTTGGTCCCCTGGCAGCGCAGGAGCGGGAATTCTCTGAGGACCAGTCAAGACCCCAGGTTTTCTCCTGGCGTGCTGTCCTGTTGCCACACTTAGCTCTTTCTCCTCCCCAGAAAGGAGAATCATCAGCTGCACTTAATCTTGACATATGCTCCTCTTCAATTTGTTACGCTAGGATGAGAACTGGAGCAGCAAAGGAAATACAGCACATACCGACAGTCAGCGCAAGAGTCATGTAGAACTGGGGCTTTTCAGCATGTCACTAGGGATGAAGGGTTTCAGGTGTATTCAGAGCTCTGGGGCTTTCTAGCCTCTTGCACACCTGGGCTCCTTAAATGGGACACGCGAATATATAGGGCACGCAGCATAAACTGATATGTGCCTACAGCTGTCCTCACCCAGACAGCAGCTTTGCAGCATCTGAAATCTGTAACTCCAATCGCTGTGAAATCTGGTCGTCAGGCTTTGTCAGCTTTTGGAGAAGATGAAATTCTTGCACCAAGCCAAGACTAAAACAGCATCTCTGTGATCGGGTTTCATTCTACTCCCAGTGAATCGTCTTCCCATGTGAAACTCCAGCACATTCAAGGCCAGGAAGGCAGCTCTCCCACCCGGCTGGGTGGCCACGTCGCTGACGCCTCTTTCCCTGGTTAACCTTTGCAGGTCCTGGGTGCAAAGTTGAGCAAGTGTCACCGCAAAGTTTTGACATTTGGCAGCTTGACAGCAAAAGTGTTTTGCCATAAACATGTTCAGTCTGTGTCCTGCAGACACTGCTTGAAAAATAACCACGCATTTGTAAATGTTTCTAAGTCCAGCTGGGGTTCGGAAGGAGGAGTTTTTGAAGGAAAACAAACCAATGTTTCCAGTTTAGGTAGATGTCATGCTCTGACAATTGGAGTTCAGTCATTGACAAGAATTATTCTTGGAGCATCATCCAAAAATCTATTACAGTGTTTGACTCCAGTGTGATATCAGATGACTGATATGCTGGAGGGACTCGCAGGCATTTTGAGGAGCATCTCAGCATCCTCTCAGTGCATCTGGAGACAGCTCTGAAATGTTGCCATTGGTGAGCCAGTAAATATTTCTGAACAGTGAAGTGCAGAAGAAAGAGGCCGGGAAGGCGGCATTTCTCCAGGGACCATCTCACTGGCTCATTTTTAGCCCCAGGTCGACGCGAGGCTGACTCAAGTCCTCGTTTGCAGTCTGGTTTGCTCACATGATTCTCATTAAATGGATGTGTTTAGGCTAAAAAGGAGGAGTTTTAGAAAGATGTTTTTTATCTGCGTTTATAGATGCCCCAGGTCATTAGCAGGAAGCTTTTAAATTTAACAATCCTGTTTGCTTCTTGTCTGTCGGAGTAAGCTCGGAAAAGAAGGTGTTGGCTTCTCGTGGGCTTTGGTTTTGGTGTCTCATGCAATAACGCTGCAGTAGCTGGTTTTATTTTGGGATTATAAATTCCATGTGACTTTTTTCCCCCCCCTGTAAATTAACCAAATTAGTTCTGCTTTCTTAATGCGCCCTAGGAGCATTTTAGGAGGAAAGAGGAGAAACCTTAAGGATTGGTTTCACGCTCTGTTTCTCTCCAGAGCATGGCAATATCAGGTTGGCCATATACTCCTGGGGAGGAGGGTTTCATAGGAAGCAGATGAAGAAGATCCGAGGAGGCGGGCGGGTGGCAGCACAGTGGTATTTGGGGTGTGCAGAAGGAAAGGGCTAGCAGCAGGCAGGGAGTGATGCAGCGCTCTCCTTGGCATGCCTGCAGCCGGGCAGGCACAGAGGTGGGCAGAGAGCTTGCAGAGGAAAGCCTGAACCGCATCTCACATCTCTGTGGACAACGTGCAAACAGGTCGTGGTTCTCCCGTGTTAGCTCACGGTTTTGCAATTATTCCCGTATTCTGAGCAAACATGTTTCTGTCCCCTGATGGCCATCAAGCAGCTGGCACCAAGTGGTAGGTAGACACAATTAGTGCTGTTTTGATTGAAAAATTTGGGTTGTTTAGCAACACCTCCCTTCCCTGCCTGGGTGAGTGAACTCAGACTTCTCCTGCTAGGAACGCCCCTAACTTCATGCACAAACCCTGCTCTTTTGACTAGTTTGCTGCATTTATTTTGAGTGGGAGGAAAGGCAAGAGTTTGTCTCCTCCTGCTCTTTATAATAAACTCACCTGCTGGAATAGGTACCTGTGTGCACGAATGATGTCCTGTTCCTACATCAGTGTATTGTTATTCATCTGAACACCGTACTCATGTGTGGATGTGATAGGGAGAGTCTGCACATCAGTATTAAAACATAGGGAGGTTGGACCAAATGTATGCGAATAGTAGTTCACAATATTAATATGGTTATTCTATGTTAAGATTAATAGAGCATTTGGTGGGTCCTCACTTTGTTCATGAAAGCAAAGCCTAGAAATTACTTTGTTTTGAAAGCAGGTTTAAATAAAGACAGACACAAACTCTGCCATGGAAGTATCACAGACACAGGTTTTATAGCATTTCCAGCCCCACCACCTCAGTTATTCCAGCTGTGCTGAAATGGCAGGAAAACATGGGTTTTCAGCATGTATTCATCTCTGTGCCCCCTTCCACAAATCGTCCAGCAAACAGAAAGAAAAATGTGAGAAATAATACACTTCATTTGTTACCTTGCTGACGTTAACCATGACTTGTCACAAGGAAAATAAATGAGCCAGCTCGTGCCTGGTGCATGGTGGCAGAGCAGGTGCTGGTGGTTCACGGAGCAGGTTCCAGGTCAGCGACACGAAGGGCTTGGGTGGCAGTTTGCATCTTCTCTCCTCAAAAGCAGCATTTCTGTTGTCGGGAGTTGTGAAGTAGCAGGTTTTGTGGTTGTATTTCAGTGCAAAACTTTACCATTCATTCTGTGCTTCTCAGCTTTGCGGGAGTACGGCATACAGTTGCTTTGCCAGAACTTGAAAGCTGAATTTCTTACAGTTGATAGATATTTGTAAAAACAGTGGATTACAGCATGATCTTTAATACCTTTCCTCGGTGGCTTAAAGCAGCATCAGGACTGATCCCAGGCGGTAGAGAGCCTCTGTGCACGTGTCGTTTTTTGGCTGTGCCCAGTTCAAGGGGGTGCACTGGGAGCCCCCTTGGGCTGCCTCGCCGAGCAGCGATGCTCGCTTGTGTGCCAGCACAAAGCGGTGCGCTTGGCTGCCCCCCTGAAACTCCAGCAGACTTCTGTGCTCGCCAAAAGCCAACAACTGCCTGAGAAAATTCACCGGTCCGAAGCCCAGCCTGCTTGCACCAGAGAGAGGTGAAAGATGAGTGTCTACACCTCCCTCACCCCCAAGCCGGGTGCAGATGGGCGCTGGGAACCCATCAGTGTTCCTGCACTGGCGGTCACAACTTGTTAGCAAGCTAATTGAGCAAGGGAGCAGTGGCTTGAGGAGCAGGGAGCAGTCACCACCTTCTCGGAGGGACAATTTGCCACATGTCACATCGCCCAGGGTCCTGAGCTCCGTATCCAGGCAGGTGCCGAAGCCCTAACAGCGTGGCATGGAGCACCCCGGGGCGGGTTGTGTGGGCTCCCACAGGAGCTGCACTTTTGGAGATGCTTGGGTTTTGTCTGCTGAGCTGTCTGGTTCTAAAAAACAAAAAACTAAACCCAAATCCCCCCCAAAAATCCCAACACCCCCCTAAGGCTTGTATAAGCACACATTTCCTCCTTTTCTCTCAGTTTCTCCCCTTTTGAGGCTGATTTCAGCCACACTGGAGCCAGGAGTGTGGCCAAGTGGTTCAACTGAGCTGGGACGTCCCACCAGAGCTTGGGTCCTCAGGAGGGACCCTCAGAGGCTGAAAAAGAAGCTGTAGCATGAACTGGTGCTGTATTAGACACTAGAGTCTCCACACCGGAGAGAGGGTGTGACTAGCCGATGCGGGCTCATTTTTACAATGCCATGAGCATTTCAGTCACTTCTGACACAGCTGCTGCCAACGTTGCACCGATGGTCCCCACACAGTGGGCCAGCATCCACCCGAAAACCGAGCTGACTGTTGCATGGCTTCAACCTGGCAGTTCCCCCGGAGAAGCCATCTCGGGGTCGGCAGCGCGGGTGTGGGGTGTGTGCAGCCATGGGAAGGCTGTGCTGGGCAGCGAGGAACAGCCCGGTGCAAGGGAGAGGAGGTGTAGGAACACTTAATTTGTGAGGTTTTTTTAAAAAGCAAACGTGCAAAGCTGGTCAGAGAGGTGTTTGCCAAAGTGGCTGCTTCGGAGTGTGTTTTTTCTTGTTGGGGAGCAGGGCTGGTGGTGGAACCTCGGCACCCCTCGCCAGTGCCACCCCGTGCATCCCAGCGAGGTGCATGTGGGCACGCCTGGGCAGTGCCAAGGGGATCTTACAGGGGAGAAAAGCAAAGCAAGCAGGCAGAAATACTTCGAGGAAGCATCTTTGGGCACAAGGGGTGAAAAGATGCAGTTGAGAGACTGGGATGGTGAACATGGGCATACTGAGCCTGCCCGGCAGCACCTCGGGACACCTGCTGCCCCCCGGGTGCCCGCCCGCCCGGGGCTGTGCAGAGCAGTGTGGGAGCCTCGTGTGATTTTTCTCCCCCACCCCTTCTCATCTTTGCCCTTGCAACTGTACTTCACGTGCTGGGTGGGGAAGCGCTTGTCCGTGACTGTCACTAAGCGTTACCACCTTCTCTTCGCACAGTTGCTGGTGAGAAGAGGGTGCCAGTGATGCCCGGATCGCCCGTGGAAGTGAAGATACAGTCCAGGTCCTCTCCTCCCAACATGCCGCCGCTGCCCCCCGTGAACCCTGGCGGACCCCGGCCAGTGTCCTTCACCCCAACTGCACGTAAGACCCCAGCAATGTGCTTTTCCCTGGGACCAGCTCTAGCCAGGAGGAAAGGTTCTGCTTACAGAAGTCACCGGGGATGCCTCAGCCGTCAGCCAGGGCTGCTCACCAGCACGGCGAGTGTTAGCCATGCTGCAGGGCTGTAAGGAAGGGGCGACTGGGGCTTTCCTCCTGTTCTGCTACATATGCAGGATGTATAACGGGGTCTGTCATCTCCTCCCACCCCGCCTGCTCCTCCTACCTTACTCCTAGTGCTGCCTTGAGTCCTTCTCCTTGCAGGTGCAGCCTTGATTTCTGCCATAGACTCCTTAAGAAATTGAAGTCTTTTATCAGGTCAGCTTCAAACAAGCCAAGAGCCAGGCTTTTCACTGTATCTTTTGGAGAAGTTAATTCCCCCTCTGCTGTATCTCACTTCGCAGACAGCGTTTCTGCAGTGGAGATTAGAAAGTTTTCCTTTTTTTTAATTTCCCAGCCTTGGAAATTCCTTGCTGTCCATCCAGCTTCTCTTTTCTCCATCTTCGCTTTATAATCTTTGCTATTAAGCCGCAGTAGATCCTGGCCCTGCCCAGCCTCGCACTCACTTGTAGCAGGGTGTTGCACAGAGGTGACTCTGCGGATGGAGTGGATGTACACCTTTTTCTCACAGTCTAGAAAGAGCAGAGACTTTTTTTTTCCTCCCTTAGCTGATATTTAAGCCATTTAATATCCTTTTAAAAGCATCATTCTGGAGCAAAGCTGCTTTACTTTGTTGGGCACAGAGTTATCTGACCCCCACACATGGCATGTACATATTTTCCAAGCCCTCCTCACCCCTTTTTCCCTGCGCTGAGCGTCTCCCTGGCTGGTTCTGCATTGCTTTGCTGTCCACAGTGGTGTCTGGGATATCTCACAGTTTCACACTGGCAATGGATTTCGGAGATTTACAATCCAGCCTCTTTCAGGACACACACTGATGTATTGCATGATGCTGGCAATAGCACTAATCACTGGGTTATCCCGCCAGACACGTTGTCCCCAGCTTTATGCGCTGAGGGGTTTTTAATGGCTCTCCTTTTGCTCACGCAGAAAAAGATCATTAGCAAAGTGACAGAAATTAATTTTTCAAATGAGGTTGTTTGGCACACTGTTAAGGGCCAAGGAGCCTGAATCTGCTGATTGCAGATGACTTGATTGCTTCTTTCCAAGAGAGATGAGAGATACAGCCTGTGGTGAAGTTTATTCTTGCTTTTTACTTCTCAGTTACACCAAAGGGTCTTTGTCAGAGTCAGTGGGTTTGTCTTCTGCCCTGTGAAATCTCATGGCTTGGGCAGGCGAGGAGGAGCATGCTGGAGGAAGGCCATGCCTGCCTGCAGATCAGTAACAAAAGGGTTGGAGAAACAGCGAAGCCTTTGAATACTGAGGACCTAAGGCAGAATTTAACAGAGCAGCCCTAGATGATGATTTTTATGTTCCCAGGAATTTAGCATCCTCCTTTCCTCACAGCTGTAATCCCACCGGTCTCTGTACGCCGCCTCAACTTGCTTCATCACTGTCTTCTCACCTGGAAATAGAGGTCCCAGCCTGGCTCTGTGGTCTGTGGCAGAGCAGATCCTGGCGATGCGCAGGATCAGATAACTGCCAGCCACCCTGCGGTAACGCCGTTTGCAGGAGGGGTCAGGCAGCTTAAACCTAAAAACACAAAGAGCGGTTACAGGGGCTGCATCTAACAGCAGCCCCGAGCCAACCCAGCTCGCTCCGCTTCCGTGGCATCACCTGAGTCCATCAACATCTGCCACTCCCATCCTTGGCAGCCTCCCCCGAGGGTCCCCTGCAGCCCCCCAGCTGGGTTGCACAGCCCCTACTTCTCCCGGGGTATAAATAGAGCTTGTTGCTCTCCCTAGTCTTTCGTTTGAAACAATAAGAGGAAGCAAAAAAGAGAAGGGGTAAAGCACCTCGGTTGTGGCTGCCCGAGAGTGCAGAGTTGTGCAGTCCTCTGAGAGGAGCTTCTCTGGGTGGCTTTCCCTCCTATTTATAAACACTTTAATCATGAAATAAATGTTCTTCATGAGTAATTGCCAGAAGCCTTGCCTTTCACGTATCTCTGCGTTTGCTGGTACTCCATGGTAGCTAACCCTGCAAGTACGTGTCATCTGCAGGACATCTCTGGTCCTTTGCTGCTTTGGGGAAGCTGGCATGGACAGGAGTTTTTCAGGTTGCATTGCTCCATAGCAAGAGGCATAACTCACTTTCTATTTGCACCTTCATCATCTCAATCCTGGCCTTTGCCTTCACTTCACCATCTCTCTGTCTTTGTTATGCCGCAGAAGAGCCCGTCACCCCCTGGTTAGCAGGAACCACCTTTGATGGTCTCTCTACCCTTATCTTTCCCTTGCATCTTAACTGACTCTGGTTAATCTTCTTGGGTTCCCTCCCGCGCTCACCACGGCAGGTCCAGGTGTGTGGAGCCTTTCCAGCCTCTGACCCCAGTGCGCTCCAGAGCGGTTTAACCGTTCAAGTACCTCCTGCCACCTTCTCCAAAAAACCCTCACTGGGGTCGTGATCATTTGGTATGATCCTCGCGAAACTGCAGCGGAAATTTTGGCATCTTTTTTTTTGCAAGCTGCTGCTCCATCGTGGCACACACCTTCCCCTGCCCTGAATGTAAGGGGCAGCTGTGCCGAGTGGCTTCAGTGCTTCTGCTCTGAACGCTGTCGTTTGAAGTGGGTTTTTATAGCTTGTGGCTTTCTCTTCAGTGCTTGCATCCATAAAGAATTCAGGGCTGGGCTTTTAAGGATAGCCCAGTGGATCAGCTAAAACTATATTTACAACGATGTACTTTTCACCTCTAAAATTCTGAGTTTATACTGACTTGAGGCCCCAAGCGCACAGCTGCTCTTCAGACGGGGCTCTAGATTGCACAATGGTGGCGCGGGGATGTCAACAATTTATTTTAATCCCTTGCCGAGTTCCCAAACTTCCAGCCCTTCAGTCTGTTTCGACATGCTTGCTGCTTACAGGAGGCAAAGTTGCAGATGGGACCAGGTTGGAAAAAACAACCGTGTTTGCAAAACTGCCTGTAAATCCCTGGGGAGGTGCCGCGGGGCGGGATGGTGTCGGCCATCCTCAGGGCGACGTGGAGGCACCTGAGCTGCGGTGTCTGGTAGTGGGACCCCGGCTGTAGTGAGCACTGGTGACGTAAACGATGGGGCTGGGAAGGATCCTTGGATCATCTGGTGTAATTTTCAGCCTGACGCAGACCAGAAAACGCTGCTCTCTGATTCTTGCCGAGGGCTTGTAAACTTTGAGCTAAAGCACGTTTAATTCCTCGGGCTGAGCATATGGCACGACTCCGTCTGCCACAGCATCGACTTTATGCAGCCTGACCCCATGTCCTCGTGGATGGAGGTGTGCCTGCTCTGCTGAGCCCTAATTCTGCGGTGTTTGATGGCCGTGCAAATGGAGCTGGCGGAGGAGAGAAACGCTGTGGAAGTCACTGGCAGTGGTATAAATCACACCTGAGCAGTCCCGTAAGGAAAACTCCTGCGGATGCCTTCGCTGGGCGCGTGGTTCTTATGTGCTGGCAGCTGCAGAGTGTCCCCACGAGCTCAGGGGAGGTGGGGGAGAAGGCACACACATTGCCCGTGACCACCTGGCTGCCCTCCAGCATGGCATGCAGGCTCTGCTCTGGCCATGGCCCTTTTTCTGATTCTTGCCCAGTTTGCTAGTGGTGATTAACCAGCAGCAGCAGGTTCTTGGGTGGAAGATGGATCCTTGTAAACACCAGACCACAGGGACGTGCCCATCTGATGCTCAGTAACGCTTCTGTCTCCCATTTGCAGTGCCCAACGGAATAAACCATTCCCCCCCGACGCTGAACGGGGCACCGTCCCCACCCCAGAGATTTAGCAACGGTCCTTCCTCCTCCTCCTCCTCCTCACTGACAAACCAGCAGCTTCCAGCCACATGTGGTGCCCGGCAGCTCAGCAAGCTGAAGCGCTTCCTCACTACCCTGCAGCAGTTCGGCAACGACATTTCACCAGAGATCGGGGAGAAGGTCCGGACCCTCGTCCTGGCGCTAGTGGTAAGCCCCACGCGTGGGCCCGGGCCGCCTTGCTTTTACCAGAGCCCTTTGGCGATGGGACCCTGGCAGCCAGCGCGTGCCCCTGTTACACAATATTATCTGTTTGTGTCTTTACGAGCAGAGCTGTTGACTGAGCAAGACTCTGTAATGTTTATGCTTTCTAGTAGACTTGCTGACTTCTTTTTTTCCTGTCTTTGGTGGGTTTCAAAAAGCTGTCCAGTGGCTTTGGCATGAGCTTGGGTGCAGCTGAACTTAGGAAAACTTGTAAGGATTTGGTCTAAGCTTTTCTATAAAGGCCACACGTCTGGTGCCATGGGCTTGCTGGAAGCCATGGGCTATGCTGGGCTCCTTCATTTCCCCTCATGAATGAAACTTTTCACACAATTCAGAGGAGCCTGTAGTTTTGTACTAAGGAAAGTGTTTTCCTTCTCATGCCTGACCCTGACCATGGATCACTTTACCTCTGATCTGCCTCCATACAAAGAAATGCCATTTCCAGGCACTGTTTCATTAGCGCTGCCCTGACTTCAGGGTGCTCAAACCTGCTTTGCTCGGCAAGGCAGCCAGAAGTCACGGAAAAGCTGGGGTGTCGCTCGGGCACTGGGTCCTGGCACTAGCAGGGACTTGCTCTGAAAAGCTGGTAGTGCTTCTCCGCTCTTGAGTGTGCAGAGAATATCCGGACACTTCAAAGATGTCATTTATGATAGGCAGTGATGTATTTATTGGGTTTTTTCCTCGATGGGCTGCTCCTGCATGTCTTAAACAAGCCCACTAGCACAGCAAGGCTGGCTGTTGCCAAGGTCTGCAGAGGAGGGGAAGGCTGCTGTTGCAGAATAGGAGGTCTGGGCTTCTGGTGTGCTGCTGATTTGCTGATTGCATATTTGCCTGCATTACCAAAGGCACGGATTCTTTTGCTTGTGACAGTCTGAAGGTGCAGCTACAGGAAGAGGCTTGGTAAATAACCTGTAGGCATCTTCTGCCCTTCTTCTGCAGTCCTACCCTTGGATTTGTGAGAGCTGGGGTTGGTGGCTGCGTGTGGGTGCATAAACAGTGCATCGTGCCCTTTTGTAGCTACAGACAGCTGAAAACACCCTTCAAAAAACAAATGAACAAGTCTTGCTGGGGAATTGTGACTAATATTTGCAGGTATAGAAACTAACTGGTAGGAATGCTGTGCAAGCCCATACCCTGGACCAAGACCCTGGAGCACAGCACCACGCCGCCTGCCTGACTGGGCTCCGGTGCAGCTCCCAGTGCTGCTCCTAAGCTGATCTCTGGTTTTTGGCAGGTTTCTTTTGAGGTTCAGCACGCAGTGAAGGTAGCTAGACCGCAGGCAGCCTGCAGTAGTTCTGCTTCCAAGGTTGGCACGGGCAGAGCAAATGTGGGTCTGTGCATGGCCTCGGGGGCTTTCACAGTGCTTGAGCGCTGGATGCAAAATGCTGCTGCTGCTGAAGACAGGTGTATGCATTTCCATGGGCGTAGGGGAGTACCTCAGCTTACCCTTTGGAAGGGAAACGATAAGCTGTCCAGGTTCCTCAGCCTGTTGTTCTCACCACTGATCGTGGTAATTGCCGCAGGGGTGAACTTTGTACGTGCAGGTTATCAAATCCTGCTGTCCCAGGGAGCACCCAGCCTGCACGGCCACAGGGATTCAGGGTCAGGCCGCGGGGGACCATGCGAGTGGGGTGAGCAGCGGGCTGGTGCTGACCTTGTGAATGGATTAGGTGAGATGAGCTGAAAGGGAGGAAGGAGGAGAGGAAGGCGTGCAGCCTCGAGCAGCTGGAATTGCTGTCTGGCTCCCCACAGCCTGCCCCTGGCCGGGGTGCAGGAGATGCCACCTGGGTCCTGCTGCCTGCCTGGAGCCCGTCCCTGCCTCCCAGCCCCAGAGCTGGGAGGATGCTGGGCTGGGCAGCGCCCGGCTGCGCGCAGCGTTCACCCCTCGCCTAGTGCAGCATGTCTACTCCATTGGCCTGAGTCTTTTTGGCTGCGTTAGGCAGGATCTGATGCAAACATTGTCAGTCCTGTAGTGGCAGATGCAGTCTCCCTTCCAGTTCTGTTCATTTGGAGCCGTTTTCCATGTGTCTAAAAATAAGAACAAATTGTCATTTCATTTCTTAATTTCTTTTCTCAGAACTCAACGGTGACAATCGAGGAATTTCACTGCAAGCTGCAAGAGGCAACGAACTTCCCCCTCCGGCCATTTGTGATCCCTTTTCTGAAGGTGACAGGGAGCTGGTGGGGCTTGCTGGTGCTCTGTGTGCCGCTCTGTGCTGCTTGGCAGCATGTCCTTGCTGGGAAAGCTCTTGTTTCCAGCACCACGGCAATTCTGTTAAAGTCCAAGACAGACTGCACAGACCGTAGCAGTGGCCATGTGGGACTGGCTTGCGGAAAGCTAACATTATAACGAGTGCCACATATGTCTGCTTGTATGTTAGGGATAAAGGAGACAAACCAAGCTCCGTTCAGCAGCTTCTGATCTTATAATCTTACTTGTAAATGTTCAGATCTAGAATACTTGAAGTGTTGGCATACGGAGCATGTCTGGGGTGGTTAGATGCTGGAAGCACAGACCGCCTCCCATGACACTTGGTTTTTGGGGGCACTGATGTCAGGTCATCCTTGAGAAAATACAGGTAAATCTGACCGTGCAGACGCCAGGAGCTGGAGGATCCTGAGCGGGGACCACAGGCTCTAGGTGTTACTGCTCTGAGGGATTAGGTGTGCAGAGCAAACCTTCTGAGAACGGCTGGAAAGGCCTGCCTGCAGCCTGCATAAACCAGACCGACGCTTCTTTTCCAGGCCAACCTCCCGCTGCTGCAGAGAGAGCTGCTGCACTGCGCCCGGGCTGCCAAGCAGACGCCCTCCCAGTACCTGGCACAGCACGAGCACATCCTGCTGAACACAAACACCACGTCCCCCGCCGACTCCTCCGAGCTGCTGATCGAGGTGAACGGGAATGGGAAGAGGCACAGTCCAGACAGGTAAAACCAGCTTCCATCGCTCTGCCACGTTCTCGAAGTTGTGACTTTGCTGTCGAAGCTTCAAGCAGCGCCCAGGGCTAAACCGTAGGATCTTGTCACTCCCAGAGACTCTTGTGGCTGTTAATAAGACACCGATGATTGCTCCTCGTGCACTGTGAATTCAGGTTGGGATCCTCTTTCAGGCAGGCTCTGTCCCAGGGGGACTTATTGGGTAGCACTGAAAAGCCTGAGCTGGAGAGCTGAGCGGTTCTCCGCCTCCCCGGGCGACGAGCGGGGGCACTGTCAGGGCTGAGAAGCATGCAGTTCATTTTCACCACTTCTTATTCCAAGTTAAAAGTTGTTACGTAATTATGTGGAGCATGCTTCAAATTTATAAAAACTGTGAAATTTTAATTTGGTCATGCTCAGAAAGATGAATCACAACACTTGGACATCTTGAACTTTCTCTTTGACAGGGTCATTTTGTGGATTTGTTCACGAGTTTGAGCATGTTTGTTTTACCTCCCTGCCTTTACCCCCTGGTAAAATCATCGCTGCCCAAACTCTGCTGATTCGCAGTCTGCATCTTTCCCTTCCTGAGTACATTTATGCTGTGCTAACAAACACCTCTCTCTGCCCATGTGGTTGCAGAAGGGAAGACAACAGCTTTGAGAGGGAGCCACTGCCGACAGAGCCTCCGGCCAAGAGGGTGTGCACCATCAGCCCCGCGCCCCGGCACAGCCCTGCCCTGACAATCCCCCTGATGAACCCCGGGGGGCAGTTCCACCCCACCCCGCCACCCCTTCAGCACTACACCTTGGAAGATATCGCGACCTCCCACCTCTACAGGGACCCCAGCAAGATGTTGGAGCACAGAGAGATTCGGGACAGGCACGGCAGTCTTGGTAAGAAAGCCAGGAGGGCTTTTAGTCATAGGAGCTGTGAGGTCCAGCAGTTGAGCTTTGGCATCAGTCCCTGCTTGGCCACTCGCACCCAAAGCTGTGTAATGCTGGGCATGTCCTCGGCTGAGTTTTTGCAGGGAATTTGGAGAAAACAACTAATCGTGGGACATTAAAAATGGGAAGATTGAGAGTTTGTATTTCCCTGTGTACGTGTAAAGGCTGGAGATGATGAGGGTGAGGAGGAAGGAGCTGGTGTGTGAGTTGAGTGTAGCCAACCTGGCAGGCAAGAGTGGAGGGCAGGGGAAATAGGAAGTAACTTTTCCAAGATCACTAAAGCTGGAGAGCAGAGCCTGACCCCCCGCCCCGTTTCTCCCCGGAGGGGGGTGGGAGGCGCACGCTGTGTTTCCAGCAGAGCAGCCTGAATCACAAGCTCTGAGCTCCTGTGGGATTTTAACGAGGGAGCTGGCTCCCCAGGCAGGTCAGATCCAGACCCGTGAGTGGGTTGTAGCACTTTAGAGATGAGGCACCGACAGGGATAAAAGCACTGCGGTGGAATTGCCCCTGTAGACCCACCTCCTTCAGCTGTGTTTTAAAATCCCAGCTCTGTGTAGCTGGAAATACAGCTCCTTGTTGTCGCTTCGGGGCCACCTTCCCTCGCCAGCACTGGAAGCTCAGTCCATCGAATTGTGCTCCTGGCTGTGGTTTGTTGCAGGTTTGAACGGGGGATACCAGGACGAGCTGGTGGACCACCGCTTAACGGAGAGAGAGTGGGCTGACGAGTGGAAGCATCTCGATCACGTAAGGAACGGCAGGAGGTGTGGGAAGCTCTGTGGGATGCAGCAACCCAGTGTTCCACCTGCTCCAGTTTGTGATTTTCTTGTTGTTGATACCGTATCCAGCCTTTCCTAGTGGCTTGTAGAGGAACAAGCCACCGCAAGAAGGTGGATGTCGGGGAGGGCAGATAAGAGCAGTAGCGCTTTCCTGGCAGGTTTTCTCTGCCCACGGTTAGTGGGAGCCCAGATCACTGTGGGCAAAGTGTCTGGAACTGGGGAGCTTCTCCTGCCGAGCACAGCCATGTGCTGCCCTGGCTGGCTGAGCAGCCAAACCCAGCCTTGTCCCACACGGGTCTTCCTGCCTCAGCCCTGGCCAGCGTTGGGCCGACAAGCGTGCAGATGTGCTATGTGCAATCAGAGATGGAGCTTGCAAAATAAGTAAACCCATCGTTATTTTTTTAAAGACTTTTTTTCCTGAGGTGCCAGCCTTTTGTGGGCCTCACTAGGCACACAGACAGCAAGACTTGGTATTTCTGGCAGACTTTCTGCAGTCAGCTTTTTCCCTCTGAGCAAGGCTGCTCATCCAAGCACTTCATTGGAGTGTTTCCCCTAGAGAGGTGCGATTGTAATTCAGCTTTGATCGTAAAGGCAGAGAGATCTCGTGGAATTTTTTGGGGGGTGTGGGGCAGAGTAGAGGCCCCATAGCTGAATATTTGCAAGTTGGGATGTGACTACGGAGAGTTGGCACCAGGACCACAGCCAACCCTTGCACGGGCACCTTATTCCCATAGGTAAGTGGTGGGTTTTTCCCCTCCACCTTCAGGAGCGTGGCCTGAAGGAGTTCAGCCACCTCCCGTGGTGGCCAAGGCCTCACGGGGTGGGTCTGACCAGCTCCTTCCCACCGGCTGCTGCATCCCTGCTCAGCATCGCTGCTGCGCGTGCGGGTACGGCCCCCAGACCTTACCCGCCTGCATCATCCAAAATACCGTGCTCAGAGCCTGTTGCTGGGAAATGACCTCGTGTTTCATCTTCCTGGGATGGTCCCTCTGACGAGCAATTTGGGAGGTGACCTCGTGAGTGAGACTGAAAACCCCTTCCTCCCTGCAGGCCCTGAACTGCATCATGGAGATGGTGGAGAAGACCCGGCGCTCCATGGCCGTGCTGCGGCGCTGCCAGGAGGCCGATCGGGAAGAGCTCAACTACTGGAAGAGGCGGTGCAGCGAGACGGCCGAGCCGCGGAAGGCGGGCAGCGAGCTCGTCTCCAGGCAGCACAGCCCCAGCAGCTCCGACTCCATCGGCAGCGGTAAGCGAGGGGTGGGCGTGCTGTGCCACGACCTTTTTAAGTGGGTGTCTAATTACGACAAAGCTATATTAGGCATAAAGCGATGATAATATATTCAAATGATAATATAAATTAAATACTTAAGCTGTTCTCAAAGCTTTGAAGAGAGACATTGGACAGGAGCTGGGTGAGCTCCGGGAAGCAGCATTTGCTGAGGTCTGAAGGCACCTTTGGGCAGCAGCAGCAGCACCTTCTGCTGGTGCCAGGAGAGCATCTCCCTTGTCACTGAGCTGTACTGGCTGAGCAACCCGAGCCAAGATCATTCCAAGCTGTGAAACCGGGGATGAAAAGGCAGGAGAGGTGGTTGGTTCCACCCCTCTTCCCTTTCCAGTTTGTCTTGCCTAAAGGATTTTAAATGTCAAGGTCTACTAATTCTAAAAATACCAAAGACTGCTGTAAGTGTAAGAGCTACTACCTGAGTTATTAATTCTATTTTTGTATCATGAGTCAACTTAACTTTATTAAAGCTGACTATTTTTCCCCTCCAGCATGTGGAGGTTTTGACCCTTTACAAAAAACAAGTCTGAAATGCTGATTTTATGCATTTGAATAGAACTCTAATTTCCATCCAAATAAATTTGCTGCAAATCAAATGCTGAAAAAAGCAGCTGATCATTCAGTAATGAGGATGGATGTTTTCTAGCAATACTAATAAATGTCAAACTAAAACTCCCAATTTTATATACATTCAACTTATTTGTATACAAAATAAAGAATGAATCCTCCTGCATGTCAAAAAGAACCATCTGAATTAGAGCCCAGCCCAGATTTAGCTGCAATCGAACAAGTTTTGATAGTTTCCAGAGAGCGAGAACAAGTATTTCCTGGGAAAACAATAACAAGTACACAAGCAAAAGGAACTAAAATAGAAGATATTAATCGGAGTTTCTCGGAAACCAAGCACCCGTGGCTCCAGCTGTAACTGCAGAGCAGCATGCAGCCAGCCCGTGGGGTGGCTGCGTACGCGTGATGGCCTGAGCAGCACAGCCTGGTTTTAGCCCTTCTACATTTAAGTATATTGTGACTAACACACAGCTCCATGTTGTTAAAGGTGATATAATTTAATTTTTTTTTGTAAATTGGGAGCGTTATTGATGCTTTCTCCCCTCGTAGGACCTAGGGCTAATTTTCAAGCTCTGTTGCTGTTACAGGAAGGTGCAGTTAAACATCAAGAAGCATCCTCAGGTGTACCCCAGGCTTAACCTCACCGCCCTCCTGGAGTGCTTTGGTTCTCCCACCAGCCTTTGACACGAATCAGTTTTTGTTTTGACCCTTCAGAAAGTAACTCTGCAGCCTTAAAAAAGGGGATGCAGATAGAACACAGGACGAGGCTTCTGAGAAGGTTCCCTGTGTGACTGCAGCCTGTGTTAGGTCCTCGTGTGACCGTCCCCATCTGCCACGTAGGCTCTTCCCAGGCTCACGGGTGCTGCATACACACCTCTCGCCCTAAGAGCTGTGGCAGGACAATTTGTCAGTTCAAGCTTTTGAATTGCCCCTGGGAATGAAAGTGCTGCCCTTAATGTAAACTTCTGGACGTATAGATCGATGCACAAAGTCGCTGGGCAGTGCAGATGTTTGATGGCACATATTTATAAGCATTGCCTGTTGTTATAGAGTACCAGGAGATGGAAATGGGTTATATAGTGTCATAAATTATGCAAGGCGCTAATTAAACGTTGTAGTCTATCATCTGAGCGTTTGATGCATGGCTTTAACTGTAGGAATCCTCTGCTTTGAGTTTTAGCTGGTTAATTCTACCCTGCCCCACGAGGTACCGAGGTACCGCCGAGCACTTGCTGGGTGCTCAAGCAGCAGTGGGGGGAGACGAGGCTTTGCCAACCTTACTCTGTGTCCCTTATCCAACAGATTCATTGCGGGAGTTCAGCAGCAGGTCGGGAACAGGCTACGTCACCGAAGAGATATGGAAAAAAGCTGGTAAGTGTTTGCTAGGAACCTCGGCGAGGGATTCTGCCAGATCGGTTGAGGTAAACACAGATGCTCTAGATTTGCTCTGCAGGAACTGGAGAAGCCCAGCTGCAGGAAAGCCTCAGGATGTGCACATCTGGCTGCAATGCCCCCCGCCTGGGTTTTCCAAAGGGCTTTGCTCCTTCTGACGCTGCCAGTGGGGATCCTGTGGGGCTAAGCCTGGCCCCTCCGCTCCCAGGAGCGGTCGTGATGCTGGTGCTGACCGTGTCCCTTCATCCCCGCTGCCCGTGGGCGTCCCAGCTGCAGCCAACACGCTGCCACGTCCCAACATCTCTCATCTCTGTGAGGCTCGTCCCACTCCTCGGGCGGGTGGATGAAGCTGCGTTTTTCTTCCAGAAGAAGCCGTGAATGAGGTGAAGCGCCAGGCCATGTCGGAGGTGCAGAAAGCGGTGGCGGAGGCCGAGCAGAAGGCGTTTGAGATGATTGCCTCCGAGAGGGCTCGGATGGAGCAGACCATCGCAGACGCCAAGCGCCAGGCCACTGAGGATGCTTTCTTGGTGATAAATGAGCAGGAGGAGTCTACAGAGGTAAGGTGCCAGGGGACATCCTGGGAAGGGACTTCCCAAGACTCACAAGGTCTCCAGGTCTTATCCGACAGTGACTTGGAGCCTGCAGGTCCCCTGTCCCTTTTCCCTTTTAAAAGTCTCTCTCCAGTCAATAACTAAAATGATGCATTGATACCCTAAAAAAACCCTCACTTTTGCTCGAGGGGAATCAGCCTAAATTACTAAGCCTCATAACACCTAATGAAACATTTGCACATTGGAAAACAAGGGAAGACTCTTAGTTGGTCATAGCCAGTGACACCTGCTGAATGGGTGTCTCAAGAGAATTTCTTTCTGCTCTTCAATCATTAATTACCTTCACTGTTCCTTAACAGGAAGCTCACTTCATTAAGCTTTGGAGATTTCAGCTGGACTGGGCAAGAATTGCATGGTTAATTCCTGCGTCACCGCAGCCCAGCCACGTGTGGTTTGCTTCTTGTTTTATTTTCTCCGCACAAATGCAAGAGCAGAGGCTTTGCCTCTCTTTCTGCCGAGCAAAAATCTGGTGGGAACATGGGCTGTGTGGGCAGCAAGTCCATCTCCCTCCTCCTGCAGGGTTTCAGTTCACCCTGCTGACCAGGGCTTGGGAAGGAACCATGTAAACATTAGGTGTTATTACAGAGAAGTATGTCTGAACTCTGATATTTCCCGATTAAATCACTGAAAGTTGAATGCACCAGTCGGTAAACATATGATGGGAGTGGGTGGAACTGCTCAGGAAGCCATGGAAGAAGTGAGACAAGCAATGATTTCTCTGTAGGGGAATACGAGAGGAGTGTCCTCCTCCTCCAGCTGTCCCGGGGAGCAGCGCGGGACCTCGGGAGCAGCCAAGCGTCCCCCCGCCAGCAGCTCCCATGCAAGCCCCAGAGCTCCTCTCCACAGGCCACGCTGAAGAGCTGTCATGTATTCTGGCATGCCGTGTAACCTCTGAAATACAGTTTAAAAACACTGCTTGAAGTGCAAACAGCTGTAAAGCAGTGACCCAGTTTTCCAAGAGTTACTGCAGGCTTCAGTGGGGGTTTTATTTGGTCGCGAGTCCTGCTTCTCCGGGAAGACCGAGGAGCCTCGGGGACATGCTGACTCTGGAGCGCCTCGCTCCCGACCCGCTCGCCTCGGCACTCTGCTGCCAGCCTGTAAATCATCACGAGGAGCTGGTGGCTCCGGTGCAGACCCTGGGAGCGGGGAATCTCACAGCCCTCCCTCACAACAGGGCTGCCCCATACAGGCCAGCATCTCCCACCACCCCGCTCTCCGGCTTCGACAGCTTTTTTGCTTGTGGCCGATGCGAGTTGCCCCGTCGGGCAGGGTTAGAGCCAGACTGGCCCGGGCAGAGGCTGCTTTTCTGCAGCTGAACTTGCCCTCCCCAGTATGTGGTTGCTAACGCACGAGTCCAGCTGCAGGAAAGCTAATCCACCGGCTCCCCTCCTCGGAGCAGCTGCAGCCGCAGCTCCCGGGGCTGGCCCCTTGCCCCCGCGCTCGCTCGTAAGGAAGCGGTGGCACGCCGTAAGCCCACCAGCTGACGCCTCTCCCAGCGGCCAGAGGGGCTTTGCTCCACTTCCAGATTGAAGCTCGGGCTCTGGCAGTGCTTCCACCTGGCTGGGAGGCTTTCAAATGAGCTTTTTCTTTTCCAAATTAGCCTGCTCCGACCTCTTGTGCAGCTAGGCAGGGTGCAAAGCAAATGGTGCCTGTGCAGCACGCTGTAATCCCTGTAGAGAGCACTTGGCCGGGAGCGATACCAAAATAGAGCTGCTTTAAAACAGGAAATAAAAAGACCGAATAGCAGCATCTGCAGCGTGTTTTTTAGTCCTTGCCTGCTGTTTCTTCTGTGCGTTTGGGCGGATCTAGGGGAGAGGATGTGACCGGTGCAGTCTGGCAGGCGGTTTTGGGCAGAGCAGAAGAGTAGGGGTTAGTACCCTTGGCAAAGGGCTGTGAAATGGCGGGAATTAATGGATTGCTTATTTTAATATTACTAAAACTAGGCCAGAGGGGGATGAACAGTCCCCTCCAGGGCTGTTGAGTCAGCACCATCCTGCAGCTCTTGGAAACTAAACCCATTTTAAAGTGTGGCGTCTTTGGTCTTGCAGAGTTGCTGGAACTGCGGTCGCAAAGCCAGTGAGACGTGCAGCGGCTGCAACATCGCCCGGTACTGCGGCTCCTTCTGCCAGCACAAGGACTGGGAGAGGCACCACCGAATCTGCGGCCAAGGCCTGCACGGCCAGAGCAAGCCGCTGGCTCTGCCCACGGGCCGATCGGCGGCAGCTGCCGCCAAGAGCCTGGACGGCGTGCCCAGCCCGGCCCTCGAGAAGACCTCAGCGACCACCTCCCGGTCCTCCACCCCAGCATCCGTGACAGCAATAGATACGAACGGACTCTAAAGGGGAAGTTTTGGTTCGCTCCATTTGACCAGTTTCCCTGGGTTTTTTTAAAGCTGAAAAAAAAAAAACCCACAGCAACTTGTATCACTTGACACATTGGACACATCGCGCCGCCTCCTCAGAGCACCGACACTCGGGCTTTGCCATCTCATTCTGCCTTTTTCCTTTTGTGGCTTGTGAAGAACTGGGGCCGGTCTTGCCCGCGGCACCTCCGTGCCCATCTCTCTGCAGTGGGGTACCGGGAGGAGGCCGGGCAGTCACTCAGGGGGACCTGGATTCGGTGGAGAGCGCTGCCAGCGCATGCGGGAGATGCTGAGCCCCGTCCTCACGGGTCAGATGTGCTCAAGCTCTTTTCCTGAGGTGTCTGAGCCGCGGCCTCCTTCAGCCACCTTTTTTCCATAATATGCATCTGTGGGTTTTTTCCTTCCCTGAGCAGTGTCCCAGAGGGCCGTGCTGGCGGTTGTTGCTGTGAACAGACCAGAGCCCGTTTCCCAGCAGGAGCATCTCGTCCTCCACTGCAATGGCAAAAGCCGAGCCCTCTTCTCCTCTTCTGCCTTCCTGGCGGCCGATGATTGCAGAAAGGGGGAGAGCATTCAAATGTCAGCACCAGGGAGTTACGGCTGGTCACTTCTGGAAGGCCTGGTTTTAATCCCGTTCTGTGACGGGACAGACAGTTGTGTGTTACCCAGAGTGGGACCTTTGGGGGACAGCGCAGAGCAAACCTGGATTGGTTGCAGGTGGTTATTGCCCTTCCCACCTGGGTACCGTTACTTTGCTATGCAGAAAGTGGTTTTTTTCACTGCATGGAAGTTGTTGGTTTGAGAGTTACTGCCGTTGTTTTTAACCACAGAGATCCTCACACGATTGCGGTGGGTTATTTACAGTCTGTTCTCTCCACGCACGTTGGCCAAACTATTAGAATAAAAGCAGGACGTGGTGTCCTGCATCACTTCTTATCCCCAGCCCTGGGGGGCTCCTGGGGCGCTGCTCCAACAACACCCTCTGCGCTCCCCTCGCCGGGGCTGCCCTGGGATGTGCAGCTGCCGTGTCCCGCCCTCGGAGCCCGTCCCGGGAACGCGGCGGGCGCAGAGCGGGAGGTGCTGCGGGGCTGCCCCGGCCAGCCGGGAGATCCATCGCTCCCAGCGTCCCTGCTGTGCGTGGAAGGAGCGATCCGGGGCAGCGCAGACCCTGTAGTCGCCCCCGCCCCGCAGAAGGGCTGTTTTGGGGCGCAGCAGGGCTCATCCTGGGGGGCTTCATCAGAGGCGCGGCCCGGGGCAGGGATGGGCACCTCTGAGGAGCCTCCGCTTTCCCACGCTGCACGCAAATGGGCTCTAGGAAACCATCTATTCAGCAAAGCCATGTTTCCATGACTGGTTTTGTGCGATTGCCGGGCTGGAGCCCAATGAGGCGAGTAATTCCCAAATTATTTTTGATCACTTTTTCAGTTGGAGGCGAATAATGGAGCTGTAATGAATCGTCACTGAGCCTGCAGGGGTGTAGCTGGCTGCTGGGGATAAACAGCGACCCGCTGAACCAGCTCTGCCCCTTAGGGAAAGCCCTTCCGGAAGCTGCTGTCAGGGCTGGAGTGGGCGATCCCCCTGTCTGCAAGGTTTTATTATGCAAAAAAGCCACAAAGTCGCCCGGTGGTCCCGCCAGCTCTGGCCGTTGGGCCTGTGTCCCCCGGGTGCCTCGGCGCTGTGCAGGGACGCGGCTGCCGGGCGCTGAGCACTGTGGTGCTGTGCCCCTGGCATGCAGCAGCCCCCGGGGGGGGTGGCACTGGGGTGCAGCAGCCCGGGGAAAGTGTCACCCCACTCCGAGGGGTTCCCCCAGGGGCGACCCCGCGCTGCCACCCAGCTGAAGGAGCTTTGCAGGGCCCCAGGCTGCAGCGGGGAGGAGCAGCAGGGCGGGGACTGCCCCTGCACCCCCAGGCCTCTGCCGGGGGGCTGAAGGGCTTTCCTGCCCCAAGGGGCCACCGGCAAGTTCGGAGCAGCCTCAGGTAAATAACGTCTGGTTGCCAGGTCCCCATCCTCACCTGCCCCCCAACCCCGCGCTGCGGGTCGGGTGTGGAAAGAGCAGGGCAGGGCTGGGAGGAATTGCTTGTAAATAGATTGTCTTCCATAATTCTCATGCAACTTTGATGGCCGTGTATTAAAATTAACCCCAGTGTAAATGAATGAAATACTAACAGTCATGATTAGAACAATTGCTTTTTTTTTTTTTTTCTTTTTTTAACATGGAATGATAAATGTGAAATTCGGACATGGGAAGACATTGGGTTGAGGTTTCTATTTTTTTTGACATTTAATTCTGTAATAGAAATTTGTTACTTCATTCCTGTGCATAACTTATTTAATGTACTGTATAAAGGAACCCAAACTGTTACAGATGTATTTAGTTTGTTCTACTCAAAAGTAGTCAATAAAAAGACTATATTCATCATACAGCTCCCCCTCCTCTGGCAGAAGGAGCAGAGGTTTGCTGGGGGGCTCGGGCCGCCCTTGGGCTCCCTGCAGCTGCGCTGCCAGGCCCCGGCCTTGGCCAGGGGACAAAAACGGCCTCCCCAGGGGTGGAGATGCTGCTCCAGGTCATGGGGGAGCCCTGAGCAAAGCCCGGGAGCAAGTACGGGCAGAGCTGGTGTCCAGCCCCTTCCTCAGTAATTCCAGATTTCTTCGGGTTCATGTTTAAATATGTTCTTTTCTTAGCTTTTTTTGAGCACGGCACAGCCTGGAGGTGCTGTCGCCACCCGAGGCTGCCCACTGCACACACCTTTGCCTCATCTGAGGATTTTAGGCTCCAGGCCACTGCAAACGCTAATCCAGTGGTTAAGAAACCCCAAAGTGGGGCCAAACCCCCCACTAGTCTGGGGAGGCTGCAGCTCGGCCCTGTGTGGGTGCCGGCTCTAACCACCCCCTGGCAGTGCCCCGGCGCAGCTCCGGCCCCAGCACGTCCCACTCCCCTCGGGTGTGGGGCCCCCAGAAGGCTGGAGCCACCACCACTGCCCCGTGATCACAGCAAACTGTGGCTTGGGCCACGGAAATCAGCAGTTACCAATAACTGGGTACATAATTGGGCACTGGGAGAAGGGGTCCCACGTGGGGACAGGGTCGGGCTCTGTGCTCACCCTGTCCCGGGGAGGGGGACATTTGCTGTTTGTGTGCCTGCACCTGCCCGGGGCTGGGGTCTGATGGTTCCCCCCTGCCCCGAACAAGACATTTCCCTGATGCCATCTCTGCAGGTCACTCCCTGCATCAGCCATGCCGCCCTCCCTGCGCCCCAACCCAGGGAGCCCCTGGGAAGCTCCTGCCAGGGCAAAGCCAGCCCCCCACCAAACCCAGACCCCCCCGCTGGGGCTCCATGGTGGTGGGATGTGGGGTGACACGGTGCTGGCCGTGCCCAGCACAGCTTGTCTGCAGTGTCCCCGGGGTGGGGCTGTACACCCCGCTCCCTCGGCCACAGATTAACTGCATTACTGCACCCGGGGATTGGGGAAAAAACAAATTAATGTTTCTGGGGGTGCTGCTGGGGAGCAGCACCCATGGGGAGTGGGAGAAGAGCCTGGGCGGGGCAGGTACCCAGGCAAGCGAGGGCTGGTGGTGTGGGTGCCCATGGTGAGCCAGGCCGGGTGCTGGGGACCGGCAGGGTGCAAGGACAGTGGTATTTGTGGCCATTCGCTGCCCTGCCCAGCCCCGTGTGCCCCAGCAGCTCCCCGCCGCCTGTGACAGCGCCAGGTCAGCGGAGGAGCCGCTTCTGCAGCACCAACAAACCAACCCCGAGTGTGGGACCCACGGGGCAGCCAAGGGGGCCTCCCCGCTCAGCTCATGCCCCGCCACTGACCCCCACCATTAATTAATTCGGCTACAACCTCTTTCTGACAGCACTGAAACGGGTGCTAACGCTGGTTTATGTTAACTGAGCCGCAGGATGAAGCAACAGAGCTATTGGCCATGCTCACCCTCCCCAGGGGGTGTGTGGTGGGTGACTGGGGGGACGGGCACAGCCACAGGCACAGCTGGGGGGGCACGAGTCCAGGCTCAAAGCCATGACAATGGCTGCACAGGCTGCTGGCGTGGCCAGGGCTGGCTCTGGCACACCCTGCCAGAAACACAATGACATTTTTTTTTCTATAAAACACTATTCACAATCTGTACGAGGCAGCCCAGCTCCCTGGGCAGAGCCACTGGTGGCCCAGGGTGGCTCTGGTGGGCCAGGCCACAGCTGGCCAGGGCAATGTCCCCTAGACCATCCCAGCACCCTGTGGAGCCTCTCGGCCTGTCCTCAGAGCCAGGAGGAAGAGGAGCCGGGGTGTGAGAGAGGCTGAGGGCTGCTGGGACGCAGCAAGCAGACCCGTGCTCCCCCAGGGGCTAGGCTGCCACCCCCAAACACGGCTCCCATGAGCGCTGCTGGGAGTGCCCCGCTCCCCCCGGGCAGCATGGAGACTGTCTGGGTTGGGGGGAATAAATAAATTAACATGAAAAGAGCAAAAGGGTAAAACACTGCCAGGGACAACGGGCGGGCAGCCCCCGCCAGACCGCAGGAGGGGAGAGGGGCAGGGGGTGACGAACGCGAGGGAAGGCGCCGGCTGTGCCGAGGGCTCCGCATCCTTCCGCATGCCGACGGCGTCCTGGAGGCGGCTGCCCAGGGTCAGTTGCTGTTCATGATCCACCAGGAAGCTGGGGAGGGAGAGTGTAAGGGCTCAGGGACGTGCAGTCAGCGTTAAACAGGGCAGGGGGATTGGGGGTGGCAGAGACTTGAGCACCAGGAACGCGGTCAGTGGGAGCAGCAGGTCAGGAGGAGCACTGCCAGCGTGGGATTTAGTCCAAATTAACCCGTGTTCCATGTTATTTTACTCAAGACCCAAAAGTGACAGCAAACTGGGGCTTAATTTGGTCTTATCTGTGACCAAGCTCTCCCAGTTCCTCACGCCTGTCAGATTTCTATTGGTACCATGGGGAATGTGCGTCTTCCCTGAGCTGGTCTCTCCCCGGCCTCAGCACCACTGTAAAGTGGATGCAGCCCCTGGGACTGACCCAGCAGGGCCAGGGCTTTGCAGAGCAGGTTCAGGGCTCAGATGGGAAAAAAAAAATGAGGCATCAGGTGTATTCCAGACAGGGCTGAGCTCATCTCCTACCCAGGAAGTGTCCCCAGCTGCTCGGCCGTCCTGGTGGGAGAGCAGCCAGCACACCCCCCCAAACCTGCCCAGGGAAACGGGTCTCACTTGGGCTTGAAAAACACAATTTAGGTCACCCCCAAGCCAATCTTCTGCTCTGGAGGGATGGAGGCGCCTGTCCTGCCCTCTGCACAACACCTGGAGCAGGAGCACGGGGCTGCTGGGGTCCCACAGCCCCCCAGGGCCCTCTCACCTGGGAAGAGCATGGTGGTCAGCAGCTCCGGGGACTCCAGCAAGCTGATGATGGACCGCTGGAAAGTCTTGCTGCAGCTGGACTGCAAGTGGCTGTAAAACAGCGTGTGGGGTGGGGAGGGCGCAGGGCCTGCGCACGCCAGGCGGTGCAGGAGAGCGGCTGTGTGCCGGGATCCCTGCCCAGGCACGGGGATGGGGCTGCTTCCGCACCACCCGGCGCAGGGCACCCCCTCCTGCCCTGCTCCCTAAACCCTTTATCAGGGCGTTCACCCCTTTCCGCTGCAAAGGGCCGCGGGGACGCGCTGGGCTGAGCAGTCAGCAGCAGGACAGGCAGCGCAAGGAGAGGGAGCAGTGGGGTCCTGGTGGAGCCCCGAGAGGGAACACCATTCAGCGCCCCCATTCCCCCCACAGAGCATCTGGACCCACCCCGCACAAAAAAAGCCTCCAACCTTCTCCATGAAGTCACGTCCTGCCAGAACTCGTAAAGGATGAAGCAGGCCTCGTCCGTCAGCTTGCAGGCAGACACGCTGCGGGGACAGGAGCGACGCTGAGACGGGGCCGGGCGAGCTGACACGGTGCAGCCACGTCAGTCCCGCCGGGCCCCGGAGCGAGGGGCACAGTCTGCACGTGAGCCTCACCACGGGGCTTTCAGAGAGCGGTTTGGAGGCATCCACAGTTTGTGGCTGCCCCGCGGCTCCAGGAGATCCCGAACCCAAATCCTTGTGCTTCGCAGTTCCCGCAGGCAGGCAGCAGAGGAGCTGTACAGCTATTAAACTGGTCCTTGCTGCTGCTGCCCAGAAACCAGCGTGTTAAGTGTTTTATTAAGCATTTCTTAGCGCGTCCCTAGCACTGCAGCACACAGCCTGACAAAGGAGCTCATCCCTCCAGCCCTGCGGAGCAGGTGTGCATCATCCCTCACACCTCACACAGAGAAACTGAGGCACGAGTGCAAGGAGCCGAGATCCCAGCACAAAACCACAGCTCGCTGCTCCCCAAAGTGATGCTGTCTCGCCAGACGATGCTTCCCACGCTCCCTCCTGCCACAGGAACAGGCCGGGGCTTTCTCCAGTCCATGGGAAGATGGAGGGGGAAGCAGCAGGGAGGCGAGAGAGCAAGGCTCAGCGTGCAGGGCCTGGGGAACCATCTGCACTCTGGCTAAGGATGAACGGTTCCTCCAGCTGCTGCCAAGGGCTGCAGGAAAGGACCAAGCTCTGGGACGGGAGAGCAAAGCAAGTCACCCGGCAGCTCGGAGGCTGCATCCTCCTGCGTGGTGCAATTCCCTGGTGTGAACCAGGACAGCGGAGTCTCCCCAGGCTTCACTGCAGCTCTCCACTCACATGGAGAGCCTGCCCGTGCAACGCTACCCAGTTGTCTGCACTAATAGCTCTCATGACAGAAAAGCCCATCAATTCCGAAGAAAAAAATTACCATTCTCTCTGCCACACGTGTCAAAATAAGTATCTTCCTTTTGTTTGGACTGAAAACGCAATTTTGTGCTGTTGGAACTGAAGAGCTGAAAAATGACACTTTAAATGGGAACAGCACGAACATTTCCCACTGAAAGCTGCCTGACATCTCCCGTGGGAGAAGGAAAGCGCCTCTCAAAGAGCAGCTGTGCAATCTCCAGGGACACGCTGGCAGTGGCGTGTCACTGGAGGCAGACCTGGGCTCCATCCTCCGCTCTGCTCGGAGCTCCAGAGCGGTGCTGGGGGGCAGAGCCTTGGTCTCACGCCAGGGTTGGCTTCAGGTGTTCACGCCTGCTTCCCACCAGCGCTACACACACTTTACATAAAGCACTGCTCTGACCTGCACTCTCCCATTGACTTCTCCCCATTATTTTTTTTTATTACTCTGCCCTTGTGAGACCCCACCTGGAATACTGTGTCCAGCTTTGGAGCCCCCAACACAAGAAGGATATAGAACTGTTAGAACAAGTCCAGAGGAGGGCTACCAAGATGATCAGAGGGCTGGAACACCTCTCCTACGAGGACAGGCTGAGAGAGTTGGGCTTGTTCAGCCTGGAAAAGAGAAGGCTCCGGAGAGACCTCATAGTGGCCTTCCAGTACCTGAAGGGTGCCTACAAGAAGGCTGGGGAGGGACTTTTTACAAGGGACTGTACTGATAGGACAAGGGGTAATGGGTGGAAGCTGAGGGAGGGGAGGTTTAGACTAAATATAAGGAAGAAGTTTTTTACTGTGAGGGTGGTGAGGCACTGGAACGGGTTGTCCAAGGAGGTTGTGGATGCTCCATCTCTGGAAGTGTTCAGAGCCAGGTTGGATGGAGCCTTGAGCAACCTGGGCTAGTGGAAGGTGTCCCTGCCCATGGCAGGGGGTTTGGAACTAGACGATCTTTGAGGTCCCTTCCAGCCCAAACCATTCTATGATTCTATGATTTTCAAGTTCTTCAGTGCGGGAGGAACGTGTGCATTCGCACATGCCACAGCTGTTCCTGCTGGCATAAAAACCATCCCCTCCTTGCCAGAGGCTGACAAGGGGCTCTCGCTGGGAGTACCTGCAGCAGGAGATGGTACAGCACCGCAGGCAGAGACACCGCTGCAGCTGTGACACTGTCCTGTCCTCTCTGCAACGTCAAACCTCTGCGTGCCAAGCCCACCCTTGCACTGACCAGCACATAAAAAATTCCACAAAAAGCCCTTTCATCCCCCAAGTGTGCCATGTTAAAAGCCCCTATTTCTGGGCAAGCCACTCCACAAACAGCCCCGCCACCTGCCACACTTACTGCAGGCAGCTGCTCTGCCCGGCGGTGACCTCCGTGTAGGACCTGAACGCCTGGCGGAACTCCTCAATGCTGCTCGTCGCCACTGAGATCTGCCTCTTGGCCACCAGGATGTGCTGCGAAGGGACAGCGGAGCAGCGGCATCAGGGACTGATCTGTTCCCTCCTGCCCTCCCTGCTCCCACCCTGCTGCGGGACAAGGCAGTGTCGAGCAGCACTGCAGGGGAAGCTGCAAGAAGGGGCTGGCACCACAGTGCTGGGGACAACACCAACATTCAGCGGCTTCTTCCTACCTGGGCAGGTTGCCATTACAAGGAGGACAGCACCAACAGGAGATGCTCCATGCCCTGGTGGCAGGGTCCTGCTCTGGGGCTGCTGCATTTCCCTGTGTCTTTCCCCCTGTAGAAAGGGGCCTCGAGACCCCTCCAAGGGGCTCTGCAGCGCTCGGAGCAAACCTGGGGGATCTGGGCACTCGCAAGTGGAGCGTTGCCTTCCTCTGGGCTGGCCGGGGGTGCTGCCCGGGACTTTCGGGGACATGATGGAGCTGCATTTGTCCTGTGGATGGTCCCACGCTCACAGCTCTGACTCCCACCCTGCTACGTCGCCAGGCACAGACCCCCCCACCAGACCAAAGGCAGCAGCTCACCCAGGTGACTCCAGTCTCGGGGCACAGGGGCTGTGTGAGCACACACGTGTGTGTGCGAGAGGGGATCAGGGCATGCTACGGGGTTACCTGCAAACAACAAGCAGAAGGACAGGGACTTACTGCATCTCTTCCTTCACACATCGCTTCCTCCTTTAGCGGCTCCAGGCGTGGGCTCTGCATTTAACACCACAGCAAAAATCACCGTTACTGAGAGAACTTTACAACAAGGTAAAACATGGCAGTAACCCACAGCACAGCCCAGCTGAGCAGGACGGATGGGTCCCAGCTGAGCAGGGACACTCCTTAGGGAACCTGGGGGAGAACAGGGATGTGAGCTGCACATCTGTGGGGCTCGGGGTCAGGTCAGCATGGACCATGGAGAAGCCCGGGGAGGGTCAGCAGAGCTGAGGGGAGAGGGGGGCTTTGGAGACAGCAGCTTTGCAAGTCGGGGTGTGGTAAATGGGTGCCAGGACCGAATGCCAGCACCGCTGGCACGGGGAGAGGTCCCAGCACTGCCCTGGCCGGCGCTGAGGTGCGGGGCAGCCCCCAGCCCACCTCCCCTCTGCCACACACCTTGCACTCTAGCTTCTCGATGAGCTGCTGCAGCCTGTTGATCTGTGCCATCCACTGGCTGTTGTCTTCGACACAAACACCTGTACAGGGAAGGGCAGAGAGGTGTCACCGAAAAAGCTTGCTTTTATCATTGCAAAAGCTTGCTCAAGACCCTGAAAACCACAAAAGCTTCTAAACTGATTTAAACCAAAATACTGGTTGGTTTTTCTCCAGAAACTTTTCCCACTGCTCAAGAGATACAACACCCCACAGCAGCTCCAGCTGGCGCCTGGGTGTGATGGTCCAGGCCCCGCTGTCCCGCGCTGCTACTCCCACACCCACTCCAGGCTCCAGTGGGGCAGAGACACCAACCCAAGGGATGGCCAGGCTGCAGATACCTGTTGTTAGCATCCCAGAGTAGGGGTCTGTTGGAGACAGACAGACATTCTTCTGTCCTCTGCGCCCACATCGTCTCCCTGACCGCAGGCCAACTGAGGTCTCAGATTTCTTTATGTCCTTTCTGAAAGAATAAAATACAAAAGGCAGGGTTGAAGTCACTGACTATATGGGTCAGCTTCACAGCAGGCTTCGAAAGGGCAGATCCTGCTCCCAGGTGTCCCTCCCAGGGAGATCCGCCAGTCCTGCCCCATGCTGCAACCCCCACGGGTGGTGGGGAGAGGGGGAGGACCAGCATGTCCCACCTCCTTACCTCTCCCGTCCCGCCTGCTCCTCCACGGTGTCCACGGCACACTCGAGCGAGGCCTGCAGGGACTGCAGCTGGTGCATGGTTTCCCGCAGCAGGAAACGGGTCAAGAACTGCTCCATCTTTGAGGAGGTCTCGTACCTCTGCAGGGAAGGGGAGAGGATCTGTCAGATGCTTTCGGCTCTGCGCAGGGGGAGTGGAGCCACATCTGGAAGAGGTTGGCCCTTAAATAAACCCAACAAGGGGGATCCTGATCAAATTTTCGATTATTGTAAGAAATGACAGCACTGTAGGACAAAAGCATCCTCTGGATGCATGCCTGCGAGGTCACAACCCAGAACACACAGCATGAGACCTCCCCATCCTGTCCGCAGCACCCACAGCCCCTGGGAGCCCTGGAGGACTGCAGGTGGACACTTCCAAGCTGCAAAGTAAAGGCCACTTGCAGAAATAGCTCCCAGCTCCGGGGAGGGCTCTGGGGCAGGAAGAGCATCCCTTGCTGCACCCAACAGCTCACACACTGCTCTGGAGTATGCTCTGTGCTGGAGGGGTGTCAGGTGAGAACACAGGGCTGTGTGCCCTCTCCTCGCCACACTCCTGCCCGGTCTGATGTACAAAGTGTGCACCACAGGCGTTGGTGCTGGGGGCATGTAAAGGCAGGTCCAGGGGGGCACACAAGAAGCGCTGGGGAGAATGGGGGGGTCACTGTGCATCCTGGCAAGAAGGCAAGATGGCCCGGAGGGCACCCAAGCAGCGGGTCAGGATGCATGCCATCCTCCAGGACATGTCTGAGAAGCATAGAGAGCCAGGGAAGTGCCTGGACACAGACACAGGCACCCCAAACTCCTTCCTTCCTTTGCCAGCTGTGATCACAAATCCTCTTGGGCAAAAATCTGGGTACAATGAACGGCTGCAGCCTGGAGCATGGCTCCTTTCCACATGCTATGGGTTCTGCTGGCAGCACCATTCCCTGCAGCCTGGTCCAATCCCTTTACTTTCCCATCCAGTCTTCACTTGCTTCCATAAAATCACCTGGAGTTTTGTCCTTGCACTGTTAGACATCCCAAGGGCCTGGGGAAAATCTCCAGGCCCCCAGGGATGAAGACAAGGTACCCAAGGAGGGACGCTCAGGAGGCAGGGAGCAAGGAGACAGGAAGAAAGGCTGAGGCACGTACCCAGACAGACACTTCGAGAGCAGGCAGAGTTCTCCTCTGCTGGGGCTGAGCCAGTCTCCCTTGCAAAGCAGGTACCTGTGGCTGGTCTTCCCCTGCAAGACTACTCTTGTTCCACTGCAGGGTGAGGCTCTTCCTCCCTCCCTGGCGTCCCTCAGGAGTGCCAGTCATGCCAAAGCCTGCACTCGTTATGGACAACGGCAGAGCTTGACCCGGGCAGGCTTTGCAGGCCAGAAGCTGCCTAAGTTTGTGCTAAGGACCATGTTGCTGCATCCCTTCAGTGCAACCATGACATGGGAGACCCAGCGGCATTCCACCACCGCTGAAAGCGCAGCAGGCTTTGCCGTAGCACCCAGGACCTACCCACTCAAGCACAGCATCATCGGGGACTGGGGTGGCATGGAAAACCTGTGGAGCCACCTCTTCTGTGCCCGGAAAGCTCTCTCAGAGGAACAGCCAGTGCTCATGGCCAACTCCCCATCCTGCCCTTCCACCAGCAGGGAAAAGGTGGTGGAAATGCTTTTCGAGAGATTCAGGCCCTGCACATGGCTAACACCGGGTTCCTCTCCCTCTGCGCCTATGGCGGAGTCACTGGCCTGGCTGTGGAGGCTGGGGCAGGAGTGTCCCATGTCACCTCCTCCTGCCTGGGCCAGACCCAGCGGTAGGGCACTTACTGCCCCAGAGTGGCAGGCTACCTGCACAGCCTGCTGACCCAGAGCCCAGCCACCCCGCAGGGCTGAGGGCCTTGAGGAAGACCACAGTGATCCAGCTGAAGAAGCAGTGCTGCTATGTCTCCATGGACCTCCACGACCAAGGTTACTATCATTCAGCCAGATTTCAGGCCCCGATGGGTACTGGATAACCCTGGACAAGGGATGGTTCTGCCCGGAGCCGCTCTTCCAACCAAAGCTACTCCACCAAAGCTCCCCAGGGCTCCCCCACTTGGCCCTGCAGAGGCTGCAGAAGGTATGACCACACCAGGAGGGACATGGTGGGTAACACTACGCTGTCAGGGAGCTCCTCAATGTTTCTGGCTTTCCCAAGAGGATGTGCTTAGAGTTGAACGCCTTGTTCCATGGCACGGGCTGACACGTGCAGCTCCTGGCGAGCGCAGAGAGCGGCACAGCAGCCTGGGCCGGGGGCTTGATGGCAGCATCGCTCACATGCTTCCAGCACACGTGGATGGCAAAGGGCGAGTACCGGGAGCACGGTGCCACGTACACACACAAGATATTGCAGTAGGCAGACGACAGCCACGCATTCAAAGCATCCCACTGGCGGGGCATAGCTCCTGCTGCAGGAGGGGGGTCTCCCAAACACTGCCTTGCTAGGGCCAGCTCCTGCGCCGCTGCAGGAATGCAAAGTCAATTCAAATGCTCCAAAAGAAGTAAACGGCTTTTCATTTACACTCTGGGTTATTTCTGTGCCTATCCACCATCACTCTAGTAAGTCTGTGTCCAATCAGGCTGGCAACACAGCAGCAGCTCGTGCTGTGAACTCAGGCCACGCCGACTGTCTGGGTACAGCCGGTTGACAGGCGAGCCCCGACGCTCCAGGCTGGAGGCTGTGCATGGCCCAAGCACTGCAGCAAAGCTGTCCTGAATGCACTGCCCGCGGCTGCCGGAGCAGGGAACGGCTCCGCTCCAGCAGGCAGGAAAGCTCCTTCTGCAGGAGCCCCACACTCCGTGGGGAGCCACAGGGGTGGGAGGAACGAGCTGAGGAGGAGAAGGTCCAGGGACGCCTGCACTGCATCAATTTTACTACGGGAGGTGATTTCTGATCTTGGCACTGAAGCAGCTCAGCACTGGGTACGGAGGATGAGCTGGTGGAAACCAGGGAACTGAATTCGCTCTTTGTAATTTTGGTATAAAGGTCATTTGGTGCTTCAGGGAGCTGATTCAGCTCACTGAACAGGCAGAAAAGCACTCACCTGGCTTTGCTGCTGCTTTAGTGAACTGAGTCAGCTTAGATGACTACAAAAGGATCAGAGGTTGCCTGGGGGGAAGCAGCTGGGAAGCACTGCCCAGCTGTCATAGCAGACTCCTCTCCCCATGGCCAGCCTGTCAAGGGACACAGAAACCACGGGACATCACTGTAAGCACTATGAGAGACAGGACTGAACTGGGAGGTCAAGAAAGGAGGGCTGGTTGCCCCCCAGGAGCATCCACCAAGAGAGATCAACCCCTTTCCTTGACGAGGAGACAGACTGGACCAGAGTCACCTCTGCCTTCCCCATGGTGTCCTCATGCGCCCCCAAGGCTGCGGCACAGACCAGCCGCCAGGCTGCCTTCACATGCCTGAGCACCATGAACTCCACTTTCATGTCCAAAATAGAGTCCAGCAACGCTACCACATTATTCAGGTCAAATATTTCCAATTCCTACTGTGTTTCTCTCCAACACACAAGAGAACTGAGGATATTGAACTCCAGAAGCTCTGCACAAAAGCACATGGAGGTAACCCTTCCGATGCTGGTGTCAGACATCTGTTGAGAAGCGGGGAGGGCCTTGAGCCCCCCGTGGTTTTCTGGTTCCTCTGCGCCACAGCTGAGCCACCAGCCCAGTCCCAGAGCCACATCTGCCTGGGGCTGCTGGCACAGCTGCAGCTGGCTGGGAGGGGAAGGTAAGCAGAGGGGATGCTCATCTACTGAGCACTGCCCTGGGCTCGTGCTGGAGCAGGCGAAGGACGGCCACAGCTGCTCCCCACACCCCCCAGCACCCGGTGAGCAGAGCCCTCTGCCCAGCGGCCGTGCTGCTGTGGGTTCTCATCTGTGCTTGAAAATGAATCTCATTTTTGTGCCAGAGGAAGAAGATGGCAGCAAAGGTGATCCGATGCAGCCGTGAGAAGCTGAGGTCCAGCTCTGCATCTCTGGGCTTTCCCCAGCCAAGCATCCCATCAGGTCCCACAAGCCTTCCTTCTCCACGGCCCCAGAAGATGGAGAGCACAGGGCTGGGGACCCCAGGCAGGGCCCCTGCCACTCCTCCTGCCCCCTCCTTCACCTCCTCACTCTCAAGGGGTGCAGGCACTGAAATCTCCACCAGCACCGCTCCTCTGTGTTTGCTCAGCTCCCACCAGCCCAGACACAAAACCCCTGCTTACAGGGGAACAACCGACACTCAAACCTCCCCAGGAAAAGCCTGAGAAAGAAAAGTGAAGAATAATTGACAGACTCCCCCCCACCGGGGCACAGCAGAAAGGATACATTATTCATCCACCACATGGCCGGGCACAGGCTGTTTCATTTCAGGAGCTGGTCCAAATCCAAACGCTGTCACCCCTCTTTCCGCACAGAGGGCACTTCCCACAGCAAGCAGCCTCCGCAGCCGTGTGGGACCCACTTAATGAGGTGCGATCCCATCCCCAACCCATCCTCCCCAGTCCCCCGCAGGGGCTGGCTGTGGCCCCCACAGCCTTGGCATATGGACACTTCCCCTTGCACAGGGACCGGATGCTTCTCCCCAGCCGCATCGCTCCCCTTCAAAGGGCCAGGTGCTGGAGAAACCCCAGTGCCAAGCCAGCCTCCCTGCACTGCCCATCCTCTCAACTTTCCTCCTGAGGGCGGCCTAATCCTGATGTCCTCTGTGGATGATGTTGGTGGATGGAGCTTCATCACAGGAGCAGGCAGCTGCTCCCACCGACATCGTGTCACAGCTGAGGGGGGCACGTTCAGCCTGCCCTGAGCCCTGTGGCTCACCCCAGCAAAGTCCTTACACCTCAAACACACAGGCACAGGCACCAGCCGGGAGTGTCACCCCCCAAAACCCAACTACCAGCCCTGGGGCAGGCCATGCTCGGGGGGGATGCGGCTCTGAAGCTTGCCGTGCAGAAGGCTCCCCATCCTCCTGGGCCCAGCACGCCCCAGCCCACCTTGCAAGGGCAAAGCAGGATCCCACGCAGACGTGTCAGTATTTCGGGGCGAGCATTGCACACGACGAGCCAGCTGCCTCCTGTCTCTCACCTCGTCAAACACAGCACGCCCAGGGGAACGCACCAGCGAGAAGGATGGAAATTACCATCTCTCAAGAGAGCCCCAAATGCTGTTTCACCCTTCTGCATCAACTTGGAAAAGTTCATGCCAGGGGAGGGAATCACTTGAATAATGCACCTTCTCTTCAGTTCAGCCGCCCGGCCCCCTTTGCACTCCTCACTTTAGGACAAACAAGCAAAACCCTCTTGGCAGGTGTTGCAGCATGTAGTTCAAACCCCTCTGTTAGAGGCTCAATAAAAACGTGTTCTGTCTCACTGAGCACAGCATTTTCTGCTCACAGCAAAGACTCATGGAAAGGAGTCACAGAGAAAATAACTCAGCAAGCACAAGACAAGGCTTTTTGGTCATGGACTGGTATTTCAGCTCCGCTGACCCAGATGAAAATCCCAAAGTTGCCAAGAGCTGCTATAATTCTGCTTTTGAGAGGTTTTATTAGTTTCTTATGATGATAGTTAAGCTCAGGACAGAGTGGAATAGGTGATCTCATAATTCCTGCCAAAGGAGAAATAAGAGTGCCTGACTTGGAGAGGTATTTATGGGCTAGTTTGCAGCGTATGCAAACTGGAGAATGGAAAGATTTTAGCATAAAGGTCCCATGTGAGAAATATCAGACTGTTTCCCAAGGTATTTCCACAGTTCACTTCTTACTCTGACGCTATTATATTACAAATGCAAAGTTTAGCTGCAAGATAAGCTTTAATTAGTATCCTGAAGCATAGCTATCAAGTTATATTTTACAAATCTAAGTAGGAATGACAGAATTTGGAGAAAAATCCTCTTTTCTTGAAAAGGCATCTTTTCTTTACCATGTTTCTAGCAACCCAGTGAGGAACCCCTAAATGATTTGGTTTCCTCCTGCGAACCTGTGGATCCATAAAGACCACGAGCAGGTTTGCTGCCCACACATACCCTATTTCCTACAGTAACTGCAGTCACTTACACAGCGAGAAGGACGAACCCGCCTTGCCTTTCCCATGCTTTATCGCAGTGCTTATCCTGCAGTCAGCAATGTGCACAGCAGGCAGCAGGTCGAGGATCCTGCCAGCAGGGAGACAGCCACTGAGACAGGCCATTGATCCACGCTGGGGACCCTGGCCCACAGCGACTGCGACAGCTCGCGTGGAGGTGGGAATCCTCAAGACTAAAAAGGCTTTTGGCAGCACTGCTTCAAACCACAGCTCCCAAACAGAGCCACAGCATACCTTCTCCGAGCTTTGGCTTCCTTATCCTTCTCTCTCCTCCCTGTGGCTCATCACCCTGGCATGGTCTGAGCAAGCCCAGTGCACCTCCCAGGCTCTGCTTTCATTGTACGAACAAAGCAGCCCTGTCTGTCTTTCTGCTTGTAAAGTGGGCTGGTATTTCACATGAGCCTATTCACAGCGGTGGGGTAAGTACCTGGAGGATGCAGGGGTGAGCAACCCTGCGGCAGCATTAGTAAGGAACTACCAGAGATGGACCATGTCCTAACCAAGAGATGCTGTGGCTCAATAGGTGAGACTCAGCCCAAGTCAGAGATCCCCTTCTTCTCCCTTCTTCTCCCAGCTAGCCCAGGTACCACTGCCTCCTCGGGAGTGACACAGAGCTCTCTTAAATCAGCGGGGGAAAACAGGCAGGGACTGCAGATCCTTCATATCTGTTGACTCCACAGCCCTGCTCGGGAAGCAGAGCTTTATGCTGAGGGCCATCAGAGCAGGCAGGTTTCTTCCAGTTTGCTCAGTGCACTGCATGGCTGCATCTCCAGCAAAAGCAGCTCCCCAGGATGAAGTTTCATTCAGCTCTTCCAGGAGGGTGGTCTCTGCCAAGCTGGGGCTCTCAGTCCTCAGTCCTGGTAGCATTAGAGGTGTTTCAATCAACAGAAATGAGGGACAGATGCGTCATATGGGACATCTCTGCTCTCTGCCCCCTCCCCTGGCTCAGAGAGGTGTGAGCTTTGGCTAAAATCCAACCTAATAAACCCACTAATCCCATAATAACCCAAGACTGAGTCCCATTCTGGAAACACAAACGTGGGAATGTATTCAGGTCACAGTAGGTAATAAGGCCAGACTCTAGCAGCGGCAATTTCCCACAGCTCCACAAGAGCCCTGACCACAGGGTTGGAGCCCTGCCCTCTCCTGCCCTCTCCCCGGCTCAGAGCCCAGCGGCGCAGGGAAGCGCAGGGAGATGCTTCCCAGGAGGGTCAGTATCTGCATCGGGGCACCCAGGAGCTCAGGGCTGGGATCAGAGCACCCCATCAGCACAGACCTCACCGCTGAGAGAAGCACTGTGAACGTCAGGCTGCCCTGGCCCCCTGGCTCCACGTGGATCCAAATAGGGGTGGAAAAGCAAGTCCACAAAAATCTGTTTCAACTGGGAAAATCTGATTCTCTTTTCCAGCGAACACCTGTGGCACCAGAAACTATTAAGTGAAGGAATGCATCATGCCAGTACTGCTAGGCAGACAGTAATTGTGCTGTCCTTTGGAGAAATATGTGAATATACAAATTCATTACCAAAAAAAAAAGCAAAACAGAAAAGAACTGCAATAATGCATAGCTCTCTGAAGAGGATTCATTCTCTCCCTCTGGACTTGCATTTAATAACTGTGAAGGGGTCAGGCAGCTGAACCAAAGAGAAAATGCATTTTCAAGTGATTCCCTCTCCTGGAATGAATTTCACAATGTCCAGGGAGATCCTGTGGAGACTGGATCTGGCCAGAGGAAACTCAAAGAGAGGGCAAGATCGTGACTGACACTACAGAGGCACAAACAGCACTTCAATGACTCTGCAGAGCTGAGAGCAGGACTGGTCCCACCTCACCTCTCTGTCCGATCAACAGGTCCATGGACAGCGTGCACAGGATGATGCTCTTCATCCATTTCCTACCAAGCATCAAACCACCACACCGAAGGGAAAGAAAGAGCAGGCCCTTCCCACAGCTGTGAAATAGCATCAGCCCCAACCCCATGGCTAAACCATTTAATACATTTTAAGTGCAAAGGGGGCTGCTGGTTCCTGAGGAGGGTCCCTTCCAGTATTGGACACTGCTTTTTTGCAGCTTTATTTAGCCTGTGAGGCTGTGCACTGCAGACCTCTGCTCTCCGACACAGAGGCAGGGGGGCTCACAAAGCAGGAGGCTGCTTGCCCTAATTAGCAGCCTCCAATCTGCCTCCCATCAGCACAAGCCGCAGGGAGAGGGAGAGTATTCACTGCAGGGATGAACTCAGCACGAGGCTGGGAGTCAATGAAATTCACCATCTTCTACCTTCTCCCAAGCGCCTCGCTGTTTCCCAGAGCAGCTCTCCTGCCCCAGTGGGTCCTGCCCCCTCTTCCGCAGCTTATTTTGTTGCTGTTAGCACAGGCTGTGCTGAGCACAAGCTGCTGGGGTCAGTCCAGCGCAGGCTCAACCCTGGAGTCCCTCATTTCATGTCACACTCTTTGTGGAAAAGACCTTGCTTTGGCTCGGAGGTGCAACACAAAGACTATCAGTGATGCTCCCAGAAACAGTGGCCCCAGGCAGGACCCTGCAAGCGGTCTGCAAGGAGCTGTTGAAACAACTGTAGCCAGAGCCCTACGAGGAAGAAGACATCTCCAGAGCACAAAAGCACTAGCTCTACCCTTCCCCTCCAGCACGGCTCCCCCTCCTTCAGGCAGGCTGCAGGCTGTGCTGCTGCAGCACTCACTGCACATGGAGACAACTGAAGGATGGTGGATCTGGGAGGTACCATATTTGCTGCCTCTGACACCCCAGTTTAACACTCAGCAAGCAGCTAAGATCACCACAGCTTCTCTTACACACCCACCTGCCCCGCCACCCTCCCACGGTCCCATCCTTACCAGCTTGGTTTTGTCCATGGCTGCCAGGACCGCAGAGTTGAGGGCTTCCAGGGCGGAAAGCACATTCCTGTATTCCCCGAGATATGCTGAGAAATAATCTGGAGCAGGACAGAAGATCATGGTGAGCTTCCCGAGTGCCTCCATCTCTGCCTGCCTTGCACCTGGTGCTTCCCATGCACAGCCCAGCACTGCAGGGGAGCATTCACGGCCCTCTCCAGCATTGAAGTGAAGAGTCCTCTCCTATCCCCAGGGACAGAATGTCCCATCCTCTTGGGAAAAGCATAGATGCCCTCTGTGCTGGGATTCAGGCACAGGGACTGTCAATGCCACTTGACTGCCCAGTCCTGCCCAGGTCAGACATGCACAAAGCCCCACCACAGACCCTCAAGAGAAGCCCTCCGAGGCAGGGATATCACCCTACTTACCGCACAATTTCTCCGTCTCCACATTACTGCAAGAAACAGAAAAACAAATTCTTGTTAGATGGTAGGGCTGGTTGGGGAGAAACAGTTGTGGTGAGCAGGGTCTTGAGGGCTTGTTTTGAGCCCCCAGTGGATTTACTGCTCCTCCCATGTACTTCCAAGAGCTGGATTAGAAGAACAAAAAGCTGCACAAGTTTAGAGCCAGCTGCTCAGGAGCTATGCCCAGCACTTGCGGCACCCAGGCAGGGATGCAGAGCATCACCTCTGCTTCAGGGGCTGAAGGAGCAAGCAAAGCTGCTCCACCAACATCTCCTGGAGCTGCAGTGTGCTGGGAAAGTGCCTGTGAGAGTATGATGGGGCCAGGAGAGAGGTCAGGGGAGATAGGCAGCGTCCTGCACCCCTGGACTGGCCAGCTGCGTTGGCAGCCCCATTTCTGAGCCCTGGAGCTGACGAGTCCTAGAAGCTGCTTCTTCAAGCCAACCTCTTCCCCCAAAGGTGTGAAGCGTTCAGCCAGGGCTCCCTCCTCCTATTTCCCCTGACCTCAGCCCAGGTCCTCCCTCACGGCTGCCCCATGGCACCAGGCCCCCTCCTCTCCCATCTGTCCCACAGGAGCCCCCAGCTGCTCCTCCTCCTGGCCTTCAGAGCCTGGTGATGTGGGGCTGCCTTCAGGCTCCCAGGCCAGGGGGTTTCACAGCCCATGAGAGGGGTTGTTCCTGCTGTGAAGGCCTTAAATCAGGGAGCTGCATCCAAAAATCTGAAGGCAGGGGCCAACCTCTCACCCATTTTCAGTAACAGAGAGCACTGCCCTGGAGAATCAATGCTGGTGTCCCTGCAGGGCTTAGCCAGGTCCCTCCTGCTGCTAATAAAGGTGCTGCTGGGGTGGAGAAGGAGGAGGAAATGTCCAGAAACAGCCACATTTTTGGGAAGGGATGTCAAGCAGAGCCATGGGTTCACATGAAGCTGTCGGATATGCTCAGGTGGCCAAAGCCACAGAGGCAGAGCTGCTTGCAATGCCTGGCATCACCTGCAGAGCCTGCAGGGAAAGGCCCCAGGACATCATGTATTCAAATCAGCCTCTGCTCAAGAAATTCTGCTGTCTCAAAATCCCCTAAATAATTACAACCATTTTTAATCCTGATTGTGAAAGTGGAAGAGAGCACGAAAGAGTTTAAGTGTGCTGTCACACACGGAGGAACCAGTGATACCCGGAGTTTGCTGGGCTCCAAGCACAAGGACAGCTGGAGTGCCACTGCCCAGGGGAAGTCAAACCACGGCTGCATCACCCTGTCCCCCCTCTGACACTGCTCACAGGGCAAAGAGGCAAAAACGCCCTCAGGTAAAATTAGAGGAAAGTGTGCAAAGTGTCCAAAATGCCATGCCAGGAACAGGTGTAATAATTTAAGCAAAATTTTTCTACAGCTTTTCCCCCAGACATCAAAGGCTGGTTACTGTGTCTCTCTTTCTGCTGGGCTTCCACTTTGTGTACTTTAATAATAGGCAGTGCTTCAAGTCACGAAAATATTTTGGTGCAAGATGTCATCACAGACCTGCAGCAGTGGGACTGCAGACCCCTCTGTTTAGCTAATTGCATCAGGCGCCGCCTTAGGCAACGGAGACAGGCAGTTTTAGGATGTGATTTGGCTCATCTATTTTAAACACCTACCGCAGGAGCTGATTAAGGCAGGGCTCTGGCGCACTGTCCTGGAACTGCAGACAGTTTTTAAAGTGGATAAAAAAAATAGTGTTTCCCTTGAGACGCAATACAGATAATCAGCAAAACCACAGCCCCTTCTTCTGCCAAGTCCACTCCATCAAACTTTGCTATCCCATCTCTGAGCAGCTCCATGAATCCAACCACAGCCCTGCTAAATAGAGTGACTGGGGTTTGAAGCACAAATTTAAATTGGAAAAATGTCTTGCTCCTTCTTAATTTTTCCACTTATTTCTGAAAGTTGCCTGGAGCCTGCAGAGCCACTGCTGCTGCACTGCCACAAGAGACTTGGCACCGCAGCATCCGCAGCACTGCTTGTTAGACCTGTGCCCCAGAGTAATAACTGCAACCACTGGTTCCCAGCCAAGAGGTGGGTAAAAATCACAAAAGAAGGGATATGGACGTGAGATAACAAAATACACAGTGAAACATCTAATGCACACGTTACCCAGGCATTTGCATCTGTCCCCAGCAAGAACCTGGGGCTGGGACTGGTTGCACCAGCAAGAAGAAGGGGCCACCAGCTCATCCCACTGCCCAGTTCCCCACCTCGGCTCTAGCGAGCAGATGTCCGTGTGAGAAGGAGCTACGACCAACACCAACCCTACGGCTTTTAGGGAGAGGCCAGAGATTATTAATATATATCTATCTTGTCTGTTTGCTGCTTAAAAATAAATGTTAACTAATCAATCACTAAAACACTGAACAGTTAAACACTGAACCAATTGCCAAGATCCTGTGGCAAACACCAGCCCTCTGGGAGCTGTCCCGTGGAAGATCTGCTCCCTTCCCAGTGCAGCCTGCTCTGTCAGCAACCCGGCGCAGACACCTCTTCCCACCTCCTGCATCCTGTGGCAGCCCCCAGGGCACGGTCAGGGGCAGGACAGAGCACAGTAAGCAAATTACAAGGCCAGCGGTGCCATTTTCATGCTACTAGAAGCTACTTCGTACCAGAAACCAGGAGGAGCTTACGTAAAGAACCTGCACGTCAAACCCCAACCCATTTTGCAGGGCTGCAACGGGGCAGCAGGCTTTGCTCTGCTCCTCTCTCTGCCATCCCTTCTCCCACTCCAAGAGAAGAGCCAGCCTCTGTCTCCAAAACACTCATCCTGAGACTCTTCACATTTCCACATAGCTGTATTTTGACTGCGCTCAAACCACTGATTAACTGTAATTAAGCTTGAACTGATGATGAAGGATCTTGTCATCATTATGCTGTCGGGATTTTGTCAGAGTGCGCCTGGAATTTATGTGAGAAAACAGCAATCAGCTTCAGCAAAGCAGATGGGATTTTTTTTATTTTTATCATGTTGGGAACTTTTGCTGCCATCACAGGTCTGGTTTCCAAACCTTTCCAGTGTAACCCACAGTGTTTCAGTCACTCTCCATCATTCAGAGACTGGTAGATGCTGCGGCTCCGACTCTCTGACTAGAGAGGGGAGGAAAGTTCACACAAGTCCCTTCTTCCACAGAACCAGTCTTGAGGTTATTTCCACTGAGAGTTTTTAAAAACCCCCAAGTCAGCACTCCCACCTCTTTCACTTGTCACTCAAGGTCAGAGACACAGGCTCTGGGAAATCTGTACCCAATTCCTGCCACCACCATCTGACCACTCTCATGCAAAGGAGGATTTGCCAGACCTTATTTTTCTAAGTTTTCCCAACAGATGCAGGACAGAAAGACACATGAGGTCCATGTGATGCTTCCCCGGGCAGGTTTCACAGTCCCCTGCAAAGAGTAGTAGGCATGCGACCCATGCAACACTACAACGTCCAGTCCAAAGCCCTTTGTAACCAACTCTCCGTTAAGTTGTCCCTGTGAGACCCTGGGATCTGCTGCCATCCCGCCTGGCTGGGCTGCAGACGGACACACGGCTGCTCAGAGAGCAAACCACATCTCCCAAGACGCTTCTGCAGCAATGGAGATTTTTTCATCCCTTCAAAAACATCTCTCTCTTCTCACCCAGGCATTTCAGTGGATGAAAATGCACTTTTCCAGGAAGGTGAATCTTTCTGTTCTGCGCCAGTGCCAGAGCTGGTGTGGAGCTTCCTGACAAGCTACATGAAATGGTGGACCGAGCTGTTGTACCAAATGGCAATAAAGAGTTGAATTTGTCAAAGAATTAGAGCAAGGAGATATTTTAAAGCCAAAATGGAACAATTTTCAGAAATGCAGAACAAAAAAAAGCCATATGGGGAAGCATAAAATCTGAACCAAACACAACAGAGGTGCCTGACGCACAGGCCACAGCATCCCACCTGAGCGCCGGGTGGATGGGAGGTGGAGCGAAGGTCGGAGAGGAAGGACAAGGAGAAAAGGATGAGTGTGGCACCGTGGGCTCTCTGGAAGGAGAACAAGTAACATATGAGACCTCTGAAATATTCATCTTCCCAGATGTCAGCTTTGGGACTCAGGGGAGCAGCTGCAGGTTCGCAGTGATGGGTGAGGGTCAGGACGTGTCTGGGCAGCGCTCCGTTACCCAGACACAGAGCGCCTGGGTATAAAGGTCTCTGTTACTGCCTCCCCTTGGGCCAGGCTGGCACTGATAAAGAAACACAAGTTTCAGCCTAGACCTGATGAACACAGCACCCTTGTGGCCAAATCCACCCACCAGATTAAGGGTGAAACTTTTCCATCACCAGAAAAGCTACGGGACATGAAAGAAGCATGCCAGATATGTTTGTAGAGCTTGTAGTTGCTTCCCAGCTTTGTAATACTTCCAAGTATCACCTCAGGTCATAACTCTTGAATTTGGCACCAAATTTCAGCCACCTCTCAAAAATATTAAGTTCCTACAAGTGCAAGGCAAGCAGGCAGCCCAGAGGAGAGGGGCTGTCCAGGCCCCGCAGCGAGGGGACAGCAGAGCACCAGCACAGCCCTTACAAGACACCAGATGTTGTACAAAGGATCAAGTCCCCCTGCAAACCCCCAAAACAAATGCCAGAAGGTCCAGCTCTACACGCAGAGCCACAGAGACCTCTACGAGGCCCAGTATGCTGAACACTGCTCGATCTCTGTTATCTGCAGCTGTGCAGTGGGCAAGCAGTTCCCGGGCAGCCCCGGGGGACAGACAGGGTCATGCCTCCCCGGGGACAGGCCTGTCTCTCCAAGTCCCTCGTCCCGGCAGACACATGGCTCTGGGGCAGGATCAGAGCGCTGGGGCAGACCAGCGCTGCCCCACGTTGTTTGCAGGGGGCAGGATGCTGCTCACCAGACAAGAAGCTGAGCGCGAGGCTCCCTCTCGGGGAGGCCCCACCTCCTCCTCCTCCATGAGCTGGGGATGAAGCTGAAGAAATGTACAGTTCCCTGCTGCCCCCTCCCATATCCTGTCCCGCATGGACCATGACCCAGTCAGGGACAGAAACAAGAACTACACCTGGAATGGCCTCAGGGCCGGACTTTCCCTTCTGCTCTTGCAGAAATGGGAGCAGCCTCACAGGGCTGGAGGGACGGCGTCTCCTACGCTTGCTTGAAGTCACTGAACGCAGGAATTTGGGAACCAGCTCTGTCTGCAGGGTCCCTTCTGCTCTTCATGTCAGAAAGAGATCAAAGACCCAATGGTCATGCCTGGCTAACAGATGTCACCAGCTCAACGCTGCAACTGCCACGTTGTCATAGCTACCACACCGTCATTACGGGTAATGAGTTGGAGAGAGCACTGCTGCAGCCAGGGCCGTGCCCAGCTCTGACAGCCCACTCGCTTCGGTCAGTCCTGCTTGTCTGCTCTAGACAGACGGAAGAAGCCCGACCTAAAAGCAATGGTAAACCAGGAGATCTTCACCGTTCAGTTAAGGACACAGTCGAAACTCTGCTTTGCTGCAACCCATGTTTTCCAGCGGTATTGTGTGGGGGATGACCCCAAGGCCACCCAAAATGGAGAGGAAAGGAGCATTTGCAGATGAAAGCTCACTGCTAACTCCCACAGCCCAAAGAGACAGAGGTATTTTCAGGAGACATCTCCTGCTGCTCACATCCAATGAGCCCAGCTGGCAGGACAGGCAGCAACAGGCAGCCAGGCTTAAAAGTGGATTACACACACCAGCCCACTTCTCTGCCCCACCACCCCACCGCTGGCAGGAGTCAGTCACCCTGTTCCCCCAGGCCTGGGTGGATGATGGGGGGACTCGCAGCCAGGGACCGCTGGGGATCTGCTGTCAGTGGCTCGGTGGCGTCCAGGGGCTGTTCGCATCTCGGCGTGGCACAGGCCCTACGTGCTGCTACTCTGGCTCCTGCTAAGCCCTGGGACCAGTGTGGGCAGCTAAGGCTGTTCTGAGTTACCTCTCCCTGGCGGGGACCTGCTCAGACACTGCTGGGGCCAAGGGCATCGGCGAGACGTGGGAGATGCTTCCTGGGGTGCTGGGGAAGCGGCACAAGCCAGAGATGAGCCTGCTGCCCGAGACTGGGAGGAAGCTGCAGCCACCTTCTCCTCCAGCAGCACCCCTGCATTTGACCAGACAGCCCCCAGACATGCCATTCATCAACAGCCAGGTTCTCCCAGGGCCAAGACATGCTCGTTCACAGCGGCCAGGAGGGCAGAGGGACCCCAGCGAGGCCACGCTGATATCCAAAAGACTGGGATGAGAAACCCAGCCAAGCCCAACGGACTCCTCTAGATAGCACCAATCAAGAGAACACCAAGGCTAAGTGCAATTACTTCTCCTGTTCTTTGGGGGTTTCTTTTTTTAAAAGTAGCTGGCCTAAATTCACAGTTACACTCCTAAGTCCCATTTCTGGTGGAAAGCAGCTCTTATGTAAGTGAAAAGCAGTTTCTTGTGTCAGCAGTGGCAAAGTCTGCGACTTTGCACAGTCTGTGCATCGTCCTCACACCACCACATGCTCCTCCTGCAGACACAACCTGCTCTACAGAACGTATATTTCTGGAATACATTTTTCAAACTAACATAATGTAATTTTAAATGGATGCTTGCTTTTACGGAACTACAGTAAATCTGGTAACAACTGTTCTCAAAATGTCTGGCTTCTCTCATCACCAATGCTCGTAGCTGGTGTTCAATGGGTTTTAACATCTGTGTGTTACAAGAGGTAGGTTTATCTCACCCTGACTATTTATCACACCCGCCTCCAAATGTCCTCCATCTACAGTCAAGCAGTTTTATATTCTCCTTCGTCTCCCCTCCTCTGTGCCACCGCAGTACTTACTCTGAATGACGCCTGTCAATGCCACTGAACAACTCCCACAGCTCCTCCGAGCTCAGGATCCCATCAGCGAAATAGTTCTTGAACTCCTCAAATGACAGCTTCCCATCATCTGCATTTAAATAAAAGGGAAGAATAATTATATATCTGCAGAAAGAAGCACACAGGCCCCAGCAATCCTCCCAGCAGCCTCTCTACAGGAGCGTGGGACGGTTAGGCGTGTTGTGCATGATAATTAGAGCTGATATCTCATTGAAAGCATGTCCCACCAGTCCCCATCAAAAACCCAGCAGCGCTGGCAAGCAGGGACACTGCTGCTGGAATTTCAGGTGGGAATTTCAGCCCCTTCCAAAAGGTCCCATGCAACATTTTCAGAAACACATGCAGATACTCTGTACTTAGACGACTGTCCAAGCTGACTGTCCAAGCACAGAGTCCATTACAAACAGCACAGTGAAGACAGCATTAGGTTTTTATGGAAAGAAAATCTCTCCATTGACTCAAGAGCTTTCTTCTTCCCGTCTGTGGAGGACTTCAGCTCCTGGGCTGCATTTTGATCTGCAACAAAAGCAGCTCCTGGAGCCTGCAAGCTAATGTGAAGGAAAAGAGCCCAAGAGGGAGTGGGAAGGCTCCAAAAAACAACTTGTGATTTTGGACTTCTTGGTTTATGGGTGACAGATTAAAAACTGAGGGGCAGAGCCTAACTCTCAAATGCCAGGGTCTCCCCTGGGCAACCAGGAACAGGGCCACCCAACCAAGGGTACCTAAAACCCTGGAATGAGCGCAGAGACTGAATCAATCATGCAAGAGATGGAGCAGAAGCCTGACAGCCCCTGGGCTGCCTGCTGCACAGCCTTCCCTTCTCGCTGCTAGCAGTGCAGAGGAGAGGTTGTGAGCATGCAGGCAGGAGAGGGTTTGGAAGGGGTTCTGTCCTGCGTGGCACATGGGCGTTGAACTGGAGGAGCCCACTTCCCCAGCCCCTGGCCAGGCCCTTTGCCTCCAGAGCCTCTTCCTCCAGACGAAGCAGAAAAGCATTTTTCTGCAGCAGAGAGCTGCTTGCCCTTATCCTCCTTCACTCGTTCAGCCAAACCTCCCAGCAGGGACGGGCTATGCTGCTTCGCCCAGACCTGGGCAGGGAGGGGGAGGCAGCAGCAGGAACAAAGCACTCACCATTCTTGTCGGCTCGTCGGAAAATCTGCAAGAGAAAATACAACAGGGTTTAGCGAGGCAACAGGGAGAGCAGCACAGCTGAGCGGCGAGCCAGGCAGCACCCAGCACTGCCACCATGGAAAAAACACCTCCTGGAGCCCAGGGGAGCCATGCAGAAGCCCCGACTGCCAGGGCTGCGCAGGCCAGTGCTGCACAGGCTGCTTCAGGGAAATTCCCCTTTACAAATTATTAAAACCATTTCTTGCCTCCAATGTGCAAAGATCTTGGCACAGACGCTGTTGCCCGAGCGAGCCCAGCATTCACACCGAGCATCTTTTAGAGAACACAGAGGGAGAAGAAGTAGAAAGGGCTTCACTACACCCTTTGATGGAAAGTGTTTAATTTTTCAGACCCTTTAAATGAAAGAACATTAAGCATAAAACCACTCCATAACAGGAGCACTTGGTGCATCACCACTGACACTTCAACTGTCTGCACCGAGGAGCAGCTCTTGTCCCGCACTTTGTAATCACCCTTCACAACAATCCTTCCTGCAACACCTCGACAAGAACACACACTGTAATTAATAATTAATGAATTAATCTGTAACTAATTCTGCCACAGAGCACAGCTGGAGAGCCGCTCCAATTCAGGGTCTCAACCCAGGTTCCCAACCACAAGGCTTCTGCCCACACCCCAGGAGAAATCTGGGGCTTCTTATCCCTGCCTGGCTCCTCTTCCACCAATAATTGTCAGAAGGTCTAGGGCTGACTCCAGTGAGCAACAGCATCATTTCCAAAGCCTGGGAACATCTTGCAAGACCAAACAGTACAAGGTTTTGGCCAGCACATCCTTATGGAGCCAGTGACAGAAAGTTGTGTGTGGCAACTTTCTTCTTTTTAATCATTCTTCTTAATCATCCTGGTTGATGAAGAAATCTGAAGGTCTGAAGAAAGATCAAGAATAAAAAAGGGCAGGAAAAGGGGAAAGCAGACTTTGTTATATTCTTTTTCACACACCTGCAAAGCAGAGACCGCTGATAAAACCACCCCCAGACAAGCTCTGCTCCCTGCCACAGGAAGACGCGTTGCTGCCAGCTGCCCCCTCTGCCCCCAGCTCCCTTCCGCACCGCTGACAGCTTTGCTGCGTGTTTTGAGGGCACAAGCCCATATCTTCTACTGAAATGTCTCTGAAAAATCGCTTTGAGGTAAACAGCTGCCCAGAGAAACCTCTGCTGCTCACTCCTGAGGAAGCTGCTGGCTGGCAAGCGGGCAGAGGCTTTTCTGAGGTTGGTCCCAGCGGGGAGCTCCCTGGTCCTTCCCCATGACCGAAATCTGGAGCAGGGACACCTCCTCGGAGGATGCTCTTCTGAGCAACGCAGGCTGCTGACCCAAGCCGCTGCAGGGAACGGAGGCTGCCCTGAGCTGACCAGCGTTAGGTAACTGTCCCTCCACATGCGGGCTTCCAGCCGCGCAGGCTGCCTCCCTTGCAGGAAAGCAGGCAGGCGCACTCTGAACGCCCCGTAGGACTCACTCGAGGTGTTTGGGAGCTCGACTGCTACCAGCTGCGACAGGAACTGCCTGCGGGCAGGGGCAGCTCTGCCTGCGGGCAGGGGCAGCACCAGCGGGTCCCACATGCCCATGCCACCCTGCCGCCTTCCTGCCTCGGGCAGCCGCTTTCCATCAAGGCAAAAGCTTAATCCTGCAGAGCTCTCTGTCACCGGAGGGACACATGGCTCATGCAACGACATTTCTCTGACTCTAGATGTCACTGAGGCCAGCTAGCTCATCCCAAAGACAGTCAACTGTCACCCAGACACTTCACAAACGCAGATTCAAGGGAGGCCAAACATTTCCCGCTCACAGGCTGGCCCTGCTTCGCTGGGTCTGACTGTGGGCTAAGAGGAGAGCACAATTTTCGGGGGGATCCTATGGGGCTGAGAAGGTCTCTAATCCATGGTGAGCCCATCCTGGATTCAGCATGAATCTCAGCAAACAGTTAACGCTTCTGCCTCACACACAGGAGCCTCTGCTCCAGGGGTGCATTAGAAAAGCACTGCCAGTGCACACACAACAGCTGCCTGAAGCTCAAAATAAACAAACGTGGTACAAGCAGCAGAGCTGTGAGAGTCCTGGAGGCGAGGCCCCCATCTGCTCCACATCCCCTGGGGACGGCAGGGCTCCTCGCCACCTCCAGTGAGCCCGTCCTCGGCCGACCCCGGCTGCAGAGGGGTGCCTTGATGTGCCAGAAAACACCAATGGCTCCTGTGTGAGAGGCAGGATCCAACTCCAGCCAAGCAAAAATAGTGCAGAGCCACTTCCACACTCCACGGGTGACTCCTGGCCCCCTTGGGGCAATTCCTAGCCCCCCCTTGGGGCGCAAGCACATGCACGGCAATGACAGATAAGTGCTGCTCCTGGTGCAAGAGCCTGGTGCGGAGAGCAGCCCTCGGACAAAGCCAGGCAAAAGCGATGCAAAGCCAGGCTCGGAATAGGATCAGGTCTGCATCGGCTGCTGGAGAGGCCCTACAGGCTTGCAGTCTCAGAAACACAGGGACACTGCCTGAAGCCCGAGACATCTCCCTTAGCCCCCGGCATCTGCTTGGGTCCAAGAAGCCGCAGCCCCACCCAGTGCCTTTATTTGGGGATGAACCCCCCACACCCCAGGAAGGAGGGACATTATAGGGCTTCTCCCTGCCTACAGGGCTGGAAGCAACTGTGGCTGCTGGACACACAGCCAGGGACACGCCAGCTGCTGGGGAGGGCACAGCCACCCCGGGGACACCGTGCTCACCGACCCACCGCAGGCTAACGCGGGCTGCGGCCGGGTGCTGGCGAAAAACGGCGGGCTGTCCAAGCAGCTTTTCTGAACCTCTCGTATGCCGAGCGGGGAGTAAGCAACCCTCGAGCGGCAGCTTGGGGGACGAATCTCACAGAGGCTTGAGATGTCTGCACAGAGAAACAATTGCGATGGCAGCACTGCAGTTAGTACCGCGCCTGCAGCGAAGTGTCTCAGGCAAAACCCTTCTCCTCCTCACCTCTCCTGAAGGCAGGATCTGCGGGCAGGCAGACGGCAGCTCCAGCCCCAGGGGAAGCACTGGCTGCCACCCGGGATCTGTCGTGGGCAGCCGTGCCTTTCCGCTGCCCAAGGGGCAGGCTGGGATCCTGCCCGGCTGCGGCAGGGAGCAGCTCGCCCTGACAAGCCTTGCGGGGCAGCTGGAGACCAGCCAACTGCCCAGACCCAAAAGGGGAGATATTAAACTCACCCTGTCAATCTCCAGAGCAAAGGGAGCCATGGGGAAAAGGAAGGGAAGCCGCCAGAACCCGGAAAGCAGCCGCTACTGCTGTTAACACTTCCCATTTTAATTGGCTTAATGATGCCCTGAGGGATAGATGTGGGATTCAGCGGCTGCCCCGAGGAGCTGAGCTGGAACACAGCTGTCACCACCAACCCCCCTCCAGACCATCTTCCATCAGCCAAGTAATTAGTGTGGTTAATGATGCTGTCTGGAGAGCCTTGCAGTCTGAAATCCCCCCTCGGCAGGAGAGAGACCCTGACCCCCGGCTGGAAGCTGGGGTACCACTGCGGCCAAGGGAGCTGTGCCTTCCAGCTGCTCCCTGGTGATGTCAGGAGGTCTCCCAGGCAGAGGATCAGACTAGGCATTGCATTTGCCTTCCCAAAGTGCTGCCTGAGATCTCCTGCTACCCTTCTCCAGGATGAACTGGGACACACAGGTGGCACTGCCCAGACTGGGATAGGACAGAGACAACAGCTGGCACCACCCTGAGCTGTCCAGATGCTGGGGCACCACAGCAACCTTTGCCCTTAACTCTTGCTTGCTTTCTCCTCTCCAGTCCCTGCAGCAGGGCAGGGAATGAAAGAGCTGGCAGCCCACCAGGGAGATCTGGGTGCTGCCCATCCGACCCAGGCACCCTACTGCTCACAAAAGACAGCCAGGAACAGGGGAGTTGAGCACCTCTGATGTGCTCCAGCAGTGGAGGTGGGCTTTGACCCAGGCTGTGCCACTTGCCCTGGGATATGGCCAGGCATGCAGCTGCCTGCCCACCCTGCCAGGTGCCACAGGAGAGGCACTACCTCCCCCAGACCCCTGGCTCCAGGGCGCACAGCTCCCTCTCAATAGGAGCACCCTCACCGCAGGGCTTGAGAGGACACAGTGTGATGGGAAGCACTGTGCCAGGACCTGTCTTGTGAAAACAAAGACGGCCACTATCCACACCCTCAACTCCCCCAAGCCACCCGTAGCCACCGGGGCGCCTGGCCAACCTCCAACCTGCACAAAGAGCATCTTCCTCCACAACTCCTGGTGCGTTAGGAGCAGGCAGGGACGGGGGCTGCAGCGGGCAACAGACACACTCTGCCTGTGGGATCCCACGGCTTTTAACAGCTACACGGTACCTTCTGCAGCTTTCCTGCCAGACACACACAGCTTCCCGCTCCAGGAGTCACGACAGCCAGCTCTTGATAAGAAGTGGGCTATTTCTAGCCACTCAGAGGCCCATAATTCAGAAAAAACATACAACACTAAGTATTATTTAAGACATCACAACCCACGCCTCGATTCACAGCTTCGGGCCCAGCGCAGCCGCAGGGCCCACTCGCATGTCTCTTGGGCTTGGCTCCTCAGCCAGGGCAGGCGGGAAAGGGCCTCACCCTGACACCTACATGTGCAGCGCCGCCACGGCTCCCCGCCAGGAGGCACCGCGGCCCGCCTGGCCCGTGCGAGCCCCGGGGGTGGGACAGGAGCTCGCCCCGCGGTACTCACGTCGTGGAAGATGGGGAGCGGCTGGCGGCGGGGCGCGGGGCCGCGGTCGGCTGAGAGCAGGCACACGGCCAGCAGCTCGGCGCACGCCATCATGGCCCCGCCGGGCGCGGGCGCTGCGGTGCCGGAGGGAGCGGTGCCGGAGGGAGCGCTGCGGCGCCGTAGGGTGCGGTGCCCCGCGGTACGCTGCCGTAGGGAGCGCTGCGGCGCCGTAGGGCGCGATGCCGTAGGGCGCAGTACGGTGCTGTAGGGAGCGCTGCGGCACCGTAGGGCGCGATGCCGTAGGGTGCGGTGCCCCGCGGTACGCTGCCGTAGGGCGCGGTGCCGTAGGGCGCAGTACGGTGCCGTAGGGAGCGGTACCCCGCGGTACGCTGCCGTAGGGCTCGGTGCCGTAGGGAGCGGTACCCCGCGGTACGCTGCCGTAGGGCGCAGCACCGCGCGGTGCGATGCCGTAGGGCGCGCGCCGCGGAGCCGGACTCACCCCAGCGGCTCCGCAGCCGCCAGGCAATTTTGCCTCCGCTGAGGGCCCGCCCCCGCGGCGATCCGGTTGGCCGCGGCCAGTGATTGGCACCGCAGGGCCGCGCCTGTCGTTGGCGGAGGGCAGAGGGGCGGGGCGGCGGCGGGGCCGCGGCGGGGCCGCCGTGACCCGGGTGTGGGCACGGCCTGGCGGCGGCTGTGGGGCTGCCCCGGGCTGGGCCTGGTTGGACACAGCGCAACCCGCTGTTCTCCCAGTTGGCTCCCGTGCGGCCCACGGGGGTCCCGGTGTGGTCCCTGTTGGCCCCAGGGTAGCCCTAGTTGTCCCAGCTGGTCCCAGGGTGGATGCTGTTGGTCTCAGGGTAACCCTGGTTGCCCCAGTTTGGCCCCAGTTGGTCCCAGTTTGGCCACGGGTGGTCTCAGTATGGTCGCTGTTGGCCCCACAGTAGCCCTCGTTGCCCCAGTTGGTCCCAGTGTGGCCATGGATGGTCCCAGTGTGGATGCTGTTGGTCCCAGGGTAGTGCTGGTTGCCCCAGTTGGCCTGAACTCACCCAGTTCGGCCATGGGTGGTCCCAGGGTGGTTCCAGGGTGGTCCCTGTTGGCCCCAGGGTAGCCCTAGTTGTCCCAGCTGGTCCCAGTGTGGCCATGGGTGGTCTCAGTGTGGTTGCAGTTGGCGTGGGGTAGCCCTGGTTGCCCCAGTTGGCCTTGGGGTGGTCCTAGTTTGGCCATGGGTGGTCCCACTGTGGTTGCGGATGGCCCTGGGGGGGTCCCCCCGCCACCCCGAGTGGTTTCAAATGACTTTCCAGTGGTGCCAGCTCCTCCATGCCCACAATGCCGGGAGCCTTTCCTCAGTGCTGCTGCCCCCCGGTGTGACACACCAGGCGTGAGGGGGTTGTACCGATGGCGCTGGGTCCCCAGTACCTTGAGAAGATGTAAAACCCCTTCGTGCCCCAAACAGGGGCTGCAGGAGTGGGGGGCAGGCTGTGGGGAAGAGGAGAAGGAGGCAGGAGCTGCTTCCATCCCTGCCTGGCACAGGCTCCCAGAGGCCTGTGCATGCAGAGAGGAACAGGACAGACATCCATGTCTGTACCCCAGCCTGTCCTCGGAGGTTTTCACAGACAAGGAACAGCTAATTAGGTAAATAAACTAGATAAAGCTGTGCCTGGGCAAAGCTTCATACTGCTCCCAGGGTACACGGTGATTTCTTGGAGTGGTGGGCTTCTTCCCATCCCTCTCGGAGTATCCTGGGGTTTTACTATGGAAAGGGGTATGCACCAGTTTCACTTGGATGCAAAATCCCAGCCGGGCTTGCCTCCAACTGCACCACCTCTCCCTTCACATGGACCTCTCGAGGCCAACCCGTTTTGCTGAGCTCTGCTTCTCTTAACCCAGGTCTCAAAACCAAGACACTTCCCTAGCCCAACGTGACCGAGCCGTGGCACGTGTAGTTTGCTCGCTCTCCTCCTCCCCCAGGGAGAACCAGCTGCAAGCTGAGCCCGGAGCAGTTGCAAGGATGCATCAGTTATTTTTACCATCTCCCAGCTGCTCCGGGTGTGTGCAAGGGAAAAGAGGCGGAAAAAGTGCACCTGGGACCTGATGGGGGTATCTGAGGGTTCCGGGGAGCACGTGCACCCAGCCCATGCAGCACAGGGCTGTCCCCTGCCCCTGGGGAGGCAGAAGGAGGTCCAAGAGCTGGAGCTGTCGAGCGTGGCCATCATCAAATCAAACTAAAATGGAGGCAGGCGCTAGAGAAACAGGCAGGGGAGACCCTACGGCAGCAGGGACAGAGCACCTTGCCAGGGAGTGTGGGAAGGGGCTTGGGCGATGGCGTGGCTCTGCTGTGGATCGAAGCAAAGCCCTGGGGGGGCCTTTCTGCACTCCCGTGCTGCTAAAATCCATGCTAGGTCCTATCAGGGCACCTCGGGGTCAGCATGAGTGTCTGTGTGAGAAGGAGCAGCTGGAAGGTCCTGAGGCCAAAGTCCAGAGCAAAACTTCTGCCGGCAGCAGGAGGCAGCGGTTGCCCCCAGCTCCTTCCAAAGCCACCCCGAAAGCCACCGGCAGGGAAGGCACACATGGCCTCAGCCCAGCTCGGGGGGGACACCAGACCAGGGCTTTGCTCTGCTCCCCAGGCACGGGGGGCACAGGACCACAACCAGGCAGGAATTAAACGAAGCACCCACTTACCAGTGCCTGGTGAATAAACGCTGCTGCGCTTCACCTACCTGAGTTACTTTCTTGCAGAAGAAATGTGAGTGGTTTTCAGAAGTGGAAATAGTGAAGCGTGGGTCGGGATGCAGAAGCAAGGCAGGCAGCAGGCAGTGCTGGCAGGGGCACAGCACCCCGGGCCAGACATACCACAGGGGCCTATGGAGACCCCAAAACCTGCCTGGACCCTCCAAGGGGGATTAGGTTAAAGGTATGAATTCTGGCAAACTCGATGCTGTGTCAGCATCTAACGCTGCCCCTCAGCCACTGCCAGCCTGTCCCAGAGCTCATCCCGCTGTTGGACTCTCCTGACTCCTCTGAGCCCAAACTTCTCAGCACGGGGACAGGAGACCCCACAACTGCCTGGGCTCAGCACCACATCTACATCTGGCACAGCTCAGCCTGCAGATCCCTGCCCACCTGCTGCACCATTTGCCAGTGCCAATGGAGCTGCCACCGCAGCCCGATGGCACCGGGCACCCCCAGAGCTGGACGGGCACAGTCCCTGCAGGGTTGCTGCCAAGGAAAGGGAGATGGCAGCGAACAGGAACCAAGGACACATGGGGCACACAGGATGTGTCCAGGGTGACCACCTCCCACACCGTGTCTGCTTCACTTGACAAAGAAAAGCATCTGTGGTGCAGATAACTCATAAAATTGGGCAGCGCCCGGGGCTGCTTCCCAAAACCACCATGTGCTCTTTGGAAATGAGAGCCCCTACACAAGCTATCATCAGATCTTTCTCCAGCAATTTGAAATAGCAGGAGGGAAGCCCTTCAGCTGCATCATGAATCATCCCTGGGAGGCAGAGCGGTTATTTTTATGGTGCTCTGGCTCGTGTGGAGCCGCCAACGCATTCCCCCTGAGATGGGCTGCGCTGCCGCAGCGGGGGATGCGTTCCTGTCCCTGCCGGGAGGCCTGCTTTCATGGGGACCAGGAGTCCCAAGGGCTCATCATCCCATGAGGCTCCCTGTTAGGGGAATGTGATGGTGAATGCCATCAGAGAGGTTCGCCTTTGCTCAGGGGAAAAGGGAAAAGCTGTGCTGTGACTGGCGGTTAGCTCTCACGCAGGAGCAGTCCTGCAGAGCTCAGGACGCTGGTGAGTCCTCTCCTGTCTCCCTGTGCCCACTGGCTCCCCTGAAAGCCAACGGCCCCCTCCCCCTCGGCAGGGTCTCAGCCCTTTGGGCAGCAGTGCAGATCACTGTTATCCTCCACAAAAATGAAACTAAGAGGGGGAGAGGAGAAGGAGTGCCGGATCTTGCTAAGCGCAGGGGCGAGGATGAGTTGGCATACGGTTGGGCTGGGCACCCCGCAGTAAATCATGAAAGCTTCAGCACCTCTGTCACCTCAGGTGACCAAGATCGACCTTGCAAAGAAGGATGCAGCAGACAGGGGACTGGGGGCCATGTCCAACCCACCCTGGTCTCCCTGTCCCCCTGCCCCTGGCTCTGTGGGGCAGGAGCCCCATGGACCAGAGCAGCAGGAGAGCTCTTCCAGTTTAATTGCCCAAAAAAGCCCCATTTGATGGGGCAACAGGGTGACACAAGTCACTGGCTCCTCCCACTCGAGCACAGGGGACAAACAGGCTGTGTGTGCCACTGCCCTCCTGACCGTTGGGTTTTGGGACGGCATGGCACACTCCCCTCCTCGCCAGGGCCCCAGCTGGCCCCACTCCCAAGCCCTGGCCAGTGCCAGGGGCTGCAGGAGGAGGGCTGGGAGCAGGGCAGCTGGCACCACGATGAGGCTGAGCCATGAGGTTTGCTACCCCACACTGGCACACCGCTATCCACATGTGTCCTGAAGTAAGAACAATCCTGCGGCAGCACAACGAGCTGGGGATGGGGACATGAGGATGGAGGCAGCGGTGATGGGCTTGTCGTGCCACCCCAGCACCCACTGGCAGCCTGGCCGGAACCTGGGCTCCCATTCCCTGCAAAACCTGGCACAGGAGCAGGGTGAGCTTATGCAACATGATCCGGGGTGAAATATTTATCAGGCTGTTTAAAGGAAAAACAGGCAGGAGGCCGGGCAGAAAGAGGGAATGAGCACTCACATATGGGAAGGAAGTGGCACATACCTGCCTGCCACTGGGGTGGGGGCCATAGCCCCCCTCAGCCTGCCCCAGGCTGCCAGGGAGCCCCTGGAGTCTCCAAGCATCCCTCCCCGGGGGCCCCCGATGTCCCCTGCTCCCCAGGAAGGGAACAGTGTGCCACAGAGGGGGTGGGGGCATTCAGGGTCAGGGCTGCCACTTGCAGCCAGCTCGTCCCCAGTGAGCAGGGACACGGGAACCTCAAACTTTGGGCCACAAAGTGGTGCTGGCAGCTGCATTCAGGCAGGACAAAGAGGTGCTGGGGTGAACAGGGGAGCTGGGAAGTCACAGGGAGCCTGCTGGGGTGGTGGATGCATGGACTGGTTTCACACAGGCCCCACGCTGCCTTCCTCCTCCCCGCACAGGGGCTGCGGCTCTGGGCAAACCTGTGCAAACACTGCCCCAAAACCGGGGGGAAGACAGGGAAGGGGGGCAGGCAGGAGAGGAGCTGAGAGGGGACAGGGGCTGTCAGAGGATGGGACTGCCGAAATAAGCAGACCCCCCCCCAGAGCCATAGCCATATCTCCCTGGGGTACACCCTCTCGGGAGGAGCAGAGGGTGGCAGGATCAGCCCCAGCTCCCATCCCACACACGGGAGTGCATGGAGTTGCAGGGAGGGAAAAAAAACCCCAAGGACCAAAGCACTTCCTGCAACCCCAGGCAGTGACACACCTGGTCATGCATTTCAAGTTCAAAATCAAACACCCCCCATTCCCCCAAATAACCCCAAACCCCTTGGTTTCCCAGGCTGAGGTCCCCACCACCCCTAATGCCCCCAGCCCCCTGAACACAGCCCTGCACCAAAGGCCAGAGTCAGTAGAAACCTTTATTAAACACGAAGCTCAGAGGAACACAAGCTTGTTAAAAGGCAGTAAAAGTGAAAGTGCGTCTCCAGCCCGGCCCCAAGGGGTGCCGGGACACCCCGCTCCTCCCCTCCGCCTCTCCCAGCCGCAGTGGGCCAGAGAGGGGGAGACAGAGACGAAAGGCTTGAATGGCTGCGTGGGGAGGGGAAGAAAAGCCTGGAGACAGCAATGGGTCCTCGCCTGCAGAGATGCACCCCCCCAGGGCACCCCTGTGTCCCCCTCCGAGGGGACATACACACGGTCCTGGGGCCGCCAGCCCCATCCAGCCCTGTCCCCCTCCCACAGCCACCTGCCACCATGGTGGCTTCGCCAGCAGCCCCTTTTCGGCCGCGAGCAAAGCTGGGACATGCCAGCGAGTCCCTGGCGGGACCCTCCATGTCCCCCCCACCAGCACCGTCCCCCTGTTCCCTCCTGCCCCACCATGTTCCGGGAGAACTCCCACACACCATAAATAATAAATAAATACCCCACACTTAGCTGGGCTCTGGACAGCCCCCCCCCCCCCCCACGCAGGGGGGGGGAGGGACACCCCCAACCCAGCACACCCCACATCTCCGCCCCTCCCTTTCCAGCGTGACGAAACCTCTCGGCACCCCGACTCTGCTGCACGGCCCCCCCCCCAACCCCCCTGGGAAATTAAACACTGTCCCCAGGGGACAATAATAAATTAATCAAATCTATACATAGGCCTGCTTAAAGCTCCGTAACGGGCACCTGGGGGGGGGGGGCAGTGGCTCTGCCCTGGGCAGCCCCTCCCCGTGATTAGGGCTCTGTGAGGGGTCCCCTGAGATGGGACCCCCACCCTGGCATCCCCCTCGTGGGGCTGGAGCCAGGGACGCCACCAGCTCCTGCTGGGCTGGGGGGGGGGGGGGGCTGGAGGTGGAAGAAGAAAATATTGCAAAAATGGACAGGGAGAGGAGCTGCGGGTGCTGCCACTGGAGGGGTTGCTTGCCCTGCCCACCCTGCCTGCAAGGGCAGGAGCCCAGGGGTGGGCCCCCCCACACACTTGGCAGCTCCCCTGAGCACCCCAGCAGAGCCTCAGAAGTCCAAGGGCGTGAAGTCCCCAAAGTCGCAGTCAAAGAGCTCACTGATGCCCTCACCCTCCTCCAGGCCGAAGTGGTAGTCCTGCGCCTGCGGCGGCGACAGGTTGATGAACTCGTCCGCCAAGAAACCCGAAAAATCCTCCCTGCTCTGCTCCAGGAGGGCGTCCATGGAGGCCAGTGGCGAGAGGCTCACCTCCTCTGCCGGGCACTTGCTGGGCAGCGCGCTTGTCCCCGGCAGCAGTGTTTCTGCGGGGATGGGAAGCAGCCGTAAATCCCACAATACTTGCCAAAAAACCCAAACAAGCAGGTTTTTTTGGCTATGCAGGAGAACCTGCTTTCCCACCCCCCTGCCTTGCTGAGGTGCCCGAGCATCACCCCAGCTCCTTGCTTGTGCCAACAGCAGAGGGGATCACAGCTGCAAACACAGCAAGAGCCCCTGTGCCATCACACCAGCCCCCCTGTCCCCAGCCCCGGTTGCCCACCTTGCTCTCCGGGCAGCAGCGGCATGTTCACGTCCTGGGCAGGATGCAGGAGGGGGGAGGCTCTGGCCTGTGAATGGCTGGGAGACGACTCCTCTGCGGCGGCTTTGAAGGGGCTCTTGACAGGGCTACAGACCCCCGAGCTGTCCTCGGGGCAGAGGAAGACATCGATGGGGCCCTGAGTGCTTCGCACGGAGACCTGGAAAGCCTGGGGAAAGGGGAAACGAGTGAGACAAGGAGGGGCAAGGATGTCCAGGGAGCCTGGGCTGGGCTTTGCCGAGGGCTGTGCAGACATGGGGAGTAGAGGGTGGCCCCAGCTCACCTCTGCTGGGTCTGAGACCTGCAGCTGGGTCTCCGGGGGAGCTTTGATAACCATCACCATTTGCTCCGAGGGGTCCACAATGCTGCGGAGATCCTGGCAGGTCACATAGGCTGCGGTGTGGCGGGTCAAGGAGCAGACATGGGGATGCTTTCACACAGCAGCAGGGCGGACTGCGAAACGCCCTGCCTGCAACACGGCCAGGCTCAGCTCAGGGCTCAGCCACATCCCCCCCCTACCCAGCCAGCCCCATTCCGGCCCCGCACCAAAGGATATTGCTGGTTGGCAGGGTCCTCGGTGAGCAGGCGCAGCTGTACCGTGCACGTCTGGATGAGATCGTCCAGCTGCCGCTCGGCAGCCTGCAGCTCCCGCAGCTCCTTCTCCAGCAGCCGGTGCCGGCCGGGGGCCCCCACGGTGGCCTGGCTGCCCCTGGGGAGCACCACAGCCATCAGCAGCCCAACCCCACCGCTCCCTCTGCCCCACACCGTGGCTGTCCCCATGCACTGTCCCCACCTGGGCCACCCCGTAACCAGGGAATCAGCCTTATGGGCATTTCCCAGCAGGCACAGCCCTGGGGTCCCTTCCCTCAGCCTGGACGCAGCCCCCCCACTCCCCAGGCTGGCTTGAGGAGCCTGAGGGGAACTCACAGCTGACTCAGGAATACCGATGTTGCCCGGGAGCCACCCGCATAGAAGTGCGGCCCTCGCCCAGGGCCGTAGACCATGGGAAGGGGGAGCCACCACTCCACCCCTGAGCAGAAGCTCCCAGTGACACCACTCTTGAGCTTCTCCCACTCCACTTGAGCCTGGCCCAGGTGGCTCCCCCATCTCAGGGAACAGCCAGCCACGGCCCCACAAGCCCAGTCCAGGGACGTACAGCCACTGGATGTTGTTCTTGGACTTCTTGGTGATGAGTTGGATGCCCTCCAGGACATTGGTGATGTCGTAGATGCGCCTCTTCTGCACCTTCAGGACCTCAGCTGCCCAGTTGAGGTCCACCACGCCGTCAGGCGACTGGCTCAGCAGCTCCAGAAAGCGTTTGGTGGTGAGGTTCAGCGAGGTTTCGTAGCGGGACTTCTCCCCAGGAGACTTTGCCCCTGCAGCCACCGAGGACAAGTGTGATTTAGCCACAAGTGAAACCCAGTGCTAGAGCTGAGATGTCCTAAAACACTTCCCCATGCTCGCAGGTGGCTCGTGGACCAGGACCAGCACCCATCTGCTTCCTCAGGGCAATGGGCCGAGCTCCCCACATCCCCCAAGGGAAGAATGCTGCAGGGCCTGGCGCAGGCTCTGACACCCGTGCTCAGTTGTGACCGCAAGCTGGGTTGTGACACCAAGGAGCCAGGCAGGGCTCAGCGCGGAGATGATGGAGGGTCCACCTGGCACACTGCACCGACACCATGTGGGCAGCTCCAGCACAGAGGGGGACGGAGCTGGTGTGGTGGCCAGCAGATGGGCAGGACAACCGTGTCACCAGCTCAGGGGACAACAGCACGGGCTGGAACAGTGGCCAGAAACAGCCTGGCCCCAGGAACAGCCTCTCCAAACCAACACGAAGGTATGGGGAGAAGCTGCCAGGAATGAGCCTGGAGGCACAGCCAAGCCCACGGGCAGCAGCGTGGGGCGGCCAGACCCCCTGCTCCAGGCTGGGGGGGGGGTCAGGGGGAGCGGGGCTGGTACCTTTGGCGGGGTTCCTGGCCTTGCCCCGGCCCACCGGCAGGCTCTCTGCTATGTACTGGTGATCCGTCTCCAAGTTCAGCTTCCTCTTCACCTGCGAGGGACGGGGCTCATCAGAGGGACGGCCCCGCTGCCCCCCACAGCGCTGGCGACGGAGGGTGGCCGCGAGGGCCCCCCCCGAGAGCCCCCGCCAGGGCACAGCACCGCGGGGTGCGGGAGCTCTCGCCCCCGGCAGGAACGGGTCGATGGAAGCGGCTCCCCGGCTGCCACACACGCCAGCGGGGACGGGGGGGGGCTGGCCCAGCCCTGGGGGGCCCCGCCACGGTGTGGGGAGCGCCCCAAAGCAGGCGCGGGCCGCAGGAAGGGGAGGCAAAGCACGGCCCAGCGCCCGGGCGGCTTCCGGAGCGGCAGCCGGGGCAGAGCCGCGCTCGGCAGGTGGGCTGCGTGGCACACCCGGCCCGGCCCGGCCCGGCAGGGTACGGCAGGTGCCGGCGCGGAGCAGGGAGCAGCACGGCGTGGCACAGCCCGGCCCGGCGCATCGCCCGGCTGGCCGCAGCCCAGCACAGCGCGGCTCGATACACAGCACGGCCCGGGGTACGGCGCGGCCCCGCCGGGCCCAGGGCTCCGCGGCCCCCGTCCCCCGTCCCGCTCCCCGTCCCGGCCCCGGGGCGTTACCGGCGGGCGGCCCAGCGCGGGCCGTCTCGGCGCGGCGCCGGGGCGGGCAGGCTGCGGCGTGGCGAAGAGCAGGAGGTCGGCGTCGGGGTGGCCGCCGCCCGCGGGCTCCTCAGCGGCGGAGACGATGAGGAGGTGCGGGGAGGCGCTGCCCAGCAGCGCCGCCAGCCCCGCCGCGCCGCCCGCCGCCGCCGCCGCCATGGTTCACATGGCTCCCATGGCCGCCGGGGCCGGGGCGGCGGGCGGCGCGGCGGGCAGGGCGCGGGCAGGGGCGCGGCCCATGCCGGGCGCGGGGCCGCTCCGCTCCGCTCGGCTCCGCGCCCGCCGCCGTATTGTTCGGCGCGCCAGCCCCGCGCGCCTTTGCGCGCCAAATCCTTTTTGCCGCGAAAGCGGCGCGAGCCTCCCCGTCGCCCGCCCATTGGCTGCGCCCGCCGCCGGGCGCCGCGGCGGGGGGGCGGGAGCGGCGTCCCATTGGCCGTTGACGCCGGAGCGACGGGCGGTGCCGCTCGCCGATTGGCAGCGGACGGCGGCGCCCGACGCGCTGACAGGCGGCCAATCGGCGGCGCCGCGCCGAGGCAGGGGCCAATCGGGGGGCGGCTCGGGGACGCGGCGGGGGCGCCGCGTGGGTGCGGAGCGCGGCGGGCGGGGGAGCGGCGCCACCCCCGGCCCCCAGTACCCCCCCGCCGGGATTCTCCGCGCCGAAGCCTTCCCGGCCCCGTGCCTTGCCCACCCGCTTTTTTTTAAGCCTCGGGAAAAGCTGGCCACGCAACACCGGCGGACACCGAGCGCTCTCCGAGCCCCGGGCCCGGGCTGCAGGTCCGGCCCCGTCGGGGTGACGGGCTTCCGGCTGCGGGCGCAGCTGCCCTGCGGATGGCGGAGGAGGAGGAGGAGGAGGAGGAGGAGGAGAGCACTGGCACACACCCACGAGCAAAGTTCATCTCGCCCCTCCCCGCGGACTCTGCCCACCCGTGGGGCCCGGTGGGTTTGGGCTGTACGGGGTGTCCCAGGCTGCCCCCGGGCGTGCCCCTTCCCCGGGGGGTGACGGTAACCGCAGCCTTGCCCAGGCGGGGGCAGCCCGGCAGCGGTGCCCCTGCCCGCCGTCGGGTGCGGGTGGGCGTCGAGGGGTGCCCGTCCGTGCTGGGGTGCGGCCTTCGAGCACGTCTGCCGTGCTGTGGGGAGCATTCCCAGGGGAACGCTGGGACTCTTGTACCGTGTCTGTAAAACCGACGGAGGGACAAAGGGATGAGTTCAGAATTGCAAAGCTGCCCCAAGACTGCGGACGAGGCTGTTGGGCAGGTCTGGAGGCTCTGGGCTCTGATCCTGGTCGAGGGGTCCCGCTCGCGCAGACGGATTGGGACGCTGCAATCTGCTCGGCCATTTGCCGGGCGATTCATGGCATTTTGTGTTTCCGAACGCTGAACAGCTGTGGATCTCGGCAGCTTCTTCAGCACTAGTTGATAACCCCTCGCAGGGCGGCACGGAGAAAAAGCTCTGCTGGAAGCAAAATCTGCACTTGACTGTGCCGACAGCTGTCTGGGCCGGTGGGGCTGTGCGGGCAGGGGCGAGGCAGCGGCCGAGGGGGTGGCAGCCAAGCCGGGAGTGGCCCCGCCACGCCGAGAGATGATAGTCCACCCAGGAGACACAGCACAGGGAGCTCCCACCATCGGCATCTCCCGCCTGCAGGACGCTGATAACCCTCCTGCTGCATGAGAAGGCAAAATTAAAAAGGAAAAAAATATATATACCTTTCTAATAAAACTGCCGCATTTAAAGATTAAGCCTTTCCCAGGGCCCAGAGATGTTGACGCTCATGGGCAGAGTGTGGTGGCTGGGTCTTGGTCAGGCACCCAGAACCCCCCTGAGCTGAGCGCAGGGTTTAACCCCTCTGTGTCCCCCACGAGCTGCCCCGTGCGTCCCCGGGGGGCCCCATGGACGAGTACGATGGCCCTCAGCCCCTTCCCGCCACCAGGCAGGGCCGCGGGCCAGCGCTGGCTCCCGCCCCGGCCCCGCTGCCAAATCCGACCTGCCTGGGATGCAGGAGATGGGGTGTTTTTTCCACCAGTGCGTGGGATGCAGGAGGCATTCGCAGGGCTGTGTTAACTCTGCTGCGGAGCAGATCCTGACACGCAGTGCCCCTGCACTGGCCTAACAGGTTTCAGGCTTTAAAGGATTTTATGCTGGATACTTTGGCAGTGGCTGCAATTGCCCTGCAGGACAGCCAGCACGGAGCAATGCCATGATTTCCCCAAGTCCCTACACATCCTTAAATACACCAGGAACATACTGCATGTCCGTGACCAATCATATCACCTCGCCATGCCTCATTTCTTCATCAGCAAAAAGCAAACAGAAATGGTGCCCTGCTTAAAGGAAATTAATACAGTTAATTAATGCTTGGCCATTCTAATATTCAAGGGCCCGCTCTCTGGAGCCCTTGCACTGCAATATTATCATTACTGTGAAGCATAAGCAACAGTTAGACCAGATGTTTGCACACAGTTAATGTTTCTTCCATCTGGGGAGGGGGGGAAAAGGCAACCCCAACAGCCGGGTGGGAGCGAATGGCTGGCAGTGCTCTCCCCGTCCCCAGGGAGCCTCGGCCAGGCGCTTCCTGGGGTGATGCAGGGTTTGGGACACAGCTGCTGCACCAGCTGCTCCCGCTCTGCTCACAAAGGCTGTTTTTTTTTCCCCCCCTAATTCATGCGGGAGCTTATTCGGGGGGAGCAGGCTGTGCTCTGCCCCCCTCTCCCCCCAGCCGTCGTGCTGCCTGGCTGCTCTGCAACTTCTCCAAGGCTTTTAGTGCTGGCGGCACTGAGAAAGGGTGGCTGCGAAGACAAATGAAAAGCAAAGGCTGGTGGGAGAAGGAAGGGCAGGAGCTTTTCTTGCATGCATATGAGGGAAAGCAGATGAATCCTGTCTCCTGCACAGCTGCAGACTCCTCCCAGCCTTGCCAGCCCTGCTAGGGAGTGGAGATGTGCTCCCAAGATTAGCTGTCTGGCGGGTGCTGCACAAAGATAAAGTCCTTTATCCTCCGGCCCCACTTGGTCATGGAGAGGATCAGGAAGGCTATTCATAAGCTTTGTACCCCAGCCGGATTTACCCTGCAGCAGTCACCGAGTTCGGGTGGGTTTTGGCTGCCTTGCACCTCAGGACAGACTCAGGCCAAGGGGGTGCCTGCTGGTCCCTGTGCTGAGGGAAAAGCGCAGACCAGGGCTGCAGATGGAGCAAAATCATCTCCTGTCCGTGGGAGCAGGCAGAAGGAGAGCTGGCAGGATGCAAACCTGCATCCCTGTGCTCAGTTAACCTTAGCATGTAGGTGCCCCAGAAGCACATTCAGTGTCCTTGTCATCCGTAGTGTGGTCCTGCTTTCAGCAGCTCCCATACGGGCTGTGTTGAGCTGTCGCCCTGGAACGGCTGCGTTGTGGCTTCCCCCGGGGCCTCCTGCCAACACTCCCATTCCCACCGCTTTGGTTCAGGTGACAGTGAGCTGACAGTGTGGCACGCTCTTGCTGCAAGAGGACAGGCAGCTGGGGAGAGCCCAGAGCTCCCATAGTCCTGCTATCCTGACCTTACTGCCCTCCATCTCCGTCAGCCATTGTCCTTTGTCCACAGGAACCGCAGCAATTTTCTGATGGCACAAATAGAATAACTAAAGCTTGCTTGTGGCAGGAGAGCATCACTGGTTTAGGAGTCTCCTCTCAGATCCTGGTCCCAAAAGCTAGGAACTGCCTGCTCCCTTGCATCTTGTTACAGAAGATTACACTAGCAGTTCTTCTCCCAGGACATGAGGTCAGCTACTCTCTTGGATGCTGGGCACAACAGATTCAGCAGTGTTATTTCCTTCTCTCATATGATGGCATTTGCTATTAAAGCTCACATCAATCTGTAGAGTCCTTCAGTAGAAGTGACAGGGGCACAGAGCCCACTTGCCCCCTGCTTTGCTCTTGTTCCAGCCTCTGTAAGACAGCACAGCACAACCTACTGGTTGTGCTGCTTCCCATCACAGTTGCTAAAAGCCACTCCGTGTGACAAGGCTCTTCGACCCCAGTCAGCATGGGTTTATGAAAGGCAGGTCCTGCTTGACAAACCTGATCTCCTTCTACAACAGGGCAACCCGCTTATTGGATGAGGGAAAGGCTGTGGATGTTGTCTACCTTGACTTCAGTAAGGCCTTTGACACCGTTTCCTACAGCATTCTCCTGGGGACACTGGCTGCTCCAGGCTTGGATGGGCACACGCTTTGCTGGGTAAAAAACTGGCTGGATGGCCGGGCCCAAAGAGTTGTGGTGAACGGAGTTAAATCCAGTTGGTGGCCGGTCACGAGTGGTGTCCCCCAGGGCTCGGGTTTGGGGCCACTCCTGTTTAACATCTTTATTGATGATCTAGACGAGGGGATCGAGTGCCCCCCTCAGTCAGTTTGCAGGTGACACCAAGTTGGGTGGGAGTGTTGGTCTGCTCGAGGGTAGGGAGGCTCTGCAGAGAGACCTGGCCAGGCTGGAGCGATGGGCTGAGGCCAACTGGATGAGCTTCACTAAGGGCAAATGCCGGGTGCTGGCCCTGGGCCACAACAACCCCCAGCAGCGCTACAGGCTTGGGGAGGAGTGGCTGGAGAGCTGCCAGTCAGAGAGGGACCTGGGGGGGGTGATTGACAGCTGGCTGAACAGGAGCCAGCAGTGTGCCCAGGTGGCCAAGAAGGCCAGTGGCATCCTGGCTTGTATCAGCACTAGCATGGCCAGCAGGGACAGGGAAGGGATCTCACCCCTGTGCTCAGCACTGGTGAGGCCGCACCTCGATGAATGGGTTCAGTTTTGGGCCCCTCACTCCAAAAAGGCCATTGAATGACTCGAGCGTGTCCAGAGAAGGGCAACGGAGCTGGTGCAGGGTCTGGAGCACAGGTCTGATGGGGAGAGGCTGAGGGAACTGGGGGGGTTTAGTCTGGAGGAGGCTGAGGGGAGACCTCATCGCCCTCTGCAACTCCCTGAAAGGAGGGTGCAGAGAGGGGGAATGAGTCTCTTGAACCAAGGAACAAGCACCAGGACAAGAGGGAATGGCCTCAAGCTGCGCCAGGGCAGGGTCAGACTAGCTCTTAGGAAGGATTTCTTTGCAGAAGGGGTTGTTGGGCGTTGGAATGGGCTGCCCAGGGCAGAGGGGGGAGTCCCCATCCCTGGAGGGGTTGAAGAGTCGGGTTGACCCAGCGCTGAGGGATCTGGTGGAGTTGGGAACTGTCAGTGTGAGGTTCATGGTTGGACTGGAGGAGCTTCAAGGGCTTTTCCAACCTTGATGATTCTATGACTTCCTTCACTCAAGGCCTACAGAGGGAAGGAGGCTGAAGTGTCTCCTCTCAGAGCAGTACATTGTGCAAATAGCCTGAGAGTCATCAAGGAGTACATTTGGGAATAAGCCCCTTGATGTTGCTTCTGTGCTTTAGCTTTTACCTAGACTTAGTAACTCTAGCCAGTCTGAGCTCACTTCCCAGCAGGTTCAGAGCATGGTCCTTGGCACTGCAAACCCAAAAGGCAGGTAAAGAGTCAGAGCAAAACCTGCAGCTCAGTCAGAGCTTCACTTGGAATGGAAGAAGGCTTCAGGTACAGCATGATGCTTTGAGAGGGGAAAAAACCACTTTGAGATAGGACTGACATCAGTTTAGAAGTGTTAATTTGGCTTCTCATGTGCCTGGGCTGGACACTCCAGCACTGCAGCAGCTATAAAGCAGGAGGTTTTGTCCTACAGCTACTCAGTGATCCCCTCAAAGAAGGACCTTCTGCTTGGGATCAGGACCTCCCCTACCTGCCCGTGCGTAGGGAGCTCCTCACACAGGGGCTGCTGTTACCTCTACAGCATATTCTTTCTGTAGCTCTTAGCTTGGAAGAGGCAGTACAATCATCTACATACATCTGTATTTTGTCTGTGTACGTCCTTACTGTGTTTAGCTAATGGGCGAAGCAGATTCAGACACACATCCAGTGCCTCGTATCCGCGCCCTGCTCTGACAGATGGTCCTGCCGCAGGCCGCCTGCCCTAAGGAGGGGTATTTGGGCGAGGACCAGGCACACAGACCGAAGCCAGGACTCCACACGCGAGCGGGGCAGTCACCAGCAGAGCTTCCTGCGGCCGACTTCTCCGAACAGTTGTGTGCTCTCTGCAAACACTTGCGTGCGTTCCTGGCGGACTGCAAGGCACCAAGGAGCAGTCTGCCCTGTAACCACATCACCCCAGGAACACCTGGTGGGACAGACGGACTCTTTGCTGCAATGCAAGAGCTGGTCACGCTCTTCCCCATTTACACTGCGTTTGAGTGCGTGCATTTGTATGTGCTACGATCCTCCCAGCCCAGCCACAGTTGGAGTCACTTGGTCTGAAGGCATGGCCATGCTGAGTGATCCAAACAACTGCAGCATAGGAAAGTTCATGCTTAAAAAAAAAAAAAAAAAGACAGCCACCCCAATTTGTCTTTGCATCTAGGATCCTCACCTGAGCTAGCCAATGTTGCAGTAGTTCGATCTGACCATGTGCTCAAAGTAGCACTGCCTATTGCCTCCACGCTGGTAACACAAGGGCACAACTGATGCCACAAACACACTCTGTGCATAACTTCTCTACATATAGGACTGGTAACATGCAATAATTAAGCATTACTTCCAATATTTTAGCTTAATAATGACGACAGTAAAAAAAGAGGAAAAAAATAGGATTTTATTATTATTATAGAAAGCCCAGTATTATAATATTCAGAGTTATTATAGAGAAATAATCTGCAAATGAGTTTGGCACAAAGTCTTGGATTGATGTACTTCAACTGCACAAGAAGTCAATTCATAGTGGACAACAACCCACTGCCCCCTCTTTCACACATTTTAAAACCAAAAGCGGAGACATTAATTCCTACAAGCATTCTGATCAGTGTAATAACAAGTTACCTGAGTTTATGCTCTTAACTTTATTCTACGCTGTCAGAAAATCAGGGCCTGGATTACACAGCAATTATCAACACAAAATATATACCAAAATCAGAGGTAATAATGCTTGTATTATAGAGCATTTAATTTGTTTTTCCCCCTCCTCATCACCAGTCTCGTAAGGAAATGAGGCAGATGAAAATTCTTCTAAGTAAACAAAAAAAGTTACCCCCTTCAACAATCTGGTATGAAGACACAGGTTGAAAATTCAAGATTAGAACCCCTAAAATATTAACAGCGGCAGGCAGACGTTATGCTGGAGAGCATTATGCCTTATTTTCTCTCCTCCCTTATCTGCTGGATTTCAAAACCAGCATCAGAAAACCTAACACATTCCGCTCAAGTTGGCATGATCCTGGAAGACAAACACAACCTGACAAATAGGAAACAGCATGGGGCTCGGGGTATTATCCAAAGGTTGTATTTGTGCTGATGCAGTGAAAACGAGTTTGAGTCACAGCAGTTTCCCCTGTGTGAGGGTACCTGCACGGGGTTCTGGTTACTCCACTGGCACCAGCCACCCACGACAGCTCCCAGCCAGCGTGCACAGGGGACCCTCTGCAGTCACAGGCTGTCCCCGTGGACACCTCATTTTGGTCTAATTCAGCAGCAGCCAGAGAACATCCTCACACTTCTACCTGCCACCCAGCTCGATTTAAAGCAGAGCTTGAACTACTCCACCAGGGCGAGAAAGTCTCGCAGCACCAGTATCACAGCTCTTCTGCAGCCTCCCCCTCCTGACCCAGCTGCCCCGCGCAGGGCTGGTGACCGGGACAAGGCAGGCTGTCACACTGCCAACACCGGTTCATCCCTTCCAGCAGCAGCCGCCTCCCTAAGCGCTCCTCTGGGGCACTAATTGGACGAGCACAGGTCTTGCTTTCAGAAATATCCTCCCCTTAACCGAAAGGATCAAACACACTACAAAAAACCTTAGCTAAACCAAATGTCATGCACCCATTTAATTTTCACCTTTGTTAAATAATGTAATTGTCCCGGAAACGGTTCTTCAGCAATCCTGAGAGCCAGCACTAGCATAGAAGCTGTCCTCCAAAGAGAAGTGAAGCACAGTGGGTATGCCAGGGCAGCATGCAGCGGCAGTAAATAACCCTGAGCTTGCTTTGTTCCTTCATAAAATAAATGATTAATAGCTCAGTATAGGCAGTCTGCTATTCAAGGCTTGCTGAAAACTTTTGATCGGTTTGATTCATTAACCTTTAAAACTGCCTCTAAACAAGGCTTAAAATCTGAAGGAGAGACATAATTTTAAAATGAACACTTCAATTTTATCCAGTAAACCTAATTTTTGACAAACTGAGCTAAGCATTGAGACACTCTACTCCTCCTTAGAGGCACTCAGCATCTCACGGTCAGGTGTCAAGGAAGAAATAACAAGGGAAAATAAAGTTGATGTAGACAAACAAACCCACATTCATCTTAAAATTCAAAACCATAGACAAACAAACCCACGTTCAACTTAAAATTCAAAACCAACCAGGGCTGGGGCGAGAAAATGGCACTCCTTTGTGATTCTTAAGCATTTGGCCGATTCGCAGGTGGCTTCCCAACTGTCTCTTTATTTCTTTTGGTTTTAATGCTAATAAAAAAGGAACACAAACAGGGGACTCAATCCCCCACACAATGCACTGGGGGAGGGCAGAGAGTGTAACTTATGTATCCGAGAAGTCTGACTCAGACAAATTACTTCTAGTTCACTTCCTTACTACACGCCCGCATTGTTCCAACACCTTGGTAGCATAAGGGGTTCATCCCCAGCTATCTGGTCACAGGAACAGCAATGCAGACTAATGCCATTAAAGAACTGTTCCAATTACTTCCCTGGGGAAAGAAGTGACTTGCAGCTTAACGTCCTGCCCCAACGCAGCAGGAAAACCAACCGCCTGCAAACACCCAGCTAATGGCTGCTGCTCTACGGGTCCTGCTCCCGGGATGAGCTGCAGTTTGTCTTCCAGGGATGGCAGCTGGTTCCTGGATCAGAAGTACAGATGGTTGGAGGCTCAGGCACAATTTGCTTTGAAAGTGAGTTTGGTGATAGATTCCCAAGAGAAAAGGGGCATTTTGAACCAAGGACTGTTGGCCACTGCTGCCAGGTTGATACTAGAAACTTGCTATTGGCTTGTTTTTGTCATCTAGAGAGGACTGTAGTATCAAAAAGACAGGACAGGTCACTTGTCCTTCATGTGCCCAGAGAAGTGCTCCACGAGCAGCCGTGTGGTTGCAGTGGTGGAACTCCTAGCAGAAGAAAATGATTTTGCCTCTAAGGGAATCACAAGCCTTTCTCAGAGAAAGGAATGCCAGCTGTAAATTAAAAAGGTTAAAAACTTCTTACAGACACACAGCTCATATAACCAGCCTGCACCATCTTTTACTACAATAATTGTACATGGTCAAGGATTTGTCAGTCTAATAATTTTAGGGAGAAATTCTCAAGCCATAGCTGTCAGATTGTCCCATCAAAGCTTGTAGGAGTTCAGCAATATTAGCAGAATACTAACATTCTTATTTGGAACAATATTGAGGCTTCTGACAGAAAAATAGAGTTCTGCACTGGTGCTGCTTCAGATATGCAGCAGGGGTGCAAATGAAGATACAATGTTTATAAAGAAATCAGACCTCACCTGTAGCTTCAGTATTTTTTCTGTACTTGAATCTTTAAGCTTATCTACACCAAAGAAAACATTTAACTACAAAGAAACACACCCAATTCCTAACTTCTATAGCTTTCCTGGGGTCTACCTGATTAAATTTGAACACCAATCAGCATTTAAGTATTCGGTACAGACTGTAACAGCAGGTGAAGTTAAAAGTTAAAGGTACCACAGACAGTTATTATGGCAAAGCAGTATCTTGTCTTTTGGGCACCAAACATGAGTACGTCGTGGATTTGCATGGCAAGAGCACAGAGAAGGTTCCACCTCTGCACTGCAAGATCTCACAGGGAATGTAGTTGGACTCAGCCTTAGATTCAGTTCAAGAGCCAGAAGACTCTATTCCTACTCCACCTGAGCCACTCAGGCTTGATTGATGCAATTCAATCCCAAACATCGCAGCACCAGACAGACTAGGGAGAGGGGAACATTTCACTCTCCCTCTTGCTGACACAGAGACTGGAAAAATAAAGAGCAAAGTGGGACTCATAATATGTGTAATAGTAATACAAAGATCTTAGGAGGACAAGGAAAAATGACTTAAGAAGAAATTGAGAATTTTTTTCTACTCAGAAACTACCTGAACTTAAATGTACTGTTTCAGTCATATCATTGAATACAACAAATTGCTAGAGCCTGGAGTGTAAAGAGACTTCAAAAGACAATGAAGAACAGCATCAGTGGGATTATGACATGACATGGTCAGGTCAGGATGGAAAAGCAGATGGGTACAGAAAGAGAGCAAACAAAATAGTCCCAACTGAGCCAAAAGGGAACAATTAGCACAGGAAACTTAACGACTCTCTTGCAAATATCACCACATAAAACCACTGCATCAGGAGTTACTTTAATGTACATCATGAAGGGAATGGTATAGTGTTATATGGCAGTGCAAAGTGCTTTGCACTATTAATAGTTTGAATTTATTACTTTTAAGAACAGAACCTGTTTTTCTCAGCTATCTAGTCAATCTTCTGTTCTGTTAAAGCCCAGTGTGTGCTGCACTACTCCTGGGGCTCAGCAAGTGTATTTTTAAGAGGAAGATTCACTCACCTATTCACCTGTGGCCTCAACCTGACTCAGCAAGCCTACACAAACTGCAGGTACATTCAAGTTTCACTACAGCTAATACATGCCACTGCTGTGGAGGGTAGATTTGGGACCTAAGAGAAACCCATGTGCTTACCTTCCACCAAAATAAAAGTGCTTGTTAAAAGTGTTGCTCGTTTCTACATATAAAGTACCCAGCGTGATATCTGAAGGCGTGCAGTGCATCTCAGTCTGTTTTCAAAGGAGTTTAAGTTGTGTAACTGTTTTTGGTATTTAGTTCAAGCAGCTTTTAAAAACTTTACATGTAAGTTTAAAATAATTACAGGGTATTAATTAGTGCACTCTGCAGAGGGACAGATTCAGCTCAAGTGCATGAAAGAAACCGAGCAAACCCAGTCCTTCCAAACCGGATTTACCAGGCTTGTACCAGACAGCCTTAACAATTTTAGTCTCAAACATCTTATTGTCTCCCTGAGGGAAAACTCCAGAGAAACTCTCTTAAGGAGCACACAGCTGTCCTTGTAACAGATTAAACAAGATTTCCAGTCATCCACAGAAATCAAGGTTATGTCCCTGCTTTCAGACCTGAGCAGGTCCCCCGCTCCCATCACACTACAGTGAGCACAGAAAAACCCTTCTGTCTTGCAAGCACACAGATGATTCCTAGAAGAGTTTTTCATGATTAGACATACTCTCCAATTACTGTCAGGCTGACATTTTGTAAGTATGTTTAGTTTCTTAAAAAACAAAAAAACCCAGAGCCAGATTGTAGGGAAAATAAGGCCTCTCCTAAAAAAGACTGCAACAAGTTTCTGTGGAGTATTTACTTGCTCTAAACAGAGCCAAGACTAATCAGAACATTTTGACCAGGACACAAGAGGCAACTGCCTGACAGATATTAATTTAAAAAAAAAAATCACCAGTCAAAAGCAACAGAATAACCTTTTCCCTTAGCTGCCAAAAGGTACCATCCCATTCAAAGGTGTTTACAATGAACCACCTACTTGCTGTCTGTCGTTCTGTTATAAATGAGAAAGTCAGAAATGTCATGCCATACATCACTATCTTCATACAGGTAGGTCATGGAGGACTGCAGAGAAGGCTGCAGAGTTTGCCGGTGGTATTCAAAGAGCCAGAGAACTGTCCCCCATAACAGAGCAGCGATGAGTGGGAAGGGATCCCGCTTTGGCTGTGGGACATAGCCCTTTTCCACCGCCAGCCGAGACAAGCCAAACAGCACACGAGACAGCAGGTACATAATGATCTGCATGAAGAGAAAACCCAAAGGGCATTAGGTAAATAACCTGACCAGATATACTAGCCGGTTAAGTGATTTTGAAGCGATAAGCTAGGCAAGAGGAGTGGAAACAATTTACCCAACTTAAAAGCAAACAGGCCGTAGGTTCACATATCAAGCAGTCTTTATAACTGGAGATGTTTGTGTCTTCCCTACATTCTCAAAGTCCTGTGGCGCTGCTGGTGCTTTAATTTAGTAATCAAGTTACACTTCACGCAACACATCTCTGCAGTTGCACAACTTTTGTTGTTGCTCAGTTAATACTACCTCAGATGCTGCTGCTACTAGAAAGCCAAGGAGCCGCCCTGCTAGCCTGCCAGGCGGACACAAACTGGGTAGTCTGGACACAGCCTAAAACCAGACCGAAGGGATGCTCTTACAGGGCATTGCATAAGTAGAACACTTTTGATTAATCTGCATCTGTGTGTTTTACTGACTAATCTGTGACTGTGTGTTAACAACCAGGTTGAAATCAAATGGCCCCTGAGCAGCTTTTGTCAGTTTAACCAGTTTAGTTAAGTGTAGCTCAGTAACCGATTATGCTCTACACTTACAACATTCAAGCTAAAGGGTTTAACCCTGCGAGTGGGCAGACCAGGAGGGCACACAGCTAGTTACCACAGCTCAGATCACAGGTGGAGTAGCCCAAAGCTTTGGATTGCATGACTGCTGGCCTTCTGATGCAGACAAGTGTAGCTCCAGAGGCAAACCTGGGCTTTTAGTGCTCAAACTGCACACACCGTTCACGGAGGCACACAACCACCTCTAGAATTTGAGTGCAGAGCGGCCAAAACAAGAACTTATGCGAAGAGGAATATGGTGATATAGTAATGCTACATGGTAAGGAACCACCAGAAACATGCCAGGCTATACCAACCACTTCCCAGCACACCATCACCCATCTGTTGTGTTTTGTTTTGTTTTTTTTTTCTTTTTTTTTTGTGTCAAGGAAACTTTCAATGAACGCATTTACCTGGTTGTTGATGGGATTGTTCTCACGGAACACTAGCCAACCTCCAATGCAGGCTGCAAAGAAAGTATGAAATGGAATTTTTTTCCCCTGTAGTTGGGACTGCAATGCCATCAGCCCCTTGTAGGTGAACACAAAATATGCCAAGTTCCGGGAATGAGTGTACGTAGCCTGAGCAATCGATTTCAATTTCTCTCTTAAACTGAAGAAAAGAAACAGACAATTAGGAGAGCAAAAAGGCAGGATCACTGCAGCTACTGAGCCTGGACACTACACCCCTCTGGCCTGCCCATCTAGACTGGCAGCTTGGGCACCCCAGAGAACATCTTGTGAGATGTGAGAACACCTTCACCTCTGGCTCACCCATCAGAACACAGACAGCGGACTGTGCTTCTGTCAAATTCTATGACTAGTCAAGCAGCCTTTTATAAATTTTTTTGCCTAAGTGCAAACCTCTGGTATAAGTGGGGAAAGCCACAACGCGCACTGCTACAGTTTGACTCAGTTTGACTTCCCTTATATGAACAGAGTGGAGTGCTGCTGTGTGCATCTGCTAATTTCTCCTCTTCCCACTGGTCCTCATCAACCATTCTAAGAGTGGTCAATCCCTATGACATATTTGTGCGTGCATAGGAGTTGTCCTGCTTAGCTATCAGAACAACAGGCTATGAACATGGCTCATGTACCTTTTTAAACCTTCTAGAAACATGAAAAATTGAATGCTTGAATGAAAGCGTTCTAAGCAGTAACACAGAAATACAGAACTAGGGTTCATACCTTCCGCTCTTGAATAGGAAAGTCATCACCAGGGCATGCGGACCACGAATTTTGGCTCCGTAACTGCAAAAGCAAACACATATTTCAGAGTTTCGGTACCATACTATCAAATGATTCTATTTCTATTCTACTGACAGCCAAAAGATGCCACTTAAGCAACCACATCTTACTTCTAAGTCATCCCAGTGGCAGCAGCACACCAAACCAGAAGGAGCCCAGGCCACAGACTTAAGAGAACATGCACCCCAATAAGCCAGGCCCAAAACGGACCCCAAAAGCAGCTGAAACCTCGCCTACCGGCAGGGGAGACGGAAACGCCTCTCCCGAACCTCTACCACAAGAGCCCTTTACAGGCAAGGAGGGCACACGGCGGCCTTCCCGCGGCCCTCGGGGCGACTGGGCCCCAGGGAATCGGCATACACCGCCCCCCGCGCCCCCTCCTCCCCTCAGCCGCCGCCGCGCACTCACACAGCCCCGTTGCGGAAGCCCTTGAGGACGGCGAGCGCGGCATGGTAGCGGCGCTGCTGCAGGAGGGCGTTGACAGCGCGGAGCAGAGCGTGGAGCGGAACACACGGCGCATCCCCACCACCGGCCATGGCCGTAGCGCCCACCGGCACCGGCCCTCGCCGCCAGCACCAGGCACGCTTCCGGGGGCGGGGCCCCGCACGCCGCTCACATAGGCTCCCCGGCCGTCCATCGGCGCCACCTTAACCGCCCATTGGTGGGGAGCGTCTGCCTCGCAGCCAATGGGAGCGCGAGGAGCGTCCCGCCCGTCCCCGCCCGCTGAGGCCGGCGGCGGGGCAGCGCTCGCCGCTGGCGGCCCCGCGGGGCGGCGCGGCCCGGCCCGGCCCGGCGCGGGTCATGGGGCCGGGGCTCCGCGGGCCCCCGCAGGCGTCTCGCCGGGAACCCGAGCGCGGCGTGTGCAGCCGCCGGGCGGTTCCCGCCCCTCTCGGCGGGGCCCGGCCTCCGCGGACCCCCAGGGCTCTGCCAGAGGAGCCGCTCCGCCGCGGCCCAGGTTAAACGCGAGGCCCCGCCAGGCCCGGCCGCACGCGCCGGGGCGTCGCTGCCCAGAGCGGCGGGCCGGCCCCCGGGCCACCCCCTCCCCCGCCCCGCCCGCCCACCCCGGGGCCCGTCGCGGGCGGGGGGCGCCCCCTGGCGGCGGGCGGCGGCGCCGCTCCCGGTGCCCGCTCCGGCTGGCGGGTCGCGGCCGCCCCGGCTCCAAGATGGCGCAGGCGATCTTCGAGGCCCTGGAAGGTAACGGGGCCGCCGCGCCGGGCCCGGGCGGGCCGCGCCGCGCCGACAGCGGGGATGCGCCTCTCCTCGCTCTTCCCCTCCCAACCCCGCCCGCCGCCGCGCTGCCGTCGCGCGGGACGAGGGGCCGCGGCGAGGCCGCCCCGCGAGGCCAGGCCCGGCGCGGCGCACGGGGGGCTGCCGGCAGCGCGGGGCCGTGCCCCGTTCCCCCTCCGTTCCCTCCACCCCGCTCCCCGCCACACACCTCGGCGGCAGCGCGCACCGGCGCGGCCCCGGGGCAGGCGGGCGGTGAGAGCGGCCCCGCGCGGCGGCGGCGGGGGCGGGGCGGGACCGCAGCGGGCATCCCCCGCCGGCAGCCCGGGGCTCGCCACGCCGTCCCCGGTTCCCTGGGGCACCCCTGGCACCTCCCGTCCCCCGGCCTTGTGCCACCCGCTCCCTGCGCGTCGGGACATCCCCGCACCGCCCATCCCAGTGCCCCGGGCAGCCCCCTTTAGCCCCGGGGCACCCCATTTCCTCCCGGCCCCTGTGCCCCGGGGCGCCCCATTGCCACCCTGCCCCGGGGCACCCCATCTCCTCCAGCCCCTGTGCCCTGCACATCGGGGCGCTCCCATCACCCCCACCTCTGTGCCCCGCCAATTCCCAGCGCCACCCCCATTGCTCATGTGCCCCTCGCCCTCCCCTCGCCTCCCATCCCTGTGCTGGGACACCGCTGTGCAGCTGGGCACCCTCATGCCCAGAGTGCTGGGGTCCCCCCATTCTCCCCACGCCCCGGGGCTCACGCTGCCGGCCCCCTCGATGTGCCACGCTCGCCGTTTGCCCCAGGGATGGTCCCCTGGTGGGTGCTGGCCCCCGGCATGTGTGTGTTAGTGCAGGGGCTCTGCGCTCTCGGGTGCAGCCGGGGCAGCGCCCGGCTCCTGGCCCTTGTGTGGGCGAACGGGTCGCGGTCGCGTTGGTCTCAGTTTAGCGTGGGGACACTGTGCTCTGGGCAGGTGCCATCCGAGGGGCACTCTTGGACGTGCTCAGCTGTGGGATTCTGACACTGAGCTCAGGGTCAGCCCATCTGGAGAAAAAACTATTTCACAAGGCATTTATTTCCTAAATCGGATTACACATGTTTTTTTCCTTTATGTGGGGGGATGCCACTGACTGGAAGGCCTTGAATCAAGATCGTCACCCCGTGCTTTGTAAACAGCACCTGTGATCACAGCAGCAGAAAGAGGAGCAAAGAAGAAATATTTCTATTTTGTCAGGTTACTTGGTGCATTTGACAGTGCTCTGTATAATCAGGTTCCCTATTTCCTCTATGCAATCAGCTCCTCATTGTGTGGGTTTCCTTGCAGAATTCAAAAGAGCAAAACATTTTAGCAAATTAAAGAAAAAGCGTGACTTTTTTTTTAAGCCCACAACAATTGGCAGCTTTGAGTAGCTGAGCTTGTTTGTTTTGTCTTGTTGATTCGATTACAAGTTGATGGTGACTTGGCATTCGAGTTCGGTGCTGAGAGCAGCGTGTTCCCAGCGGTGCTGTGGGGCAGAGGTGCATTTTCGCCTGTCACTGAAGCACCTGGTGCTCTTGTCAGCAGAAAAAAGATTCAGTGCATGAAAGTCAGGGCATGAGGGAAAAGTAGCACCTGAGTGAAATGGGCAGTCTTGTTTCATCTCTAACAGAGAGATTTGAAAGGGAAAAAAAAAGCATGGATCAGTAGTCTTGTACTTTTATCCTGGCTTCCCCAAATTGCCTTGTTTTTGTCAGGCTTTGGGGAAAGCCTGCTGCTGCAAGGAGAGAAGAGATGGCCTTTTTTTTTTAGGTTTCATGACTGTGAAGAACATCCTGCAGACTGGTGCTGGCTGTAATCCGTGCAGGATTGATCCAAAGTTCTCTCCTGGAGTCCATGGATGGCCACGAACGGCATCCGTGTAACCAAGTAACTCCACCTGCTTGTTTTTGTGGATTACTAAACCTTGAACTTGGTGATTTCCCTCCATGTTAAGTGTGGTGATGTGCATTTACCCTGTGGAACTGTGGGGACTCTGTGGGCATTGGCGTGAATTGCCAAATGAATGAAGAGCAACATATTTCTGTTGTCCTGGGCCACTTTGCTCCGGCACAAGGCTGAATGCAACACAGACAGTGTTGCTGCGTCGTTGTTGCCTGTCTTCATGTCTTGGCTTCTCCTCGAGCTTCTTCCTGCTAGCAGGATCGAGGCAGTCAATCATCTGGCTTTTTTACTTGGAAGATCTGACTATGTGGAAGAAGGAAACCCCGTTGTCCAGTGCCGGGCATATCAAGAATGGCATTCTTGATGCAAACTGTTTTTAATTATCCCCATAATATACTTAACCTAAATTCTTGATCCTCCTTTTTCTTTTGTATCGTGCTAGCTTATTTCTGCTGAAGAAGTGCAGCTCCATTTCACTCTCTGGTTTGGATGTGCCAACAAGAACCTGCAGTGCTGCCTTTGCAGTTGACCAGGAGGTTATTTGTAAAGAGGAGGTATATTTTAAAGCAGGGCTTCAGCTGGTGTGAGAAGATCCACCCAGGAGTGCTCCGGCGGCCTTCTGCCGGCGGGGCCGTCCTGCAGGGCTGCTTGCAGCTCTCTGCGCAAGCCAAGGCTTGCAGAACTGGACCTGCAGCTTTGCTGTGCCTGCCCGTGATTTATGTGACAGAGTTCCCATAGGCATGGTGGTAATTTTATGGTAGCATGTGAAGTAGTGTGATCTGCTGCTTTCCAGTAGTTGCTTGTGCCCTCTGCTCCCCAGCAACTGTGAGAGGTTGCTGTCCTCTCCCCCAGAGCCATGTGCAGTGTTTGCGACCTCTTCTTGGTGAAATGATGAAAAAGGTGTTCACGGAGTTTTAATGTCACTTGCTTCACACTGGAGATGCAGGAGAAATGAGTATTGAGGGTATCTTTAAAATGCCATGGATTATATGGGTACTCCCCATCAGGAAGATAACATCGTGGTTATCCAGGAAAAATTTTAAAATTACAAGAGGAATTTGCAGTGGTGGTTGCTTCTGCTGCGCTGTTCTTTATGCTGTGACCTGTTAGGGTGTTTCACTGTCCCTCCTGGTGCTGTTTGTTGTGCAGCCTCTTGTCAGGAACCGTCCTCACCTCACTGCTTGGAAATGATCAGACTGATAGATTTTCTTTTTACTGTGGCACATAATTCCAAGTTCAGAGCTTTACAGTTTTGTTTGGGAAAGATCTTGAAGAAAAGTGAAAAGCAACTTAAGAACACCCCACCTTTCTTTTCTCTCTTAATCCACAAAGTATAACATACAACCTGGCATGCCATTTGTTTTATTCATGGGTTCCTTGTCATAAAGAAATGGTAGGGAGGAGTGGTGCATAAAAATCCCCCCTTTTCACTATTTTTTTTCCATAATCAGATTGTTCTACATGTCTTTACATCTTATTTCTAAAGAGAAAGAGCATGTCAGGGTTGATCCACGGTTGCGTGCTGCTGGCCAGGTTGTCTCCCTAGATGAGCAATCCCCATCTCCTGTATTTATCTGGAATATTTTATAACATTTTAGCTGTAGCGAAAAATATTTGTGCCAAAGCAAGTGAGCCGATTCTGACAACAAATCTGGCTGGGTGTGTGTGCTCTCGTGGAGTCCTCAGGGAAATAGAAGTGAGAGCGAGTGACTGGCAGCTCTTGCCTGAGAGGAGCCCGTGGAGGAGCACAGTCCTGGGAGCAAGGGGAGCCACGGTCGCACCCTCCCGCATGTCCCAGAACCAGGGTGGCAGCTGGTGGCTGAGCAGGTCCCCTCCCAAGCCTCTCTCCCAGGAACCCATGTTTAATATTTCCTTCTTAAAACTGTATCTAAATCCTCCCACAGTTCATAGAGCTGTGTCTGATCAGATCCGGGAACACTGGTTTTTAAAACAGGGAGGCACTTCTGACAGTGCTGCTGGGACAGTTGCTGCACACCAAGGATTTTGTCTTCACCGAGCTCAGTGCTTGTCTGTGCTGTGTCACACTGTGTCCCCAGGCAGATCCACCCAGGCTGCTACCCTGCCTGGCCCGTGACATCCCAAATATCTACTTCTTAGCTCTTTTCATACCCACTGTTCATAAGCATCCTTCCTCTCTGCAGCAAATGCCTGAAGCCAAGCTCGCTTTTGGCTTTCCTTGTCCTTCTTCCTTTTCTTCTTGTATCAACGGAGCACTGCTTTAGTATGATAGTTAATAATGCTCTGGAGTAGAGGGGGATGGGAAGGTGAGTGGCTCTGTGGGAGAAGCTTCCCTCCATGACTCATGAGCGAGCTCCCAGTGCCCAAGCGTTCCATGTTTGGGCTGTGCTCAATTTACCATCCGTACTTGTGTCTCCTTTCAGGAATGGATAATCAGACGGTGCTGGCTGTGCAGTCCTTACTGGATGGCCAAGGAGGTGTGACGGATCCATCTGCTCAAAATGTCAACTCCTCCACTGCCATCCAGTCGATGGGTGAGTCCTGATAGCACTGCGAGAGAGAGAAGAGGGGCAGGAGGGCTGCAGATCTCTTCCTACAGTGTGCACTCCTGACTGTTGGAACAGCTGGCAGAACAGCTGTATGTGCAGGGTGCTGCTACAAGTGCTGTGAGCACTCAGCAGGACTAGGCAGAGCAGGAGGAAGGGACCAAGTGCCCCAGCAAGCAGAGTTGCTTTTGGAGATGGTCATGATGATAGACTTGACCATGTGTTTCCAATAAAGGCATGAAGGGAGGGAGCAGCCGCTCTCCCTGCCACTAGTGCTTGTTACGGTTCACATTTTTTACGTAACGAGCCATTCCTTATCCTGTGGGGATGTACAGCTACTCCAGGCATTGAGTATCTCATCTGTGTGAATGAATATGGGAACTGGTCATTTATGTGCACGTGAACACTCACAGGGCTTGGGTAGGACTCGCTGGGTGGGTACCGAGTTACCCCTGGAGGGGTTATAGTCTGTGTCCCTGGAAATGTTCTGCTTCAGGCTGTGACTCAGACAGGAGGTACAGCCTGTGAGCCTGACTGGATCAAGGGCACAATGGTGTGTGCTATGCTAATGCTGCAGATTTTGTCTAGGATGCGGTAATTGGGTTGTCTTCTTTCTGCTTCTAACATCAAGCAGAGGTGCCAAAGACCAGCAGTCTTGTGGGGAGTGGCTTTCGGTCACAAGCTGCCACTGACTCTGTGCCCTGATGCAAGTTTTGGATCTTCCTTTGTGCAACCTGAATAATAATATCTGCCTTAGCTGGCATAACGCAGGTGCTTTGGAAGAAGCTGTTTTGACTAAAAGCAGAGGGTGCTGCAGGAGCAAGGCTGGGTTGGTTGTTCATGTCTTTGGGATGGGAAGACAGACAACAGGGTTCAGTTTGTCACAGGGAGGTGGTGGGTGTCATATATGGGAGCACGGTTGAGATGGGCTCAGTCATATCAGTTGGCTCTAGGCAGAGCTTGGGACTGGGGAGGAGGAACCGTTTGTCCCTTGTGGCTGATCTCTCCTGCTGATCATGTCCTTGAGGTGCTAAGATCCAAAAGGTGTCTGTTTTCCTACAGCTGTGGGTGTAAGGTGTAGCACTGGGGAATGCGGGAGAAAGCCTGGAACAGTGATCTGGTCCTCTTAATTGCAGATGATGAAGACGTGTTCCTCTGTGGAAAGTGCAAGAAGCAGTTCAACTCACTGCCTGCCTTCATGACCCACAAGAGAGAGCAGTGCCAGGGAAATGCCCCTTCCCTCTCCACAGTCTCGCTGGCCACCAACAATGTGTACACCCCCTCCATCACATCGGTGCAGCAGGCTCCGAGCGCCAGCCGGCAGGTACCGTGCTGCAGGCAGAGGCTCTACTGGTCTGTCGCCGTGGTTTTGGGCACTGGGGGGATCTCTGGGTGATGCTTTTAGATCCAGTGGTGCCTCCTGACTGACCTCTTTTCTAGGAGGCTCAGTTGTGGTCCTGTTGACTTTTGACCTCATGGCTGAAGCTGCCTGGTCCTTCAGCACAAGTGTCTGATAACCCTTTTTTCAGGACAGGAGGGGTTTCATTTTGTGTGCAACAGCCAGACTTTGGCTCTACCGAAGAGCCCAGCGTCACAGCCTGGCAGGCTGCCCCCATCCCTGGGTGCAGGCTGTGCAGTGCTCAGGGTGGAATGGCTCTTGCTGTCCCCTGGGCTGTGGTCTGGCTTGTGGGCAGAAGAGGAGGGCAGTGTCTGACAGCTTCTTCCCTGCATCCTTCCCCTCAGTTTCCTGCAAATAAGCCTACGTAATGTGGTGTGACGAGCGTTAAGGGAATATCCTCTCTGGAGTAACTCTCCTTCCCAGCAGACTTCTCAGGAGCAGGTCCCTCGTGCATGACATGTACTGTGCCTGCAATCATAGTGGTTTCCAAAGTGCTTTCAAACCAACTGTTTTTTTCAAGCTGACATAGTGCCAGTGGATGGTACTGCCCAGGGCTGCAAACATGAGTTGTTTCCACCCAGAATGTGGAACAGCCTCCCTCCCCTCCTATAATCCGACTCCAGTCTGAAGAGATGAGCCTGACATTCACTATCTGCAGCCAGAGCAGCCTCCCTCAGTTTTCCCCCTTCCGTGCTGTGAGAAGCACCCAGGAAAGGCCTGAACTTGTCTGCAACCAGTTTGTCCTGCAGATCTTGTTTAGTAACCCCTGACTTGAATTGTAGCCAGTGGCCACTTTCCCAAGCCACTGCAATATTTTTTATCTCCTTTTCTGGAGAATGTTTCTGGAGCTGCCTTATTGTTATGGCTAGAAACTACCATGGACTCAGCAGGAAGCTGCAGATAATTACTGTGGCTCATCTGCTGACCAGAGGCTGTGAAAGCAGAGACTCTGAGCTTCAGTAAAAAACAGTGTCATCGTTTTTTGTTTATTGTTTTGTCCCGTTGCTGGTCAACAATGCATCCTTTTTTTCTTTCAGCAAATTTCTACGTACATCACTGTTCCTCCATCACCTTTGATTCAGACCCTGGTGCAGGGAAACATCTTAGTCAGCGATGAGGTGCTGATGTCAGCCATGTCTGCTTTTACATCCTTGGACCAGCCCATGCCAACGGTGCAGCCCCCGGCGCAGGTAAGGGGCACGTGTGGGCCTGGGGAGTCCCGCTGCATGGGGCTGTGCTTGCACAGCAGGAGAGTCCTGTTGGTTGATCAGACTCTAGAGATCTGCTTCAGTGCTGAATCCTGGGCACCTTCCCAGCATGACAGCCAAGCTCAGGAAGGAGTGATGGATAAACGACAGGATGGCTCCAGGGCCTGCTGTTTCCTGGTGTCCTTGTTGCTGGATGCTCAGATCTTTGTAACGTGGCTTCTCCAGCTTTTTGTTGAGGCCCTGTATAATGGTTGGCTTCCAGAGCCCTTGTCAATTTGCTCCACAGATCTCTCTCCTCCTGGCATGGTTGTTTTGGCCTCTCCTTGGCACTGGCCAGGCTGTATACACTCTCCATGCTCTGAAAATGTTCTTTGTAACCAGAAGGATTAAAAGCTTTAAAAACAAAGCAAAAAAAGCAGTGGGTCTTGAGCGATTGGGTTTTGGAGGAGACAGTGTCTACCAGTGTGTCACACCAAGCCTCTTCAAGCCAGCACAGTCTGGTCCAGCCTGGCAGTTGGACAGGGCTGTATCATGTCAAGACATTGTTACTGTTTCTGTAGGTGCCATTTTGAATTGGGATTGGGAATGTGTGTAAGGGAGCAGCCCTTCCGACTCATCGCTGCTGCATTTTCAACGTCTTGTCTGTCTCTGTTCTGGTTTTAGAGCAGCTTGAGTATGCACGCTGGGGCTGGCTACCTCTCCCAGCCCCCCCCGCCTCCGCCTCCCCCGCCGCCACCCCCTCCTCAGCCTCCGCCGCCTCCCCCGCCGAGCATGGGGCCTCCGGGGCAGCCCAGCGCCGGCGGCAGCGGGGTGGTCGAAGTGTACAGCGCGCCTGCTCCCCTGGCAGCAAACAGCACGGTGGAGATCCAGGCGCTGGGGCTGCAGCCCTACCCGCCCATGGAGGTACGGCCGGGGGCTCTGTGCAGGGGCTCTGTCCTCCTGGGCCTTGTCTAACGAGCCAGGCTGCTCGGCAGTCACCCAGACCAGAAATGCAGAATTAGAGTCTGGGGAGATGGGTTGGGTTGTTCGACAATGATTGTTTCCTCTGGGAGAAGTTACTGAAGGGAAGGGTCTCGGCAAGAGATGGGGATTCTGAGAACAAGAGGAACAGTTAAGAGGGACGGAGGACTTGGCTGGCACAGGCTTAGGAGACCCAAATATCTGCTGTGGTCGAGGGATACCTGCAGGTGTTGGGAGTGAGAGGGAGCTGAGGTGAGGGGCTCACATCCCAGAGAGGTACAGAGCACCGTGCTGTGCTCTGCAGGCTTAAGTGGAGAGAAGAATACAGTCTAAATGTTGATGAGCTTGATAAGGCAGCTTTTCCTAAAGAGAGGCACAGGCAGGGGTGGATTTACTGGTGGGTCAGCTGTTTGCAGCCTCCATGTTAGCACTGCTGTTCACAACAGAAACTCCTGGGTGTGACAGCTTTGGCAGCCTTATTTTTGTAGCTGGCATCTGATCTGGAAGTGCCAGTGATCAGAAACAGACGGGGATGTTGAATATGTAGTGGTCTGTGCTAATTTATCAGGGTAGGCAACAGAAGCACCCTCAAACCATGTCACCCCAGACTGATGCCTCTGTCTTTTTCTCAAAGCATCCTTTTCTAATATTAGTGCTGATGTAAACAGCTGTGCTTTGCCATCCAGAGTTTTCTTGTGCTTTCCTTCCCTTTTGCAGTCCTGCCAGAGCAGGCAGCAGGGCCTGGAGATCCCTGCCTTCAGCGGGAGTGTGAACCCACAGCATCAGTGGTGATCATTCTGGTAACTTGCTCCGGGGGGATAAGAAACTCTTGTAGGCATGAGACATAGATGAGACAGCTCCTTCAGAGTGTTTCTTTGCTGTCCTGTTCCTGCTGTAATAACTGCTGGATACTTTCTGGTGTTCAGCATGAGAGTTTCACACTGTGCAGGGTGTTAGTTTTAGTTAAAGATGCACTGTTGGACTGGTGAAGCAGAAATGTGATCCAGTTTGGCAGGAGGCAAAAAACTCAGCCAGACTAATAGCCTGGTGTGGCAGGTGTTGCTGGAGATGGAGGTTAGGACTTGTTTCCACTGATAAATTGCACTCTTGCAGGTACCAAGCCAGTGTGTGGAAAGTCCTGTGTACCCTTCTCCTCCTGTGTACAGCCCTGGGAAGCAGGGATTCAAGTCCAAGAGCACCAGCACTCCCACGCCTTTGACCAGTGCAGGAGGAGGCAGTGTGGTTGGTTTTGATTCCACCTCCACTGCCAAAAGTCGGCGCTGCAAAAACGAGAGTGGGCTGCAGGAAGGTAAGTGTCCTTATAGCACTGGCCCTGTGCTAACCTGTAGGCCACCGTGCTTATCCCGTAGTGGACTGTCGAGCCCCAGGCTCTCCAGGCCTTGTGGGGTGGCACTGACTGTGTGTGCAGCTCCGAGGGGGAACACGATGCCCTGCACGAAGCTATCAGGAGAGGAGGATGTGTGGACATGCTTCTTGTCTGTCACCTCTGAGCGCATGTGAAAGGACTGTGCTACTGCATGGGCAAGCTTGTGCTAAATCTCTGCAGCTAAAGGCTTACTGGATCACACCTGAAATGGGGGAGATCCTGCAAAGTAAGGTGTTAGAGCTTGGTAATTTTAACCTAAGGAAGACTGCCCAGCCGCAAGGCCGGTGGGCTAGGTGTGGCCTGGCCCTGAAGACTCTCTTCTCAGGGGCCCAGCTGACCTGTCCCTGCTGTGTGTTTTAGTGCCTGTGAAGAAAACACGCCTGTCCCCAGGTGAGGCAGGATGGGCCTGACTGTTACAGGATGGAGGAGCATCAGATCCTCCGCTGGCTGAGCCTGCCTGGTGCTGGGGTGATGCAGCACACCTAGCTGTGCTGCAAGGAGGGTCCCAGGCGTGAGGAGGAGGGAAGCCCCATGGCCTTCCTCCCCAGGAAGGCTGGGCCTCTGGAGTTACAACCATGCAGATGCTAGGGTTTAACCTTATTTGCAGAGGTGTGAATGATCGTGCGGGCTGCAGCTCTCAGTCCAGAATGTCCTAGAGCAGCCCACGGTTCTGCTGTTTTCCACTGGTTTATACCCCCATCATAGTAGATAGAAGATGTGACTGACTGATCTTCTGGATGGCAGAAATATGCATGTGCTCTGGCTGATGGCTGACGTTGGTGAGTTCATAGGAGAGAGACAGAACTGGGGCCCTTCCTCTCACTAATCCTGTGTCTTTTCCCAATGCCCAACATGCCTTTAAAGTAGGTGATTTGCAGCGCAGCTGGAAGGATCCCTGGAGTGGTTAATGCCTGAAGGGGATGGCCCTGCCCCCTCCACTACTACACTCCCCAGTACTTCTAGAGTTAGCTCAGGCTATGTTAAATATATGTTTGTGCCCATAACCTCTCCCCAGTCCGGCCAGCCAGATCTTATCCTTTCATAAGCCCTTTATTCTTGGTCCTGAATAGGCATGTCTTGGGGTGAGGGCCCTGTGGTGCAGGGGGGACAGGGCTGTGCCACGCGATCTCATTCCTGTGTGCACTCTTGCTCTTTCAGGCAAACCCAAGTCCCCCAAGCTGAAATGCACTTACTGCGACAAGGCCTTTACCAAGAACTTCGACCTGCAGCAGCACATCAGAAGGTAATGAGTGGCTGGGATGGAGGTGGGCACTGCTCCGCTGAGGGAGTCTGCGCAGTCCAGTGGAGCTTGTGTTTGTCATGTCCCAGAATCTGTGCTGCGTTGGGAGGTTGTCCTTTGTCCCCCTCACACCAGGACACCTTCTGCCCAGTGGCTGGGGTGAAGGTTGCCTTATAGATGTAATCTTGCTGATTATGGGCTGGGACTGGAGAGTTGTTTTCCTCACTGATGAGACTTTGAAAGCCAAACCTGCTGTCACCTGGTCACTGGAGCAGCAGCACCTCCACTGCTTGCCTCTGCCCTTTACCCTCCCTCCCTAGCAAGCTGCAGCCTTCGTGTTTGCTGGTGTTAACAAACCGTAAGCCAAGCTCAGGGTCTATATAGGGAGCTCTTATAAGAGAGCTTTTCTCTGGCAGGAGGCAGTTGAAATCTTCCGTGGAGTCTGCTGGACTCAGGACAGATGAGCAAGTGGTGGTTTTGCTCCCCTTGCTGGCCTGGACTCGCCACATGACTTACTCCATGGGTTAGAGTCCACTCTTTCTCCTGAAGCAGGAGGGCAGGGTAGAAAGACCTTTCTGCTGTGGACAGGGGAGAGCAAATTCAGGGAGATCAGGGGGCTGCAATCTAGAAGAGATGTGTGTGGGGGAGGGAGGGGTGACAGGGAAGAAAAAGGTTGTACCCCTGAGAAAGTGATGGGGTCCCCAAGGTGCATGCAGAGACCTTGACAGCGAATGCCCTGATGTTGCTGCAGAGCTCTTTTCCTCTCCCATTTCTTCCTTTGATCCTTTGTCATCCCCAGACCGGGAGCGTTTTGTCTGTGCACAGCCTTGTTTCCCCAGGCCTCTCACAATCCACTTACTCCAGTTAACCAGGTCTCACAGCCCTTGTTTGGCTGGTCCAGGTGCTGATCTGCCACGCAGAGTGCCTAGCGCAGTCCTGCAGCAGCCTCCCCCCTCCGCGGTCCCTGCCCGGGGGCTGCCTCCTCCCGCCACCAGCTGCTGATCCGGTGCCTTCTGCCTTCAGTCACACAGGCGAGAAGCCCTTCCAGTGCATTGTGTGCGGCCGAGCCTTTGCCCAGAAGTCCAATGTGAAGAAGCACATGCAAACCCATAAAGTGTGGCCTCCAGGGCTGGGGTGCACTATCTCCCGCAACTCCATCACAGTGCAGGTCATGGCCTTGAATCCCAACCAGCCAGAAGACGAGGAGAACACAGGTTTGCTGCCTGGGGATGGCATGTGCTTGGGGCAGAGCAGTGGTGTGAGCAGTCTGCGCATTCCCACACCTCCAGACAGGGAGAAGAGGGAGACAGGAGCTCTGTGTGCTGTTTGCATTCCTCCTGTGGGGTTTAGCAGCACACACTAGAGAAGTGGGTCGGATTTGCTCGACTCCAGCTGGCAGGTGCATCCTTTCGTACCCCGAGCCGTGGGGTATTCGGATGCTAGTGGAGACAGTGACTCCAACCTCTGCAAGTGTGTGCGTGCGGACAGGGTGAGGTGTCTTCCCCCTTCTCACTCCCTGGGAGGTGCAGTTTTGGCAGTGCATGAGCCACACTTGACAGCTCTGGTCTAGTCGCCAGACAAGCTGGTGGTTTAGCATAGCCCAGTGCTCTGGCTTGTTTGCAGTGTGCGAGTCATGCCTGGGCTGGGTCTGGCCCCAGCAGCCAACTGAAAATACCTGAGGCAGAGAAGACTCCTTGCAGGCAGATGGAGTCTGGACACCCTTTCTGCTGGTGGCCTCAGTCCTAGTAGGAGGGGAGGGAAGGCAGTGTCAGTGTCATGTCTAGGACAAGGCCCCACTGGAGCTGCTCTCTGCAGACATCATGGACTCGGAGCTACTGGCTGTGTCTTACCTCCTGTCTCCTGCCAGAGATGGGAGTAAATCTGGCTCTGGTTCACTGGTGGAGGCCTGTTCTGCTGACTGCTCCACAGAGCACAGTTATGTCCCTGGAAAAAGAGACTGGGTTAAGGAGGGGAAGACGGTGTAGTCAGAGCCCTTACTAATCTGTAGACAAATTTAAAACTACCCTGTTAGAGAGTGAGATTAGTCTGACCTAAAGAATCTGTCTTTGAAAGGAAGGAAGAACCTGGACCCAGAGCCAGGCCTGGTATGTCTCAGCAGCATGGGGCTTGCAGAGCAGCTTTCAAAGCTGTCTCATGGCAGGCTGTGACTTTCTCTCTCCTTTTCTCCAGGTTTGACTCAGCCCTCAAGGAACCCTGCACCACCACCCCAAGACATGAGCCCCTTGGAGGAGAGTGAGGCGGGCAAACTGGAAGCCAAGCAGGTTGTCTTGATCGATAGCTCTTACCAGTGCCAGTTCTGCCCCAGCAAATTCAACACTTATTTCCAGCTCAAATCACACATGACACAGCACAAGAACGAGCAGGTAGGGACGGAGGGTGCCCTGTGTCAGTGGCGAGATTGGAATGGGCTTCATATAGTGCACTGGCTCCCAGGGTCTGTCCTTGGCCTCTTGCTCTGTAAAGGTGCCAGCGCTTCCCTTGCAGCTCGGCTCTCTGCATGTCTGGGTTGCAGCTGTGTGGTCTGGGTGGCTTTGAAAAGCTCTGCTGCTTCTACCCTGCTGAGTGAGAAGTCAGCTGAGCAGTTTGGGTGGCTAGAGAAGAAGCAAAGTCCAAAGTTTTCAGTGTAGGTGGCACTCTCAGTACAGTCACCACTGGGGTGTTGTAGTCTCTCCCACTCGAGTGGTTTCAGGTGCTCACTCAAACACCCCTTTCTCCCACCTTGCTTTTTTGGGGAGTGCCCTGACAATGTGTGTGTGCAGAACGTGCAGCTCCCAGGAGAGTGGCTTCACCTGGAGCTGTCAGCCACATTCTGATGCTGAGCTGCTCTGCATTGTTCTTTAAACACCCCTCCTCTGAGGAAGGCAGCAGAGGAAGGGGATGTTTTACCTCCACATTGTGTCCTGCTGCAGTGCAGGGCAGGGTTTCACTGCTGTGCCCTGACTGAGCGCTGATACGGCTGTGGCCGTGGTGGGATGCTCTGGGAAGCACAGTGCTGCTTTGTTCATAACATCAGCTCAGCTGTTCTCCAGCACAGTGGGTCAAGAGGCAGTGGTCCCTTTCTGTAAAGGCAACGGTTTCCAAAAAGGAAAGCCACTCTGTCTGTTGGCAGAGGATTTTCCCTGTTTGTTTCCATGGTGTGTCACTCCAGTTGCTCTCCCTTCTTCTCCCAGGTGTACAAATGTGTGGTGAAGACCTGTGCTCAGACCTTCCAGAAGCTGGAGTCTTTCCTGGAGCACATCAAGAGCCACCAGGAGGAGCTGAGTTATCGCTGCCACCTCTGCAGCAAGGACTTCCCCTCCCTGTATGAGCTGGGTGTCCACCAGTACTCCCACAGCCTGCTGCCCCAGCACAGCCCCAAGAAGGACGTGGCCGTGTACAAGTACAGTAGCAATCGATGCTCACAAGGCTTGTAGGAGTGAGTGGGTGCAGAGCGTGTTTGGCTGAGAGTGGTGGGGGCATTAGAGGGAAGAGGGGGCTGTGGATCCAGTGGCCACGGTTCTTTTTGGCACCCAGGTGGCAAATGGGGGGGCCTCTCCATGGGGCTGCTACGACCAAGCACTTTGAATGCAAGGAACCTTTCAGAAAGATAGTGAAAGGCTGGGGTCAGTTATGTGGGAAGATTCCATCACTGCAAGTCCTCTTACTGTCAGTCAGGAGTGAGATGGGCACAGCTGAACCTGCACTGGACTGGGTCAGAGATCCAGGGAAGCCCTTTCCCAGCCTATTTTCTGGGATTCTTAAAAACCTGCAGCAAAGGGGGTGTGGGTTGTAAAAGATGTGACCAGAAAAAATTTCCTATCCCTTTGTTGCGAAAGGGTCTATTACCTGGGAAAGCCTTTCGACTAGTGTAGAGGGAAAGGGTGAGGAGTTCCACAAAGAGCTCTCTGGAGCTTTTGAAATGCCTGTAGAGACATACAGGAAGAGTAGGAAGCCCAGAAGATACTGGAGCTTCATGGAATAAATATCTGCTACTTCTTGCACAGACTGTGATTTCTAGTTGTCCTTGCACTGTGGAGCTTTGTCTTACAGCTTGCTAGTGGGGATCTTTGAGATCAGAGCCCTGCTTATTTGAGGAGGCTTTAGTCTGATCTAAGGAAAAAGGGTTTCACAGCAGATACACAGTGTGAGTGCCTCTGTACTCACTGTTGATGATGCATGTCCTCATTGCCCATTATCAGTCAGCATTGGCAGAGGTCTCCAGCAGAAATACTGCCAGGATGTGTGAGAACAGGCGAGTTAGGTGGAGAGGGCCCAGGTGGTTTCAGAGAGGTGGAGGCGTGAGCTGAAGCTTTGTTAGACGCTGGAGATGCCACGTGGAAGCGTGTCGCCTTGTGGCTCCCCAGCCATGGGGAACACTGCTGTTGTGCTGTAAGCCCGCTCTCAGCTCCTTCACTGGGAGCTGCTGTCTTCGTGCAATGAAGATGGAAGGAGGTGTTTTAAGTAAGGTGAAGTCGTTACTTAGGGCTTGTCTCCGTGAGGAAGCAATGTGGAATATGTGCTCAGGTCTGGGTGCTCCTGTGGGATTCTGTGTGGAAGAGCACTAGCATTTAAAAGCTTCTCCACCCAGTTTTCCAGCATTCCCCCTCCTGAAGGATGCCGAGTGTGAGTGTGATCTGGCTATGTGGGTTGCTGAGGTTTCAGAGCACCTGGGGGGTGGTGGTGGTATTGTCTGTACCAAACCAACCCTGTCAGAAATCAGCCTGGAAGGTTGAATGGGCTGGGCAGTCCTGCCCGGGCTCTGCCTGCTCTGTGGGTTTTGTTGGCCATAGCCTTGTTCACAGGCTCTGTCCTTTCTCTCCGCATTCAGATGTGTGAAGTGTGTAAATAAATACTCCACCCCGGAAGCCCTGGAGCACCATCTGCAGACAGCAACGCACAACTTTCCCTGCCCTCACTGCCAGAAGGTGGGTGGGTGACTGCTGCCAGGACCGGTCCTGGACATGTAGCTAGGGCTCTGAGGGGGACAGGACCCTCAGCTCTCTTTCCTCTCCCTTCCTACCTCAGTACGGACTGGCAGGCTTGCCAGGTGCTTTTCAGAGAGACAGAGGTGGTTGCACCCCTGGCCTCCAGCTCTCTGGCCTCTCACACAGAGTACGTTCCTCCCTGCAGTGCTGGCTTTTCTCCCGGGTCCTGTTTGCTGAACAGATTTTCTCAGGGGAGCTCCCTTATTCCCATGACAGCACAGGACTGCACACCGGGCTGCTCTCCTAATTTCTTAAAAGCAGGTGTAGCAGGAGGAGCAAGGCTGGTTTGGGGAGGTCTCAGAGTGGTGGCAGTGCCTTTGACCCACCGTGCCTGGCTACCTATGGCTGCGAGGGTTGGGCGTGGAAAGCCCCGGCTCCTGCAGGAGCTCCTACACCTCCACTGCTCTCATCTCCTCTTGCAACAGAAGTCTCCGGGTTCCCCCTCATTCCTCTCCTTTGGACGAGTGCTCTGTGTCCTTGGCAAAGAGAAACCTGTCTGAGTGATGTGACTGGGACTGGAGAGATGCCCGGGTATGTTTTGGCTGGAAATGCTCCCTTCAGCACAGCCCCTGAGGGGGTTTGAGGGGCAGAATTTTGTGGGGTTTGAATTCTAATAAATTACTTTTTGAAATCCAAACTAAAATTTGGACCCTTGCTCCTCTGTTTATAGCAAAGGAAATGAAAATCCTGCAGTGGGGGCAGGGACAATCTCAAAGGCGTGACCACTCTGTACTGAGGTAGCTCAGGAAGGGGAAACGCACTCCTGCCATGGTTAGTAACCCATCTTACTTTACCTGTCTTGTCTCCACTTCCCCCACCAGGTGACAGCTGCCCTTCTGAGCCTAGGTGGGATTTTCAGCATGCAGCATAAGGGTTTGAAAGCCATTATCTGAAGCAGCATTTTTTACTTCTGTTTGTATTCTTACGACTAGTGCTGTTTCTTGGAGATGTGAGAGCACAGGCCCGGGTACCAGAACTCCTGGCTCTCTTGTGCTTCTCTCAGATGTGTGCTTGCAGCATGCTCATTAGGAATTCACTTAGCTTGGGTATTTCCAGTATCCCCAGTAGCCAAAGGAACCATTCCTACTGGTTCTATGAAGACAATGAATGGGAGCCTTTGGTAACATTATCAGGAGACAGAAACTGAAGTTAATGCTGTGGGAAGGTAGTAACTACTGGGGGTCCTTGCCCAGCCTGTCCTGCTGCTGGCTTTGGTGGGAGACTGGGCATCCAGCTGGGGTGCTGGTCCTCAGCAGTATGGTGCTACAAAATTTAGCAGCAAGGTTTCAGCTTATGTGTTTCTTAAGGATAATAAGATTTTGGGGCAGGGGGGGTTGTTGCTTGGTTGGTTTGTTTTTTTAAAGCTTTATCTGTATTTTCCTTATACAAAACTGAAGGTTTTCTCAGTGCATCCTTTCTGAGAAAGCAATCACCATGAGCTTCTTATGGTTTCTATACAGGCCACACCTCCCATACCCGTGCGGGCTCAGCGATGTCCCTTGTGTGCTGCTGCCTCTTAGCCTTGGTTTTGTGCGTTAACAGGTGTTCCCCTGCGAGAGGTACCTGCGCCGCCACATCCCCACGCATGGCGGGGGCAGCAAGTTCAAGTGCCAGATCTGCAAGAAGTTCTTTCGCCGGGAGCACTACCTCAAGCTGCACGCCCACATCCACTCGGGTACGGGCTCCCCCAGCACCGCAGTGCTCGTTAGCTCAGTATCACAGTCCTTCCTGCTCCCTGGAATGCCATGGCTATTTTCCTGATAACCAGAGTAACAGAGTTGACTGTCTGAGGCATTTGTAGTAACACGGGCTCAGGAGATGTATGGTTTTGGTTCAGCCTCATGCGCAGTGCTGCACTGGTCAGAAGTGGGACACGGAGGTGGCTTCCCCACTGCCTGTGGTTGCAGAAGCCAAGGAAGCTGGCCCTGGTGAGCAGGAGCAGCGTGCAGTGTGGATTGTATCCATCCATTTCCTCATCAGGCAGGGTAGGGAAGCTTGGGGAAGTGTATAGAGAAGCAGAGCGGCACAGCTGCCGCAGCGAATCCTGAACGTGGCTCGAGTAGCCCTGTGTGATTGGACTCTCCCTGAGTCTTGGTCTCTTTTTTTTTATCCAGGTGAAAAGCCCTTTAAGTGCTCAGTGTGTGATGCAGCTTTCAATCGGAAGGACAAACTCAAGCGACATATGCTGATCCACGAGCCTTTTAAGAAATACAAATGTCCCTTCTCGTACGTAGCGTGTCTCCAGCATGGCAGCATGTCTTAATGCGGTTGGGATGGGGTTTGGGATGGAAGGAATGTCTCCTGCAGGTACCCGAGGGTACATGTGTGGCATCTGCCATTCCACTGCTTCTTGGGGAGGCAGGAATGCTGTGTGTTGTTGAACTGGGAACCCAGAAGTCCCAGTTCTTTATCACTGACTTCCTGTGGGGCCACATCATTTCAGCTCAGTTCACCAAATTGCCTGTAAAATAATGCCTGCCTACATGGGAGGCTTGGGGGGCTTGCACCTGGGGAGCACTGGGGAAGAGAAGGGGTATTTTTTTGACCACAAAGCACAAGGTTGCCAGAATGATGGGCTCTCCCTAACTGCCATGTCTCAAAAAGCACTTGGCAACGTAGGAGCTAATGTACGAGCCAGGGAAGTCCAGGTTTAGAAGGTGCACACCCAAATCTGTGGCACAACCACGGGCCTTCTGAGATAGCCAAGACTGACCGGCTTCTCTCGGCTCCAACCACCTTGTAGCTCCTGCCAAAGTATTTCTGTCTCCAGCCGGGATCTTGAACCTGCTGCTTTTAGGAGACACAGGCCCTGCGTGATCTAGCAGAAGCCGTGTGTCCCCGTAGCAGCCTGTTTATTTCTTGTCCCTCTCCAGAAGGGCTGAAATAGAGCAGCTCCTACTGTGACTGCACCCAGGGACCTGCTGCTCAGGAGGAGGGTTGTGGATCTCTTTGTGGTCCAGGATCTGTTTGTACATCGATCCTCAGCTGATCCATGCTGCTCACCAGCATTTGTTGTTCTTACAGAAGCCACACGGGCTGCAATAAAGAGTTCAACAGGCCTGACAAGCTGAAGGCTCACATACTGTCCCATTCGGGTAAGTGCAGCTCTGCCCACGCTGCCGGTGGTTGGGAACGGAGTGGGGGGGACTTGCTGTGGTGCTGCAGGAGCATGTTAAGCAGTAAGCCTGAGAAAAAAAGAGCAAACCGTGGAAGTGCTTCTGCTTTATACCCCGAGAATCGCAGGATGTTCCTTAGAGGTGCTTTCCCTGCAGTGTCCCTCCACCCACCGCTCAGTTAACACAGTTACTGTGTAGTTTCCTGTGGGAGAATTTTCCACCGTGTGTGATACAGTATTTCCCAGATATAGGCCTAAATTCTTACTATCATTTATTAGCTTTAGATTTCTTTGTATCTCTGTTGCTGCAGGCCTCTTTAAGTGAGCTGGCATTCACAGCTGTGTCTGCGCTTTGGGCTGTTTATTAAGGCAAGACAAATCTGTAGGCAGGGCCTGCTGGTGAGAGGCAGAACAGAGCTGGATTACTCGGTGTGTTTGCTATCGAATGAATATCTACAGTCCTCTGTCCACTCCTCCCCAGTACTATCTCACATTCAGAAGGAGATCTCTTGGGATTTGACTCCCTTCTCTCTGTGTTCAAAAATGATGCTCCCACTCCTAATAAAGACACGTAATTTATTCCCATGCCCTTGGGAACGTTCTGAATTTGTCTCTTGGGGTAAAACTGAAGGTCTTTTCTCATGCCTGTCATGTCCAAAGCCCTGCAGAGTGTGATCAGAAGGGACTGTGCTGACAGTGCACTGGATGGTTTGTGTCAGACCGTACATCCCCATACTTGGGAGAAAACAAAAAAAAGTGAAACTTTGTTTACTTAGAGAATACATTTGAAAAAAATTCAGAGTTTAACACTGTTTTACATTTTTATCACAATTACCTGATTTTTTTTCTGGTGATATTTTAATCCTCTTATTTGAGGCAAGAACTATTGTTTTAGCCCTTCCTAAACACAGACTTTCCAGGTGTAGCTGCTCACCCTTTCCTTGCGAATTTGCCTGGGGTCTCCTTAGACCACGGAGTTTTGGGTTTATTTTAATTGGCAAGCTGAAAAAGAATGGGGCTTCTTGGGTGAGGAGGTGGCTGTTTTGTGCTTTTATCGGGGAACATCTCCTTGGAAGAGGAGATGAAGCTGTCGTGCGCTCCCTCGGCGCGGTGCAGGTTTCCTGAAGATCTGCATTAGGATGCAGGGTCTCTAACTGAGCTCTCTCTCCTCCGATGTTCTGTGCAGGGATGAAGATCCACAAGTGCCAGTACTGTAACAAGTCCTTCAGCCGACGAGCCCACATGATAGAGCATCAGCGCTCGCACACCGGCAACTACAAATACCGCTGCCCCACCTGCAGCAAAGGCTTCACGCGCCACAAGTACATGAAGGACCACAAGTGCCGGCTGGGGTCACCCAAGGACAAAGACCTGCAGCTCAGGAAGCCCCAGAAGAAGCGGGTGGCGCGGGGGCGCAAGGCGGGCCTTTCCCTCCCCAGCCAGCTGGGTCTGGCAGAGCTGAAGGACGGTGCTGCTGGGGAAAGCCCCCCCGAAGGCGGCCCTAACAAAGAACCCTTCCAGGAGTCGGATGCAGTCCTGTCCATCGTGGTTGGTGGGTCGGGAGCTGCTGACTCAGACCTTGTCGTTCCTGGGCAGCCCAACAGCATCGCGTCCAATCTGGCCCTGGCAGAACTGCAGACTGCCTCCGACGTCCCCTGCACCATGCTGGCTGTCCCTGTTTACATCCAAACGACAGAGTGATAATGTGTAAAGCCACTGTGTGGCTGAGGGCTGCTGCTGGGGTTGTCAGACTCTGTGCTGAAATTTATCCCAGTGAAAAAGACCAAAGCTCTTGCGGGGAGGTAGATGGATATGGGAGAGAATGGCTTTCATCTCCACTTGTTCTTCCCATCCTTGGGCAGAGGACTGCCTGGAAGCCACTGACGGCTACAAGGCACTGAAGAGAATGGCTCCATTATTTCTTGTCCCTCTGCATCACCAGTCAGCCTAGGGCAAGAAAGACTGAGATCCCTGAATCAGGGTAAGAAGAAGGAGGAGCATGCAAACCTGCAACAAACAGAGCTGCTGAAATCAGGTGGCTTTGCAAATCACAGCCTGTTCCATCTGTGGTTTTCTGGCCTAAAAGCTGTATTGCCCAGTATTTGGGTGGCCTTTCCAAGAGCAAACAATTGATCCTTCCTAGTGGAAGCAAGTTCATCCTGAGATCCTTTGGGAACACTGTTCAGAAATACCCTGATAGACTTATCTCTGGTATCTTTCTTCTCTCTGTCTCTATCAGTAGAAAGATCACCTTGTCTATACTACATGTGTTATAAACACCGTGGACCTCATGCCGTGTGGAGTCAGTGGGTGGGAGCATGCGTGCGCGTTGGCTTTTCTCTCTGGTTGGTATTCTCTCCACAGTGTTTGTTATTTTCATGGTTTTTCTCCATATCCAAGTATCTCCAAGTGCCTTAGACATCAGTAAGTCAACCCTTGTGACAGATAAACGTGACACCTTCTGTGTACAGCAGGAGAGACTAAGGCCTGGGTGAAGTGACCTGTCCAGGGTCACACAGGAAGCCTGTGATGCATCCACGAGCCAGTTTTCTAGCATCGACTCTGGACTGGGTGCTGCTGTGCATGTCTTCTGTCAGCTGCTTCCCAGCCGGCACATTCCCTCAGCTCTGTTCTGTGGGCCAGCTGTTAGTAGTTTAGTGGGTCACTGGCAGGGGGGGAGTTGGTGTGGTTGGGTAGCAAGAAAGTCTGCTGTGACTGGGACAATTCCTCTTGTCCTTTTGCCTTCTCCTCTCTGATTTCCCACGTAGGAGTCCCAAAGCCAGCACAGGAGCACCAAACCCAGGAACTGAAAATTACCATTGTGCAATGTTGGCAGAGGAGGTTGCTCTCCTCTCCCGTGCTTTCTTCCCACTCCATGTGTAGGCCAGCCAAGCTGAGCTTTCCCTGGTAAATCTGTGTGATAAGCTGCTAAGTTGTCTGCAGATGCAAAATGCTGCATTTCCAGCCTGTTTCTCTGGGGATGGTGCAGAGCAGAGTGTGGGTTCAGTCAGTCCTGGGTGCCAAAACTCCGGCTGCAGAGTGCCCTGCCTTGCTGTCTGTGGGTGCTTCTGGCTGCTGGAGCACCCAGCCCAGCGTTGCTGCTCTGACCAGCCCGACCCTGCTGCTGGCCTGAGCTCCAGCCCACCGCTTGCCCTCAGGGTGCTCTTCCTGTCTCCTTGCAGTGTATCTTGCTCAAATCTTAAAAACAGCAGAGACAGCGTGCTGGGGCCGTGCCCATTGTGGCAGCTCCTCCTGGCAGCGTGTGCTCCCAGGCTGCACCCAGCCTAACGATGGGTTACGCTGTCACCCCTGGAAGGCTGTCACATGGTTCCTGTCAGGATGGGTCCCAATACCAGTTTGCTTTGCTCACTCACTTTCCTAACTCACTTCTTGCCCTTTTCCCTTTTTTGTGATGCTTCTGTACCTCCTGCTGTTGGCGGGTGTTAGGAAATGGAGCATGGGGCTTTCAAGGGGAGGCTGGAGAAGGGGAGTTGTTCAGGCTCTAGAAGAGGTTGAGGAGAGGTCTTGCTGCTGCCTACAGCTGCCTGGCAGGCGGGGGTGGAGAAGGTGGAGTCAGACTCTTCAGAGGTGCACAGGGATGGGATGAGAGGCAGCAGGGACATGCTGGAACATGGCAACTTCTGACTTGATATAAAAAAAAAGAAATTTCTGCCAAGAGGGTGGTCAAAGGAAGGGGACCGCAGAGAGGTTGTGAGAGCTCAGTACCTGGTGATACTCCAGCAGAGCATCCTGCTCTGAGCGGCTGTGCTTGGGAGGAGGTGGCTGGGCCAGAGACCTCCAGATGGCCCTTCCTCCTTGCGTGTTTCTGCGCTTCTGTGAAATGTCTTGTCTGCTTTGAAGGACAGAGTTTATTTGCCCACAATGTTTATTTTAAATACTTAGCTCTCACAGGAGGGGAACAGTATCAGGAAATAGTTTGCTAAATATACTTTTCCTATTTTCCTCCCCTCTGTACCCGTGCCGTACGGTGTCATTATGTGGTCTCTGGCACTTGCTGCGGAGCTGCAGTCGGGTCTATTTTGAGCAGATGATGTGTGGGTGAAGCACTCCTTCGGCTCGGAGGCACCATCTGGAGGCCTAGCCCTTCCTTTCTGGCCCCTGCTTCCCACCAGCCCTGCGCACAGGCCAGCCACTCCAAACGAGATGCTGGAAGCTGGTTTCCACTGGCTACGCTGGGTGTAATTCAAGGAGCGGAAACAGCCACAAAACAGCCTCTGACTGTGGGACACTGGGCTGGAAGGTGCCACGCTGTTTGCTTGATCTGCATTTGCATGTGCGGTGGTGCTGAACCGAAACAAGTTTTATCAAGTTTTATCTTGAGTGTAATGATTGTCCTCTTAGAGTAAACCTCTGAGCACTATATGTAAGATAACAGAGGTCCCTGATGGGAAGCGAGGCCGGGCTGGTTGGTTGTGCAGCTCTTGCCTTTGGAAGCTCTGTGGATGCGAGTCCTACATGTGTTTGACGGGTGCTGCAGCCCCAGGGGGACGGGCAGAGGAAAGGATGCTGCAAGTGTGGTGGCTGCTGTTTGGTGCTTCCCAGCTGCAAGGCTGCCTGCACGGGAGCAACAGCAGGTCCTGGCAGCCTTGCAGAGCTCGGGGGGTGCTCCTGCAGCCTCACCACCCTTTCTGTGGAAAGGAAAAAAAAAATGCAGTTATTTAAAACAACAACAGAAAACCCCCTCTCCTCTAGCTGTACTGCCTGCAGATTAAATTTTGACATGGAAAGAAATGTCATGGGAAAGAGAATTTCATTAGAAGGCTAAATGCTGTCACTGAGCCATGGTGAGTCTCATGCAGACCTCAGGACCATTCAGAACGCGGGGACCAGTTGTGCAGGGAAGGTGCCTCATCACAGCAGGCCACGCACTTCAGAAACCCTCTTTCTTCCTCCCTGTCTCAGTCTTGTCCAGCTGCTTAAACTCCTCTGCAAACCTGGAGTCAGTTGTGTACAAGCTCTTCTGTTTCCTCCTGGACAAAAGGGAAGAGTTCTACCCAGAATTTTACCCCATGGACTAAATCAGCATGGGCCAAGACATATGTAAGGTGCTTGGGGCACCGATTTTGTCGCAGCACCTTTCCACAGGACTGATTCCATCCTGTGTCCTGGGTACAATTGTTTTCTTCACAAAACCACTGTCAGAAGCATCTTGGCATTTTCTGGAAGTTCCCTGGAGTACTCCAGGGCCAGAGCCATCCCCTGGGAGAACTGGAGCCCATACTGGATCAGAACAAAGGTCCGTGGCGCTCAGCCTCCACTTCTGACAGCAGATGCTTATGAGAGTAAGAAAAGGGCAGGTAACAGCTCTGCCTCCACTTGTATCCTTCCAGCCTCCAATGTTGTTGGCTGGGAGGGAGCTTTCCTACCCTGGGAGTGGTTTCTATGCCTCCATGGATTTTTCTTGTGTATTTTTTTGTCTTTTTTTACACATCTGCCATTATGGCGTTAGCGAGGTAGATGAGGCAGGATCCATTACACAGCTGTGTTGCCGAACTCCCACCTCGTGCACAGGGAGGCTGTCTTTAGCTGTTTACCTGCTAGTGCCTTTCCCACTTACTGAGGGCGTGAAAAGGCTCTCTTGTCCTATAAACAGTCGTTTTGTTCATTTTTCCTCTTTGCTGTTTGGTGTGTTTATCCCGGCCTGTTTTACAGAGCACCAACTAGTCCAACCCTGCTCAAAAGCAATGATTTTCTTGGGCGATTTCCAATGGTAAACTACTATTGTCTGAGTCTGTTTCCACAACACCCCCGTGAGTGGAGAGGGGGGTGTTTATTTTTACAGATGATGGAGGCCAAGCGCAAAGAAACAAAACTCAAAAGTATCCAGTAAGGGTTGGTCCCAGGCTGAGGCACTTTAAGACTTGATTTCTTCGTTGGACTCTGTACACGGGTACTGTGGTCACATAGCGTGGAGCTATGTCCCCCCTGCCTCCACAGATCAGCAGGTGTGACTCAGCTGTCCAGGAAATAAGGAGCTCACAACTAGTCATCAGCAATTAAGCAACCATAACTCTGAATTTAAATCTTTGGTTTTGTAAAGTTGGCAAGTTGAGAAAGGGAAGTTCAAAAAAAGAAAGGTCACCTCATGCTGTCTCGACACCTCAGTGGGCTGTGCCCAAGTGGCAGTTTGGGGGGTACGTTACGGGTGGTAACAGAGCAGCTGCTGTCCCTTGCCGGGGGGACGAGCACTGGAGGAGGCGGCGGCGGCTGTCCGGGATTCGCCCCCACATCCGCTCCCGGCGGGGCAGGAGGCTCCGGTCGCAGCTCTGGCGGTGCGGCGGCTGGAGAGCGCAGGCTCCCACCCTTCATTTCTTCAACCGCCGCCCGGGGTGCCCGAGCCGCCTGCCCGAGCCTTGTCCAGCCTCGGTCGCGGTTTCACTTTCATCTACTCACGCTCCTCCCGCGTTTCCCCGCCAGACCCAGCACACGCGGCCCAAAGCCCCCGTGGGGCCGGGATACCCCCGCGGCCTCCTTCCCCCGCCCGCCGCCTCCCGGCCCTTCTCGGGGCCGCGGCCCAGGGAGGTGCCTCCGCCCTCCCCGAGGAGGCCCCCGAGGCGCGGCGGAGGGGCGGCCGTCCCCAGCTCCCGCCTCGGCACCGCTGGGCCGGGCCGGGCCCGCCATGGCGCCGCCGCTGCTCCTTCCCCGCGGGCCACCGTCCCGCCGGCGTCACCTGACGTCATCGCGCCCCGTGACGCCGCTTCCAGGTTCCGCTCGGGAGCCCGCAGGCCCCGCCCTTCCCGCCGCGGCCCGCGCCTACAGCTCCCAGCAGCCCCCGCGGGCGGCCGCCGCCTGCCGGCGCGGGGCGGTGCCGCGGGGCACGCCGGGAGCTGTATGCGGTGCGGGGGCGACGGGCGAGGGCGGGGCGGCGGGCGGGGTGCGGGGAGTCCGGCGAGCGGGCGGCGGCCCGGGCTGTGCTGGCGGACGGGCGGACGGTCGGTTTGTGAGGAAGGCAGGCACGGAGTGAGGGGAGCCGGTACCGGTGCTCCACGGCCGTCCTCGCCGCCCCCGCCTCACACCGCGGCCTCGGCGGCGCGGCCCGGCCCGGCGCAGCCATGTCGGGACTCCTGGGGAAGCTGTTCGGGACGGGCGCCGGCGGGAAGGGCGCCGGGAAGGGCCCGTCCCCGCAGGAGGCGATCCAGCGGCTCCGCGAAACGGAGGAGATGCTCAGCAAGAAGCAGGAGTTCCTGGAGAAGAAGATCGAGCAGGAGCTGGCGGCCGCCCGCAAGCACGGCACCAAGAACAAGCGCGGTGAGCGGCCGGGCCGGGGGCGCCGGGCTGGGCCGGGCCGGGCCGCCCCTTCCCCCGGCAACAGGTCGGCCGGGCCCGGCTGCGCGGGAGCGGGGAGGGCCGGGGCAGGCTGCTGGCTGCGCTCTGCGTACAGCACGGACGTCGCCGTGTAGCTGTATTTTGTCGCTCGTTGCCTTGATTTTATAGCGCGCTGCCCGGGAGCTGCGGCAGCCCTCCCCTCTCCGCGGGGCCTGCCGCCCTGCCCGGCCGGCTCTGTACCGGAGCAGGCTTTCCCCCGCGCGGGAGGGGCAGCCTTTATCTCGGGGAGCTGCCTGCCGAGGGTGCCGCGTCACGCCCGCGTGATAACGATGTCACGGTGTGGCTCGGCTCGCCTGTGCGAGGTCTGCTTTCTGTTCCGTGTGCCCCTCGGTTTAGGGAGAGATGAGGGGAGCAGAAGCTGGGGGGTCGCTGGTTGCGTGCGGGAGTAGCTGGCCCAGCACTGCCTCAGCGTGGAGTGAGGCCTTGCTTTACTATGGCGTTGTATTTTTCTTCTAACAAACGAAACCCTTTACCAAACCACTCCTCAAATTGAAGATTTGGCTAAATACGTTTTTATTGTTGTCAGGGTATCCTGAAGCTATAGGCGACTTATAAATGGAGGTTGGAAGTTGGCGTTCACCAGGTGGAACTCGGCCTTCCCCGGGAGGTCCAGCTGTGTATTTGCAGGCAGTGCCTGATATGCGTTAATGCTCTGTCAGCCTGAAAATAAGAAGTGGGTTGTCAGTTCAGGTATTTCGGTGCTCTGATGAGCTTCTTGCTTATTTTACAGCGGTCGTTAAAAGCAGCGTTTTCAGGAAAGCGTATTTAGATTCTGGTGCTGAGGTTGCCCTTTCTGTGCTGGGTTACAGACAGGTTTGAAGCAGGAGGTGCAGCTCCGCCTGTGGCACTGAGAGCTGCTAACACAACTGCCGGCCAAGTAGCAAGGGTTAATTTACAGTAATTAGCAATAACAGTTTCTGCTTCGTGTCACTACTTCAGTCAGCATTTCAAGCCTCCTTTCAAACTTCAGAACAGTGTGCTGCTCACTTGCACAGCGTGTGAGTGATAGCGTGACTGGGGCAAGCTACGGGTGCTTGCTGGGCTTGCAGGCAGTGTGGCAGAGCCTTCCTTGCTGCCCCACGTGTCTTCTGAAGGACATCAACAGAGTCTGACTTCAGGCTTAATTCAGTTGGTTTCTAAATCAAATTTATTGCAACAGTTCTAATGAGTCTGAGTTGCTTGTGCAGTTTTTGGCCTAGATTGGTAATGAGCTTAAAAGGAGAACTAAAATACATTTCTTTGTAGCCTTCCTCTTCTTGTGCAGTTTTCACATCCTCTGTCTTGCATTGGTCCTGTTTAACTTTTAAACTTCTCTTTCTGCTGCTGATTGTTCAGGTCTTTATCTTGCTCAGCTCTAATGTCATCTCTCTCCATGCCCTGCTGTGCATGCTGCCCGTCAGTGTGCTCTGGAGCACTTTGGGTAGTGGAGGCATTAAATTTCTTTGGAGGTGGAGGAAGGAGAAAAACCTGCCCATTCACTAGCGGGATTCTGGGTCAGACTAATTGAGGTCTCACAGAAGGACAGGATCCTGACGAGTAATTAAGGAGCTGTGAAAATGAGAAGGGCTAGGGATGGTTTTCTGGTGGAAAACAAACCCTCTTTTTTCCAGAGGACTTCTGAAACTAAGAGGCTAACTTTTATTATTGGGCTGCTAGGAAAGACAGCTGGTTATCTGCTACCTTGCTGGGAAGTGAGTTCCCCTCCGGACAGACTACGGGACTGCTCGTTTATTCTGGGTTCAACATGTCAGCAGCTGAGCTGTAACAAATCGCATTTTTTTTATATGCAGTTTTTAGGATTTTTCCCTCTCTGACTTCAGGCTGTTTTATAATCCAGAAATTATCTAATTTAATGCGAAGTCGCTTAAATCCATAATTTAAGTGAAAATAAAAATGTTTTGTATGTGAAAGTCTGTCTTTTTGGTGGAGATACCTTGATATAGTTGAAATGTTTTAAGTACAATTGAGCAAAAGCTAATCAACTTTTAAAAAAGCTTGAAGAATCCTTAAGCTTTCTTAGTTCTCCAAGACTTAAGCATTTTACTTTGGAGATTTCTGTATATCCCTGCTATAGAGAAGCATACTCTGGATGGTGCATATGTGTCATGCTCAGCTGGACAGTCGTGCTGACGTTAATGGGAGCTGCTGTGGTAAAGCTGGCAGAAGAATGTATGTGTGTGCAGCAGTGGGGCAGGGAGCTTACCTAAAAGCTTAAAGACACCTTGAAAAACCTGGAAATGATATTTTTGTTTTCTCAGAAGAAAGATGGGTATCTGGCACGCTTGGGGTAACAAAAGGAAACGTTCTCTGCTCTCCAGCACACTGTGTGATTGTTCGGGTGCCAAGCGAGCGGGGTTTCTAAAGGCTCATTGACTAATTCCTGCAACACTTCTGGAGTCTAATGAAAGCACAGAAACTTACAGGCCTCTGGTTCCTGTGCCTGCCCCAAGCACATGCATGTTTTTATTAATTTATGAAATCATTATAGGTGTGTATTTTTCATAATCTGCATTTAGGATATCCAGGCTGTATAACCAGACAATTCCTCATGAAACTCTAAAGTTAAAGTGAGTAACTATCTGGTATAAACTTCCTTAGTCTGTGTTGTTTCTTGGCATGGCATCGCTTGCAACTTTTTATTAAAAGTTCCTTTGTTCAGAGTCTTTCTGTTCTCTTCTGGCTGTACAGATGTGGCAATTTTATGATCACCGTGTCTTCTGAAGAAACTCTACAAATTCCTTCTCATTAGTCCACAATATCAAAATAGCCCCTGGGGAAGGGAGAGGGGCAACAGTCTCCAAGTGTTAGGTTGGTGTGAAGGCACTTATGTTGCTTCTAGAGCATGTTAAGGAGACCAATAGTTATGGCTTTAATGTGCATGTCAGTTTTTTGTCCATGGGATGAAAAACTGCAGAGGAGAAGATTGATCATCTTTAGAAGGGTTTCTTGAAAGGATGCAAGCTAATATTGCCTTTTCTGGAAAGAACTTGAGTTATGCTTGTGTTTTGTTTTGTGTTCTCATGGAAATGTTCAGCCTATTCTTTTGAAAACAGTGTGTGTTCTGGTGTTTATGTTTATCTTCTTCCCACCCCCCCCAAGAGGGTCTTCAGAACTTTCTTTCTGCCTCATGAGTAGTGGATTTACTTCCCTCAGTGAAGTTAATGGAATTAGCAGTAGTACAGCATGATCAGCCAGTATCTTACTGGATTTAAAATCTGTCCTGAAAATAAATTTTGCTTCAACAAAAGAAGTACGCAGCTGTGAGCTTGACGGTTTGGAAGTACTGTGCTGCTGCTGCATCCTTTTATTCCGCTCCAGTTTGTCAGTATGGCATTGTTTTATCAAGTCTGAGGTGTTTTATCAAGCACTCAAACTTCATGAAACAAACCAAACTGCTAGATCTTGCCAAGGGTTATGAAGTTCAGGGGCTCAGTATTCAATTTTAGGATAGCTCAAGCTGATCTTAATCACTGCTGCTCCAGTTTTAGTCCTTTCCTTGTGGCTATTGCCTGGTCGCACAAAGCCAAGCTACCAGAGAAATAGCATGCACATACAAAGAAGCGATGGGTTAATTCCTTGATCTCTGACTACTTTGGGTACTTTTGGAAACCCAAAGCTCAAGTTATGTCTCAATGTGAAGATTACAGTAGGGAGAGAAACCTGACACTGTCCTAGGGTGCTGCTTTTATAAGCAGTCCACTCTAGAGTTTAGATCCAGGGTGAATCAATGCAGTTATGTTCCTGCCTGCAACTAGATTTTACCTTTTTTTTAATGAACACCAGAATGGGTGAAAAGCTAATAGCATGCCAGTATGCAGTGAAAATATTCAGGCTTTAGCAGGAGACTGACATTTCATGGATTTTCTGTCAACTCTGTTTTCTGTTACCTAGTGGTTTTCTTCTCTGATGTCAAAGTTTCTCTTTCATTGTAAATAAATATAATGCTTTTTTTTTTTTTTCCAGCAGTGGTGTCTGGGTACACAAAATGGATGCAAAACCACTGCTGCGTTCCTGCTGTTTAATATAGCTTCTTCCTGGAAAGAGAACATTCCTATTCTCCGCCCCGCACCAAAACCAAACAAACAAGAAACTTGGGTGTAGGCTGAAGCCAAAAGCCAGGATTTTATGCCCATCTGGGGTTCACGATAGATCACAGTGCTGCCACAGGTAAGTCAGTTCAGCTGGCTGATCGGATGGAAAAGTAACTGTTTACCATCCCCCTACCTTTTTTTAATCTGTCACATCGGTCTGCTGATCTGATTTGCCTGTTGCCGCAGGGTTACTGTGTCTGGCACCCGAGAGGAGACAGAACTGCCCCTTTCAGTCACAGCTTAGTTAACCTGGGTGAAATGCAGGACTGGTGTGTGGTGGTGTGGCTGTGGAACTGGTCTCGAGTGATGTGGCTGCTGGAAGCGGTGGTGCCTTGTCCTGCCTGTTTCTCTTGTGCCAGTGTTAGCATTTGTGTGGGCAGTGCATGAGTTGGATTAGTTTGCTGATCCAGCCAAAACCTAACTCTAAAAGAAAACAAAAAAAAGTTATTTTGTGCACTTAACAGCACAAATGCTAGAGCTGGCAGGAGAGGGAGTCAGGAATGTCACTGGAAGGAGGGCAGTTCTGCCTCTCCTGGCAACGCTCCCCTGCCTGGTCGGCTTAGAGCTACTAATTATGATAAAATCTGAGGGTGAAGTGTGATCTCCCACCAAGGGGGCCAGCTGATCATTAATTAAAAAATGGAAGCATGCCTGCATGATGGCGTGGACATCTTTGTGAAGAAGTGTGAGTCGTTCAAAATGTTTCAGTGATCTGGAATTCAAGGATGAGAAAGCTGCAACCTCAGGCCTGGGCAAAGACTCGGATGACCTGTGACTGTGTCTTAGACATTAATGCATTGCTTGCGAGCGTGTTTTGGAGGTCCTGCTTGACATTTGGCAAGAGAAGTGATCTTTGCTTCCAGAATCAAATAACATGAACCTGGTTTTGTTTCCATGAATCATAAAATGCTGATGTAGGGAAAGCAGGAGTCCTACAGCAAATGCTATCCAGCCCTTCTTGTAGTAGTTCAGTCTGCTTTTTCTGTGTTTTAAGTCATAGTCTAGTGTAAAATGCGTCTTTTGAGTTCCAGGTGCTTAACTGTAGACCACGGCTTCAGTGCAAGAGTGCTGACAGCAGTGCTGGCCTCAGTCCTTCATCTTCCCTGAGGCTGAGTTGAGCATTAACCACCTGGGTTGAGAAAAGTGTGATATTTACTCTTTTTAAATAGGTGTTTAAAAACAAGGAAACTTCTAGTTCGTAATTCTGCCCTACCTATGTTTAACAGAGGCTTTTGGAAACAGATTGCTGTAGAATAGAACAGTTTGTGAGGAATGGGGGGGATTCACACACACTTTTTTAAAACAGCTTTAAAAGGTGGCTTAAATAAAAAACCCTGTGGTTCTGCCAGATGTGTTTTGGTAACTGTATTTGATGCAATGCATCCTTCCTCTGTTCCTGTTCTCTGTCAAGCCCTGTCAGAAGGGAAGCCTGATATGTTTGCAGCCACTGACTTTGTGTTTATTACTTTTTCTCTCCAATGTATTAGATGTTGGATTCTAGTATTTCATTAATTACCAGGCCTAGTTACTGAATCCTGCTTAAGGGCTCCTAGTGCTAGCTCAAAACTGTAATTTGCGGGTGATGCAAATTGTTGATTTGGTGTAACCCTCTTTTACTTACTCAGACTTTTGCAGAAAACTGCCAGGTTGTTTCTTGCTGGCAGAATTTGTGCTGGGTTGTGCAATGTTTATCTGGACCAGCTGTTGGGCTTTGCACTTGTATTATTCAGGCCTCTCTGTCAATCCCTTCTCGCTGCTTCTGACTGAGTTCTGCTAAGAACCATGTGCTCGTACTTGAACATCATCTGGGCCATGCAGCAGGATCCCAAGCTGGACCTCCTGGGATGCTGGGCATGGCCGGGTGCTGTGCACTCAGGTCTGCTTCGTGGTGCAATCTACAGTGCTGCTCGGCAGACAGGTCAGCGTAGCAAAGGTGTTGTACCGGGGCGTGGAGTTAAAAGCGGTCGCTACTCCTTACCTGGCAAATCTTGGTGCTTCCTGGCCTGAAGTGATGGTGAAGGACATGGCCATACTTCATTGCTGAGCAGGGGGTTAATTTAACACAGAGAAGAGAGGGACAGTGTCACGTCAAGAGGAGTCTGCAGCCAGTGCTGTCCAGGGAAAGTTTTTGTTGTTGTTGTTGTTCCCCAGACTGTTTTGCAGCTGCTCTTTGGCATTCAGGGATGACCTGCGTTAGGAGGGTACCATCACCTCACAGCTCATGCAGACTGTGTAGCCCGTACTGCTGGCCTGAGTGGACGCCCTTGGGAGAGCTCTGCCGCAGCTGTGTGTGCCCATGTGCCTCTGTGTCTCCTTTTCTGGTAGTTCAGCTTCTCCTGCCTGCACACCGTGGGCCTTCTGCCTGCACGCGGTGCTCTGCCCTGCTCCTGGGCGCTTGTACTGGCTGGAGGCAGCAGCAGGCTGGGGGATGTGCTGCTGGCACTCGCTGAGTCTAGCTAGGAAAAGACCACTGTGATGATTTTGACAGCTTTTTTGCTCTTCCCTGTGAAATCCCCATCTATTTTGGAAAAAAACAAAAGTTGTTAACATTGCCCTCTCTGTTTTTTTTTGAGGCAGTGTGTGCAGCTTGTTCCAGAGACTGCATGGGATGTGATGCGAGCAGGGAGGATGTGGCCTGACCTTCTGCAGGCAACAAGGCTCTGAAAGAGTGTGTGGGGGGGTTGTGAGATGTAAAGTAAAAGCTTGCCTTTTACTCACACCACTTAAAAAATGGATGATTTTTGCAAAACTGAAAGTTGGAGCAACTCGCACGCTTTAACCTGCTTTCCATGAAGTTTGCAGCCAGGTGTCCAGCAAACTGGAACTCCTGGCACGAAGTGCCTGAAACAAAAAGGATGCAGTTGGAGAATCCTTAAATAGGCCACGCATCAGATGTTGATAGACCTTTGCCTTTCCCTCAGACAAGCCAAGGCCACAGCACGTAGCTGATAAGGAGGGTAGTTCTGCTTGTAATCATCCTGGTTGAGTCTCCGAGCAGAAGCGGTGTTGCAGTTGCTGAAGGTGTTGGCAGATGCAGGCAGTTCTGCTCACAAGGATGTGGCCAGGTTGCAGGTGAGGAACCTTCCTGGTGTCCAGTACCAAAGGGCAGTGACACGGCCACAGTGACCTCCCGCTGGTGGGAACACGGGAGAGCAGAAGATTCCTCATGGTGAAGCTCAGTGCCTGGCTGCAGCAAAGGCAAGAATAGTTCTGCCTGTAATGTCCTTGCAGTTGGGGGCCCAGTTGGAAGAGGTCTGCTATGGCTTCCTCCAGGTTCGTTGTTTAAATGAAGCCTTGCCAATAACTGCTTTTATAGGGGCTAATACAAGTATAGGATAATTATACAGACAGCTGTTGTCTTGCAACTCTCAACTGACTGTCAATGAATGATGGAAGTTTGGGGTTGTCCAAATAACCAGTATAGCCATCTCTCTTGCATACACTGGGACGTGCATGTTGATCCTTGTGTGCAGCAAGTGAGGGCTGAGCTCGGTACAGACTTCCATGACTGCTCCTTTTCCCAGCCTCTGCTCCTGCAGCCAGCCGTCTCCCCAGCTCCTTGCCCTCCCCCACGTAAGGGGAGTCAGGTCAGCAAGTGTATTGGCACAACTGATGGTCCATCCCGGACTGTGCTGTTCCTGCTGGCAGGATCGTGTCTGCAGCAATGGCCAGGTAGTACCACCTTCCCCTGCAGCTGCTTTCCGGACAGCAGTTGCTTCAAAACAGAATTGAAGATGTCCCCCAGTCCCTTATCCAGTAAGTCTGATGTGTTGAAGTCAAAAGTTGGTTTAGGCACAAGGTAAACTAAGAGTCTTGGTAATGTGGTCACCATCCTGCTGGCACAAACCCCTTGAGGTTAACCTGAGAGTGACTGTTTGTGAATCTGGCTGTGTATCTGCATCTTGAGCTCATTTGGGAACCTGCTGCCACGTCACTCCGTGCATGCAAAGACTTGCAAATGTAAAACCTGTCTTTTTGGAGTCATTACATCTCCCCTGAAGGTGGTACCTTAATAGAAAGTCTTGACAGCATCCCCATGGTGGGCTCAGCATGTACAATGCCCTGAGAGGAAACTGAGTGGTAGAAAGCCTCTTCTGGTAAGTGCTTCCCTGGCAGCACCATCAGTATGAGGCGAGGGCTGTAGTATCTGCTTATTGTTAACCCCCGCTCCTGGAGCTGATCCCTGCCTAAGAGTATGGGACTGCCATTAAAAAATGCAGTACAGTTCTGGCCTTGAGACGTACTGCAGTGTTGCCAGGTAAGTGTCTGGAGGTTGATTCAAGAAGTACAAACTTTTTTTTTTTGAAAGTAAATATGGTTTCTCTTATTTGCTTTATAACTTTTGGGTTTCTAAAGTTCTGTGTTTTCAACTTTTTCCTCTTAGTCGTTAGTGTTGGAATATAAGCATTCATGAAAAAAGTAATTTTTCACATCTCAAAAATAGCACTTCACCAGATGATATGTTAAGAAAAATGCTAAATATTATGACAACCTCAACGAAATTCTTAGACTTGGCAACACTGTTAATAATAATTACCCAAAGCTGGAAAATGCATGATAGATTACCCAGGCAGCCACTTGCCTCATTCCCCAGGAAGAGAAGGTCTTGAAATGGGCCACTTAAGGGTAGGATCTTCTGAGTTTTGTGACTTAACCGCAAAAATATTGTTAAGCATAGGGAATTCTGTTATTGGGTTTTTTTCCCTGTGAGAAAAGAACATTTTGAGATATTTAAGAAGAGATACTTCTGATCTTGTAAAGCTGAACCTCTACCTGATGCATTTCTGGCAGGGATTCAGAGGAAGATTACAGTTTTTTGCTGGAATTCTCTTTAACAAGGTATCTTCAGCAATCACAAAATAGAGAAGAAAACCCATAAATAGTATTTGCAGGCTGTGAGAATCCCAGGGAGTCCTTAAGATATACTTTTCTCTTCTTAAAAGTTGAAGCTTTTATTGAATTCTGAATAATTATCTTTTATATAGATATAAAATTCTAATGTGAAATAAGGTGCAGATTTTTAACAGCAAAGTTATTGGGCAATTTAAAAGGGTAAGGAGGATAATTTACCCCAGCAGCCTTAGAAAATACCTAGTTTTATTTAGAAAGAAGAAATGTGTCGGGCATATCAGTTTTGGAGGTGCCTTGCAATCCCCTGCCATCATCCAATGACACGCAGGACTGCAAGAAGTGAAACACCAAAAATTGGGAAATACGGTATACGCTTTGCGTCCAGAGGGTGGATCAGATTTAATGCAGTGGTTTGAAGCATTAGGCCTAGGTGATCTTGGCTGGTCCAGTGTTTCTTAGGCTCATTGTGGCTCCTGGGTGGAACAAGCCTGTTGTCTACTTCTTTGCAATTGGGATTCAAATCTTACTGTAGTTGACATTTTTTCCTTTTTTTGGACAAAACTGTCCCAGGCTCACCTAGAGATTATTTCACAGAGGATTATTGACCAGAGGATTGTTGCCTTGATGTTCCAGGGGCAGAGGAATCAACTTCCAAGGCTGAAGGCTTGCTTCCTTTTTCCACTGCTGTTGCCTGAAGGCCAGGCCAAGAGGAGGTTACTCACTTGCCGGTTCTGCAGCCACAGGTGCAATACATGTCCGTCTGTAACTTTCAGCCTGAGCAAATTACTCGCTGCTTCAGGAATAAGTAGCACTGTAATCATGGATTCTAACCCTTGGAAACACACTTTCTGCACTCCATATGAAAATGGCTGCTTGTGACCAATTTGTAATAGGAGCATGACGAGGAAGTGCGTTATGCTTCAAGTGTAGCTGCCTTACGCCTCGGCTCTGGGATGTGGAACAACATCAACAATTGCTGGTGCAAAGGTCGGGTCGACGCTGGTCAGAGCACTGAGCAGTGCCGCAGTCGGTGACAGCGTGAAGGTGGTGATTACTGTTTTGTTTGGGTACTGCCTGTATCAAAGCTCTGATTGCTGTTGTACAGGATGCTTTTTTCATGATTTTTTTTTTTTTTTTAAACCTTTGTGTATTTATAGATTTTTAGATGAGGAGTGCTTATTGTGTCGTTTAATCTCTTGCATAACAGACTGAATGTTCTGGCACTGCTTTGCTCAAGAGGAAGTTGTAATCTTGTGCTTTAAATACAGGTGGGACAGAAACCTTCTATTCTCTGCCTGGGTTTGGATGCTTCACTGCAGTAGTGTTAATCAGTCACTTCATCGCTGAGCTGGGAATAGTTGCGTTCCTTTGATGATAGGGTTTGGGAACTTTATTAGATGTTTAGTAGACAGACACAGAAAGATAAGTGGAGGACTGAGACTGAACTCTGCTCACGATTCCCTGCTAAAAGCCCAACAACTGAAAGAAAGGCACAGGAGGCTGCTGTGAGCTGCTCTCTGGGAGCCATGCTGGAGACATGAGGCCCTGGCACTGGGGGAAGTGTGTGATAATGACTTCAGACATTCAGCATGAAGTGACTAGACCTGTGTATACTCTCTAGACATCACAGATCTCAGTAGGTGATCCTCATGGGAAAGGAAATCATGCTGCTTTGCACTGTATTAGCCTTGGAATTGATGTGAATTTATTTTTTAACTGTGCCTCTGTCTCTCAACCACTTTCACACTGTGATGCTTAAAATCAAACCTGACTTCTTGGACCTCTGACATCTTGTTCTCTGGCATCCACTTGGCTCAGTGTCGCTGGGTATTTAATGGAGAACTAGTTAGGAATATGCTTATGTATCAGCTCAGTGGCCATGCTTGCTTTCTTCCTCTTCAGTCCCTTGTATGAGGCCTGTATGTTACTGTCTCTGAAAGACTTTACATTTCTTTTCATGTAGAGAAATCTCACTAACGTGCAGGATGTGGGAAAGGCTTTGCTGTGGCACGGGAGTGGTAGGAAGTATTTCCAGAACTGGAAAGAGCGTGAAAAATGCTCAGACAGAAGCTTGAAGGACAAGGGTCCTCTCTAGAGTGGTTTTGGAAATACCCTGAAAGGTTTTGGAAACACTCTGAAAAGATGTGACCTTTAGGACCCTGAGTAGAGAATTAAGAGTCACTGGCTTCTGCATCTTGTAAGACTGGCCTGGTCTGGGACGAGCACTGCTTGGTACGTACTGCAGGTCTGTTGTGGCAAGGTACTGCCTGGATGCTTTTCTGCTGGGCTTGGCTGAACCAACATGAACGTTCTTCAGCTGGTTAACGGTTTCTTGAGCTAGCAAATCCCTGCAGAAAGATATTTATTCAAGGCTAAACTCAATGGTATGAAATAAATTTGGTAAGACTGTAGTGGGATTTATATCTACCTTTTAATCTGCTTGTAGCATTGGAGGATATTTTGTGAATTGCTTTAAATTACCTTTTTGCTTCTTAGGATTTTTTTTGAGGTATTACAGGCAGTTTGCTAATTCTCAATAGAACGAGAGATGAGCAGTTGCTGTCTGAGATTAAGCTACTCTGCTGCAGGCAAGGCAGCCAATTACTTCTTACACCTACTGGTGCCTCTTGGTTATCCTATTTCAAGGACAGTGAGGATGTTGTTTGTGATGAAATTTGCTGCCGAGGCAAGTGCCAGGAAGATGGAATGGTATTTTCAGAAGCAGCAAAAATAATGACACTTCTTTCTGTTGAGCAAATTATAGATGGATACACAATATAATGTGCAAGACAGTCCCCCAGTATTAAGCTGATTATCTCAATCATCTCTAGTGTCTGGGCTTTCTGCTAGAGGGGCCAAGAGACCCCCATTTGGGAAGCTCTGCTGCAGCTGTCTTTATTTATTTTGGCGTGGCTGCCATTTGACATACAGTGTTTTTGAGGCTTCTGTGGAACTTTTTCATCCCATATTAATGTAGCTGGTGTCCTTTTGCAGTGGTATCTCTGCTGCTGCCATTTCTTCTCTCCTTTGCTAGAAAGAATGTAAGAATTAGATGTGAGATTAAGTTATTTTTTCCCTTCAATTGGAGTAATCAGAGCTGTTAACCCATGTGTCTTGGTCTGGATGAGAAGTCTTTCTATTTTAGGTATCAGTGGGATTTTTAGCAGATTTTTGCTAAAGAGTTGGATGGGCAGGAAATGTGCACATTGTGAGCCACCAGTCGGGACAAATTCTCTGGGTTCATAAACGTGTGGACCTTGGGGTTCATAAACGTCTGGACCTTGGGGTTCATAAACGTGTGGACCTTGGTACAAGTGTGATTGTGAATTCAGTGAAACTCTTGAACAACTTCCCAGTTGTTCCCATTGCTCTTTGAAGTAACTGATCTTCCTGCTGCTCTGAAGTTGAGACGTGTTTTTGCTGGCAAAATTTGGAGTTGCGAGTATGTAGAAAAAGAAGTGTGAAGTTCTTCCTTGTTTTTATCTACTAATGTATAATTTTCTACTAATGATATTTAAAAACATTAGTTCAATAGAATTGCTGTGTGCATAAATATCCTATTAACAGTACTTGTCCTACAGGTGTATAAGCAGTACTTATTTGCAGGAGGACTGTTGATTTTTAATGAAATCACTGACACGTTCATAGTCAATTTTTCCTCTCTGAATGCGGTACTGTGTAGTAAAATTGTATTTTTATTATCCTGCTAGCTTCTTATCACAGTGAACATTTTTCTTATTTCACTAACAAGCTGCTGTAAATATTGCAAGGAAAAAAGTCTTAAGACTTAAACCAGCTCTGTTAATAATTTGCTTATAAACAGGTTGTAATGCTTTCAAAATACATAAAATTAAATTCTTACATATAGCATTTCGTGAGAACAAAGTGAAATTATGTGGGTGAGCAGTCATGCTTTTCAGACTGTGAGTGCTGACAGAGGAGGATAGTCTGGCTAAATGACTCTACTCTTTCCACTTCTGAGTGTTCATTAGTCAGAAGGAGCAGTGACTGAAAGCCGTAACGCGAGGTCCTGCTTATCAGTTGTGTTGGAGGGCTGGGTGCTGCCGTGGTAGGCATAATAATGAAACCCTTGGCTTCTTGTTATTCACTGTGGTCCAATGGCAAGTGTAAAGCTTCTGCTGGAATTTCTAGGGGGGGGCTACCACAGAAATTTAAATAAATAGGAAATTAAAAATTGTAATTGTAGTTCATCGATTGAAGACTGTAAATAAAAAAACCCAAAACACCCCCCCACCCCCCCAAAAAAAGAGGGAGGAATAGCTTTTTATGTACTAAAAAGTTTTTCTTAAAAAGGCTGTAGAATGTTCTTCAAGTGTACTTTTATACATGTTTTTACGTTCAAGTAATTGAAGCGGTCAGTCCAGATCTAACTGCTTTTGACTTGGCTGCTGTTTTACTGGACTTGTCCTCCTCTCTGGAAGGTGATGTTTTCTTTGTGAGAATTTCTGCGTAAAAAGGAACTGCAGAGTTTAGAGGCTGATGCTCATTAGCACTGAGACATTTTATATTACTTTGCCAATGTAAAAGAGGTCATAAACTATTTATATCAATTTTAATTGGTCAGATCTCTGTGGTGAAATCTTTATGAATAAAAATTGGCTCCAATATCCCAGTTGTAGCTGATAATAAAGACAATGGATATATCAAAATGTCATGTGGAGAAGATAATTTTGAGCCTGCTCACCATCTCCTAATGGCAGGAGTCACCCAGTTAGTTTTAAATGTATTACCTTTAATTTAATTGTAATACTAGATATATAACTGCTTGTTCCCAGTGCATACTTTATGTATTCTGCTGAAAACTTTACTGGAATTCAAATAAAGTACAACTAAGTTTTGTTATCTGCTTTTTTTTTTTTTTTTGAGAATGCTTTAAGTGCATGCAATTCATAATGCACATTGGACTTACAGGCTAAAACATGCACAGTGCCTGGTGAGCCTAAGGTAGGGGTTGTAGGTTGTCTAAAATACTGAGTGTTTATTGGTAGGAGCTTGCTGTCATCTTGTGAAAACTAATTTCCCATGTAATGATCAAATATTTTTACTGTCGTTGGGTCTGCACTGATTCATTAAGTGAAGGTTATCTCAAATGTTAATTTTTTTTAATAGTAAATGGTTTAGCAACTGCTGTCTTTTCCTCATGTGCAACCTCTGGGAGATTTGAGCTAAAAAAAGAGGGGGAGGTGGGCCAAGAAAAAAATCCCTCCCTGAACCAGCCAGTGATTTGAACTGGTACTACTGGTTTTATATGTAATAGGGATATTTCTAGAGTAAGTTAACCACCCAAAGGCAGGATGCCCTGTGAGGGGAAACGTGGAGTTACTGAGTGACATCACTGGAGCATCACTTCTCACCGAGGGAGGGCTGCTCATGGGACAGTGAGTGCTGATCAGGGACACTGCCCATCATTTCTCAGTACCTGCTCCTGATGTCCTTCACTGCAAGCCCCATGCCTAGGACCTGGGGAGGTTTTTATACAGAGCGTTTTCCTTCAGCTCTGTGCAAGAGTAGTGCCAAGCTGAGTGATCCTGTGAGACCTGCGCCTGGCCCTTACTCACTGCCTGCCACACACTGGACTTACCAGCTGTGCTGAAGTAATTAGTAACATGTAGAGATCATAGTTAGGATCTTTCTGTGCTTTATTCTGTATAAAGGCAGATATTTCCATAACAAATACGCAGCCACAACGTGGGAGCAAGCATCAGTCCTTATTTGTTTTGAGCCTCTTGAATATCAGGCACTTTGCCGAAACTGCTGTGAGAGTCTGGTCAGAGGATCTTGTAATCTTGTATAGATTTTTAGTCGAAGATAAGGAAATTCTTACACTGTTGGAAAACTTAGATCAGCCGTTTCTAGAAAAATGTGCTGGTGATCTCTTTAGCAACAGGTTCTGGGTCATGAGCGAACTCTGTCTTGGCTAGGCTAGAGAATAAATGCTTTAAAGTTAATATATGGTTACAGGTCCTGCTGAAGCAGTTCCACAGCAATTGAAGCTGGGTGTTAAATTATGTTGCCTACTTACGTAATTACTATCTTAGAAGCAGTAAAGGCATAATTAGAAGGGTGTGGGTCCTGAGGACTGCCTCTTCCACGGCTGCCTAATGTGATAGCAGTCTTTATGAAGAGCAAAGGTAGGCCGTGTTACACTTTGACTTCAAATGCACATCGATTTCTTGCATGTGTGTAATGCTGGAGGACATATTTGTAGCCTACTGTCTCTTTCATATTTATTTAAAATTCTGGAAACTGATCTTTTTTTGAGAACAACAGCCAATGTCATTCCCTTCAGATTAAGTATTTCTAGCTTTGACTTCAATGAATACTTAATAAAAATGTATTACTCTGGCAGTACATAAGATTTCAGTAGGTATTTATGCAGATGGTAAAGACTTTTGCAGGAAAAAAGCAGCACAGCTGCTCAACAGTTTTCAGAAATCAATGCTTAAATAGGAGAGTAGAGATAAAGTAGCTGTAGATGAGAAGAGAATCACCTCCTTGGATCTAACCTCTGTCAGGTACCACCACTCTGTAAAGTATGTAAAGTATAATCGCAACATATGGAAAATTTAATATAGACTATTGCTGGTCCTGCATTTCAAGCAGGAGTTTGGGGCACTTCTGCCTTGCCCGTGCCCAGTTGGGTAAGCCCCTTGACCCTGTGCAGAGGTCGGCATGGCTCCCATTTTTGCCTCCAGATGGGTCCTTACTGTAGAAATTCCTTGTGAGCTCTGAGCTATGGGTATTGATGTAGTGGGCTCATCAAAAAATACCTTGAAGTTGGGAAATCAGTCCTGAGAGATGGAAAACTGACTTAAGTGTAGTGGTCTTAAATAAAACCTGTGATTTTTAGTATTTCTCTGACAGAAAATGCATTTTTATTAACTTTTTAATAAAATTAGATGCAAAGAAATGATCATTGTGATCTTTTTTTTCTAGCTGAGACAAATACCTAGCAGTTTTTCTAGCTGAGACAAATACCTAGCAGTCTCCACCACCTTGCGTAGAGGGCAGGGGCGTGGGAACATGGCACAGAGCATCCTTCTCCGAGTTGCATTTGTGTCTGGCTGCGGGCGCCTGGGAGCATCCCTGAAAGGGGCACGGTGAAAGGACTGCGCTGCCAATTGCAGCAAGGAGAATTCTGAATGTCAAGTGCAAATCCTCTTCTGTGGGGGGAGGAATATGGGAAATGAATGTGAGTGACCTAAATTAACTTCGTATCTTCTTAACTTAGCTTAATAAAATCTAGTTATAAACAAGGACTTTACATTAAAAGTTAAGCAAGGAAACACAGATGAAAATAAATTGCAGGAAGTTGCGATCATTTAATTTGAGGTACTTAAATACCTTGTTCTACCTTAGTTCTTCTGGCTGCAAAAAATTGCAATCTCTTGTGTAAGATTTTATTCCGTGCAGAAACTCATTTATCACTTTGATGTTAATCGATCTGTGCTAAATATACATGCTGAACTATCCACACCTGGAAGCTTTATGTGCGGCCCTGTGTTAGTTGCTGGGGCAGTGTATCAGTCCTTATTCCTTTTAAGCTACTGAAACAGGCATTTCTACCAGTTGGTCCTCAAGTAGGTACAGCTGGGCACTGTGGCCATGGGCAGGTTAGTCCTTGCATTGGCCTTATGGAGGAGAGGAGAAAATACAAATATCTTCCTTGGCCACTCTTGGTCTGAAGGAGTTAGAAAAGCCACAAATCCATTTTAAGTTTTCACCTGAAACAAGGCAATTTTTAAAACAAGCATGTTTATATTCCTGTTCCTAGGCAGGGGTCTGTGTGCCAGGCTTTTGACTGTAGCAGATCTGAGCATGGTGGGTGCTTGGCTGAGAGACCAGCAGGAGCTGGAGGAGGTTCAGCAGGCACTTGGCATGTAGCAGTGCTGCAGCCTGCACGCAGGTGGGAGATGTGTGCCATCTTCCAGATCTTGTGGGGGGATCCCAGCTTCGTTCTGTGAGCTAGAAGATTTTGTACCACACTGTTGTAAAAGTGGGAGCCTTGATCTGTATATACAAATGAGAAATTAATCAGGGAAAGGATTTACAGAACAATGAAGGCTGGGGAGTGCAGTTCTGGAACACTGAACTGGCATGCATGGGAACGGGAGGGATAGGGTTACCCAACAGTCCTGATAAAAACTCCTGATCACAAGCTCTTTTACAATGATGCTTGCAATGTTTGGTGTCTGAGCAGCTTGTTTTAAAAGTACATAAGCATGAAATGTAGATAACCTGTAGCTATTCTCAGAGAAAGTTATAGTGGGAACTGTACATAAACTGTAGTGCTTTACTTGGCTTTGTATAATGGTTATAAAATCTCTGGTTTTGCCAGTAATTCTCCATGATGCACAAAATCCTCAATAAAGATTGTCCTATCACTGTCTGACACTTCCCCAGCATCTGTCACTATATAAATACAGCCTATTAACAGTTTTATCCTTCTGAGTAAGAAAACTTTATATATCCTCAATTAAACCATTAACACAAAATTAACCAGACTAAATATACCAGTAATGTGTTGCTCATCACTTTATGATCTGGCATAAAGCTGGAATGTTTTAGATGATATTTGTGTTGTGCTTCATTCTGCAGAGCAGACATTGTCCTTTGTGTTACATGAAAACCCAGTACTGTTCCTGCTTCTGTTAAATGAGAATGGGTGTTGGATATCCCCAAAATGGGGGGGAGATTTACTCGTCGTTGGAGTGAAAGTCAGTGAAGGGGCTTGTTTTGGGTCTTTGGCTTCTTTTGGAACAGTTGAGGTGACCTTGTGCTTTTGTGGTTTTGATCACTTCTACTAAATTGTATCATATCATAGAATGGTTTGTGTTGGAAGGGACCTTAAAGACCATCTAGTTCCCACCCCCCTGCCATGGGCAGGGACACCTTCCACTAGCCCAGGTTGCCCACAGCCCTGTCCAACCTGGCCTTGAACCCTTCCAGGGAGGGGACAGCCACAGCTTCTCTGGGCAACCTGTGCCACTGTCTCACCAGCCCTAGTGAAGAATTTCTTCCTGATATCTAATCTAAATCTGCCCTTTTTCAATTTAAAACTGTTACTTCTTGTCTGATCCCTACAGCCCTTGATCAAGAGTCCCTCCCCACCTTTCCTGTAGCCCCTTGAAGTACTGGAAGGCCACTGTAAGGTCTCCCCAGAGCCTTCTCTTCTCGAGGCTGAACAACCCAACTCTCTCAGCCTGTGCTCACAGGGGAGGTGCTCCAGCCCTGTGGCCTCCTCTGGACCCACTCGAGCAGGCCTGTGTCTTTCTTATGTTGGGGGCCCCAGAGTGGGACACAGCACTGCAGTACAAATCAACCTGAGCTACTTTGCATGCTTGGCAATGTTAGCTGTACCTTCAAAAGTACTTTTTTTATTCTGTAATGCATTAATGTAATTTGAAAGTAATCAAATACAGCATATTCATAACCAGTTGTAGAACTGAAGGTATATGTAGGGCTTCTGGATGCCAGGACGTTATCTTGAAGGACTGTAAAGCTTCTCAAGATGGCATCTGACAAAATACGCAGAGTGCCTGCAGCCTTAATCTGCTTTTAGGAGAGGAGCAACTTTGTGTGTGTTGCAGGAACATACTTATCATGTCACAAAGTTATCATCCCTCTAGTAGGGGAGATAAGGGAAGCAGGCTGCTGTCAGGATTTCTTACTCCCCTCCAAAAAATCTGCAAAGGTTTGAAATAATGTCTTTTAGAGATTTAAAGCCTTTATTTGCCACTATTCCTGGTGCATGTGACTGAGCTGTTGGCGAGGACCAGGATGTTGATTTGTAGCAGAGCTAATCCTGTATCATGTTAACTGTTTTCTGCTATGAGGCTCACAAAGATGAGAGCGCTGAAGAAATGAACTGTGCATGTGGCTGAGTTCAGAAACCAAGAGTAAGGCTGGTAAGACAGAAGCTTGTGTCCAACCTGGTGTATTATATGACCAAGACTGTCGTGCAGTGGACAAGTGTGTTCGTGTCAGGAGGGGGTGTAGAAATGCCATGAAGGGAAGCTGTGCTCGTGTCTTACCCCATGCGATCCTTGGTGTTTGTTTGTCAGCTGGCACTGCTCAGTGCTTGGTATACCAGTCTTGCCCACGCTGCAGCTCCTGCCAGAACTTTTAGCCACAGATGGGCAAGATTATATGTAAATCTAGGTTGTGTTCACTGTCAGTGTTTCGGGCACGGGCGTGCACCCGTAGTCTATCGGGGTGTCTCGGGAGGAGGTAGCTGTTGAGCGGCTGGATGCATACCTGTCTGGGTGGGGTGGAGCTGAGCACTGCAGAAGGAGCTGGAGAAGCCTGGCAGTGTGGCGAGTTGGACCAGTCCTCCCGCGATCCCTGTGGGTGTGGGACTATGTTGGTGCTGTCATGGGTGGGCTTGTCTTGCAACAGCAGGCACTGTACAAGTGCTTGCGAGCAGCAAATTGCTCAAACCAATTTAAGTGATGGTATCTCTTTTCTCATTTCTGTCAGTAGAGACTGTTGTATGGACAGTACCTTGTAGTAGGAGTAATATGAAACATGCACAAAGTTTGTTTATACACAGATATTTCTAGTTATATATAAATATGTGTATTACACAGCATTAAGTAGCAAAGCTGAAGAAACATTTGTCTTGCTTTGTATTTGAATGAGCTGCTTCTCCCAGCAGCTGCACAGGAGTTCAGCTGGCTGGTGGGGACCTGCCACAGCATCATAACCTCATCGGACAGGACCTGCACCGACAGCTGTGCCTTGATGTATTGGAGGTGTTGGTGAACAAAGATGTTTTTAAGCGGATCAGCTTGCGTATTGAAGCCTGCTGTTTGTAGCGTAGTCTCTGGTCTGTGGTGTGTTACAAGTGACTGGACTACCAGTCCCTGAGTTGCTTCTTGACTTGCATCCTTTGTGTGACGGGCAACGGACAGTTGGCATCTGGCCACCTTTAAACAATTTTGTCGAAGGAGGCAAATGCAAGGGTTAGGCAACTTTATCTAGGAAGAAAAGTGGACAACAAACAATAGAACATGCTAAATATTTCTCTGTACTGAGTGGCATTTGGTATAAAATGTGAATGGCTGTTTTGGGAATAAATCTCACAAATCCTACTCTTTTCTTTGTTGTTCAGCTGCTCTTCAGGCCCTAAAGCGTAAGAAGAGGTATGAGAAGCAGCTTGCACAGATAGATGGCACGTTATCAACAATTGAATTTCAGAGGGAAGCCCTTGAGAATGCCAACACTAACACTGAAGTGCTGAAGAATATGGGTTTTGCTGCTAAAGCTATGAAAGCTGCGCATGACAATATGTAAGTTATTCCCTTCTGCTTCTTTCTGTAGGACCTTTAGTTTATCATTTGTTTGATCTGCTAAATGCCAGTTGTTTCATAACCAAAGGTAGAGCTAGAGTAGCAAAATCATCTTTTAAAAGGCTCTAATTTAAATTAAAATACTGGATATACTTCCGTATTGAACAAAATATGTGAGTATCAGTGCTTTCTCAGTTTGCCACCATTTTATACTGCACAAAGCTGCTGCCTTTGTCCACAGAAGGCTCGCACCAGTGTAGTCTAAAGCAAATGGGAGGATGCACCAGTTACAGATTCACCTAGTAGCAGCAAGAATTTTAAGCTGCAAGGGGAGACTTAAACTTCTTTCTGTGCCATGGAGTTTGTGTATGTAGCAGTAATTAAAGGTAAATTGTGTTATGGGAATGTTTTACTTGCTCCAAAAGCAAATATTGTAGATGTAATTTAATAATGCTGGATCAGGGAACAGAGCAAATTATTATTAATACCAGTAATGCAGAACAAAACCTTTTCATATGAAGTCTCTGTATATAACTGCTGTGAGCTAAGCATTTAGGGAAGTAAAAAATGCACACATAGTTTTGTTGAGACCAGGGGGATAAAGTTCAGACTTGCATGCAAAGTATATTTTGGGAAAGAACCTCTTAAATGTCGCTATGGTGTGGCATTTCTACAAAACCCAAGAAGTACAGTCCTAAGCGTTGATTGGGAAAGTGTCTGATTGTATTGAACTCTTTCCTTTCTTTTACAGGGATATTGATAAAGTAGATGAATTAATGCAGGACATTGCAGAACAGCAAGAGCTGGCAGATGAGATTTCAACAGCCATCTCAAAGCCAGTAGGATTCGGGGAAGAATTTGATGAGGTATGTTTTAAATTTGCCTCTGTTTATATCCTAGAATCATGGAATCATTTAGGCTGGAAAAGACCCTTAAGATCATTGAGTCCAACCGTTAACCTAACACTGCCAAGTCCACAACTAAACCATGTCCCTAAGCACCACATCTACACGTCTTTTAAATACCTCCAGGGATGGTGGCTCATAGGAGATCTTTCTTTTAAAATCTGCATATTGCCTGTGTCTAGGCATAGTACTAGGATATAAAATCTCTCCTAGAACTTGTTACTAGCTGTTCCTATCAGTGCATACAGCAGCTGTGACCATGACTTTATGCTGAGAATGGTCTGGATGGCCTGATCTGAGAATGTTTGGACTCCGATTTCTTCTTCCCTTCACTGCTTTTCTCTCCCCACCTTCCAAGAGATCATGTACAGGAATTCAGATGAAGAATTAGACTCCTCATCTTCTCGGTTTGCTCTGATTGTGTGTGTTTAAGCTACTTTCTTTAACAATATGATCAGCTAAATCTGCTTGCTAATAAATATGACTTAAAGTTTCTTCCTTTTATTTTTTTTTTCCTTCCTTCTTTAAAAACCTAGGATGAACTCATGGCAGAACTAGAGGAACTAGAACAAGAAGAACTAGACAAAAACTTGCTGGAAATAAGTGGTCCCGAGACAGTACCACTACCAAATGTGCCCTCAATATCAATACCATCAAAGCCAGGTATGTATGGACCTTTACCAGAAACATTTTGAGTTCTTAAAAAGTATGCTTATTTAACTGCCAGCTCCTCAGATTTGAGAGATCTAGCTGCAGGCAACACAGACATTTTGCTTGAAATTGCTTCATGAATCACAAATTACATCTAGTGCCGTTTCTCTGTGGGGGTAACCTGTCTTTCATAAGAACCATGAAAATTAATAGCTATCACAGGAACTGTTATTATCTATTCTAGCGCTACCAGTTTATGTACAGCATGGATGGTGCTCAGGGTAGAGTGGAGATGTGGAGAGAGGAAGCGTTCTACCAGTTGCTGCTGGCCCAACAGGAGAGTAATCTTGACAAACATACCAAGGCTATGAAAGGGAGTGGAGAGTAAATTAGCTTTTAGAATTAGTCCCAGGCTGGTTCAGATTCCCATACTGAACCATGCTTCCTTGCTGATGCTTTGTTTTTTAATTTGATCCCTGCTTTCCCAGCTTTTGGGCAGAACTAACATCAGAGTCCCCTCTTTGGGGACAGCTGTTGCCTCCTCTGAGGTTGGCACGTACTCAAGCCAGACAGTACCAGACTTAGGGTCATCCCAGTCTTAGAGCACTAGGAAATTTTAGTGTGATGATTTTACATGTAGAACAGGCAAGAAATATCCGTGTTTTCACAGAGAGTTCAAAGCTGCTGTTAAATCTGAACTGATCGCTCTTCTATGAACTAGAAGTGATGCCTCATGAAATATTGTTGAGTTGGAATACCTCTGGCATGCAATAATGAAATATGAAACTTTACTAGCCAATTTTGCTGAATCTGCCTTAATGTATTATGAATAAGTTGTAGATTTTGCAGCTCTATTTCACGTGCTTAGGAAAAAAAGGTCCAAAAAACTAGTGGATGAAATCAGTCCCAATTGGTCAGTGTATCTGTAATCATCTTGCTGCCTTTCCAGGCTTGAAAGGACCTGGGAAGCAGCTGACACTGCCAAACAACAAGGTTCTGGTTTAGGTGACACTCTGTGAAGTTTGCTCCTTGTGCATTATAGTTCTTTTATTTTGACATAATTGATTTTGTGTTTTTCTAGTTGTGTTTTGCTAGGCAGAATTGCTGACAAGTGTTGATACGAGAGGAGTGAGTTACATCAAAATATCTTAAATCTGAGACTTTATCTAGATTCAGATCCAACAGCAGGAGAAATAGATTAAATAAACCTGTGCATTACCATTTTATTTCCTAGCTAGTTTAATGAGGTTTGTTCTCTAAATATTATTTGGGTATGGACATTAAAACACTGACTTGAAACTAATACACTTTTTGCATTATATTAGGTAGTAATGACTGCGCGTTAGTAAGAGGCACTGTAATTGTGCATATACTTAAGTAACTATACAGAAAAAGACTTATGCAGACATAGCACTTCCTAAAATAATAAAAATTATGAATGTTTTTGTAGTGAAGACTGTGAGTATAGAACAGTGATTTATAGGATTTATGTTAAGTTGCTTTTGGATGGAAATTAGATTTCTATTAATGTATTTAAATGGCTTGCTACTTTTTACTTAAATAAATCTGCCTCCGAGACCAGCATTTGGGAAACTCTGGGATTCTGGGGTGGTGGTGGGTGGGGGATTTTGTGTGGTTTGTTTGTTCTTTTTTTTAATGTAAATTAGTTTTCACTTAAAATTGACTTAATATACACTGGGATTAAAAGTTGACTTCTGGTCATCGTGGGTTGGATTTTCAAAGGGACTACTTCACCTAACAACACAGCTACATGCGTAATGTGTCTTCTGGAAAGAAGTAATGTGTCTTCTGCGGTAGAACTGACTATTACCTCCTTTTTATTCATTGAATGGAAAATGATTGTGAGCTTTCTTGCTTTTCCAGTTCTCAGGAGCTGTCTGGATTTTGACTTAATCAGCCTGAATGAGAAATTTTTTGCTGTTGCCTGCCAGCTGAGTTGATGTCAGAAGACATTCGGGCAAAAGCTGTTTTTGTTTAATGGAGACTGGAAGCGCTTAATATAGAAAAACAAATTCCAGACTTGTACAAATGATAGCTCTTGGGTTTGACTTAAAGCTGACTCAATTCTCTCTTACATAAATGTTTCCTTTGGAATGACACAAACCATTTTGAGTATGAATTATTTGACTCTTTTTCCCCCTTTGAAGCAAAAGCACTGTCTGAGGAAATGACATTTTTTTTTTGGTATTTTCCAAAATCATTACAGCAATTTCTGGGTTAAAACCTTTTTGCTGAGTTAATGGTTTTCATCTCCAGCAACTGGACTTGTCATGTTATGACAAATAGCAGTATTTGCTCCCTTGGAAGAACCAATAATGATAACAAGGCATGTCCATCCAGCTACTAGTGAGCGCAGCAAGAGGAGGGGGTAACCACGTACGCAGAGCTAGTTAGCTCTTCAGCCCCTTGGAGAGCTTGAACTGGCACAAGAGTTGGAGGTCTCCAAATCCGGTACCTGGCTAGTCTGAAACACAGTGGCCTCATTTGTTATACTTTGAGGACTTAATGATGGAATAAGGAAATTACTTTTTTATGGGAGAAAGACATCTCTTTTACTGGAGATGTCAGACAAATTTCTGCAAGAAACTTTATCCCTCTGAGAGGGACTCAGAAGCTGAAGGCTTGGGGTCTTCTGCTTGGAGGCTCAGTGGTTATGGAAGATGACAGACACCACTGGTGCACACATCTTAACCTCCGTGCATGTTTGCATCCTTCCCATGTGAGCTATTGTCTTTTTCCACTTAAAATGGTAGTGACAGAAAGTTTAGCCCATACTGACTTTTTCAAAAGACATCTTTTACTTCAAAAAGGTCTTGTGTATTTTTTTTCCTCTACTGCCATTTGGTGCTTCGTTTATTAGGTCAGTGGCACAGAGGCTTCTCTCCTGCGAAGAATTGAGACAGAGTTCTGTCAAGATTCCCACTCATTTGTCTTCTGTTAATATTTTGCAGCCAAGAAGAAAGAGGAAGAAGAGGATGATGACATGAAAGAGCTGGAAGCTTGGGCAGGAACCATGTAACCACAGCAGTAACTGGCTGGAAAAAGACTTTGATTACCTATTCTGGGTGCAAATGTGTTGTGTTGAGGAGAAAGCATAAGCAAAATGTCTTTATCTTTAATTTTAACCCAAAGCAGTGGGAACTGCATTGCTGTTTTCTGCATAGCATGGTCTTCACAGAGGAAAGAAAGGGGAGCAGGGGGAATTGCCTGCAGTTTATACGGTTGAATTTCTGTAAAAAGGTATTTGCAAAATCAAACATTCAGCTTTTGGACTGTGCTACTGCCACTGCTGGATCTTCATCTTCAAAGTTTGGGCCATATTGAATTGAAATAAGCTGAAAAACACTCTGTGATTTTAAGTCAGTTTAAGTGTGTCTAGAAGTCTTGTAAGGCATTTAAAAACCAGGAAAAGTCGTAAGCCACCATCGGCTTCTTACTGTGTTTAGGTGCAAGAATGCTTTAGGTTTTTAGTTCTTTGCAAGTTATATTTATATCCCTTGACTGATGTGTGGCCAGCCTTGTGTTTGTCACCGCAACAACGTAGTCACTATTCCCATTTTAATTGGTGATAATGATTTGCAATTGACAAATGCTATCTTGGAAGTAGGGAAGATTTAAATTTCAGTTGTACATTTTTCTACATAGCACTACAATGTTTATTGCTTTTTTGTGATAATTGATAACCCATTCAGATACATGCACACAATTATTTTAATTAAGAAACTACTATGGATTGCACTGTATTAAATATCTTGATTAATTTTCATCTATGGCTGCTGTTGTCAGTTCTTTGTGATGTTTAATTTGGCTATAACTTAGTGTCAGTTTGGCCTCTTTCTACATGAGTGACATGAACTCTAAAGCTAGCTGAACTTGGTTGTATGACTGTAGCATAGTTGTATAAAACTACAGTCTTAGCTAAGCAAAATTGCTGGAGGGCTGCTATAGCTGTTTTCTTATTGTTAATATTCTGGTCCACCATGTCAAAATCCCCACATGAAGGAGAAATCAAAGATGAATTCACAGTAGAAGCGACAGGTTTAGGAGCAGAGCTGGGAGCCTTGGCTTTATACTTTTTGTTATAGAAATGATACCTGTTGTGCACTGTGCTAACAAATACTGTATTTTAAAGCAGTGGAATTACAGGAGTTATGGTGAGCGTCTCAAGTGCAGTGAAGTGTCTTAATAAAAGTGTTCAGGTGTAGCTGGGAGAGGGAGAAGAAATCCCATAAGCACCATTAATGCTTTTAAGGTTACTGATGTGGAAGCTCAGAAACTGTAAGTGTCACAGGCACCACCTGGCAACCCAGCTGTTTCCTGGGTTATGTTTTCTTTCCTGTTCATTTAGCCAATTGCTTTAACTACAGGAAGAACCTCGTCTGCACAGCAAGAAGAAAATGCAATAATGAGTGGTGCATGATTCCTGTTTACTTTTAGCCAGACAGCTAGGACAATCTGATTTCTTATAACCTATCTTTTCTTGATTATTTTAATAAATGATGGGGTGGTTTCTTAATCCTACGATTTATTAATATGTCTGAGGACTGATCACCTTTCTGCTTTGAATATTGCTAAATTCCTTGACATACTGCTTAATATCAGTGAATAGCTAAAATGCTTAGGCTAAAACATTTTTCTGCCTTGCTCAGACTCCTTCTGTGGGCAGAACTTACCTGTGAAGAGCACCAAGATGCAATGTAAAAGCAAGCAGCTACCAACTGCCAGCAGGCTTTCTGCAGCTGTGCACTCAGTGCCCGGGGTTTCCCCTTCCTAGGAGAGGCAGTCTAGTTCCTGCTGGGAAACCATTCTCAATTAACTTGCCCTCATCAGGCAGCTTAATTTGCAACTGCATCAGTGTTTTCCTGTAGAGCTGCTGTTAGGTGTTAAAGAAGTCAAGCAGAAAGCTGGGATCCAGGTGTTTTCAGTTTGTGGTTAATCCTGTTTTTTTCCTATAGGGAAGGTGAGAAGCATTGCCAATGACACATGGGTGTATGGGACTGACACATTTAAAGCAGGGCAAAAATACAGTCTGGGCTGATGGACCTTGTTGCTGCTTTACCCTTTCAACACTTTCAGCCCCTTACAGAGGGGATGGCTGTTCTCTCTGCTATGCAGGTGAAGAAACCAGGACATTGCATTTGTGCTTGGGCCCTAGGGAAGCACAGCGCTTTCACCGGGAGAGGCGGGGAAACATTTTGTATTAATGCTGCGTGTTTGGGTTGGCTGAGTTAGGAAAGAGATCGCTGCGTGCTGGCTGCGTAGAGGCTCAGATTTTCACTCACACCAAGTATCTGCTTTTGTGCCCTTTAGAACAGGGCAAACACGCAAAGAGCACTTGAAAAGCTGGGCCAGAGAGTGGCGGAGATGGCTTTGCTTTCTGTGCTGTCGGTTATAAACCCCGGGGCTGGAGAGCGCTTGCGTTGTGCAGCAGGTGGGGGCTGTTCCCTCCCAGGAATGATGGAAATCCACAGCTCTGCCCAGTACTGCTGTCTGTGAAATCCATCTTCAGTGTTGTTGGATCTTTACAGATGTATAAATGGCTTTTCTGTGCACCTTTCCTGGTCTTCTCTCCAACAGATGCTCTTTCTGGGACTGTTTTAAGATACAGACATTTAACTGCGAGAACCTTCAGCATGGTGTCAAATAGGCAGGAAATAAGAGGCGCTTCCTTAGCCACTGGTGTGGCAAATCACTCTCCAGTTGCTTAAGTGATGAGTTGTAAGCAAATTTGCTTGTTAATTAATGCATGTTAGTAACGGGCTCTCGGGAGGCGCTTCGTGGGACGTCCCTGGCGCGAGCGGTAAGCGCTCGCTGGAGAGCGTTTGGCCTCGCACACGGGTGCGGGAGCAGGAGGAGCAAAGCAGCGCGTCGTGTGGGGGCACTTGGGGACGTAACGTACCCGGAACCAGCTCGGGTTGTGGTGCGGGGCAACGCGCTCGCTAAAATGTGTGATCTGCTGGTGGTACTTGAAGCGTTTGGGGGGACGGTGTGACTTCACCAGAAAAAGTCATCGGGCCTTTGTCTGCTTCGCCTGCAGGGAAGTGCTCCCCGGGAATGGGTGTCGTGCCCCGGCTGCCTGTCCCTGACGGACCTGGTGGCGGCCAAAGGCTTTTCTGCTGGACTTGCCACAACTGTTCTTGTGTTCATAGGCCTGCTCTTACTGCTCATGGCTAAACAGCCTCCTTTGTGTCAGCGAGAATAGCTCAATGCTGAGGGAAGGAAGAGCTGTTTGTCTTCTCCACCCGCTTCAGTCTGAGCGTTTCACATCCAGCGTGCATGAAGCACCGCGCATCGACTGGCAAGGCTGTGTCTGGGGAAGTCCCCTGCTCTGCATGGCTGCTGCCCATGCCTGTGGGGTCAGATGTGGCCTCAACGCCAGCTGCAGTGGCAGAAAAGGGACTTATGGCTCTGGGGAGAGAGAGCTTGGGAGCTGTTCCTGCAGCTGTGCCAGAGCCTGGCTCTGCCCACGCTCGGCGGCCAGTGGAGGTCAGTGGTTGAGTGCCTGCACAGGGCTGTAGTTCACTTTCACAGCGTGAGCAAGGCTGAACCTGCTCTGAGCGCCCTTGGGGTGGCAGTTCATTAGCGTGGTCACTTCAGGGATGGGTGGAGATGTGACTGCTGTCTACGGGCATGGAGAACCTGTGTCCTCAGCTCAGGAAGGTGAATATGGAAGTGGTGGGAGGCAGGAGGCCTATGTCAAAGGGGCCGAGGGGCCATCTCGGCCATATTTGTCAGCGCTGTGATGGGAGGGAGCAGGAACGTCTTTCCAGCTCTTCAGGAGCTGCTGCACCCTGCGCACACACAGGGTGTGACATTTCTTACAGGAGTGAGAGCTCATGGCAGCCCTGGGGACTTCCTTTTCTCTGTCTGAAATGCTGGCTGCCGCCCCTGCCCATGGCATCTCACCTCTGCCCATAGAGCTGGATCCCCCGCAGGACCTACTCCTAATCCGGGGGCAGCTGACCTTATTTCACTGCCAAAGAAACCCTGCTGCCAGCTCTCACAGCAGCTCGGCACAGTTCCCTGGCTCAGTCTTTGCCCCCACGTTGTCTGATGTGAGTTACTGTCCGGTTGCTTCTGCCCCCGATTTTCCCAACCCTAAACTGACCCTCAAGCTCTGGAGTCCTGCGTGTGTCTCACTGCTGGGCTCTCCTGCGGGATGGGTGGGTGCCACCCACTGGGCCCCTTGGGAGCAGCCGGTGCGGGTGCTGCGGGACACGTGCTGGGCTGGAGCTGGAGCAGGGAGCCCCTGTCTCGCTCTGGACGGAGGTTGGGGCTGCGACCGTGTGTTTTGGCACTGAGGAACTGCTGTTCCCTGGGCAGCCTGGCCCTGGAGGCCTGTCCCAGTCAGGGGAGGTTTCAATATGATCCCAAGAGCAAGATTAAAACACAAATGAGGTCAAATGCCATACACCCAAACCAGTTTTTATTATTAAAGGTGAAGAGTGGTAGTGATGGGACAGAATGGAAGTTTTCCAGAAATAAAGCAAACATCCGGAATAGAGTTGCAAGAATAGTCACCACCACGGATCCAGCGGTGTCCTGTTGGTTCTCAGTCTTCAGTTTTTGATGGTGGGCGCACACACAACAAAGTCTTCTGCTGCCTTTTTAAGTTCATCGTATCAGCTGATCAACATATCTGCCCACCTTTTGTTTTTCCTCTGGTCCCAGAGTTTTTTGCCGACTTCACACTTCTTGAGCAATCATCCAGCTTCTGGGGCAGAACTGCTGCCTCTCACCAGTCCATTAGCAATGCGTGCACGGTGTCTGGCGTACAGATGGAGCCACAAATGGCTACACGATGGAGCCAGCGATAAACAGTTGGTTTCACTCAGTCCATGTTTCTCCCTTTGAGGCTTATCTAAGGAGTCTGACAATGCGACTGCAAGGGAGTGCGGGGTGCAGCCTTCGATATACTCCTGCTTCCTTGGGTGACATTCCTTAGACTAATCCAAAGGGCAAAACTTGTACTTGAGGTTTGCACACATACAAGCAAGCTTTGAGACAATCATTTGACATTTCAGTCTCTCACAAGGTCACAGCCGGGGCTAAGCTGCTTGGGCTGTTCCTTTCTTCCTCCTCTTTTCTACCTTGGACCTACGCTGCCTGCATCCCCTGTTAAACCCCTTGGACGCTCCTGTGACGCTGCAGCTCCTTCATCCCCAGGCACAACCCCTGTGACACGTCATCTCCTGGGGTCCCGAGGCCACCTCCATCATCTTGTGTACGGCTGGTGCGTGGTGAGCATTTTACGGCACAGGGCATCCAAAAAGCAGAGAGGGCTGGAGAGCCCCACGGCTGCACCAGGGCTGCCTGGCAACGGGGTCTGTCCCTGGCAGCCTGTCCCTCCACAGCTCCCCTGGGTTGCTGGTGCCCTGGGAAGCACCGTGGGCTTCTCCGCACCTCTGTGGGTACCGCCAGCATCTGACAGCCTGTTGGGTTACTATGGCAATGTGGCTTCATCCCCAGAGATTCCATCACCTGTTGCAACTCTCTCTAATCCCTTTGCAGACGTATATTTAAATCTCAACCCTTTCATTAAAACCGATCAGCTTATTGAAGCCTCTGAATGCAGCATATTTATGAAATTAGCCTGTCTGTAAGAATGAGTTTCTTCTCGCTCAAGAGGTGTAATACCGCTAATCGATAGGATAGGTTAAACCCTTTTATTATGGCTCTTCTGTGAGGATCTGGAGTTTGACATTTGTATGCTGCACTCAATGCTCTCATTCTCCCCTGATAGTTATTTTTATCATTATTTTGGTTCTTATGACAAAATTGCACTCTGCTCAGCTGGAAAGCTCTTCCCCCTCTAAATCCTGCTCGCGTTCGGCTTATGCTCAGCCCTGTGGCAAATAAAAGAGCTCTCTTGACTTAATTTTCAAACATCAATGTCCATTAAGTCAAAGTGATGCTTTCCAGATCTTGTGGCTCTCAGCAGCCCATCCCCGTCCCCACCCCTCCCTTCTCTGCCTTGTCGTTTCAGCTCTGCTGGATGTCTCCTGAGCTGGTCAACTGGAAGGATTCCGAGGCCACGTTTTAGGGCATTATTGGAAGTTTGCCCTTGTCTTGCCTGCGCTGTGGGAACTCGGTGACGTTCTCCCACATGTCATCTCAGGGCTGGGGCTGAGAGCATCCCTTGTTGGCTGTCCAGTGGGTGCAAGGAAGGGATGCTTGGCCAGGTCCAGCTGGGTCTGGGGCCAGCTCATGCTACCCTTCTGCTGGCTCCTGTCACCTTCTGCTGTTCTTGGGTTTCTCCTGCCCTTTGCTGTGTGCTCAGCTGTTTGCCTGCACTCCTGCTCCTGCTGTGCTAACAGGGGAAGTTCCCCATCCTCCTCTGTGACTGGCTCCACGCACATGACGTGAGGAGGTTTTGCAGATGAGAGTGGTCAGCAGGGAGGAGGGACACGACACGGAGGGCCAAATGGCTCAGACAGATCTTCCCTGTCCACAGTGAGTTCTCTAAAATCGGCCGCCTTCGCGGCTCCTGGCACTGGCTGGGGGCAGCCAGTCCCAGGGACTCACGTATGGGCATGAGGGAGAAGATGGCTTTGGGGGTAGGTGGAACTGGGACTTCTAGGGCTTTTTGGGGTCCTGGGTAGGCAGCACACAGGCTTGAGGATCCCAAATGCCCCAGGCACCAGTGAGGTTTAGACTGGGCTATTGAGTACAGAGACACAAGCAGAAAGCTTGTCCTGCTGCCCTGGATTGTCCCATCCTCTCTGCTGTGCTTGCCTTCGCACGTCCACACACACGTGTGTGCACACCATCCATTCCCCACGTCGCTTCAGCCCGCTGCCGAGACCACGCAGACACCCTCTGGACCTGTGCTGTGGCCTGCGGGCAGTGGGGCCGCCATCGCCATCCGTGCCATGTCCTGCTGTCACACGTGGCTGGACAGACGTATGGACACGTCTGCGTGGTGCAGGCCCGGGGCTTCCTACGCTGCCCGTGGGCTCTGTCCCTCTGCCATGAGTTGTGATGTCGGCACGAAGCTGCTCGCCCTGAGCAGCGGGGCCGGGCTGTGTGGGGCTCTGCCAGCCACCCCCCTGCCCTGGGTCCCCACGGCCAGCGGGTGGGAGGTGATGGGGTGGTGCTGATGCTGGTGAGGGCACCCTGCCAGCCTCACCCCAGCCCCCGAGAGCAGTGGTGGCCCCTCAGCCAGGCATCCCCCTGCTCTGGAAAGCATCTCCCAACGAGGTTTGCAACCATAAAAGAGTTTCTGTGTGTCTCTCCTGAACTGTGTGAAACTTCTGTAAATTAGAGATTAATATTTGAATGCTGCAACAGGGTCACTGGCTGCCAACTGTTAATGAAAACCATTTTTTCCCCACTTTAATTTTCAGCTCCCGGTTTCCCCAAGACTGATGCCAAGCCCCTCAAAGGCTCCAGTCCCCTTTTTCAGTCGCTCGGCTGCTTTCCTGGGCATACAGCAGCCTGCTGGAGCCTGCAGCCAAGCCCTGGAGGAAGGTCTTCCTCGCCCAGTCCCTCCAGCTGAGGCCAGTGGTGCTGCGGGGATTTCGCCCTGGGGATGCTGTGGGTGCCCAGATGAGCAGCCAGAAGCAGCTCCCCAGGGTATTTTGGGGAGACGTGGCAGGGGAACGGTTTATCCAGGAGGAATTACCAGCAGAGGGCAATGCCGTGATGGATTTCCATCTCTGTGCAGTTCAGTAGGTGTTAAACCAGAGCTGGTCCTTCTCCCAGAGCGTGGGAGCGGGAAGGAGGCAGATGCCAGGGCCACAGTCGCCCTGGCCCTTTCAAACTGCCTCAGCCCTGGCGACGTTTCCTTCAGCAGGCAGGAGTAGGCAGGAGCAGGCAGGAGGGCACCTTCTTGGTCAGGCTGGACATTAGGAAAAAATTTTTCCCAGAAAGAGTGGTCAGAGAGTGGAATAGGCTGCCCAGGGAGGGGGTGGAGTCCCCATCCCTGGGTGTGTTTAAGGGCTGTTTGGATGAGCTGTGGGGGGATGTGGGGTAGGGGAGAAATTTGTAGAGTCGGGCTGAGGGTTGGACTCGATGATCCCGAGAGTCTTTTCCAACCTGAATGATTCTGTGATTCTGTGATTCTTGCCGGGACAGGCAGCTCACGACTGCCCAGCACCTCCCTGTCCCACCGGTGAGGGGTGGAGGTGACGGCTGGGAGCTGCCTCCCTGCCTGCGCCGTGCCATCGTGGGCAGCTCTGGGGAAGCAGCCACGGGATCGGGGTATCCCAAATCAGGGTGGGCCAAATCCTGGATGATGCTGAGTGTTTTGACCGCTCTCAAAGATCAAGGCTTTGGCTTTGCTGCTGGCCCGTTTCCCTGAGGGCAAGGCAGAGCATTTGGGAGGCAAGAGGAGAAGCGCTCACACTGCTCTTCAAACCCTCAGCAGAACAGGGAGGAACGTTGTCTTTGGCTTTGTGAGGCTGAAAGCATCCTAATTGGGTTTGTGCACCTGTATCATCGGTGGAGACAAGAGCATCCTTCCAGCAGGCACTGACAAATGCTGCCGCTCCCCTCGGCGTGCCGATTCCATCCAGGGAGGCGAGGAGCGCTCGTGCTTGTGCTCGTGCAGGCCAGATGCACGTGGGGCTGGTTGGAACTTGGTCTCTTGCGAACGTGGTAGGGGAAGGGGAAAATCTAATTAAAGTGGCAAAATACAGGGGGGTTGCACTAAATACACATAGTGTGGAGCACAGAAAAGCACATGCTTTTGCATAGAAGACACTAAAAAGCAGCAGCTGCACGTAATAGGCTGAAAGTAGAGACTTGGAGACCAGAAAATCATTACAATAATCAGGGAAATCCCAGGGTGCCTGCATGGTGTCGTGGTGCATTCTCGTGGCTCTGCAGACGGGCAGTAACATGGCAGCTTGGCCACAGAGGGATGCATCGGATCCTGCAAGAAGTTAGATGATCTTTTTCAAGTGACTGCACCCACAGCTTGCTGCCTGTCCCTTGCTCTGCCTGGATCTCCGTGTGCTCTGCAGTGCCATCGGTCCTCATCTCTCCCACCAAGATGTGCTGAAAAAGCAACTTGCATTTTCCTTTTCTGGCCACCTCTGGAGGTGGGAGAGGTCACACTCAGTGACAGCAACATCGGGTTCGGGGAGCACAATGCCTTCCTCTACGGGACTGGTAACTGGCAGCACAAGCACCAGCACCCCTGCACGGGGCCGGCCGCACCTCCGGGTGCTGGGCTCTGCTCTCCTGCCACGCAGGGCATGGGCACCCCACCAGAGGAGCAGCACCTTCCCAGGGGCCACTGATGCTTTGGCATCCTTGCTTTGCCTTGCTCTGTTTTTTTCAATGAATCAGCAGCACATGACGGTCTCTTTAGTCTCTACTAAAAGAACAAGCCAGGGAAAATTTGTAGCCAGCTGAAGCGCTGAGCGGAGGAGGATGCGATCCATGCCTGCAGCTAGAGAGCGATGCTGCTCCGGACACTGCAAAGGCTCTCCTCATCCCGCAGCCGTTCCCTGCAGAAACAGGGATCAGCTCAGCCGATCAGCTCTCCACACTTACATCTTTTATTTCACCCACCAGGAAAGCTGCTGCTCCTAAGGCTGCCATAAGCACAGCCCTGTCCTCAAACCCAGCTGTGATTTTCCAAGATTGCACTGCTTTGGCTTCCAGGGAAGAAGTTTGCCTCGTTCTTCCAAAAAAGATCAGAACAAGGCCAGTTTCATCATAAATAAAATATACCCCACCTTCATTATTAAGCATGCACCCGCTCCGGCATCAATTATGGAGAGTGTTACTGGCCTTGATCTTCAGGGCTGAAGTCAGAAGACTGCTTGCTGGTAAGAAAATAGCTGGGGTAAGCCATCCTCAGCCCTCATCCTTGGCTGTTTGGGAGCCAAGCCCAGGGCAGGTCCCCACGGCCGTGCTCAGCCCTGCGATGCTGAATGGGTGAGCAGGAGCAGCTGCAGGTGGGAGATGTCACCACTTACTGATGACTCCTGTTTGCAGTGGGCGTGGTGGAATGAACTGGGCTGATGGCCACATGGCCCCTGGTCTGAAGTCTCTAGGGCTCTCCTGGCCAGGGCCGGTGGCTTTTGGGGCACTTGGCCACATGTCCACATACTCCTTCTGTCCCCCATTGGCTTCATCACCTCCGAGGTGCAAGAGTCATTAGTGAAGCTCTGAGCAATGAAATCCCTCCTTTGCAGAGCTGTCCTCAGGCCGCTGTGTCTGAACCCCAGTCTCAGCAGCTCTTTTTTCTGTTGTTACCCTGACACCCCCAGCCTGTCGGGGTAATGCCCCGGGGTGATGCTGGGGTCTGTGGGGTTTGGCACAGCCTGTCCCAGCTTCTGCTCACCCATGCCAGGGAGATGCAGGTCTCAGCTCTACCTGACCAGCAATGACATGGAGATAAAATGTAAAGTATGCTTATTTATTGCAGGGAAGACACAGTCCAAGGCTCTTCTCTCCCACGCTGGCAATGGCTGTACAATTTATGCCCCCCTGAAGGCATGAGGGCTATAAAGAGACTGTGGTGCAAGCAGTCCCATGGTGCAAACTCTGATCTGTGAATAAATCCTGGGCAGGATCATTACAAGCTGGGTGGATTCAGCTGTGATCTGCGGACACGGGGAGCCTCTCCCATCCCTCCTTGTGAATTGGAGGCTTCCCAAAACCAGGCTGAGCTCTGCCCCAGTGTGCCTTACATATCCACCTGGCTTTCACAGAATCACAGAATCATCTCGGTTGGAAAAGCCCTTGAAGCTCCTCCAGTCCAACCATGAACCTCACCCTGACTGTTCCCAACTCCACCAGATCCCTCAGCGCTGGGTCAACCCGACTCTTCAACCCCTCCAGGGATGGGGACTCCCCCCCTGCCCTGGGCAGCCCATTCCAACGCCCAACAACCCCTTCTGCAAAGAAATCCTTCCTAAGAGCCAGTCTGACCCTGCCCTGGCGCAGCTTGAGGCCATTCCCTCTTGTCCTGGTGCTTGTTCCTTGGTTCAAGAGACTCATCCCCCCTCTCTGCACCCTCCTTTCAGGGAGTTGCAGAGGGCCATGAGGTCTCCCCTCAGCCTCCTCTTCTCCAGACTAAACCCCCCCAGTTCCCTCAGCCGCTCCCCATCAGACCTGTGCTCCAGACCCTGCACCAGCTCCGTTGCCCTTCTCTGGACACGCTCGAGTCATTCAATGGCCTTTTTGGAGTGAGGGGCCCAAAACTGAACCCACTCATCGAGGTGCAGCTCGGGGCTGGGTTGTGGCTCTCACACTTCTAGTAAGAAAACCATCAGCTGATGTTTGATAACACAGGGGGGAATTGGGCTTGTTGGTTCAAGCAGTTAACCTGGTTTATAGGTGGGGAAACCAAGGTGCAGAGTGGCAGCGCTGCCCCGTGGGTCAGGCTCTTGGGAAGCACAACCACCATCTTCGGGCCGGGCCGTCTTGTGGCGTGTCGGCATCCTGACCAGCAGCGCTGTCACGTCCCTCTCAGATGAGGGAGACAAGGGACTCAGATTCGCAAATCCCTGATGGAGCAGACAACGGTGAGACAAGTCTCAAAGTCCAAACATTTATTAACTACCCACAATGTACTAATTGAACACACGATAGTTGGCTAGGTATATAGCAAGTTGTGGTAAGCAATACAATATGCCTTGCATTTCTTAATGGTAGTGAAGGAAAAAAGGGGAAAAAGGAAACGAGGGAGATAGAGGGAATGGAGACCACCGGTCTGGGTTTCTGCATCGATCCCGCCAGTGAGGGTTCCAGGAGGCATCTGTCTTCCTCGCTTCACTGCACTCTCCAGTGTCCCCCCCCGCCCCTTTCTTTCCCCCTGCCTTGATTTATACCCACTTTCCTTGGGTCCATCCCCTAGGTCGACCCACATACCCACGTATCCCATGTACAGGGAGGGGTAAGGTGTTTCATGGGATGATGTAATTAGCATGATCATGTTAGTCTTCGTTCGCATATTGAGGGATGTTAACTTTAATATGCATTTCGTGGATAATGAAGCAAAGGTCATTCACCAGACAGATGGCCCTTGAAATTTGTCCAGGTGCCCCAGAGCAGAGCCGTCCTGTCTCCACAGGGCTCCCTCCTCCAGCTGCGTCTTGTGTTATTCGGGCAGCCTTATCAGCTTCGACCTCCACACTATCCACCCCGTGACTAATAGTTTCGTCTTGCGAGTGTTTAAGACATTCCTTAGATCAGCCTCAACTTTCATCGCTCTCAGGCTGTTTTTCTTAGTTTCTCGCAGGCCTGGTTTTTCATCTCTCACAAGCGCGTCCCGCTCGTGTCAGTGGCATTGCCGATGCTCAGTGAACACTCCCAGACCTTTCTCTCCTTCACCTCTGCTGGAAGATGAGAAAGTGGAAATTCGCCATATGGTTTCTCGATGGCGTGCTGCTGTAAGTGGAGCTATTACAGATGCAAATGAACAATTTTAAGCAGTGAATGTCAAGCCCAATGGCAATGGGACACTCTTCGCCTCTGTGACACTTTTACTTTGGCAGAGGCTTGTGCAGCTGCGTGCCCCAGGTGATGGGTCTGGCACCACGGTGGTGGTGGGATGCTGGGCCTGGTGGCATCACTGGGCTTTGTGCTGGCTCTGGTGAAGCATTGGAGGCAAAAAATGCTGTGCTGAGCATCCCCAAAAATGGAGGCCTGGCTCCTGGGAGGGGAGCATCTCTGCTGCACGCCCCTGAGGATCCATTGCAGTGAAGGAGCCATTCCCTGCAGGCATCTTCAAGGTGTCCCAGCTCTGGGGCTCTTGTGTGCAACAGGGGAGAAGGAGGGATTGTTGGGCTGATGGTTGTGGCTGTGCTGGGGCTTTCTGCAGCCCTGTGAGACATGTAATCTTTTTTTCAGTCTGTTGTCCCAAACAGTCCTTCTGCCACGTCTGAGTCCCACAAGAGACGACAGCACTTGTCCACCCTTGTCCTTGCCTGTGTCTGCTCCTCCCTGACTGCAGAGGTGCAGGGCAGAAACACCTGTAATGACTTTCACGGGGGCCTGCTGGCATTTTTGGGCACGTGGAGGAAACAGAAACCTCCCAGCCCCAGGTCAGACATGCATAGAGGCAGGGTTTCATACCCATAACCCTGCGTACAAGGAGAGCAGGAGCATCCAGGATGTGTTTTTTCAGTTTCTGCATTAACAGCCTGCTGCCCGCAGGCACGAGCTGGGAAGCAAGTGCTAGAGCTCTGCTTGGGACACATGTTCCCAGCAGAAAATGCTTATGCATGTCCCGCAGACTGAGGAGGTGCTTGTGAAAGATGTGTAGCGCAGGGAGGTAGGGCAGAGCCATCTGTCACTGCTTTCTAATTAACGTTGCGTTTGATATGATAATTAAATCTGACTTTTGCGTTAATGTTTTGCTAATTATTTACAAAAATGTTTTGGATAACTGTCATCATGTTGTGCAAAAGTGGTATCCAGCGGCCAGCTGGTGGGCAGCGAGGCTGAGTGTGATGATGGGCTCATCAGCGCCCTTGGCTGTGGGGCCAAAGCTGCTGGGGAGCAGGTGGCCCCAGGGCCACCACATCAGTGGGGCTTTTTGGGAAGCTCCACATCCTGCAGTGCTGGGATGGGGGCTGGGGCCAGCTCTGGGGGTTGGCAGCAGCTCTCCTTCACCCCAGATGTCCTGGTGCCATGTGCTGGCATGTGCAGGGCTGGGGGAAGGAGGACCCATGGGTCCCCTCATGGGGCATCCAAGCCTCTGGTGAGGGTGCGGGAGGGGTCTGGGGGTGCATCCTGGGGCTGTGCAGGCAGTGGGGGGGCTGGAGGGAGGGTGGGGGCAGCAGCACGGCTGCAGCTCTGCTGAGGTCTAATGAGTGACCCAATTTTGAGCATCCATTGACCAAGAGGCTGCTCCCACCAAAATTTCATGCTCTGACCACATCAGTGGGTGCTCTGGAGACTCACTCCCTTGGAAAGTCAAACCTATGGCCGTGTTTGGTGCTGCCTCTGGCTGCTGCAGCCGTGTTGCTCGTGCAGGCAACTCCAATGGTCACACAGACATCTGTGCTTGGGGGTGCTGCTCAGCAGTGCTCTGCCCATGGCAGGTCCCGGACCCGGAGAGAAAAGCAGCTTTGCAGGTCAGGAGGAGAACAGTGCTGGAGATCTGGGGTTTTGTGCAATGCGAGCTGCCCCAGAGGCCCGTGCACCCCAGCCTTCGCAGCCTCCTTCATCTCAAGGTGAGGCAGCGTTTGCCTCATCCTCGGGGTGCCCTGGAGCAGCTCTGCCAGGCGCTGCTGGAATGTCAGCTGCAAAGGAGCTTCCTGGCATCTCAAAGCACTGGTGTTTGAACGAGTCGGGGAGCCCTGGGGGGGCTGGGGAGCCAGCAGGACAGCGGGGGCTGCCGAGGGATGTGGATGGATGCTTCAGCACTCCTGTGCAGCAGAGAAGGACCACTGGGGACTGTGACAGTGGGGTTTGGGTCTCAGCAACCTTCGTGGCATTACACGAAGCTTCTCAGTGCAGGTTCAACCCTGGGACTCCCTCTTTGTCCATGGTGAGCAGCCGAGGGGCTGTGAGTGCCAGCCAGCCTCTGTGCAGAGGCTCCGTTTTCCCCTTTATCACAGACACTGCTTTTTGTGGGACCTCTCCGGTGCTCCTGCTCTCTGTGTCACCAAACCCTGTCCTCTGAGGTGCTGGTACTGCAGGGGACAATGTCAGCAAAGCCCATTCCCACTGTGTCAGCCTGAGAGCAGTGTGGGGGATGTCTTCCCCCAGGAAAGACCTGAACTGGTTCAGCCTCCTCCCATTGTGGGAGGAAGCACTGCAGGAGGCTGCTGGCCACCTGGCAGCTCTGTGGAAGGATGTGCCACCACTTCTTTTTACAGGCATCTGCACCGAAATTTGTCAGATGGTCTCAACAGGGAGCAGCTCTGCATTGCACGTAAGGCTGGGGTGGGCACCGTGGTCTCCCGGCCCTGCTGAAGCACCTTCCCATCCTCATGTGTTTCACTGGCTCCACCAGCCCTTGCGTGGTACGAAGGGTCTGACTTTGCTGTCCTTGGTAAGGCTTTGGCGAGTGAGGGGTGGTGGCTGTGCCAGCTTTGTGCCTCGGTGAGCCTCAGCCGCTGCCAGCTCTCATCCCTCGCACAAGGGGAGCAGGAGCATCTCAAAAACAGCCGTTAAAAGCTGTGCAGAGCAGCTGTGGCAGATGTTTCAAGTAAGTTTTCCATCACCCAGGGCAAATTTGGGTAAGAAATGTTTAAATTTTAAATCTGTGGTTCTCACTCACTTCTTTCCGTGGCTCATCTGACTCTTTCCATGCTGCTCGAGAGCAGGTTGTGGAGCCGGGCAGGGCTGAGCTGCAGCGGCCGGTGCTGGCAGGTGGTAGTGGGGAGCTCCCGGGGTGAGGGGGCCCCGTATCCAGCCATCGGGGGTGCAGGACGGGGTGCACGAGCGGCAGCCTGTGGCACCCACAGTTCTGGCTGTTGCTTTTCCCTTTGTTAGTATGAAGCAGGCGTGCAGATTAACTCACCCTGCTGAGCTTATTATGGGTTGTTGGTTTTCTGCACTGGTCGGCTCTGTGGCTGTACAATGTGTAATTCACAACCAATTTACCTAAAGTTAAAATACAAAGGAAGGGGAGAAAAAAAAAAAAAAAAGAGCCTTTTCAGTTTAACAGCTGGTTATGCCTCAATAACCACCACCCTGGGCTGTCAATGGCACTTCACAATCCAATATCTGACATTATTTCTTAGCCTCACTCAGTTCAGTTTCACCTCAATCCTGAGCAAATATTGACAAATTTCATATAATCCTGCCGGTACCAGAGAACGTTATTTTATTTGCAGCTTGGTACAGTCTATATCCCCTGGACAGGAGCCAAGGGACACAAACTCAAAGTTAAATCATAAGAGCAAAAGGACGGGAGAGCAAAGAGGCTGTGTGTGCATGCAGTTTGCTGGGGGTGTTTTCTGGGCACCAGGGCTGCTCTTCCCCACGTGTCTGCCCAGCCTTGGGCTGTCGGGGCTGGGTGGCTGTGAGCGCATCCCCTCGCGGGCATCCCCCTGTACCCAGGGCTCTGGTGTCCTGGTGTGGCTGGAAAATCCTCCATGGCACGTGCAAGAGGGAAACTCTCTGCTCTGTAACTCTTCCAGGGACAGAGGTATGGTGCTGTGCAGGGGACCAGCTGGAGACCCGGCACATGAGGGTGGGCCGCGCCTCACAGACCCCCGGGCAGAAGGGACACGCGGGGCTGGGGCTGTGTCCCAGTGCTGGAGCCTGGCCGGGGCTGAGCGGTGCTGCGGCGCAGCGTGATGGGAGGAGGCGTCACTCCGGCGAGCAAGCGGGGAGAATTTTGCTTTGATATTCCTGCCGGGACAGTTTCTAGTGTTCGCTATTGGAGAGCGTGACAAATCTTCCCGCACCCACTACTTTCATCACTTGCCTGCAGTTTATTCTCCCCTACCAAACCAACTTGCAGTGAGGCCAGGAGGTGCTAAATCAGCTCCTTCTCAGTGCCTCAGCTCACATTATTGCTTGGAAGGTTTGGGGCGCTTTTGTTTTACCAATCCATCAAAAACCAATTCCGGGTCAGGGAGAGTGATGGGAGTGTCGGGATAAAGACCCAGCGAGCGCTGCAGTTTCTGCTGGACACGTGCTGCTGAGGTCCCCATCACTCCTGCGGTGGCTGGCGGGGAGCTGGGGACGGTCCTTGCCGCGGCTCTGGGGCTTGGTGAGCAAAGCAGCATCGTGGGCATGAACTGGCTCAAGTCTGTTGCCTTGAACTTGAGTCAAAGATTTTGGCTGAGAGAGGGGAAAGGCCTTTTTCTTCTGCTTATCCTGATGCAGGTGGCAATGGGTGCTCGGTGTTCATGCAGAGCTGATGTCTGGTTCAGCAAAGCTCATAGCAAACCAGCATACTTCAGACTGTGCTACTTGTCCCTGGGGCACAGGGGGTGCCATGAATGGCTGAGTCCTTCTTGGAGATCACTCTGCACCCCAACAGGCTGCACCTGATGGGCAGAGCTGGGTCTCTGCTTGCATCTTGGAGGTATAATCCCAGAACCTGAATGGGAAAGAACTGCCCCAGCTCTGCTCATAGGAATTCTGGAGTCTGCTGGGTGCCGAGGTGAAGCTGGGGGTCCCTGGGGTGCTGCGGCGAAGCTGGGGTCTCCTGGGTTCCATGGCAAAGCTGGTCCCCAGGGTGCCACAGCAAAGCTGCAAGAAAAGGGACCTTCTTTCCCAGGGTGGCTGCTGTGGTGTCACCCACTGTCTCACTGCCCCGTGCAGGTGAGTATTACCAACACCTCTATTCTGGGTGTGATCCCCCAGCCCACATTGCTGTCGCTCTGGCCCAGCACGTCCCACTGCAGCCGAAGGCGACTGCGCCGGGGGTGGAGCTGCCTTCGCAGCCATGAGGACCTGTGCCAAATGCCCCTGTCCTCGCTTTGGGACCTTGACTATGTTTTATTTCCCTGGGCTGTTAATTCTCTGATCAGGTCATTGTACCCTGCCCAGCACAGGAGCTCCTCTGTCTGGATGGAGTTGGGCTTTGTGGCCGGTGCTGGGCTGGCACGTGGAGTGGGGGTGCTGCTGGTGCCATCACAGAAGTGAAACAGTGTCAGGGGAGGATGAGCCCACTGCAGCAGGATAATCCCACTGCAGCATGAGCTGGGGGGGGAGCAGTGAGATTTGGGGGACTGCAGTGCCCCAGCTTGAACCCCACCAGACCCCAGCCAGTGCTTTTCATTTCTCAGCATCACAAATGCTAAAACGGCCCATCTCCATCAAAAAATGTGGTTTTTATGCAGCCAGGCAATTGAATTTCTCACCTACATCATCCACAGCTGCTTCACCCTACCCAAATCCAGCTGCAGCGCAGACCCAAGGGAGTGGCGCTGGGGCACTGAGATGGATGTGAAGAGCCAGGAGTGATGGATGGATGGGTGCCTGGCAGGAGGATGGCAGTGGAAGAGAAAGCTCATTTCAATCGACTGGTTAATGACTTCATAAAGTCAGTGACTTGTTGGCAGTGCTTGGCAGTTCATTTTTAACAGCAGAACTCCAGCGCTCAGCCCCAAAGCCAGCTGCCTCGGAAATTCAAAGCTCAATAAGAAGCTCTGGGGCTGAAAATAAGCTCAGTTTACATCAAATTGCACTCTTCCCTGCACCCTGTCTGGGCTCTGTGTGCCGCAGCCTTGCCACCCCTCAGTCCTGATGCAAGAATCATGCTCTTCCACACGGTATTAATCATAACCTGGGACCTAGATTAACCTGTTTGACATCCAAGAGGGCTGGGGACAAATGGCATCTGTGGTATGACCTGGACACAGCATTTGTTTTCTCCCTGGCTTTGCGTGCTTTTACACCCTGCTCACCAGCAGCGTGGGGCAGATGAGGCCCCTCAGCAGAAGGCAGCAGCTGGCACCATCTCACCCTCAGTTTTTCCCTCCCCAGCACTGTGTCTTGTCCCCCTGATTAAGATGGATCATTTCTCTCATTTCTAATCCACGGCACATGTCTTGAAACACTCGTAATATAATGTAATCTTTTCTAAGTCCCACAGCATTGCTTGGTGAAATGCTGGGTATTACCACTAATCTTCCTGATCTCTGCTCATTTAATTATCGTACTCCACGCTTCACCTCCACCCTCTCCCACCCCTGGATCTCCAGCCCCCATCCACAATCCATGGTGGCTTCTCAACATGGGCAGAAAAGCTGACCCTGCAGCAGGGGCTTCATCTCCAGATGTACACTCTGACTTCAAGGTTTCGTTTGAAATCTTCCCTTTAAATACCTTTAAAGGCTCCCTTCAACCTGCCTGTGACCCACTCCCTGCCTTTCTGGGTGTCCCTCCCTGTGACCCCCCTGCTTCCGCGGCCCACAAAGCATCACAGCTTCTCCCGCGGGTGAGGCTTGCTTCTGGTGAGGTCAAAAAACCCAGGATAAAACAGTAATAAGGGCATCCTGCTTTGCACTGACATTATAACTTACTTCTGGGGACATGTGCAAAAAGCATTTCTGTATTTAATCAACTGGCTGCCAGCAGCCCGATGGCAATGGGCTGCGTTATTTCAGCAGCTTGGGCTCATGGTTATGGAAACAAGGGGTTAGAGCCGTGGCGAGGAGCTGGCCACAGAAGAAAAGTCTCTTCAGCGCGGCGGTGTGTGGTAATACATACTAATTAAGACAAATGTAATTAGCCAGGCTGCAACTCATGCTTAACAGATTAGAACCAAAACATGGCAAACATGAAGAGAGGGAAGTCAGGCTCACGGCTCTGAAAAGCGCAGAGCCCAGGCGGGAGCTTGGGCATCGCCTCAACTCAGCGACTCTCCTAGAGTTCATCCAGGGCACAGGGGATGACTTCTCAGCTTTCTCCACTGTCAGAAAGTCACTGCTGCAAATTAAAGGGGCAAAAAAAAGATAAAAATTAAAGGGGCAAAGAAAAAAAATGTGTTTATTTGTGAACCAGAACTTGGGCTGAAAAAATGAACCAGGCATCACTGGGTCCTTTGCAAGGAGTGAAGGACAGGGACAACAAATCCATGTTCTTATGAGCTGTGAAACCCCTGCGTTTCCTCGGAGGCCACCGCCGGGGACAGCCAGCTGCCCGTGCTGGGGACACCAGCGCCAGGCCACGCTGGTTCGGAAGGGCAGGCTGGAGGAGTGCTGCCCTGGCGGCCGCAGCAGCACTGGCCATGCTCTTACATCCTGCACTTGTCTTCGTTTTGTTTTCTTGCTGGCGGGTGGACAGCCTCCACGGCATCGCTGCTCTCCTGGGCAAGTCATTGAAGGGGTTTAATGCAGGCTGCATTAAAAATGTCATCGTCTTTATGAACAGCCATAAACTAATCTTAGTAAAAATCCTGAGCTGGATCGCTTTAGATTTCAGGCTTTAATTTTTATCAGGCTTTAATTTTTATCAGGTTATCTGATATTTAGCAGCTAAATCAGGCTTTATTTTTTATCAGAAAGGAGCTGTTGGTGAAAGCTTAACTGATTGTGGGTGGGTGCTAGTGAGGATGGTGGGACTGAGCTGCTGAGGTTTCCTGTGGGGACATGACTGTGACTGACGTGGTGTGTGGGGATACCTGGGTGCTCCTGTGCCAGTGTGGTCGGGCTCGGTGTCCTGCCTGGGCATCCATGAGCTGAGTGCAGGTCCATGGTGGGTGTCTCGATTGATTCCCTGGCTCAGACAAGCTGCTGCTGGTCTACAGCCTGGTCTGGTGAAAGTGTCCTGAGCCAGAAGCCTGCTGGGAGGAGAAGGGGTTATGGGAAAACAAGTTTCAACTAAACCTTTCCATGCTTGGTATAAATGTTGGGAAGAAATGCTGATTATTTCTTTCTCCCCTGAAAATGCCAAAAGAGGCTTTTGAGCACAGAGCTGAGAATGAGCAAACTGACTGGCGAAGTGGATGCTGCCCAGAAGTGGACACCACCCAGAAGTGGACATCGCCACCAAGGCAGAGCAGGTCCTGCCCTCGAAGGCCATGAGAAATCGCCAGGGGCTGTGCTGACCCTCCGTCAGGACTTGATGGGCTTCTCTGGGGCTGCTCTGCTTGGAGCCCCCCTCGCCCAGCTGCGCTTGGCAGGAGAGGGGCTGCATTTGCTGTCCTGTGGTTTCCACTCACAGAGGGGCGTTTGTGAGGGGATGTTAGAAAGCAGATTAATAAGCAAGACATTAAGAATTAAACCAATAAAAATCTGCACAGTAATTAGAGTTGCTGTCAAATGGTGTTCCCAAGGGAGATAATATCCCTTCCCCCTTAATTTCTTAGTAAATCCATTATGATTAATGCTATTACAGAGGAAACACTATTATTACAAATACATCGATGACGGCAGAGCTGCAGAATTAATAACACTGGGTATTACTTAACTAATTAGCTGCTGTTTTCAATAGGACTGTTATCCAGATGCATTAGACTGAGCCTTACATTGCATTGTTCTCTGGGCTGTCTTGGCTGCAAGGACATGAAATGAGAAGCATCTCCTCTTTGGCCGAAAGCCATCTCCCTGTGGCACCATCATTCAGCTGAGCTGCCCGCTGGTTGGTGGCACCTCTGGAAGCCCCGGCAAGCTGGTGGTGAAGAGTCTTGCGGTGTCAGAGACCATCAGTAACTGAAGGAGGGAGTGGAACCAGGACCTGGGGGTTCTCAGCCCTCCAGGGCTGCCCATGCAGGGGACCGAGAGGCCACCGCAGGCCATGGGGACATGGGCCAGTTTGGGAACGTGCTCATCCCTCCTTGCAGCCTCATGGCTTCAGGGCTGCTCTGAAGGATTTTTCCAACACCTTTTTTTTTTTTTTTTTCCTGCTTTTCCCACCTACTGCAGAAATGCAATTAGCAGGAGGTCTCCTTAGCTGGGGGTTTGCTTTGCCTGTTGCTGGTTGGCACTTCCACACTGGGAGATCCTGATAACTGGCTGTGTATTGAGCTTCATCAAGAGAGTGGTACCTGCTTAGCTGACAAACTGGGTTTGAACAGGAACTGGAAGGAGACAGGTGGGTTGAAAGTGCTCAACACACTGGTAATGCACAGATTGACAGAATCTTGGAGACCCTTTTCTCACCTTAGGAAAGCCATCAGGTCGTCAGGTAGACCTGGGAGCTGTGGGCAGCCTTAATAGTTAGTTATTCAGCTCAACTCATTTCAAATTGGAGCAAAGACCAGGTGAGGATGAGGCAGTCGCCTGCTGTCCATGCCATTGTCACATCAGCAGTCATGTCCTGCTCAGCATCATCGGGCACCTTCTTGGCAGTTGCTGCATTATGGTAGTTTGTCTGACAGGTCTGCTGGGGGTTGAAAGGCAAACAAGCCCTGTAATGATATGCAGGGAGGCTGGACAGATGTCTCAGCATTTAGGCTGGAGAGGGTTGCTCCCACCTGGCCACACTGTCAGTACTGTCCCTGCTCCGCGGGGATGCAGTGGGCTCTCCCCCTCCTCCATCCTCCAGCTCCATTCCCTGCTCCTTCTGACACAAATGGATCCTGACGCCGCTGGAGGCCTCCTTTCAGTGCCTTCAAATTAACACCTACTTAAAATTCAAATGCAAATAAATTTTTAATTTCCTTAATTAAAATTATTTCCTCGTTAGAGCTGAATAATGGGATTTGAAGAATAGAAGTAAGGGGACGTGCCTGGCTGCATCGGAGGGAACTGAGGCAAGCAGAGCAAGAGCCCGGGAGTGGTGGGGCTGTGCCCCACATGTCTGGGGAGTTGAGGCCAGCTGGGGCTCAGTGTCCCTCACGCCTCCAGTAAGTAAAATTCACCCAAGTGACTGCTTAAAATGATATCAGAGCAGCCCCTGGTTTTGCAGAGTTTGAAGATGATGGATTGCTCCCACGGCCTCCCTACAGCAAGGGCCAAAGGGGCTGCTGGGGGATCGGGGATGCTGAGGGGGCTGATCCACTCTCCCGGGGACTGTGGGGACTGTGGGAGCCGGGGCCTGGGGTGCTGAGCAGTGGGTGAACGTGGGGTAAGGTCATCCCTGGACTGAACTGCTGCAGTCCGACAGGGTGAGCAGCAGCAGAGCTCCCTCTCCGTGTGCCACTCTGCCCCAGAATGCCTCTGCCCCAAAATAACTCGGCTTTTTTGGTTTACTGGCTGGTTTTCTCAGCTTGGCTGTTGTGCTGGTGACCCGTGTATCGGGAATCTGGTGTACATGTGACTCTGAAAAAAAGGGAAAATATATGATGATGATGTGAAATGCATTTAATCAGCTCTTGCTGCCCATACACACCCCAGTGCCTCAACGCATGGATAGGAGGTGCTGTAGTAAAGAGACAGATTAGATCCACTCTGATCTCATCTGATCTGACTGAAAAATTATTGAGTGAAAGCAGAGACGTTCAGACTCTGAATCTCTGCAACTTCCCTGCTGCTCTGTCTGCATGTCTCCAATCTGCCCCCAGTCTCTCCTTGGCATTGTACTGGCTTTGGAAGCTTTTAATGTGTTTATTTAAATTAATAATAATTTACCCATTAAAATGCTGCAGATCAGTAAGTTATTCTTGAACAAGGTGAAGAGCCCTGCATGTACTTCTTCAGAGGATTTATTAGCTCATGTATTCGTACCTCTTGCAGCACGCTTGTTAGCTGCTGTGCATGAAATGATTTATACAGATCACTGCCACTTGTACCAATGCAGCATAGAATAATTCAAAAGCAATTGCATAAATCATTAATTAATTATTACCAAAGTATTTATGCAGCAAAAGGGTGCCTTCATTTGAATTGTCAGCCCTTTTTTACCAGCATTTGTTGCGTTGACAAAAAATCTTTGAGTGTCTAACGCATCCTGCTAACAGGGTGTTGACTGCGGGAGTGGACAAACCTTTGCAGCCCCTCTCTGCCCGGCCGAGGTTTGGGCACGCAGCCTCTCACTGCAGCCCCCAGCCTGACCACAGCACGTCTACGTGCTCCCCCAAATAATGAGCAGGTATCCTAATTAATCCTCATTTCCAGCAGCAGCCGAAATGAGCTCCATGATGAGCACAATGCCATTTGATGCAGATGAACTGTGCTTTGGTGGGAATTCAATTACACAATTTTTCCTCGCTGAACATAATGCATTTTGACGATACAGTAGTTTCAGTGCTAATGAGATGCGTTTTAACTGCTGTGAAGACTGTATTTCTCCCTGCACTTAGTACACAGGATCCACTTTAATTACAGTTTCAGTGGAGAAAAACCCACAGAGTTACTACCTACATTTTACTCCTGGTAATAGCAGTTTCCTTGTATTGCCAGGAACATTATGGATTCACTTTCAAGCCACATTTTATACGAAACAACTTCATTGTGATAGCAGGGAGAAAACAACTCTACTTTCCTTTGACTGCTCAGTCTGTGTTGTAAAAGGGTCATTTATAGCAGGGAAATGAATCAGATGTATTCGAGTCAGAACATCCTCAGAATAAAAGCACTTACGGAAGTTGTTTTAAGAGGGTTTTTTTTGTAAGACATAAGGGACTTAAGGCCAAAATAAAGCAGCAGCCCATGGGCCCACACCCACCCATCCTTAGCTCCTGGGATGGGAGCCGCAGCCAGCTGGAGCACATCCCTGCAGGGCAGCACCCCGCCCTGGAGCCAGCATGGAAAATCACAATGATTATATTCCAAGAAAGAAGCACATTTGCCCTTTGATTTCTCTTTGAGAGTTTTTGCAGTCTCAAGCCTGGCAGCGTGGAGTTTCTCTGGTATTACTGCCGCAGGAGTGGTGCATTGTGGGAAGTCCCACTGCTTGCTGCAAGCCATGGAAAAAACCCCACATTTTGGCCACAGGTTTTGTCTCATTAGTTAAACCATGCTCTTTGCCTCATTTTTGGTGCGCAGGCCTGGTGTGGAGGAGAGCAGGCATGTGGCAGAGCAGGCAGCAGCTCCTGTGAGGTGGAAGAAGCTGACTGTCGGGATGCAGCAGCACCGAGGAGCCACCGGGCTGCATCCAGCTGGGGAGCGCAGAGCAGCCTTGGGGCTGCTCTAATGCTCTGAGGCGCTGGCCTTGGGAGTTTGTGACCTATTTCTTTACAGCCATTCCCCTTTCTCCACACAGTGGTTTGGGCTGAGGGACAGCTGGAAAATCCGAGCCATTGTAAACTGCATGAAGGATGTGTTTGATGAGGAGTTAGCAGTTAGTGAGCCCCTCACTCCAAAAAGGCCATTGAATGACTCGAGCGTGTCCAGAGAAGGGCAACGGAGCTGGTGCAGGGTCTGGAGCACAGGTATGATGGGGAGCGGCTGAGGGAACTGGGAGGGTTTAGTCTGGAGAAGAGGAGGCTGAGGGGAGACCTCATGGCCCTCTGCAACTCCCTGAAAGGAGGGTGCAGAGAGGGGGGATGAGTCTCTTGAACCAAGTAATGAGTGATAGGACAAGAGGGAATGGCCTCAAGCTGCGCCAGGGAAGGTTTAGACTAGATATTAGGAAGTATTTCTTTACAGAACGGGTAGTCAGGCGTTGGAATGGGCTGCCCAGGGAGGTGGTGGAGTCCCCATCCCTGGAGGTGTTCAAGAGGCGGGTTGACCCAGCGCTGAGGGATCTGGTGTAGTTGGGATCTGTCAGTGCTGGGTTAATGGTTGGGCTAGATGATCTTCAAGGTCCTTTCCAACCGAGATGATTCTGTGATTCTGTGAAAAGTACTGCAGCAATATTTAATAAAAGATTGATCCAATGTGTTGTAGCATGTTGTATAAATCACTCTATGACCTTCACTTAATGCCGACGCCTCATCCGTTAATAGCTGGAAATAATTTGTTGCCTTCTATAACGCATCTCGACAATTGTCACAGAAAAATAAAACCAATTATTTCTGTTAATCATTCATGTCTTTATTTAAGTATTTATACACCTCTCTCTGTTTAAAGTTCCCCTCTCTCTCAGTGCAGGGGACAGCCTGAGCCCACCTGCTCTGCTGAATTGTGGAGCGTTGGGGCTGGGCTCTGATCTGGCACTAAGGCAAGTGACAAATAAACGAGTCATTCGTTAGCGCAGTGACGTAATTAGACTCTTGCTTCTGTGGCTGGGGGAAATGGCTGAACAGACAAAGATGTATTTACTGTTGAAACTCCTTGAATATTGGGTATGGTTTAAAATGTAATCCCATGTATGAAGTCTTACTTAGCTTCCCCGAGGTGCAGCTGTGCAGAGGGGTCTGTGGCTGGTGTCCTGGGCACGGACAGCAGAGGGTCATTTGGAAACGAGTTTGCATGGAGTGCTGGGGAGAGAGATACTTGGTCTCTATGCCAAGTGGAGTGCATTTTGGGAAAAAGCAGCCAGAAGGATCTCATCCAGCTTTTTCCTTCATTCCTTCAGAAATTAACGCTGCTCTTTTTCCAAAAGGCTTCTTTTTTTTCTTTTCTTTTTTCCCCCGCTTTGATACTGATGGTTAAAGCAAAACCAGGAGCTCACGGCTCTGTCGTGCTCATGGTGCAGGCTCCCTGTTTGCTGACAGCTCACAGCAAGAGGTTAAGGGGAAACCATCATTTTCCCAGAGTCCTCAGCATCTCTGGCATGGTGAATGTTTATGAAGACAATGGGGTGGGTGCCGAGAACGTGGAAATCTGAATCTTTCTGAAAAATCAGAGCTGTGTTTTGGGCAGCCATGCCGTGATGCCTGGCTCTGCTCTGCACTTACAGAGATGGAGGCTGCAGCGCTGGTGAGCAGCACAAGCTTTTGCAGTGTGGGCAGCCCCAAGTACTTTCAAGTGGAAAACCAATGAGAGGATTTGAAAAAATAGAGTCTCACTGTTCTTTTACTGTCTCTCTGGTTGTAGATACACTTGAATTGTGTTTTTATGGTGGTGTCCGCAGTGGCAATCACTGGAAACATACTGATTTTGAGAATCATAAAGCATGAGTCGCCCGGAATCCCGGGACTCCAGGAGCCAGGGCTTCCCAAAATACGGAGACAGGAATAAAACCTGGGCCCTGGCCATGCCACGGGTGCAGCGCACTAGATGGAGCTACAGGATAGCTGGCTGCCCTTGGCTGCCCGCCTGCCCACTCGCTCACAACCCAGCAGTGGAAGGTGGCTGGACACAGGGACCTGATGTAGGTGACCTGCACAGGGACATTGGTGGCCACCCTGTCCATCCCAGCAAAGCCCCCAGGATGCCTTAGGCTGATCTCATTTGATACCTGCTTGCTGGTTTTTCTCCCCACAAAGAAAAATCTGAAAAATACGTAAATAATTTGCAGGTACTCTAAGGTAAATACCTTTTTTTCACTTTAGAAAGAATCAGCAGAGGATGTGAAGATGTTTCACTCATCTGGATTTATCTGTCCTCTGAGCCTTCTTTTGTGGGAAAATACAACCATTCCCACTTGGCCGGCTGGGGCTCAGCAAGGTCAGTGTTGCACTTGCAGCAGGTGAGGCTGTCCAATGCTTTCACCCCAAGAGCACTCACCGCCCACCTGCTCCATTAACCACTCTTATCTTATCCCACCATCTCGGCGAAACATTCTGGATGAGTCAAGGATGATTTTCTGCGCCAGAAATGCTACCTAAACCACCAGGACCTCCTTCCCTCTTCCACCAACAACTGTCTCTTTGGTCAGCCCCATGTCAGAGGCAGGAGCATGCCATCCACCTCGGTCCTGGGACAGTGACGTGCTGGTAGATCTTGCCCTCAGCTGACCTGCTGCTGGCATCACCTGCATCTTGGCAAACAGGACATCTGTCTGTCCAAGCAAAATGGGCATGGGGAAGAAGCCAGCAGGGTTTTTTAGTTTGGACAAAGAGCTGGTTGCCTGGGGCCGTGTTGGGAATTTTGTTGAGGTAGTGCTGCTCAGATTCTGTCCTGCTGCAAGTGGATATAAGGATGAAGAGCAGTTTCTCACCTGTGCACACTTTTGCTTTTAGTGACTGCTGAGCTGTTGCAGGGAAGTGGATGTGAAGGTCTGTGAGGTGAAGTCCAGTCCTGCGTCTTAAGTCATCCCAGGCTGCTCTTCTCCCTTCCACCTTTCTCCCCCCCAGACATATATCTACTTCAGGGTCTTTGCTGCAAAGAAATGGCAGCCATCTGTTCAGCCTGCATGAACTTTTATGTTAATTCTCATTTCCACGTCTTCTGCAATAATGATCTCAGCTGGGGAGAGTACCTTGCAAATGCCATATGCCCAGAGTTGTTCCACTGTAGTTTCCCAGAAGCACTAAAACCTCATAAGAAGCCCGATTTAACATGATTGCCAGCCCAGTTTCATTCACCAAAGGGGAATGGATAGTTTGCATGTACTTTGGAGAAGCAGCCATGATTTTGTGAGATTAACTGAACCGTGGCAAGTTTTCTGGTTCACCAGCTCCAGAGGTCTGGCTGTAGAAATTCTTCCTCTTCTACTACTTGAAAGCAGATGGCAATTTATTCTGTGGTCATGTTGGAATAATGTGTGTTTCTGTGCCTCTGTATATGCATGGTCAACAGGAAGCAGCCCATCTTCACATAATTTTAAATATCTTGGAGGATCCAAATGCACAGCCCTGCACTTGGGGACTTCATGTAGATTTGTGACCCTCTTTAGAGGAGCTGAGGTCATAAAATAGTGACTGGAATTCAGGGGGACATAGATATCATATTTTCATCTGTGGCAACTATAACCTTGCTTGACTATTGTTTGTGTTACTTAGAGGGAATATGGACCCATTTGGCTTATTTAATTCAATCTGAAAGTTGCAAGACAGAATGGAGAATGTGGTTCTTATAATGGAGTAAGCTGCATGAGATTTGGAAAGGTATCAGGATGTCCTCTGACAGAAAAAAAAAGTTATTTTAAGGCATTTCTAGTGGTTTATTTATGGAGGGGTAGGTGCTTCTGTACCCTTTCAAACAGAGCAGGGCTGGTGGGAAGAGCATCTCTTTGCCTTCATCAGATAATGGCATGCCACGTTTTAATGATTTTTACTGGGATGAGCTGGAAGCCCCTCTGAAGCATCAGGGAGCAATGGTCTCCACAGACAGGGGAGTAACTGGTCCTTGGGAGGTTTCTAAGCTGGAGTGCAGATCTGGAGAACCTCAGCTGTGCTGACAACTGACAAAGTGCCTTGTCTCAGCAAGGACGTTTGGGGACTGCAGGCTCAGACTGGGCCTCCAAACATGGCCGTATGGTATGTGACTGTCCAATTCTGGGATTGTCTTGTGAGTGAAGATCCCATTTTCCATAGTCCAGAGCTACCCCAGAGACGGTAGGCAAAAGGTAGGTCTAAGATAGGTGCAGCACTAACACTTCTTCCACCTCTCCAAGGTCAGATCTCTATTTTGGGTTTTTAGGGAGTCAAATCATATACATGAATAACTTATTGTACAAAGTTTTCAACTGTCAACAGAGTGATTTGTGAATAAATGTTTTCATTACTTGGCTGGCTCTATGGATGGATGAATAATATCCGTCAAATAAATTATTCATCTTTTTCTCTCCTTGCCATCATCAGATAAATTCTTTGTGATTTATATTTGTTCATTATTCATCTGGCTACAAGAAACAGACATATTAGAGATGGGTTAAGAGCTAAATATGCTTTATTGAAACCAACAATTAAGTTTTGGTTGATATCGGAGGCTGTACCAACACAAATCTCATGTTCAAATGCCCTCTGAGCTCAGAGCAGCTCCACAGGTGGAGAGAGTCCCCAAGCGATGTGCTGAGGGCAAAGCCACATTCTTCTGCTCTGATACCTGACCCTCAACTTCTTAATATCCTCTGATACGTCGGGGCTGTCTTGGGCTACTTCTTGCCAGAAACCGTGGGGTAGGGATGCCACCCTGATGAGTTGTGTCCTTTGGCCAGGTCATGGCTACAGCAAATAGACATGTGTGCTCTTATAGGATGCAATTTCTCAAAGACAGCTGGTGTATTGGAGTCCAGGGATAGTAGAGAGGAGGGGGATTATCAGTCTTTATAGAAGTTTTTGCAGTGTTTTACATAACATAGGGGTCTGAGGCTGCAGTCCTTCCTTTCCCAGACTCCTGCTTTGCAGCTTCCTCAGGCTGCTTTTGCCCTGACAAAGCCATGCCAGCAGCCTGACCAGTCGCCTCTTCAAAACACTCCGGCAACAGGGATATGGGAAGATTTTCCAGCAATGCCAGAGAGGAAGGGAGGGGGAAAGGACTTCATTTGTCTCCTCTACAAAAAGAAGCAAAGAAAACCATCACACAGAAGCTGACTGAAGGGACAGACCTAGGACGTCTCTGCTGCCTCTGCTCAGAAGTGATCCGATTCGTTCATCTGATTTACAAGTTGTTCCACAGCCTGATGACTGAACCAGTTTCAAGTTTCAAACTTTTGCTTTTTTGCTTTATTCCAGTTCTGAAAAGTGTGTCTATGGTTATTTTCTTTTTAAACCTCTGGGAAAAGCATCTTTCAATTGCTCTCCCATGACTCAAAAAAATGACAAAATGTTCTTCAAACCCTTTTCCCTCTCAAAAAGTTCAGGCAGACAGAAAATACAGAAAGTTTCACCTTTAAATAGTGAATACCTGGAAAGTTACCTGTATGTGAAAAGCCGAGGTAATAACAGAGCTTGTTTTGTCACCTTAGCTCGAGTATGCTGTGCCAGGCACCCGCTTGTAATAACAGGCTGATGTACGTGAGGTGTTTGCAGACAGCTCTGGAACACCAGAAAGCTTTGATTTTTCATTCACGGCGTCTAACATGACACTCTCAGCTGAGTGATCAAACACAGACATAAGCATCAAGATTCAGCTGGAGAGAAGGAATGACAACTGAAGGAAAAAACCCGTAACTGAGCAGATGAAAGGAAACGCATCCTCCGCAGGCAGGTGGGAGGCAGGAGGCATGGGCAGTGGTTTAGTGCTTCCCAGCACACCTCAGCCTGGTGCTGGTTTGCTCCCGAGCAGTGCTGCTCAGCCAGGCCCTGTCAGAGGGGCTGCGGGGACCTGCTCTGTGATGCTGGGTGCATGACACCCAGTGTCCGTCCCGGCCAGGGTACCCCGCAGTGATGCCCTGCACGGGCTTTGTGGCTGCCATGGGCAGGGTCCTCCTAAACACGCACTCGGCTGCTGTCATCTGTGATACCCTAAGGGAAGCAAATATGGCAGCAAGCAGGGGACCTTCATGCCTGAAGGACGTATTGGAGTATAATTTGTGGAGTGATTGATATTTTTTTTTTATAATTTTTTTCCCCTCTTGCCAGCTGTCTGGTCCAGGGGACACATCAATCTTTGAGCCCTTTCCAACTCAAAAATGTATTTAAGCAGGAATCATTTGTCTTGCCCATCTGTGTGGGATGGGTGGGTGCGGGAAGGGAAAGAAGCAGGGTTTGCTCTGCAGAGTAGTGCTGGAGGGAGATATTTTCTGCTTGTTTTCTGTTTGCCTTTGACCTTGGCACCCAGGGTACCTGCTGCTCTCCGGGGTGTGCAGGAGCCCTCTCCCAGCCCAACAGCTGATCCATTAAGAGCTGGTGCTGTAGAGGCTGTGAGAGCCTTCTGCACAAAATGATGCCTATTTCAATCTCCTTTTCAAAGCTCAACCACTCTTGGGAGCAATCACAGGGGACAAGGGTGTCCTGAGACTCAGCCAGAGAGCTCACCTCCCTTGGGCTTCCTCAGATTTTTTTTTCCTATATGGATGGGGAAACTTGTTTTGTTTTGTTTTTTCCCCTTTTTGTCCTCCCTCCAGCAATGGAAAGGGAAGATCTTTGACACCAAGAACTTGGTGTTATGTCTAGGATTGAGGGGGTGAGGGATATCAGGCAGACTGGTGTGTGTCCAGGAGTGACCATCGCACCAGCTGGAGCCAAGGCAGACCTGGGTGTGAGTGGCTGGGCTGTGGGGTCTGTTTAGGCTGCCTCTGTGCTGCCTAAGACCAATTTAGCACCTGTGATCTGCTGAAGTTTAGACACATCCCTGATCTTCCCTGAGGCCTACAAAGAACAGAGGTATGTTGGGAGGGATGGAGAGAGCTGGTGAAATGGGTGCTGGGCTGGGTTTGAGGTACCTAATGCAAGAGGAGGCTGACTGCAGCCTGGTAAAGGGCTGTAGCCTCCTTGGGAGCACCTCTGCCAGGGGAGCTGCTGGGCAGGACTATGGCACACGCCTTCCTGCTGTCCTCTGTACACTGTCACTGGTGAGTCTACCCTGACAAACTCAGGCAGACATAAGTAAACATGTCTGTGTTGGCTTAATCTGCCCTGATTATCTTCCCTTGAGCACTTGCATTGGGTAAACATGTGCAGGGGAGCAGAGCTGTCAGGATCTGCCGAGCTGCAAAGGTTGTGTTGCCTCATGGCTTTGCAGTCCCCGGGTGCTGGGTTTCATCACGTCTCGGCTGGCTCCTGTGAGTAGTAGCTGTTAGCTGGGGGAATGGGGTCAGCACACGGACCAGGAGCCGCAAAGGCAGCTGCGAGCATGAATCCTATTAAATCAATGGGACAAAGAAAAGATGATGAGACATCTCCTAGACCTGTGTAACCAAGGAGTCTTTTCCTTCAGGTCAGGCTACCAGCATCTCAGGAGAAGATAAGCTTGTGATGGTTGAGACCTGCCTGTGCATGGGAACATGTGTGAATAGCTGCCATCTGTGTAACAAACCAAACTTCTGCAGAGCTGTTTATTTTGTTGGTTGTTTTTTTGGGTGGTTTTTGTTTGGTTGTTGTTTGTTTTGGGTTTTTTGGGGGGACAGAGGAAGGGATATTGAGTTCTCAGGGTTTCTGTTCTTTGCTAACAGCTGTTTGTCTGTCAGAAAACATGGAAAATTGCAACCTCCCATGAAGTTGGGAGAGGGCAGCACTCATCTGAGTTGTACAACATAGCTTAGAGCTATCCTGAATTTTAGCATGAGGTTGTCTCTGTGGCCAACATTGAGAACTGCATCTTCAAGACGTTCCCTGCACTGAGCATGTTCATTGAGTTACTTGGCCCCTTGGGACATAGAGGTGATATTGAAAAGTTTTGGGCTAGGAAATTCACCATCTGCTCATCTTGCTCAAGGTTCCCTGCAGTCTCAGGCTATTACTGGAATTTGCTGGGATATATTTTGATGAAAATCCTGTTAGTCACCTCAAATTAACCAGCAGACAGTTGCACTGCTCTATTATTAGCTGCTGTGTCTCCTGCAAATGTTGGAAACAAGTACCACAAATGCAGGCTGGGAAGTGAGTTGCTTGGCAAGATGAAGACTGGTAGGCCAGCTGGTGTGTGTGTCCCTACTGATAGAGATTTGCAGACCAGAGAGCTCTGAGAGGTGCAGAAATGTTCCCGAGAGAGGTACTCACACTCGCGTTGGGGCTGGTGTTCTACAAGACAGTGTCTATGGAAAGTCAGCAGTGACCAGAAATAGATGCTTGTTGCTTTCAGCGTCCTTTCAGCTGTGAGTCCTTTGTAGAAGTGTCACGTCCCCAGCATCAGAATGAAGGGGATTACTTATATATTCTCCATAGTTTAGAGGGCAACTGATGTCTGAATGGACTATATGGCATTGTAGAGATGACCTGGCAAACTGCTAAAGGAGAGCACCCAGACCCTCAGCTACAACTGCTGGGCCGTGCTTCATGAATTGCCTTTGCGTGACTCCGTGTGTGTATATGCTGAATCAACAGGTTTGAAAGTCAAGTTCTCCATCAGTCCTGTCCCCTCTGTTTCACCAGCTCCTACCCATTCCTCAGTGCCCTTCTGGGGAGGAAATTCCCCCCTGGTGAGTGTGGCTTTGGGTGACTGGGGCAGCACTGCCATGAGGGGTTTGAACTGGGCACCTATCTGCCATCAAGCCCATGTGGTGGTTGGGCAGCCCATGGAGATGCTTCTCATGAAGCCTTGCAAAGCACAGGGCAGTGGCCTCTCTGCAAGGGCTGCTGGAGCTAACGTGCCCCAGACACCTTGAGAGTTGCTTGCTCTGTCTCTGGAGTGGATTAGAAGATTTTTAAACTTCTTTTTTGTTGCCAAACAAGTGGCACAGGCCGGACATGCTATTGCACTTGGGGATGTTGAGAGGCAGCTTTCCTGCTGGCAGACCCTAGGGCTGCTCATGAAAAAACATCATTCCCTTTTATCTACAAAGAAACCTTTCCACACAGGGCCCCCATGGGTGTGGGGGCAGTTTTACCAGGGATGCTTTTTCATTTTTCTTTTGGTAACAGGAACTTCAGGAGGTTTCTGCTGAGACTCCCCACCTGGTGTGCAGCCCAGGTGTCTCCAGCTCAGCTGCTGGAGCTTCCAGCTTACTGGTAACAGTTTTCTAACACTCTTATTTTACCCAGAATATTCTGTAGCTCACTTAAAATTAAAAATGTAAGAGTTGGGTAAAATAAATTGTATTTAATATCAGTTTAAATAGTCAAATGGTACTGCATGGATGGTATTCTGAGTTTTCATATTTTATTCAATAAACCCTTTGGTTTGTGATAATATATCTGAAACTGCAGCATTTAGCAGCCTCGCTTTGGCATTTAGACCAAGCCTGCTGCAGAGATAAGAGGGCCTGGGCTGTGCTCTCTGTTTTTTGGTGGAGCCAATTCTGATCTTGGTGGGCAATAGTAAATAAGGAGATGCCCAGCTGGACTCACATTAGGAATAAAGTTGATTGATGGAAGACAGCCTGATAGAGACCAAATGATAAACAGCCTTATAAAGTGGAAAGAAAGACAAAAAGCCATATTTCTTGGAAACCAAGCAGGAACTCTTGCAGTTTCTGTGGGCAGGGCAAGTAGCTGGCCCAGCAGATAATCTTTCCTCTTCAGCCACGGTTATTGCCAGCACTGCTTTTTAAATGGAGACCAGGTGGACCAATTTCCTGATCTCTCTCCCTTTTCTTCCCTGTGAAATGGTGTCCCTAAAAAGTGGTGCCTTGGAGGTGGTCCTGAGCTCCAAGAGGAGATCCCCTCTCCCTTGGCTCTGGGGGTGTGTGATAAGCCTCAGCTCTGGCTCTGCCTCTCAGGTGCTCTCTATTTTCTGAGTGTCCTTCATTGATCAACAATTCCTGAAGAGATACCTATAAGGGGCAATTTTACTTCAGAGCCCAAGCTAAGCCTCCTGCAAGCATCACAGCCAAATTACACAGTGTGTAATTACCAAATCCAATGTTTTAGCCTATGGTTGATGTTGAGAAGCAGAGGAGCTGTGGGGCTGGGCCAGACTGCATCCCAGCTCCCTGTTCCGCCTTCACTGTGCTCCACTGAGTTTCTTGCCTTTGTGCATTCAGATCCCCCTTGCTGGGGTGACCCTGCTCTGCTCCTGGAATTGCCAGTCATCCCAGATCCAGGGGCAATGACAGACTTTTTCAAAATCGCTTTGCTTTATTGAGCCAGCACCACAGTGATTTCAAGGCTGGGAAGGGCGGTTGCAGTGACATGAACAAACCTCCATGTGCCCAAGAAATCCTTCCTGTGACTTCTGCTTCCAGTTCAGTGTTTTGTCTTTGCACAACCTATCAGACACTGGTCGTCCTTGATCCGAACACCTTGGATGTAGGAGGTCTCCATACCCACAGGGAGGGTCTTCCAATGCCAATTTCTGGTGAAAATGGGGTTGGCTGTCAACCATTTCTCTACAATGTCAGAGAGTGCTTCTATTTTAGACAGGAAGAGGTGAGTTGTAACTTCCATGTGGGCAAAGTCATGGGCTGATTTGGGTCCAGAACAGGTAACGTTTGGACCATCCCATGTGAGCAGGTAAAATTGCCTCCTGCCCATGGCTGACAGTGGCCCCAGCACCAGGGAAGTAGTTTCCTACCAGCTTGTCTCCGGAAGAGCAGGAGAGCTGTTGGGTGGCGAGTCTTCAAGCCATGTTGACCAGGAGATGTGGGGAGACATAATGCTGCTGGGATAGTCCAGAAAGAGCCCTTCAACTGAAGGGATCAGTAAGAGATAGCCCAGGAGTCTGGGTAGAAAAGCAAACTTCACTGCTCCTCCAGATGAAGCACTTCACACATGGCTAGTGGGTCTTGGGAAAGACAGACGAGCTGCTCAGGTGGATTTGAGCAGATTGAGGTTGGTGGCTTGGGTTGCCACATGTTGCCCACAGCTGGGAAGCACCTCCCCAGGTGAGGAGCTGGGCTTCATCCCTGCTGCAGCTGTGCAGTAAACTCTATTCACCTGTGTTAAAATGTACCGGGAGCTTCCAGCACCGTGCAGCATGTTTCAGCGCTGAAGTTGTGATCTCCTGCTGATGGGTGGTAATTAACAGCTCCTGGGAAGAGTGGGGGGCACTCATTTCTGAACTTGATCAGATGTGATCTGCAGATGTCCATCTGTTCAAACCCTTAATTAATATCCTGCTGTGTGTCTGATGAGTACTTGCAAACCTTAGAAGTTAACCAGAAGTGGCTCATGGCCCTGTTTGGATGGGTCTCTAAAGCTTAGACACTGTTAGATATGTAGTAAGGGATTCAGTGAGCAACGTATTTCCAGTATCCTCTAGACAGTACTGAATGTGACAAGCCAAGACTCTATTTTCATCGCTCAATTATCCCATTCATGCCCTTTCTCTCATCATTCCCAGTTTTTAATACTCCCATGTTTGACTTTCAATTGTGGATCTTGTTCCAGAGAAACAGGGGGGAAAGAATGTGGTCGGTTTTCTTTTTTTAATTGAAATAACCTTATCTGACTGAGCACATGGCATCATGGTCATTTGCATCAATCCAACAGGAGGGTCAGTTAACTGGGAAAATGAGAGCGGGGATGTCATGAGCCTCCAAAGAGCCCATTTGTGCTGATGTTACTTTGCACTCACCTGTTTCCCGTGCACGGGATGAACTTGAGTGTGGTCTGTTCAGCCAGAGCAATTCAACATTTTCCACCTAAGGTCTTGGGGGACACCTAGACTTCAATCACACCTGCTTCTGCTGGGTGCCATGTGTCAGGACTGCAAGAAAACAGATGGTCTCACTCAGGCTTGCAAAGAGGGCAAGGCTGCAAAGAAGAAAAGAAAACCAGCTGTGACCTGCTCAGAGGCACAGGATGAGAAGCAAGAACAAGGAAGAATACTCCATGGCAGCAAAGTACAGGGTAAGGGGATGTGTTGGGGATAAAAACAGAAGGAAGCAGGCTGGGCAAGATGGGACAGGCACCTGCACCCTCTAGTCCTGCTCCTCCTCAAGGCTGGACTGGCATCTGGGAGATAAATGCTGGGGTTGTTGTGGTGCCAGCAAGAAGCTGTGGAAGTGACCCTCAAAATGCATCTCTTCACTTCATGCACAAGGCCATAACTCATCAGAGCTACAGTTATCCTGTTAGATCAATGCACATCATCCTTTCTGTCTATGAAGGTCCACTTTTGTTGCTGACCCCATCCCACAGAGAAAAATGTTTCTGTTTTCAGGGTCTGTTTAATTTGTATTTTTCATGGATGTTTCAGCAGTAAAAGACTACCTTTTTGGACGCAGAGTGGAGTGCTCAAAAGTCAGAAATGCCAGTGTTGTATGTGTTATGTTAAGGCATTTTCTCTAATCACTCCTTCCTTTGCTGCTGCTGCAGATTCCTCTGTCCCTCTATAATCACATAAAAAGCATCTCCCAACAGCCTTGAAGACCAAACAAGAATGAAGTCATGCTTTGACTTCCCTTATTTGCAGACAGAGCCTGGGGCTCCCTCCTCCTTTCAACCACTGTGAGAGGCAGAGAAAGGTCTGATGAAAGTGCTGGAGCTATCTCTGTCATTGGAGGAGCAACTGTGCTGAGTGTCTTTTCTAACGCCTTCCTTAACGTATTGATCCATGAGCTACAAAGTGTATGTAGGAGCAAGATTTGGATGTAATCCTTGTTTAAACCCCCAACAATGCTAACAGTAAATTACTTCTTGTTGAGAACATAGGCTGGCAAACAGGTTGTATCCTGTCCACACCCTCTACCAGCTTGTTCCAAGCTGCAGACGTAACTGGGAATCTTTGCCTTGGACGTGTCCCCTTGTTGCCCTCAGCTAATGAACCCCTGTGATGTGTGCTGGATTCAGCTCACCATCAGCCATCTGAAGTTGAGGCATCTCATTAGAGCATTTTTGCTTTTGGCCAAGGCAGTGGAGGAAGGTGGTCACCCTAGAGGGCAGCCGATCTGATTTGGAAGTTGGTATCTAAAGATATCTGGACTGTGTGGCTCTTGGGGGACACTGTCTCTGCAGCCCCTAGAAGCTCATGGTGACTAGGTGTCTGAGCGAGTTCCCCTGAAGCTGAGAGAAAGAAATTTTCTGGAGTGCCATTCACCTCTCTGGATTTAGATATCTGAAACGAGTGAGAATGTGTGTCTTGGAGAGGTTTTTTTGATTTTTTTTAACATGAAACCTCCAAAAGGAGTCTGAATGGTTAGCTTGGACCGAGACATCACAGTGGTTAATATCTACATTTAGACAAATGTGTTTCTTCCTTAATTTTAACTCCACTTCCATCCATTAGCGGTAAGTGAGCTACAAACACCTAGCTAAAGCAGACCCAAGTTCTCTGCTCTTTCTACCCCTCTTCTGCCCGCACCCCCCAACATGATGTGAAACACTATTTTAAAACATTTTACTCTGTAAAACAACATATTGCACTGTTCTCCATTCATTTTCAATTTTATGCAACTTTCTTCACCGGTATAGCCTCAATGATCTCAGGAAATAATTGGTGAGCTTGTTAGACTAATGGGATTTTTATTTCCAAGACTATAGATCAAACAAGTATGCCTGAAAATTCATTATACATGCAGTGTGCACTAAATAATTATTCCTGCCCATGAAAGTGCTGGAGGAGAGACTATGATAAGGTATAGCTTTAAAAAAAGCTGCTTGATTTATCATTTATAAAGCAAAGTTCATATTAGATGCACTAGTTAAATATTCAGTGAATAGTAAGTCACTTGACTAGCCAGGGTGCAGGAGGAAAGCCTGGTGAGAATGGTGCCTTTTCTTGTTTGACTTTATTTTTGATGTGAATCTGAATGAAGTTCCTCTCCCTGAGTTCACCTCCACCTTGTTAGCAGAGATAGCCCTTGACATCACTGGAAACAGCAGAACTGTGTGATGCTTTCAAGGGGTGAAGGGGGACGGTCTCCCACCTCCTTCTTCTCCAGGGCCTGGATCTTCATCCTTCTTCCCCTCTGCTCTCACACCTGGGGAAGCAAGAGCAAACCTCAGTGCGCAGCCAGGAGGGAAGCGTTTTGCCCAGCCCTGCATGTGGACACATGGCAAATGGGACATCAGCAGTGGAGAACCCATCCTATAATAAAATCATTAATATTAGTGACTATGAGATTTGGGCTTTGCAGGGATCACCTTGCCATCCTCAGCATTTTGTATCTGAATGCCAGTATCTGGGGTTGTTCTGGCCAAGGCTGCTGGGAGGGTGTTGAGCTGGGATCTCGCCTATGAGCTGAGCCTGAGCAAGTCCATGTGTCGTGCCCTGTGCGGAACTAGATGGAGATGTTGTGTTTGGCTGTGTGATGCTCTGGGTGAGCAACCCCGGCTCAGGCTCTAACTGTGTATGTACTCCGCAAATATCTCGAGGAGGGTGGTTTTGTTACCCTGGGGCCTGGCCTCTGTCTCACAAGCCAGGCTTAATAACTTTGCTTTTTGTCATGACTAGGTAGTCATTCTTGCATTTGTTCCTAAACTTTTTTTTTTTTTTTTTGAGGAGTGGGGTAGTGGCTGAATTTTACCTTCAGTGTATTTGCAAATTGCAACTTATTTTTGCAGCTTTGTTTGCAAACTAAGCTGTCTTAAGGATGATATTTTGTGTGTCTGTGTTGGAGTTGTCCACTTATAGCTAAGTATCCTTCTATCAAGTATTTAGTATTTTCCATTTGTAGAGCTGGTCAAAGAATTGTTCACTAAGAATTTCTATAGAAAAACCTTTAAAAAAAAATCACAAGTGCATACTGTCTTTGTGGGGAAAACTGATGAAAGTCTGGGATATGACAGCAGAAAGAAAAAATGAAGAAATACAAAGGAAAGTCATAAAAAGGACCAAAAGCATGAGCTATGACATCTCTCAAATGAAAATGCTTGATATAACTTGGAAAAATTTGAAAACAAATCTCCAACTTAACTTAAAAATAGTTACTCTCATTTTGCAGGCAGAGAGACTAATTCGAAGTGACATCATTTAAGAATGTCACTGCCAGTCTGTTTCATTCATCCAGTATTTGTCTTCTGGGCCACCCTTTGTGTGCCTGGGTGGGACCACTCTGAGCAAGCAGGAGGCGGAATTCAGTTACCCCTCATCGAAGTCTGGTCTAGATTCCTGACTCTTCCTGGGCGAGCAGTTCTTGACCCCCACGGTGTTGCACACACAAGTGCAGAGCAAGGACTTGCACTTGGGTATTCTAAGCCTAGGGTCTGAACCGCTGAACCATTTTCCACACATGCTATTAATTTAATAAATGATTTAGTCACTATTCAGCCCCTGATAGGAAAAGCAGTGCTCTCGAGAGCTGTGCTCTTGCCAGCGACCACCTCGAAACAGCCCATGCCCAGCCTGGATGCTCTGCTTGGAGCAGGGAGGGTTGTAGGTGGCTCTACTGGTGCTCCTTGGGGTGAAATGACCCTTGGCTGCACTGTCTGATGGGACGTCTCCTGGCTGAGTTGTGGTGAAGGCAATGTCACCATGAACATCCCGACCTAGGATGAATCTTCTTGCTGATTAAACTAGCATTCAGGGTACCGCAGTTCATCAATCATGTTAACCATGGGTTTGCTGAGAAAGGGAAAGGGAGCAGGTTTGAATGATGAGTTGCACATCATGGTACACTGAGTAAGTGGATAACTAATAGGTAAGCGGCACAGTTTTGGCTGGAGTGTGCCTGCTGGGATGAGGGGAGTGGCTGCATCCATCCATTCAGGAAACGCACTCAGCATCTCATGGTGAAGACCTCTAGTCACATGCTTCTGATAAATGTTTGCAACGGTTTGCAAATAGCTTGCTAGGCAGATCATCCAGGGCAGTTTTTCAAAAGACCACAGCAGCACCTTTTAGAAATCCACCTCGCAGAGCACGGTTTTTAAGAAGATGCACACAATCACTCTGCATGCGTATGAGAAACAAGCAATCAAGCATGCTAACAACCAGCAACATTAATTAATGGCCATTTTCCTCCAGTTGCTTCTAACCTCTGGTCACAGCTGCAAAACCAGTTCACATTGTGCAACAATTGCATTTAGAGGCCCAGAACATTCCCATCCTTTCATTTACTGTATAACAGTGGGGTGATAATATGTAGCTCCACAGGGAAATGCTAAAGCTTAATTAATTAATCTACAAGTGACTGTGAAATTCTAAACTGCAATGTGCTGTGCAAGTGTGAAGTGCTGCTTATAATGCTTTAAGATGGGTGTTGGTTTTATACATGGTGCTTCATAGAGGAGACTAGTCTCATGTAGTTCCCTCTGAAGGTCCAATAATGAAAAGCATCTGCGTAGCTCTAGTTGTTGAATTTCAACACTGGAAGCCACAAACAAAACCCAGAAGAAATGGAACTCCTCATCAAGCAGGCCACGAGGAAAGTTTCCTCTCCTGCCTCCGATTATTGGGCAAGTATTACAATATAACATGTTAGTAGAATTAAATATCTATTTGAACTTGGCTTCTCATGTACTTATGGGTGACAAATTAATTTTATTTATTCTGTGACTTTCAATAATTCATTGGGATGTGTCCATACCAGTAATTAGAACATGTAAAGTAAGAAACAGAGCTCACATAAATTGTTCCATGGCATTCATTATTTATTTGAACATTTATAGCTCTGCAAAATTTACTGAGAAAATATGTACATTAATTAACATGTACATTATGATTTCATTAGTCCTACTACACTTCTTCAAGAAGTAAAGATATTTAGATTTGGGTGAACAGCTAGAAAGGTCTTGTTTGTATCTTTTAAATTATTTAAGTTTAACAAAGATCTCTGTGATTGCGGTCCAGAAAGACCTGCTTGTGGGAAGCCTTTCTGCTGGCCTGCCCAAACAATGGCAAAGTTGTTTTATCAAAAGCTGCTAAGATTCCTGAGCCAAACTAAGAAACGGGTGTTCGGCTGTGTTGTACAATCACTGATATTTGAGCTAGAGCAATGAACAAGAGAAAATCCAATACTTAAGACCCTCTGCTTTAATTTCCTGTAGTTGAGGAGATGATAGGGGAATGCAGCTGGCATGGTGGTCCCATTGCATTTGCTTGGCTAATGCATGCCTGGTGGCTGAGGCCCAGGACAAGGCCCTGAAGAAGACTGTCAGAGGGGTCCTGGAGTCATCACTGACCCCTTTTACTGGCCCCAAGGACCTCACTTGAGGCTGCTGTAAAGTCACTCCAGTTCCAATAGCATGTCTCTGAAAAAAGTCATGTGCATCATCATTGATATACAGCTCAAACGATGAGGAATTTTTTCATGCCAAGTGGATTAAAAAAACCAACAAACAACCCACAAATTCTTTTGTAGTCTGGAAGGGAAGAGAAACATTTTTAATCAATGCCATAAAACTGATGCCCGCTCACCTTTTTTTACATCATTAATGAGTCCACTAGAGGATGCACCAGGAAATTTCCACATGAGTAAACTCCACTCAGTGTAAAAAGATCCACCTCTGTAACTTAATGGTTCAGCTCGCACATGAAAGCTGTTATTTGGGGTTTTAATTATTAACCACAAACTGAATTTCAGCTTTTGGAGTGAAGAGCTCCCTCCCTCTGCAGATTCCAACTGAGGGCTTCCTCACTGAGGAATGCTGAAGAGGATTTTGGTATGTCCACTCTAAAATAACAGCCACAGAGATGCCTGTTCCATGAGACCTTCATGGCTTGGAGTATGTTCAGAAAGCACTGTGTCTTGGACAGAGACAATGAACTATTTGTGAGGCATAATTCATCTCAGGAATCCCAGGTGTATGCTTTCCTGGTTATGAATTACTAACAAAACTCATGGTGAAAGCTGGCTATTGATTTTCTCATGGTTAACTGCTGGTCAAGAAGTCTGTGGAGTTCCTGGTCAGTGAGTAGCTGGCTGTAGGCTGGAATTAAAGAAATAGTCCACTTCATGGTTTTGGTGATTCTTCTTCCGCCTGCAGGAGCTCTGGCTGGCTGTGACTTGTAATGGGAAATGGTGGTGTTGCTGTGTGGGGAAGACTTGTCCAGGTTGGTCACCAGCAGCTAGATGAAGAAAGGCTTGTGAGAGCAGACCATTCCAAAACTTGTTCTATCTTTCCAACCAAACCTAACCCTGCAAAATATGCTTATGTGCTTTCATAGTTCTTGAATCAACAGCCACAAAACATTTTGAGGCATTTTCGGTCTGACTATGCATGCACTCAGAGGGTGGAGCACAAAAAGGAGACCAAAAGTTTTGGGAAGCAGAGTAGGAGAAACCAACCATCTGCTTCCTAGAAGGCCTGCAGTGTGAAGGTCTTCAGAGAAAAGCTGCCTGATCTTCTCCTGCCTCTTATGGAGGCTAGCTGAGAGCCGTGAGGCTCTGGGGCACCATTCACTGGACTGCCTGGGGTCAGCAACTCCATGGCTCTGTCCTTCAGGGAGGCAAAAACCGGAACCCTTATAACCTTCCCCAAACACCTGTATCCAGGGGGCTTAGGAGCTTATCTCCCAGCAAAGACCAAGGCAGGGCTGCAATTTGGGAATTTGCTTGTTTCGTCTTCACAGGTCAGCTGCCAGGATGCAAAAAATAAATTGGTTGGGATTGACACAAAATACATTTCTTCTCACTGCAGTGAAACTCTGAATAAATTCCCATTTGACTCAACCATCTGTTCTTCTGCAAGTGTCTGGTACTAAATGGAGCCAAAGGTGAGAATCACAAGGCTGCCAGGAAGGGATTCTCCTCTTCCTCCTTGTCCTCTTCATCGCCGTCCTCTCAGGTAACTTGGAGGTTAGAGCACTTCACTAGGGGAGTGAAACCAGGCTTGCTTCTGTCTGCTTTCATAGCCAGATGCTGGGGCTGGGCATAATCCTCCTGTGGCAGGCTGTCATTTATAAATGCTTCACAGGTGCAGCTATTACAGCCCAAATGTGTCTCACTGTGAAGCCTATGTCTCAGCTACTGAGTTAGAAAACAGGCCACTCCCCACTTCTCTTACATATTAATGGTGCTAACCTGGCAGCGAGATGCATCCCAGAGGAGCCTGTTGCTTCCTGGCAGATGGTGGAGGGGAGTGGAAGTGCTCTCAAGGAAAGAGGGGGAGAAACTGAGCCTGTCCTGCCAGTGTCCTCACAGCAAAAGTTTAGAGAACATTACTCTGTGTATTCTGAAGTTCATGTCCAGAGTTGAGGCTGGTTTTGAAAAATGTGGATTTAGTTATTTTATAGAGGAGCATTTATTTTTCACAGCAGAGGGACTCTCTTGAGTATCATGCTTGAGACAGAGTTTGAAAAATATGGTGCCTTGTCTTTTGAAAATGTTCTGAGGAGCTACTGCATGGTTTCAGATGAGGGCCACGATTATGCGCTGGAGGTTGTCATGGGGAAGGATGCTGCTCAGTCTTTCTCCTTTCTTTTTACTGGAGCTGGCATGAAAATGGATTATTCTAAACCATCTCTCTGTCTTGCTGTCCCATTTGTCAGGTTCCTGCAGTCACATTCCCTGCCTGATGTTTTCATAAACTGCGCTCCTTTTCCTTGGGTTCTGGTGATTAATTGTAATGACAAATGGAAATATTCCAAAATAAATCTATTTTCACGGCCCTCTGCAAAGTCCACTCTGAGAACCCTCTGCAGATTTAACAATTCAGAAAGAGGTGGGAAAGCACAAGATTTACATCAGAGCAGCTGTCTCGTGGTGTCCCTTAATGCTACAGTTGTTTCAGTAAGGACTGTATTTTCCCCTAAGGGGCAAATAATTATCATTCAACCCAGGAAAATAAAGGAAAATAGGCAGAAGTTCTGCTTGTTGGGAGCTCCATGGACATGCAGAGGCCAGCAACAGCTCCAAAGCTGGGCACTGATAGAGCAGAGATGAGGACAAATCCCGAAATGCTTGGGGTGATTGTTTGCAATGACTTCCCCACATTCATGTTTTGCTTTAAAAATATTTCCAGTACAAAGACTGTTCTTTTGCCTGGAAATGTGCCTTTCCAGTCTTGAAACTGCCTCTCCACTGAAGACAGTCCCATCGTGCAGACCATCCCTTTGCCAGGAGTAGTGCCCTTCTTGTGCATCATGGATGCTGCATGGCTGAAGCCCATGCCCCCTTGGTTTGGGTTTCTGCAGCTCGGTCACCATCCAAAAGAAGCTCTGCCAACTGCTTGCACACTGTATCTGATGATCTTAAGAACCTTTTCCGACCTAAATAATTCTATGGTCCCAGACGAGCATGAAACCCTGCTCCTGACAAGGACGATTTGCAGATAACTTCATCTCTGTTGGCTTGGCATAGGTGGGGTGTTTGGCAGAGGGGCTCGTGGCAGTAGCGAAGCACAAAGAATGCCCTGGAGATGTGCTAGGGCTTTCAGCAGGAGGCTGAGCAGGGAGGTTAGCTCCCGCAGCAGCAATCAGCCCCAAGTAGTTTTGGTTTTACCCTGCAGCCCGGTCTGCAGTGAGCAGAGCAAAAGATGAAAATGAACTCTAATGATCATTTTTTCCTGCAGGAAGATACAGATGGGCAGGTGCTTCTGTCGAGATGCCCTTCAGCCTGGCACCTGAGACACTGCCGCTGAGCTGGGGTGATTTTTATTTTCTCTCTCCAAGTAAAAGAAAGGAACTAAGATGAAAGAACAAAGAGGGAGTGACTAGATTTGAATTGATATGAAACCCAGGAACTGGCATGCAGCCCAGTAAATATTGGAATGACATTACCTGAGCTTAAAAAAAATCTGACAAATTGTTAGGCTTAATTTATATCTGTAGTGGAACTGGGGAGCAAACACCATGGAAATATCATTATTTCTTTTAATAATTTTCTTTGGTAACAGAATTAGAAGGAAAAAGCTCTGGAGAGACTCTTATTATATTTCCCCTCCCTCTGCCTTTTCTTTCTGATTCCCTCCATTGTTCCCAGCTCTGTCAAGATTGTGACAAACTTAATTACCAGCAAACAGTAGGAAATCCAGATGACATATTACTTCTTTTTTTCTCTCTTCTGACTTCATAAAAGCTTTCTAGTCTCTAATCTAGAGTGAATAAGGACAGGGGCCAGATGGTGCTGGTGTCCAATATCAACAGCATCTGAGCTCTTATCTCCTTGAGATCTTCAGTGTCAAAAAGCCAAAGCTGAGGATAACAAAACCTCCAGGGGTGATGCGTTTCAGGGTTGTGGTTTCAGAAAATGGTATCGTACATGGCCAGGCCCAGATTTGCAGAGTAGCTCCACTCCTGTTTGTTGGGGTGTTGCCTGCCAACATTTTCTTGAAAATATGGACTAATTGCACTAATTGCAGGAGTGGTCACAGAGCCCAGGGCTCTTGCCCCAAGCTCCTGGCACTGGGGTAAGGCACATTTGTGGCTCCTGCATTGGCAAAGCCTGATACTTGGTTGACTATAAAACAAGTGTTGGGTGAAATGTTCTCATGAATGGGGTGTTTGCCCCAAAATCATATTTCTGAGGGTGTGAAACAGCTCAGGGTAAGGTTCAGTGAATAGGTTTTGAATGAGAAAAAAGAATGAAAAGAAAAATGCCATAAAATCCTTTGAGCATTTTTAAGTGAGGATCTTTTTTTCCCCTTGAGCTTTTCAAAGGCAGTTTTTCTGTTTTGCTCTCTCAAATAAATTTTTGGCTTTAAAATTGGGTCCAACTCAGTGAAAAAAAAAAAAGTGAAAGGGAAATTAAAAATGCAGAAGGGTTAAAAAGGGACCTAAAGTGCCAAATGACCTGAAATGGAGATTTTTTTTGCAGTCCTGAGGACTAGAAACTTTATTTACTTCCTCTTAACAAATCCCAGGGGACCTGGGACACAGCAAATGTCATGATGCTGTGGTGAGATCCAGCTACCACGGACGAGCTGCGATTTGTGCTTCAGTGTGCTTTGTGGGGTTCATCCAGCCCCAGCTGGGTTTCATTAGTCTCCCTTTCCCTGTGAAAGAAGAAAATCAACTGTCAATAGCTTTGATGTGGCCTCTGGCAGCCCTAGCCAGAACTTCAGGGTTTCCTGGTGGACCCCTTGATGTCCTGCTGTGAGTATCCCCCCTTTCCCCTCGAGCTGTAAGGGGGAGGGATCTCCCAAATGCCAAAATGCTGCTGCTCTTTTTCTCAAGGGGGAATAGACAGAAAAGAGCATTTCATTCCCAGCCTCTAGGCAGTTTACTTTTATCCTCCCTTCTTCTCTAAATAACTAATGAAGTGGAGCAGCTCAGATAAAGCAACTTCTCTCAGCTGTAAACCAGACCATACAGAAATCATTAAACATCTCATTTACCCATCAAGAGTCAAACAAAAAACCAAGTGTGGTGCTTACTGCTCTTGGTACACCGGTTATGATGGCGCCTTTCCCAGCACAGGTGCTCCTGAACAGTTCACCAAATCTGGGGACGACTTGGAGGGGCATCAAACCTGAAGGGGCTGACTGGCTTGTTCTGTGGCCAGGGGACGCAGCCACACACTTAGTAATGGTGTCCCAGGGGTCTGCAAGCAGCCGAGTGCTGTTCGGTGCTGATAAGAGCTAAGTGGATGTTTAGCTTTGAGAAGGCTTGGGGGGCAAGCGAGGGACCTCTGGGGAAGGAGGCTGGGGCTGAGGGGAGAGAGTGCCACAGCCTTGGAAGAGCCAAGGGTCCTTGATTTACCATGAGTAGAGCAGGGCTGACCTGGCTGGAGTTCTTGCTTGGAGAAAAGGGTAGAAGAGTTCCTGTCTCTCCGCCGCAGGAGGTGAGGAAAGACTTGGTAGCTGCTCAAATGTAAGTGGCTTAAAATTTACACAATTTATTTCTTGAAGGTAAAATCTATTGGGTGTCCATCTGCATGCAGAGTCTGGATGCCTTTGTGAATGCTGGTGCTTTACTCCTCCTTTGCTTTCATTGTTGATCTAGGTGGAGCTTTGGAGACCCAGGTCTAGAGTGAGAAAGACCAGCCATGTGTATGTCTTGACTGTCTTTCTAAGGGATTTTCTGGGAACACTTCTCGGGAAGAGATGTGTACATTTTTTTTCTTGTTGTTGTTAAATTTTACTATTTTGAATAAAATTTTTTACTTCAGCCAAAGGGAAAAACACAAGGAGCTGCAGCACCAGGGGTCCAAAAGTTGTATGTGTCTACAGGGGTCTGTGAGCACTGGGGTGGAGGTGCTTTTCAGAGTCCATACCAGTTCCCCAAGTTCAGGCAATCTTGTGGCAACCCAGGCTTTGGGGACCTGTGCTCCCATTTCTGCAGAAACAAGGAACCCTTGCCTCCACCCCGCCCTCCTGCCTGCTGTCCTGACTCACCTGACCATCCGCAGATTATTCTGTCCAGGGGGTGTTGCACGTCACTGCATAGCCTTGGCCAAAACAGCCTGTAATTTTTCTTCCTTTTACCAGTGAATATAAAGCTAAAAATAAAGCACAGCACTCTCAAATAAACACCAATGAGTTAAGGGTAGAGTGTCATGTATTTGGGTTTTCTGCCTATTTACAAAGAGCCTAATGAGCAAAGAACCCAATGAACCTGGTAGCGATGACCAGCCTGTAGCTGGGGAGCCAAGAGATGTGTTGGTCACGGTGATCTTCCGTTTGGTGGTGACGGAGTGGTGCTGCAAACATGTGTGTCCCAATTGCCTGGCACGTGCTCTCCACTCTGCAACAATCACAGAATCACAGAATCAACTAGGTTGGAAAGGACCTTGAAGATCATCTAGTCCAACCATTAACCTAGCACTGCCAGTTCCCATCTACACCATATCTCTCAGCGCTATGTCGACCCTACTCTTAAACACCTCCAGGGATGGGGACTCCACCACCTCCCTGGGCAATCCATTCCACTGCCTAATAACCCGTTCTGTAAAGAAATACTTCCTGACATCTAGTCTAAACCTTCCCTGGCGCAACTTGAGGCCATTACCTCTTGTCCAAGATGCAGCCTGAAATGTAACTCAGTTTTCCTGCATTGCACCATCATTTCTGAAGGCTGTTGTCACAGCTGCATACACAGGAAACCGTGGAGAGTGTTACAGGTGGGAGATGTGTCCTTGCTTGCTGCTGATGGTAGGTTAGGAGTGTTTCTGTGGGATTAGCTGCACTTCAGGGGCTTGGACTTGGAAATCATAAACTGGGCTCCAGAGGTGTTAAGCACAGGGGTGCCAGGAAGCTGAGGGTTTCCTGTGGGCTGTCAGCAGGTCTCCGAGCTGCTGGTAGTTCATGTTGTCCCACCTGAAATGCAGGGAGAGGAGCAATGGGCAGCCACAGCACTTGGCTGGATTTACAGTTAATTGGCTTGTTTTCCTACCTGCAAGGTGGTTTTAGGTTAATGAAGTTTTCTGTAAAAATTTACACTGTTTTCCCCCCATTTTCAAGCTGCTCCTTGCCAGGAGAGCGCTCTTGTAAATGAAGTGATACACGTTTATGTGTGGCCTGCTGAGTGGCTGTGCTAGCTCACAGTCAATGCATGACATTATTATTATTATTATTTTAATAATACAGCCTAGGCAATCCATTGTTGTGCAGGAAATGTCAGGATTTGCCATACATACATCTCTTTCCCCCCAGATTCCTTCTCATGGGAGATGGGCAGCGGTCACGGGGCAGAGTCATCAAGCACCCGAACTGTACCATGAGCCACTCTACCAATGCAGGGGCTTTGCAAGCACAAATCAAGCACTGGAGGTTTTGTAGAAAAAAACAATGCCCCCCTTCCCCAAAACCCTTTGAACAACTCCCTCCCGCAGTATTTACCCCAAGCTGAATATCTCCATGGCTCCAGACCTGCAGAGCAGCTCCTGCTTTGAAACTTAAGGGCCAGCTTCTTTCTTCTCCAGGAAATATATTTTCTGCCAGTATTTGTTTTTCTGGGCACTGCCAAAGCTCAGAACATGGCTGGGGCCTTGTGCCAGCTGCGCTTCAGTGAATCATTACTCTGAGCACGATGTGGCAAAGAGTTAAGACAAGGCGACCATGGACAATTTTGGCTTTGGGCTGTTGATCTCAGAAGCCTCTTAACTGAGCCCAAACCAATAAAATCAGTTCAGTTGAAATCTTGGACTCCTGGATGATGAAGGTGAACACTTAGCAGGAGTTAGGCTGTGTTTCACTGCCTGTTAGTTTGGATACTGGAACATCTGGTAACAAATAAGTTGTATAGATGTTTGGCATGTGCCACACCTCCAGACTTCATAAAATAAACCACATTTTGTTACTTATAATTAATGAAAGGCAGCAGATGTGCAAAATGACATCATCTCATGATTTTAGAAAATCCATTTTTTTTTTTTTTAAATCTCACCAGACTCCACCCTGGCTAGTTAGTTACCTATTCACATCCCTCCCTCTCTGTCCCACCTTGGCACCATTGAGAGTGATGCTGGAAGGTGTCCAGCCCCTGCTCCAGGACACGATCATCCACACAATGTTTTGTCTGACAGATAACTTCTATCTTGTGCTTCAGGGGCTTGAAGGTAGAGACTACGCTTTCCTCCATGTTTCACTGTCCCGCTGCCAGTGATTCCTTCTACCCCCTGCCTTGCCTCGCTTGCCTCAAGCTGAGCCCATTGGTTTCTGCTCTAGCCCTTGCACAGGAATCTGTTATTCATGTGGAAGCTGCAGCCATGTCTGTTGTTGATCTCTCCTCTAAACCAAGCAGCCTTCAGAGCTCTCATAGGTCATGCTCTAGAGGACCCTTGTTGCTGCATGCTGGATTTCACAGCTGGTAGCTTTCATGAGCAGGTATTGGGGTCTTTTTTCGGAAGCAGACACCCCACTTTTCCCCATCTATTAACCCAGAAGAGCTGGAGCCCGTCCATCCTGGGGTGCTTACAGGTGGCCTGGGAAGAGGAGAGATGCTCCCAGCACTGCCAGCAGCAATTGCACATGACAGAGCAGCCCCCAGGCAGGATTCCCTGACCTGGGACATCAGGCAGGGCAGGCAGGTGTTTGCACTGGGGTGGATTGAATGCTGTGGGGAGAACTGGGGAGATGGTGCCTGCAGGAGACCAGCCAGGAGCTGGGGGGCAGCAGGAATTTGATTTCCAGCAAGTTTGGACGGAGAGGACCAGCAAGCCTTAACAATACACATGAAGCTTAAAAATGGCAGGCTTGGGAGCATGCTGGTGGATATGTCTGTGCCAATATAATCACTTCTATGCTAGTTTTGCTCTATATGGGAGGGAAAACAAATTATGTGTGGCTTCACCTGTGCTATAAGCTGTGCAACTCCAGCAGTTGTTTCAGCACATACAGGCAGACGGACCCTTCTCCCTTGTATCCTTGGCACATCTAAAGAGAATGGGATGATCACAGGAGGAGTTGGTGGAAACATCTACTCCCTTGGACTTGTTGAGTGCAATGTTTATTCTTGCTTTTGGATATGACCTCAGGGAGGGCCCGGCCAGACTTGCCAAGATACCTGGTCTGTGAGAAGAAGAGACCATTGCAATCAGCCTCTTTCAGCAGAATTCCCAAGTGTTACATGTTCCTGTCATTTCCTCCTTTGTTCTGTCCCCAGCAGCTGAGTTATAAGGTTCTTAAAACAGGCTCATAAATGAGAAAGTAATAAATGGATCGAGGCTGTGCCTGATCAATAGCAAGTGTTACCTGGTGGCAGTGATTCCTGGAAACTTGGAGGAAAGGCCTCATGATGTTCCTGCTCTTTGGGGAACAATTACTCTGTGGCTAGCTTGGTTTTCTTACACAGAAATCATTCATTTTAAAAGGTTGTATTGCTACTCAGTTTTTCCTTTTGGGCCAGTGGGACTTTCACCTTACTACAGACGGAGGTGCGAATCATTTAAAATGAGCAGCTCTTGAGCCAGGGGGACTCCGGAGAGGTGGTGGTGAAAGATGGCTTTGCTAATACATTCTGAGGGAAAGTTCAGAATTTTGGAAAAAAAGGAAAAAGGTGGATGTTTTTCCTGGCTGTAATTACTGTAATGAGGGCAGCTTTTTTTGCTTTGCTACTCTAGAGTCAGCACATGCAAACCCCCCTGAGTTCACGTCCTCCCAGGGCATTTCCCAGGCTGTCACCTTCACTGTCAGCTCACCCCGCACGTCTTGCAGCTCACTGATGGGATGTGATGCTGTCCCCAGCCTGACACCTCAGCTTGGCTGGGATGATGCAAAGCCCCCTGCCATACACTGGCAATTCTGACTAGTTTTATTAGCAATATCTCATGGTTTTTCTGACATTTCTCCCATTTGCTGCCCTCCCTGCTCTGGCTGGAAGGTTTTTGCATCAGTCTCACTTCTTGCTTTGGATTGTGCGTGTGAGCACAGCACACCATGGCTCTAACTCTCAGTTAGACTTCAACGCCATAAATACAGATTTTGTGAATTAAATAGTATAGCAGAAATGCCTTATGAATCCTTGGCTGCTCTCTCCACCCCCAGCACAGCTGAAACCCAGCTGGGCTGCGCAGCGGCATCAAGAAAAGATACAGCCAAAACAAAAAGGACTGTAAGAAATTGAAGAAACAAGCAGAGCATGAGAAATGTAAACAGCAGCAGTTGAGCACGATTCATTTCAGCTTTCCTCAGTAGCTGGATAAGTTTTTCTAAACTGCTAGTTAATTTTTCACATCACTATTCAGTGACTATTATTGTACTTGGATTTTCACCCTGGTATATAAGACCTCCTTTCTGAATTCTCATGGAAATGGAGTAAAGACATCCATCTCTACCCAGGCCCAAATACACCATATATCACTTTCCACCAGCAGCCAGAATCTGGTGGAAGTCACTCCATTTCTTCTCCAGAAGGAGATCCACTTTATGAAGCAACTGATTTATGTTCCCACGCTGGCTTGGCTGGATCCACAGCCTGGTGCTGTTCTCCTTTGGAAGTCACTCATATTTGTCAGGTAATTATCTTTTCATTACAAGAAACCTATAAGATTTATAAGGAGCTGCTTTTCCCCTTTCAGCATGTAGTTTGTTTCTATCTTATTAGACTGTCAAACCAGCACAAAGTCTATATGTTTCTTCTGCTTTTCTTCCATGTCAACAGTACTTAGAGAAAGTACATCAGTTGGAAATTAAAGAAATTTAGTTAGAAAACTTGTAGGAAAGCACCAACAGGAAAGATCAAATAAAGCAGAGAACAAAGATGCCAGAAATAAAATTGTCTGACAAACATTTGAATAGATATTAAAAGGGGAGAAAAGAAATACAAAAGCCTCAAAAAAACCCCACTGAAACTGTGTAAAAAGCAATGCGTAACTTCAGAAATGAAAAATGCAAGGAACATAAGAAATGATTTCAGATCTGATCCTATCAGAATGAAATCTGATTTCAAAAAAATGAAAGAAAGAAAGAAAGAAAGAAGCAGCTATGGAGACACTTTTACAAAAGGATGTACAATGAAAGACTTGAAAACTGTATCCTCCAAACTACTTTAAAGAATGGCAAAAGAAAAGGATACATATTAAAATACACTAACGCTGCAACATATAATACAAAATGTTCTGTCAGTGAAAAGAAGTATTTTGACAGGTTTATCAAGATTTACCACCAATCTTGGTGACCCCATCAAAAAAAAAAAAAAGCTTTGAAAGAATAATTTTAAAATAGCTATAATAACTGACTAGGAAGATCGCGGAAGAAAACAGCTCACAATTATCTCTGTGGTTGGAGAGACATCAAACCTTATTTCTGTGCTATTTTTACAAGAGCCAAAGTAGGACAGTCATATCACACTGCTCCAGATAATAATGAAAACAAAGGCTACTTGGGAGCACACAGTCGAATAAAACACCAGCAGTTCATGAGTTATGAACAGAGCTGCAGCATGTCGCCCTGAAATTTAGAGATTTCTGGAAGTCTGCCACAGGAAACGGCAATCCTGCGGAAGCAGGGAGAGGAGCTCCTGCCCGCGGCTCACCACGATGATCACTGGAGCTACGAGCCTCCACAGACTGCTCAGAAAGGAGATTTACTGCAGGAGGAGGAAAATGCACCTTCTCCTCCCAGAGGCAGAGCTGTGCCAGATGTCCCCAGGGTCACTGGTGCAGGGATGGCCACGAAGCCACAGCAGCGTGGACATCGGCTCTGAAACGGGGCTGCTGGAAAATGCACTGCTGGTAATATTTGAGGGCATCAGGTTAAAGGTAGGTGACCCTGCAGTGTAGACACGCATGTTTCTCCTATAACATCTTTAAAATTAACTTCTGCAATGATCAAACAATCAAACAAAAAAAGCAATAATAAAGCTGTTGGCAGATGGGGAACACAATATGTGAATGTTACAGTCAAGTTATCTTTGATTGCATCAGTGTTATCCCATAACATTTCTACATTTATAAGTGATCTTGATTGCCTGGTATCATGTAGCCACATAAGATTGGATGTTTATTTGCAAAACCAATCATTTAAACTATTTTGCCCCTCAGGCCACCAGTTCTAAAATTCAAATGCAAAATAACTGGGACAGTCCATAGGCTGCTGTTTTCATACCAGTGATATTCTTAAACATTTGTGAAATTCAGTGAATAACACCCGGCACCGCAGTTAAAGCTGGAGGCCAGACAAAATGTCTGTAATCCATTCTAACCTTGGTGCCAATAAACTGCAAATTGAACCACAGTGAAATGAATCTACCGACTGCACTTAAACAGTGGCAACACTTTGCAAGTACTCTATGGAAGTCTAAATCCTCAGCGTTTGTTTTCGTCAGCTGGAATTCAACTGATCATGGACAACCTTAATCAGACCCATCTATGCACTTAATAACACCCACCCTGCAGTCTACCTGCCAAGAAGTATGACACGGATTCTCCTGATAAAATGACATTTCCAGACCTCAAAGACTGTGTATTGCATCATCATTCTCCCAAGAAAGCCTCAAGCTATGCTGTGTGGAGAAAAGACGTCCATTTGGGATCGGTCAGTGGTGCAGTAGGAAGACAATTTGAAGGAGGACAGTAAAGATCAGGTGTTTTCCAAAAAGGACAATATATGGGAGGATTCAGAATACCAAATTGCCCCAAACAGTCATTCTTATCAATCTCAGCCTTCAGTTACTGGGAGTCTTTTCTACCAGAAAGAAAAAGCTCACACTCTTCATGGCCGATGATGGATCGATGTGAGGGACAGGCAGGTCCCCACCATCCCCTGAGGCAGTGTCTGGGAGTGAAGGGAACAGGGACCATATGGGGGTTTAAGCAAGATAAGACCCAAAGTTTAGACACAGAGCAGTGCAGTGGAAACAACACAGGTGGAAGATGAAGATGTCCCAAAGAAGATCATTACGCTTGAGTTGCCCACTTACCTGTATGGCAAACCCCAGGAGTTCAGGTACACTTTTAACAATTAAGAGATTAAATATCCACACACAAAAATTTAAATGTAGTTAATTGCATGATTTCTGGTTTCTGACCTTTTGTTTCTTGTTTGAATCGCATTTTTCACTCTGTAGACACATCGAAAGGATTGTGAGCTGAGGCTGCTGCTCTGCTTGGCGTGGGGTTGCATCTTGAGGGGGAACATCTGCCAGGTGGTGCCAGATACTTCAGGCAGTTCAAAGAAAAAAGAGGGGACATACAGGATTGGAATGAATTTCTCAAAATGACATCAGTTAACATATATGGAAAAATTGTAAGTGCTGTGCATAAATTAAACACAAATGGATTATGTATTATTTCAAATTGCTGTGTAACTATCTCCTCTGGGTTTTTAAATTGTCCCTACATTGTAGTTTCTGAATCCATTGGCTAAATTTCAATCAGATCTTACAGAGCAGGGAAGAGGTTTCAAAGGTAGTTAAATTCTTACAAAATGTGAAAATAGGCAACTGATAAGAAAAAGTAGTGTAAGTATCCTAACTGATGGAAAGATCATTGTGTGAGCTCAGAGTCTAGCAGACACCAGAGAACTGGATGGAGAGCATACAAATTCCAGATAAAGCTCAGCCAGGATCTGCAATTAGTCATGAGATGTAAACCTGCTTCGCCAGCCCCAGTGTTTGGGGACCACGTGTGGCCAAGGGACACACATTCTTGTGTTTCTCCTTATGCAGGCTTGGGCGAGTCCTATCTCATCCACCGATGCAGACGGAACAGCTCTACCCCAGCCTGGAACAGCACATGGCACGAGCTGGACTGGAGAGGAGCGAGCACCTGCAAGGGAGGAGGAGCAGAAGAGGAGCATGTCACCCCATCCAGTGCTCTACAGACCACTGGAGGCCCAAACCTTGATTCCAGAGAGCTGTTGGCCTTAGCCTACTTTCTGCAAGAGTCTGGAGTAATGTTTTCTATTATTCAGAACAAAAAGAGTAGATGAATGCAATCCACACAGGAAGATTGATCTAGCAGTGCAAGTTATTTATTCTTGATCTGTAACTGCATTGAGCACTGAAGATTCATAGATTCATTGTCCTCTGCTCTTTTCAATGCATTTTTTTTTCTTTTTTTTTTTTTAAACAGTCTTTTCTGGGACCTTTCCCCCCATCATTCACAGTGAAAATTCAACAGGGACTTTCAAGAGACTCCTGGAAATGTGAATTTTTACTGGCTGTTTCTGAGTATTTCAAACAACTCTAGCCTGGGTTCAATTATTTTTTTAGAAATAAACCAACTATTTCAAGGGAGAAGTGTGAAATGAGTTTGCCACTTTCCCTATACGATATTCCATCTTTAAAATCAAAGAAATAAAACTCTCACTGGTGTGTTGTTGGGTAGAAGGCACAAAGGCACTTGTGTCCTTTCTGCCCTGCTTCATCTCTGCTGTCCCCAAGGATGTGGCTAGCAGGAAAGCTTTTCCTGGTGGATTGATGCAATCATTCAGGTGTGGTTATGTCCACAAGGACAATCATCCTGAGCACAGGAGTATTTGCAGGGAGCTTACTAGTTCCCACAGTTCACCGGTTAAAACACTCCCCCAATACATCAGACACGCAAATCACTTCTCTGCTTGAGGCGATACCTGTCGTGCCATAGCTGCCACTGCCAGGGTGACGATCTCACTGCCCCATCCCCTGGTGTTCACCGCCTCTCTTGGGGACACCAGTCCGCTTTGCAGACCAGTGAAACGTGCGGGCGTGTGCCGATTCCCATACTGTGCTTCTCCATGCTTAATACTAACACCTTCTCCCGGGATCCCAGAGAGTGCTCAGCCGTGCTAATGAGAAGGTATCACAGCGCAGCAAGTGTCTGACTTGCTAAGGCAAACAAAGTATTGGCTGGAACTAATGCAGAAAAAGGATGGCCCTGCTGTCGTTTCTATTTTTTTTTTTTTTTTTTGCCAGCCAAGCTGTCCATACTATAGGTTTTGGATTCCTTCAGCTGCATAGAACGTGATTTATTGAAATTGGAAAGCTTGCAGACAAAAAAGGCTGTGAAATTATTTTGTATCTGACACAATCATTAGTACTATTATTTCTTCTGGAGCTGGGAAGGACACTTATAAAACATCTAACAAGCTGCTAAGGAGATTGCCTAAAGCACTGATTTTCAAAATGTGCTGCTAGAGCCTATTCTTCTGTGCTCTGTACATATTTCAAGCTCCAGGTTCTGACAGTTTAGTGGGCACCCTCTTCAAATATTTGGCCTGAGTTACCTGCTGATTGCATGATACAGAGGTGATTGAAAGAGGCCAGTGCAATCTAAGCAAGCGTGCTGTAGAGCGGGGGGGCATCCAAACCTTTGATTTCACTTTGTTGAAGAGCAATAACGCCCTCTGTGCACATGCATCATGCAAGGCCTCCAGATTCATTTTTCACACTGAAACCGAGCACAGTTAAGCAGGCATCAGCCTCCGAGCTAAGGATGCTGTTGAAGGGGGTCGGATTGTCTCCTGTCGGTAAGCTGCTATTGCCTGCTTCAACTAGGAGCTGCCCAGTGGTCCAGCCTGCCTGGAAGTCCTGATCCAGCTAAGAGGGGTGCTGGTGGAAGGCAGCTGGTGGCACCTTCTCAGGGGACAGGCACCTATTTCATACAGTCGTTGTATGTAGTTTGCACAGGTCTCAGGAGAAGGAGCAAGATTTGAAAGGCAGCAGAGCCCAGCTTGTCCTCCTGACAGCTCTGCTTACGTGCTCGTGTTGGGCTCCTGCATAAGCACATTGCCACATCAGAGACTGTATGTAGCTCCTTCTCCCAGAGGGAAGCAAATCCAAGGACTCGGAAACTGGTGCTGGCCAGATCTGCGCAGAGAAGCTCTATTTCTCTGGTTAAGGGAACTGTGGCTTGACTTGAGCAGGAACTGCCTTTCTAATGGTAAGCATGGAGTTTATTGTCAGTAATCCCTACCTCTCATCTGGCACTTTTCATCAGCAGATCACAAAGCATGTTGTGGAAAAAGGTCAAAATCACAATCACCATTTTAAAGATGGAGAAGCTGAGACACAGAGCCCAACAGTCTCAGAGAAAGTCACCCCGCAGGCAGCTGGCAGAACTGAGGACAGAGTCCCACAGTCCCCAAGTCCAGCCCAGTGCTCCAGCCTCCCTATTCCCATCATTAGCCTGGGAAGACTACCTCTAATTGCTGTCAAATGATTGAAAGTGGAAGGAGCTGTTGCCATGGATACAGCATCCACAGGCTTTCCTCTGCCTTGGTTGGAGCCCTGCTCTTCCACAATAGCTCTGTGGTTTTCAAACATCGGTGCAATAATGAGTACAGAAACAGCAATTCATTTGCAATCGGTGCAAATGCTTGCCCTGTAGTACAAAGACAGAATAAACTGGTAGCTGTGACCCTCTTAGATTAACTGAGCTGGCTGATTCACTGATTTCTCTAGCACCAACTGGAGCAGACTGTCCGGACCTGTTGGATCAGTTACCTCCTGTAATTTCCTTACAGGATTTGCACTCAATTTGTGCCCTTCACAGCAGAACAGCACCCATATTCTCCCTGTCCCCACCTTGGCTAATGTCTTTCCTCTGCCAGGGAAGGTTTAGACTGGATATTAGGAAGCATTTCTTTACAAGAATAGGTTGTGAGGCTTTGGAATGGGCTGCCCAGGGAGGTGGTGCAGTCCCCATCCCTGGAGGGGTTTAAGAGTAGAGTCGACATAGCGCTGAGGGATCTGGTGTAGTTGAGAATGATCCATGTTACATTAATGGTTGGACTGGGTGATCTTCAAGGTCTTTTCCAACCGAGATGATTCTGTGATTCTGTAATAGGTGGTCTCAGCAGTGAATAGGAAGAAAGACCCCCCCCCAGCCACAAACACACAGAGAAACATGCATCCCCCAAGAAGGTTTTAGCTGCAGAGGCACAGATGAGCACCCACCTGCAGTGCTGAGAACTTGCAGCCAAACCACAGACAAACCTGACCTGCCATCCCTGCCTATGCAGGGACACTCAGCTCACCAGAGCACCACGCCATCTCCTTCTCAGAGGTGCTGGTTTTCCCAGCTGAGCTCAGTACAGATCTCGGGTCACTCCCAATACACTTCTTTTCACAAAAAGTGGCTCTGCCACAATTTCAGAGCCAGTAGACAGAACAGCCCTGACAGCACATCTGAGGAGAGGCATGTTTTGCTTACTGTATGCAGGACAGGACTCTTATACAGTGCTTCACAGAGAGGCCTCTTTGTCCACCGTGCCCTCTAATCCATGAGCAGAACCATTATCAAGAACAGGCCCACCTGGTGCAGTTTGGCCAGGTGTGAAGAACAGCCCCACACTGGTCCAGCAGCATTAGAAAGATGTGGATTTATAGCTTAGCTGTTGTAATGCAGTGTGTTTTTCTTCCTTGTCCAGTGTGGTTGAGTTTCACCAGGAAAAGAAAAAAACTTATCATCTTTCATACCTTGGAAAAGTTGAAATGTCCAGGCAGCCTGCCCAAGTAAGACTCAGTTCTCTGTTCTCCCACTAGTCTCTGAAATTGCAGTTATAGGGATTTACTAGTACTTGTGACACACTCAGCAGCTCCAAGGAGAAGCAGATGGGAAGAAGGTCTCTATTTTTTGGATTGCTGTTGCATTAGTGTCGCTGTGTTGACCTCTCCTACCCCAGACTGGGACAGTTCAGAGCACCTACTGATGGATAATGCTCAGTTCTGAAGACCAAATATTGCTCAGTTACTGCATTTGGCCAACACCCCCCATGCTGTCATTAAAAAAATGCCAATCTCCTCCTGAGACCAGCACGGTTGGTGTTGCCCAGTCCTTCAGAGTCAGTCTACCTCCAGAGGAACCATTCTCAGGTCTGCTGACTGCTGTTTTAGCAGCCTGCCACTGAGCTGGATGCAGTCTCTGTAGCACCAACTCCAGCCTGAGGGATTGGCACAGGTTTTCCCACTGACCGTCAGTGATCAGGCAGCAAAGCATTCTCCACTTCAGTTCTCCACCATCATCTTTCCTAGTCTCTGTGATAATTGTGTGGACTACGGGAAAAAGGTACAGACAATGCCCATTCTGGCTACCTCTTCCCATCACCCTTTACTTGCCTTTCCTTCACTCCTGCTAAAAGAGGGGAAAAAACGTTACTTGTTAAACCACAGTAAGTTTGGCATGGGTGATCTCAGGCATCAAATACTCCCCCCATTGATTTTCCCAGTGTCTCCCTTTGGTTTTGATTGTTCATCTTCCTTACAAACCAAGTGCTAGCCAGCTTTGGCCAAGGCAATGGGGGTAGTTATCACCATAACTACCCAGCTGTTGAAACCTGGGTGTACAGCAATTATGCTAAGCTCCACAGCAGGCTGACAGCTATCACACTCATTACATCTTCCTGAGACAGAAAGGCTCAGTCAATACCACAAAGGATCTGAACAACAATTTCAAGGTAGAGAGTCTCTTCCCTCTGTGACACAAAGCACTAGGACATGCCTTTTGGTGACTAACAGCAGCAGACTCATAACATGAAATTGCTCTCTTTTCTACCTCAGCCAGAGCTTTTTTTCTGCCAAGGGGGCTTAGCAAAACATTCTGCTTTCAAAAAGAGCTGTGAAAAACAAGTGGTAAAGAAAGGGTGAAAGAGAGGATAGGAGCAGTTGTTTGGAAGTCAGTATGTTTTTGAAAGGTTTTCTGCAGGAGTTTAGGTGCTGTCAGGCCAATGCCTCTGTCTCTTTGTAAATGGTAATTCTTTCCTCTGATGGCAGTTAAAGGGAGCTAAGAGGGAGATCTAACTGCTTGACTTTCTACAGCCTGGCAGCTCAAGTTCAACACAGGAACAGAAATATTAATGTCCCTCTATTTTCTGGGAAACCTGAGGGGTTTTGGGATCAATTCATCACTGCCTCTGTGCACCTGATGTGTATGGGACAGCAGGAGCAGCCCCCCTCCTGAGAGAGTCTGGGGTCCTCTGAAGGCTTGTGCCGTACTGATGAGCAAGATGAAGCTCATCTTCTGGAAGATGTTTGGAAGCAGTGGTAACTCCCATTTCCACAAGTTCAAAATTCAATTTTTCCTGTAAACATCCTCAAGAGACTCACGTGAGGCAGAGAAGGCTGCATAAATAGCTCAAGACGCCAAGGGCTTTTCTGTCCCCATATGAGATGACAAACCATTATGAGTCTGATCATCCAAAGCCTTACCAGAGCTCTGTGACGTGGAGGACCTACTCACCCTGACTCCTCTACTCAACACAGTAAGACCCATCCTGGGCTCTACCTCGGATGCACTGCCTCTGCTGCACATGGCATTCAGAGCTGAGGATGTGAGGAGCAATGAGAGATGGGTGGTGGGAGCCGCTGCCTGGCTCCTCGTGCAGGAGGATGACATATTTCAGGGATGTTGTTGTCACAGTCCAAAACGGAAAGCGAAAGATAGACCTCAAGGCAAACAGCACAAACACTGCTCCTTCCTCAAGGTGTTCTGGGACAATGGATCCACTGACATGACGTTTACCATTGCTTCAGGGCTTGTCCAGAGGACAGTTCATGCCAGGAGGATTTTTTTCCTGTTTTGCAGAAAAGACACAAGGAAGCATACAGAGGGATTTAGACTCTGATTGCTCTCATGTTCTCTGTTATGGTGATAGCAAGCTCTGATGAGAGATGGTATGTCAGAACATCCAGATTTACTGGATTAGCTTTCAGCATCACACTTGCCAGCAGTTTCATGGCCATTACAACAGGCTTATTTTGCAGCTTCACAATCACCCAAGCTCATCATCCAGAAAACTGCATGACACCGTGATCTTTGTGCAGCCAGGGCCATTCAAAAGTGTTTTTGTCCTTTTTCTAACACTGAGTTTACCATTAAATGCACCTGAGAAACCACAGCTAATACGTTATATTTAGTGTAAAATCTAGGATCTTTGGTACTTAGTGTCCATCATCAGAGCAACTGAATTACTTGTGATGTTCAGAATCCAGGGACACAAGGAAATCTGTACATAACTCATACAGAGACACACAGAACCTGGTCTGCAAAGGACTGTGGCACCTCAGACAAACTTAGAAATGAAGTGCCCCTTAAATAGCCCAAAATCTCATCGCTCATCAATAATGTTATCTAGGAACATGAAACTGCTTTTACACAAGCCCATAGCTATTGCTGATGAAATGGAAGCAACCAAATCAATGTCTGTTTGGGATCATCCAGGCAAACATTTTTTCTGTATATATCTTCAAGGTTTTTTTTGTCAGATATTCAGCACATATTTATTCCTCTCAAGACCCAGTAGCCACGCTACACTTACACAAAAATACAAGTGGTGATACTATATACGTGCTGAAGCTAAAGAGTTAATCCAGGTTATAGGAGAGCTGAATTCAAAGCCTTCTGCAGGCCAAGGGGGTCTTCACCTGCCAAGCAAACAGTGAGGTGGGGGTCATCGCTTGCCCCTGCTCTGCCCAGAGCTGCCTGCTGTGCCCCTGGGGTTAATACATCCACACCTGTACACAACCCCTGCCCCCCCCCTGCCACCGCCCTGTGCGTCAGGAGTGCAAGTGGCCTTGGGACAAGCTAAGGACTGCCTGGGTTTCCTTTCAGGCTTTATAGTCAAAGGAGAAAGGACATAGAAATTTCAGTTTTATTTTCAATCATCTCATTAGGAAAGATTTGCTTTTATCTCTGTTACATTTGAGTTGTTTGGATTTGTCAGGGTAGCTGTTTTGTGTTTATAAAGGACTGGCTAAAGTGTGTTTTCCTCCCTGGTTTAGCTTTTCCTGCTCCCCACTGTTCTGCCATGTAAAGATCTGCCATCTTCTTCATCTGCCTCCGCAGCAGGAGTCCTGCTTGGCATTCTGCCAAGGACAGGGCTGAAAGGAACCTCGCTTTGTCACTGGCTGTACGAGCATTGTTTCCAGCAATGTTTGTTGCTCCACACCACATTAGTCTGGTTTCCATCATCTTGGTGTGTGAGGGAAGAATCTGCTGTCACCGCAGGCGAACACATCTGCTGCGACCTTTCCCACAGCAGTCAGATTATTGAAGTTTACTCCAAATTCCAGGACTAGCTCTAGGAGGGACCTAATGCAAATGTTAGATGCTGATTGAAGGCTGAGATCTGAGGCTCTTCTCAGTGTGCCACGCAGCCCTCGGTGTCCCCCATGACACCCACGGCAGGTGGCTGTGCTCCGCGTGGGTTGCTGCCAGCCCTGACACCCGCTGCTGCGTCTCCCCGTGGTGCTCCCAGCACAGGTATTCACATGGCTGGAGACACCAACCCTTCCCTCAGACGGCAGTTTTGGGCACTCCCAGATGCATGGTTTGACTCTGAAGGCTGCTTTGTCATATACTTAGTCAAACATGTAGTGTCAGGGGCAAAGACGAAGGTGTTGTGTGCTCCTCAGGGCTGCGAGGGCTTCGACTGGGCTGGCCCCTCCTCTAGACACATGATGAGGGAGGAGAAACCCAAATCTGCAGCTGCCCCAGAGCAGGGATGAGGTGTGAGCTGTGGGCATGCGGGACCCTCAGGTGTGCAGATGTGTCCAGAGCCTGGTAAATGCTGCCTTCCCATTGTGCAGGACAAGCACAATTTAGCCTATTTGCATTTTTATAAGTACAGACACACTCAGGCTCTGCAGCAAAAGAGAGGGACTTGCTTAGTAAATAGTTGAACCAACCACAGTCATAAGGGACTTCCAGACCCTTGTGATTTACCATTTCTGGCCGCACTCCTGGTGAACCTCTTTCCTATGGCTGTCTGGGGCGAAGGCAGTTTGACACGTGTCTATACACTGTTCCAGGGCCTGATGCCTTACTTGTGACACTTTTGACTCATGCTTTGCAAAAATGGTGAGATGTGCAACAGTCCTGCCTTTGGTCACCTCTATTCCATCAGCCACCAGCCTCCTCCTCCTCTTCAAGATAGCATGACATGGTGTGACCACCACATCTTCCACAGTAAGCTGTGCAGAGTCAATTCTATCTGCATGTGGGTCCTGAGGTGACTAAACAGGACCAAAAAATGCCTGTGGTCATGCTCAGGGAAGTCTTAAGTGAGACTGGGGGAGACCTGTGGTCATGCTCAGGGAAGTCCTAAGTGAGACTGGGGGAGACCCATGAGCTGGAATGAGACTTCTCACCTCATTCATGTCTTGTAGAAAGTGCATCTTCACTGTCAAGCTGGTCAACTTCTTGTTTTGCTCCGGGGAGCCCATCACTGATGCTGAGTGCTTGTGAGGGCTTCCTCTGAGCAAACAGCAGATTCCCTCTTGGGCAGCACCCGAAGCAGCTTGTTGGGGCTCTTCACCCCCAGGTGTGCCCGCAGGGAGCATGGAGGCAGTACGTGTAACCTGCCATCCTCTGCCCAAGGCATGAGCCCAGCAAAGCGGCAGCCTCTGGGTCTCTGCAGCCCAGGTGCCATCACACCAAGCTTCGAGGTCTGGCTGGGGGATGTGGGATGTTTGGGGAGGAAGTGTGTAGGTTATTTCTGGATGCTGCCCAGGACTAACACATTTGCTTTGTTTTCCTTGCCAGACGCATATGAAGGCGACACCTAACATACTCTCTGTGTCTATTTCACAATACATAACTGTGGTTTTGGAGGGCTGTGCTGGTTTGTTCCTATGGGTCTCCCTAGGGCTCTGCACATTGTCCCCCACCATGCACATGGAGGTCAGGGGTTGCAAGGGGGACACAGGCTGCCTTGGGGTGTCTGCTCTGCTATGGGGCTGGGAAATGGGCTGCTCCCTGCACAGGAAAGTTGGCTGTTAAGATACAGCTGTGTAGCTGCCATACCCTGATGGATGCTGGATGGGACTAAGCTCATGAATACTGGAAAGAGAGGAAGGTAATTTAGTTCACATCACGTGTGGGTGGGTGCCAGTCCTGTCTGCTCTGTTGCCGGGATCCGGCTTCCTCTGGCAGGTAACAGCAGAGCAGATCCGAGCTGATGTTACACTGGTGCCACCTACTCACAGGTTTTTCTCTGATTTTCTTTTTAAATGAAGGAAATGACTGACACTGTATTTGAGGAGCTGGGGCTTTAGATGCAGGCTGTAACACAAATGTTTTTCATGTTCTCCTGCAAGCAAAGCAAAAATCACATCAACCCTCATCCTGCAAAGCGTCAGTGTTGAGCTCCCACTCACGAACAGGCTTGCTGAAATGTTGGACCATGCATGCACAGAAGTAAAGCAGTGACCCTTAGCAGGATCAGGGTACTAAGAGGATACCTGAAACATCCCACTCCCATTCAAAGCTTTCCAATGGGACTGCATGCAGCTGCCTGAATCATTGGCTGTATGGATAGTGATGTATTCTCAGGCTGGCTGTCCTAGGAATGTACAGTGAGCTTAACTTCTTTTTTGCAAGATCTCACAAAATCATGATGACATGAAAACTGGTCCATGTGTTTTGGAGAGAGCGCTGCTCTTTAGTACCAGTCCTTTCCACTGCTGCCAAATGGAAGTCAGTGATTTATCCTTGATCAGCCATTGTGTCCCCATCACTGTGCCCTTATTTCTCTTTAACCTGGCGTGTCAAAGTGCCATGTTCTCTGTGCTTTTATGTGACTATCAGTTTTCCTTTCCCCCGTATAATGTATGAACTGCTCAGTTGATTCCAGGTTTAACAGAACATCAAGGGCCTCAAGATCCCAATAAAATCAAAGAGGTGGCCCAGGAGGAGAGGGGTCCATGGCAATGCCTCCTCTGAAGAGAAGCACACAGTGGGACTCACTCTTCATTAATCATCAGAGAAGCCAGAGGAAAGCAGCCCCAAAACACAGAACTATGGAAACCCCCCTGCTCCTGGAATGACTTGTTCAGTATAATTGCTCCTCTGAAAATGAAACAAGAGCCATTTCCAAGATTTCTGTATTCTAAAGTCACTAGATTACATGCAGGTCCGTGCAGGGCCCAGACACTGCTGGCTTCCCTCTTCCCACTAATGGTGCCCACCACCATGAGGCAGGTCCCTGCATGGTCTGAGACCTGGGGAATTGGAAGAGTCTTTCTGCAATGAGACAAAGCTCTGCTGAGGGGGAATGGCCGTGGCTGGCCCTCTCCCAGGATGCCAGGTGTCCAAATTCCAGCCCCAGCACATGAAGGAATGGAAGTTGCAATTCCCAAAATGCATGCAAAGATCAGTGGACTGTTGTGCTTGTGTTTGAAGGAAAGTGGATTATCTGAGGGGGATGACAAGAGTCAGATCAGCCCTGAAAGTAGACACTGAACCCAAGCAGAAAAGGCCTTACCTGCCTGCTAATCAGTCCTATGCACGGCTGTTCACCCTTACGGCCTTTGGGGAAAATGTAGAGAGACCGGACTCTCTGGGGACTTCAAGATGAGGCAGTTGAGTTCCAGTGTTTCTAAGATTAGACAGCAGCTGGGCAGCTACTTCTGTCATTAAACACTAAGCACTATCAGGTAAAAGCAATAGGAATCCCACACTAGGTGTGAAGTCCTTCTCTGGATTTGTTTTACTATATTTGCTTTTCTTTTCTGGTTATTGTTTCCCATCAAAAAGAGAAACAAAATTAATTGCCATTTCCAGACCCTGTGTGATCTGAGGCAAGATCACAGAGGGTGCATGATCCGTGCCAGCAACGCCTCTCTCATTCTGCAGCAGCATTGGCCTTCAAAGGGAGCTCCTCTACACAGGGCAAGGTGTATGTGCCTGATTACAGAGTAATTAACGAGCCACAGCAGGGCCCATCTCTGCCCCATTCCACCTCTAATTGGCCAGGACAGGACTGGTTCCTTTCTGCTGCTTCCCAGAGCTGTCAGTCACTGAGGGTCCCTCCCTACCCCACACCCCAGCCAGTACAAAAAGGCAGAGCAGGGATGATGGAGCATGGTGTGGTGTCTGGTTCTTCTTTGTTGGTTATCTGCTTACCTCTAACAGGGCAAGAAGGTACTGGTTTGAAATTTTTGGGTGTTAAGGCTGTAATTGTTTTATGAACTTCTGGTTCATGTTTGGCTGTTCCTTACCTGGCTTAATTATGGAATAGAATTAGTCTTAGTTAACACAAGGTTTCTTGTGGTCCTGCCTGAAAGGTTAGATATAGCCTGTGTTGGTTTTGGGTGAAAAGTTGGTTCTGGTTGGGGTATCCTAACAGCAGTAGGACAGCTTCTTGAGCTGCTTTTTTTTTCAGTTCTGCTGTTACTATTTCTCTAATTCAAGACTTCCCTGATGTCTTGATGGGGAGGCAGGAGGTACCCAATGCCTCTTCTAAATATATTGATAATAAGCATTATGATCTCTCTGACAGGAGCTCTCTTGTGTGAGGAAAGACTTTATTCTCATCATTCCTCTGATTATCAAAAACCATGTGAAACCTAAATACTAGGTAGCTCTGCAAGTATCACAGATCCCTTCCTTCTGTAATGGGAAGAGACCCATTTTGGGTGTCTTCCCTTAATGGGTAGTAAAAGAGATTCTTTCTTTAATGGGGTCTGAGGGAAGTGTCCCACGGGAAGAGGAATCTCTCTGGAGGCTCCCTGGCTGCTTTGTCTTTGTCTCTTCCTAAAACCACGGTGCTATTTGCATTTCAGCTGCAATGGCATCTGATATGCCTGACAAAGAGGAAGCTGCCAAGAGCTCCCTGGAGGTGAAGGAAGAGGAGCAACAGGTAGGTGCTCCATGTGAGATGTAAGGGGTGGCAGCTCCTGGGTGCAGGTATGAGGAGGTGGCCCTGCTGTGGATGGGGGGAGCTAAGCCTCCACAAAGGGAGGAGTGTTTCCTCTGCTCAGGCTGTGCCCTGCAGCTTCTCTGGAAATGTGGATGACAGCACAGCCAAAAGGGTAGGCCTGAAGACCCTTTAAGTAACCTCCTAGGCTAAGCAAAATAGCCTGGTTGTTCTCTAGGAAAGATGTTTCTCTAACTCCGTAGTCAAGATCCTGGCTTGCTGCAGGCAATGTTTCTATGGAAAGAATCCCATGTTTCAGCAGCCCTGAAATCTGCTGCGCTTGCTTTACTCCCCTGCCTAACAGCATGCTTCTTACAGACTAGTGTAAAGTCTGTCAACTTAAAACCAACCTGATCTTGTCTGATGAAGCTTTTCCTGGCATGTTAGCTTGTTGAATAACCATACCAAATGAATTGGATCTGGATATGGGTACAGAAGTATTGAGGTTGCCCATAAACTCAGCTGTCCCTCAGGTAGAACGGACCAACCATATGTGTCAGTGTTCCACAACTTGTTTCACAACTGACTTGTTGATTTTAAAGCAAGTGTCCAAGAAAGGCAAGCATTGCTTCCTCAACCAGACTAGGTGACTTGAACAGGGAGTTTTGGGGCAAAGCTGCATAGGAAGCTCAGGGTCATGTTTGCGAGCTTCATGGCTTTTTTTTTTTTTCCTCTCCTAGGATGCAGTAAATAAGGTGGCTAACCTGACCTTGGTCAACTCTGCCTGTGACATGGTTTCTACAGCTTATGCCTTCACTAAGGAGAGCCACCCCTACATCAGATCTGTGTGTGATGCAACAGAGAAAGGAGTGAAGAGTGTGACTGAAGCCACAGCCAGCTGTGTGCAGCCAGTTCTGACTACACTGGAGCCTCATGGTAATCCCCTGTGGAAGGGCAGGTTTTCACCTGCCTGTGAGGGACTCTGGCTCCTTCCAGCTCTGGAAGGAGTCCTAGAATGTGGAAATGCAGCTCTTCATCACCATACTTGTAAGCCAGGAGTTGTCCTTTTAGTAAGGTTAAAAATCTGAGTCCTAGTCCAAGTAGTATGATGGAGGGTTGCTCCCTGGAGGACCAGGACTTGACTCTGATGTTGACTTCCTTAAAACTGATCTTGCAGGGTCCAAAATATTAGGTGGCAGATGCTTATAGTCAGATTCTTACAAATGCATTTTGGTTATAGGAAAAAGCCTCCTCTTGGAGGAACTGTTACATCTGTTACATCTAAATGTCCTGTTTGCCATGGCCCTTAAGGAACATGACTCTGGCGTCTGAGAAGAAGCTCTAAAGTCCTGGAGATAGAGGGTCTATGCCTAATGACAAGTCTGACAAAATGGTCTGTGACAGGCCTGAGTTTGCTCTAAGCTCAGAGTGGACATGCCCCTCCTGTCAGTTAATCTGTGATTGTGGAGCCTTGGGCAGAGACATGTCTAGTTAGTCAAGAGCTCAAGAAGCTGCAGGAGGGGATCCCATGTAGGTGGTTATGTCAGTACAAGTGGAAAGCGGCTTCTGTCAAAGTGAACAGGACACCAAGAAAAGATGCTCTACAAATTCAGCTTACAACACACCTGGCCTGGTGATCTCAATGGAGACTTTCATCTAGGCTCCCTGTAGAGCAACATGCTCAGGAAGGTAGAACTTGAGATGGAATTGCAGAAAAACAAGTTTTGACACTCTTTTTCTCTTTTCAGTTGCTGCAGCAAGTGAGTGTGCCTCCAAGGGCTTGGATAAACTAGGAGAGAAGCTCCCACTCCTTCAAAAGCCAGTGGAGCAGGTAAAAATCAAAGACACTGCTGTCCCTGGCTAACAGAGGGGCCTGGTTCTTACAGGATGTCTAACCCTGGGAGTGAAGTAGACTCTTATATGAGGAACAAACTACCACTAGGTGCAGAGTGTAAGCTCCTAAAGAAGTAAATACTTAGCAGACACTGTGCTAATTGTCCTCTTTGTGCAATTCAGAATTGTAGTGTACTACATGACCCAATCACTTATCTGAGATGTCTCCTCTTTCACAGGTTCTCTTTGACACAAAAGAGCTGGTATCATCTGGACTGGCTGATGCAAAGGACACTGTGAGCAGCAAAGTGATGGCAGTGATAGATGTAACTAAGGAGACCCTTGAGAGCAGCATGGTGGCTGCCAGATCTGCAGTGGCTAGTAGCGTGGGGATGGTTATGGACTCCAGAGAGGGCCAGATGGCTGCAAGTGGAGCAGAAGCTGTGCTGGGGAGAACAGAAGACAACTCTCTTCCTATTGGAAATGAAGAACTAGGCAAGGAAATGCTATATGTGACTAGTTGTCACATGTCAAAGTGGGGATGGCCAGCCCCATTTCTCAGCCCACTGCTCTGGAATGGGGCTAACGGGAAGTGTGTGCTGGAGGCTACCTGGCCCCTAGTCCAAGATGCTTGTTTACTCTGTGTGATCAGCACCTCTGGTCAGCCACTTACAAATACTGTTTCTTTCCTCAGCCAAACTGGCAGCCACTGAGGAGGGTGTAGACATAATGTCTGTGAAGCAACAGCAGGAGAAGAGGAGATACTTTGTGCGGTTGGGGTCTCTCTCTGATGAACTTCGCCTGTTTGCCTACCTGCAGTCAATGGACAAAATGAAGCAGGTCTGGCAGGGCATGAAGGAGACCCTTGTGCAGCTTCACTGCATCATTGAACTGGTAGGTAGAGTCCAGTCTCCTGGAAGGAGGGGACGAAATTGTTGGCTTTGTTTCAGCTTCATTGCTAGGATAGAGCTGTGCTGTTCACCAGCAGATCTGTCTTGACACTCTGATCTTTCCCTACCACAGATTGAAGTGTTTAAGCAAGGATTTAATCAAAAGCTTCAGGAGGGGCAGGAGAAACTACACCAGATGTGGCTGGACTGGAGTAGGAAGTCTTCCAAAGAGAGTGGAGATGAAAGTTCTGCAGAACCAGAGGTACATCCCTGGGGATGGAAGCAAAGGGCTCTGGGCATCCCCTTGATTTTTAAACTTTAAGTAACTCACTTCTCTGATCTTCTCCTTCCTGCCTCCTCCCAGGAGATGGAGTCTCTGACCCTGCTCATGGCATGCAGTATCACACAGCAGCTGCAAATCACCTGCTATAAAATAGTGTCTGCAATCCAAGGCCTTCCCTCAAGCTTTCAGGATAAGGTGAAAAAATCTCTTAGTACCATAGAGGAGCTTCATACTTCTTTCGCAGTGGCAAACTCCTTCCAGGACTTGTCCATCAGTGTCTTGACCCAGAGCCAGAGGAAGCTGGCTGTGATCCAGGAGTACATGGAGGAGCTGCTGGACTACCTGAAGAACAACACACCTCTGTCCTGGCTGGTGGGACCTTTCTCCCCCAGGGAGGAGGAGGAAACATCACAGGAGGGTGAACCCTCACAGGAGAAGGAGGCAGAGAGAGCAGAAGCAGGGCATCATGAAGCCTCCAGCACCCTCATGTAAGGGATAAGGCTGTGAGAACCGGTCTGCTGGTATGACTCTGAGAGCTTGGTCTGAGCTTTATGTAACCCCACTCCCCAGCTGAGGGTGGAGCTGTCACATCTTGGATGATTTTTGGGTACTGGTGAATCCTTAGGAGCTTCTAAGAAAGGTGGTGGAAGTAGCAGGGCCACTGTCAAGTGCTTGTAGCTGCCTTTAGGCATGCTGGCTGAGTTCTGGGCCAGAAGGAGAACAGAGCTGAAGCTCTGCGGTGCTCCTACCTCCCTAGCAAGCTGTTTATGGTACGTCCTTCACTGGTGTATCCAGGCACTGCCTGTATTCAATACAATGATTGCTGTTGGCCTTAAACTCTCAGCTAGTATACAGTGTAAAGAATTGTCTTCCTAAAAGCTGCTTGTACGAGGTCAGAACTGCTTAAAATAAAACTACTTCATGCAAAAACACTTAGTGTCTCTAGTATCTCTTGGATAAAGATGCCAAGAGTGAGTATTGCTCAATGGATGTGAACTGTATTCTTCCAGTCTAGTCCTTGATGCTCAGACAGTGCAGTCAGGGATGCAAGAGCAGGTGAGCAGTCAGTGGTACAGGAAGGGTTACAGCTGCTAAACCCTGCTACTGTCCTGGGAAGTATGGAGTTGTAATTCCTTTTCGCTTCCAAGCCTGGAGGCAGGTATGTACTTACCTGGCACTTTCCCATGCTTGGGGATGTGGGGAGCTGTCAGGATCCTGGCATCCCTTGTCATTAGTCCTCCTAGGTCTAATTCTCCTCCTGTAGCTGTCTGCTGATACCTGGTGAAAACTTTGGTCTGTGGTGGGATAATGGGCTGCAGAAGCGTCTCCCTGGGAGAGATGTGGACTCATTGATGGAGAGTCATTAGGGTGTAGGTGATAGATACTTACTGCCAGCACTGACCTCTCCTGGCCAGATGTTTCAGTTAAGCAAAGAGCTCTTCATTGGCCATGTCTGACTCCTCTGAAGAGGTTGAACAGCCCAGTGCTTTCAGACTTGCCAGGCAACGATGTAGCAAAGGCTGACAGAAATAAATGCCTATTGAACTTTCAAAAAAAAGCTCTGCCCCTTGCTTCTCATCCTTCTTTCTTCAAGGAAAGAAGTGGAATCTGGTCCCAGTGTGAGTACTGCTTCTTCTGGACTTTTTTAAAAATGTTTTTAAGAGATGGTTTAATCATTGTTTCATGGAGGTCAGAAACAGGGATTGGGGAGGGTGTTTTCTCGGGGAGAACAAATACAGATTTAAAGAGGTGGAACTTCCTCTTCTCTTAAATAGAAGTGACTACTGTTCCAGCAACATTCCTCATCCTACCTTATTCTGTGTAATGGCTTTGTGCTGCACTGTGGCAGGGCCTTGTGGTCCTTGGGTTTTGGCATCAGTTATTCTATTGATGCAACACAACCCTCTGGTATAGTAAAGATTCGGATCCAACTTCACTGAGCTCTGCATGTCAGAGAGGCTATTGGATAACTGTCCAACCTGTGTTCCTAATGTAGCAACTAGTTTGTATTGAAGGCAAAATAATAAGGTAATTTAAGTTGCCAGGTCAAGCTGTGGTTGAGATCTGAGAGGTTGCAGGGGTCCTATCTCCACTGTGTGCTCTGATTACTGCTGAGTGATTTCTCCCTGGAAAAGAGCTCGGAGGCAGATCCAGTCTGCCTAATGTAATTACAGCTGAACTTGGAGGGTGGGAAGTGGGGCACTAACTGTAAGCAGCATTGGAACTAGTTCTGCTGCTTGGTGGGAAATACAGTATATGCTGTCTTCTCACTAACAAAGCTGCACCTTGTTACCTAGAAGTGCCTGAATCCTGTTTTTCAACTTGCCTGGTTAAAAGTGCTTTATAAGAAATAGCTAGACATTCCTGTACTCGATATTGATTTGTCAATGCAGCACATCTGATCTATATTAATATAGTGCTTAGCCTAGCGAATTATGCTGCTTCTGCTTATGGATCACTGGGGCATAATCTTGCTTGTTGATTAAATCTATTTCCTGCAAACACTATTGGCTGCTTTTGCCTTGGGAGCCCCATGCACAGCTCATGGGCCCCTCTGTAGTTGTAGCTGGGAACTTAAGCGCTGCATGTGGCTGGGCTCTCCCTGGCTGCTCTGCTGGAGCTGGTGCAGGACAGCCTGGCACCTGTAAGGCTTTTGTGGGTCCTCTGCTGCTACAGTCCCCGTGGTCTAGGCTAACATGGCCTTCTCATAGCAGCTCCTAAAGTTCCACTTGAGAAGAGGAGGCTGAGTGGAAGCATCTGCATGTGTTTTGCCTCTTGTTTAACCTCCAAAGATTCAGGGAAACATGGAGATGTGTTACACCAAGCAAGAAGGGGCAAAGTTCTGACCAAGACTAGCCACAGACAGGAATAGTTTCACTTTTTTTATTTGCTCTTCCTCTTCTGGTCTCATTTATGCTGCAGAGACAGCAGGGGGATAAAGGTGGAAGGAAACTGGGAATGACCAAACAGGCTGGATTTCTGCAGTGTTTAAGATGGAAGTTCATCTGAGCTGTGGGAAAGTATCCAGATTGTTCTCCATCTTATCCAAGCTTGTCTGACTATCCACACTTATTCTTGAGTCATTTTGGATAGAAATAAGAAATGTGTTGGTAATGTGACAACCCTAGACAAACACCTCAGCAGGGAAGACAGGCTTTGAGGTGTCTCTTCTGGCTCTTAGTAGCCCTTGGGAATGATGTAGTGTTCCTTGATTCTGATAATTATAGCCCAAGTGATTATATCTTACCCTCTCCTACTGCTGTTCCTCCCTGCTTATGCTGTGTTCTCATGTGATAACTCAGTTATAGGCTGATTTGAATTTTAAATGCAATCACAGGGACACTTGCTTCTTGTTTCCCTCTTGGTAGATGCCCCCATCTCCCTCTACCAGTTTGCTTAACATTTCAATTATTTAATTCTCATGTTCATGTACTTCTGCCTTTCTTCATTCAGTCTCTGCTGTTCATTGTTCAAATGCCTGACTTCTAGATCAGGGCATGTGCTGGCATTGGGTGAAGGCTACCTTAAGCATCACTCTAAAAGGCTGTAATTTTTCACTAGTTGAGTTAGGAGGCATTAGCCAACATGTAACTATGACCTCTGATTGGCAGGGGTAACTGCTTAAGGAGGGTTTCCCATGCAGCTTCGCCATGAAGGCAATAAATGGGGAAATTGAAATTCTCACTGAAAGCTCTCTAGTTGCTTGCAAGGAACTTAATTTCCTCTTTTCACTGCCATGTTTCTTGACACATTTGGACATTGTCATCTCTTCTGCAAAAGCTACACTATTGCCTGATGTAAAAATAACACTATGTTTAAAAAAGGCTTGTGACCTCCCTGAGGGGCTGCTTGGGTAGCTGGGGTCCTACTCGGGCATGATCTGTCTGGGTTACAATTTTTGTATCACATTAAGTCCCTGTGGTTTGGGAACTTCAAGACCTTCGAAACTGATGAGAATTAACTTGCAAAGAAAATGAGATGAAGTTGCTGCCTTCAGTGCCAGAAGATGGAGATGCTGTGACTGGTCTGTGTGGGAGCAAAATGAGATTGTGGGACCTGTATCAGTTGAGACGAGTCGGGGTTTAGGAGCCCATGAGAATATATGTTTGTTTGCTGGAAAAGGACAGAGATGCTTTTAGTAGCAGCATTTTTTCAGTGACCTGTGCTCCTACACCAGTGCTTTTCCAGCTAAAATCTTTGCTGGTGTCAGCATTCAACTCTTCCTTCTTTCAGAGGCTACTGCCAGGGACCTCTTCTGGCAGGTCCTGGCAAGACTTTGAGCTGGACAGCTTTCCTTCCCTGCGGATGGCAGGGGAGGGAAGGGGGTCAATAAATCTGCTTCAAACTGCCTTACAAACCAAGCGTGAACTTGTGACAATTCCAATATGGTCTTTGCATGGCTTGTTAAAACCCCTGATGCCTCCAGGAGTGACAGGCATCTGACCTGATCGATAGCTCAGCTGCCCTTTACTGCTGCAAACAAGGCAAAGTACCTTCTGTGAATATAGAGCACTGCCAGCAAATAATTACCCTTGTTGTGGTGCTTTCTGGTAATGAAAATCCATTTGCAGAAGCAGTTAGCTTGCAGTATTGACTTCCCGGTCTCCCTCTGATTCTCATATTTATTTAGATTCTGCAATGGCTTGAGATTCTCCAGCAGTGAATTTGAAGGGGAGGTGATCCGGAGGATAATTAAGAAGCTGAATGCTGACATGGTTGGATTTTATGCCATCCTCAGTACTGATGTTTTCTTTTTGTCTCTTTGTGTTAAGCTTGCTTCATAAACTCTGAGTGCAGGAGATAGGCCGGCACAGGCAGATTCCTGCCTGTTTCTCCCATGTGCCCCTCCTACACGCCCTGGAAGGGATGGTGGCACGGGAGCTGTTAAAGGTGATTATCTGAGAGAGCTACATGAGGGCAAGAAACAGCAAGGAAGGAATGGGTGTAGAGGAGTTCGAGGCTGGGGAGAGGTGGAATAGGGGAGAGAGAGCTGGAGGAGGAGAAGACACCAGGAGGGCTGGGGACAACTAGAGAGCAGGTGAGAGGCTGGTTGGAAAAACAATGGATTGGGATTAAAGGTGAGAATCCAATGAGTATGGGGGAGGAGGGATAACCTGACTGTCTGAAAGATTAGAGCAGAAAACCAGGGCAAAAACACAGGAGTGTTGTACAGAGAGGGGCTCACTTGAGGTAGGGCTTGGGCCAGGTGGAGAAGATGGGAGGACAGGAAAGGAGCTAGATAGCAGGGAGCTAGAGGCTTCTTTTTTTTTTTTTTTAAGGACTTTGTGTGAGTGTACCTTATCAAGTTGTCTTGCTGGATGTCTCTGTACAAGGCAAAATAATATCTCTGACCTTTGGCAAGTAAATGTTGGAGAAAAGCATATGCCTTTGCAGGAGGGACACCAGGAGATGTACACTGCATGTAACATGGACCATCCTGCAGAGTGGTATCATCACACAACTTGGTTTTGCAGGACCTGTTATTCCCTAAGAGAAAAGACATCCTGAGCTCTCCCACTTGAGGAAACCCCAACTGCTTGCATCTTACAGCAGCCCTTCCCCTAGCAGAGAAATCAAATAGTTTGGTTTTGTGCATGTCGTCCTCACTAAAACACTCCTCTGCCTGAATGGGTTGATTCTGGAGGAACATCTGGCTGGCATGTTCACAGGCACCTCTGGCCTGCAGAATGGCATGCTGCCTCCCCTCCCTGCTCCACCTCTCCGGTGGGACGGTTATTGCAGCTGTGAGCTGAAGGTCACTTTAAATGTCATCTTCATTTAGCTGCCTTGATGGGGTAATTATAGCTGAAAATAAGGTTTACAAAACAAATTACAAACCAAATGCAGTGTTTACCCTGTAAGAAACTGATTGGAAACACCTGCAATTTTGTGGGATGGAGAAAAGCAGTTTTAGGGTTTGAAATATTTTTGCTTGTAATGTCTCCTGTTGCATGTGTCTTGCTCTGTTCCCTCCCACTGATCCTCAGCAGATTGAGGTGTGACACACAGTCTGTGTGATGCTATGGCTGTCTGTTCCCCACTGGTGTGCCCTGGTCTGGATCATGACACCAAAGCTGAACCATTTGATTGAAACATCAGGGCTGAACCATGACACCAAGGAGGGCAAATGAGCCCCAGCTGCAGACAATATGAAGGCTTTTATACCTCATTGATGATTAGCCACTGGAGGAGTGGTGGTAAATCAGGGAAGGATGAGATCTTAGGTGATCCTGAGGATTTCTGAGCTCTCTTGGTTGCCAACACTCCCTGGTCATCCTCCAGGGATGGCTTAGTGTGGTGCTGGGCAGAGCTGGGTTAAGGAGCAGAGGATCCCTTAGGCTTTGTCTGTGGCAGAGTATTTCAAGCAGTACAACCTGATGAGCACAGGTGGAAACACAATAAAATGCACACATATGACACATATGGATAGAGAGGTTCCTGGGTGATAGGCAGGGGCAGTACAAGCAAGTGAACAGGCTTGTGTTCAGCAGATGAACTGGAACTTCATTAGCTTCTCTGTGGAAGTGGGAGGACAAGAAGGTATTCAAGAGCTGAGGGGCTGCAAATTCATGTTCCCTGTACACATGTCCTCATATACGTGTTCCTTGCACTTTGCTGGGGTAGGGTTGTGCCTCCATGAGGGACTGCACTGGCTGATAAATGACAAAAAACTCACTTTCTGCACAGCTGTATCAGCATAAAAGCTGTACTGGAGCAAATGTGAGCCTTATCTTGTGCTTACTCAGTACTGCCCATCTGCTCCAGGCCTGGGCCATGGAAGTTGGGCAGAATCACAGAATCATCTAGGCTGGAAAAGACCTTGAAGATCATCTAGTCCAACCATTGACCTCATACTGACTGTTCCCAACTCCACCAGATCCCTCAACACTATGTCAACCCGACTCTTAAACCCCTCCAGGGATGGGGACCCCACCAACGCCTAACAACCTGTTCTGTAAAGAAATACTTCCTAGTATCTAGTCTAAACCTTCCCTGGTGCAGTTTGAGGCCATTCCCTCTTGTCCTATCAAGAAGCAAGGGGCCTTATTTTTGTGTTATTTGTAATTTAAACCCAGAAATAATAAGTAATGGGGTCCATTAAAAAAAAAAAGCAGACTTCCAATGCAATCTTTGATCTCCATGTTTCCCATTTTACTTTCTTCAAATTCCTATGTGAGGCTAAACAAATTTCTGTATTGTGAAACTTGGGATTTCAGGGACTCTGATTTACAGTCACAATTGGAGAATCCTGACCACAGGTGAGAAAATTTGGTACACTTCTGCATCTCATGTTTTAAAGCTGTAGAATGAAACAACACAAAAAGAGAGTGCCCTGTCCAGGTAACATGTATTGCTTTCAAGTCTGGTGCTTCTGCAGATCCTGGGTCAGAGTTTTCCAACCTTCCTGTTGTCAATATTGCTGTGAAGAGTTTGGCTCTAAAGAGAGACTGCAGCAAACCCTACGGAATAAAGGAGGTAAAAGACAGAGGCTCCAAGAGCGTGGTTTCATTTCCCTGTGGTTGAGCTGGCTCTTCCCATTTTCTCCCAAGCATCCCATTCACCAGAGCATCTCTGAAAAAAAAAAAAAAAAAAAAAAGTCAGAGCAGAGGAAGCAAATTCCAAGATAGGATTTATGTGGGGTTTTTGGTTGAATGCCAGACTGCAAAATCATCATGCCTTTTGACTGTCCATGAGAGATTGCTACTGGGAAATGCCCACTGTTTGGCCAGCTCCTGAACATTAAAACACCAATTTGGGGAAAAAAATAAATCCATGAAACCTGTTTGTAAGTGATCAACTACTGCTCTTTTTGGAAGTTACCATTAGTAATTGCTTTGTCCTTTGAACTGAACCCCTAGATTTGCATCTTAAAATGCTTTCCTTAGAAGGTGGTGGAGCTGAGCAGCCTTTGTTCCTGTGTGCCAGACCCTGCAGAGCACCAGCCCCGGCTGCAGGGCTGCAAGGAAGGTGGGTACGTTAGCCCCTCACGTAATCCCCTGTGCAAAACACTGGTTATTTAACGCTGTTGCTTGTTCTAAACTTTGCCTGGTTGTCAGTGTTGTATTTAAGCCAGGTTGTTTTTATATAAAAGTGAGGGTCTTGAAGGTTTAGATGCTTTTAGGTGCACAAAACAGTAGGAACTGATTCATTTCTGTAATGGCATCCCTTCTCGTGTGCTTGAGCAAAGCACATCTCCACGTCAGTGTTAGCATCCCTGTGCAGTTTGAGTGCTGCCTGCAGATAACAGACACTAAATTTGGAAACCTGATGGCTGAAACTTCTCCAATGCTTCTTGTGAGCACTCTGCTCCCCTTTGAAATTCTTTGTTTCACTGCCTTTGGGGGAATGGCGGGGCTTTGAAGACTCAGTTGCAGTTATTAACATCAAAAGCTAGAGAGCAATAAAGGAAACAGTGTGCCAAATTTGTGCAGGAAAAGGAGCCAAAACCCCCAGAACAAAATGCATGCATTTCAAGTGCTGCAGCAACGTCTCTGCTGCTGGTAGGAGTTGGCTGGATCAGCTCCACCTCCTGTGAGGTGGGCTGGGGCAACGAGCAGGTACGAACCAAGGTGCAGCTCAGTAGAGTCCCCACACACAGAGCCTGTAAGCTGGGATGTTGCTTCCAGCTGCACTTTCTTGTGTTCACAGCTACTGCTGGCTGGTGGAGTGGGTGGGTCAGGGACACAGGGCACTGGCAAAGTCACCAGACTGGGGGTTCTGCCCATCAGTTAGTCTTGTTTACCTTTCATGTTGTGTCCTTTTTTCTCTAGGGTTGGGACCCTGGCAGCCAGGACTTCTAACCGTGCACCAGCAAGAAGCCTGTAGTACTGAACGATGAGCCCACACTAATGGCTTGCAGCCCAAAGACATCACAGTCTAGACAAGTGTCATTGCAGTTTTGTTCTGTATGAAATTTCTGCCTTTGGACCCAGTTTTATTCCCTCCTGCTTGATGCTTTCCTTAATTAGATCTATTTGCCTTTTCTAATGCATGTGCCCTGGGAGAGAGATCAGAGGTTAGTGTGTTGAAGAGAGGCAGTGTTGTTTCAGGCAGCTCCAAGATCTGGATGCAGTTATCTGTTGCATCCTTCAGCTGGACTCCCGGTGGAGCATTGCTGGTCTCTGGATGTGCCTCTTGAATCAGAGCGATTCAAAAAGTGAGTTACTACCACAGGTGGATGATCCTATTGTGCTTTTCCTAAGAAAAAGGATATAAGGGCTGATATCTCAGCTAAATTATTCCCATCTCCCTTTTTGTACATGCTGGATTTTGAACAGGCTGCCCTCTTATTGCTGACACACCAACAACTGCAAGGGTTGCAAGGTCTTGCTGCAAAGCCTAATAACACTTGTAACCTAAATGGTAAGAGCTCAGTGACAGCCCCCCATCCCTCCTAGGAAGGACAGGACCGTGGTTGCTGCCTTTGGCAGAGTCCACAACTCTTTCACCTGGTGCAAACATTGATTTTGCAGCTGCAGCTCCAGGGGACCCTGAAGTGAATAGTTTGATATTTTTTTTTTTTAATTTTTTATTTTTAAAATTTCTTTTTCTTTCCCATTCATACATAAATAGGCCCAGAGAAAACCTGCTGTTGGGTAATCTATAATGCAGTGTTTGAACACAGCAGGATCAGCACCTGAAATGACATTCTCCTGTGGGATTGGCAAGGGTTTGAAGGATGAGTGGTACATAACAACCATAAGTTTACTGGAGGGTCTCCAGGCACAGGGGGTTAGGACAAGGAGTTGAAGCCCTGAGTAGAGTCAATTTGGAGGGAGAGGGCAGGACCCAGCACGTGATTCCTACGCTTCACAGCTTGGGTGTCTGGGTTTACCCAGGTCCCTGCTGCTACTATCACGTGCAGAAGATATGTCCCTTGTGCCAGGCAAAGTGGAGGCAGAGGAAGACTTGCAGGATCAGGGGATGGCTTGCTCTCTCTGATCCTTGCAGCAGGCCAACCTGAGCCCTTCTCATCCCATTTTTACACAGAGTTGGTCTTTTTCCTCAAGGAGGAGATTTGATGGTCGGGTTTGTGGGGTGGAAAGGGGCAGTGAGGGTCCTGGGAGAGAAGGAAGATTGCTGTGATGGGTGGAGGGGGACACACTCATCAAGATGCACTGGATTTACTGATAGCTTGCCTATGCATTTCTTCCTTCTCTTGGACAATCCACCCATTCAGAAAAAACTGAAAGGCTCTGATTTATTTTATCATGGCCTGTGGATTTAATATGAGAAAATGTATGTGGCAGATTCAGAGAGAAACTCCCTGGTTCCCAGGGAAGCCTTGCTGCCTGCTTTATCAAAGACATGTGTGGGTACAGGAACTTTTGGTGACACCTCACTGGAACACACTTCAGTTTGGAGAGAAACCACAAAGGTGCTTTTTTTTTCTTTGTCTTTTTGACCACCCTCTGTTTGGATGTTTTGGGAGATAATGACTAGGAGGAGCCTGCATGTGTTAAGGAGCTCAGAAAAGAGAGCTCCTTATAGATGGAGGAAATGCAAAAGGCAGAGATGCCATGGACATGTACTGGCCTGGGACCATGGAGACCATCATCCCTGGGGGGGTGCTGAAGCTCCCTGCATGAGGGACCTTGTCCCTGGGCAGAAGGACCTGCCACCACCTCCTTGTGGTGTTCCTCCTGCTCCCGGGGAGTGGGGGTGCTGGGGGGACCAACAGCACCCCCAAAAAGAATGGCACCCAAGGTGCTAGGGTGCTCATTCACACTGGGGCCTGCAGGGCTGCTGGAAGGGGCTGAGAATCACACACACCAGTAAACCTGATAGGAGCAAGCTGGTGTGCACGGTGCAGGTGTTGTCTATATTTTTCTTTCTTTGTACTCCTCATTTTGGATACAATACACTGCTCACGAGCTACTACTTGGTGTTGGGTGTCCTGACTGGTGTTGTCTGGTCCCCCACATGGCTCCTCTGTTTGATGGATATGGGCAGGCACTGCAGCATCCCACCCTGCCCCCAGCACTGCAGAGAGGTGGAGGGGTTCAGCCTTTCCCATAACGCCTCTGGTTTTCCCTCCTCATGTGCTGGATCTCTCTGAACTCCTTTCCTTGGAAAACTCTTACAATGACATCCAGAGGTCGGTATTTGTGTAAGAAAACAGTTCTAACAATTTCATTTTTTCCATCCTGTTTTCTCTGAAATTTATGAAGGATGCTGCTGGAAATGCACCTTGGTGAAGCTTACAGAAAAGCTGTGTTTCTCTTTGCTCTTTCTCGTTTGATTGCAGACTGTTTGATTTGGGAAGTTGATCTGTTAGAAGCAGGAAGGAAATTCTCAGGCTGCTTCTCTGCTTGAATCAGAACAGAGGCTCTCTTTCTAGTTAGGTGCCCACAGCAGTCTCATTTGTGGGGAAAAAAAATTCAAGGGGAGCCTCCAGGGCTGTGAACATCTTCCTGAAAGGATGCACCGAAGTGTTCAGCCACCTAATGCGGTCCCTCAGGCCACGGCTGTGATGAGGATAAGTGATTTCTTAGCATCCTGCTTTTAATTAGGGGAGAGCTTGCAAAAGGGCAATCTGGATAGTTGTCATTTGTCATCCACATCCCCAGAACTGGTGGAGATGGAGGAGGTTTCAGGGTTTCCCAGGGGTTACAGAAAACTATTCTGGTTTCTAGAGAAGCCCCACCTCTGGACAGATGTTTGAGGTCAGGTCTTCAAGTTGGTGTACTCTGTGCCATTCCTGTCTCTGCAGCATCTGCAAGGATGACCTCGCATCTGGACGTCTTCATGTGCTGTGTGTTCCACACCCAGCTGTGTGCCTCCACTCCCAGGTGACCTCCGTGCAAGATGCCTTTCGGCATCAGAGATGGAAAAAGTGTCTAAACTCGGAAAGAATAAGACCTGCCCTATAGTATTTATAATTGTGGTAATATTTTCTTGGGTCCAACCTGCCTTTTAGTACTTTCAAGCATGCTTTCTTTAATTATTTTGAAACAAAGTCAATGATTTATTCTTCCTTGTCCAGGATGTAAATGCCATACTTTCTATCCTAGCTTTCCACAGGCCTTTGCTTCCCTATTGGAGTGTGCCGGCAGTGCCGACTGCAGTCCCAGCTCTGCCTTGCAACGTATGACAAATGGATGAGCTCGAAGGAAGATGATTTCTGAAATGAGAATGGATTTTTCAAATTGAAAAATCTTTGCTATGAGTCCATCGGTCATTGTTAGAGAGGCACTGGGGAAACAGAGGCTTAAACAACAGTGAGATGATGCCTTGGGGGCACTCATTTGTGCTTCCAGTGCTGGTTTCAGGAGGATGAATCAACCATCCTTGTTTCTCCTGGAGCAACTACTCCTGGAGTTAGCACAGCCCTAGCAAATGAGCTGTCCTGAAAGGGCTGTGCGAGCTGTGCTGGCAGGTCTGCAGCAGTCAGTGCCCGTCTGTGCATTTCTTGTGATCTTGTGGATCAAGAGTAGTTGTGGAGCAGCAAGAGCAAAGCATGGTCCTATACTTAGCAACTTCCAGGTCACACCAGGGTGTTGCTACTTAAATGCTTGCAGCAGCACATCGGTGGCTCAGTGACTTTTCCCACTCAATTTCTGAGGTCCTTTTCCTATTTCCACTGACTTTGTCATGCAGCTCCACAGCAGTCTAAAAGCGTACGTGCACTACCTGACTTGCAGAGGTTGCTTCTCTGTTTTAAGATGGGAAGAAAATAATTCTCACCCACTCCCTGACATGAAGGTAAAGGCTCTGTGATGCCTGTGAAGTCCCTTGGAAGTCATCAGAGACATGCTAAACACAGCAGCCCTGTAGACTCCAGCATAACTCGGAGTCACACAGCTGCACCCAGACATCCTGGGACTCACAAGGCTGCAGAGTAGTTTCTCTCCAGGAGCAGAGAAGATGGACTGGAGGTCAGTCTGGTGGTGGTAGCTCCTGGAGAAGCATGGCACAGATACCTATCAAAGCTGAGAAGGGTCATCCACTGCTTTCACAAGATTTTCCAAGCTGACTTCACAGCAATGACACAATTTGTGACCCCCTCTTTCCCTGAAACCCAGCAAATATAACTCCCACTAACCTAAAGAAGATGCAGAAGAGCATGAATACTTTTGGAATAAAGTGAGGATCCTTACTGCTTCTCCTGAGATCTTTCTGGTGGTCTGGATAGCTCTTTCAGTCATTCTGTAACTCTTTGAGAGATTTATGTGCTTATATGTGTAGATTTTAGTGTTTCTCTGAAAATCCACAGTAGTAATTTGGTAAATAGAGAATAACCAGGACCTGAAGTATTCTGGACCCAGCCAGCTGTAATTTGCTATGGGTAATCACTATTCTGCTGCTTCTCTCTGCTAGGTCTGAAAATGCTGTGAATTTAGAGTAGGAATCAATTAAACAGCAAATAGGTTTCTTTGTCAGAATCAATTAAGTCGTCCTCCCAGCCAGTGCAATGGTCTCCCTGGAATTTCATATTCTGCTTGGCTGCCATTCCTTCAGCAGCTTTTGCTGGATAATGTTGATGTTTTATAGCTTGATTTAAATCATATGGATCAATGCATATGCATACCTTATTTGGATTTTCAATTACAACCATATATTTAGCCTAAATGAATTATCTAGGTTATAGTTGCAGCTACACAGAGAATTTTTCATAATGCCCAATTCAATTTTTACTTTCTCTGTAAGCATAAATGATTTCTTTGGAGACTAGAATCATTATGGTTGTTTTGCCCTTCTTGCTGTAATATTAGTCTTCCAAATGGGCTGGACCAGAAGTTTTCAAACATTTTCAACCTGTGGATTCTGCTTTTGCTTTGGAGAGAGAGGCAAACGCTTTGGAAGTCAGTGCTGTGGATTGCACTATGGTGTGGGTGAATAATTTTCTAAGTCACTTCTCATGGATTCCTTCGAACTGGCTCACAGCCCCCTCACGCACTCTCTCCTACCCACAGCTCTCAGACCACAGGTTGAAACTCTGACCTGTATCTGTCCTCTTTCAGACCTACTGCATCTGTATTAAAAAAAGATCCTTTCCCCTGACTACTACGCATCTGACTAACCTGAGTCTATCCGCATCTCTAAACCCCAAAATACCTTTGAAAATCTGGCCCTTGGCTTGCCTGGGTTGCTATGTCACTGCTGAAAGCAGGACTTTGGCTCTTAATTCTGCAAAGTGTCTTTGTTTTCCATATACTTCTCCACCAATAATACATCCCCAGTTCCTGTCCGGGAGAGTGAAACAGTTCTGAATTTTAAGCCAAGCTGTGGCTTGTATTTAAATCAGAAGATATAAGCCTAACATTTATTTATTTTCTTGGGTGTGCTCTATTCTCAACAATGGTGTTAAAGAGTTTTCTTTGATACTTTGTGATGCTCCAGCTCAGCTGTTCCTGCTGCCGAGTAGCAGATTCCTGTGCCTACAAAGATGCGATCCCTGGTGTGTTTCAAATATATCTGAGTTCTTACTCTTACCTGTGTGAAATACTTCTGAAAGTTAGTCTTTCTTTCCAGGCTACTTTTGACATGTTTGGTGACCATCAGATTGTGGGTACAAAACCCATCAGCCACTCATTGCCTATTTAATTCTTTAAAAAGATTACTGTAGGTAAATGACATGTTCCCTACTGTCATCCAGGCGAGCTCTGTGTGCAGACCAGACCGTGCCAGCAGTGAAAAAAAAGTTGCAAAAGTGGGAAATTTCACTTGTATTTTATAGTGTTGGAAGTTATTAGATACTAAGAGGTCCAGAATAGTGAAACAGCTATCTTGGATTTGCTTTAACTCTGGGGTTCTAATTTTGATAAATTAAATCTGAAAAGCGGGTAATTGCTAAAATGGTATGAATGATTTCTATTTTCATGTGACAGCCAAACCAAAACTTTCAAAAAACTGTTGAGCTTTAGAGAGTTGAAGCAACACTTCACTCTCCATCTTCCACAAAATGCAAATCTTAAACACTTCATGTGGTTCGATGCACAGTTTTCCATTTAATGCAAAACTTTTCATGCTGAAAATGGAGGCCTGGGGTTACAAGCTACTCAAGAAGTTGGCGTCATCTGAATTTTCTTTCTGCTTGAGGGGATTTAAGGGATCAGTCATCTGCCCGGGAAAGTGCTCTGACCACCGGCAGTCCAAGGAGACAGCCTGGATGCCTGGATGGTAAATCTCACTTTTTCAACACTGAAGCTTCGTATAAACAATTAACTGTTCCCTGAAGCAAACCTACTTCCCAAGTGATTGTTCTTACCTCCAGGCTAATGAGCCTTTCTCAAGCTTCTGCTCTTGGATTGAATAATGACCTAAAAAATCCTTGCAGCTGAGAAAAATGCCAGAGGCAAGGAGTGGAGAGCCCCTTTCCTGGAGGGGACAGGGCTCAGCTGAGGGTCAAAATCATACTCAATCTCTTCCATGTCCAAAGCAGGGACAGGGACTGTGTCTCACTTGTCACACGGCTCTTCCAACTACCCCTTCCCAGGAGGTTTTAACTCACCTACTCTCATCAGGGGTATCGTGCTACTTAGTCATACAGAGGATGTGATGGTTCACCAGCTTTACAGTCTTTACTCCAGTGAAGTTTAATCCCTTAATCAAGGGGAACAGTATAAAGAAGAAAGATGCAAAGTGCTCACTTCCACACTGTGCTTTGGAGCAGTTTGTTGTGAAGGTCCAGACTACGACCCGAACAGGAGATGCAGAATGCAACCAGAGTCCCTCCAGGACAGGTGGGAGGTGGACCTGGGCTTTCCTGTGTTTCAGGTGAGCATTCTCAGCCTCCGAGATTGTGGACAAAGAGATGGTATATTATCCTATTTTGCAAGTTAGCCTTCTTTGGTTCCCCTGTCTTCCCCCATTATTTTTCCTCTAGCAGATTTGCTGCTAGTTGGGGAACAAAGAAAATCACCTTTTGGGGACCAGTTTGCTCTCAGCTGAGGGAATGGGGGAAATACACAGATTTTTGATCACCATGTGTGTTACTCTGTTATTGCTACTGTGAGATCAAGGCACCAGTTTCATCCCCTGAATTCCCACGTGCCAGTGATTGAGAGGGGTGTTCAAATTGATGCCTGCATTATCATATGACTTTCCCTTTATCACCTGCATACTGCTAGGATCCATTTTCAGAGCTCTGAGAAGTCTCTGCCATCTGTTAATTTAATAATTGCCTAATGTTGTAATACACACATGCTTTAATTGAGCAATTTCCCAGTTCCCATCATAGAATCTATTTAATCTGTCAATATTTCTTTATAATGCCTATTTTTTCAACTCCTTTTAAAAACAGTGGCACGATTACAATAACTTCAGTTAAGCTTGGCCCTTCATCAGACTGGCTTCTGAGGTGCTGCACAGTAAATATTATAAAATCCCCATATGTCTGAAACAATTTTGAAAGTTTTAAAATATTAAAGTAGTACATCTTCATTCTTACAAAGCGGCAGGCTTGATGGTGCAATTTTCTAGTCTATTAATTATTATCTGGCCTACTTAGAATGTGAAAACTATTCTTCAAATTGTATGAACTGATCCAAATATAAATTAAGAAGGGTCAGGTTGATTTTGTGTCCACAGCAAGTTTGGGGAAAAAAAAAAAGACTACACCAGAATGCCAAATGTGGGAGATACTAGATGAAAAATTTCAGCACTGTGCTGTCTCTGCTGATGCTGCTTTACCTGGTCTTCATACTTACATGAAGCTCATCTTAGAGGAAAAAATAAATAAAAACATGACTCCTTCTTGTTCTTTACAGACATGCAGAATATACTTATTGTATGGGGAATACATGCCTCAAATTTACTTCAGAGCCTCAGCTTTACTTAGATTTTTAATGAAATGTCTCCTAGTTATAGGTTGCAGTGGCCAGGAAAGGCCAGTAATAACACTGACAAATTCATTAAAGCCTCTTGCAGTACATCATTCCTATTTCCTTGTGAAGGGCCAACCTTTGGATAACTCTGGAGCTTTGCAAAGTGATCACATAAAGTTTCTCATAAACGCACCAAGAGCCATTAATGAACCATTAAGAATGAGCCATATTTTTAGCCATCAGTGCCACTGAACCGTGGTTCATAGTTGGCTGTCATCCTTTAGCTTCCCTCCTCTGTGGCTCTCTGGCAGGTGCCTACTCCTGAAAACATTCATGGCTCATTATCATCACTGTTGCTAGTATTATCATCACCACTTACCTTTTACTACTAAAAGCCAAAGTGCCCACAGCTCTGAATGAACTGCTGGGACTTCCATGGGTATTGGGGAGGAGTCCTTTAGCTTTAGGTCCTGAAATGTTGCAAGTTTAAATCCACGTTCTTCACCCATAGGTTCCTTTAAAGTCCACGGAGACAAGTAGCACTCCCGCCCATGTTGGCAGTGGGACATCTCTCCCATTTAAGCGTGCAAATAGGATTGATCCTCTCCTCTGGCATCCCAACTGTTTTATCAAAGGGCTTCAGCCAAGGTGACCAGCTGAATCAGCATCTCACTTTAAGAAGAGTAAGCCAGTGCAATTGACTCTCATCATAAGAGCTGATCTTGGTCTAAATGGACTTCTTCCACATTGTTTTACACCTTCTTAGCCCTGCCAGTCATTACGGTGTCTCTCCTCCCACTACCCTACAGAAGGACCATGCATTTTTGCTCATTTTGTAGCAGCAATTGTGAGGGATTGAAGGATTGTGCGTGAAAGGGGGAATCAAATGCAGATTTCCCAAGCAAAAAGCAAGTGGGCATTGGGCCATGCTTCCTCTTTAGAGATGCCGTTCAGGATTTGTAAAGTGCTTTGAAATCCCCTGGGATGAAAGCTAATGTAAAATGTGACAGCTATTATTATAAACTCTCTCAGCAAACTTGAACCTGCCCAAATGTCTATTCATAAGCTTATAAGAAATCAATTCCAAATAATTGTATTATGCCCTTTGTATTAGTGGATTTTCTACAGTAATTGACTTTATAGAAAAAGACATCTATCAGTTTAGCAAGGAGTTTACACCCAGCACACCACTAGGAAAATTACAGGACTCAGTGTGCGAAATCATCTCTAACAGAATGATTTTAAATGAAAAGCAACCCTAACAATACTGCTATTACGAGCACCACCTCAGGCTAATCCAGCTAACAAAGTGTTTAATGCTGAATGAATTTTCATCTAGGATTCAGATGCATCCTGGAAGAGACTGAGAAGAAATATGAAGTGAAGATGTGTGCATTTGCTTAGGGTGAGATTGATGAAGACATGTGGGTATTTGTCTGTCATTCTAGAGTTGAAATATTAGATTTTCACCTGCCCCAATGGATTGTGGGGGTGCAAATATCAGGAAACAAGACCATTTATCTCACTAAAATTCCAGAAGTACAAAAATTTCTGCCTGCAGTCATGTGTGTAAGTGGCCGTGAACTGCTCAGAGCTCCCCTCAGCCTTGTACCCCATGAGATCTGCAGCTGGGGGACTTTGTGCCTGACTTTCTACAAGCTTCAGCTTGGCGGGCTGCTTTGGCTCCACAGCCCAGGCACTCACCCAGTGTGTGGGAAGTATCAGGGTCACATTGCTTCCTTGTGCCTCTTACAGCTGAACAGCTGGGATTCTGGTCATATTTGTGTTGAGGAACCATACACAATATATTCATTAACTGAAAGAAGGAGCAAGGAACTGGCCTTCCAGTCCATGGCAATTACACATGGCTGTGAGATGTTCAAGTCCCTGCTCCAAAACTCATTTGTGCTAAACAGACCAGCTCTGTTAGGGGCTTGAGAGGAACACCTCAAAGTACTATATAGTTTTGGTTTCGGGCTCCTTGGCAGGAGATCCAAAGAGGCTTTACTCCAGGTCTGCTACATCCCAAACAAGTGCACTAGCCCCAGGGCCAATGGGGCCAACACATTAAGGGGCCACCCATATATCTTCATTTATTATGGCAGGATTGGATGGCTTCAGCCTGTAACCCCACGAAATGGTTCATAGTGCTGCATCCAGCAACAGGGTATTTGTCAGCTGCTTCCTCCCTCATTGGGACCTTGCTGTGGTTTAACCCCAGCCAGCAACTAAGCACCACGCAGCCACTCACACACTCCTCTCCCCTGCCCAGGGATGTGGGGTAGAATTGGAAATAAAAGTAAAACTGATGGGTTGAGATAAGAACAGTGTAATAACTAAACTAAAATATAATAAGAACAACAATAATAATGATAGTAATGAAAAGGAATATAACAAAAAACCAGAGAAATAAACCCTGAGAAAAGACAAGTGATGCACAAGGCAATTGCTCACCATGTGCTGACCGATGCCTGAGCAGCGATCTGCCCCTTCTGGCCAGCTCCCCCCCACTTTATATACTGAGCATGACATCCTGTGGTATGGAATATCCCTTGGGCTAGTTTGGGTCAGCTCTCCTGACCATGGTCCCTTCCAGCTTCTTATGCACCTCCTCGCTGGCAGAACATGGGAAACTGAAAAATCCTTAGCTTAGGATAAGCGCTACTTAGCAACAACTAAAACATTAGTGTGTTATCAACATTATTCTCACACTGAATCCAAAATACAGCACTGTACCAGCTACTAGGAAGAAAATTAACTCTATCCCAGCCAAAACCAGGACAGACCCCGACTAAGGGCTTGACTGATAGAGGGAAATAACAAAGGAAAAAAAGACTGAATTAATGGAATGGACTTTATTTTAAGTTAGAAGTAGAAAAAAAAATATTTCAAAGATCATAAAAGATACAGAAAAATCCCTAAGTCAACAATCTGAAAAGCAGACTGAGCCACTACCTGAAGAAAAGCTCGGATTGTGTTTCCAGCATATTATCATCAGATTCCTTCATTTAACCATTGAAGCATTTTCACCTAATCTGAAAATCTTATAGTAAAATTTTAGACAATTTTTAAATGCTACTTTAAAAATGTTGAGTCAGGAAATGCCCAAAGATTAGTCCTTTCACAGAAAGATAAGCAATAATGCGCAAAAAAGATCGTGTTTCCTTTGAACGGAAATGTTCTGAAACTTCTGCTTGCTTGCTGAAATTACATTTCCAGTGCTTAACTGTGGGAAAAGAAAAGGATCAGAGGAGAAACTTGGTTACAGAAACCTGAAACTCCTACCGTAGGACCATAATTAGAGGATACCCAAGAAAGATGTCTGGCCTTCAGTCCCATGGCTCTGCACATTTACTATTCTTGTACTACCGGATTGGGAAGGGTCATCCAGGATCTCTCCTGAAAGCTCATTGAGCAAACAGTTGAATTTAATTCACTTTCCTTAAACATTTTGAATCAAGCCTTATTCAAACATGTAATTCCAGGCACTGTTGGGAAGCTGATGTTTAAACCACTAAGTGAAGACCTCTAGGGAAAAGCCTGCTCCAACTTCATCTATATCCCTTTTTTTAGCAAACAAGGAAATGGTGAAGTTGTGCTGAACATAAACACATTGAAACCCGAAAAATCAATTTCTTTGGTAGTTACGAAGAATCTTTCCTGCATTCATAACAAAGCCAAGATTAATTGGAGAACACTGTTTGTTAAGAAAAAAGAAAACAACAAGCCTTTTCCTGGATTCCATAATAATTAACATTCTGCCTCAGTAGATCAATAACTCTAAGCAGCTTAACAAGGAAGTGTTTGCTGTAGGACCAGTTTAGCACCTGGAACAGACCAGCTGTGCAAGAGATTGTCCCAATAGCCTCTGGGTGATTTCCATGTCTTGGTCTGGAATAGGATGAGCACTACTCAGGTTTCTACTGCTTTTTGCGTCTTGAGGATTTGAAATATTGCAATAGCACAGCCTCAGCCGCTGCTTTTTTCCCATTCTAGAGTGCAGAACAGGGCATGTAAAAGGGACCACAATTAGACCAAGGTGTAAGATTTAGCTGTAGGTGTCAAATGCTTCAGTTCTCTCAAAGTTTTCCAGTCTGGAGTTTCTTCTTCAGGTTCAAGACTAGTGCAGATTTAACACAGAGAGACAAATATGTGGTCTAAACATTACAGCTGGCTCTGGTTTTGAGCATATTTAAGGCACCTGTACATTTTACCCACATCTGCTCATCCATTCCTATAAGCATACTGAAGGTATCACACACTGAAAACAGGAATACACAGTGTCAAAATATAGACAGACCTCCAAAACCCGAGGGGTCTGATATGAGATGAAAGTCTGGAGGAAGTAATAATAAATGTGAAATAACTTTGCTTGCAGTCTTATATTTATAATTTCATCTCAAGTTTTTGCAAATATGTAATTTGAGAAGTACCATCTTTGTAAAATCAGACTGTCTCAACATTTTAATGCATTGAAATGGCCCCTCTGAGACCTCACCTGCATCCTTTTCAAATTCTTCCACATGCTTGTCTCAGCAGAAAATACAATTAGGAAAAAGCTGGGAGTTTGAAAAGGTGTCACAATAAAATAAAAAAAGACCTCAGGAAGGCTTTGGAAGCTTGATAGTAATCAAATCTACTGCAGAAAAGAAAATCAATGTTGCTATCTTTATATATCAACATAAACATTTTTATTTCATTACACCAATGAGAAGGACAAACTGTAATGAATCAAGAGGGATTTCAGGAGTGGAATGAAGATGAAAAGGCCCGGCTTGTCAATGTTCCCGTCTCATGAAGGATAACCCTGTCTCTCCAAAACACTGTAAATCTTTCACCCTAAGAGCCTTCGCAGCCCAAAGCAGGAAGAAGATCAGACCTCCAGCAACAACTCATGGCCAAATTACTTCCACTTCAGTAGCTCTCTAATGGGGAATATTGATTGGGATTTCTTTAGTGAGGTGAGCTGGGCTGTAGGTGTGCAGGTCTCTGACACCTGGGTGCTCCTTGTTGCCAGAGTTGGGATCCAGCTGTTCTTTGGGACAGTGGCTCCAGCCAGCCTGCGGGATGGGGGCTGCCCTGCTACCCCCAGGGTTACCAGGAAAGTAGATCTGTAGAGGTCCCAGAGGACCCAGCAAGGCCTTCAGTCCAGCTCCACCAACACTCCTTGCATGCAGGCATGTGGGACAACAAGGGCTCAGGCCAAGCTCAGGAGCTCCTGAGGGTTCAACCCTACCTGGTTGTTGCACAGGAAGGGTTCGTGTCGGGGTGGGACTGAGCTCAGCATGTCACAGTAAAAGTAGCTGCAGTTCTGCGCCACTGCTACCACCCCTCCTTCTCTAAGGTATCCCTTAGATATCGCTCTAATGTATCCCTAGAATACATACAAACATAATTTGAGAGCTTTCCCCACTAGATACAATGCAAACTCCACCTGAATGACGAACATGCTCATGAAGGTCTGTTCCCAATTGATACAGGCTTTTGGGCAATTCTACAGAGCCCTCTTCTTAGCCCTTAGCCATGGGCATTAAAAGGAATTCAAGATACACACCTCCACCAGCCTTTGGGAGACAAACTCTTCCTCATCCCAGAACAAAAGTAAATAAGGGTGTTGGTGTGGCAACTAGAATTTCTTGAACTGGAAGTAGACCTGACTAATTATTATTCAGTATTCCCTAACTATTATGTATCTGCATTTGCAATTCACTAATCCTTCATTTATAAAGATTTGGGTGGTGGGAACAATACTTTGAGACTCAGATGACCTCCCTGCTACAGATAACGTTTTGCAAACAAAGCAAAATGTTCCCAAATACTCTATAAAGGCTGAATGTCCTTCACATAACAAGTCAACAAACATGAGGAAGCAATGAATACATTTACAGAAAATGGGTTTGGATCATGGATGGAAGGACTAAATCACTGAATAATGTATTAATTCTACCAGCTCTAATATGAATGAGAAAAGAGAGATTTAGATATGTGAGCAGGTCAGGCAACAGAAATTTTAGTTTGTGCAGTTTAGAGCACAGAATGTAGACTCCACTCCATTTCAATTAAAACTAATCTTATTAAGTTATATTTTAAACTGCATGGAAACATACCAAGGTTCTTGTAGTTAGTGCAGAATAAAACCACTTTCCTTGGCAACACAGACTTTGGAGTGCCTTCCCCATAATTCGGGGGGGAAACATTTGGTGTGCTGGAGAACAGGGCTGCTATCTACAGGGACCTTGACGGGCTGCAAAAATGGGCTGTTAGGAACCTTATGAAGTTCAACAAAGACAAAAGCAAAATCCTGTCCTGAGAGAGAATAACCCAACACCACTGGGTACACTGGCAGCTTTGCAGAAAAAGGTCCTGGGGCTGCTGGTGGGCAAGTCAAGCATGAATCAACAGCTTGCCCCTGCAAAAGCTGCATTGGCAAGAACGCAACCAGCATGGAAAGGGAGGGGATCGTTGCCCTTCTTCTGCACTGGTGAGAGCCCATCTGCAGTTCTGGGCCATTTTAGCTCCCAGTGCAAGTCCAGTGGGTCCAGCAGAGGCCACCAAAATGATTGGGGCTGAAGAACAGGACATACAAGGAGAGGCTGAGTGAGCTGGGTCTGTTCAGCCCAAGGAAGTGGAGGTGAAGCTGAGACCTCATCACCATCTGCAATGGCCTGATGAGAGGGTGTTGAGAAGACTCTTCCCAGAGGTACGTGATGGAAGGGTGAGAGTCAACAAGTTGGAACAAGGGAAATACTAATTAGATAGAAGGGGGAAAAAAAATCACCCTGAGGGTGATCAAACACTGAACCAGGAGTGCAGACAAGTGAGACATTCAAAACAACTGGGCAACGCTTGGAGCAGGTTGGTCTGACCAGCCCTGGTTCAAGCAGCAGGTTAGACACAGACTTCCAGCACACATGATGCTGTGACTCAGGTGCAGTCATGAGTGCATTAAGAAGTACAGTTTTGAGTCAAAGGACAGTGACTAAATTCTTGAATAATCTTGTTGAGGCTTTGACCATTCTATGAAAACTGCAGCACTTTGTCATATAAAATCGCACATGTCTGCAGGGCAGACTGCGAATCCCTTCCTCTGCACTGAGGGGATATTCATGACCGCTCCCAGGAGCATAAGTGTTTATGAAAACTTGCCAATTGCAGATGACTAACCGGCCCTCTTTCTCTTTGATATATGGAAAGTCTGTTTTCTCAATGTGTTAAGGAAATAATTTTCATAGCCTAGAGCATTTTTATCTCAGTGCTTTTCCTCACAAGCTGGACTACAGGCAACCTTTTTGCTATCTGGTGACCGGGTGAGTTTCCTCCACCTCCTTCAGGCTGCTCCCTCCTGCTCACCTCATCCCCACTGATCAACGTATTTGCTCTCCTTTACCCTCCAAGGCTCTGTAAGCACTACAGCCCTTTGTGTTAGCTGGGCTGAAGGTTTCTCCTCCACAGTTGCTTGGAGCAAAGCAAGAGGGCCTCTCCAGACAGGACCTGTGTTGGCCATAGGTTGGGATAGGTTGGGAACTGCTGTTCTAACACTTGCTCTACATTTGCATCACCAATAGCTCCAAGACTTTCAAATCACTGTCATCATACACAACCCCTCCATCAATGTATCATCAGAGCTATTTCAGAAAAGTTCAAGTTCTGACAACACTGGCACTTATCTTTCAGGATCTGCCTGGAAGTGCTTGAAGGCACTCAAGATTGCCTTCTATTTTACTTTGCCCTCTCTCTTTTTAAATAAATGTGACATCCCTTTCGCTCCTTCAGGCTAGAAACTTTCTTTTCTCTCTGGGTAGCTTCTTTCTTTTACTTCAAGGTCTCAGGAGGCTTTGGGAATAAAGAGTCCAACAAATTAGATTGGTTTCACCTAGTGGATGAGCCTGCAGCTGGGATATTGGGTTTTTGTATGCTGCAGTTTAATTTCTTTCTCATCCTGTAAGCTGTACAATCTTCTCCCAGTTCTTATCCCTGAGAGCAATGTCAGGATGCTTTCCTCTTTTCTGACACTGTTAACTTCTCTAAGTCTGAAGGGGGAGGAAAGTGAAAAAATGTTGCCTACTTTGGGCTCTTTGTAGCCCAACAGTGTGTGTTGCTTTTCTCTTTGGAGGATTTTCAAGCAGTCTTGCTTGGGACCCAATTCTGAGGTTTTGCGAAACCTCAGTTTCTTCTTTGTAGCAAATTAACAGTGGGAGGTAATTTCCTACCTTCAGAACCAACATTCTTTGACCCCATTTCTCCTGAATGAAGGTGGTCCAAACTGCACAGAGGTGACCCTTCCTCCCTTTCCAAACCTCTCTCAGATCTCAGTTAAGAGCAGATGGAGGCTGAGCATACCCAGCAGTAAATCCATCCAGAACCCCTTTCCAGCATAATTTTAATTATCTCAATTGTAAGTACTGAAAATATAAATAATTCAGAATACATTTGTTTCTTTTTAAAGCCAGGTTTCTGAAGGCATTGGCATGTACACACAGTGCACCCCATGGCTCCAGCACTGCGCTCCCCAGCCGTAAATGCAGAAGCTTGGAGAAAGACTGTGGAAGAGCCCAGAGTTTTCACCAGCCTAGCAGGGTCAGCCCCATCTCACCCCACAGGTACTGGTCCAGTCACTTCTTATAACCTCCCATGAAGGAGACACTGCATTTGTACTTCTACTCCAGTCCTCTACTACCTACAAAATTTTTTAAAAAATTCCTAATGAGTGAATTGAATATTTCATACTTTATTTTAAATGCATGATTTCCTATCTTCCACATACCCAGAAAACAATCAGACTCTCTCTTTGCAGCAGCCTTTTCCATCTTTAAAGAATGTTACTGCATCCTTCCCTTCCTTTCCTCTGTCTCCTCTGTTTTAGGCTGAAAAGCTCCAGTTTGCTCACCTTCCTTCATAGGTCCTATTACCTAAACTGCTGAATGACATGCAAGTATTAAGAATCCATGTAGCAGCCTTGGTCCTGCAGAAAATGAAACTTGTGTATAATAGATATTTGCCTTCACAGTATCCCTACAAAGTTAGCTGAGCTTCAGTGAAAATTACCACAAGTAGGTGCAATGGTTATTAGCAGCATGACCTAAACCTAACCACCTTTCTTCACCTACAGCATATGAACTTTATTCCACTACAGTCTAACTAGAGGGAAAGGTTTCAAAGATGGAGTTATTCCGCTTCTGAATTTCATGAGCATAAAAATGTGGCACATTGCAAAATATGCTGAAGGATCCACCTGTAACTAGTTTTGCACTGCAAAGCTATGTGCAGAAATATTGAATGATGCACATGCTGTTCTCCACAGGATTAAGAGAGCTAGTCCAGGGGAAAAGCTCATCATGGAGCCTCAGGCTTCGTTTCTGTTAAAGTATCTTGCAGAGGGTCTACTAATGAGGCACTTTTGTGTTCTTACTGAGGTCCTTTGCTGAAGAGCTGAGTAACAAGAGGGCTGAAATGGACCCCAGATACAAAAGAAAGTCTTGAAATATCCAAGAAATAATCATTGTTTTGGACCCATAATCCTAGAGACAAATATATGCAGCTGAGACCAAATGCCTTGCTAAGGAGCAAATTGTAAACAATATATTTTTAGAGTTAAAAATTATTCTAATTTAATGATATCAGTTCAGTCAGTGTTTGGAAGTAAATCAGTGTGTGAGTAGTAAAACAATAATGTACTTTAAACTAAATTATTAGTAAACAAATCAGTCTGGTAGGCAATGAATGCATGATACATTATTCATTTCTATTATCCAAAACACTTCACTAGCTCTCAGAATCTGGTGATAAAGTATTCAGAATACAGTATCCACCATCCCAGAAAACAGTCTCTAATGTGATATTAAAGTTAAAAGAGAAGTGAAGTATATTCCCCCAAAGCAAGATATTTGAGTAATCCTGGAATGAATCCATCTCATGCTTCTTTTTAAAGCTGGGTTTATTTTTTTTAACTAAAGCACTTTCATTACATCCCGAATGACACATGTTCCCTGCTTAGGTCCCTTACCAACCCGTGAATTTCTCCCAAGACGTCTCAGTAATGCACGAGTGGATGCAGTGCCAGCCCAGCCCCGCTGCCTCTCTCCACCCCGCTGGGGCAGCCTGGAAGGGCTGAGTCAGACCCCAGCTCTCTTCGACCCCACCAGCCAGGGCTGTGGCCAGCCTTTCCAGAAGAAAAAAGCCATGTAAGGCCAAGGGAGGATGCAATACCACCTTCCCTGGCCAGTTTTTGGCCTCATTCCTATTGCCACCTAGTCCACGCTGGGATGGGCAGGAAGGGGAGCAGGGCGACAGCTGTGAGGGGAGAAGAGGAGCAGGCAGGCAAGGAAGGGTTTGCTGCCCACAGCCAGGAGACAGTGCCACTGGCACATTTTGAAGCCTCAGGATGCTCTGCACAGCGGAGGGAGGACATGTCCCAGGTCACGGGTAATTTCCTGGCAGACCCCTCGAGGAGGATGTCAAGGAGTTTTAAGTGGTGGAAGAGAAATTGCTCTGAACGAGACACTGTCCCCTTCACATCCCCTGTCAGCCAGCAGCTATTTCTCTGCAGTGATCCTGGGGCAAGCGCTTCTCTTTCAAACCCTGCAGGTCCAGTCTGAAGGAGGTGATCACCACGATGATTTATTGCTCTTCTCCTGCAGCCTGTTTTACAGCAGGATGTAAAAAGGTGTCAACTTCTGATGATGATTTCATCTGCACTGTGCCGTAAACGGCATTGTTTCCCAGCAAGGAAGCCAGAACAACCAGAAATAGTGATGCTGGTCAGAACCCTTCATTGCAAATGCAAGTGGCCACTCAAGTCCAGGGTCAGAGGGGATCTCAGCAGACCTTTGTGATAAGCAAAACGGAGGACTACTGGGGCAGGGCAGTAGATAAGTGACTGCTACAGAAAGACTGTCTCAGTTTTGGGGTGAGCACACTGATTACACCACTGCAACCCCACTCTGTCAGTCAAGTAACTGTGTTTTACTATCAGTCTTTCAGGTTTAATAACCCAGTCCAGTACCTTTGTTTAGAACAACGTCGTGTGTGATATTCTGGAACACTCACTGTTTTTAATAAAATACCTGTTTCCTTTTGGTAAAATTAATTAATTGGTTTCATACTGAAGAAGGCAGAGACTGAGCGTTGCAGCCACCCTTGATGCTGAGAGTGTGATCTCTGCTCCATCAGTGAGGGCATCAGGGATTTTCCGCTTTGGGTTTTTCTAACTCTCCACAGAGAAGGAGGCTGGTGGGACTTCAGGAGTGGATCAGTCCTCTCCCACAGCTGGGGCTGCTGCTGTGTCTCAGGTTCTTAATATGCTGGAAAGGTTTCTCAGACAGTTTAGGTCTCCCAGGAGCTAAACGAGCTTAATGGGAAAACATTGGTGATAAAAGAACAGGAGGATTCTTATGTTCAGAGGATACACTATACGATGTGATAATTCATGGAACCTGCCTGACTCTTGCCCCAAACCAGGACATCCTGAAAGCTTCTAAAACCACATATTTCTCTCATGCAGTGCCCTCAACAAAATACAAACCCCACAGGACACATACACCCCTCCCCTGCCTGGTCTCACCTGCCTCCATGGTTTGTGGCTGTGGGTGTTACTGTTCCCTTGGTTTTGTGGTGAGAAGGAAACTCATGAACACCAAATGGGAGAACACTGATTATTGTGGCATCTCAGGAAAGGAAAGGGTTGTTTTTAAGGGGAGGGATGAGTGGCTGAGTTGCCACTTCAGATTCTTTGCAAATGCATCCTGCTGCCTGTCAGTGTTGGGACTGTAAGACCTGGGGAGTGTGTACTTGCCAAAAACAACAGGGCATCCAACCCAGATGCAAAGAGATCATCTGAAATAGCTCTTGACATAAAGCACCTTCAGAAACGAGACATTCTTGCTATGTACACTCGTCAGTAGAGACATTAGCCTCCAAGTACATTAAAATATATGATGGCTGATCTCTGTTATGACATTTACCTTCATGAGTTTAGGAATAGAGGCAGAAGTCATAACTGGATATACATGTCACAAAAGATTAGTCATCAAATATTTTATCTGCTCAGTGAACAGAGTATGTATTTTTTTTCTTCCATAGCTAATCTTTGGAGAATAAAATCACTTTCCATGGTGGCTGTGTAATGCTAAGGTCCTGAAAAGACGAGGCCAGTTGCTCTCTCTTGGAACTGAAATGTATGTGCAAGGGTCTGATTGCAGAGATGTGCTGACTACATGGTCAATGATCTGGGCAACCATGTTCTCTGGGTACACGTGCAAGATGCCCATGGCCATAATCAGGCCATGCCAATGGTGAGTGGGATTGAATGAGGTGGAGCAAAGGCAAGGGGTCTAGATCCTGCCCTTTCTTTGACAAGCTCCCCTAGATGAGGAGTTCCCCTCCAGCAGCTGCAACCCTTTCACTCCCACTGGCACACTCAACCTTCACCTCCATAAAGCTCTTCAGAAAGAACAAAAAGGAAAAAGCATGAATAAACATCAAGTCAGGAGGATATGAAATATGCAAACATCGTCAGAAAAATAGAAGTAATATCCAGTTAAGGAATTGAGAAGAGAGTACAAACACTGATTGGTTACATGGAAAAACACAGAAGACAGCCCCCCGAAAAAAGTGAAAAAGTTTCAGGAGCAGCTTACTAAATCCCTAACACCCTAAAAAAGTGTTTGTTCAACACTCAGGAGCTGGAAAATTGCTCGACAACCCATAGAGCCCTTGACAATCCACGTTTAAAAGGTGTGTTCAGAGAAGGGAAAGCCACAGCAAGAAAACACAGGGCTTGTTTTGCCTTTGTGCCCATCAAGGCTCAGGGAGGTCTGCACCTCAGAGCCTCTCTTTACAGGAGACTTGTCATTATTTGAAGCATTGTTGGAGGAGGTTACAGAAAAAAATGACAAGATGAACAGCAGCATATTGCCAGGGCCAGATGGTATCATCCACATGCTCTTGAGATCAAGAATGAAGTAACGGACCTATTCACTGTAGGGTGTAATCTTTTGCTCTAGACTGCCCCAATACTAGACTGAAAAGTGACAGATATAATGCTATTTTTTAAAAAGGATTAGAAAAGTCCGTGGAGTTACATGTGATAGTCTGCCATCTGCAGCAGGCAACTTGCTGGAAACTATTCCAAAATCGGTAATGAGTAGCTACATGGTTAAATATGGTCTGCTAAGAATGACTTTTTTTGTGAAAATTCATGCCCCCAAAATCTACAAAGGGCTGTAAAATCCTGATTGATGTGTAGAAGGTGAATAGGGAACAAGTTTTGCTGTCTCTTCCGGGGTAATATCTCCTGCCACCTGATGAAACCTGTAGGTGAAGGCAGTTCTTGCCTCAGTGTGCAGTTAAGCCGTGGAAACCCTTGCTGCAAAACCAGCATATGCAGAAAGTTTACCTTGGTTCAAAAATTAAGCAAATTCCTGGAGAGAAGAATCCATGGAGTGCTGTTAAATATAAAAGCACCACCTCTGTCTCAAAGCTGCAGATTTCTGGAGGGTTGAAAAATATATGAAGGAAATACTTAAATTTGATGTCCTTGTACTATCTCTTAGATGTCTGGCACAGGTTGCTGTCAGACCAAGGATGGTGGGCTACATGAACCTTAGGTCCAAACCATCTGGACTGTTCTAACACAAATTCAGAGCATTGTTTGCCATCCCAGTGTCCATCTGGTCCCCTGAGAAGCCAGCTGCCTGGGCTTACACTCCTCTTAACCTGAGATAGATATTTGGAATGGTGTTGGGAGGAAGAGGAAAAGGTCATCAAGCCCAGGCTCTTGCTGTCTGGCCAGAAGGGATTGCAGAGTTGGGGCTGAGGATGTCACAGCCCCGTCCACCCAAGACTGGTCCCTTGTCCACACTGAGCAGCCCATGCATGGCCTGGCAGCCAAAGAAAGCACATCCCTGTGCTGTCCCTGCCCTGCACTCACTTGTGACTGACCTGGTACCCTATGTGACAAGACTGAATATGATTGGAGCAAACCGGTCCACATGTCCCTTGACTCTGGTACACATGTGTTCAGCTCCCATCTTGTGCAGCCCCGAAAGCAGGTAGAGTGTTGTATGCTTAAATTGACACATTAGCTTTCTCCCTCAGGGACAGGAAAAATCCTCAGTAACATCCGTGCAACTCCGATGCTGTTACACTGAATTCATATCAGCATGTGTGAGAGCAAAATATAGATCTTAACATCTTGGTGGGAAGGAAATGGTGCGGGGTGAGGACAAAAGATTGATGAGGATTAACTTGCTCTTCATCACTTCTCTGGCAAACTGTTTGAGAACAAACTGTGGCTTGTCTCAAACACATTCATTGAGGAAAGAGATGAACGAGATCTTTAACATAGTTGATGGAATAAATAGGAAATAAGTGCAGTAATACTTGGAACGGGAATATTTTGTCAATTTAGCTCAGTGAATGGTTATTGATCCTTGGCTTGTTTTTAAGTAGCTAATTGTGAGTGTTTGCTATTAGACTGTTATCATAACTTTATCATTGTAATTATACAATACAATACTACATTTACAGATGACTTCCACTGGTTGGGATGACTTCAACGCTCATGGGGTGTTTACATTCTTTCAGCTATTTTTGACAGATATTTATAATTCAGCCTTATCTGTAGCTGCATATATGTTGTTTTATAATCTTTAATAGAGTTGAGGGGGGAATAAAATGTAATGTATAATTTATTCAGTGAATTTGGCTACTTCTCCTGCTCATAAATTGTTTGCCAGCAGTTTATGAATGTCTCATGTTTATTTGTTTCTCAAAAAATGCTTCCTGTGTGACTGCTAATGTTCCTTCCTGCTCTGTGAATTGTCTGTGAGCAGTTTGTTCCAAGCACCTGGGAGGAAAGTCTGAGCTGGGATGTTGGCTTTCATTAGCCACAAGAGTCACAGGCTTCTGCAGCACACTGGGGAGCAAGAACCCCCCGGCATCACAGGGTGGCTGAGGTGGGATGGGGCCTCTGGAGATGGTCTAGTCCACTCCCCTGCTCCAAGCAGAGTCAGGCAGAGCAGTCTGCCATGGCTGTGTCTAGCTGGGTTTTGAGTATCTTCAAGAAAGGAGACCCACAGGCTCTTTAAGCAACGTGTCTGTCAGCCATCGGAGGAAAAAAAATTTTTCTTATGCTTGACCACAATTTCAGCTTGTCCTGTCCCAGGCACCACTGAGTAAGCCCTGGCTCTGTCTTCTGTACCCTTCAGGTGTTTATGCACATGGATAAGATCCCCCTGAGCCTTCTCCAAGCTGATAATCCTTTGTCTCTCAGCCTCTCCTCATACGCCCGACTCTCCAAGCCTTCAGACACCTCTGTGGCCCTTTGCTGGTCTTACTCCAGTATGTCCATGTCTGTCTTGTACTGGGGACCCCACAACTGGCTGTCCAAAATGGATCAGCTGGTTTGAAGTCTCTAGTATTCCTTCAAAAACTGGCATTTTCCCTGCTCTTTTCAGGGAATACAAACACAAAACTCAGGGCTGGGCCCTAAATAAATAAATCTGATTATCTCTCAGTGAGCATATACCTACCTATTCACAGCTATAAATTAATGTTCCCATTTCTGCAGCAATTTTGTCCTCCGCATTGAGCATGCATGTGGGCATGCCTTTCTCCAGAAATGGTGGCCCCTGGACTGGGGAGTTGAGGTGGGTCCTGACACAGAGGGCTTGAGCTGGGTTTTGGTGCTGCTTTTCCTCCTCCCAACCCTTGAAGACTGCTCACCATAGTGCAACTTCCACAGCTATCTAAAGAAAAGTAGGGAAAAAAGAAAGCTAGAGGACACAGAGACAGCATATAGCACGGAGAAGGTCGGTGGGTCCATGTGTCCAACCACACCTTCCAGAAATGGGTGACTGCCTTGGGACGTGCCGTGGGGACATGATCAAGTGGGCTGTGTCCCTGGGAATACAAATTGGCAGGATGGCAGCACACTCGCAAAGACAAACAAAACATCAACATAATAGCTCACTGTCCTCTTTCTCCAAGGCTTGCTGTAATACCTGATGTGATTTACCTCTTATGAGTTTGTTCCAACCTATACGCTGTAAGTCTGGGGTAAATGAAAGAGCTTGTGCTTGAAAGGGTTAGGATGAAAGAATTCCCATCCTTGCTCAATTTATGATATTGTGGGTCTATAACATTATTTTTCCCCTTGTATTAGATTTCAGGTGGATTTCTAAAACAAACAAAAAAAGGAAGGAACGTTAGTTTTATAGCATCTGACGGCTACAAAAATACATTACTAAATTCAAGAGCAAGGGCATAATGAAGGTGAAAAGTTAAGTAAAAATCTTGATGCAAAGCTCACGGAAGCCTTGGGCCCTTGGGCGCTGTGCTGATGCGAGAGCTGGGCAGCAGATGGCTGGTTGTTCAGAAGCCTTGTGTGCCTGCCCAGACTTCGCTGGCTGGTGGCTTTCTTGTGGCTGTTATCCTCTGTTGCAGTGCTGTTCAATGCCTGTCTGCTCTCATGCTGTGGGCCAGGCTAAGCTGGGAGGATGGGAGAAATGGGTGCTGGCCAGAGCTTGGATGAGTCCCTTGGGGAGAGAGAAAAGGCAGTCAGGGCAAAGGAGTTGGGGAATGCTCCCAGGCTGGGTTTTGTGGTTTGTTGGCAGGGTTTGCTGCTTGTTTGCACACTTGTCTTTATTACCATCCATTTATCACATGAAGAATCAGCTAGAATATGATACTCTGATAACATTGCTGGCTTATGCAGGGCTTTGCTAGGTAGTTCACAGCTGTGAGCAGGTAAATGAAGTGGGTAGCTTTCCAAGTGAGTAATTTTTTATCAGAAATCATGACACAGCAAGAGTAACATTTTCCATCCTCCACCCAGGCTTTTAGTCTATGAGGACGTGTGGGTCATATTCCATTTCTGAATGGAGATTTAAAAACACATCCTAAGCAGATCTTAATTAATTTTGTGAAGAACCGTGCTCCTGCCCAGCTGTGACAGAGGTCAGGCAGGTGGGATGGGGGCTGCTCCGGCCTCTCCCCAGGGGAACAGGGTCCAGCACCTCACTAGGGATGTGTAGGCAACACTTTCTGAATGCTTTCACCCATGTAGCTTTGACATGGGTCTGCTGTTGAGTCAAAAAGAGACATGTGGTCCCTTAGGAGCTCTGAGAAGTTCCTCCCACAAAGATGGTGGAGTAGGAGTCCCTGGAGCAAAGGGGAACCAGAGAATCCCTCCCCAAATACAGGGAAGCTCACGTGCTCATCCCTTGGATGAGAGAGACCAGCTGGAAGATGGTTGGGTTGCTTGGGAGCTCTGGGGACAAGAGGATGGAGTTATCATGGGGTTTCTTTCTCACTGCTTCTATAGCTACAGCAGTCTCTAATTAGGCTTTCTGGATATACCCTGCTTCCAGACTTGTTTGTGGATAAAATTGACCTTTAAAATAGAGAACTGAGATACCCAAGTGGCTGGACATCTCCAGAACTGAACAGCAGGTGAACATTAATCTCAGAAACATAAATTTTTTATGCTACAGCTTAAAACCTCCAGTTGTCTGCATGATTTACTTCTTTGCCTCTCTGGGCTTGTTCCCGTACCCAACAGAAGCTTTGCAAGAATAATGTTGCAGTGATGGAGGCCAGACAGGCATCTTGCAGTTTATGTATCCACGTCTGTGGATGACTGTACCCTGGATGGGCTCTGAGAGACCTGGTGTCTGGCTGCCAGGTCCTCTTCCTCTGTTGTCTGCCTCCCTGAGCATCGGATTCCCTGTGAAATGGGAATAGCAATGTTGGCTTTCCCTGATAAACCCCAATATGACAACCTCAGTTACATGAAAAATGAAACTCATACAATTTGCAACGCTGTGACTCCAGGACCCGAGGCTTTTATGAATACATTGCCAGGACTCATTGTTCTGGGTGAGAAAATCAACGAGGAGGAGCACCGTGGGATGCACCACAGTCCCATCAGCACCTCTATTCATTCTTATTGACAAAAGTGAGAAAAATCAACTGCAAATAAGTGGAAATGGCAGAATACCATCCTGCACCAGTGGCCATGTGTGACCTGGGGCTGGTTGTTTGGCATGGGTAGGTAGAGACCGGTCTCACAACCTGAGCTTATCGATGCGTACAGCACACCAGAGCGCAGGGCAGAGCCAGGCACATCTCTAAATCCCAGGCATCAGTCACAGGGGTGGGGAACAAAGTGAGCCTTCCAGCAAACTGCAATTGCTTTATGCCACATTCTGCAGTAAATCACCACCTTTTTAATAGAGCTGCTGTGGGAACAGAGATGGCGACATAAAAGGAAAAAAAAATCCGTGTGTTGCATTTTGCTGTAATGAAAGACTGCTAATTGCTTGTGCCCAATGTGCGCTCAAGTTTATGTTACTATTTTGTTACACAGCTCCTAAATTAAGTTGGCTCTAAAACAAACCCTCCTACAGCAGCCCTGCGTGGCCTCCTTGGGTGGCTGCGTTTCGGTGGCTGGTTTAGCGGACACGTGTCTCCTGTTCCCTGCACGCAGGCACTATTGATTAGCACTTAATTATAAAAACCGTGTTTGTTCTGAGGACGAGGAGGATGTTCAATGAAGAAGCCTCTTGGGAAGGAGTTATTTAAAAGAGCCTTGAATGAGGCTGAGGTGGGATTGGTCCCTCAAAGGGGGACCTGCTTCTATTAATTTGCGGTGCCTAGGATGGTTCCTGGCATGATGGAGGGAGTGGGTGCCCTGTCCACTCATGCCTGGCCCATCTTCCCCCATCTCTGAGCCTGGTGTTGGGCTTCCCAGCCCACGGACCATGATGTCTGCTTCACCTGCACGTGGTAGCTGCAGCACTGGCCATGTCAGGGCTACTGTTGGGGTGGGTTACGTGAGGAGGGTCCAACTCCTCGGTCATCCCTGTCTGTCCTGGCTGGCTCTGGAGCTTTCTCTGGCTGGTGGTTCTGTGTGTGTGCCCTCTTTCAGGCCATGGATGTATGGGTAGCAGTTGTGCCCTGACCTTTTCAGGAGCTGATTAGTTGTTAATACCACTTCTGTGCAAAACAGTTGCTGATCTTCCCTTCTCTTCTTTCACCTTTGCAAACATGAAATTCTGTCTCTCCTGTCAGTCCCTTCCCTTGCTCTCTTGGCCAGGGAACTGCCTTCCAATGGTTCAACTTTTATATCTGAATGGCAAAGAGACATGATCAAGGAAAGTGCTTTCTGCTTTAAGAGACCAGAAAAGTAAATAAAAAAATAAAATAAAAGTAACGCCTGTGCCAAAGACCAGGAGGTGTCTTCTCACAGCTTGTGCAATGCTGAAAGCAGAGCTGGGGTCTGTCAGCAGCTCAGGATTTTGGGGCAGACAGTCACTGTGCTCACTGCTTGCTAGCACAGGCAGGGGTTTCCCAGGGGAGCTGAGGAGAACTGAACCCCCTCATCAGTAAGTGCCGCACAGCAGCGGGGGCGCAAACGCACAACACTGTGCGAAGGGATCTGTGTCACTGTGAGATCCTAATCACGCCCACACCAAAACCAGAAGGTGACTGTTTCTGTGTGAATGGATTTGGCAGTTGCATTGAGAAACCCCCACGGGGCAGATGCAGTGCCTGGGCAGAGTGGGCCACCGCAAGTGCTGCTGGATGTGCCACGGCCACTGGCTGTCCCCAGCACCCGGTTTAACCGCCCACCAGCCTGTGTGCAGTCTTGGCTTAGCCTCACTTCGCAAACCAGTTGCTCCCCTTTTCCTCTGTAAAGGAATGGCATTTGCAGCTGCCTGATCAGATTGAAGAGGTGTTGTTAAACATTTCCGAGGGATCCATTTCATTCCACTCAATATAAATATAAGCCCATATGACACATAATTCCAGATCTGTGGAAAACTATCACTCTGGTGTGAAATGCTGGGAAGGCTGGTATGGAGCTTTCTTGTTTTCTTACATTAAATTAATACTGCTCTGATCCGCAAAGCTTGTGACATACTCAATATTTTCACTGCTTTTTCTTTGCCAGTGGGGCAATGAGAAGCCTGTCTAAGACGTCTGTAAGGCTTTAGTAAAGGGTGAGCAAGGTCTTGTGCTGTTCTGTTCATGGGAAAGGTTGTTGCTAAGAGGCAATCCAGGCTGTGTAAGGTGGAGACAAACAAATATTTTAGCTATACTCTGTGAGTCTTACTGCCTTTAGAGTTTGGAAAGCTGGTAGATGAACACGTCTGTCCTTCACGTACATTTCAGATATCCTTGTCATTGCCTTGAATGGAAGGAATGGGAGAAATAAAAGCAATAAACACGGACCAGTGCGATGGATGGCTCCTGAGGGAGCAACTCTCCTGTTGCAGGTTTGCATTGCTCCCTGGGAAAACTGGAATGTGGATCTACGGTCTTCCAAGAGTTGCCACTAAATACAAGGGCAAGACACACACAAGACATTCTTGGAGGTAACCTGTGGACTCGTGAAGGGGCTGCACTGGCAAAAAGAAGCCTGGGGCTGGTGACAGCAGTGGTGGGCAGGGTGAGACCCTCGGGCAGCCAAACAGGAGCACTGCACCAGCTCACCCTGTTGAGAAACCAGGGTGGGAGGGTTTAGTGCCAAATTATTTGCAGGATTGAGACAGCTCCTGACATGGGGAGCTCCTTGCTGCTGCTGGACTGATGCCCATTAAAGTATTTCCCTCTGGCTGTGAAATAGCCATCCTATCGTTAAAGCATAGCTGGCCAGGTAAAGGGGGAAGGCTGTTTCATACCATTAACCCTATTCTGGAGAACAGAGCAGAGAAACCCCTTCCCCTTGCCTCATGCTGGGAAGACCCTGGTATGAATTTGGGAGTGCCAGAGCCACGTCCTGTTGCGTCAGGGCCTGATTCAGCCACTGAGCTCATTGGTCCCTCCATCGCCTGCTTCTTACAGAAGCCGTTAGGGCTTTGGCCAAGATGTGGTATAACGTAAGCACTGTGGGACTTGGCTTGCCAATGTATGCTCTTGAGCAGAATAATCAAAGCAGAAGTTTGTGGTAATACTGCAGTGGAGAAATGCTGCATTAAAGCGGGAAATATCCAACATGCATTGCAAATGAGGAGGTTTTTCATTTGTGTTCTAAAGCAGGAAAAATACCGCCAAGCCTAGTTAATAACACAGGAAAGCTCTTGTGGCTATCAGGGATCTTCAGCTCTAATCCCCTCTGATAACAGTAAATTGAACCAACTCCTCTGCTGAGGTTTTTCTGTAGCTGGATCATACCCATATACTAAGAGAAATGGGCACTGCCTCTCCTATTTACCACTTCTTCATTTAAATAAGTTTTTAAACTGCACTTTTCTTCCTTCAGAGACATCTGATTTACTGCATTTTAAATAGAAACCACTCCTGCAACAATACCTTTTTCTATCAAGATTTGTAATCAGGCTGTTTCTGTTGAACTGTTGTTATTCAAGTTATTAATTTGTCATTTTGCAGCAGAATATGATCACAGAAAGAGATGAGCAAAAGGGTCTATGCACCTGCAGGCAGAGCAGGATGGATTTAATTAGAGCAAAGAAAGCTGCAGGTTTTATTTTGTGTATGTGGTTGTTGTTTTCTTTTTTCCTCAGCCCAGCATTTTAAAAGCTTACACAGCAATCTGCATAAATTACTATGCACATTTTTTATTTAGATTCTTACACCTAATTTGATTAATGATAATGACTTTGACAGGGTCATAGCAAATGTTGTGTAGGGGAACAAGATATATGAGATTTGGTGCTGTTCTCTCTAGAGAGAGAGCAAAAACTGGAAACTGGCCTTCAACATTGATTTGAAGATATTTTCCTTGCTCTTGGGGTGGAGGCAGAAGGCAAATGCTGGTGTGGGTGGAAGCTGGGAGGTGGAAGCCTTTGCATTGGGCGTGATGTTTGTTTTCTGAATGCAGCCATCTGTGCTGCCCTACCTGGTCCAGGGTGAAAAGTAGGGTTTCTTCTGATGGAAATTTTCTGGGGCGGGTGTTAGTGTCTTACCCAGTAATTCAAGTCTGAATGGTGATTCAGACCTCTTGAAAGAGCCAGCTGCTTCAAACACCTTAACTCTACTTGCTGGCTGATGCGATAAAGCGAAGTGTTTCATCCATCGCTTCTGTGTGCAGCTTGAGGCAGCAACTGTGTCCTGATCAGGCGCAAGTTGGTGTCTGCACCAGGGAAGTTGTTAGGAAGAATAGAAGTATTAATTAGAAGATGACCACATTTTTATCCCCATTTTTTCCCCGCAGGGAGCAGTGCCACACTATCACCGGTATTTCTTCACTGGGAGAATAGTGCAGCGCTGGAACACATGACAGAGAGGCCACGGGATCCCTGTGCTTGGAGGTTTTCGACACTCAGCTGGGTCAAGTCATGGCTGACCTGGTCTAGTGTCGGTGCTAGTCCTAATTTGAGGAGGACCTCGGGCCAGAGACCTCCAGAGACTCTCTGCAGCTGACATCTCTGTGATTCCTCTGGTTCTGCACAAATTCAGCACCAGTTTCGTCTGCCTGGAAAAGCCTCTGTAGGAGTGACTTTGTTTGGATGAAAGAAGAGGAAGGTAAGATTATGATCCCACTCTCTCTACATGAATTAAAAAAAGGAATTTTGCAATAAGAAAAGCCCCATTTTTATTGATGCTGCACAGAGGCAAGTGATTTTGCATCTAGTTTTAGGAGAGCAATATAACTGGCTTTGACAGCCTGGTCTAATAATAATAAAAAGGCCTAGTTCCTTGTAGTGCAACCTGATAGCAAAACTGGAGTGTGAATTTATCCCATAAAAATTCATCTACCATGGCTAAAGCCCTGTAAATTGAATTCTGTATTTTGGTTGTTAAATAAAAAAAAAAACCACAACAGCATAATGATAGAAACATTGCTCAGCTCTTGCAATTGTATCTTGTTAAAACATCACTTAGAGTAATTTACAGGGTTTGATTAAAACATATATTTAAATGAACTATCATTTCCCATCTCTTCCCTTCTCCTCCTCCCCCCTGCCCCCCCCAAGTATGGAAAACATTACATTGAGGCTAGATTTCTTCAAACAGAAATGATGAGCCTATTACCCTGCACAATAAAACCCTGCCACACTTTGGTGCTGACTATATACCGCACTGTCACCAGCCACGAGCTTTAGTTAGCACGCAGAGGGTCAAAGGATGTGCAAGATGCTTCCTGTGGTGACTGGAGGTGACTGAGAATAGCAGCAGGGGAGATGCTGCCCCATGCCCAGATCTCTGCCCCCACCTCATCCTGCTGACCTTTGCCCCTGGCACCCATCTGGACTTATGCCCAAATACACTGCCAAGAGCACAAGATAGGATGCTTGCAAGCATAAAACCTGAGCAAAAGGAGATAAATTTGTATTAAAGTGCTTTTAGACATCAGAGAGTGTGTTACTTGACTGTGCTCAGTTAAGGTCAACTGTATTAGACTGGAGCAAAAATCCACCGAGCTCAGTATCTGCTTTTAACAGCAAGCAAGAGGGAGCAAATATAATGATACCTCCTTTGATCACTGTCCCAAGAGCCAGAAACATGCAGCTCATGCACTCCCTGAGCCAGAAGCTTGGGTTTTTGTTGAATTTAAAGGCCTTCAATAGTTTATTCTTCTATGAACTTGCTCAGCTGCTTTTTGAACCCATCTAAAATTTCATATTTGCAGGCTCCTGCAGTGAGAAGTTCCACAGCTGAGCTATGTGATGTGTGAAAAGTGCCTCCTTTTGCCTGTTTTGAACCTTTCAATTACTGGTTTCACTTAATGATACCAAATTCTTGCATTAGAATAGACCACAAAGAGTCATTTTCTACCCACTGTCTTGTGCCGCATTCCATCTTCTGTGCCTCTCTATTCTGATTTTCTGTTTCCCATCCTAAAAGGTCCTAATCTGTTTAGCTCTTTCTCATTTTGAAGCTGTTTCATACCTTTGATGACTTTTGCTGCTTTCCCCCGGACTTTTTCCATTTCCACTTTATTCTTTTCAAAACAGAAAGACCAGACTGTGCCCAGCTTTCAAGATGCAGGCAAGCCATGAATTTATGTAGTGGCATAAAGCACCAAAATAGGTGTTCTCTCTTTTGTTCTCTAATAATTCTTACTGTTTCATTTGCTTTTTTGACTGTTTCCGAGTTTTCACAGAGCAATCTGTTATAGCCTTGAGATCCCCATCCTGCATGCTCAGAGGCTAATATTAGAAATACAGAATTGCTTATTAGCCCATGTGCATCACTTTACATTTACTCATATTAGACTTAATCCATCATTTGGCTGCCTGGTCAGCCAGTCTCTCAGGTCTTTCTGCAATTCTTTGCAGCCAGTTCCTTTCTTTACTGCTCTGAGAAACCTGGTGTTACTAGCAAACGCAGTTAAAGCAACAGAAGCACCGGAGGCACGTATGCAGCTGTACGCACAAGAGCATGCAGCTGTAAATCTGTATGCACGCCCCAACCCGCACCGCTCGGGATTACTGCATGTTGTCCTGCCACTGAAGTGCTGATGGTCTTTATTTCTGCATGCGGTATTCACCAGATTTGGGGTGGTGGAAGAATTTCCCCCTGGGGCATGCTGCAAGAAATTGAAAATATGGAGGAAGGTTTGGACTGACTGAGGACTTCCTTCACTGCCATTTCTATTGCAATGGCCCCAAAGCCCCATGACATTAAATGCAGTTCATAATTATTTGAATCCAGGTTCATTTGTCAGGCTTTGACAGATCCCAATCCATCTTCTACTTCAAGGACTGTTGTTAGAAGCCCTGATTATTCCATAGCTTTAATTCTGTTTGCATGTTGCCACTGCTTTCCTGTGATGTGCGCTCCTGGGAGATGTGAATTTTATAGTAAAACACATACATTTACAAGAAATCTCTCCAGAAGTAATATTTGGTGGATTTTCTGTTAGCTGCCAGCAATCTGCAGCAGTAAATGAACTATCCTTTTCACAGCTGCATTGCACTGGAACCAACAAAACATTTCTGTATCAGCCCACAAATAAGACTGAGCAATGGCTCCATGAGAGAACAGGCACAATAACAAAGTTTTTCCACTTCGGCGTTATTTCATGTTTGAAAAATAAAGATGCAAGCCTTGCCTCATGCAGGTGGTGGTTTAGATCAGCGCTTTCCCAAACACCCACAAAAAAATTGCTTTTCACGTACTTTAGGGGACAATTAGTGGTCCCTCTGAAGTGCTGCCTGAGACGTTTCTCTCCACTCAGGCTGTCCATCACTGCTACTGCTCATGGCTGGCTCAGAGCACTTGCAGGATAAAGTGATGGAGTTGGAGGGTTTGAAAGATCAGGCAGGTCAAGTGCTGGGGATCTGGGGGAAAAAAACAACCAACTGAAATCTTAGCTAAGTAGTCCTGCACTTTGAAAGGGCTCCTGATCTCTAAGGACTATGAAATGACTCTGCATGGGGAGGAACAACCTGAAGTAGTTACTCAAGTTGATGGTGACACACTGGGCGTGCTCCTGGGTGACAGCCACTCTGAGTAACATGCAGAAGGTGCAGAGCTGAGGAAGACCCTGCAACATTTACTGCTTGGACCTGGGTTGGTTTCAGCTGTTGTAGTTGCCGTCTCAGAGTTGGGTAACTAGTCCTAGCTAGTCATCACAGCTCCTGTTGGAGTCAAGGAGAGATTCTGGCATCACTAGAAGACATTTTCGTCTTCTCCACCACTGGTCCTGCTTGGACTAGGCTGTTCCTCTCCTGAGCCCTGCAACAGATGCTGTGAGATGAGCCTCTCTCCACATCCATTGAAGCCAAACCTGAGCATCATCCTGCAGCACAAGCTTGATACAAATCTGTTACCAGCATCTGACTACCTTTCTGCAGAGTTAGAAGATAAAACCAGCCCTTGTGCTGGCCTTCTGCTGGCACCAGGAGAACAGACAGTGACCACACTGATGTGAGAATGATGCAGACAAGTGACTGATCTGAAATAAAGCCAGCACAAAGCTAACCTGTGTGGCTCTTGGAGCAAATTTGATCCAGTGGGGAAAGCCTGCAGTGTTTTTCATCATGCAGCTTGGCATCTTTCCTCTGGCACTAGATCCTCCAAATTCAGCTCTTACTACCAGTTCTAATGTGGGCTTTGAACTCCTTGCTCTCAGGGAAGGGAAAACAAGGGGAAAACAAACCGTTTCCTCCCCCCCTCCCTGAGTTTCCTCCACCCAAGGAACATCCTTCAGGTGAGTGACCACGTCCCCCATGTTGTGTGGGAGGCAGGAGGGGACCCTGGCTATTTTGGCACCTGCTGAGCAGTGGTGAGCTCTGCTCCAAGGTGGAGCTGCCGAGCTCCCCAGCAGCTGGAAGCACTTTGAAGAGCTGAGCTTTACCCAAGGCTGGCTTTTTTTCCTCTCCCTTTTTGACAGCAGCAGCGGGGACCTTTGGGCGCTTCAAAGACTGATTTTAATCACTTACCTGATTGAAGCAATTGCCTCCTTTAACTTTGATATTTCTTGTCATTAGCCTGCCGACCTCCGGGATTAAGGTATTCATCTTCAAAAGCCGAACTGGCTTTGTTTATGCTGGGGCTGTGGCTGCTCCTGTTTTTCCCAGCATGGGATTCATTTCTTAGCGCTGGTCAACAGGGGTCACGCTCTGCAGGAGGGGCTGAGAGAGGCTGCTTCTCCCCCAGCCTGGTTGTCCCTCACTTTATTTGCTGTGGAGATATTTAATTCCACTGGTTTTAGTGTGGGATTAAACAGGAGGATGTGTCCCCTTCTCTTGCCAGTTTTAGAGATGACTTTTTTCACATACTTACCAGGGACTTGTGTGCAACCCTTGCTGTTTTGATTTTCAGAATAGCAGGCTTTTGCACTGCATTTGTGCTCTCTGTAACCCAGGGCTTGTTTTTCTTGTTGCAATAACACCTGGAAATCCAGAGGAGTTAGGGCAGCCTGCACTTACCTTATGCTGGGTGCTCTGCAGATGGTAAGTTGGACCCAAAGAGCTTAAGGGTCTGAGACAAATCAGAGCAGATGGATCGATCAGGCGGCACCCAAAGTGAACCAGCTGGTGGGATGGATACCACAAAGTACAGGCTTGAACCACTGCAAACCAGTCCTGTCATGGTCATTTACTGGGGGGCCTGAGCACAAATGAGAACTTCTGCTCCTCACCAATGTGGCAGGTGGGTCATGCCCTTCTCCCACTGGCCACTTGTTGTGGCCCTCCTAGATCCCCCTCTCCCTTACATGACTCCAGCCTGTATATGGCCATAGGGCAGCCATAATTTCTGGTTTCTGTCTTTGGGGGGAGACCATCTGATTTGCTGTTTGGCCTTTTATGCTTCAGAAGATGTCAGTGAAGTAGACACAGGCACAAATATGCACCAGAACAACTCCATCTTTATTGTACTTGAGAACTGGAGGTGGTACCTCTACCTGGATCTGTATCTAAAAGGGTAAACACCTCCTGGGATGCTTTGCTAGGAAACCATTGCTGCAAGGACTTGAGCCCCCAGGATCTAAAGCCAATGCTGACTCCTTTCTGGGTATAAGTCCTATTTTCTTTGATTGTTTCCCATCTATGCCAAGAGCTGAGTTAATGTGCCGAATGGGATCACCCCCTTGCTGTCCTCCCCAAGGGACTATTCCCTCTTTGAGCTGAAGGAGCAATCAGGCTGGTCTCTGCCCCTTGCTGCTGTTAGGGCCACAGCACCAGAGGGGGATGGAGAGAGCGCGGTGAGTGGCTCTGAAACAGAGATGTCAGACTGGCCTGATTTTCTCAGTCTTGAGATCCTCCAAACTATGAATTTTCTGAACATTTGTTTCTCACAGCAGGAGCTATTGTTTCTGACATATTTATCCAGCTCAATGCTACCTTGAGATATCACTTTTGACAGATAACCTTCTTAAATTAAACATACAAATGTGCCATACTGAAAGGGAAGATGTGAGCACTAATGGTTCTGAGGATGATGGAGGAACCTGCCCATTAGCTCCTCCTGAGCTGCTAAATTTGCTCCTTTATTAAGAAAAGAAACAGCAGGCCAGCATGATCAAAGGGGTAATGGGGAGAGACATAACAGGATTGGGATTTAAGATGAAATGCTATTCAAATTGAGGGGCAGAGAGGCCAAGGGAAAGAAGTCAGGTCTCTGCTGTATGAAAACTGATGCCAATTTCTGGAGAAGGGGGCTGGAGTCCAGCGGATGAACTACCAGCAGGAGGCTCAGCCACTCCAGGACCCAGACAATCTGCTCAGTTTGTAAGGATTTCCAAACACCTTTTCTTGTGCTTTTCCAGCCTCCTGCCAGTGGCAGCTCTGGGTCCTGAAGATGCTCTGGTAGAAACCGGCTGCTCTGCCTGGGCACAGAGCATAGTCCCTGAACTGAGTTCAGAGAGGAGAAAAAGGATGCCCCCAGCATACCTCTAAGGTAACTCACCTTGATTCATGTTACTTGCTTGAATTATTTCCCCAGAACCGAGCAAAACCAAAACCAAACCCAACAGCCTGACCCATCTGGGGAACCTCTCTTTAGGATAACATGGCTGCAGCGGACGGAGCAGGATGGAGCTGCAGGTGGGTCATTCCAAAGAGAAGTGCTGCAAGTCATTACCTGTTTTTTCTCTTTTAGCTTTGAGAATCTCCACCAGTCCTCAGCACACTGTGACAGAAGAGTGCTGGGATGCTCACAAGCTACTCTCTCCCTTGGGGCAGGCAAGTGGTTCCCTGGGATGCTAATGCCATGCTATTAAACACGCAGTCCTATGGAGATGTCACTGCACTGATGCAAGTCCCTCAGTGTCTCTTTCCTTTCCCTCCTTGCTTGTGTTGTGTCTATCTGTCCTACAAATATAAATGCTTTGAAGCAGGGACAGTCTTCATTATTTGTCTGCACGTACCTGGTTAGGCCTTAAATTGGATCAGAGCTGTGCCTTTTGTATCAGTTATATAATTAAGTAAAAAGAAAGTACATTGTAATGTGACAGCTTCCCACTCAGATGTTGGAGAGGTCTGTGGGAAGAACAAGACTGCTATTCAGCTCTTAAAAAGAGTGAAGGAGGTAAAACATACTGCATTTAACTTCTGATATAAAATGTGCAGGCTTGCCATGGGAAGCTGTCTGGCATTTGTTTATCAGCACAGGTATATGCCATACAACCTTCCGGGTTTGTCTGAGGTTGCTCAAAGGGAAATGAGGGAGTTGGTGGGTGTCTTGGCTGCTGCATCCCATCCCCCTGTTCCTGCCTGATGAGCCCCTCACTGGAAACAGTGGGAGGCAGCTTGTGTCTGTACCCCCCTGCCTCCTCTGATCCTCTCTTGCATCCTAAACTGCCAGGGAAGGTGGGCTTTCACTGAGATGACAAAATACAGCTGCCCAGGGTTGAGGCACAAGTGTACAACTTTCAAGCTTACCAGGAGTGCTGGCAGCCCCCGGCCAAGAATGAGACTGGGGATGTCCGAGCTCAGCCCCTGCTTCACCTCCAAGGGTTCACCCAGGACCATGGCAGTGCCACTCCTCCAAAAGTCGAGGCCAGAGAGCACCACAGGGGCCGATTTTCCCTAATTGAGAAATGATTGTTTGCCAAAGGCTGAGCAAAACCTTTCCTTCTTTCGAGTTTATAAGACATATTTAATTTACAAAATTTATTTTAAATTTTATGTACCAGTTATTCTAAAAGTGAGTCAGTTCACACCATTTCCAATGAATTGCTGCCACTCATTACCCCCTACCTCCGCCCTGTCCCTCTTCTCATGGGAAGGAAGATTTCAATCTGCTCTTTTTCTCCTAGCTTCTCTCTGCCTCCAGGTTTCTACTATTTTTCTTCTCTTCATCCCATTTTTCTTCCCTCATTGATGAAAACACTTTGACTGATTTCCCACCTCCCTTCCCTAGATGAAATGCCCAGTTCCTTGACACACTGAAATTGCTAATAGTTCTTGCCGCTTCTTTTCCTAAATGGAGTGTTTCTGAAGAATTACTTAGCCTAGTGCTCCATCAGCTCCTTGCCTATGCTGGGCAGACACACACGCAGTAGCTGTACAGCACTAACATCAGTGCTGTGATACCATGCCGCTGTGTGTCTATAATTAAGCTGGAGGTTTATGATTCAGTGTCTATGCTTTGTTTTTTCTTAGTGAACTGTGAGGAACTCTCTGGAGGAAGTGTTTTTGCTGTTTGCTCGATTGCAGTTATATATATTCCTCCTGAATTCTCTCCCCACATAATGTCAAGAGCACTCTTTTGAAAAATGGATAATCTATATGGTGAATTTTACAGCCAGGTTCCATTTTTAAAAGTCAAAGATAAAACCCAAGCAGCAGGGAGGAAGAGAATGAAAAGAAAAAGGAGAAGAAAAAGAGTGGAAGAATGAAAAGAGGGAGGGATGCGACTGTAAAAATTGGGGGGGAAGAAGCAGGAGATGGAGCTGCGTTGCTGGAGCATTGCCTCATATGACAATAAACTGCAGAAATGAGGGGCAGGGAGAGAAAGGCCTGTTTTGGGAATTTGGAGAAAATTGGTCGTGCCCAAATCCCAGTTCGCCTAAGAAAGGTGCTTTTGCACGGCTCACCCTGTCCCTCCTCTGCCAGCCAGCGCTTGTTCCCTTTTGCAGGATGAAATCTTCACCAGCGGGACAGCTGACCCCGCTGCAGGGCTGCTTGGCTCCGGGTTTTCAATTTTTTCCCATTTCTAGGTCTGTAACAATTTTCCAGCTAAGTTCTGGATCTCATTTGGGCTTTCCTATTCTTGGATCACTGTACAGAATATGACCACTTTTCATGTCATTTTTCAGAGTGATGAAGACAGCTTCTGCATAGACACCTCTGCAGTGCCAAGACACCCCTCAGGTTTCTCTCTGCCCCTTCCAGCTCCTTATCTCTGTCCAAATCCCTGATGACAAGGGGCTGCTGCCATATAGTTTTATTGTGCTGTTCCATACCATGCACAGGCTTAAAATTCACTTCAGAAAGAAAGAAGTAAATAACAGCAAATATTCAAGAATGCCTTGAAACAGCAATGGGAAATTCAGCCAGGAAAAGGTAGGGAGGATTAGAAAAAAAAAATAGAAAATGTAATCTGGGAATTTCCCAGATGAAATGCTTTGGAAACAGCAGCACTGTTTCATTATCAGGCTTTCATAGCAAAACTTTTGTGTCTAAAGAGTTGTGGTTTTTTAACTTTCTAGAGTTTTTAAATTTAAGAATCAGCTTAACTGGAGGAAAAGGTATTAAAGGACTAAATGGACCCCAAGAAATAGATTGGATTAAACTGAAAGGTTTTCTTTCTCTAACTCTAGAGAGAGGCTAGTTTGGGGTGACAGTGGCACTGGAGAGGTGTCCAGTTTCCCAGTTTATTCATCTAAAAAAAGTCTGTTGTTTGCCCATAGTCTGAAATGCAGATGGGGAGAGTCAGGTAAGACCCCCTGGTTTGCTGGAAGAATAAATATCAGGAATTGAGAAAATGGGAAACTCAGCAATGCTGCACGGCGTGAGCATTATTCCATGCCCCCCACAAAAGGCTAGGCAGTGCCCCAGCCCCTGCAACATGTGGAACCAACCCCCAGCAACTTTCTGTGAGGGGTGTAAATGCACCTTTTGTATGATTGTCATGTAATTAGAGTCCCTGCCTGGGATGGGGAAGTTGACCCTCTACGCATTGGGTTTAGATATACGTCTCTACCTAAACCACGACCAGTAGGGAAACATGCTTTGTAGTTATGCCTACGCATACAGGCATTTTTTACATGCCTTGAATAACTCAGTTTCAGGCTCTTAGTAAAATATTACAAGCCAAATTCCAAGTGCTTCTAACTTTCTGTGCCCATTTCTCTGCTCGTCAGTGATGCTTCCCGTAATTGCAGAGGCTGGGAATATGAGCCAGTCGTGTTTCTGCCAGAATCCACAAGTGGTTCTTCAGAAAAGGCAAACAAAAGAATGGGGGGAAAACAATTTTTGCAATTCATCCCCCACGACTGGTTATGAGTGTTGCATGTGAATTGTGTATGAGCAACGCTGGTGGTACACTCGCGCTGCGATGGAAGAAAACATGAACAAGAGGTGATGGGAGACTTCAGGGAGGGGAAGGAGAATGAGTACCAGCGGCATAGCAGCAATAATTAAAAATCCTCTTGGGAAATTTAGGGCACTCCCCAGCCACTGCTGTGCAATGTGAAACAATTAACTCTACTAAAGCTAAGAGCTGTTTAGACTAATTGGACACCTTGTCAGTGAGCTAGAAAGACTAGCAAATGAGTGTTAAGCAAACCCCTGGTGTGGCTCATGAATTGTAAAAATGCTGTAGCTAATAGGATTCTGGCTGGATTAAAAGGGAAGAGACTTGTATATTCAATATGTGAACTCAGCAAAGGGCTTGGAGGAGAAGCAATTGTGTTGGGCATCCTTCAAACAAGTACAAGAGACTCCGTGGCTGAGCTAAGTAAGAGCATCGTGTTCTGAAGGGTGGAAAGCTCTTGAATGTTGACATTTTCTCTAGGCAGTTCTTATTTAGGAAGACTGGGGAGTTAAAATTCAGGCGAGAAGTAAACACATGCAGCAGTAAAGCTTGCTTGGAAACCTGACAGCTGCTGGGAGCTGAGGTAGCACAAGGCAGAGCCTCTGAAATCACACGACATTGAGAAATGTGGGGAGGAGCAGTGGGGAGGAGCTTCACTCATCTTCAGCTGCAAAGGAGCTGCTTTTGGCCTCTCCATGCCATGCTGCCGATGCCAGCCCCCACGAGCCTATCCTCATCTCGCCAGCCATGGGGCATCCTGCTCTTTGGCCACACACCTGAGCCTGACCAAGGCAGATAACACCCGGGAAACTATTTTTTGTTGTGTTTCTTTGTGTTTTAAATGGAAAACACTGAAGAAGAAAATTGATGCATGCAGTATGGCAATAGGTTCTTGCTGGGGAGCCTCACTTTGTTTTCGTTGTTTGTTGCTTTTCTTACTCTCACAGGAAAGACAAAATTGAAATCTGTTCAAACCAAAATGAAACATTTTGCCTTTTCAGGCAATTTCTTTAAAAATGGAGGTTTGTGGGTTTTTTTCCTTTGGCTTTTCCTCTTTGTTTGTTTTTGGTCTTAATGGCTGTTTCCAAAGAAAATAATGATTTCATAAGAAATACAGATAAAAAGTTTGAAAGCCATCAACAAAAGCTCTCAGGATGCCTGTGGCTCAGGATGGGGTGGTGGGAGAGCCCGGGGTGCAGATGAACAGATCACGGGATGGACACTGTGCTCCATCAGCCAATGGACAGGTTTGCTCTGGCATCAGACCCGCTGCCTCCAGGACTGCTGCGTGCTGGTCTGCAGCTGTGCCTGATGATTTCAGCACTCCCTAGCTGGTGTGTGAATCCTGTCTGATACTGGGGGCACTTCATGCCCATCCGTGTCAGGGTGCAGTTTGCACTGGGAAACCCAGAGGGTACCTCCTGTTGTCCTTTGGCTTGCCACATTGCCTGGGCATCCCAAGGGCTGGAGACACAGGACTTATAATAAAGACTTCTTGTTGCACGTGCTGTCACGCTGACATGGTGCCATCCTGTATAGACAGGCTGCCTCCTAAGCAGAAGTGATTTTCCAGTGGAGATGTCACCCAGCAATTAGGAGATGATCTGCTCCAGGCCACAGGATATTTCCAGTCATTTCCACAGAAGCCCAGATTCAGGCAGATACAAGGTGTCCTAGAGAAGCACTTTTTGGGTTTTCCCCTGGCCATGAATTTATTTTCTTATCCTATGGCTGGGACTTGTCATGGCCCTCCAAGGAGCCCTCTTCAGAGCCAGGAACCCAGGGGCTCTGAGTTCAGTGCGATAATCCACCAGTCATGAGGGAGCTGCTGCTCTGAGGAAATCTGCCTGAGGAGGAGGAATGCTGCCCACAGCCACGGATGCCGAGTCGCAGCCAGGGCAGTCAGAAAAGTGCCACGTTGGTGGGGCGGCTCAGCTCAGGCAGTGGTGGCCCCTGAAGGCAGGGCACAGACAAAAACTGCTCAGCCACCATAAACCTTTGGTCTTGCACAGGTTCCTCCTGGGCCTATGTAGTATCTTGCCACATAAAAGCCTTTTCTTCGCTGGGACAAATTTCAACCAAAAATTCTTCTTTTTTTCCCATTTGTCCTGCTACAGCAATTCCAGAGTGCCCTGTAAGAAGCATTATCTTGGTAGAGCCTCCCCCAGAAGGTAACCTGAACTATTGCCATTTCCAGATATCTGGTTTTCCAGATGCTTCACAGGAAGCAGGGACTTTCTTGAGAGAAGCTAGCCCCCCAGATTCGAAGCTGTGTTTGACTCACACCTGTGGTTGCAGGCAGCAGTGCTGGAGCGGCCACCCCAAGCAGCACAGTCTGCCAGGTAAATCACAGGGGAACGAACGTGTGCTCTTCCCCTTGCTCTTCCTAAACAAGAACCCTGCTGCAGTCCATCCACATCCACCGTGGGTCAGTTGTTCTGGCAGTAACTGTCCATCTGGGAGCTCCCACATCTATGTGCTGAGTCAGCAGCTGGCAGGCAGCCGCGGGAGCAAGGCGTAGTGTCAGGTCTGACAGAGGCAGAGGCAGCAGTGCACGGAGGAGGAGAAGCATGGTGGCATGGCTCAGAGCAGCCAGGGTCCCAGCTGGGCCACGGGTGTGTGCTGCCATGCATGTCCCTGGCTCATCTCCATTTGCACAGGAGAGCACCTCGGTAGAAATAGTGTGACCAGCAGAAGCAGGGAGGTGACAGTCCCCCTGTGCTCTGCACTGGTGAGTCCACACCTGGAGGGTTGTGTCCAGTTTTGGGCACCTCAATACGAGAGAGATCTCGAGGGGCTGGAGCGAGTGCAGAGGAGGGCAACGAGGCTGGGGAAGGGCCTGGAGAATAAATCCTGTGAGGAGAGATTGAAGGAGCTGGGACTGTTCAGTGTGAGGAGAAGAAGGCTGAGGGGAGACCTCATCACTCTCTACAGCTCCCTGAAAGGACGTTGTAGAGAGGTTGGTGCTGGTCTCTTCTCACAGGTGATTAATGACAGAACAAGGGGGAACAGCTTTAAACTCCAACAGGGGAGGTTTAGACTGGACATGAGGAAAAAATTTTTCACAGAAAGAGTGGTCAGACGGTGGAATAGGCTGCCCAGGGAGGGGGTGGAGTCCCCATCCCTGGGTGTGTTTAAGGGTCGTTTAGATGAGCTGTTGGTGGATGTGGTGTAGGGGAGAACTTTGTAGAGTTGGGCTGAGGGTTGGACTCAATGATCCCGAGGGTCTTTTCCAACCTGAATGATTCTGTGATTCTAAGACGGTACCTGGGCCTGTATAGTCCTTTGTCAAGCAACTTATTTAGGCACTGAGAGATTTTTCTTAGCAGACTTCATCAGCGCATGACCCAGTAATTCCTCACTTCCAGGAAGGAGAATAGACCTAAAAAAATAAAGGCACAAGCTCCCTCAGTCCAGTGTTCCATGGGATTGTGAAACCCAGTATTCATCTAACCTTTTCCTTTCAAAGTCGGTTCCTAACCGTCGGATCGTGAGACCTCACCTTTACCAGGGAGAGTGAGAGCCAGGCTTAGAGACCTTTACTGCTCCTGGGATTGTTCTGCCTAAATCCTTGGCTTCTCCAAGACCTTCCTGGGCAAACAATGACTTTCTCAACATGTAGGCAAAGGCTGCCTGAAGGTATAATCACTTGTAGCCCTGTGTTTTTTATGAGTTCTTGGGAGACTGATTTAGCAGCTTGATGTTGGCTCTGCAGTTCACAACACAGAAATACTTTTCATTCTGGATTTCCAACACCTAGTTCTCAACAGCCTAAACCAGAGCAAGACTGAAGGACATTCCCCTTCCTAGGTTGGAGTGGTTCCTCCAGCCGGAGCTGCTGTGGAACTGTGGAATCCAAAATATGATCCCTGTAATAAAATAATTTGATGAGAGCAATTTATACAGATCTGTGTCTGAACCATGAAAGTTAGAATGAAAATATGATCTCTTATCATAGGCTTTGTTATCTGCATTGTCTTCAGCAAGTCCCCGGGATTTCACGCAGACCTCAGCTACTGGACCATTCACACATGGGTTGTGCTGTCTTGGTGACATACATTAGCCACCCACCCCACCTTAAAATCACAACACTGTGGACTCTTGTGACAAATGTGAGGCAATTTGGACATCACCTTGTGCCCACAGCCCCTGCCAGGTGGGTGTCCTGGACTCTGGAGGCACGTGCAGGATGAAATGAGAGTTACTGGGTGGGCAGAAAGGACTTGGGGTTGAGCTTCTGATACTGGAAGTACCATGCTCATTATGCAAAGCAATTGAGAGCCTGAAATGATCCTAAATCTCGTTATGTCACCTACAGGGGATGCAGCCATTTTTTACATGCCCTTTGAATAAATAGAAGTTTTCACAGCAGCCTCCAGGAACCTTAATTTTTCACTCATCCTAATAACCATAAAACAGAGACAGGCAAGTAATAAAATGTCAAAATCTATGTGTTTTAAAATCTGAGAGGACTCTCAAATGTCACTGAAATGTGGAATGAAAAAAGGAGATGGGAGAATCTGTAGCTGAGCTGTTGCTTTATGGGCTCGTGCCTGCGGTGGTGGCTGGGTAGTCATCTTCCCATGCCTCTTCTCTTTTGGTCAGGCTTTGTGGGACCATTTGAAAATGGTGATGGAGATGGGAGATGTTCCCTTTCTGTAGTAAAGGAGTAGTTCCCTTCCTGGGGGAAATGAGATGAAGTGAGGCTGCTTTGTATCAATCCCAGTTTAATACAGTCTCCATGGGAGCTCCTGATGGACACAGATGCTGTGTGAGCATCTTGTCCCCCTGTTCTATAAGCTTTGTGTACTACGTTGGCCCAGGTAAATGTGACTGTCCTAGTAATCCTAATACTTCAAGGTTTTTAATGCAGTGTGTCAGTTGATAGCTGCACAGAACATGCAAGTTAACACAGAAGGTCCTGGACTTTTCTCCACCCCCTTCTTCCATCAAATTCATATCTAAAAATGCCCATCACAGTGATAACTGGAGCACAAATGGGAAATGGTTTTCTCATCTGGTAAAAATTCTTCATATTTAAAAAAAAAAAACAACAAGAAGTAACCCCATGACAAATTGCAATGAAAAGTCAAGATCTCAGTCTGTCTTCTTTTTTTTTTTTCCTTCTTTTTTTGCCAAGCATGCTTTTTCTGAAAACCATGCATTTTTGCACAGCAAAGTACAGTTATGACCTGTCATATGTCCCATATTCACAAACTCCAGATGAATATGATATTTGACTTTTCTTCTTCTTCTTTCTTTGCCTGTTGGTTTGTTCAAGATTAATCATGTTTTGAAACTAAAGCCTTTCTCGACTCAGAGTCAAAATAATGCTTGAAAATCAATATGGAAAATTTTGACAATGCCTAAAGTTTTCTCCAAAATTATTTTTCCTGTTTTTTTGAGACTCATCGAAACTAATTTTCCTTTATGATGGTTTATTTGGTCTGAACCTGTATCTCTGTGAAAAACTCATGACAGGATCTAATGACACTCACAGGGCACAGAAAGCCACCCTCACTTCATCCAGACATATAAGAACACCCCATCACCTCTACTGGTGAAAAGGCTGTTTTTAAAGAACAGGCATTAGGTAACCATTTTAAAAGTTAGTTCAGTATCACACACCTTGCACATGAGTTTTCAAACTCTAGGTCTCTTGACAGGATAAGGGCACCCAGATTAATGGGAGGCTGGTTGGGTGCATACTTTATTCTTTAAGCTAAAAAACCCCTTGGAGCTCCCCCAGAGATCTAAGAGGATGGCACAAGGTCTCTGCTCAGTACTTCGTGCCTCCTGCTATGACGTGCTGGCTGAGGGCTGTCTGCTGCAGCGAGCCGGGGGTGTGATGCTGTCAGACCCCTCTCTGTTTCAGTGATGCCAATGGGGGAGGTGGAGGCTCCTGTTTAATGCTGGAGAAGAGGAATGCTGGGGGATTCAGCAGCTCTGTCCCTGCACATTTGCTCACGCGGTGCCAGACTTACCCACGCTGCTCAGTCGGTTGATACACGTCTGGTGCCGACGTGGGAGAGAGCAATGAGCCCTGGAGTCTGCCCCGGCCTCCTGCGTAGTCCCGGCCTTGCAAGGACCAGCCAGGACCACAGTGCCTGAACGTCACCAAAGACATAATGGGACAGACTTAGTTTTAATGACTTTAGTGGCAATGTTAAGGTGAAAACAGAGTGAGGCAAACCTATCCCTTAGAGAAATAAACCAAAATAAACCTGCCAGAAGGACATAGTTATTGTGCGCAAAGCCCTCTGGTTTTACTGCTCAGGGAAGCCCTCTTCTATAAATACCCAATAAATGAGTTAAAGGCTAAATAAAACAACTCATATACTCTAGAGTTGAGCCCAACAACTATCAGGAATCCTAAATGAAGAAACATTTTCAAAGGGATAAATCTGCTTGGTGTCAATTTATGTTAATGTTTTACATGATTGAATCTATTAGAGCAAATAGCCAGTAATAAGAACACAGATAAACCATGAACTAATTGCATTAGAAGGTTATGTGTATAACAGGGCTCTGTCTCTCCTGCATTTGCCATCACTGAACTCCTTGGGATGAAGCCAGCACCCCATGGAGGATCCCACTGTAGTCACCAGGAGCTTTGGTGGTTAGGGATCAAGGCTCCACCAGAGCTGGAGGATGTTCAGTGTCTCCTGCTGCATTTTGGACGTTTCTGTGCAATTTGTGTTTCCTGTGGGTGATGGGGACGGAGAGGGGGATCTGGCCGGCCCTGAAGAAAGCTTGGTAAAGCTTCAGAAGGCAGGATGCGTTCTCCTCTAGGGGACAGTGCAAAGTGCTCAGATGACAACCTCTGGCCAAAACGCAGTGGTGAGGACTGGCTGCACAACTGGACAGAGGGACAAACCAACCAGTGTGTGGTCCTGATTCTGCCCTTGCAGTATGCAGGTGGCAGAGACAGCCCGGAGCAAAACTGGTGGTTCAAGGAGGACCTAGCTGCAAAAGGCATCAGTGAGCCTGGGTCAGCTACCAAAGACACAGACTCATTCGTCTTCTCATCTGTATGTTTTGGGCCATCATTGCTTTAGCATAGTGTCCTCTCTCTGATATACTGGAACTCCTCAGTGGTAAAGAGATCCTGGGAGACTGCAAAGAGACTCTCTAGTGCTGGGATACAACTGGCTTCTCCCCGCCCCCCCCCGATGTCAATGCCTGCAGGGTCAGGGTATCTCAGAGCCATCAGTGGACTTACCCCAAAGCCATCCCCATGAGATAGAGTACCAGCTGTCCCATTTTAGAGATGTGAAGCAGAGGCTCCATGACTGGTGCCTGCAGCAGCACCACCACCCACTGACAAACTGCAGTCTTGCTCCCAGCACTGGCTGCACCCCTGGCTGCATCTCCTTGGCAGCGTTCAAGTTACCACCACCCTGTGGGGTCACGGCTTCAAGTTCCCTTCAAACACCATCTAGCAAGTGACAGGAGCTTAACAGCAACACATATTCTCATGCCAGCCTTGATCAGAGTCTGACTCTTATTATGTACAAGATTTCACAGGTGACATTCCTGTGACACTGTTCTTTTCACGAGCCCAGACAGATGGGCTGCTGCAGGAATAGTGCTTACTCAGTCCAGAGACGTTCCCATGTCACTTTTCAACTTAGCAATGCACATAAACATATTTTACATGTAAACTGGGCAATTAAGAAGGCAAATGTTTTAAAATACGAGGATTTATTGGCATAAAATTTGCCATCTATCAACACTGCATAAATAGTTTTACATAAAAAGCCATCTGGAAACAGGTTGTTTATCATATTTATTCAGTTACAACTTGCTGGTTTGGAGTCTGCCTAGCTCATTAACTGTCAAGACAGTTTGACGTTGCTGATGAGAGGTGGATGTATTTGAAATTCTGTACAATGCATGAATATTAACTTGGGCTTTTAGACAGCTGCACTATTTCAGACAGCTTGGACATGCTCCACACTGGAAATCCTCTGTGAGAAAGCAGGCTGTGAAGCTACTCTTTGCTTTAGATGGTCTGGCTGGGAACCTTGGGATCAGGTCTAGAATGTATTTGACCCTCCCAACTTGAGTAAAAGGGTCTGGGAATGACAGTGGTAGCAGGTTTATCCATCAGTCAAGATCATGCACAGCCTCACGTTGTTGTTTTCAGACAGCATTAGAAAAAGAAGCACATGTTGCATCCTCTGAAGAGGTGCTAGAGTTCTCCCAGGCTGTGCGCTCCACAGGAAAAATCACGATCTGCAAACAACTCCTCTGCCTGCTGCAGACCACAGGCAGCAGTTTAGGAGTCACAGTATCAAGCCAACAGCCACTGGCTTTTCCTGACATTTGCTGTCTCCCTTGGTTTCAGTAATTAGATCCCCTGTTTTTAAATGTCAGATCTCACGAGGTGATGCTATTGTATTTAGCACTGTGCCCTTCTACTGATTCCAAAACACTTTGCAGAATTACTATAAATAATCCAATAACAAGAGCCAAATAAGCAGTTACAGCAGAAGGGGAGAGGAAGTTAATGCATCGCAGCGTTGTTTTGAAATGAAGAGAGAGCTTCAGAAACGCTGTGCTCCAGAGCAGAGCTGCAGGGGAGAGGACTGTCCCTTCCACACAGCGGGGCAAGGGGAAGAAGGGAAGGTTGGCTGCTGAAGGGGACAGGGTATGGTGACATGATCTGTAAAGGGAGAGGGTGGTGTGGCTACAAGCTGTCACGGCGGTGATGTTAGGTGCTTGTGTCCTTGGGCAAGACCTTCTGTCTCTCTTAGTCCAGATTCCTCTGTGAAATGGGGCAATAGTGGTATCTTCTGCTGACCCTTTGTTTGACTCAGCTGTTGGTTTCATGCTCCAACCTAGAACTAGTTGAGCTTCATCTTGGGTAGTTGCCTGGTCTCTGTCTATAGTGACTAGGACAACTGACTGAGTTTGTTCCTCTTGTCCTAACACAGTTATCACTTTCTAAATTGGGGTGAGACAAATCCTGTACAGCAGAGTCTCCCTCTAACCCTTCAAAATTCACATGCCCCAAATTATTTGGACCTCAGGGAGCTGCCAGCATTTCCCTGGGCCACAATATCCTTGTGTCACCTGGCTTGTCACAGAGAGCACCATACAGATGTGATGAGCCTGTGTACCAGCTGTAGGCCGCTTCCAAGAGCCTCCTGGGCCACCAGTGATCTGCAGACCACAGCTAGGGAGCCAGGGACATGCACAGTCACGGTCAGTGCTTTATGAGACAGGAGAAAAAGTCTCATAAAAAAATGCTCCATCCTGTGTTTGGGTTGTGTCTTGCTCTGGTAGTGAGGATCTGCCCCAAACTAATGATTTGAATTTTGTCACTTGTGGGAAGGTGTCAGCAGTAGGACATGGTCTTTCAGCTAGCAAAGGTGTAGCATTTTGAGCTGGGGAAGTGCATTTACTACTTTCACTCTACTCCATGAGAGATGCTGGGACCTGCAGCTGCTTTGGCAGAGGCAGGGGCCCACCACCTCCCAGCACTGATGCTCTCTGTTCTCCTGTCTCAAGTTGGAATTGAGTGAGACTGCTACCTTTGAAAAGTGGTTTGAGGCATGAGCCACAAAATAAGAGAGGTGTCCTGGGTCCTATTCCCTGAGGAGGCTTCTCAGGAAGAGTTTCAGGATGCTCTGGGTTGTTTTGATTCGCCCCTTTATAGAGGCAGAATAACTTCTGTCAGTTTGGCAGCAGCATGTACCAACCTGAGGACTGCTTAACAGGTCAGGGTTTACTGGAGATCTATCACTGATGTGCTTTGTTGTTCTTTCTTTGAAGGGAGGTAAAGATGAATATTAATATATGGGTTCACAGATAATTCAAAAGAGAGATGGTATTTACATGCGTCATGCTCAGGAAAGAACAGTTTATCTTTTTTCAATAGGGCAAATTACTCCAGAGTGCCTCACACAGTGTTAGATATTTGAACCCTTTACAATGAGGAAGGATAACTGCTATGATTGACACCATCTTCCCTGGTGGCACCTACCCTGGCTCTGCCTGATGCTGGCTCCCAGGGAGGACGCAACTCCCGCAGGGGCTGGGAGAGGCACTCGGTGAGACAGGCCATTTAGCAGCAGCCTCCAGTACCGGGCTGCGGTCATGCACACTAATTAGCAATAATATCCTTGTTCAGTTCATTCAAGCTCTACAGCAGTAATTCCCAGAACAGATCCCAGGTAAAGGAAATGGCTTTATCTATTAAGCTGCTCCTGTTGTTATTAATCATGTAACAACTCTATCTAGGAACTTTATGGCTGTCACTGCATCACATCGCACAGCGACGGCTGGGCTTGAATACAAATCTCTCCATTTCTGTGGCACAGCCCAGCCCTGGGAAGAAAGGGAGCTTGTCCATCAGGCAGTAGGATGAGATGCAACTCTGCTGTACAAACAAGAGCTCGTGGTGCTGATGGGCACAAGGCCAGTGGGATACAGGACCCTGCAAATATTAACTATTGCCTCCTCACAGGTAGCACTGAGAAGGGTTGCATGAGTGGCTTTTGCTTGGCCAGATTCCCAAATCGCTGAAGACTTTAGGAATTTTGCTCTGGTTTTTGCTGCTTTTGTTAAAACGATACAGCAGTCCCAGGTTGGTGGTCTGTGAAACATAATGGGTGCAGCTACCAGGTTATAGAGAAGGCTGGAGAAAGGCCGTAGGGCTTTGGCTGTCTTCCCAGGTGTCTAGAGTTTAAACTCCTCCTGTTTTAGAGCAGAAGAAAACTTCTAACAGCGTAACATCGGGAAGCAATTAAGTAATCCGCCACCAAGAGCACCTGAGTCACATATGCACAGCAGTAGCAGCACTGTTGTTACCAGTCTGAGGATATAAGACATGCTGGTCTAAGGACATAAACAAACCTGTTAAAGAAGGGCAGTCACTGAGACTTCCTTAAATATCACAGAATCATCTCGGTTGGAAAAGCCCTTAAAGCTCCTCCAGTCCAACCATGAACCTCACCCTGACCGTTCCCAACCCCACCAGATCCCTCAGCGCTGGGTCAACCCGACTCTTCAACCCCTCCAGGGATGGGGACTCCCCCCCTGCCCTGGGCAGCCCATTCCAACGCCCAACAACCCCTTCTGCAAAGAAATACTTCCTAATATCCAGTCCTCACTGGGTGAAGAATCATGAGTATCCTTCACTTCCACATAGAGAAACAGAGGCACGGTGAGAAGAGACTGTGGATTATATCAACTTTCCTGGACGTATCTGATCTCCCTGTGCAGAGGCCAGATAACAGAGTAAATGGACTGTGAACAGATTTGGTGCCTAGATCTCAACAGTGAAGTCATTTGAGATCCTCAGAAATAAGAGGGCTGTCTAAAAATGAATGATTTCTGTTCATGTGAGCCTCCTCTTTAAATACTTTTTTCTGGTGCTTCCTGCAAAGCAGACCTCCCCATCTCATGTATCCAGGTTGCTTCTGTTTCTTGTTTATATATATTCAACAACACAGAAAACAGCCTATGGCATTTGTACAGAGACAACAAGGGCTCAGCAGGTTACCTCTGTTACAGCCACATACATCCCCTAGACTGAGGTCAGCCAACAAACCCTTGTCTCCCTGGGGCGCTGTGATGTGGAGAAGCTGCATGCTTCTCTAACGTGATGTGAAACCTCCAAACCTACCGAGCTCCTCTAGCTAATAATGCAGCAAGCTGACAAACACAGCTGCCAACAGAAATGGAATAGAAGAAATTGTCAAGGGAGCAGAATAATAACCTATCCAGGAGATAATAATAAAAGCCTGATAGCATTCATGTAGGTCTATATAAGGTATTTGTCATTGGTCTCCTTCCTCCCTGGGTGTTGGAAATAGAGGACAAATGGCACGCTGATTTCTGAAGAGTGTGTTGTTATACAAACCACGGGGGCTGGCCGCTAAGGAAGCAATATCTCATCCACTTCCTTCAGCACAGCCCTCTGGCCACCGTGAGCCGGTGATGTGTAAAGCACAGCATGCAATGGGGATAGCGGGGCCTTATCCCAGGCAGGTCAGCACCACCATGAATCTTTGCCCAGAACTCAGTGCGAACATCAGCCACTGCAGAGATCCAGAACATCTGGGAAACCTCTGGCTTTTCTGTGTCTTCAGGTACCATTATTCATGCTTTTGATGGCAACAGAAGCTCTGGAAGTCACCTGAGGTGGTGTCTCTGTAGCATCCCCTGAGCTGTAAGCACAGCAAATCTCAAGAAAGAGCAGATTCTAATACAAGTTTTCTTGGGCAGGGGTTTTGAGTGCTTCAGCTAAGTAAATACCCTAACACTGAGGTCCTTAACCAGACTGATGCTCAGAGAGGCCCCCAATTAAACTTTTCCCTAGGATCATGCCAACAGACTGCAGGACATGACAGGAGCAATGGAGCAGCTCTGTGTACAGACCAGGGAGAGGCAGACACCACAGCACTTTAACCAGTCAGAGCAAATTTGTAATTCAATACCAGGATTAATAACATATATCACATTTAAAGTCCTTAATGTGTGTGGCTAGGCATATTAGCAGATGAATATGAAATTAGTGCCATAGCAGCAGGTACAAATTATTCAGACTGTCCTTCTCTGCAACAAGCAGCAGAGCAACATGCTTTTGGTTGGCTTAGGGTTGGAATATGGAGCACCCACAAATCTGTACGCAGCCCACGTCCAGCACAAAGCAGCTGAATCCTACAGGGATGAACAGGAATAACGAATATCAGTGCTTAGAATCTAGAGAGTTTTGTGCTTTTCAGGCACTGTAGAGAGCCCTGTGAAACCCGAACTTCCCAACAGCACATCTCAGGGAAGCATATCCCACATTTCACCCAGAAGGAATCTCAGAAATAAGGAGAGCTCATGCTTTTTTTTTTTTTTTCTTCTAGGCTCATTAGAACCCGTGTCCAGAGGATAAGTTTGATGGCATGGATCCCCAAGATGTTGAGGAAGTCCTCAGCCCCAGTGTTAGGTGCTGTATAAATCCGTAAGATCCATGTGTGACCAGCTCATTTAACAGCACACTCTGGCAGCTCAGCCAAAATGGTGACAATTTCTGAACTTACAGGATTGGGTCAGTTCCTTGGTGAAGGGGGAGGCCAAGAAACTCCAGAGTCATGCCACAGTTCTGCTGCTGCCTGATCCCAGGCAGTCTCTTCAGTAATGCTGTACTTAAGTGAACCTCCCAAATGAACCAGTGCAGCTGGAGATAGCTCAAGGATTTCTAACACAGAAGCGCACCCTGAAATACACACCTCCTTGCACTTTACCCATCTGCTCTTCCTCTGATGCATGCAACACTTCAGCCTGGCCCAACAGCAACGCAACCACACAGCCTCTCCATTGAGCTTTGGGATGTCAGGATTGTCACAGGTTTGGCCCAGGTGTTAGTTCATGCCCTGGGGCATGGCAGGAGGGAGATTTTCCCTCCTGAACATCTTGCAGAGTCAGAAGCATTTTGCACACTGAGTTTGATGTTAGAGCATGTCTCATACTCTTGGCTTTTTCAACACTTAATTCCTAGAAGAAAAATGCAAGACAGTGCCTGAGAGCAAAGTACAAAAAGAGTTTGAAAAGATTGAAAGCTGCCAGATTAGTCCCCTGACGGCACTTCTCACCTGTCTGCAGGAGGGCAGGTGTGTCAGGTCATGTTTCTAAGGTTAATGCATCCCTGCCTGGCTGCTGGGCAGAGGGACACACCTTTCGTAAAGGCAGAGGGACCCATGTTCAGAGCCTGTGCTAATTGCAGCCGCATCAGTACTGTGAAGGCATGGAAAGCAGCACAACTCCTCAGGCTCCAAAGCAATTTGGCTGCTCTCTCATCATGCTGTGTGCAGCGGGGCTGCTGGGACCTTCCCTGCAGCTGGCACCGCGGCAGGTCATGGGTGAAATGAGCTGTGAGACTCAGCAGTGCTTCCCAGCATGGCTGTGTGGCACTGGCTGTGAAAGATCTTGGAGCCCCATAGCAGTTGCAGTAACCCAATGCTGGGGTGGCAGAGACAGGGACTAGCCCTCTACGACTTGTTTCCAGGGGAAAGTCAGCAAATAGCACCTGGTAAGCTCAGACACAGCTGCAGCATCCATCCATCTGTGAATGAGCTACAGGGAGGAGCTGTAAGATTACTCATCAGACCTGGCAATGTAGCAATGGTGGCAGCCTCGTAAACCACTTTTCTCACTTCAGCAAACCTTTATTTTTGTTCCAGTCACTAGAGAGCATAAAGGACACTTGGTTAAGGTATTACACACACAGTAGTATACGGCAGACAGAGTATGTCAGCAATACTCTGTTGCAATGTAAGAATGACCATACGTGTCTGCCGAAGGATGGCTTGTAGATAATTTGGGAGAGACTAAAAGAAACCAGGGAAGCATAAAGTGATCTTTCTTTTCAAGACCCTGCCTCACTTTTGGCAGTCCACAAAGCAGGAGCTGTCAGAGGCTGGGCCTGGACTACCAGGTTTGATAGGCACCGATGGCTTCCCCGCTTCTCATCACTCCCAGGACTTGTTTATGTCTGTGATGAGGAGTTTAATTAGGTACTGCAAGAAAAAGTACTTCTGTAGCATTGGCCTCCACAGCTTAGACTGTTGTGAGAAGGTTTTGCAAAGATATCTCATGGGGTATAATGAAAGATTCCAAACTTCAGCCATATAATCACTTCTGAAACTCATAAAATTAAATGACAGTTCACAGAGAAAGATGAGAAATAAAAGAAGACTCACCGAGAGAAAACATCTGTGTCTACATGAACCTGAGGAGGATGTAATTAGGCACTGACAGGACATAAGGGATTGTCACTGGCTTTTAAAAGAGTGGAACAGGGCCACTTTGTCAGTGATCCCAATTCCTCTTATGCATCCCAAGAGAAAACTAGGTTAAATATGACATAGATTAGTTCCCTAACTTGGAATAATGACCATGTGAATCTGCACCTCTGCTGTACATAAAACCTTGTGTAGACTGACAGCAACATCAGCTGTGCATTTGAAAGGAAATGTTTGCAAGTGCGGGTGAGGGTGAGCAGTAAAGCCTGGTCCTGATGACAGGCAGGGAAATGGCTGTGTTCAGCAGTCTAGCTGTGCTCCTGATTAACAGCTGTCTCCAGGCTGAAATACTGAACACCAGAGTTCAGCAGGTCACCTTTTGTTGCAGAGCTAAAAGGCACTGAAACAATGTGGAATGAGATGGAAATTTTTTAACATCTTGTTACCTGTTTCCACTCTGGAGGAAAGGAGGTAACACAGAGCTGAGCAGGTTCTGGTGATCCCAGGGACACTAGGCATGGACATCCCCCCCAAAAGGCACATGGGAACAAACGCACAAAGGAAAGAAGTCACTGGACTTCATCCTTCTTTCCTAACGCCCGTTCAAACGGCTCACTGCTGCTTCAATAATAGCACTTGAAAACCAGAGTGCTTACTGTTAAGAGCAATCTACTCATCTGCACATCTCCCCTCATGAAGATCTTCACCACATGCTTGCATTCCTTCTATGTCTTCTAATGGTTCCCACGAACATATTCAGCCCCTACAGATCTTCACGAAATGCTGCTTTTGACTGCTTGTAGCAGGAATTCAGTATTTGGGCTGCACAACTGGCTATAGAAGAAGCTGCCTTCACTGCAGAAGTGAAAAGCTACAGATTTAGTAAATTATTTTTTTTTCCAGTTAACAGAACGTGTGTGATTTTATCCATGTCAGATGGCAACACTAGGCAGTGAGAGAGAACTGGGTCCCTGTTAGCTTAGCCTGTTATAGATGAGATAAATCAGCATATTATCTTGGCACATCACAGCCCTACCCTGATGAAGTTTAATGTCCCAAAGGAACATTGGGTCACGTAGTCTGACCTCCATACCATCGACTTCCTTGTGTTCACATTTGAACTAGGCTGTACCCATAATAAAAACATCCAGCTATTATTTTTCAATTTATGTGATGGAGAATCCTTCATTCATTGTTTTAACAAGGTTGTCCTTTGTTAAAAAAAAAAACCAAACAGCCTTATTTGTAGGCTGAATACATTTATCATCTGATCTTAGTTTTAGGTCTTACTGTACCTCTAGTATTAACATTCTCTACCTTGTTTGGTCACTTCAGGATCACTCGTCCTTAACCTTCTCTTGTCTAAGTTTACCTGATTGATGGAACTTCCAGAGTTATTCACCACCCTGACTTCATCTCATTATCTAATCTTTCTTCTGGTGCATCTCTAAATATCTCCTTCAATTTAGGAAAATCCTTCTCAAATTGTGACTACTACTGAACACAGTACTTCTGGCTGACACTTTGCTGTGGACCTTCACGCTGAGTGCTGATTACCCCCTGCCTTCCACGTCTCTCTGCTTCCCAGCACGGTCGTGCCCCCGCTATGGCTACAGCCTTTACTCCACTGGGACTGACTTCACACCCATCCCTATTACCATCCATATTGTTTGCTTCTGCCCAGTTTCCCAAATGAGCCAGGCTGCTTTATAACAGCAATAAGACCTCTCCATCATCTCCCCAGGTCTTTCTGCCACCTGAAGCTTTATCTGTGACTATTTTATACTTTCTCCTGGGTCATCAGTACAAATATTAAATAGCACAGAGCCCCTGTGCTAGTTCCTGTAGGACCTTGTTACAACACCCTTCTGAACATGAATGTGGACTTCCAGCTCGCAAGTGATATGTGGAGATTCATCGCCTGGAAAGTTTTCCGTCTATTTAACGTGTGCCATGCTGAACCCATAACACTGTAATTCCTTAATTGTAATTAATCTTATGATATCAAGAAAAACATTATCCTCACTGTCATCATCGTGCTTACAATGACAGACAAGCAACACGCAACCACTTTGCAAAGCACGTGCATACCATTACTGGAAGCATTAAACTTATAATTAATAGAGAAGCACTGAAGCAACCGGAGGAAAAATGTTGATAATAGCTGAAAGGCACCTTGTCATTTCAAAGACCTAAAGGAGTAACTATCAAAGGTATTTGTCAGTTGAGGCATCCTTCCACTCAAGCTAGAGCTGGTTCATCAGATTTGATATCATTACTGGAGACTAATAAAATAGTTTTTTGTCTGTAAGTATCCCAAGAGGCAGCCAATGCTGCCCAGCAGGGCAAGTCCACATTGGCAAGCTTGTACCTTCTTACCTTCTCACTTTCTGGTTTCCTTCCCAGAAATTGCTGAAAACATTTTCTTCTCAAATGTCTTCCTGGAATAACCAGCCCTCCCTGTCTCACTTTGAAGGAATAAGAACATCTGATCTGGTGCAGCCTGAAGTCAGTAATATGATCTGCCACTCCTGCAGGAAAAGGAAAGCACTAGGAGAGCTGGAACATAAACATCCACTACAAAATTTCCAGAATATGGAGAAATTTTCTAGGGTAGAGAATCAGCAAGATGGATGTCAGCCTTTAAAACACAGGTTGCTACTTTTCAGCTTTCTCTGCACAGAGGGAGCACAGAACTAGCGAGCTGTAGGCACTGGATTTGAAGTCTGGATGACAGTAGACAAGAGATGCTAGATAATAGGGAGGCATCTTGAATGATCAACAAGATCAGAAAATCACAAGAAGTTGGAGGAAAAGCATTTAAAAAAAGGCTACAGAGGAGTAGCTGTCTTATAATTATTCCATTGTGACTGTGCAATGAGAGGGTCTGTTTCAGAGGAGCATATTAAGAAGGTGTTGAGACTTACAAATACGGGGGTGATTTTTTAATTTTTTTTTTTTTTTTTTTTTAAAAAGCCCCACTAACCTTGTCTTGATGCTCCAGATCCTGACACCTTGACTGAAAGTCATTGGAACAGGGAGAATATCTGTGAGCCATACCTCCTGCCAGAATGCTTCAACTTATTAACAGGATACTCAGCAGCATCACTTTGCACCTGTGCCAATGTCAGAGTGACACAACAACTACATTGATTTCAATTATCCTTTGCAGGGATGAGGCTTAATGCTCAGATTTGTCTCTCGCTTGCAATGTTCAAAACAGGTCCACACAGCACAACTTTAGCATAAATGTATTTCAATAAAGGTAATGAAGAAAGAATCTTTATTTCTCCTAGTGCTTTCATAAACTTCATTCTTGGGCAATATCCCAGTGGGCAGGCAAGACCATAGATCAGCCTTCTGGACCCATCACACAGCTGGAGGAAATGAGCTTTCATTCCCCATGCTGGCATGGTACCACATTAAATGAATTCTGGGGGCTCTTGAAGGAGGCAAAAAAGCATCACTGTCAAAAACTGTGAAATGGATTTATGAAAAAGAAATCCATCCTTCTGGTTGAGGAGGCCTCTGAGGTGAAAGTCGCTTGAGAGTCGGGGAGGATGTACTGAGGAATATCTTGCCCTACATGTATTCTTGTTCCTGTACTTTGAGTCAGCATCCACCACTGACCTCTGTCTGAGACTGTATCCAAGGTAGATGGATCTTCAACCCAGTCCAGTATGGCCATCCATAGGTTCCCTAGTGTCACTGTCTTCACAGAAAGATGCATGACATGCCCCAGCCAGGGGGTGTGGCTGGTGATGAAGAAATACGATCCAATGAGTCAGTGAGTGGGGCTGTCTTGCTCCAAGCACTGTCCTATGCTTGCAAAGTGTGTTCTGAATCTGCCCCTGGCTAAAGTGTCCCAGCCTCCACCCCCCTGAATGTGCATTGGACTCCTCCTTCACCTCCATGGGACCCCATTTTCTATGATTCCACTTATTGCAATCTACTGTGTCCATCAGCTTCAGAACAAAAACCAGCTAATAAATATTTGTCTGTCACCCCTTTGGAAAGCACAAAACAGGACCATTAGTGTATTAAAAACAAACATTTGTGGTCCTGTTAACTAGGAACCATCCCTGTGTACCTCTCCGAGCAGCACAGGGATTATGCCATGGTCAGACGGGGCGGAGGCAGGGCTGCCCTCACCTGTGTGCAGGATCTGAACAAAAGTGTGGAGAGAGTAGAATATGAGAACTATGTACCCCCAGCAAAAAGTCATATTTATCCACTTCAGCTGGATCTCTGTACCAGCACAGAGGACCCCACTAGACCTGAATGGACCTAGTCATGACTTGAAACAACCCCCTTCCATCTGCACAAAAAGATGGACCCTGCACAGGTATTTGAGGGCAGAGAGGGCCAGGAGCCAACCCACCTTTAGACCTACAGCTGTACAAACACCCAGAGGTGGGGAGGTGGGTCTGTGCTTTCCTGTCTTCCTCTCGGCTGCCTGCAAAATGGCACGACTGTCATCTGCGTAGCTGTTGCTGCTCTTGGTGCTCCCAGCCCACGGCATTTGTCTGGTCTTGGCTGCCAAAATACTCGGGGCTGTGCAGTCCACACAGGTAAATAGCTTCTGACAGGTGAGAAGCGAAGTGCTGATATGGGTAGAGCACTCCCCCAGCTAGCCTAGCTTGTCTTTCTTTTCAGCACAGTCATGTTTGGAAAGAGCCAGCAGATGAGAGCATCCCTCATGCATAAGTACAAGGCTGTGGTGAGAAAGCACTTTGCTCTGCTCTGTGTCCTGGACTGCAGACTGAAATTGGCTGATCCTGTTTCAAGTTCATGCCTAGGCTGGCTTTCTCCCTTGTTCTCCCCTTGTGAAACAGTCCTTGTATACTCTCTATGAGCAATACCACTATTTGCATCTGAGATGCAGCTAGCAGAACCTTCCCCCAAGTATTTCCTTTGTAAATACACTTGAAAATGTGAAATAAATTATATTCACTGAAGCTACATGATTAGTATAATGGGGGGCACATCTGTCTTTGTATAGCCAACCTTAGCTTCGTCCATGGCATCCTGGCTCACCTTGCCACCTCCGCACAGACCTGGGGTGAGAGCTCAGCTGTTAACCAGAGGCTGGCTGGAACCCCACTGCAGACCAAACCCGCTCCAGCTTCCCCTGACCACAGAGCAGCTACCAAAGGGCTTGGGCAGCTGGCTACTGTGACAGATCCCTAAGCTTGCACTGGCCTCCTGGTCTCCCCCATCACTCCAGGACTCAGTGCCAGCACATCCACGTGCAGGGGACCATTAGGGTCTCGGTGACAGCGAGACGCACTCATTGCCCCTTTCAGCTGTCCTCTATCCTAGCCAAGGTCTCTCCACTCAGCCCCAATGTGCATTGCTGTATATTCCTCTCAAAAACATGCTGGCTTCCTGACAATAACTTCTGAGTGATAGAGACTTAAGAATTATAAAACATCCACTTCAATTTTCTCAGTGAAACCCTAATTTATTGAACAAAAAGAGTTTTAAGGGATGAGAGACATCAGATAGCATGTTCCCAGGATGCTCTCTCCTCTCTGCACTGCAGTGATGCTCAGCACTGCCCGTGGAGTGATCCTTGCTGGCATCCAGGTGCAGGATCACACGGACAGGTTTGCCTTTCCAGATGACCCCAGGCACTTCTCATTATCACGGCATGAGGCAGGATCCCTTGGAGCTGGGGCACACGTGTGCCAAAACTCATTAACCTTCTGCATGCTGCCTTCAAAGAACATGTCAAAGAGATTGCAAACAGCTACTTCGGTATGTATTTTCCCATTTGTTACTTCCCCCATCTCTTTTCTTTGGAAGTGAACACCGGCATCATGCGGTCTGATGCAGCTTTCTAGGTGGGAAAATAAGGTGGTTACTTCTGGACAGGTTTGCCAAGGGAGGAAGGGGCAGTGGGAGATGCAAAGCTGTTCCTGTTAGCACTTCTTAGTGACTGACACCAGCTACATCATCCAAAGAGGAGTCAGTACCTGAGTGTGGTGGTGACTCCTGCATCAGAGATGGTCCTGGGTGCTCGGTCAGTGTGAATTGGGTGCCCCAGACAATGAGATGGGGTGGAAAAATGGTGAGAGTTAAAATAGCAGCACCAGCAAGCCTGTGTCTCAGTACCCGGTTTCCTCTCCCTGTTTTCTGCTTTCTGAAGCTTTGGGGTGCCTCAGGTCATTGTTTTCAAGCTTTCCTTTCCAGTCTGGAGTCTCATTTACAAAGCAGTAGCTGGAGTTCAAAGTGATGCCTGGGAGCTAGGGGTGCCAGAGTATTATGAAAAAAAAAAAAGTATAATCAGGAATCAGAGGACTAGTAAGGAAGTCGGCAACTTGTTACAAACCTATGCTAAATTCAGGCCACTGAGCCTGAGGTGTAAACATCCATATCTGATTGCTGCATCTTCATTTTCTTTTTTGATCTTACCTTATTTATTTCAAACAAGATAACAGGGAATGTGCCATACTGAAATGAGAAAGGCATGTACTAAGAGCAAACTGCTGTCACAGCCCTTTGTGAAGCTAGATAACCGTGAGTGTGATAGAAAAGGGCTGCTCCTCTTGTTTAAAGTTGGTCCAATTTGCAGTTTGAATGGTGTAAAGCACTGAAGCACAAAATACAAAAGCACAAAATACAACGAACTGCTATTATTAGTAGTCCAATTACAATGCTACTCACACAGTCTAGATTGTCGACTTCATACAAATCAAATTTCATTAACAAATTTCAGTTAAATGTTAGTATTTGCTAGTATCTCCCCCGTCTTCTCAGGAGCTTTGCTCATCCTCCCCTGCTCTGCAGGGCTCAGAGTCAGAAGTCCTGGAGCTCTCAGCATCCTTCGCTGGGAGGAGTGTGGTGTTAGTGATGGGTTTTCTTCCTCCTCTTTGCCAGAACTGTGAAGTTCACGTTCGCTTCCATCTTTTCTGTCTTGGTCCACTTGAATTTGTTTTTATACATTTCCTAGACATCCTTTGTACATTTTCTTCTATCCATTGATTTCCAGCTATTCAGTTTTTCAGTTAATTTTGCTTTTTTTAAAGCTGATTTTACCCAAACAATACAAAGTTGTTCTTCTGAAGTAACCACTGACCAAACATCACGGTGTGTGTTTACTGTCTGGGACAGCTGACCCCATCCTGTTTCTGCACTCTGCCACCCACATTTTATTCTGGAGTCATAGACCACCCAGTCCACATAACTTGTTCTTGTCATAAACTATAGCAAACCTAAAACCCATTTAGGCAATTATCTAAACAATTACTATCACAGCTAATATAAACTAATATCAGCTCAGAGAATGACAATCTCAAACTATTCCTGAGACCTTGCATTGCCAGGTTGATATGGACTGTGGCCTTCAGCAGTAATAGTAAAATCATGTTTATTGGGGTACAAAGGGAGACAACATCCATTTCATGGGACCAGGATGTTGCCTTTACATCCACAGGGTGAAGTTTAGGAGATTTTAGGGAAAAAAGATTCATATAGAGTTGCTTGTATATCCTTCTTTCTTTGCTCACATCAGACTCTGCAAAGAAGGGACAAAGGGTCTAGCAGGAAGAAAAAAATCAGCTATGAATCTTGAACTGAAATACTGCTGTTGAATAAGAAGTAATTTCCTTTTCTCCCATTCCTCAGTTTGACTTTTCAGCTCTGTGCATCTCTCCCATGTCACTACAAGTACCAGCAGTCTCCACTGGTACCAGGGTGCCCATCTTTGCTTCCAAGCTTGTAAGTCACTTTGCAGAAGCTTTCCCCCACAGAGGTACCAGGGGTTTGTTATAGCTGCTCTGCTGGAAGTTACGACCCCAACCGTGGAGCCAGCTGGCGCTCCAAGAGCTTGGTTAACTCCAGCAGCTGATAAAACTCACTGTAGTTAACCACGAAGACCTTGTATGGAAGCCGATGAGGAGCACTGAGACAATGCCTTCCAGTAGCTGTGTCGTGGGACTGACTCCTTCCCCAGATGAGCATGGGCTGTCTGGGCTGGCCAGAGCGGGCAGGGGAGGGTCACAGGTGGTTATATGAAACATCTCATTACTATCAACATAAATGAAAGTAGAGATAAAGCTGAGTAAATACAGAAGAACAACTCTGCAGAATCTCCTCAAATAAAACACTCGCTTAGATTTCTTGTGATCTTAGTTACTATTTGCAAGTGTTCGGCCAACCATCAGTTATCTGCCAAAGCTTTCGCAAATCCCATGATGCTTATCACAAGTGGATTGGCACCTGAGGACTCATGCAGCTAACGGTTATTTTTAACTGCCACACATTGTTCTCTAGATTATGAAGTGTCACTCACCAAGCGGGGAGCCAGGAGGATTTGACCTGATGTTGAGCACCAGCCAGGCTCTGGAGCAAAGGCATATCATGAGAAGCTCTCTGCCACCCTATAAGATAGGCGTGAATCATCCTGGCTCCTTGACAATGGCAAATAATATGGTTAAAGGAAAACAGGAGATGCTCACAGATACTGTGATCAACTTGGATAAATCTAGAAGGAGTTGCTAGAAAACATTTATCTATGATAAACTCTTGAACCAAAGCCATGAATGGATTATTGGTTTATTTCTAGCTGATTTATTTATAGCCTTGGGCTTTCTAAATTTCACCCTGAATAAGGATTTTAAGCAGACAGTCCCAAGTTTCCTGAGCAATGAATTGTTCCCAGAACTGAGGTCAAATGTTACCAACATTCTTCTTGCAGAAGAGTGCAATGCTCATGTTTTATATAGGTAGGACCTCACTGTAACCTTTCAACTGTCTTCAAACCTCCCAGGCAAAGATACTTTTTCTCATGGTAGTCAGCACCTCTGTGGCTGAGAGTTCTGCATAATAACCTCATACTTGTCTGACATGGGCTGATTGTAACTAGAAAAATGCATGAGATGTGGTCATCAAAACTTCATTTTTGCTTGGCTGATTTAAACAAGTCACAGAAGGTCAGAAGCCCTTATGTCTGTGTTAGGCTGAACTGGCCTTCCTAAAGCATGAAGGTTTGTTTACCTGCCTAGAAATGCAGTCTATATGGAGTTGTGTGTACATTCAAGTAGGGTAGATATATAAAAATAGGTGGCAGAGAGAACAAAACACTTAAACTGATTTAGAGCAGGGAAAACACAAGATGGCACAAGTAGCATTTCAAGGATGCTTTGTGAAGTTGAGAAACGAGTAATTCATGCACTGCCTTAAAGCCACAACCCCTTAACTGGAGAATACTAAACAGTACAACTGCACTATAAATCGCTGTGCTTGCCCAGGAAAGATCCCTGTGCAGTAGCTCATCAGGGTATCAGTCAGCCATAGGAAGCACCCTAAACCTGTCTGTACAGATCGTGTTATTTTATGGACCTCCAGAAGCATCAGATAAGGTGCTTATCAGGACATGCTGCCACGAGTGGCTTCCTGACTTGGGTCTGCTTTGCAGTTCTCTGGGGACCTGACTCACATGTTACGATCAACAGAGAATCTCCTAAACACATGGACATACGACTCATATCAAGAACCATAATGTGCCCTGGATAGTGCCTGCTGCCTGATTCTTCGTGAAATTTCCACAGGGTGGGATAAGGTAGTAAATGCTTGTGGATGGGTGTGGGCAAGATACAACAAAGCTAGGACTCCAGTAAATATTGCCTCATTGTGTTAAGTCACCTTCTGCCACATGCTAGGCATGCTGGATCCCTACCAAGGCCAGCAGAACCTGAGAAGACTTGGTGTTGCTCAGAATCAAAAGCTTTGTTGAACCCAAGAGCTGTGGCTGCAGTGTGAGCTATCTGATGCCGTGCCTGGCCATGTCCCCATGGGAGTCTGCCTTGCTGCCTGCTGTGCCCCTGGGACCCTGGCCTAGAGCTTCCTTGCAAATCTGTCCTGAACGTGCAGCCACAGAGTCCCAGTCAAACTCTGGGATTCTCAGGCACTTCATGTCTTGAGGAGGAATTTGTAGCTCTGACTTCTCTTTATATCTTGCAGTCTTGGGATCGATCCTAGGAGAGCAGTCATTAAGAACAGCCTTCCCAAGTCATGCTGACACATCAGCTCTCATCTCTCCACTGGACCACTCTCTCCTACCCTTCTTCTAGTGTCCCACAGACCCAATGCTTTGATTTCTCCATTGCAAAAGACATTCTGTTGCTGTTGATATTAATGGGAGCTTTGACACTTCAGCTGGGCCAAAACATTATCCTGCCTGCCTTCCTTTATATCAGAAGTTCACTTCAATTAAACTGTACATTTCCCATTGCTTTGTGTTATTTGGTTTCTAAATTTAATGAGAAGAGTTTTCCAATTGCTTATGTTGGGGCACTGGACTAAATCCCCATCCCTACTGCTATACCTCTTTATTGTCTTTCTTACACCCTACCAACAAGTCCCACCAAACCTCAATTTGAGATGCTCCTGCCTCTTCATTTGGCCATCTCACCTGCTTTGCTGGAAGTTGTGGACCCCGTGTGAGGCTGGCATATGGCAACAAGGGGCTGTGCCTCAGCTTCTGGCCTGTAAACCCACCAAAAGCAGATTTCCTAGTGCTCTGGTCAGTGCCCCACTGCAGGGTCATCTGCCTTTGCAGTATTTTGGGTTCATATGAATTTAAGGGGTTTGCCATTTTTATAGAGCTGTTATGGAGCTCTACATTTTAGTAGTGCCTACCTGTCTGAGGTGATGAAGAGAGTTACATGAAGCAGTTTCCACTCCAGCAGGTGAACAAGTGGTTCGTGAATGCCACAGAGCTCCCAGTCCCATGTGCCACATGCTCACGGCAGGGACCAGGCAACCACATTCCCCCAACTTGCTTCAACAGCTGCGCCAAAGGCTGCCTCAATGCTCAGCCTGGATCTAGAGAAAGGTGGCAAATACATTTCTGCCTGGCAGGCCCCACTATGGAAGTGCTCTAGCAGATGCACTCAAGCCTTTGACACCAAAATGCTGTGTATTTACTCAAACACTAGACAGAAAAGACATCTCTGACTTAATTGCAAGATAATTCTGACTTACAGAAACACTCACAGCAGTATTCAGTGTTACAGATACTGGAATGTACTCCTTTGTAATTAGCTCGCCTTCAAACTATGCGCTACCTTTGTGACTCTGTTTTCCCCTAACATTGCTCTGAAGCTTCCCTAATTGCCTCTTCAGAGCAGTGTGCAGTGTGTGCAGTGCCAGCGGAGCAGAGCTGAAGCAGATGCTTTCCGAAAGCCCGAGCTCAGCAATGCCTAGGTGTGCAGGGTGCTAATTAGGTTGATAGCCCAATCACAGAGACACTGAGTAATAGCCATTTTCTTCAGCAAGGGCCACAGCACATTGCCAGTTTCTGCCAGCTCCCAGTGTGATGGGCCAGCATCCCACCTAGCAAATCCTCCCCCAAAAGGGCAGCCCTCGACCCCCCAGATCTGCATTAGTGATTATCAGGGGGCCAGCGTTTGCAGGGAGACATGTGAAAATGTCAGCACAGATGGAGATTAAGCTGTCTTCACCTAACGTCAAAACTGCCATCTGCTTCTCTCCTGCACAGCTTTAATCAGATTTTCTTGACAAAAAAAGTAAGCGACAGGGATGGGGAAAGCTCTGAGCATGCAGGCATCCGTGGCCTTTCTGTGTTCGTGTGGAGATACGCGGGGAGCTGAAAGGGTTTGTCTTGACATTTTGCATGGAAAGGCTCTGTGTGGCTTCCTTTATCTCTTGAAAGGCAGGACTTGCCAGGAGCAAGCAGTGAGGGCTGCCATCCCAGTGTACGAGTGGGGATAAAAGAAGGCTATTCTTAAAGTGGACCTTGTCCTCATATGACTGGTTTTGTTTATTTAAGCAACAACCAGCAAAGTAAAGCTTTTAGCTGATGAGATTTTAGCAGGAGCCTTCTCGGTTCCCCAGGTTGGTTCCATCCTTTCACTCTCAAGAGCAACATGCTTCAGAAGACAAGTGAATAGCAAAAGAAAACTAATAGGAGAGATGGATAGTTTGATCCACAGTCACACCAGAATTTCAGTCTTGCTTTGCCTTACCTTGTCTTTCCTTTCCTTCCTAAACCCAATATGTTCAAAGTTAAATTTGCCACTAAGTTGAGGATAAATAATTGTAAGGAATAGTATGTTTTATGTAGGGACAAGATGACTGGCTGAACATTAACCTTATGTGTCCAAAGCCTAAAAGACAAGGTACTTGAAATAGTTTCTTGACACGGCTCACAGATCACAGTTAAGTGTGTGGAGTGGGGCTTGCGCTCTCCTGACAGTGATATTGTTGACACCTGCTGAGCGCCTGATCCACAATAATCTCAGAGACTTTCATTCAGATCTACTCATCAGCCAGTTGTTTCCCATCTTGAATCTGTACAGCTGACTATTCCTTTCCAGATGTACTTATGCCTACCAAGTAGTATCTCTTTTTTTCAGATCTTCTCCAACTCAGCTATGAAGTTGTGAAGTTCATTTGTAATTCTAGTCATCCAAAACACTGGCAGTCCTTTCCAAGTGGTGGTGTCAGCCGGCTTGAAAAGTGTTTTCTCTGTTTTCTCTGTTCCATCATCGGGACCATTAATGAAAGTGCTGAAAGCTTAGTCCATATAGTAAGCTTCCTGTTTTGAGAGTAATCTGTCAACAATTGCTCCATCTATAATTTTCTAACCAGTTTTGCAACTACCCAGTAATATATTCACCTAGATGATATTTTTTTAGCTCATGAAAGTGTCATGGGAGACAGTGTCAAAAGCCTTCCTGAAATCAAGATCTATGACATTGTCTCTTTCTTCTCAGTCCACAAGGCTTTTTGCACTGTCATAAATGAAAATTAGATTGGTTTGACATATTTGTTCTTGACAAATCCATACAGACTGTTACTCATCTCTTTATACTCTTCTGTGAGCTCACAGATAGTCTATTTGATTATCCAGTTCAGTGTTTTCTGAAAATTGAAGTTATATAGGTTTGTAAGGGAAGCTCCTAACTCTGTCTTCTTACTTAACATTTCGAAGATCAGCATTTAAAGATGTCTACTGTCTTTTAAGTTTCCCAGTACCCTACAGAACCACAGTGAATCCTTAAAACTAATGGCCAATGCTTCCAAGATTTAATCAGCTGTACTGTAGGTACCATACAATGAAGTTCACTAAGACACAGCCAAATAAGAACATCTACATTTTTTTGGGCACCTCTTCAGCTGTGTTTCTGTCAGTGTTTTCTGTTTAGGCATTGAATTTTAGGGAAGCAAACAGGCTACTGTGAGGACTCCATCGCAAGCTAATGTGCAATGCAGGGTACAGGACTCTGGGTTCTTCATACCCTTCCAAACCTACTAAACGTCATTGTTTCCCAGACACAGCCATAACAACCCCAATCCAAGTTCCCCTCAAGTAGTGTCATCCTCCTTTACCATCCATAAGTTGGAATTTGAGGTCATTCTCATGTGTCCTGAGTATACGTCACCTACCTTTATTGGTATTGTTCCTTGCACAAAAGATATTCCCACTAAGTTCCTTGTTTCTAAAGTGCACAGTAAAATGTATCCCAGATCACTTTGGGAAGCCTTGCTCTGAATGCATCTGTGGACTGTCTGCTACAGGCTTGTATCCACTCACCGGCACGAGGTGGGATGCAACAGGACTAGCAGTGAGACGGGGGAAGCTGAAGGATCACTGCAGGAGAACTTCCTGTGCTTGAAAACTGCATGTCCAGATGTGCCCCAGTCCATGGCAGAGAGGGATGGAGATGGCATGTGAATGAGGAAGAGCTGGTCTCATTACTGGCAAGACCACAGTTACCTGGAGGCAGCAGCCTGGAGTCAGGTCGAGTTTTGCAGGACTACACTTTGAAGTGACTTCAAGATCAATCATACTGATGAGGACAGACAAGCCCTAACTTACTAGCCTAGATAAGATGTCTCGTAAGTCTATGGAGCTCTTAAATCATCCTTATATTTGCAACCCATGGAATATACATGTGATTTGTCATTCAGGATAAATGTAGCTCCTGAGTTTCAGAGAAGTTAAGGACCGTATGCAACACAGCTGATTTTTTTAAGTTCCAATACACCAGCTCCTTCATTACTGCAGCAGTTGTACTTATATACCCATTTTACTTTACACATAATCTTCACCTGCAAGTTTACAAGCATTCCCAAGACAGTCCAGAGCTTGCATGTCATTATCCCATGACCTACCTGAATGAACAAAATATGTTCTGTTGTCCATAAACCAGGCCTACGTTCCCAGGAGATGTAAAAGGACCTGCTGGCCCTTTGCTTGACTTCTCTTCCTGCTCAAGTGCTGGGAGTGAGATATTTGGGAGCAAAAGTTCCTGCTCTGCGTTTTCTACACAGGCGGCTCAGTGCAAGGTGTGATGTCTCTAAGCAGGTGGTCCTAAATTTGCTACACACTGAGCTATGGGATGTTGTGAGGTTTTTTACTGAATGGACCTCATCATATAAAGAGACCACTATAAGGTCTAAACATCCATTAGTACCTTTGATGCCTGTGGTGCTAGTCTGAGATCCGTTTCACCCATGTGCAGAACTGTCAAAGGTCATTATCTTGTCAGAGACATATTTCCTGTCTGCTTTGTGGAAGATTGATGAGGTTTAAATATCTTTTATTTGATAAACTAAGCAACATGTCCCTGTCTATGAATTCTCTGTAGCTTGCACTTGTGCTTTTATGTTTGTGTGCGCAGGAAAAAAGAAGCCTTTCTGGTGTAAAAGAGTATTCCTTGGGTTATGTTGAAGACCTTTGCCCATCATTTTCTCCTGATCAAGCAATGACCACATTAATCAGGATCATTCACAGGGTTGTCTCAAGTCTAGTCAATATTCACAAAGCTCATTTCCCTCCTTTACAAACTATTTCAATAAGAAGAGTGCTTTAACAAGGCATAGTTCTTATGTATGTCATTAGAGGTTCAATTAGGAGATGCAAGAAATTAGTTCCATAAAAGAAAGAAAGAAAAGATTTAATTTTGCAGGGGAAAAAAAAAAAAAAAACAACAAAAAAACCCCCTTAACAGCAATAATGAGAGTATTTACAAATGAAAAAAGTACATGTAAATAGAAACTCTTGCTATTTTTAAGCCCCTTGAAAACTGATTACCTGCATTGACCTGTATCTAAAGCTATTGACAAAGATAAGCAGAGACAGCCAGTAGTCACTTCAGATTCAGTTCTAATAGTTTGAATTAGATGGATCAAACAAGCTGGAATTATCCATTAAATCAGCAAAATCTGCTTGTCCTTCGCTTTAATGCTTGATTAATACTGACAACCAAAGGACATAAAGTCGTCCCTTTCTCTGGCCATGCAGCAGACTGGCAATGTGTCTGTCCGCTGTGCAGAGACCCCGTGCCATTGCCATCTGTTGAGAAACCAGGATGGGATTTCAGTACCATGGGTTTTGTCTTAGCGCAGAGGGCTGCCACGGGAGCATTGGCGCATGAGGGCTTTGCAGGCTTACCCTTTCTGCAGCTAATAGTAAAAAGCCTGGTGAATGCAAAATACTGTTTTACTAAATGCTTAAAAAGTGCCCTTGTGGTTATGACTCAGGTTGCTCTATTTTTTCACCCTAAATTTTCATAGAGAAGCCAGAGACCCCCAGAAAAGTAAGGCATCAATCCAGATTTCAAAGAGCTGTTAATTTAGACGGTCCAGACTTTAAGGCTTGGTTGTAAGAAATAAAAGCTAGACCCACAGTCTTAGATGTTAAAGACCACTGAGGCTGACTGCAGAACATCTCCCTCTGTACCTCTTGCAATGAGCCCAAGCCTGGAATCAGCTGCACTTCCAGTGCTCTGCTCCAGAAGTGAAATGAGTTTTCCCAGGACAAGTTAAATACAAGTCATAAAATACTGCTCTCCTGAGTCTACCGGTAAAACTACACTGCTTCAGACCCTTGAGACCTCTCAAACTACACTCCAAAGCAAAGCTGAAGATATGAAATTGTGCTGAAAGCAATGAGAAATCATATGGTTCTGGAATATTAGCTCCCTTTATTTCCTGCTCTTTCCTTTTCTCTCTTTTGTTGCACATCTATGCAGATAAATTCAGGCAGACCTTAGCCTGCCCTACCCAAACTCTGGCTAGCTTCTGGCTGTCATTGCTGTTGTTCTCAGTCTCAGATCCATGCTGGTGTAATGTGCAGCTAAATTTCATACCTCTTGCCCCCTCCACTGTTGCTTCCCAGCTAGACCAAGCTCTGGATTTGATAGGCAACAACTCAAGAAAGTGATGCAGTTTTTTGAAAAACACAATGTTGGTATGGAGAAGAGCAGCCTCAGGATGTGTCAGCAGGGCTTGTGTGTCCTTCACAATTGCTAGCCCTTGTTCTCATGGGGGACTTCAACTTACCAGATGTCTACTGGAAATACAATACAGCAGAGAGGAAGCAGTCTAGGAGGTTCCTGGAGTGTGTGGAAGGAACTTCCTGACACAACTGATGAGGGAGCCAACTAGGGAAGGCGCCCCACTAAGCCTGTTGTTTGTGAACAGAGAAGGACTTTTGGGTGATGTGATGGTTGGAGGCCGTCTTGGGCACAGCGATCATGAAACAGAGTTTCCACTTCTTGGAGAGATAAGGAGGGGGGTCAGCAGAACCTTGGACTTCTGGAGGGCAGACTTCAGCCTGTTTAGGAGCCTGGTTGCTAGAGTCCCTTGGGTGACAGTCCTGAAGGGCAAAGGAGTCCAGGAAGGCTGGACATTCTTCAAGAAGGAAATCTTAGAGGCAGAGGGGCAGGCTGTCCCCACATGATGAAAGACGAGCTGGCAGGGAAGACCACCAGCTTGGCTGAACAGAGAGCTTTGGCTGGAACTCAGAAAAAAAAGGGGAGCTTATGACCTTTGGAAGAATGGGCAGGCAACTCAGGAGGACTACAAGGATGTTGTGAGGTAATACAGGGAGAAAATCAGAAGGGCCAAAGCCCAACTAGAACCTAATCTAGCTACTGCGATTAAAAACAATAAAAAATGTTTCTATAAATACATTAGCAACAAAAGGAGAGCTAAGGAGAATCTTCCCCTGCATGTGGGGGAAAACTTAGTGACAAAGGATGAGGAAAAGGCTGAGATACTTAGTGCCATCTTTTCCTCAGTCTTTAATAGTAAGATCAGTTGTTCTCTAGGTATCCAGTCCCCTGAGCTGGGTACGGGGAGCAGGATGAAGCTTCCATAATCCAAGGGGAAATGGTTAGCAACCTGCTACACCACTTAGACACACACACGTCTATGGGGTTAGATGGGATCCACCCAGGGGTACTGAGGGAGATGGCAGAAGTGCTCACCAAGCCACTTTCCAACATTTATCAGCAATCCTGGCTAAACAGGGAGGCCCCAATTGACTGGAGGTTATAAGTAAACGCGACGTCCATCTACAGGAAGGCCTGGAAGGAGGATCCGGGCAACTACACACTTGTCAGTCTGACCTCGGTGACGGGGAAGGTTATGGAGCAGATCATCTTGAGTGCCATCACGCAGCATGTAGAGGATAACCAGGTGATCAGGCCCAGTCAGCATGTTTTTATGAAAAGCAGGTTCTGCTTGACTAACCTGATCTCCTTCTATGACAAGGTGACCTGTTTAATGGATGAGGGAAAGGCTGTGGATGTTCTTTACCTAGACTTCAGTAAAGCCTTTGACACTGTTTCCCACAGCATTCTCCTGGTGAAACTGTCTGCTCATGGCTTGGATGTGCATACTCTTTGGTGGTTAAAAAACTGGCTGGATGGCCGGGCCCAAAGAGTGGTGGTGAATGGAGTTAAATCCAGGTGGTGGCTGGTCACAAGTGGTGTTCCCCAGGGCTCAGTATTGGGGCCAGTTCTATTTATCAATAATCTGGATGAGGGGATAGAGTTCAACCTCAGTAAGTTTGCAGATGACACCAAGTTGGGTGAGAGTGTTGATCTGCTTTGAGGATAGGAAGGCTCTACAGAGGGATCTGGACAGGCTGGACCAATGGGCTGATGACAGTTATATGAGGTTCAACAAGGCCAAGTCTTGCACTTGGGTCACAACAACCCCATGCAATGCTACAGGCTTGGGGCAGAGTGGCTGGAAAACTGCCCAGAGGAAAAGGACCTGAGAGTGTTGGTCAACAGCTGGCTGAATGTGAGCCAGCAGTGTGCCCAGATGGACAAGAAGGCCAATAGCATCCTGGCTTGTGTCAGAACTAGTGTGGCCAGCAGGACTAGGGAAGGGGTTGTCTCCCTGTACTCAGCACTCAGGCCACACCTCAAATACTGTGTTCAGTTTGGGCCCCTCACTACAAGAAAGACATTGAGGTGCTGGAGAGTGTCCAGAGAAGGGCAACGAAGCTGGTGAAGAGTTTAAAGAACAAGTCTTATAAGGAACATCTGAGGGAACTGGGATAGTTTAACCTGGAGAAAAGGAAGCTGAGGGGAGACCTTATCGTGCTCTAGAACTACCTGAAAGGAGGTTGTAGTGAGGTGGGTGTTGGTCTCTTTTCCCAAGTAACAAGCGATAGGACAAGAGGAAATGGCCTCAAGTTGCACCAGGGGACGTTTAGATTGGATATTAGGAAAAATTTCTTCATGGAAAGTGTTGTCAAGCATTGGAACAGGCTGCCCAGGGAAGTGGTTGAATCACCATCCCTGGAGGTATTTAAAAGACATGTAGATGTGGTGCTTAGGGACATGGTTTAGTGCTGGAGTTGGCAGTGCTAGGTTAATGGCTGGACTAGATGATCTTAAGGGTTTTTTCCAACCTAAACTATTCTATGTTTCTATGATTCTGTGATTCCTTACAATTCCAGCAGTACCTCATGGCATCATCTGTTCACAGACACAACATGTGTCTTCTCCCAGAACCAGCAGCAGAGTTCAAGCATGAAATAAAAGAATTGTGTTTGAGGAGGAATTTGAGTTAAACAAAGATTGCTCACAACACGTGACAGAATGGAAACCTTTCTAGAAATAGCCCTTTAACACTGACTTTAAATGCTTTGAAGTGAAGGGTTCAGAATTCCCTGAATGTTTGCAGTTTGGCTTTGCATTTTTCAAAGCCTCTTTTTCTCTGTGACACCCCTTGCTATGCATTAAGCTTGCTTCTGCATGCCCCAGGCCATAAATGATTCAAATTATAGAACTTGGCTTTCTGCTTGAATGCCCATCCCATCTCTCTGCTGTTCACTTTGATCACAGCGTCTAACCCACTCTTCCTAGTGATATGGTAGGCACATTTAAGTGGGTGGAAACTGTTCTTCCTCTCACTACGTGCTGCTCTTTTGGAAAAGTGATGGGATGTCAGTCCCAGTGCTGGACGAGTGTGCTGTGCTGTGTCTCAGTTTCCAGACCTGAACAATGAGAATGATGGTGCCATTTTGGTCCTAAATATCTCTTGGATATACTGGTGGGGCTGCACAGTGATGAAATGGTTCCTGTTGTTGAGAAAAAACACCCCTCATTTCCTGTCCATGTCCACGTAAATGAGCAGCTGACATGATCTAGCTGCAGATCAGGCTATATGCTTCATCCTCAGATACTGAAATTTTCCAGAAGCCCATTTCTGAACTAAAGGAGTCTGATCTTGTTCCCTGTAGATAGAAGTCTAAGTTGATAGTATGGACTAGATGATTGATCAAAATATTTCTACAACCAATTCCTAAGATAATTTTTAGGTTTCCTGGTTTTGGGGGTGAAAAACAATGTCCATAACCCCCTGGTCCAGTCTTCCTCTGGTGGAAAGGACTGCCCTAGCAATGCTGGTGAACTTTGTCTGTTTATATGAGACCACAGGCCAGGCTCTAGAAATCTGAAATAACTGTGGCAGACTCCAGTCTTCTTGTTTCCAATGAAGATGCTCTCTCCTGCACTCAGGTGCTCAGGCTAGGGTAGCTTTTTAAATGCCTGCGAGGTGATGATGGTTCTTGTGACCTGCCTGCCTGGGGAGGTCTGCATTTCTTTAGGGCTGCCCCTCTCCCTTCCATGACATGGAACTACTCTTTGTAGTTTTCCACAGCTACTAGGTCTTTGCCCCATGTCCCCACAGCATGCAGAGGACATCCTGAGCACACTGGCACCATGTTAAGGCAGCAGCAGTACTCAGAACATGATGCTGAGCTTAACAGGAGTCATCGGAGCCACTTAATCCTGACAGTGACCACCCTGTTGTGGCTGTGTGCCTCTCTCCAGGCACATCCCTGTGCTGAAATGAAGCGGGGAAGGATGAGGCAGCCAAGGGATGCACTCGGGATGCCTCTGGGCTATCCACCCTGCCACTTCCCTGCCTCCCTGCAGTGAGACGGCTGGAGCAGAGTCTGGGAAAGGAGGAGAGATCAGCAAAGAAAGGGAACAAGGTTTAAAGGAGAGATGGTGTACTTACTTACCTCTCAAAATAGGGCAGCAGGAGGTAATGCATCCCCTCCTCAGCACCTTCTCCCAGCTTGAGGCCAGCAGCATTCCTACTCTAGGATAGTGGAGAACTTAAAATGTTTTTGAACATCAGAAATAAACTTCTGGTTGGATAGTTTGGTTAAGGTGATGGGAGAAGTATCATGACAAAGAATGACTGAAACATTTTGCCTCAGGAACTTTATAAAATTATTGGTTAAACTTACTAGGCCAAAAATTTATTTGATTTCTGGGCTGCTGTGGACATAAGTTGTCTTCCAGTTCAAAAGAAAAACATATCTTTTGTGATCATTTGAAATGGAAAATCTGAAAAAAGAATTGTTGAAAAGGATGTGTTTCTCCTCTTAAAAAAATTCAAAATAAACTTTGAATAAAAAAAAATAATAATTTCAAACAGGAAAAAGTCATTTAGAAAATACCAGAACTGAATGTTGTGAATAATTCAAATGAAGAGTTCAACACTGAGATGAAAAAATATCTCAGTGTTGCCAGATACGCACTCTGCCCTAAAAACAGCATGAAAAATTTAGCTGTTTCTAATGAAATACTTAAGTACAGTAATTGTACCTAAAATATTGGTGTACCTAAAAAATTAGTGTCTGATCTGGGATCCAAACCCGGGCACCCACCTCTGCTGTGTTCAACAGTGACCTGTGCCTCTGTGGCATGGGGTTGAGCATGGAGCAGACAGGGAGGCTGGGACAGAGGCAGGAGCAGCTCCATGGGCACAAGTGAGATACATAGAAGGTGGTTTTGAGGCAGTTTGGTACCAGGCTCCAACTCCTGGGTTTTTCCAAAGGAGTCAGGTAAATAACAGGAAACAGAGTTTCAGTGCAAAACAAACATGTGATTCTTGTTTTTCTTTGGAGTCTTCACAGATTTCCATTCTCGCCAGAATCTTGAAACTCAGTTTTGCTTGGGGAAAGCAGCTCACCAGGTCACCTGAAGCACTGTCAGAGGCCCCAGTGTGAAAACAGCTTTTGAGAACGAGCCTCCATGAGCCAGTGTGGGGCTTGCAGAGTTACAGAGTACTTCACGGATAATGACGGTGATGGGGAAAATGTGAATCATAGAGCAAAGAAGAAAGGAAGCCATAATTAAATATTCTGAAGCACAGCATCATAATTATAGTGGACTAAGAAGTAAGTAAATGACACACAGTAAGAAAGCAGCTGATCAGATGGATTCTGAGCTGATTATCGTAACGTAAATGCCAACAGCAATTTACTCAAATCAGAGAGGTTTATTTCCAGAGTGGAAACTAGGTTTAGTCCTAATCAAAATAAAATCAATGTATATTTCAAAACAGATTAGTGCTGTGAAACAAAGCAGCCATGATTGTTATTCATTATCTTCATCAGCACCAAGAGGGAATCATTTATGTTACTGTTTAATTACATAGATGTTAGCAATTAATTAAGTCAACGTAGTGATAGCCAGTGATTTGGGAAATCGAGAGAAGATCGTATTCTGTTAGTGCGCTTTTGTTTTTTCGGCCCAGCTCAAACCATAACACTGGTGACACCCTCAAGTGGTGACAGCTCACAGAAACAGGCACAGACAGGCTGCTGAAGTCGTCCCTCCCTGTCCCCCATTTCACAGATATTCAGCTGCCATCAGCTGCTCCACTTTAAGTCTGAAGGAAGAGCTCATGTTCTTGGAGAGAAAGGGATTTGAACAAAGAGTTCGGGCATTCAGTCTAAATGTTAGTCTGATCCTGAGTCACATTTTCCTGAGTGTGTTTCTCAGAGCAAAATGTGGGCCCTGACATCCAAGATGCCAAAAATGAAGAGCCCAAACTTCTCCCCTGCATGTGAAATAGCCAGCACCAAGGGCTGAACTCCACAGCTTGGTTCAGGCAGCAGAGAGCAGACAGCCCATTAACTTTAACTCTGTTGGTCCTTCCAAAGGCATAAATAGTGTTATTGGGTTTTTGGTAAGTGATTTTAATGGCAACATTGACTAAAGAACCTCTTTAGCTCTTAACTGCAAAATTGGTGGCCCTTCCCTGAATACCAGGAGCTCTGTTTGTTTGGGTTCAATAGGTCCTCAGTACTGGGTTTATTGCCAAAGCCTCAAAGAACCTATTTTTAACAGTATTTTTCTTCCACTCTGCTCAAGGAAAAGTGGGCCATTTATATTCATTGTACCTTATAAATGTTCCTACCATAACAATTGCTCCTGATTATAGTGGACTTTGTTTTCCGTTGAATTTAATAGCAAGAGAAAAATGACATGACACAAATTTAAATAACATTTTGCTCCCCTGCTTTCTGTTTTCTTTCTGAACTGTAACCTACAGTTTATGTTGAAGAATGATATAGTTTCCAAATCTCTTGAATTATGTTTTTGATTTTTGGAAAGGGGAGAAAAGTGCATTACTGTGTTTGATTTTGCATAGTGCTGAACAACTGAGTTTTTCCTTGGGTTTTCAGATACTCGACAGCTCAAAAAGTCAGGCCCAAATCATTTGTAGGATAAGTTTGACTTTCAGGGACAGGAAACTGATTGCAAATATGCGTTAGCTATTTTATTTGATAAAGTCATATCCAGGCTGTAATAATAGTTTTCAATATATCTTTCTCATCTAATTTCTTGGAGGAAGGTTGTCTAGGAAGGTAAGCCTCGTAGGCTGTATGTAGGCATAATGGAGTCCTTTTTTGATTGTAAGTAATTTAATAGTTAGAGAAGGGTGGGGATGAAAGCATTGAGCATGACCCCTACTAGTCTCTTCTTACCTAACAAACAGGAGTTTTGCCATTAACTTTGCTGAGAGCAAAAATAGGCCACACAGAGCACATCTGAAAGTTCCTTTCTTCAGCTAGCTAATGTATTTTATCATTACAAACATCATGTGAATGCGTTCTCTGGATACGAGATGGATGCAACTATCACCTTCTGTACATCTCCCTCGCTATCCAGGGCTGCAGGAGACCTGTACAACAGAGGCCATTGCCACGAGTCCCACTCTTTACACAGGTTTTGGCAAGACTTAGCTCTCTAGAGCTGTCTGTTTGAACCTAATATTGTCACAGATAATATTTAATATACTACAGATGAAATACATTCATATTTTCCTGCAATGTGCCACTCAGCCCAGGTTTTAAATGTGGGTCTAGTGGCTTTCTGCCTGCCTTTCATCTGTATGCTTATAGTCTGCATTACATTTAAAATCCTGTTCGTGTGTTTAAATAATTGTTTCTCTTCTGGAGTGATGAGTGCTCAGCCCCTGTAAGTGTTTAGCACGTGAGGCACGTTTATTAGGCTCTTTCTGTAACTTGTTATATACTAACAAGCAGCCCTCATTTATTACAGCAGTGGGTTCCTGTAGAGCCTGATGCACAGATAAACACCAGTCCCACCTCTAGCTGCCCAACACTCCCATGAGCCATCCAAGAAGGAGTCAATAGTGGTCTTGTGGTCTAAACCCTCAGGACCCAGAATCACACTTGAAACACTGGAAGATCTGCTTCAGTGCTTCTCTGCATTTCGTGAGCACTCTGCTCATCTCCCAGGTGCCTCTCTAATTGCTGTTGCCAATTTATGCTCCAGCTGCAGACGTGGTCCAAAAAGCCTGGGAGGTCTGTGTTTCAGAGAAGAGCACTGTTGTGTACAAATGTTCGTCCTGGGTTGTGTCATCAATGACTTTAACTACCTTGAGACCAGTTGTGGCTGTGGTCTGGCACTCTCACAGCTAGCGTCTCTCGCCTTCCTGCCTTGGGGCTTGTCTAATCTTTCAATTTCCTCTTTTATGGCCTTTCAAGATCTGATAAAACACATCCAGGTCCCATTAACTGTCAGTCAGTGCTGATTTCCCCAAAGCAATCAGCATAGAATGCAGAGATGCTAAAAGCAGCAGCCAGCTCTGTGGGAGGTGGCTGAGCCTCCCTCTGTCCGTTCAACCTGCACAGGTCAATCATGCTGCATCACTTCTCCCCCAGCTGCCCATACTGACTTGGAATGTGGGCTTCTTGCTGCCCAGCAAGTCCAGAATAGCTTCTCTTGCCTGACCCCACCAGCCGACCTTTTCCTCCTCCCTCTCCTGCCTCTGTCACCTCCCCTCCCACCCAGTGGTCCTGTTTCTGAGAGTGGCCAGCAGCCCCCCCCATCTCTACAGCCATGGGATGCGATACAGGTGCCTCTCCCAGTGACCTCTCACCAGATTTTTTTACTTGTTTCTCTCTTTTCACACCATCAAAGAGCAGACAGCATCCCTCAGGTTCACTGTTTTCATGGAGAAAAAGATGGAATTTGGACAGAGGTAAATGGGAGAGAGATCTCAGACAGCTTAAGCTAGAATAAGAACGTGAGAAGAGAAGCTTGATGCCCCTAGTGACACATTTTTTCTTACACCACTGTCCAGACCTCTCAGATCACAAGCAGGTATTTGCAATGCCTCTGTCCATCACAGGCAGTGTCTCTGTACGGTGCATTCAGCAGCTGCCGCCTTCCAGCTTGGGAACATTTCGGAAGCACTGAGTTTGTACTGTCCTGCACATGGTTATGCATTTTGGGCTGCCTTGGAGACTATGGTCAGATTTCAGCACTGTCTTCCAAAATCAACATGCTTAAGGAAGGCAGGTGAGGAGGGGAAAAGGCTGCTGAGAGTTTCCTTTGGGTATTTATTTCCCAGCCTTGCAAAGCAGATGTGAGAAGTGGGTCCTGGTTTCCTCCCAGCCCTGTTCTGGGCAGAAAGACAAGCCCAGAGGCTGAGCAGAGATGGTAACAAATAGCGTTAATGAATAGGGCTGAAAGATTGTTAGAGAACAGAGTTCTGCAAAAATACTCAGTTTGAGAGGAACACATTTTACCTGCCTGTGAACCACAGTGACTGGAGGTAGATGGACGCATCCCATCAATGAAATCACTTTCTCACTGGTGCATCAGCATCCCCAGGAGCACCCCAGGAGGAGTGATGTGCAGAGGGCTACGCTTCAGGGAAAGCTATCAAGGAGGAGGTGTCAGGCTCCGAAACACACAATCTCCTGAGGGTCAGACTGCCCTTCTTAACACATTTCTGATCAGCAGGTCGGTGTACCTGTGTCCCCTCTCCCTGAGGTAGTGCCCTCTGACAGGCTTGGAGGTTTATCTTTCTCAGCTCATGTATTTCATTTTGGACTTGTGAATTCCATTGTGCTCATAAACCTTTGAGTGACTTGAAGCATTCATCTTGTAGCAAGAGCTTGGGTCCTGCTGGGGATACCCTGTCTGAGAGCTGCAGGGAAGTCATCGAGCACTCTTGGGGAAAGCTCAGGGGCAGATGCCACTTTAAAGGAGGACTGTTCTCTGAGCTAACCGTTTCCAGAGTGGGAAACAGGGGAACGAGGCTTGGTCCTGCCATCTCTGCTGAGTCAGGACCCTCAGAGAGACTCATTTCTTATCATCTATTGTCCTTGTACCGTTCAAAGGCATGCATCGCCCTGCCCATTCCTTTGCAATATTACCATACTGCTAGGGCATACCTGAGAGATCGTCCCGTGTGACAGAGGACAGTCTGCATTTCAGGATGAGGATGGCCTGACTCCTTGACAAAGGTGCCAAGTAGAGTCTGCACGTGGGACTGCTCCTGGACCAGTCACTGCTCAATCAGACAGGGGTGTCACAGGTCGGGTCCATCACTGGGCAGTAGAGGAAAGACTGGAGCAGATGCACTAATGTGTGGGGAGTCTCAGTGAACAGAGAGAAGACAGACACATGCACTACAAGGGTACTGGCTGGTTGTGGGGCACCTGGAACTGGCTGAACAAGCCAGGGAAGTCCAGATCACACTACCTGTGACAGGAGAGACGGTCCAGGCCACAGGATTCAGGTCCAGTTCTCAAAGCTTTCTCCATGAATCCAAGTATCAGGGATCTGTCAGAGGATGACCTGGGACCCCCACAGGATGGAGCGATGGTGGTGGCTGTCAGAGGGGCTGAACTGTGTGGCAAGAGCTACAAACCACTCACAAAACAACAGTGCTGCATTGCTGGAGGCACTGGCCTTTCTAGGGACACTGACTGCTTCCCCAGAGAGCGCTGGTGTATCTCAGAGCCAGCAGTGATTTTCTGCTGCGTGGTCCACAGCCCTGTATCCTTCTGACAGCACTGGAGTCCCTCATCCAAATGCACTGATGGGCAAAACTTGCCTGGAGCCTAAGGGTTTTACACTCGACTCTACAGGGTTGAAGGATGCTCCAGGTGATGCTTCTCAACACTGTGCTTGCTCAGAGACAGGTGGGAATCCATCACATTGAAGGCACAGAAGCCAAAGAGGCTCTGGCTGCTGATGAAACATCATTGCCCTGAAGGGGAGGGGCTCATGCCACTTACATGTACTGCTGGTCTGAGATGGGGCTTGCCCAGGCCAGGTTGGTACCCATGCATGGTGCCTACCCAGCTGTTTGTGCATTGCCCAGGGTCAGGAGTGCAGCTGCCCACTGGACAGACAGAGGGAAGTGCAGTGTCGTTAAAGATTGGGCTGATGACCCCAGCTGCACTCCTGGGCAGCGTCTTGTGCTCGCCTGCATTGTCTTCCTACCTCTACTCTTGGAGAAGGGCCTGAGGTCTCTCTCCCACAGCTGCATCATGTCTGAGTATCAAGGCAGCCAAAACCTGAGCTTTCCCTTTCACCTGAGGTATATGATGTTCTTGTAGGTCTCTCTTCACTCTTTTTTTTCCCCCTGATTACTCACCGTTAATTGTACAAGTAGTGGAAAGGCTCATTACAGGAGCAGACAGACTTTCTGCATTCAAAAGCAGATAAACATGGTGACGTGCTGTGTTGTCAGCCTGGCTGCTTTCCAGAAGGGAGGTAACCATGCAAGAGAAACCCAACTCAGGAGCCCTATTCCTGGCCATCACTGTCACCTGGGATCCAGCAGAACCTCTGGTGGCCACCAGCCAGCACCAACTGCCCTTTGACAACAGACATGCAAGGACCTGCCTGTCTGGTCTCATCTTCAACTTTCCTCCCTCCATGAGCATTGGGGGACCCAGCTGAAGGTCCAGGCTGCTGCACTTGTTTATGCATGAGCACGTCCTGCCATGTGAGATCCTCTAGTTAACCTCTCTTGTCCAGCTGCTGTTCCAGGTTGCCACAGGTCTCCTGCAGGGCCTGTGTCACATCTGTCAGCCCACTCTGCCTGTGTAAGAGGCCTCTTGCAGGTATCTAGGCAGTCCATAATGTCCTGAGGCTCCATGGCAAAGACATAACAGGATCTTGATGCAGTCGGAGGCATGAGGCCAAGCCTTGTACATGCTCAAGGCTGACACAGAGGACGCTGCATCCATGCTGGACTCTCAGGGGCTGCCAGCTGAGGTGTTTGCCACCCTCTTTGTGCTGGATGCTCCTGACATGAACATCCCGATCACGAGCCTACAGGACCAGACCACACTTGGGTCACTGATGGTATTTTGGGAATCCAATGATGCCTCACGTCAGGGTAAATCACTGGGAGTAAAATGTTACCAGCAAAGCGCAAGGCTTCAGGGTTCCCACTGGCTTCACAGAGACAGTGTAGGACAATGTTCAGGATCACCTTAGGAAAGTTATCACTTGACTGAACACTTCTTGGCTATTTGAAACATTAAGTCTGCTGTGTTGAGCAGTCAGGAATTCTGTTTGAGCTATTAATTTCATTTTCTTCCGTTATTTATACATCAACTTTTTGTATCTCTACTTTCTTCTGCTTGTCCTGACTAGCTCTGGAGACAATAGGACTTTTGCTGTGCAAAGGCCCCTGGCAGAGCTGGGTCCCTCACTCCCACCACCCAGAGCCCAGCAGCCTGGCTGACAGCAAAGTCAATACCAGACAGGGTGAGATGGACACAGCCAAGGATTTTGCAACAAAAACATGAAGCTACTCAGGGCTTTTCAGTTCCCCTCCATAGTCTGGAGGGCAGTTTGCAAAAGTGACCAGTTACATGCTCAACACTCTCCCTCCCAAACCTCCTGCTCCTCCCAAACCACCCTGCCCAGAGCTCCTGCCCTTCTGCCAGCCTTTGTCGATGAAATTCTCCCCCTCTCCGCTGGGCACTCGCATGTCTCTGTGCTGTAAGGAGGTTCCTCTTGCTTCTCCTTACTCCCTGGGCAGCATCAGGGACAGCGCAGGAGGATGCCTGCTGGGGATGTAATGTGAATTTGCTAACAAGGAGCACTCTCAAAAGGCTCTCCCTGCAAAAAAACCCAACCCAAACACATCATCCCATTACTGCACATGCTGCAGAGAACAGAGGAGAGGAGCTGCAATTTCAAGTCATGGCTTTTGCTCTTTCAAATTAAAATAATCCAACCTATGAAAAATTCTAAGCAAGGGTGACACTGGGTGTTTCAGTGCATCCCTAGCCCCATGGGTTGGTTGGCCGGCGGATCCCCCAGGAGGAGTTTCCTAGGCTGCCCGTGCATCCCCAGGGTTAACTCCATCTGGCTATGGCTAGAAGGCAAAGTAAAACTGAGCTGGGTATACCTGTCCAGAAAGCTCTTTTCTTCCACACTGAAGCTGTGACAGAAGCTAGAAACCAGTGTTTAAAAACCACACAGAAAGTGGTGCAGATGAGCGGCTTCTACGGGCACAACCATTTCAGGGGGAAAGAAGGCACATCTGGAGATTACGTGTCCTGAGTTCTGCAATTGTCTCCTGTCACTCCATTGAGCTTATAGTGCTCCTTATTGATTTTCTACAGTAAACTCAATACCTGAGACATACTTAGTTCAGAGGATGAAAAACAGAGAGAGGAGAGTGCCTGCAGTGCCAGGGTGACTGGCAGAGGTCCTGCCCTTTGACACTGCAGTGAAGTGTATTGGACAACTCCCATGACATCTCACCTCAGAGCAGAACCCAAGGAGGCACAACTAACACAACGTGAAGGAATGTCCACAGGTGCCTAAAGGCAGCAATGAGTACTTGCAGCCAAACAGACAGAAAACATGCACAGGTCTGAAGCTGTGCATCCTGTTACAGCATCCTGTTACAGCAAACCGTCACTGCGTACCCGGGAGGGGATATCTGCGCTCATTCTCCCTCCCACTGCAACACCCACACGTCATATCCGAGATCTACCTTTTCTTCCCATCCATCTCCATTCCTTTTAGCTTAACTTGCTATCTGACTCCCTGGGAAATCTCACCAGATGTGATGCAAACACTGAGGAAATCCTTCCTTGACAGAGCATCTTCCAGCAAGCTCCTGCTCCCAGGAAGGCTTTCAAAAAGAGATGCAGCTTGGTGTCTTCAAACCGATGCTGGGATTCACAGTGTGCTGGTAACCTGCTGCCCAAGGCACCGGTTCCTCTTCCTTCTCTCCCTCCTGCCGTGCTTCGCTGTGTCTCTCTGGGAAAGGCAGAAATCAGACTTGAAAAAGTTCAGGGCTATTGCCCAGGTAATTATATTTACTTTGAAGTCGCAGCTCTTGGCAGTGCTAGGATAGAGTGTAAAATCAGGCTTCAGTAGGGTGGTCAGTGACTATCGCTGCATGAATTTATCAGCAACTATGAAGTGACACTGTGCTGCTACCTACTGTGTGTTTCAACCTTTCAAATTATTCTGAAAACAGGACACATTTTGCCGCCAAATACTAATGGGTTCATTCCTTCTCTCACCATTTTCCTGTCTCCTCGTGCAGGTTTATAATTACAGATGGGATTTTGACAAGTCAGGTTCCCAGTAATGGCAAATTTAAACTCCCTGATGTGAATCAGAGGAAGCTAAGATGATTTTGCAATGCATATCTATTAAGGATAGTGGTGGCTGAACTCACTTTCAGTCAGAAGAGCTATATTCTGCCATTTATCTTTTCAGAAGCTTTATCTTTAACAAAAAAGAATTTAACCCCGTCACCCACACGCAAAGCAGCATAAACCCCATTGCTATCGATGCAAAAATATACATCTGCTTCTACTGCAGAGGACACAACACAGAACCTGAGAGAGTCATGTTAGTGCGTTATCAAATGTAAAACTGAGTAACAGGAAGAGCGGTGATGAGCTGTATTTTTGGCTCCACTTAATTGAAGAAAGGAAACAATGTTAGGATGAACCGGACTTCTAGAACTTGCCAGCCTCTTCACCCTCACAGCCTCATCCCTATATTTCTGTTCTAGCATCTCTGCAGACTCACACATCTTCTGGAAATCCCAAGACCTCTGCCCATATGATTCTTTCATGGCTTAACCAAACCCAGCAGCAAACTTTTGTCCTGTACAGTGTGTTCTCTGGTTAGCTTAACAAGATCTGGACACCTCTCTTCAAAATTTCTTATGCCCAAATCTCTGCCATGGTGCCTGCAATACATTGAGTCCTTTTGCTCCTCAGACCATAAGGCTTTGAAGTGCAGGTATTTGAAGAGACTTAAGTAATAAATACCTCTACTCCAGTCCTTAGACCAACATCAGAGGGGGAAAGTAAGAATTTCTGACTAAGTTCAGAAGAAGAAATGAACCTGGAGCCTTTGGCTTGCCTTCCTACCCTGGCAATTCCTGTCCAGGAGCAATCATGGACAAGAATGACCTATGAGCTGCATTCCTTACAAAAATAGTGATAATTTTCCTTCCTTAATACTCTCCAGGTTGCTTGCAATGCAGCCCGATTATGGTAAAGAGCTAAAATTTATACATTTGAAACACTGTATTCTATTTTCTTCTAATGGCATTTTTATCTGCATTTTATTCAACTTAATGAAAATGGAAATGAACTCACTGGCTCACCCCGTAATAGCCCTTTTCCAGCAGCAGAGGCAGCAGGACTGGAGTGTCCCATTTCCACACTCCCATCAAGGGAAGCTATCTTCTTGCTAGTTGCATTTAGGATATTTCCAGAGACAAATTAATATTTCAGCAAAGCTTTCCTGACACTTGCTAGTACTGGTCTGAAAAAGAAATCCCACTCTTTCAAACACATACCTCGTGGCAACAACCGGCTTGCACATGACACCCTGGGGTATCAGACCACGTGCTGGGACAAGGCTCTAGTGAAGGGTGAGGATCCACTCTTCCTTATCACCATTTGTCCCAGAAGTACTGTTTTGCTGATAACAGCAAAGGAAAAAGTAAGCCAGGGAGGCATTAAGAGCCACAGAAGATTTCCCTGGCAAATGCCTCCCAGCATTGTGCCTGAAGTATGCATTTACCCCTTTCCTTGCTCCTGGCCATGCTCACAGGCTCCATCTCAGCTCCAGGAATCATTTATGAGAAATGAATATATATATATATATATATAAATAAAAATTCTACATCCTCTGCAGTATTTTTACTAGGATAAGGACATGACAACAGCAATTATGCACAAGACTGACAATAAATGATGTCTCTCCAGTCACAGGAAGGATTTTGCATAAAGGCAGCTTTAATACCTGCAAGGGACTGTTGGTTTAGCACCCCTGGGATCCAGCACGCTTCAGCGTTAACTGGCTTCAGACTTTCAGCAGTTCACCTCTGACCACTCTGCGTACAAACAGCCACTGTATCCTGTGTGCACATGAGATCCAAATGATGGTTTTAAATTGCTTTTGAGCTGTCAGACCCAGTAAAGTCCCATTGCTCTAGTACACATGATGCTGTTACCCTGCCAGTGGGAAAGACGCTAGGGGAAGTGCGAGTATTTAATGACATCATCACTATGGCAGGAAACTAAAAAAATCAGGATTTTAGAAATTAAGATTTAAAAACTTGTATGAGCTCAAAAATATATTGAAAAACTTATTCCTTCTATTTCACTCTCAACTTTGGTTTTGGTGGGCCTGTCCCAAGATTTTCCCAGCAACAGGCAAAATCAAGTGTATATATCATCCCAAAGAACTGTAGGAAAAGAAACAGTAAATATTGCAGGACTCACAGCAAAATCAAAGAAGATTGTGTTTTAAATACTTGATTTGGTAGAGGGGCAAAGAGAAGGTAGTGGCCTTTTTATACATATGTTCCTCAGTTTTAACAATTAAGTCTATTTTGATTATTTTACTTGTAGACCACAGGGCTGATGTTTTCAGGGTAACCAAGAACAAATAGGAAAAGGGCCTCAGTTGTTGGCTATCTGCTTGAAAGCCTTTAATATCACCTGGTTAATGTTCTGAAAATCAGGCCCTTTAACATGTCTTGAGTTAACATCTGACAATAGGAACATCTACTCCATCAGGTATCTTAAAAATCCTTGCCCGGGATTTTAATGAGAGATGAGAGAACGGTGCTGCGGGAGCCTGTCACACTGCAGCTGCCTTTGCTCCGCTCCCCGTTCGCCTCTTTAGCTTAGCTCTGAACACAGCTTTTCTTGTCAGCTTTGCTTTCCTGCCCTCTGAAGTCAGCAGCATCCCCTGCCTGCTCGGTGCTTTGAGGATTGCCAATGGAGGGAAATCATCGCTGGCCTCGTCTGCAGACAGTCCTTTGCATGCTGACAAACAAGTAGCAATGCTTTGCCAAGTCTGTTTTTTGTTTCAGGTTCCTCTTGGTTTATAAATCTGTCGGAGGATTTTGTGCTGTTTTATAGGATTTGTAAATCCATTGCAGGTGACAAATATATAAATACACTTCTGGACTTACAAAGGAGTCAGATGTGCTGGTGAAATCCTACGATTAAAACAAGCAGCTCCTCAGTCTGGATTCTGATGTAAAGATTTACTGGCAGATTTTACAAGTCAGATGCGAGGTGCAGAATAGGACCTTCAGCAACATGGTTTTCTGCATCTAAACCACAGCCTAACCACAACAGACAAGAGGATTGACTAAATTATCCTTTCTTGTCGTGTTTGTTTTGTGGGTTTTTTTCTCCTACAAATGATACTGCAACTTTGCATGTTAGTCTGCTTATTAAAGAGTTGCTATAGCAAACAGCAAGCGCCACATCTGCCCCATCCCTGCTGTCAACGCGCAGGCGCAGCCTTACATGGGCCTCCCCAGTTCCCCAGTTTGGCTCTGCACTGGGAGGGAGCCAGCTGTGCTGGGTCGTTTATTTGCAACCTTCCAAAGCAATTCCATTAACACGCCAGTCCCCAGCGGGTTGAGCCGTCGCACTATTTGCAGCATGTTTCTCATTTTAACAGTGAGAACGCACCCAGAGCCAGGCTTTGTGGCAGGGCTTGGCCAGAGCATCAGGAAGCCACGCTGGGTCCGGGCTGCCAAGAGGAGCTTTGCCCCAGCACTCACCCAGTGCTGAGGGATGCGGCACAGCGGTGTGGGATCTCCCCGGCAGTGCCATGAGCCACAGCATGGGTCTGGTCCTGCTCCAGGGAGAACGGGGCTGGGGCATGGGAGGGGATCCCGAGAGCTGCCAAAGAGCAAAGAATGAGTAATGCCAACGTGGTCTGGGGAATAAACTCCCTCCCTCCAACTGGCTGCAGTACCTGGGCAAACCGAAGTCCTGGCTGGACCTGCCCCTCGCTGACCAGGGCACTGGGCAGCCAAGGGAGAAGGTGGCGTGAACACAAGAATCACAGAATCACAGAATCACAGAATCATCTAGGTTGGAAAAGACCTTGAAGATCATCTAGTCCAACCATTGACCTAACATTTCAATGCATTTGGAGTAATACTGCTATAAAGTTTTCTAGCAAAACCCCTGCACATAAAAATGTGTGTTCCCTCTTCTCTCAAATTTCCAATTTCTCAGCGTTTCCTTGGCTTTTTCTGGCTCCTCTATAAAGAACAGAAAAGAAACAGAGAAAGGAAGATGGGTATTTCTGGGCTGTGTGGCAGCTTGCATGAACGCCTGGTGGAGTAAATGACAAACTCTAAAGCACTGCTGTGCAAGTGAACCCTGCCCTAAGTTCTCATACAAATAATGAACTAATTCTGACTTTTTTTTGTAAAAACATCAGCCTACCTCTACAAGATTTATCCATCAGTCAAAAGCTGAAACTTACTTTTTGGGGTTTGGGGGGCTGGAGGCAGCTTAAGGGTAAAATATAATCCTAGCCCTCCAGATTATAATCACAACTAGTGAATTTAGGACTCCTCCCCTTATGCATCTTCCCAGGAGACATCTTATACTGCCTGCTTTCCTGAAGAGCAGTTCATAATTCTGGCAAACCTTTCTCCAAAATGGGTCATTTCTTCAAAGAATGAACATGGAGCTGTTTTCAGTGACTGCTATTACAGGACATAGGCACTTACGTTTTCACACAGCTGGGAGTAAGATATGAAGTGTACCAGGGTTTAGGTGTAAATGTTGTCTCACAGGTCTGCAGGCTGTAATGTGGAATTTGGTGGGGAAGGGAAAAAAAAGTAAATCTGAGATTGGCATTGGAGAGAGATATGTGAGAAAGAAAGGCACACACACTGAGCAGGAAGCACAGAGGGGATAAAAAGACCCCAGAAGAGCACTTAGTACATTTGTGAAAGGTATCTCCATGCTAAATACATTAAAAATGTGAATTTCTACTATGTTGTGCATCCACTCAGCTCAGCGTGGCAGCAAGGAGCCCACCATAGTGTTTCAGTTCAGCCTTCATAAAATCTTAAAACAAAGGGAATGTATCCATTTAGTTGTGGATCTACCTGTTCAGCCATGAGGTATGTGTGGTAAGGGTCTGGGCAACTGGGATGAGAGCTGGGACCAGCTCCAGCCCCTGGGCAGCCAGGAGCAGAGAGCAGGGATCCCAGGCAGCCCTGGACGTGCATCCAGCTACAGGGATAACCTCACATTTGCTGGCTGTCAGTTCAAAGCAGCTGGGCACGCATCTGCTGGCCACTGGGCAGAGGGGAAACTGCTGTCCAGACTTGAGGGAGTGGAATGCCTCTGTCTAAGATTGGTTTTCAAGGACACTTTATAGCAATTGAGCTTAGACCCAGGCAGCTGGTTGATGTGGTACCCACTTCTGAATGGGTGAATCCTGAAATGGGTGAATGCAGGACAAAATGTCAGCCCCAGAGTCCCATTTACATTCAGAGGAAGGAGAGCAATCAAGCTGTCACCCATGAGTTCACCTACAGCAAATGCTTCACCAGGTTGGTGAGCTCATGTTCTTAACTGCACCTTGCAGACAACACAGTACTTCTCATGAAGCTGCCCAACCCTGAGCTGCACCATCCATCCAGAAAGATATCTACTGGCAATCATCCCTAAGAAGTATAAAACTGGGGTAAAAAATGAGCTGTGAGAGACGAAGTCCAGTTTCCAGCAGACCCCAGCCCCACTTGCTCCTCCCTTTCCACCAGTGCCTGGGCAGCAGCACAGACCTGGCTACAGACAACAGCTCTCAGGAGGTTCCCAAACGTCTTCTGGCCATTAGGCTACAGAGCCTTTCTGCCACCCCATTTCATATAGTGCAAACATGGCCCTTGAGAAGAAAAACCTGCCAGCTGCACCAGATTTTTCTTGCCAAGTCTCCCCCAGCTTGCAATAAGATCCAGGTTCAGAGACTGGCCAATGTGCTTAAGTCACTGCTAGGATATAATGATTAACTATTTCTATAGCTTAATGGCAGTTGTTTCCTATCAAGACTATAGGTAAAATTGATCTCATTCTGCATTAATGTGAAAGCTACTTTGTTAAGAGAGAAAACCAAGAGCTGTACTAAAAATAAAGAGGATGATGGACAGATGTACGGCTGTCACAATAGAAACAGAAACCTGCTGATCAGTTGCGGACCCTCCATGTCACTCAGAACAGAGCTATTACTGGCAATGGCAATTTGGCTCTCCCATGTTCCCATTTAGGAACTTTATTTTAAATCAAGCTGAGGAAAAATTGGAATTTCTGCAAAGTGTTGGCACTTTCCAGGAAATAACAGTTTTGAAAGCTGTCAGTTCAGCATTACATTTCAGTGTGCTGACAGAGATAGCACAATGGGCCTTGTTGTACCAGGCTGGGAAGTCCAATTCCCAGTGGAAAGAAGTTCTGACTTTGCTGCCATTGCACCTAGGCCCAGATTAAACACTTGATTATAAAATCAAGCATTTCTAATGCTTTCTTTTGCATGCTAATAACAGCTGCTCCTCAGAGCTTCCAGAGATACTCCAGGGAAACCACCTGGCTCAGTCTCACTAGTAACACGTGGTGTAGCTCTGCAGCTGAACCAAGCAGGGTACTCTCGGGACCAAGAGTATCTGCATCAGTGCTTGTGTTGTTGCAGCCACAGCGCGCATCCTCCCCATCCCCTACAAAAGGCCTTTTCTCCAGATCTGTTCATCATACCACAGGTAGATTAAAAGACAGGTGTCTAAAAGCAAACTGCCAAACTGTTGTGTGTGTAATTTTTGAGTGCTCAACAATGAGATGTGCTGCTCATCTCCATGGATGGGAGAGTGCCCATGACAGCCGCAGAAAACAGTCAGAATATCAAATGCTTTTGGAAAAAAACATGCTGCAAGAGTTACTCCAGCTCCCAGCTCGCACGGTGAGGAGGAACAGTATTCCAGGCTTCCCAGGATCTGGGGAGAAGGATTTCTCCTTCCTTGAGCACAGAAACAACATTTTGTTCTTTGTGCCCTTTTTATTTTAGAAACCCTGCTTGATAAATTACTAGAGGGCCTCATTAACTACAAAGATTTGTCAGTTTTCCCAAAGCAATCAGGGTGTTAGTTAGACTGAAAAAGCAAATGGAAAACTGAAACGGAAGCCAAGCACAGCCCTATTAATCCTGTGTTATGGATCGACATTTGTCAACTCTATTGAAGTTTGTTGTACCAAATAGAGCCCAAGAGACCACTCAATTACTTTATCTCTGAGCAATTAGGATCCTGCTCTTTCAGGTCAATCTGTTAGCACAGAGAAAAAAAATTTGGATACAAGATTAACAGTAGAAAATTCACTGCCTGATGTTTTGGGGTCTTTTAGAGGAAAAAAACCCCCAGATTTTCCCTTTCAAATGCTGGGTTTGAGGAAGTGAGAGGTCATTCAAGTCAACATCCACAAGAGGCTCCCCAACATGGCCATGTTCCCCAGCATGTCCCCTTCTCCATCTCTTACCCAAACATCTCTGTGTTTGCCAGATGATTGCAGAGGATCAATCTATTCTTATAGCCAAAAATAACCCAGCTGTGGTTGTCAGCTGGTACACCGAGAGATGTCCATTAAAGAAGGATTTAAGAACTGGTGGCAGTTGTACCACATAAGCAAAACACTCTTAAGCTTTAGGCTAGGAAGAGCTGAGCCACTTTTAGGTCTTTCTTAGCAATGTGAGAGTGAAGGATATTCAGTAGAAGAAAGGGGAAATTTTTTCTTGCATGTACATTTTTCTGTAGCTCATCATCTGCAGAAGGTGCATACATCAGATATCAGTAGATGCACAAGTTTGGAAGAGTTTTTAAAAGGATACAAAAAAGGTATAGAACAGGACAATAACTGAGTTAAAATTTCCCATATTCAAGGACACTTAGATTTAACTTGAAGATTTCAGCTTCTGCTTCTGACCTTAAAAAAGGCATGTGTGTCTGGAAGTGTGTCCTTTTAAGCAAGAATATCTGTTGACATAATCAAAAATACTACCTCTCCCTGAAAGCCTTCCTTTCACATCCTCAGGACCAGAATGACATTAACACTTGGGAACGGAAACCGAAGCCAAGTCTACATCGTGCCCCACAGAGGCACGAGCACATTCAAGCACACCCTCCTGAGCTGGGTGTCACCTAGCTAATCTGAGCCCAGGTAGGAGGGCTGCTGGGGTAGCATGGACTTCAGCCACCAATTATCAAGCTCTTGAGCTTACACTGAAATCTTCATCACCACAACTTGACTGCTATCACTGTTTAAGGAGGATTGGTGAAAGCCAGGTTACACAGAGGTATGGGAGCTGCAATCAGATGTCTTGATTGCCTATGCAGAAAGACCCTTCCCTAAACTTGCAGTGTGGTTATTCTGTGATTGCCCATCAAAAGATTTTTTTTCATGTGAAGCAGATGGTGGTGGAGAATGGAAATGGCAAACACTTTTATCTGGGGCTGCTTGCTAGAACTACTGAGATAATTAAAATGTTGTTCTTCAAAAATGACAGTGAATGAGGAATGGGAAACAGAATTACCAAATTTCTACTTTCAGGTTCAGGATCCTGTTTGACCCATTGAAGAACAGAAAGAGGGAAAGAGGTTTCCAAAAAAAAACCAAACAAACCAAAAATTGTATGATAAATTGTTTTCAGTGAATGATTCCACCAATTTGTACAGCTTTTCTTCGCTGTTATAGAAGATTGAAATTATATTTTGGAACTAATTTATCCAGTGAGTCATATGTAGTGACTTAAATCACTAACTTCCCCCCTTCTCCTATCATTTCAGCAAACTTAATTCTTTTTTCTGTTCATGAATCATTCCTGATTTCTGAAATTTCATCCCTTACTCTTAGCTATTGAATGAACAGACTGAATGAATGCATTTTCTCCCCTGGACTGTTGACTCACTGCTCTTTTTTTTATAATGGCAGGCTGACCTTCCGGACTGCATGGAACTACTGTCTTTTTCCTTGATCTAATGACTGGGATGTTTTAAAGAGGAGAAAAACAAGTACAGCTAAAATTAGTATGTCCATCTAGATAATTTAGACCTATCTACAACTAATGATGCACATGCAGTGTTCCTTCTATTATATGTCCAGATATTTCATCAGAATAACACCTGAGAATCTCACTGGTGTTAGGGTGATGCTTTCAACTATTAAAGTCGCTCAGATGGAGAGACTGGCTATAATTTTTTTTTATTTTCCACTTTATAGCTAGAGAACTAAGACCTAGAAAGAGTTTCTCATACACAAGAGAGCTGTGTTCAAACCTAAGTATCATAGGCAGGTTTTCTGAACACTAATTGAGCCTGCTGTCCTGCCTCCTGTGCCTGGGAACAACTGAGGGACAATCGTGCCTGACCCCACAGACAGCTTTGCACAAATGCAGCACAGATATTTGTGTAAGGAAGGGCTGAGATCAGAACAGGAACACAAAAAAACCCCGCTTATGTTCAGAAGCAGGGCTGGGACTTCTTTCAGCAAGTCTTAAACTCCCATATCCCCATGCCCAGCATCCTCCAAAATGCTTTCCCACAGCACCAGGAGAGCTGCACTGGATAGCTATGCAAATACGTGGAGATATTTGTTGTCTCAGGGAAGCACAAGAAAGCCAGATACTGTTCCTGTTTTCTGAGAAACCTGCCTGTAGGCTCTGTCTAAACTGGAAATGCTTCCCTGCTATTGGAAGCCTGCTCTAGTCTGGTGATAATGTGCATATACTGCTGTGAGGCACTCTTTGTACCACTGCAGTAAGACCATCTCCAAAATTAACACAAAGAATATATATATATATATATAATTGATACAAAAGCCTCCCTCTGGTGTGGGTGTCTTCCACCAACGTGGAGAACCCCTCTCTCCACACACTTCAGTCAGGGACTCTTCCTTTCATCCCTGAAACACTGTGGCTGTCAGCATCAGAGGGGGGAACTGTGCTCATCCATCCCTGAAGCATACTTTCCAACCCTGGTGGGAAAAGCAGTGTAAGAGCACAGCTCTGTCGCAATATGAGAGGTTAGCGTAAAGCCCCAGACATTGGATTCCTGGGATTAGTCAATTATACTAGCCTTAATATTTAATGAAGAGTAACTAGTCAGCCTTCTTATTGCAGAGATAAGTTGAAAAATGCAAGTTGTGTGTATTGAAAAGGCCCACAAAGCTGGAGGCAAATAAATAGATTATTTTTATCTTTTATTTTAAGCCTCATGATTTTTTAAAAGCCATCTCCACGACGCCTGTGTACACCAATACTGTAAGCACAAAGGTCCAGTTCATCGTTGCATCATTCCACAGTCATGCTGGGATAACTCTGCTGAAGTCCACAGACCTGCACAGGTATAAATGAGGCATTTCTGATTGCCCAGTAAACCCTGTTGCTTCTTATATTTCAGGCTTGGTCCTCTTCGCCCAGCCTCTGAGACGCCCTGGCAACAGTCATATGTGGACTCTCAAGTATCCCATAAAATAACCTCTTGAAAAGAAGTATCCCTCTAAACTACTATCTGGGTCTCACTTTATGCAATTTCAGATAGTCAAAGAGCTTTACATGCTACATTGCTCTCAGAAATAGAATTCTCCTAAAACACAGCTTTAAGCAGCATGTATTTCAGTGTCTGGAGTTATGCTAACCACTGCTCATCTAAATTATTATATTAACTGGAAAGGGGGAACACACACAATTTAACAGGGGAGAAAGAGCAACAAATCTAAGAAGAAAAATTGGTGTTTTAGGGAGAGAAGAAAACCAGGAATCTAGTGACTATAAAAGCTTTGCTGGAATTAAAGAACCTTTTATTGTGGGAATTTAAAAGGGTTTTTTTTAGGGTACACGTTACAGAAGGCAACACAGGGATCTGCTGGGGCAAGCTTATTGCCAGGTGCCTAGACACCAGGGAGGTCAGCAGAAACAGGCAGTGATGGAAGCAGGTTTTGGTAGACCTCAAAACTGCCGTACATCACCAATACAATTACTGGCTCCATCCTGCCTGGGGAAAAGGCATCTCTGCCAAAAGGAGAAGTATCTGCTGGATCAGAGACTTCTTCCCCCATCTACACCAGGCTGGGCACAATTAATAATTTGACCTGAGTACACTGTTACACTCTGAGGCTGCTCTTCAGGAGAGATCAAAGCTCCCGACACAGCTCTGCTGCCAGCAGTGTTAATGTAAGAGAAGCAGCTCTTAAACCTCCCCAGTCAGGGGACAGAAATTATATTAAAAAGTTTATCTGTGAAGAGTTAATGATTCCTATGGTTGCTAATTCAGCAGGGGAGAGTTTTTCTGTGATCAAAGCAGAGCAAATAGGAATCAGAAGTCCTGGGTCTGGCTCTCCCCTTAGCTCATTCTTTTGCACTGGAAAATGTATTTAACCATCTAAGGACTTTTCTTTCTCATCTGGAAACAGAAATATATGTGCATGTGTATATACACACAAATGTAAGTGTGTGTGTGTACACGTCTGTACGAACATCACGTTTATAAGCATATCTTACAGAGTGTTGTGAATCAAATAATGAACAGTTTTAAAGTGTTTTCAGATCTTTTATTGGCAGCAGCTGAAGCAATGCAAAGCATTATCAGCCGTTTCAGAGCTCCTTTTGCAGTGCATGCAAGGAACTGTTAAATAAACTGGGTGAAATACAGTGGCACATTGTATTTTACATTTCTTTGGGAGCAAGAAAACTTTATTTACTTGATGGTTTTGCTTTGAATATAAAAAAAAAAAAACTAGTAAAGAAAATGTTTTCTTATTACTGTAGAGCATGTTGGCTGAGATCTCAGCAGCAGTGGAAGGTATATTTATCATGTAACAGCAGTAGGAATAGCTAATACATACATAAACCTCCTTTAGACCCAAAGTAAACTTGAGAAAAGGGACTCTGTGTACCTGCAAAGACTATGGGAAGACAAGACAACTTATAAAGTTCTTCAACCTACTCAATGCCTATGTGCATGTATTGGTTTCTTATTGTATTGATTATATTGCAGTGATAAAATATAAATTTGGTATACTCAGCAATGACAGCTTTACTGCCTTATTGCACTGATCATTACAGAAAGCATAAATTGGGTCATAATTCTGAAGAGTCATCAGAAAACCATGTGCAACTCAAAGTTATTCATCTGAAATAGTTCTTATGAGATCTTCAGAAGAAGATCAATATACAAGTGTGTGTACATCGGTGCATGCGGAGGGCGCCGATACACACACAGACATGCACAGACACATGCACAGACTCAGATCCTCTCCTTTGCACACCTGTACAGTCATGTTCCACACAGACCGATGGCCAAGTCATACATCTGATCTTTCCCGCTCCCAAGAGTGCCTGTTTATCCAGGCAGATGGTGCAAGAGAAGCTCTGTAGATTTATGATTTGTTTCTTTCTGTCCCTTGCTCCCCACTCTCCCTCTGCCCTTGTGTGTGTGCAAGGTGTGTGCACATTGTGCCCACCCACGGAGGCTGTGCTTCATGGAGGAACGTTGATAAGCCAACAAAGGCAGGAGCACAACGCTGTTTGCAGTGGTGGGTAATCGCAATAAATAATATTTTATTCCCCTCACTTTTGATGCAATATCAGAATTTGATAAAAATGTGACTCACGAGCTAAAGAGATTGTGGAGAACACAAGACCAAAGCATGTCAAAGAGCACTATCAGCTTACACTTTGTCTTCTGCACACACAGCTACATCCAGAAATGACTCCTGGGCTTGTGCCCCTGGAGGCCCCCTGGATCCCATGTAAGACATCCATACTGGAAAGGGAAAGCCATCCTGATATGATCAAGATGATCAGATATAACCATCCCACTCTCAGGAGTAGCCCTGTAGACTACATTTTGGCCAGCTTTTCTTAAGTGCTGGGCAAACACCAGCCCATCTCCTCGATGGGGCTGGTTTCGCAAGGGACACGGGCATTCTTGTGAAAAACTGGCTGTGCTTTTCAAGACTCTGGTCCCATCTCTGGTCCTAGGTAGCCTAGGAATCTTCTTTGTGGCTCTTGCTGTCTGACCAGCTGAAATGATCTGCCATAAAGAAGAGCTCCAAACATGCCACAGCTTGGCCCAACCTGTTTTATTTTTCCAGAAAACAGTGTTGGTTTTGGGACCGCAACAGCCCTAAGAACATATTCCAGTCCTCACTGCAGACTCATCATCAGATTTGAACACCAAAACATCATCACCAGCTCCCAGACCTTGCTTGTAAGAGCCAGAGGAGCAGCGGCTGTCGCTGATGTTAGCAGCTCACTGCCATCTCCCAGCAATTGTCTGTGGGGCAATGCTGAATGGGCTGTTGGTATTCAACATCCCTTGGGAAGTTGATTGCAATAAGTAATTTGGCCACTTTAAGCCTCAGAATGAATTTAATGGTCTCCAGCTGCAAATAGCATAAATCTGGTAAAGTTAAAGCTACCAAAAGATCAGATAAGAGCTTTTCAACTTTAAATGGAATATGTAGCCTTCTCTTTTCCATTGTATTTTATCAATTAACCTTCAGCAAGCACAAAGGTTTCCCTAGATCTGGTGCTCCTGCTGGCATCCAGAGAAAAAGATACAAATTGTACAGATTTTTTTTTTTTAAAGGAGAATACTTTTAATAACCAAAATGTTTCTGCACTTGGAATAATGAGAGTGACTTTTCTCTTTCAAATGCTAAATTATTTCAAGCTGAGCTGTTGGAAACCATTAATAATTCAAGGAACTCTGCTTTGGGTAAGAACAACATCTGTTGGAAGGTGTTAAAGCACAGGAATAACCTGACTTTCAAAGTTATTTTACCATTTTTTAATTCTCTTTGTGAGAAGAAAAGATGCATCGGTAAATTATAGGAAGCAGCTGTTAATATGCCACTTACAAAACAAGGAGGGTTTACTGACTGCAGTCCCAAGGGTACTAACTCTGGTCTACTTTGCCCTCATTCATCAACTGCTTAGAGCTGTGGCTTTCAATCTCTTCTGATCTGCAGACCCCTAAATGTTGCCAGGGCATGTTCAGACCTCACATGGCTATTTTAATCAACCTATTGACCATAGGCTGGCATTTCCCAGCTCCTTTTCGCTGTCACTTTAGAAGCTGTTCATGGGTCATCAGCAGAACATAGCAATGAAGTTCCCCAGTTCTTCTAGTCAATGAAGAATGAGAGAGATGGAAAGCATGCACCTCTGGAGGGCAACTCATCTCTCAAGCGTAGGATGGATGGCACTTCAGAGATGCCAGCCTCTCCACTGATGCTAGGGAGAAGTTAGATGACTGAAAGAGACTCAAAACTTAATTTTTGAGGGGTAAAGCTGAGCAACATTTTGTCCTCCTTCCAGAAATTAATTAAATAAACCAATGCACTTAAAAGATTAGTAAAATTTAGAAGACACATCCACATGCAGTGCGGTCTTTCAAGATCTCCACATGTTTAGAGATGGGAATTTGAGTCAGCTTATCGACAAAGCTGCTTTTCCAATATTTGGTCCACATACAGGTTTAGAATTATGTCTCTCTGCAAAGTTCAGCTGTGGAATTATGCATGGTACTAACGTCAAAGCAGAACCCTCCTCATCCTCCTGCAAAACTCAGCTGGCAACCCAGTTGACATAGGAGCAGTTCTATTAACTATACTCCTGCATCATTTTCACATGATTTACACAGAGGTGTTGCAACCTAGGTATCACATTCTCCTGAAACAGTGCTGTGGTGCTAAATCCATCCTTACTCCCTCATCAAATATTCCTTCCAGTTTTCAAGATTTTGTAGACAATTTCTTTCTTGAATTTTCAGTTCTTGGAAAAAGTGTGTATCAGAGGCGGGGCGAGGGGGGGGGGGCGGGGGGGGGAATGGTGTGTGGTGTTTTTTCACTGTTATAAAAGTGAATTAAGAGAATCCAGATTAAAAGAGAAAGTTTTCATTAGACAATCTATCACCAAGCAGCTGGGAAGACGCCTCTGATCTATGATCCTGCCTAGCACCCTAGGGAAGCTGTCCTCTATTGTCCTATAGAGACACAATCTTGTTTTAAAACATTAATAGTAGCACTGAATTCACAGGTGTCACTGATATCACATAAACAAGGCAAATAACTTCAGATCGAAATGGAAAATCCAGGTCTTACATGTGTGTATCAATGAAGCTGCAGAAAATGAATGGTTACATGTTGAGCAACTGGTTATTCCACATCAAGTCTGAGACTGATATTAATCAAAGCCCTCATTTCCAAAGAATTTGGTCCATTCCCAGGAAAATCCATCACAAATCTCGGAAGATCATAGCTGTTTTACTGGAAACAAATGAGCCAGCTTTGTATACCTTTTGGATTTGACTCTCTCTTAATCTCAGTGTCAAAACCAGCAGTGTTTGTCAAGGCACAGTCAGTTTAAAGGCTAAGAAAAGTCCAAGCTTCATCAGCTTCCAAATCTGGGGATGGAGTTTGATTTGAAAGTTTTGGATCTGACCACAGAATAAAAGCTTGTGTTATTTCTTATGATTTGACAGCAACATTTTTACACAGCTCCTGTTATTCATTGAACCTTATTAATTTAAGCTTAAGTTTTAAGAAGCAGCTGAAAGGAGAGCTGTTGTAGAGGTCATTCTTATGTTAAACTTGTCAATGTAAAGGCCTCCTGTGAGATGAGATCTGAAGGACTTATTAAAGAACATTGAGTGAGCAGAGTATGGCAGCCACCAGATACTCCATGCTGGGCTTTATCCTTTCTCATTTCTGTACAATCCTCAATTGCTATAAATATTGATAACATTGTGAACAGATCTAATGTGTTTTATAATAATTCATTTGGACGCTGTTGGAGCTGCTAACTAATTAAGAAGTTTGCTCATTGCTTATGACACTTGGAGGGAGATTTGGCTGTTTTTTCATGGGGATGACTGGGAATACTTGTCATCTATTATGTGTCTGCCCACCTACTCAAGAAGAAACCAAGCAAAGTACCTCAGAAATAATGTTATTGGGAAAAAAATTAAGCTTTAAAACACCTCAAAATGTGAAATTTCCGGTGGATGAGAGGTTGCAAAAACATAACCTTTAGAAGAAACAATAAATGACAGACTTATTCCTCGCTATGGGCAGTGTGAAGGAGGTTTTTCTTCCAGCATGGACTATATTGATGTATAAAGGGTTGGAAGATCAGTTTGAAAAAGGCTGAGGTGTGCACCCTGCTTGTGGTATACAGCAGCTGTGAGACCAGGGAGAGAAATCCCCTGCAGTGGCATTGAAACAACATAAAGATCTTCCCATATGGATTGAAGGGGATTCTCCCAAGTAGAGCCCAGGCTGGTATTCTGCAGAGATGGTCAAAGGATGGAAGAGACCCACTCTCCTTGGGCCTGCCCGCCACAAATGTGGAAGGGCAGAGAGGATTTAAAGTGCTGAAGGATTAATTCAACCCTGTGTGCTTGTGCAGGAGCCAGTCTGCAGGCTGCACAGCCAGAGCAAGCCCTGAGAGCCAAGGGCTGTGGCAGGGTCCCATCACTGTCATTTGAGGAGCATTGCGGTGCAAGTCCCACCCATGCACGCAGAAGGGGAAGACCTACATCTAAACCACTGAGCCCCGCACTCACTGAGCTAATGCTGAACGGGCTGGCAGGTTTTGGTTCCTGATGACCTATATGTCAGCAAGAGGCTTTTGGAAACTGGCCTTCTACACCAGAAACCTGGAAGGGTGAAGGATTGGCTTTTGTTTAACAAAACATGTCTGTGTAACAAAATATATTGAGAGCAGATATTTTCTGTGTTGTCCCTCCTATTTTACTGTGTCTAGACTTCATCTTCCCATTTTATAATCTCTTTAATGCCTCCTCTAAACCTGCAAGTTTTATGTTGGACTTAAGAATCAGCTTGTTTATCATGCACTGCATTTCCTTACTTATTTCCCTTCTCTTTCTCTCTCCTTTTGTAGGACTCTGGAACAATAGCTAAGCCAAGAAGAAAGTTATCCAATAAAAACAGTACTGTCTAGAGGATGAATATTGATTTTCCTGACACAATTTGGAGCTCGTTAGCATTTTCTGTTGCAGTGTTATATCACCCTTTCTATCATGTGAGCTGCCTTAGACCATATTTTAAGAAGTTCTGTCCTGAGAGCATGTGGACTGTGGAGTATTTCCAAAGTGAAATTCCCGAGGAAAACTCAGCAGTGATTGTTATAACTGATGGACATTAAAGGCACGCTGATGAGCTGCAGTCAGGATCAGTCCTACTTGTTGCTCTGCAGATGAAATGAAAGTTGCTGAAAGCCCTGTTTTCTACCCATGTTTATACAGTATCAGCACCATGGTGTCCTGGTCCAAGTCCCAGTCTCCACCACCAACAATAATCCTGGCAGAGACAGCTCTTGGCCGTGGGCCTGTGCCTTTCCACCACCTTCACTTACAGCCACAATCTCCCTTCATGCTGTGAGCCCACGTGTCGGGTCGGGTGTGCAGACACGAGAGCATGGGTTTAACACTGATCTCTGAGATAGAAGGACATCTCGGCGAGAACGTGACACAGCCAGGCAGCGCTGCTGGGGCTGTCAGGTACTGGGGCACTTGTCACCTTGTGTTTTCCATGGCCCTGGGAGGGCTGGGCAGGGTCAGCCTTGATGGTGGGGAAAGAGACATCAGAAGTAGCAGGCAAATGAATTTTACCTGCGGCACTGGACTCATGTTTTCATTTTACAGGATTCAGTGGCTGAGAAAGAGGGGAATTATCTCATTTCATTATCCTGACTTAGACATAGCAAGAAGGTAAAGATTAATGCCATTAAAACATAACCAATTGGTGCTTAAATGTAACATGACAGATTTACTCTGAGCACATTCTAAACTATGGAGTTTTAACAGTGATAATAAAGCATTAAGAGAGACATTGAAGCTTGAAGTAACAGCAGAGAAACAGTTGTGTGCAGTGGGAACAGAAATGAATCCCATTCGGTTTTCAGCCTGTATGAAATGGCCTACGTGCTTAATGTGAGAAGCAGCCATTTATTCCCTGGGCTAGTTCTTATAAGTACTCCAACTGCTGAGCAATTTAAAACCTATGCATTTTTATAAGTGTCCATTTTTTACATTTGATGAAAATAACCTTTGGCATTGGTTAAATTATAAATAGAAAAAACAGGGGTGATGCATTGCCAGCATACCAATAGAACAGATGTAAGGCACTAGCAACACTCAACTTCAGTACATACCGGTTTACCTTGCGAGTTAGAATGTTCACAAATACGCCCACGTAAAGGCGATTTCATGAGAAAAGTTTCAAAACAGAGGTTCTGGAGTTGTGTATCCCTATGGTGAAACCTGGCAAGCCTGCGAGACAAAGTGACGTGGAGCAGGGTCTGCACAAGGGAAGGCGGGAGGCGTGCGGGAGCAGGAGGGCACAGCACTGAGTTAAGCTGCATGCATAGGCTGTGCTGAGTATGGGCAGAAGCCAGTGGTTTCTCACTACTGATATTGGCTCAGTGTGACTGCACTGATTATGTGTGATCGTGATGCCTTTTTTCCCTGTCTGCTTAGTGCAATCAGAAGAAATACATTAATAAGAAAAGCACATGCTGCTACAGCTTGCATACTGTGGTTACGATGCAGATTTGGTCACCTCTCCCCTGCTTCCTAATCGATCTCCCAGTAATTCGTTCCAGTGCTCAAAACCCTTCATGACTCTGCTGCTAAAAGCTCAGCTCCTATCTCATGCTTGCATAGGCTTTAGATTGCACCGCTGCGCACATATGGATGTGCATGCACTCATATATGCTCTGCAACCTCAATTCACCCCCTCGTGTGCATGCAGCATGATACAGCATATGCCTACACAGTCACCCAGAGAATCCACTGCAGCTCACTCAGCCGTTCACAAGCTGCAGAGCGAGATGCCAGCAGTCACGTTGCTGCATCAACCTGGGGGCTCTGGAAGTACATGGGACCATCTGCAGGCACCTGGGCTCCTCACCCAGACCCCCAGTGTCGGCGCTGGAGTTGGGGGGCTTAAAGAGTCATACCTTTGGCTGGCATGTGAAACACACTTTGTTTATCAGACTCAATACTCTTTTCCACAATTTTTAAAGATATTGTGTGTCTGTGAGGAATTGTATGCATGTGAGAGACAACATATACATGCTTGAAGTCAGCTCAGCTTTCACCACTTAGTAGGTGGACAGATATTTTTCACGGAGTTATGCACAGTAAAGAAAAAATTAACCCAATTTTATGAGCCAAAAAGTGACAAGAGAAAATTCAGATACTACAAAAATTTTCAGCATGTAACACTGAGGAAGCAAGATAAGTACCTTTGAATAAGTCTCCTTTTGGTATCATTTTTGCACTTATCACATATTAAAACTCAGATTTCTTATACACATGTTACAGTGGATATAACCTTCAACCTTGAATTTCAGTTTTTGATAACTTCCAAAAAGGTGAACTCAGAATAGCTCAATAACTTCACAGAGTGTGTGGTTTAAGAATTGACAAATGTATAGCAAAACACAGATTTTTTTTCATTCTAAGGCTTTTCTATAAATGTGCTAAATAATGAACAAGGTGTTCAGTACTAACTCTGCATGGCCTCACCCTGAAGCACTCTATCATTTGCCCTCAGGGCAATCCTGCTGCCATTCGCAGGGGCCCTCTGACACTCCAGGGACCCTCCATGCAGGAGGGGGGTAGGCTTTGACTACGAGGACTGCTTTGGTTATTGCAATAGCCCACTTCCAGCTAGCCAGCTAGCTAGTCACATTTGGGTGGGCAACTCTTGCCAGGGCCACTTGAGGCCCACACAAAGGCTATGGGGCAGCCTGGGTTTCCCTGTCCTCTGCAAAGCCACCAGCCAGAGCAGTGAGCAACCGCTTTCCCAAGGGTGAGAGGGGGACTAAGATGGTCCCATGCCAGGCATGTTCCTTCATTTGCTTATGATGACACAAGAAGTTAAGGTGACCCACCAAGCTCACAGAGGGACATTCCCATCGTGCTTTGGTTCAGCCCAACCAGAGATGTGACAGCGGGAGGTCACCAGCATTTTGTGGTTTCTGCTCTACCTCCGGAGTGAGATACTGCTGCTCCACAGCCTTGCCCAAGAACAAACAGCAGCTCCTGTTCCTGGAAATACATTTCCAGCCTGTGTGATAAGCTGGAGTCGGTCATGAGCCTCCAAGGATGCATTTGATTTAATTTAGGTTCTGTGTGTGCTCTTTTCCATTATTTGTTAGTACCCAAAGAGTTGTTACTTTCATTACTCTGATTCATAAACGTAAAATAATGTCAGACAAATTGCACAAAGGCCACTGCTGACATCAACCTGACTGACAAGGATCATTTTAAATTTACTAACTTCTTTGCATTTTGTCCAGTTAAGCTAGGTGAAGTTTACTCTCTATCCACATTGTGTGTACACACTGGTCCTCCTCGCCTCCTCCACCCCAGCGTGGTGGACTGCCCTGGATCCCTGCCCTAGATCTGTGTCTGGCAGCTATATTTTTTCTCTTAATATTCTCTCCTCTCTCATTTTTCTCCTGACTTTGTTTCTCCTGCATTTAATGCGGTGGCCAGTGGCCCAGCTAAGAGGTGCAGGGAAGGAAAAGGGGATCCAGTCAACAGGAATTTGATGCAAGAGACCTGTCTCGATTTCCCAGACAGGGCCCCTGTGCAGCTGGGAATGAACCCACAGGGCATGGCCAGTGACACTGCCCTGCCCGAAGCTGTTCCCTGATGAGTCTGAACCTCCCATCGCTGCTTCTCTGCCGGGAGTCACTGCACAATCTCCACCACCATTGGGTAACAGCACTTTCTCAGCTGCTTGCAGGGTCATCCCCTCCCTTGCTTTAGTCCCTCACAAGGTGGACTTGCAAAAAAACGCTGCTACTAAAGCTGTATTCGCAGCCACATGGGCCCAAGGTGGTTCTCTGATGTTTATTTCTTGCTCCCATAGTAAAGGTTGCTCCTACTCAGTGAACAGGGGCACTTTTCCAGAGAGACACTCAATGAGGCAGAACAGAAACACCCGACGACTTGGGATGCTGGAGCCTTTTCATAAGCCTTTGCCTAGACTGTCCTTACACCTTGGTCTTCTGTCTGCCACCAACCACTGAGCAGAATGCCTCATGCAGCTTCCCCTCGTCCATCCCATCTTCTGCTCTACCTTTTGTTTTCCCATCTATTTTTCATACTATCCTTTCCCTCTCCCACTGCCAGTGTACCACTTCAGAGCCATGGCTGTGTCTTGCTATGGGCACTTGCAGGTGCAAGCACTGTAGAGCCTGATATAAATCAAGATTCATGAAAATAGCATCATTAACTGAAATGCATAATAATTATAATTATACATTCTAATACCAAGTACAAATATGGCTGTGTTTCTGCGAAAGTCAAGGCCTCAGCTGCAGTAACAGAGGTAACTGCTGTAGCTCTGCTGAATACAAGGGTGGTTTCTCCTTTGGTGTATTTGGCCCCATGCATCTGGCTTCCCTGGGGAATTTCAGTAACCAGTTAGAAAGGACACAGAAAGGGCAAGAACTGGAGAAAAAAAGAGGTGTTAAACAGGTTTAAAACCAGAGAAAGCAAGTTCTCCTACATTTTAGCTGTCAAAAATTAATTTCTTATTTGTCCCATGAAACCTGGGCTAAACCCTTGCAGATGCAAGGGAAAGAAGCAGCAATGAAAAGCAGTTTAATGCAAGAGATGACTGACTGCATTTTAAAATTCCTTCGCTATCATTGCGTGCTGTGCCAGCCTCAGGGCTGTGCAGAGGATGGGAGACCAAATTCACAGGGGATTTCAATGTCCTCAAACTTGGCTTCATTCTGAATCAGAGCTGAACAAGAACTCTTTGAAATTATCTGCTGTGACAAGGGCACATCCTTGTTGTTTGTTCACATTTTGCTCTGTAGGCGCTGTGCTCTTTTGCTAGGAAGGATGCAAGGTTGTCCACGTGCCTTGTCATGGCTGTGGAATGCCTGGTCAGGGCTGGAGGGGCAGGGAAAGACGTGGGGTGAGCCTGGAGGGTGCAACACTGAGGACTCTTGCGAAGAGCAGGAGCCTTGCCTGGTTCAGGAAGCAGATGTGCATCCCAGGTGTGACGTTCCGGTAGGATTGCTACAACCCAGCAAGCACTGACAGTTGCTGCTATGGGTGAAACCTTCACCCTAAGGGCACACTGCCTGGGGAAGGAGAAGGAAGATCAGCTGTTGGCTTTTAAAATCTGAAGAGTGCTTTCCTTGAACATCTATTTTAAGCTGCAATATGCATGCATTTCACCTTGAAATGAGACATTTTGACAGTACTGCAGTTGGAATATGTTCCCCTGAATTAAGGCAAGCATGAAAGGCTCTGGAAGAAGCGTGGGGTCTGCAAACATGGCTCTGACAGATCTTCACTGAGGACGTCCTTATACTGGGTCCTGGAGTCCCAGAGGAGGTAAACCGGGTTGTGGCTTCTCCTGAGATTTAGAAAGCACTCACGATTTTTTTTGCAAGGACTCAGATGAGTTTAGCTCCCAAATACAACAGGGTCCCCATTGCTCACATCTCTTTCCTCTGTATTGCCTGCAGAGAAGACTGAGGACACTCCCCACCACTCACAAGGAGTTTCTCTACAGCACTTAGGCGAAGGGTTTCATTATTCGGGCTGGTTACAGTGCAAACAGCCTGGGATTTGCTTTGAGGAACAGACAGCAATGCGCAGCTGAAGACTTTGAACTTTGTTTTCTCCTGGATTCTGCAGTTCCCCTGAGGGCTTTGGGACATTTAAGAGGACCCAAGTCAGTCTCTCCAATGGAAGGTTGAACAACTTTTTCCAGCCCAGAGTTTATTAGGTCTCCTGGTGTGGACAGATGAGAGATGTGGCTGTTCAGCTGGGGAGGAATGCAGCTTCTCTCACAAGGCCCTTTAAGGAACCAATGGAACCAAAATAAAAGGTTTAGGTTTCAAGCCAGTCTTTTAGGAAGAAACTGTGTTTTCAATGCTTTTCAGGTCCAAGAAGAAACCCCAGATGGTGAGGTTCCCCCATCTTTAATTGCAATTTTTCATCACCTACACCTTTCATGAGAGCATCAAAAATCTCACTGACCATTACCACCTTCTTATGTGGTGAAAAGCTTAATTCCTCAAGTGAGAAACTGAGACATGATGGATTACCCATCAACCTCCCCCCTCTCTCCAGGCTGGTCACAAGATAGTGTGTTGCTTATTTTTTCTAAGGATGTGTTACCTTCTCTCTTGCAGATGCCTTTACCCGCGAAATGAGAAGATGTCTCAGAGGAGATGAAGCAGACAGGTGGAAGCTCCACAGAGCAGGGGAAGGTGGGGAGCTCAGGGCACTGCCCATGGATGCTAACTAGTCTCTGAGAATACTCAAGGAAGGCACTAAATGCAGCTTTCGATATTTAATTCAGGACAGTGGCTTACTGAATCCAGGATTTAAACCACAGAATTTTTGGTACCTTTAAATATTTTACAAAAATAGATAATATTTTCCATTAAAAACATTCTCATGTGATACACTGACACCTGCATTGCTTAAGAGACCTATTATGCAAGATACAACATAGCACTAAAACACATCTTTGTTGACATAGGTAAAGTTGTACTGGAGACACTTTCTCTGATATTCATGAAAGGATTTTGGCAAAATTCTTTGCTGTTTTTGTTTTTTAAAAAAAGCTGGTTATTGAATCTTGTTAGAGTATCATCACTAAATAATCATGATGAAAATCTCAACTGTAATGAAATAGAAAATATTTATGATAATGGTAAGAAGAAAAAAGCAACTCTAGGCATGTAAATCATCCTTCTCTACAGACTTCTATTCATCTTTTTAATTACTGGAGGGTGTAAGATTCTTTCATTCTTTTCATTTTGGGTTTGTCATGATCCAGAGCTGAATATACATTCAGTCACTCCCTTCATGTGTTTGGGAACTCACCTGTGAGCATTTCTTTGTGGGTGGACTAAGTTACAGAAAACAGAATTTCAGACTAGCTTAATTTGAAAGTTAGCAGAGCTTTCCGACATAGAACGAGGACGTGCGCGTTTGTATGTATATCCAGCACGTCAGAGAACCTGTGCCTTTGCAGAAGTGCTCACACTTGCGCAGTAAGTCGTTGGATAACCCATGCTCCAATAATCCCCTGCACAAAACAAGGAAGAGGAAAGGTGCGATCGGAAGAGCAGGTGCTTTTGGAGCAGAGGGAGCCCCAGTATTTGAATTGGCTTGTGTGAGGCTACGGGAAGAGACGGGGCTGCTGGGTCCCTCTGTATAACTTGGACTGGTGGGAAGGATGCACTGCTCCTCCCGGTTTACAGCAGGAAGGGAACACATTGCTGGACCAAGATGCCACAGCAGTGATCCAATCAGTGAAATGAAGGCACTGGCCTGCAGAGGGGTGAGAGAAACTGAAGACACCGTAAAATTAAAATGGACTTTCTAGGGGTTATTCTCCAACCTTTGTAAATATTGGTAGGTGTGGACTGAGATCAACAACAGGGGTTGTGCGGGCATGGAAGGAATTGGACTCAGTGAGAGGAAGATGCCAAAGGTATTCAGGTGTATAAATCTCTGGCAATAAGCAGAGAAATATCTTCAAAACCATTGCCCTGGAAAACTTGGCTGACATTCGCACATTTCCTCTCATCTCCCAGAGGTGCAAGTACAGGGACATTTCTTCCAGAGGAGGATCTGGCAGTCCTAACTCTCCTCTTCCTCCCGAGATGGGCTCCCTGTGGTACATTACACATTATTTTTGATGCAGAGCTATTAACATGCTACTGAAGAATTTCCTGGACCTTCTCCTTTTTTCATGCCTCTGTCACTCTTTGAGTTTGAATCAGAAGAGGAATGTACAGTCCTTTGTTTCTTCCTCCTCTGAGACAAAAAGATGGTAATTATCCTTCAAACACAGTAGAAACTTTCTGAGAAATCTGCGGGGAAGCTGGCTACTGAATCCAACTTCGGCAGCATCACAGAACTCAAACACAACTCTTCTTCAGATTAGATCATGTCAGCTCTGAATGCATGCAAACTGGCTATTTTGCTGAATCCCCTTTGGGACAGAGAAATTAAATGAGTGAAAACAGATGCTCCAAAGTTATTCTGAAACTGGAAGGTGTCAAGTGCCTTGTTATTCTCTCACTGAAGCCACAAGAATTTAGCACTGTTAACAAGAAATCTTTCCTAGTGGTGAGTGTTCTAGGGAAATTTAGTGTAGTAAAATTCAATGTGCGATTTTATGGAAATATTTGGTTACAAAATCTCTCAGCAAGTTGATTTTATGCACTCACACACTCACACTCACATGCTCACAAGCACCAAGACATATATATCCAAGTGATGGGACCAAGATGAAACATGTGACACAGAGGACAAGGAGCTCTGGTTGTCAGTATGTCTCCAGAATTCCTTTTGACTGGCAACAAAAAACTTGTACACAATTTCTCTCACCCTGCTAGGTTAGGGCTCTCTCAAATCTCCTACAGTGCAAATTTCAATGTATGTAGAGGAGAAGTCCAGAGACATTTTCTGACTGACCCCTCTGTGCATCAGGCACCAAAGCCAGGTTCAGATTTGGAAGGTCGACAAGTGCAGCAGCATGGAAGTAGAGATCTGGTCAGTAGGTCCTGAGGGCTGCATTCATGTAGGGATTTTGGCATCAGGAGGATGAGTGGCTGAATTCCTATTTTGGCAGCCAGCTCAGCCCCCGTGCTGGGCACACCATGCTGCTTCCTGTCCAGGCAGTCCATGGACACACCAGACATGGAATGACTTGGGGCAAATGTTTCCACAGAGCTGCTAAATAAAGCTGAAGTGAACAGTTAATAGAGATGGTCCGGGGGAAAAGAGAGAAATTTTGACTCTCAGCTGCTGCTCCTGACTGACCAAACTATGATCAACATCTCCCTCTGCCCACCACCCTTATCCATAAGCCCCAAACACAGTCTCCATGTGCCCTCATGGCCAACGATTCTCCTCTCCCCTGCTTATGTTCAATACGTCCTGCAGACTCTGTGTCAAGCATGAGCCATCAAACATCTGTGGGCATCGTGTACCAACCACTCAATGAGGTGCAGCCAGTTAGGAGATAGCCAGACTTCTCCAGGGAAGACACCATCCCATCTCCTGGAGAGCAACAGAAGCATGAGCAAGGCCTTCCTGGGTCCCGATGGTGCTGGTACCAAACAGCCCATCACTGGTTCATATCCAGCTCTCCAGATGGCTCTGGCAGGTGTCACGGGATGCCAGTGCTCAGCTTGTGATGATCACCAGGCCATCCTGGCAGGAATAGGGCACCCATCTGCCACAGCTGAAATTTGGCCTGATCTGAAAGCACAGCTCCTGGGAAATCAGTGAGAGAGCTGTGTTCACACAGGTGCTGAGAAACGTGGGCTAGTTTTCAACAGGTCCCTGAAGCAGCTCAGCCACATCACTCTGCTGGAAGGAACAAAGCTGTTGGCATCAAAAACACTCTAAACTGTCAGCTCCCCATGCTGCGTGGAGGGTCCTCTGCAGCCCCTGCACAGTTGATGCCCCATCTCCTGTTCGCAGGGTGCAGGCTGACAAGCCAGGCATTGCCAGCACAGGAGATGGTTTTGATGTTAAGGACACTTGGCCACAAGGGAACTGGACTGAAACCACCTCCTCATTTCACACAGGCCATTGAACAGCTATCAGCCGGTAATGACTTCCCATCTCTACTGACCTGGACAAGATTGGAGCCTGGCAATGAAATGCTCCATAGCCCGTGGCCAATCCTGTTTCCCATCCCCTCTCTTTATTGCATGCAGTTCACCATAAAGTTCCAAATAGCTCCCATCCACAACTCTGTAAGCTGGGATGCACTTTGTGTTCAAACTGAAGGAACTGTTGAGACACGTTGCTGTCTCTTCAAAGCCAAAATACTTTCATGTTCTGGAATATATCGGTGATTTCTGTGAGCCATTTAAATATTTACAGCATTTAGCATCCTCTACAACGATCTGTGTTGCCTCTCTGTGACCTTTCCCAGACCTTGCAGAAGAAAATTAATTAGTTTTCCGCATTTCACTTCAATCCAATTACACTCACCTTGTTCCTCACTTATTATGATAATTTTGCTTTGAGAAACTTGACTTATTAAAATTATTACCTCGTGGTATTTAAAATTTTGTTTCTTGCTGCCTTAAAATGTAGATGTTCACCCATGTTTCTATCACTGAAACCACAAGTGAAGAACAGACTGAAACTGGCAATAAAAATGGGGCTTGTCATTCACGTTGTATTAAGGCCTAATTGAAGACTCTGAGGACCTGTCTCCATTAGGCACTACATGATGGCCTGTTGAGAGCTAGGCAGTGCCCTGAAGCACTTGCAGTCTGCAATGGATAAATGCTGCCTTATTAATACCATTTTGCAGAGGCATAAAGGAGACAAGAGATTAATTATGCTTTTGTCAATCCTGAGCATCCTAAAATCATGAATCAGTTAATTCTCCCCTTCAAATTATGAGTGATTTAGAAATTACAATATGCTTTTGGTTCTTCTTAGCATACATTTGCAGTTATTTCTTTATTTGCCTACTATCCTCCTAACCTTCATTTGCAGTTACATTTCAAGCTTTTTGTGCAATGACAGAGACTAAAATATGACAAAAATGAAAGCTGGGACATTCACTTGACTCCAGATGATGGGACTTCAAACAGAGTGATAAATATAAAAAGACTCAGCAGCGTAATAAATAACTTGCCTATAATTATTAACAGAGTTAGGAGTTGAAACAATATCTCTAGTTACCATGCTAGCACAGCGTCTCCTTATTCAGTGCCCAAATCTTTCATAGTGAAGAAAATTCAGAAAAATATATTTTTTTCCTCTCATACTTTTTATCCCCTGGCTTAAGTGTAGCTATAACTCCTATCATCAGAGTCTAACACAAGACGGCAAAATATCTCCCAGTGTTCAGAGCTGACTCTATCTCTCCAAGAGGAGACTGTTCTTCAGATAAACATACTGACACTATTTGTGATTCCCCGCCGTGAGCAGCCAGGCACCATGCTGGGCCAATTTTAGTAAAGCTGAAGAAACACCACAGCTGAAGTTGGCTCTTCAGCTTGTGACTAAGATGCCTCTTCACTTCAAATTCAGAACAAAGGAGGAAATTATAATTTCTTTCTATTTTTGATTGAGGATTCTTAACACCACATGGGATATGGTTACATCAAAGATGTTTTTCTGCCACTTTTGGGGTATACAAACAACAGTCACAAATGCTCTTCTAGAAGCTGGTCTTTGCAGCAGGCACAAAAAAGAGCTTCCTACTTACACATCTTCCTTTGCAGCATGACCATTAACTCCCCATCGCTGTTAGCAGTTTTAAATGATCAATTTTGCTGCAGCTTATTAGTATGGAACAGCAATGCTGTCCATTGGGAGGTTGCAGTTACGCAGCCTCCTTCATTAACAGGCTTCTTGATGACAGTTTAGAGCAGAATATCAACATCAAAACTATCGAAGGTGCCAACATACGCAGTGATATTAAGACAGCACAGCCTGGCTATGCCTCCTTAGCTGAATCACTATGAACAGTCTTGACTGAATGGTAGACTATGGCACGGAGAGGAACCCAGTGAGGCTTTAGGAACAGGAGCCCTCATCCAAAGGCAATCTCTGTATCCTCCTCTTTCTCTTACATCTAGCAAATTAGAATAAAGTTTCTCCCTGCCTGTTAATGTTTTCCAGGTCTTTAAAGATCTGACATGTTTGAAGATAAAAGTCTTATTGAGATGAAAGACCCATTACATGACAAGTGGTATCTACAGAAGACAAAAGGAAGTGAGGTTTTCGGCGTTCTTGCTAACAGCCTAAAGAGAGAGCTTGCACTGACTGCAAAGCACCGGTCTTTCTTATTGTTTATTACTTATACTGATTCCTCACCCAAAAGGTCCCCACCACAGGTCAGGACTTCCCTGCGCTGACTGCTGTGCAAACAAACAAATGTGGACCCAGGCACAATGCCTGGACAGTCAGAGAAGGGATAGTTACACTCAGACTGATGGATCAACGTGGAAACAAGTCTGTCAATAACAGCCCACACGGTACTGGTTCCAGCACATCCATGGGCCCTAGGGGTCAGGCTCTTGGCAAATGGAAAGTGAAGAGCCACCTTAGAGCTTCAGTTTCAGTATGACAGGTGCTTTGCCCTGTGCTGTGACAACACCTCTATCATATATACTGAAGCCAAGCAATAACCTGGTTTCACTTTTTTATTATACATCCCCTTCTCTGCCACTAACATGACAACTGTTATAAAAAATCTGCATTAAAAAACCTTTTTGCTAAATATTCAGTTTGAACTGTTCTAGCCCACAAATAAAATTATTTGGGCTCTGAAAGGTTGCTGTGATATCTCTTGGGAGCTTCTGTCTTCCCTTCCCAGCCACCCTTTGGTCTGGCATCAGTTACCATGGGACATCTGGAGGAAAGGCTCACTTTTTGCTTGAGACAGTGATTGCTCTCAGGCCCCCGAGTGCACCAGCCAAGTCTGCAGTCTCTTCCCCACCGCTGGTGGTTTGGCTGCCTGTGCCCAAGGACATCTCTGATACAGCTCAGCTCTAACCTGGGTTCAGACTGCTGGGAGCAGGTAAGTGGGTACCTTTCTTTCTCATCACAAGATTTACAAGGAGAAGAAAATCAGGCCTCTGCAAGTGGGAAGCTTGGCACCTCCTCCATTTCTGGCTGTAATCCTTTAACCCTTTCTCCTTTAATCAATGTAAGAATATTTGCCATTTTAGTTATCCAATACCTCTCTCAAAACAAATTGCTTCAAGCTAAGATCAAGTTCAAATGTAACTGTGTTCACAAAACTATGTCTGATTCCTGAATCAGCTCTAGCATGATCAGCACCCCATTGCTCTATCCCCTTTCTAAGCTATTCATGTTCATCTTGGTGACCATTTCTAGCTTTGTCCAGGTCACTTAGCTCAGATGTAGTAGCTGTTGCCTGACCTGAATCAGAACTATTGAAGTTGGTGTGGCAACACTTGCTGGTGCTTGAAATGTCAAGGCTAGCATCAAACTCATCAGGATATGAGCCCCACTGGAGAACAGCTCAGCACAAACCAGAGTCCTCCACCTCCCTGCACAGAGCCCTCACCCTGGCCTGTACTTTGGCACTGTGTACATCTGCCAACAGAGATAGATGCGCAACCACACCATGCCCATATGATGGACAGAGAGGTGTCAAGAGCCCATGAGGAATGACCAGGCATTCCGTGCTACTTTTCTTTCACTAGCTGAAATACAAATGCACAGGACAGATGACTGCCTTGGACCAGTGTGGATCTTCAAAAGCACTGAACTGGAAGTCCACCAGGCTATCACCAAGGATGGTGCCCCAGGAGGCCAGCTAGTCACTCTTGCCAGCTTTCACAGATTGGATCTACCCAAAGCAAAGACCTCTGGTGACACCTTCCCACTCGACTTCTGTTTCCAGCCCTCAGGATGGACCTCCAGCAGCACCACAAGTTGCAGCATCCTTCCCCCAACCACTGCGCGTCTTTCTGCCCATCCTGCTCTCTGCTGTGCTTCCTCTCCAGGGAGTCCCACTGCTCCCAGTGCTGCAAGCAGAAATACTGTTATTGTTTCTCCTTATGCTATTTTCTGTCATACACAGGAACTGACACCAGATGACGTTAAAACGTCCCTTCTGGCCTCCAGGACAGAAGTGTGGCTAGAACCAACCTTTCTCCCTGGGAGGATGACACCAAAAATCTTCCTTCTTTCCTTTGACTGCATCTCTGTAGAGCATCTCTTGACAGTGGGTATTACAGATGTAGTGGAGATGTAAAGCAGTTTGCATTGCATGACAGTCAGTGGAAGTAAACGTGGATTTCCCCTGCTTGCAGACTCGTCCTTGGTTATTGAATCACCAATGCTGCTGCTCACACATCAGCAGTACAAAACAGTCTGATGGAGCCAGAGACAAATGCATTTCCTGAACTTACAATGCTGGGAGGAATGTGCGTGAAATTGTGTGCTACAGGGAAAGAAATAAGAGACCAAGATAAAGGGAGGACACCCCAGGGAGAGTGTCCAAATTGATCGGCTTTTCAACAGGAGGACAATTAAGTGTCAGGGCCCCAGAGGCTTCTGTATTGCATCATCTCACTCCTGCGTTTGTGGGAGAAACAAGCTTGTAGAGAAGCTATTCCTCTGAAAGGTTCAGCTGTTTCTTGGAAAGGAGTTAAAATTTAAGGGATGCACACTTAAAGGTCAATGAGTGTACAGACACCTTTAAATTCCTCTTTTTGCTTCTGACAGTCAAATTAGCTGGAGTAAAAATTAACTAAAAAGCAGAGCCCCTTGTGCCCTCTGCATTGCCGCTGGCCAAGAGCTTGAGCAGAGGTGAGGTGGCAGCACCCTGCTAGGGCTGGCAGCTGCAGGGGAGGCTGACAGAGGCCATTGCAGATAGCTTCTTACGTTTAGATATATTCCAAGTTCTAAATATTTAGAAATTTCTAGATATTTGTTCACCCAGCTGGTGCACAAACATGCACTGGGGGCTTCCCGAGTCCTCTGCAGAAGAGGAACATTTTAACCTGTAAACACTTGCCTTTCCACTATTTACCCAGACACTTGAACTCTGTGAAATTGAGCAGAAAAGGAACATTAGTCAGTGCCCTGCAATGGGCAGGTCATCCCAAACCCTATTCTCCAAGCACCCTCTGCTAGCAGGGAGCCCCAGGGTGTCATCTCCCGGAGCTGTGGTCGCAGAGGTTGTCACTGCCTTTCCCTGCCTCAGTCATCCTTGTCTGTGCCGTGGAGATGATTGCATGAGGGAGAAAGCATGTCCTGAGGGTGTTCATGTGTGGCTAAGTCTAAACACAGCCTCAATATGACTACAATGTGTTGAGCGAGGACTCAGAATAGCCCATATATGTGATGAAGGCAACAGGCGCAAGAACCTCATGTTTCCAGATCAGGATGCTCATCATCGAAGTCTCCAGTGACCATAATATGAAGATAGGAAAAATCAAAGTATATACTCTGCAAAATTGGTTTTAGCTTGTTACAGCAGCCCCTGAGCAGCTGTGTTACTTTCTTTTGTACGTGGATTAAATATACTGTTAATTAAAAAATGCAATTACCCTGGAAATACCAACTTCAAGCTATGCTCTCCTCCACTATGAAGGCTACACTTGCAGAGAAGGGCTCTGGGCTAAGACACGCTTTAGAAATATTTAGCTCAAGAATCTGTTTTTTCAGTCACTTAAGATTCCACGAATTGTTAATAAGCATTTAAGTGCAGTAATAAAGGATGTATATACGCCATTACAGAAAAAAAATTCTTAGGCATTGCAAAACTGATTGCCAGGAAATAGTTCAGGGCCTGGTTATTTTGTGGGCAAATAAATGATTTCAGATATGAGCTGAAAAGAGCAATTTCAAAGCAAATAAGAGAAATATACAGCAGATCGTGTACAGTAACTGTGGCATCAAAATTACAGCCATAAATAAGAGACAAAAAGGAATAGCTTGGTGAGGCAGATGGATGAAACTAGGAAGAAATCTCTGCAAATGGTATTTTCTTGTGCATATGGAAAGTATTAAAGTTTCTGATGAGCTCTCCACCTCCACAGATTGGCACGGTGTTCCTGTGATCCCATTAAAGTGTCTAAATAGGTTTTCAATAGATATTCTATCAATTAGAAAATATCATGTCTGTCTTTTGTGCTGATTGAAATGTTGTGGTGTTAAATTTCTGGCAGGGTGGGCGGTAGAATTACACTGCGCTTCAGGCTTTTATTAATAATGTGCAGCATTGCTCTTGCTCTGGGGGGGTGACTTTTTTGTTTACGTGGGGTCTTTGCTTCCCTAGACAGCTTGTGTCAGGCAGCTCCAAGGGTCTGGAGGTTAATACTGTAATAAAGTGGTTTTTAATAAGTATAAAGCAAACACCACAATTGCTTGATGTTAGCTGGTATTTTTATCTGCTCTGAAACAAGAAGATTGCATGGTAAATGGTTTAGCTGAGAGCAAGAAATGCCATCTGCAAACAGAGGGCAGTGAGAGACCCAGCAATTACAGCTGGTGCTGGGAAGGTGAGAAAGCCACGCTCTCCCCAAAGCCCTGCTCAGCAGGGCAGGGGCAGGGTCATGGGCAGGTGCAGATGGGCATCACTTAAGCCTGTGGAAGCACAGCGGCTGTTTAGAGATGTCACATCACAGGGTATCACCCCCTTCCCGGGGTCCACGCTGAGCGATGCTAACGCCTCCTGTGGATATGTGCTGTTAAAGGTCTGTCCCCATGGTCCCGAGGTGTGGCTTGGAGTTGGATGTGGCCATGGGAGATCCCAATGGATCCCTCCTGCCCCTTCCACTCACATGCATGTAGACAACACTGTTTTGGCAGTGGCAGATGTCCTCGTCAGCTTGTGGGTGGGAGGCAGGCACTGGTATGCACTGGTGTGCACTGGTGGCTATACTGGCTCAGCCCTGGCCCTGCAGCTGAGCCTGCCTTGGCAGTGAAGAGCTTTGTTCAGCACAGTTTCCTTAGGCCACTCAGGATATATGGTCCCAGCAAAATGCGATGCCAGGCAGAGGGACCCGGAGTAGCTCAGACAGCAGAACAGCCCATCTGGGGCAACTGGGACACCCACTTGCATCCAGCACCGTGCTGGTGAGGGTCCAGCTGCTCCCAGCAGCCACTGTAGCTGTTTCAGACACACAGCCCTGTATTGTGCCCAGTACCAAGGCGGTGAGAACACCCGTCTGTTCTGAGTGCAAGAGACAAGAGGAGTGCTTTCTGAAGTGAGAAGCTGTCTTCCACTGCTTCATGGGCTTTGTGGCAGCACCAGCACAGGTCAGTGGTAGTGCTCAGCACCATGGTGGGGTCCTGTCGGTCATGTGCCAGACTGCGGCCATACAGACCTTTCCCTGCAACATCATGAACATAATGTAGGGAGCTATTTTTTATTACAGGAGCACAGGCTGCCAGGAGATCAGCAGAGAGGGCTGAGAAAAAGCATCCTTTGGGTGCATTTAACAGGCATGTGGTGGATTTGCATGGTTAATGAGAACAAGAAGGGGTAAAATAACTTCTGGGCCCTTGTCCATCTCCACAAATTCTTGCAGAACAAGCCTCAGACAGCTCCTGAGTTATAAGAGCTCATTTTTACTGGTTGTTTCTTACGTTCAGCATTTCATGGAAGTAGCTAGTATCTCAGTATTTTCCTGTTTCTGTTTATGAACTGTGGAAACCAGTAAATATGGATATGTATCAAACAGCTAGAAAGGGAAAATTATTCAAAAAGAAGCTTTTAGGGAACCTCAAGTTAAGGGTTTTCCACACAGATTTTACTGATAGATCTAAAAAACCAAAAGTCTTTCCTCTCCCCTGTTAAAGTGCATAGCAGCCTACATCAATACATCATCTCTTCTTGGAGGCTCCTGACAGCCAAACTGTCTGCTATGTTTTGTGCAACCTTAGCTTGCCAACATACCACAGGTGCCCAAGACTCAGATTTTCAGAGAACTGCTGCAGGAGGCCCCCTGAGCCTCTGACATCCACCAGCATATCAGATCATGGAACTGCCAGACTTCAGGAAATACTGTCCTCATTTACCTGACCACAGAAAGTTTAGACATTTATTTTTGCATCAGCTTGTTCAGCCTCTTTTCCTATAGGAGGCTGTGATAATGCTTCAGCTTCTCAAATGATGGCAGGGGACATCAGCCAGATGACACACACTGACTTTGAGGGGAGCTGGATGGTTAAATTCCCTCCTACCTGTGACATTTCAAACTGGGAACAGTCATTTCTCTTCAGAGAAAATAAGCATTTTGATAACCCATTCAGAGTAAATACCTCTCACCCTTTGAATAACAGCATTTCTGACTATCCCAGGTATTCCTTCCACACCCTCGGATGTGCTGTCTTTGAACCAGGTACTCAGTATCACATCTGGGGAGGACCTGGCATGCAAAAGCAATATATATTTTCTAACTGCCCAACTCCCCAAATTCTGTGTAAACTGCTTATAACTTGCCAAACAGCCTTGATCTGGACTGAAACGATTGAGTGCAGGCATCCAGCTCAAGAGGAATGTTTTTAAGAACAATTTCAACAAAACACGGACATTGTAAAAGAAATATAGTGATGACATTTTGCAAGCCTTTCAGTTATCAGCTCACATATGCTCAGTGGAGACTTTAGTTCTCTGAAGCTTTGCTGTGCGTTCACCATGGCCCCCTGACACCAAGAGAAATGAGAGCCTAAACAGGTTACACTGGCCAAAGTTAGAGGAATGAAATCAAGGATTTTATTAGGGAGCAAGAAGGAATACCATAACTAAATTGTTTTATGACATCCTATATACATTGATTACTATAACAACATCAAATTTCAGCTTGGGATGTGCAGAACTGATGTTAGGGAAAACATTTTCACCAGGAGGATGGTGTGGTTTCAGGTCAGCACAGAAGAAATCTCCATCCTTGGAGGTTTGCAAGATTTAGTTAAATAAAGTCATAACCGTTCTAGCATTGGCCAGGTCTTCTGAGATGTCATGGGAGCTCATGAAACTTTTTCTTTTCATGAAACATTTTCTTCTGTATGTTTTCAGAAGTGCAGAAGTTCTCATACTTCTTTGAGGTGGCTGACTTTTCCTGTTGAGATGTTACCCGGAGAGCAGACCCTGGACAAGATTCACTTGAGCTTTATTCCTCCCATTGTCAGCCACATCTCACTTTTGTTCTTTAAACCTGAGAGCTCAAAACTGTACAACATAATCAGTGATCTTTAGCCTATCATGAGCAAACAAGGACTCTGAAATCTTCGGGAAGTGTGTTTTGAAAGCCATGATTATGCACTGACCTCCACATTTACTGCATGTGCCCTAATTCATTGCAGTTTCTACAAGATTGTCAGAAAATCGATAATCATTTGCATTGAGAAACTCTTTCTCACAGCAAAAGTACACAGTTGGTGTTGCCTGAGCTGTATTTATGCCTGACCCTTCATTTATTTGTTGCACAGATCTTACAATGCTGCACCTTCCTGGCATGTTTAGTAGGCATCCTCATTGACGTGGCAATTTCTAGTGCATGCTTTAGGGTCAAGTCAGCCTCTGTAAATAGACATTTTTAGATTGCTTCATTCTACAGAGTATGTACCTATAGACTGCAACTCCCTTGTGCCTCTAATTTCTCTTCAAATTGGCAATGGTCCACTAATTCAGCCACATGGAAAATCAGTTTTTCTTTTTTTTATTCTGTTGATTAATCAGCAATTCTGCAGCCACTCAGGCTTCGGGCATTGGTCATTCTGCAACATACTCAGATTCCATGCAAACATTTATTCTTGTTGGTTTAATAGTGCTATTAAACTGCACAATGGGCTATATACTCTACTCTTCATTATAATAAAGAAAAATGCCATATTTTTTCCCTGTCAAGTCCACCATTTGAACACATTGTTCCAATTTCTCTGTGCTAGCGGCCAGATTAGCATGCTATTAAACAGATTGCATTTCTCCCAGGTTTACCTGATATTCTAAAAGAAAAGAAAAGGCACTACATGGGATTGTGTGATATGTCTGCCTCTGTCAGTTCCTGCCCCTTCCAGTGGCTTTTGAACTTCATTGGCTATTTATAACGAAATATGAAAGAGGCTGAGTGTGGAGTGGGAGGAGGCAGCAGGTACAAAAAGACCAGCAAACCTGAGGAAAACAGCCCATTTTCAAGGGTTTGTCTCCTAGTGGAAGCTTCCCCAGCCCCAGCAGCTTACTTGGAAGTTCCTGCTTGTTTGGCCTCTATCAGAAGAGGAATCCTGACTTGCTAGCAAGAGTCTTTTCTCTGACAGCCATCACACACATCTGATTATATACAACCAGATAAAGCCTACAGCTATGTAGTGTTACTTTATCTGGTTATTCTGTGAGTACCTCAAAGGAGCTCCTAGACTACCTAAACACTCCCATTCATCCTGCTTCTGCCTAGATCACTGTGTCATCTTCTGTGAAAGATTTCGTGTGTCCAAAGCAAAAAATTCCTGTTATGACACCCTACTGCAAAAAAAGCATGTTTTTCTGGGAATCTTCCAATGGTCCTGTTTTGTCTGGGAGGAGAAGCAACAGCAGCACACACAACTTGGATTAAAGTTGTTATTTTTATGAAGTAAATGCCTAACCTTTGAGCTTTTTAAGCAGGAGTCTATCAATACTATCCTGAATCATGCAGGTTCCACAGGTTGTCAGAGTGAACCCCCTGCATGTTGATTTTAAGACTGGAGGGTGTTTGGTGTTTTTTGAAAGCAAATCATTGCTCACACTCCATTCTTTCACCCACTTCCAGTTTTGCACTACCAAGCCTTTTCCAGCTTATAAAGATGTTGCAAAGGTGTCCTCAGGGAGTTAAAGTTCATGGTCTCAAACCATCAGTTTGAAACTACCAAAGTACCATTCGCTCCCTGACATCATTAATATTCTTCTCACCTAAATTTGTGATCGGGTTCATGAATTTGTTATCACACATCTACTGGATTAGTGAAACCTATCATCTCTTTTTGAATTCACCACTTCACTTTCTTGTGTCTGCTGGATTAATGAAATGGACAGTATTTTATCAAATGAATTATCAGATCTAACAATCTGGGAGGAAAGAGAGAGTGAAAAATAAAAGATTAGTCAGTGAGTGATATCGGGGAAGGCAAATATTGAACTGAACAATTTTCTATTTCTTACAAATATAGGGTAACAAGTTAATAAGAAAGAAAGCAGAATGTGGGTAATAGCCATCACACTGCTGAGATGAATTGTCTTACATGCATTGCATATATTTGTTAACACTATAATGAGCTGTGCTGGAAACCTCTGAAAAATGTCTTGTGTAATTTAAATATTAGTAGTCAGTGGTACTTTTGTTTTACCTCTGTAGCTAGCATAACTAATCTGTTCATTGACTTGTACAGTAGTTGTTCCTTCTCTTCCCTAAAGGGTAGGCTCAGACCTCCAAACGTCACGAGCCCAAAATGCAAGCTGGGTTTCTGGAAGACCTTACTGACGTTTTAGGGACAACTATCTGGTGCACAGCACCTGGGCATCCGTCCTGCCATCTGGAGTCAGAATCTGAGAGTTCAGTCCCCAGCTGCGAAACAGGTATGAGGATTTCTGCAGAAGACCTTTGTTCTTTTGCAAGGAGGAGGGTAAAAAAGCACTATTTTGCTGCACATTACTAGAGAATACAGGTTGATGCATTTTCATTACAATTTTTTCTCTGAATTTAAGGCAGAGAGGAAGATAGATTTGGTAGCATTTGAACTCTCCTCTGTTTCTAAGCACTCCAGGCACCAATGGGACTTAATTATCTTCTAAACCATTTTAGTCAAAAATTAAAACAACTAAGCCTAACAAAAATATTAATAATGGGGTTTTATTTGTAGGCTGCAACTGACCTTTCATTGACATCAGTTAATGTCTCATTGATATTGAAATAGTGGATAAGTCTTGTCCCTTTGAAGTGAAGTGTTATAGACCTGCCTTGTGGGCATGATGCCATCCAGAAAAAGAGCAGTGAGCAGAGATGCTAACCCCTAATTATAAGATCTGCCATTGGCAAAAGGCTGTCTGAGACATTCCTGAAACGTTCCTGACACACTATGAAACACATTCTAGTTTCATGAGACATGGTAAAACTTTGATCTATTTGCAGGTGGTCATTTGCATCAGAAGTGTCCATGATGAATTTTGCTCCTTTCTCATCTCTTCTCTCCCATGCACCCCTCTCTTGCCTGGTTAATAGCAGTACTGATAACTCCAAGCACTTGAAAATCATGGTTCAGGTCTAAAAAGCATGAGGAGAGTTGTTTGAAAATCATGGTACTTCTAAAAATAGGACAAATGGGGAGTTGTTGAATTTGCTGTCTGAGGCCCAGCAGGATTAAGGTGACTAATGTGCACTTATTTCCATTAAGAGGCACAGGCCTCTTTTTTTAATCACTATAACCTTGCTGGTTAGCAGCTTGCTTTTCTGAGAAATTCATGCATCCTGACAGGGGTTGCACAAGACCATGAAACTTCTGATGACTGAATCAGCACTTGTGTAAGACATGGCCCAGCTTCTCACTTGCATATGGCTCATGAGCAATGTGGGTTCTACTTGTGTATTGTTGCCTGACCATCAACAGGTCTGCACCAGTGCTACAGTTGCTGGAAAATCCAGAGCGAAGAAGCAGATGTGGCTCCTATGACCAAAATGGGTTTCCAGAGAGACCCACTCTGCTCCCTACTCAGTATCTGGACAATCCTGCTCCACTGTGGGGCTCCAAGGTCCCTGTGAGATGTTGTCACTTGTGGGTGTGAACCAGTTGCAGACACCCCGTTCCCTTTGGCCCTCTGAGAAAGGTGACATGCAATTTGTGGGTCTCACCCATATAAAGCTCTTAGTATGCAGCTCGTAGGGCCAGGAAGATCGACCAGTCTTGTAGGACCGTTGCTCCTAGCATCCTGCATATAGGTCCAAGCCACAGGAAGTTGTGAGGAACACTTGGCTTTCAGAAGAATGAGAACATGGACACTCAGCACTGACCTTCTGATGCCTCGCTGCCTGGTGGATTCAGCAGTTCTGATGAGCATTTAGTTGCCCTCAACAGTGCCTTGGGGATTTGCACCAGAGTCTTGAGTGACTCCAACTCACTTTGTGCAAGACACAGAAGGACTGCAGGTGATGTTCTTGGTCACTACCAAGCCAGGGCAGATAAGGATCAATGATATATATAGCCAATTTGTATGCTGATCTTAGATTACTACTCTATACACCTGCTTTGCTGGACTTCTTAAGAGATGCAATCTGTGTCACAGTCCCGGCTTTTCTTTAAGTGGTCTTGCCAGGTTATCCAAAATCAATACAGGATACCAGTTTTTGTGCAGCTGGTAATTCCTGTGTCTTTCCAGGAAGGGCAGCAGATCACAGGAATAGTCACTTCATTCTTCCTAGACTGACTGAATGGTAGATGAACTGCTGTCACACCTTTGATTTCCACACATCCAGGGCAATACAGTACATGAGGCAGGCATGGTGGGTGTTTCAAACCCATGTCTACCTAAGTGCAAGCCCAGCACATGACTGGGAAAACTCATGCCCCCAGTGAGTCTTTCAAACAGGAACAGAGTGATGTTGTGCCAACAGCTTGAACCGGCAGAAAACCTGACTCAAAAGAGCAGCTGCTTCCTCCCCTTCATCTGAGGCACCACCTCCAACATCAGCAACATTAACTATTCACTTTCTGATCATTTCAACCATGCGGAATGAAGGAAGGACTGTAGACACACATTGCTTCAGGGTAAGATGTCAGTTGGCAAAGGGAAAGGAAAACAACAGAAAAGCAACACAGCGAGGATGGGAAAGCAGCAAGGACAGAAACAATACTGCCCTGTAGTACTGTCTCTGAGCAGAGTTGGTCAGAGGGGATTTTTTTTTTCCTCCTTGCACAGTGTTTTGACTTTCCACTGAAAGCAGAAAAATCTTTAAAAGGGAACTTTGTTTTCAACAAGTAGAAACAGAGATCACTTGAAAAAAATAGTCTAGGAGAGGAAGAAGAGAGTTGAGGAATGGTAGTTTCTATGGGAAAGAAAAACACCACCAAGGATAACACATTTTTTAAAAAATAGTGGAGAGGTGTGCTGGGGCCTGCCCTCTCCTGGTGGGCAGGAGAGAACGAGAGTCTTCCAGGCCCCAGGCTAAGCGGCTTCCAAGCATCAGCTTATCATGCAGTTCACTGCTGGCTACCCAAGACCCAGCTCCTAACAGTGTGCATGGGTAGGAGCACCACTGAACACAGCCAGGGTTTGTGGGGAATTGTGTGAATGGACTCACTAACCTGCAGCAAAGCTTTAGGCAGCAGGAAAGAGAAGAGCAATTTCAGAGCAGGGATAACCTTTCAGACATGGGGCCACCCCAGGGTGGAAACGGCAAGCTGAGCAAAGGGGACTCTGAGTTCAGGAGACAAACTGTGAAGGGCAGAAGCCCTGGGCTACCCTAAAGAACCTGGTGTCAGCACAAGAAACACTCCATAGTACTTAAAAAAAATCTCAAAAAAACCAAAACAAACAAAGAAAACCACGTTACACTTATTATTTCACATGAACCAGGTGCTTCATAAGCTGCTAACTGAAAAAGCAACTCTGTCTGTGTGGTGTATGTTGCCCGTGTTTTCTGGCAGGCGTCCCAGGAGAACTGGGCAGTCGGTACATAGCCAATGTGTTAAGAAACGGTAAGCTTTGACTAGATGAGAACATTGCTGCCAGAGAAGTGCAAATCTCACCTGCCAGCAGGGACGAGGCTGACAAAGGCTGGACCCGAGAGCACACAGAGACCCAGGGCTGGGCAGTGCCAGGCTCTGTCTGAATCTCGGGGCCTGGAAGTGCTGCGGTGCAGAAGCCAATGCAGGAACCTAATCTGTGACAGAGCTGGGGGAACTGCTGTGAATTATCCTTGCAATGGCAGTGGATATGGTTTACCAGGTTCATAGTGTTGAGGAACAGAAAAAAAATGTTGCACAAACTGTCCACAAATATTCTCTGCACTGCAAAATCTAAAGTAGTGGCTGAGAACAAATCTTTGATGTACTCAGGGGCAAGACATTGAATACGTAGGTCACAGGTGAATACCAGCAGTGCTACTGTGACGTTCCTATCATCCGTAAGTGTGTTGAGGCCAACACAGACAGAAGCAAGCTCTCTAAAAGATCTCAAACAGCTGCCAAAGATGAAGGAACGCAGCAGACTGACAGACTTGTTACAAGAATTTTGCAAGCTCAATCAACTTTTGGCTGAACACAACACCTGGAAGACTGTTTTTTAAGGTTTTTCCAGGACAAGTAGAAAGGCATGAAAGGCAGAGGCAGTACCACAGAATGCTGACACTCTGAAGTTCCCAAGCAAGTCAGGTACAGCTTCTTGTTTCCTATGGCTGTTTTACAGGCCTAGTAGCCAGGCTGTGCTAATGCGGGTGTTGTTCAGTAACTTCAATGCCTACTACAGTAAAAGTAGCTGAGGTAATGCTTTTGGGGTGCCCTGAAGCCTAGCTGTGCACCCATCCCACCTCACAGAAGAGCAGCTGTACCTCTGGAGATCTGCTGTCAGACCCTACCCATGACCATTTCCAGACCATCTTCTGCACCTCTTTGGAAGGCAGGATGGATCCTCTGACTTAATTATGTCACTTTCAGAAACTTGGAGACAGGTCAGCACTAATCTAAATAGTGTGTAGGTGGTAAGACCTGAAATAGCAAACAAACAAGAAAATTTTTTTAAAAGTGCATTAAAACAAATATTGGCTATGCTGCTTCAAAAGAGCACTGTCTGGGGGAAGCTGTGCAATGCTATAATTAGATTTTATCATAATGCATTTAAAGAAGGAAGATGAAATGTGGTCACAAAGAAGCATTTAAGTCTGGCACAAAATCTCATCTTTGAGCCTGGTTTTCCATCTTCAGTAAAATTGGCCTCATATGAGTTCCTTGTATGTGTTTTCATTTTTCTTAAGCTTTTAAGAACTGTAAAACAGACACTTCATCTTGTGCCATCATCTTTGATCTTCTTGGGGTCATTAATAGAACAGGGCTGGTTGGATTCATTACGTGGATATCTGTCATGGGAGCTCTGAAGAAGACGATAACCAAGAGCAATACCAGGTTTTTAAGCCCTCTCTGTGGGGCAGCTCTGAGGATGAACAAGTCATAGGGCACAGTCATCTAATTCAGTCTCTCTGACCTAGTCTGCCTCTCTGCCATGCTGTGGATCTGGCTTTTATAGCTTACAAAACAACTTAGGTAAAAATGAACCTTTGGAGATCTCTGCCCAAAAACTAAGTGAAAGGGCACCGGGTAGATCAGGTTTTTGAAGGTCTTATTTTTAAGTCTCTCCAAGGATGGATATTCAGTATTGAGCCTCTGATCTAATAATATTTGATTAATCTCACAGGAAAATACTTCTGGTGTTTAAAAACTTGTGCCTGCTGAGTAGTTGCTGCTGAAGAGCAACAAGTTATAACTGATGTATGAAATCAGATACAGGTCCTGCCTGGTGTGATACACTGGTATAAAGAGGGGTCTGGTACAGCTTCAGTGGTCACTATTCATCTGCCATCCTGATCACTGCAGTCACTGAATATGTGTGCAGAAAGAGCCACTAGCAGCAGCAGGAAGGCAGATTCCTCCTGCCTGATAAACAAATAGCCACCAGCAGGCCAGCTCCTCAAAGCCAGAGCTGGGCCAGGTCTTTGTGAGCAGAGGATGCGCTCCAGGATCTGGAGTTACACCCCCCACCAGAGACACCAGGAGTAGCTGCTTAGCAATATGTTTTACAACCATACCTGCACTGCATTTGTCCTTTGCAAACACAAAGAGACAAAGGCCTCACCCCAGCCTGGCTCATCTGCTCGTCACTTTTTACCTTTCACTCCCCTTGAGGTGGCTGCTGTCCCTCTGCTGTGGTCAGGCATCTGCCCCAGCCTGGCCCTGGCAGGACAAATCTGAGATGGGGTGGAGAGGCTGCAGGGTAAATCCCAGGTGGCGGGAGGTGGTGGTGCATCTACCCCTGCTCACTCTGCCTGGGGGACCCGGAAAGGCTGGCAATGCCCCAGCACCTGCAATCACAGCCTGTTCCCTCCATCCTTCCCCCACCAGCAAACTCGAGCCAAGTACTTCTTCCTAGCGTGTTTTGCAGGGTGTTTGCTGCATCCAGCTAGCAAGCCTTTCTGAGTCAGTCTAGTGGAATAACAAAGCATGGTAACAATTCCTGAGCTATTTTTTATTGATTTGCTCCTCACAGGGCTGAGGGGTGAGATTGCCAACTGCCTGGCAGGAGGGCTGTGAGCTCAAGCTAAGTACTGTTTATGCAGTGTAGCAGAGGGACCAAACACTCTGTGCTGGGTCAGAAGTGTCCCTCTGCACGTTACCCAGACCTGATCTGGAACTGCAGATCAAAAAGAAGTGTGAGATAGTGCTAAATGTCTCATCTAATAAAACATCTGCCAGGTACCTTCCTACAACTTTCACTTAAAGTTATCTGTAATACAAGGTTATGTTCTCTGAGATCCTGGGAGCAGAACGTCCATCCTTCATTATTGCTCTGCACAGATTGTCTTGATGGTTTGGTAAGTGAATTATGTAGGAGACATTACACAGTGAAGAGCTGACCTTGTCCTTAACCTCAGCACATTCTTCAATTAATGCCCCACAAGATAAATTAATTCTATTAATCCATAGAGGCCTCTAAGCAGCTGAACTGGGATTTCTGCATTTCTCACTAAACACACTTCTTCCTTCCCCTTCCTAATGAACCTGTGCTTATAATCAATAGCTAAAGGTTTGGCAGTATTTGAAAGCAAAATTAAGCAGGTTTGCACTTACAGTGTGGTTGCCACCTGAAACCCTGCTGTGAAGGAGCAAGGATTCTGAGAAGCTGATACATATTTTTTCTGGCCCCAAGAGGCTCTGCAGATTTTCCTCACACGATTGGTACTACAGAAGCCAAATGGAGCCTTTGCATGAGCAAGAGTCACTCCCAGATCAGTCCAAATTTCCTTCCTCTGCCTGTAGCTTTAAGCAACATGCTCTGTTGTTAGACATGAGTGCCAACAAAAAGGGTGGTTCTGTGATGATTTTGGGGTGGAAAAGGCAAAGGTCCATGTTCTGGGGATTTCCCAGTGTGTTCTGCCAGGGTATGTTCCTTGCAATATGATCCCCAGTCAATGCAGAAGACCCTCTAAGCAGAGCTGTGTCTGCAATGGCTTCCTGGGAGCATGTGGAGATGTTTGGGCACTTGTTCAAAAGATCTAGCATTCGGGTAGGGGTGTGTCCTGGAGGGTCCTGGAGGGTCTGAGGGGTCCAAGATGGAGTTTCAGTGCACTAGGGAAAGACATCAAAAGGTGGAAAAGGGACTACAGTAACTTTCTATTATGCCAAGCAGCAGCCTCGTGAATGCCTCCCTACACCTGCCACCTCCTGACTCTCACACGCTTCTGAAGACCATCCTGGTGTCTTGCTAGACCGTGCCTGCAGGTACAGGCAGTTCTGGGAGCGCTGCTTCCCTCTGGCTTGCTGCTGGCACGTGAACAAAGCCAAGCAGTGCAGTCAGCTAGGGAACAGAAATGAACAACTTTGGATGCTTGATCAGACTGAGTCTGATTCTTGCAAAACACCAGAGGGGATGTAAACTTCACCTGGGGCCCTTTGCCCACTGGTTTGTATGGCAAGCAGGTGCCCGCACTGTGTTTTGGCTCCTAAATCACCCTTCAGACAGGTAGCCCTCTCCACTGGCAGGGCACAGACCTTGGAGAAAGTGGGGCACAAGACACAAGACAGATGTCCAGTGGAGATCTCCTGGGCTGCACTAAGTGCAGATGCCATGCTCAAGGTACCAGCTTAAGAGTAAGGACCTTGTAAAGACGTTTAACATTGCTTGACTATCACTACCAGTAACATGCTGAGCACTGTCCATTGAGGAACCTCAGTGTTTTGGTTTATTTTATTACATTTTATGGGTTAGACATGTCAACTGTGAGTACTGGCAGTATCTAGGATATGTCAGTGATAATGAGGGAGACCATTTCTTATGGCATAATAACGATGATTAAGGATGGGATGTTTCAGAAGCAATCAGGAAAGTCAATGAGAGTCAATAAGAAGTGGGCGCCTCATTTCCTTAAGGTGCTTTTGAAAATCCTAGGCTAAAACATTGATATTTCATGCGGACACATTCAAGTCTGTGTGGGAGAAGTCTCAAATCCTTTTTGAAAAGTGATATGCATATTGTAATTGGAACATATTAAATATGAATATCTGCAGCACCTTAACCTTTTATTCTTCTTATTTAAAAAAACACTGGGTATTTTAGTCATAAGCAACTGTACCTTGCAGTTAATAATGGGCCAAATCCAGACACGTCAGCTGGCGCGACTGCCCTGATTGAGCAGAACAATTCTGATCTACCCCAGCCAGGGATCAGAGGCTAAGTATGAGAAGTAACCAGAGCAATCTTATGAAGTTGCAAATATATTCAGAGAAGCGTGTGTTATCCAGTGCTCAGCATACATAATGTCTCTGTAGGCAACAAACATCCAGACTAGAAATAGGGCACACATTTCTAACAGGAAGGGTAATTAACTGTTGGAGCAACTTAACCTGGGAAGGCAAGAGATTCTCTGTGGTATGAAACTCCCAGGCAGGGATGGAAAACCATTGAAAAGAGACGCTCTAGAGCAAACAAACTGCTAAGTGCAGTGATCATGAGGGGAAACATGTTTCTGAGTAAAAGAAGAATTTAGACTTGATTACCATAGTGTGCTGGCCTCTGTGCTGGATGTACCTCCTATCTTGCTGCTACTGAACAAGCAACCCAGCAGCCTGGCTTCTCAGGGCACGAGTGAATTTTTCCTTTCCTCTGCAATCACTTGTGCTCACTGATCACATGTGTCTCATTTCATTTCACGTCTGATGAAACTCAAAGACGCAATAGGAAGCCTCATGGAGAAAAGCTGCATTTCACCCGGTGTCACACCACAACTATTACAGCCAGTCTGTTTAAGCTCATCAAATGGCTTGGGAGTGTTCACAATGGACTCTCCACCTCATCAGAGTCCCCAGCTTGCAACAAAACCTGCGCCCAATTGACTTTCCTATAAATGTATGTGTGGTTTTTGACTCTTCCACGCCACTCTGACAACAAAGACTTGTAACAAGCAACTTGCCACACGATACATCAGTAATGAGGAGGAGAGAATAGACAAAGGAGGTATTTGGGCTGATTAATGAATGCTGGGTGAAAATGAACTTTTAAATGCTGACAGACTTACAGCTGCTGACAACTATAACCCATGCATTTCAGAGGGCAGTGTTTCATCAAATGCTCCTCAGGTACTCTAGAGTGGATTTATGCAGTAGGCAGTAATACAGCACAAAAGGTAAGGTAAACAGGGTGGAAAGTAAGTCACTAACTTTCCCTGAGTAAACAGAAACTCTGTGTGTTATGGCTGGCACATGCAAATGGAGAGGACAGAGGTGCACAGTGGTGGCTCACCCCTGGAGCTGAGGGGCTGTCTCTGGAGCAGAACTGGGTGACCCTATGGAGTGGGAGGGAGGGGTGGCATCAGGAGTCCCTGCAGAGACCTCTGGCATTGCTGCGCATCCCAAAGCACAGCTCCCTGAGGGTTTTCAGCCCCTCTTAAGGATGGTGAGAGAGCGGCCAAGGGTGGAAGGTGCTGTCTTCTGTCAGAGTGGCTGGGCTGGGTCACACTAGAGGTGCACTGAGCCCACTGTCCTGTCTCTGCTGGTGGCCCCTGGGAAGCCCTCCAGAACAGGGCAAGTATATAGTGATGCTATGCCAAAACACCTGGCAGTGCTGCAGCTCATTCTGCAGCAGGATGAAATCCTCCTGGGGAGTTACTCATTCATGTGCTTCAGGAAAATCGAACTGCTCCCATCACTTTTGCATTCAGCTGAGCATCCCCTGAGGCACTGCAGAACTGCACCACCACCTTGGAGCTGAACCCACTGGGGATCCTGCTCTGGATCAGCTTTCCCCATCTCTTCGCTGTGTTGGCCTGAGCTGCCCTGCACAGTCAAGCTCCCTCAAACCCTACTGTGTCCAAAGACCCTCTGGATCAAACCTGCCTACTGCAGCTCCGCTTTCATGCCAAACCTTCCTCCTCCCCGTGTCCCACCAAATTCCCTACAACTCCTTTGAGCCAACTGCCTGGCCTTGGATCCCTTACAGGGTCCCATCTATCACCTGCTCTCCTTTCTCCACGTGTAGTCTTTCAGGCACACCGAACACTGTAAATTGGGCTCCTGCTGTCGTCAGCCCCAGGTTAAAGCCACCAGGTCTCTGGGGACAGGTCTGTGCTGATTCTTATGGGACCCATGCATTGACCCATGCATTGACCCATGCGTTCCCCCTGCTTTGCCATTCCTCTGCAGCACAGCAGAGACAGCACCTACTCGGGGGGTGCAACTGCAGGAGAAAAAGCCTTAACAGCAACTACTGAGAAGAAACTGGTTAAAAAACAAGTCCTGGACTGTCCAGAGGCTGAATCTGTTGATGAGCCCACCCCATGCAAGCACCATGAAAGACAATCAAGTATGACCTGATTTAAATAGCGGTGATCATGCAGGAGAAGTGAGACAGATCTTTCCTCTGCTTTTACATCAGGCTGAGCTCCGGGGACCGGGTCATGATTTACTCCAGCAGGAGTAAGAACAGAGCCGGGTCAGGAGCTTCATTTCTGCCTCCCTGTCTCTTTCTGGTTTTGTCGTTATTTGAAATATTTTGGGGACTGTGAGAACATATCCTATTATGTGTGTATCACTAGCTTTTTCTCTTTTCTCTTTGTATTTATGATTTAATAATTTCTGAATCTGTCACAATCAGTGTTGAAAAGAACGTAGCCGGGTATAATGGAATAATTTGAGAAGAAATGCTAAAGCCAGGAGCAGTCCACATTCTTTTCAGCAGATGCAAAGTGAATAATATTTAGGGACGTGTTTATAAATCAGTACACCCTTTAATTAAGCAAAACATTTTGCTAAGAAAGAATTAATTAGCAATTTATGGCACAAGGCCTGGCCTATTATCAAAGAGCTTGTACACGATAAAGCACAATTGCTTGTGTGTCTTCAGAGCTAATTATCAGTAACTTGTTTTATTTTTATTTCAAAGCTCCTTGTGAAGAGACAAGATAAAAATCTACATGAGGAGTGGAGAGCTGGTGGTTCGCCTTTCCCTTGGCTCTCTTTCAAGTTTGTATTAATTGCCATGAGCGGAAAGGAGCCCGTGGCTGGTGTGCAGTCCCAGGATGGAGGGGTAGGGGACGGAGGGTCACTCTAGTCCAACAAGAAGCAAAGCTGAGATCGACCCTTTGCTGATGCAGGCTCATCGTGTAACTTCACACAAGACATTTTAATGTCTCTCCTTCTCATCTGTAAAGTGAGGACAGCAGTACCGCAGGCCTGGTGAAGGTTTGCTGAGGATGAACGTGTGAGGCTGTGAGATGTGAGATGTGAGGCTGGAGATGAGACCATGAGTAGATGGGAGAGAGCAAGTAGTGACACAGAGTCTGGGGGTTTACAGTGTGGCTCCCCAGCATGCAGAGCCCAAGGCACAGGGGAGGTCTCACCCTGGGCTGCAAGAAGGGGGAAAGCTGCCTGCTCCATCCAAAATCCAAGAGAAATGGCAAAAGGGGCCTCAGATCCTATGACTGAGAGCGGGGGATGTTACTGTAAAAGCTACAAATTTTTGTGTCTCTTGGGCATGTGCCAACACAAGAGCTTAAACACGCCATACTGGCATAAGTAACAGGATTATGAGCAGTTTCAATCTGATGCAGATGGTCTTCCCATTTGCTTCCTTGTTTAAACAGCAATTTGGCAAGTTTGTCATTCATAAAGCTTTTATAGTGCTCCATACGCTTCTCCCCTGTGGCCCACTAGGAGCTGCCTAGATGTTTGTCGATGCCTGGAAACATGCATTAGTCTTTAATGAGGTTGTATTCATATTGTTTCCTTTGGTCAGAGGAGCCTTGGGAATTCCATACTATAGAACGTATTTCCATTTAAAAACTGCAACTCCTCACCGAAGTATCACTCTGATGCTCAAATAACAGCATCGCCAACGTAGGTATCACAACCAGCATACAGTGGTCACAGGGAAGAAGGAAGTGCTTTGAGATCTACCAAGTGCTGAGGAAAAGCCACATGGAGGAAAAGCCACAGGTGTTGCTCAAAGCGATGGAGTCGGAGATGGGCAGAGATAGGGGCCAGGAGGTGGCTTTGCAATGGGTGGCTTTCGGCCTGCAGGGATGGAGCAGTAGAAGGTACCACCCTTCATGATTTGGGGAGAGGCTGAGAAACCAAAGCAGGGGATGATGTGGTCCTGCTCCACATACCTTGGATAAGCTGTCCTCTAATTAACCAAGCAGACGGACTGTAGGAATACTAAAGGGCTTTGTTTGCCCACAACTATTATCTAAGAAAAGCACAATGGAAGTCTAATCAATTAATAGCTTTCATGTGGTTTTGCTGAGTGTAAAATAACAAGGCATCATGGCTTGCATTGGCACAAGCTGCTTAGATCTTAAGGCAAGTAAATATTTAGCCAATAATTCTGATTTTTTTTTGGCAACAAAATGCATCTTTCTTCTTTATCTTTTTACTTGTGTTTTTAATTACAGGGATAAGACACACTAGGATATCAGTTACTTCAACCTCTTCTGCAGTGGGACATCCACTGCAGGAACTCAGAGAAAGCCTTTGACCTCAAGATTTCTGTACAGTAGATTAATTAGTCTGTAGCTATCACCTCTAGAGCTGCCTGTCCTCCGATATATCAGTAGTCCTTACTGCTGTAAGTAGGACCTGCTGCCACAAGTAAGGTTTATGGACAAGAACTCCTCATTTATTTTTCAGTCCCCTCACAGGAACCCCATCCTGTTCCACTGTAGATCAGTGTTATCTATATGCTTCACTCTAGCATAAACACAGTAAATTTTACCCCTTTTCTTATCTGGGTGTACTTACTTCAAAAGAGTATTTAATGGTACTTGCAAGAGAGATGTGAAAACATAGAAGCAGGGAGGTGAGGCAGCTGGAGGTCAGACAACTGGTTGCAGGTACCCATAGACTAAACTTGCTGTGGGACCTCAGACAATTCGTTTAACTCTTCTGATCCTGTTTCCTCAGTGTTGTGAAAAGATAAAACAGCCCATCCAGGAGTAGGATAGGAGATCTAAGAGCAATTAGCTAATGAGTATAGCATGACACCCAGATGACAGAGAATCGAGTTTCACTGAGTGACTCTGGTGTTGGCACTTATTCCAGGTTCATGGCAGGGTGAGTCCGAGCGATGCTTTGCCTCTGGAATCCAAATCAGCCCATTTTGGAAGGTAGAAACAGCCAAGCACTGAGTAGGCTTTTCAAGGAGATAAGAAGTTGTACTGGTAGGAGTGGCCAAAGGTTCATCTGGTATCCTGGCTGCAACCACGGCCATGACCAGAAGAAGGACATGAGAACAGGGGTGGCACATATTGTACTTCCAACCAGTTTCATTTCTGGGTCTGTCTGAGCTGGAGCTGGGGAAACTCCTTGGTCACCTGTGCATGAAGGAGAGATAATCCACTTTCAAGCAACCTGAGAGCTGGGACAAACGACTTGTGTCCTGTCTAAGGGGGCAAGATGTCCAAGGCACCACAGTGCAGTTCTGTGATGTAGCCCTGAGGGATGGGCACAGTTTGGCACAACTATTGATCATAACTCAAGGGTGGCAGTTCTACTGGTTAGTTTCTACTATGTCTGCTCAAGCCTCTGTTCTGTGCACTGAGAGAGGATGGGACTCTAAAAACAATTGGGGAAAGCAACTTTTTCACGTTGACAGACAAAGCTACTTGCAAATTCATGTCATGGCTCTGGTGTGTCTGCTGACATACAAATGCCTCTCTTTCTCTCCTCTTTCTTTGTATAGCTCACAGGGAATATATTATCAGGAGGATGTATTGTGACATTTTTGCAATACTACCCTCTCTAGCATATTCCAGAGCATCTCCCTGACAATGGATTTGCTTCACATGCAGCTCCTGTTATTAGTGCTGTGTGCCCTTCCCAGAGAGACATTCTTGGGAGTGATGGGTTTGAAAAGCAGTGACAACACGCAAGTTATAAAGAGGGACAAGAGGTTATGCAGTAGTCTTAATGGATTTCAGTGGAGACAGGGTTGAAAGCACCACAAGTCTCCATTACTGGGAAAACATAGCCCTAGTAATGCACAGCCTAAGTCTGAATTTCTTTTTTTGCATGCTATTTCTTCTCATCGCTGTCATTTACTCTGAAAGCAAATTTGGTTACAAGGTAGAATTGGACAAGATCTTTCTGTTTTGTCTGTATTTTATGTTTGGTTTTCTTCCAAATAAAATGAAATAATACAGAATGGTTTGGGCTGGAAGGAAACTTAAAGACCATCTAGTTCCAACCCCCCTGCCATGGGCAGGGACACCTTCCACTAGCCCAGGTTGCCCAAAGCCCCGTCCAACCTGGCCTTGAACACTGCCAGGGAGGGGGCAGCCACAGCTTCTCTGGGCAACCTGTGCCAGTGTCTCACCAACCTCACAGTAAATAATTTCTTCCTTATATCTAACCTAAATCTCCTCTCTTTCAGTTTAAAACCATTATCCCTTATCCTATCACTACCTTCCCTAATAAAGAGTCCCTCCCCATCTCTCCTGTAGCCCCCTTTAAGTACTGGAAGGCCACTCTAAGGTCTCCCTGGAGCCTTCTCTTCTCCAGCTGAACACCCCCAACTCTCTCAGCCTGTCCTCACAGGGGAGGTGCTCCAGCCCCATGATCATCTTTGTGGCCTCCTCTGGCCCTGCTCGAGCAGGTCTGTGCCCTTCTTATGTTGGTGCCCCCAGAGCTGGACACAGCACTGCAGAGGGAGTTCTCATGAGAGCAGAGCAGAGGGGGAAAATCATCTCCCTTGACCTGCTGGCCACACTTCTTCTGATGCAGCCCAGCACACGGTTGGCTTTCTGGGCTGCGAGCGCACATTGCTGGCTCATAGGCAGTTTTCCATCCACTAAAAACCCCAAGTCCTCCTTTAAAAGTATCATAGAAAAAGATACCTTTTTAGAAAGTATTATAATAAGTCATGCACACACAAACTCTGAAAGGAAAGCTGATACAAACTCCTTGATTGTACATATAAATATCAAGTTGATAGGGAACCCTAGAATGGAAAATATCTTCACTTTTGTGCATCTCTGGTCAATTCTCCCACAAGAATTTCTCTTGGCTTGGGACACTGCCTTGTGTTTGTGAACAAGTGTGGGCATCAGAATTTGTTTTTAGAAGTGCTTTAAGACACAAAGAAGAAAAAAAATAATCTTAAACATTAGTGAAAAATAGTGGATCAATGAGTTCAGTGTAGGTGAGAATATGCAGTCCACTTTGGTTGGAGTTCATCCACAAGAGGAACACAGAAGATGACTTGTTTCTTTGTTTTGGTTCCAGCACCTTGGACCCTGTTTTGAAGAGTTAAACGATTGAACAATGGATGTATTTGGAGGCCATCCACCTCTGCAAGGCTGGATATAAATGCTGGGTTCAAGCTTTGCAAGTGACTGTCAGTACCTGCAAGAGCATTAGAGCCCGGCAGTTGTAGACTTGCCAAAACCAAACACTGAAAAAACTGTATCTCCAAACTTTTTTAGGGCTCCTGAAGAACCATGGTATTTATCTTATTCTTAAAGTGGTTTTTTATTTGTATCTTTTTAGTATGAATTCTAAAATAAGACCTGCAAAGGGCACAACCTGAAAAACTGTTCACTAGCCTTCAAGCCAGACAAAGCCTATTGTTTGGCCACCAAGCAGCACACTCTGCCTCCTGCCCAGCCCACAGGTAAACAAGGAGCCCAGTGGGAATTAGGTGATTCTGGAAAAGCAGTGATTATTGACTGGGGCAATGGAAGAGACATGAGAGAGTTCCTTGGGATAATGTAAAGGAAAGAGGGCGAACATTGCTGAGTGGGAGCAGAGCAAACACAAGACAAGGGATGGACACTCTCTTTCAGCATGTGCCCTTGCTGCAGTTTCTCTACAACCACCACAGCCACAAATAAATTATTGCTAAGTGAAATCTAAGATGCAAGACGGGAGGAAAAAAAACATGTTCAAGAGCTAAGGATTCTAAAAGTCACCAACTAACAAAAAACAAAGCAAATCCATCATAAGATGTGGGAAGGAAATAATGTCCAACATTCTTCAGGAGAACCAGGTACCCTGACCTGCCCCATTCTGGTGTTGCTAGACATGTAATTGTTTTCACTGTTGTATGTTTGTACAACATCAATGATAATGACTGGGTAAAGAGATGAGGTATTTTGTCATATTGGAATTCAGTTTCTTTTGCATTGCCATGGCAATGCAAGGAAAATTTTGATCACTAGCTGAGACACTTCAGTATATATTAACACAGCTTTTGCCAAGGAGAGAGCTGAATGACAGCTCTGTTTGGAAGTCTGATTTGAACCGTCTGCTTTTTATGCTATATCAAAAGCCATGCACCCAGAGAAAGTTGAAGGGAAAAAAAAATAGATCTTACTTATGGCAACTTAAGAGAAATATCTGAAGTTAAGAGAATACGTTTAATTCTTACTAAATTGGCATCAACATCTTTAGCTGACTGCAAGGCAAGAAAGTCCAAACTCCCTTGAGGCAGCAAGTTCTAAAATAACCTTCTACTGCAGTACTTTGCTGTCAGAAGTTCTAACTTGTTTCTACTCATCTGTAACGTCTTCTTGCTCACTGGGGCAGGAACTGCTATTTTATCCCATATTTCTATAAAGTGTGTCATAATAAGAACACCAGACCCATGTCTGAGGCCCCTCAGGTCAAGAGCAATACTAACACTCCAATTTGTACTTCTAATGATAACTTAATTTTCCCTATTCTTACTGTTTTATAACTACAGGAATGTTCATTGTGTCCCTAATGAATGTTTTAGGTCTGAGCAGAGAATGCAGGTGCCCATGTCAGCAGCCATTTGTGGAAGGAAGTGGAGGGTGGCAGGAAAAGAGGTGAAGTGGGTCCTCTAAGCACCACACTGTCAAAAGCAAAGGGTCACAAACCTGCTCCCTGCATGCCCAAACTCAGACTATATTTGCCTCCTTGTTACTAAGGAAAGAGGACATGCCAAGAGTGGTCTCCTGTTCCCAGTTTCCACCCACTTCTTAGAAGCTGGCCAAGTAGTATGTGTTGACAGAGAGTCTGTAGGTATGTTTGTCCACAATGACCAGGAGTCAGTGGGGATGAGAAGAGGCAGCATCCACCAGAGCTGATAAGTACCACAAGCAGCCAAGGAACTCAAATGATCTCAGCAACCTGAGCTTGAGCAGAACAGTTTGCACCATAACACAGAATTTCACTCCCCCAAATATTCTAGAATAATTGAGGTTGGCAGAACCACTGGAGGCAGAACTCTGACAGTAAGATAATGGCTCTCCAAAGCTTTGGAAAGGTCTAGAGTATGGTAAAGCCAACAATGCAGGTTGACAACAGTGTGGGATGCAACGTTCATACCCACAGAGCCTTCACTTTGGTCTTGAGAGTCAGGGCTAATACGGCAGCTGTGCCAGAGCTTTTGCCAAACAAAAGCTTCTAAATGTTTTAAATTGGAGCCATTTGTATAAGTGCCTACCATGAAGATGTGTTCCTTGTTCTCTGTCAGATTAGATAGCTTGCCACCCCATTTCTTGCTGACATCTTTGGGTTCTCCAGGCAGAGCCCCTAATGGTTAACACGCCAGGATCTGCAATACAGTTCGCTCATCTGGAACAAAGCCACAGACTGTCCAGCCCATAATGTAGCAACTGTGACAGTGCTCCAAAGTCAGACTGACATCTCTCTAACTCAGATACACATTCATGTCAGCTCTTGCAAATTTGCACACTGGGGATCTTTCTTTATGCAGATGATTTCTATGGGCACATAGATTTTGCCTGCAGACTCCCGCCAGGCCAAAAAAAGGTGGATTTTGTTCTCCAGATATGATTTCTTTCTTTTTCCCTACTTAGCACTTTATTGCAACAGGAAATGTTCCATAAGGCCACCAGGCAAATTAAAAAGATAGAATCTAGATGCTGTTCTGAAATATGTGCATTTAGAATTAACTCTACATGCAAACCAGAAATATATGCATACGTATATCAACAACCATTTTCCTGTTGCGGGCTGAAGAGCATATTTTCTGGGATCGAGTTAGATTCTGATCTCTAATTAGTGTGCAGGACTAATATTTTCCACGTGAGTTTAGTTGTGAAAAATGCATGTTTCACTGCATGTTCAATTTGCAAGTAAACTCTCTGCATTGCCATGGACTGATCAGTAATTGTGTGAAAAAAAGTCTTTGTCCATATGCATTACAGGTTTTTTTTAATTACCAGCACAACCATTCATGCAATCTAGACACTTGGCTGAATTTAGATTTTGTGCCTGCATGTCTGTAGCTAAGTCCCTTGAAGAATCTAGGTCAAACACTGTAGACAACATTTGCGCTGACTTCTGTATCCACACACTCTTCGCTCTGTAAGAAACTCATTCTAAGCACGTCAGAGAAGGGAAGTGGCAAGAGGAAATTCTGATCAAACAAAATGGATTTGAATAACCCAGTCTCCCCAAAATATTGAGCTATTGAGACTTTCTTAAGAGAAGCTCTTCCCACTTTGTTCAGCTCTGTTAAAATGGAATCAAGCAGTGCCTCCAGTGTAGCACAGTAACACAGCCCTCCAATTTGATATGCATCCTGCTGTTTTTCTTAGAGGTTCAAACTTGAGGTTGAGCCTGCTTGAGAACTGATCTAGTTTTTCAGCCTTACTTTCCCAAAGAAATGCCTGGGTACTTATGCCCTTAATTCAGACCTGGTCTTTTCCTTTATTCTCTAGAAAGTTCCTCAGATTTATTTGGTGGGAAAATAGACACTGGCAGAGAGTACCTGATGGCAGCTGAAGCCATCACTCTGTGCTCAAGCATGAACTGAGTCTTTATGCCAAAGCTCAGCTTAAACAGGTTTGGTAGGAAATATTGTTCCTCTTTTTTCACGTGCCTGTCAAAGTTTGAAGTCTTTGATAAAATGACACCTCAAACCATCTCATTTTGCTCAGCCCATCAAACATGTCAGCATCATCACAGCAATTTGTAAAGCTAATTGATTGATGAATATGAAGTAAGCACTTGTTCGAAACATATAGATGGTTCATAGATATCTTTGGCTTAGTCCAAGTTGGTAATGTCTAGAAGACAGACAATGTTCTCTAACCTTCATGTTTGTTTGACAGTGATCACTGCCAATCATAGTTACAATGACAAGTTTTTCCGTGACAAGACCCTGCTTGTCACCGTGTTTAGCTCTGAATAATGTAAACAAAGTGGAGGGCCACAAACATAAAGACTAAGCCAATGGATACAGAGATTGACAAGCTTGAAAGAGGCACCGGGCTCATCTGGTACAGCAATTCCAAGCAATCATGGCAATGGCTACCACTCCCACCAGATCCAGAGGTCTTCCCCTCCATACACTCCCACGTCTCTACAAAACACCTTTTAGGAAACTCAGGAGTCCCACTAAAAAGATCAGTGACAGAATTCCCTGAAACAAAGAGTGCCAAGTATATCTTACCCTGTCTGAAAGGGGGAGCTTCTTGCTCTTTCTGCTTCTTGTGTCAACATGTCACACAGTCATTGCAAAATGCCAGGAATAAGTAGGTAACTGTAGTGCCCAGGATGCATTTGTCTAATCATTACTTATGATGGCATATGAGACTTTAGCTAGCTGAAAGGAGGAAGTCTCTGCTAGTGAGAAAGGGACTGTTGAATACATAACAGAAGTAATGAACACTGACCCTGGTTTTCTTGGACCATATTTCCATGAAAGCACAGGTGTCAAGAGAAACATGGCTGTCTAAAGGGAAAAGCAGTTAGAAACGGTGGATTTTAGCAGTGAGTAGTTCCTGCTTCAGAGACATGAAAAAGGGTCCCTACTTCATTTTTGCTAGGGCACAGCTGGTGTATGAAAAAGTCACTGAGCACATGTGTTGGGTTTGTGTGTGGCGGGGTTTTGGTAGTGGGGAAGGAGCTACAGGAGTGCCCCTGTGAGAAGCTGCTCGAAGCTCCCCCAGCTCCAAGTCGAACCCTCCTCTGGCCAATGCTGAGCCAGTTGGCGATGGTGGTAGCTCCTCTGCAATAATGCATTTAAGAGGGGAAGAACCTGGTGGGAGAGGGAAGAGAGGGAGGAGTGAGATGAGAGAGAAATACCTTTGCAGAAGCTGAGGTCAGTGAAGAAGGAGGGGGAGGAAGTGCTCCAGGCACCAGAGCAGAGACTCGCCTCAGCCCGTGGTGAGAGGGTAGGATGTCTCCTTTGCCCATGGAGGTCCAACAGTGGAGCAGATGTTGAACTGCAGCCCGTGGAGGTCCTCACACTGGGGCAGGGGAAGAGCAAGGACTCCCCCGCCAAGGAAGAAGAAGTGGCAGAAACAGTGGGTGATGAACTGACCTCAACCCCCATTCTCTGCCCCCTGCACTGCTGGAGGGGAGGAGGGAGAGAAATCAGGAGCGAAGCTGAGCCTGGGAAGAAGGGAGGGGTGGGGGAAGGCGTTTTTCAGATGTGGTTGTATTTCTCACTGTCCTATTCTGTTTTGATTGGTGGTGGTGTTCAAATTTAGTTGATGTTCTTTCCTTCCCAAATTAAGTCTGTCTTTTTTCCCCTGTTATCATAATGGGTGAGTCATCCCTCCCTGTCTTTGTCTCAATTCCCAAGCCTTTTGTTTTATTTTCTCCTCCTCATCCCCCCAGGGGGGAAGGAGTGAGCAAGCAGCTGCCTGGTGCTTTGTTGCTGGCTGGGCCTTAACCACGACAGGGCAACAGGAGAACAAAGACCCACAGGGAACCAGGAGCCACCAGTGATAAGGAAGGACCAAGGGGAAGAGCTGCTTCTGTGGCAGAGAAGGGCTCTTTTCACAGAAGTGCCAGCTGTGAAACGTCCTGAATGGACACGCTGAGTGACAGCTGAGATCTGAGCTAAATTACAGCTAGATATTAATAGTAAGTTTGATTATTAGACCTCATACTTTGCAAAAGGATCCTTGCTTCTTCCTTCCCAGTCTAATCCAGTCAGGAGGAATTTGAGGTCTTCATGCAGCCACAGAGCTACGATCTCACTGAGATCAGAGAGACACGGTGGGCTCACACAACCGAAGTGCTGCCGTAGATGGACACAGGCTCTTTAGGAAGGATAGGCTGGGAAAACAAAGAGAACAAGGGAGAGCATAAACAGAACCCTGGGATGGGGTGCTGGTGGCAGAGGGACAGCCTGGCCTCCAAACCCAAGTAACAAAGGTTTAGTGTGCCAAGGAAGAAAAAAGAAATACCTGCAATCACACTGAAATTCTCAGGTGAAAATACTCTACAAACTGAAACATGCAGTTTGTGAACAAACTCCTCAACAAAATATTATTTATATAATGTTGTGACGGATGCATTTGGCACCCCTTAACCAAACCAGCAGCAGTTTGGTACAAGGTCCAAAGGACAAATGTGTGCGTGCATGTGCGTGAGTGTACGAGTCCATTGGTCACATCATCCTTCCTTTATATAGTGTCCATCGTCTGCCATACAAAAAGTACCACCACTGGAGCAATTTGTAGTCACCCTGTTCAACAGGCATCTCAAAAAGGCCAAAACGAAATGAGCATGGAGGTTGCAAACCCAATATTTCCTTGAAGGCTGGTCCTTCCCTTCTCCCATGCCCAGGCCCAGGTGGGGTGTATAGCAGCAGGCATACAGGAGCCTGAAGGGATAAACAGCAAACCTTTGGCTACAGGCCTTTCATTCCAGCAATAAAAACCACATTGGCAATAACTCAGGTGGCAAGCAAATGTGTCAATAGATCCTGCCAAGTAATTTTAAACAGCAGTTGTTGGGTCTTTTCTGTAACATTTTGATGTATATATTTGGCCCATTAGAAAAATAACTTCATTTTCAACCACAGTTTCTGTAATGGAGCAATTCCCTACTTCACTGCAGATCTCTCTAGATAGCCAGACTAAAAAGCACACGATGCTTGGCTCAGGTTAGAGGTGTAAACAAGCTGGCATTGCATAGAAGTCCATTTCTCAGAAGCCTGGCAAGACGGTTCAGCCTCCTCTGAAGGGCAGCAGCAGTTATGAGGGCCAGTAAGTGGAGACAGCAAATGCAGCACCATCATCCAGACCTGACCTACTGGAGCGTGGATCCAGGTCTCTGTGAAAACAGAGCCAGGCCGAGCACTCGAGGATGGGGACAGTGGGATGCAGCGCAGAGCACACCCGCACGTGAGGGTGCTACAGCCAGTGGGTGCTCAGCTCTAGGTTGCTCACTCTGCTCCTAAAGCCCAGCCAGTCCCCCAGCCTTAGTGCTCACCAAGATGACATGCTGGAGGAGCTAGTGCCCAGAAGCTGCCGAAGGGCTTTATGACTACATTTAGCATGTTACAACACCCTAGCATGGACACAGCTCCATTGATAAACCAATGCTCAACTCATGCGCTGTGGTAGCATGGATGCATCCTGCCTTGGGGTCCTACAGGCAAACATACACCCCTCTGGAATCAGACTTGCTGTGAGATTCATGGATGAGCAGTGCCCACCCTCATTTCTCTTCAGTCACAGCATCTACAAGGATTGCCCTCTTCCCAGCTCTGTGGGCCAAAACCATACTTTGAGCTGTGCGATGCCCATTTGTGTAGGGGTACAGCCTCCTGTCTGAGTCACAGTCACCGTGGCATAACCTGCTGTTGGTGAAGCCAACATGGGATGCCCATCTGGAGAGATGTTGGCACCATTGAGTCCAGGATCCTTCCAACATAACTGCCCACCTTGTAAAAACACCGAGGAGATAAAAGTAGGAGTAGCACCAAAAAATTCAGAGGCAAAACTAAACTTAAAGACAAGGACTGAGAGCATGAAATATCCAGAAAATCATCCCAGGCACAGCTACTGTGGCTGGAAGCCCCTTCAGCGAAATGCAATCACTCCCCTTCCCTCCCAGCCTCTCTAGTATGGCCTTGAGAGATGCTGCTTAACATTTTTCAAGCCTAGGACAAGGCAAAGAATCATTTGGTTGAAAAATGGCCTTTAGTAGAACATGAAAGATTTTATGAAAAAACTATTGGCTTTTTAGAAGTGTTTCCCCTTTTTTGATTTTTTTTTTGTGACATCCTCTATCAGTCTTTTTTACTGCAGCATGCAATGTAAACTAGCCTTTGGTTTCTCTTTGGGAATTATTCTCATGTTAAGATACTTTTTCAATCAAAAAACTATCAGAATAGTTCATCTACAGAAAATCTGCTCTTGGGAAGCTGAAGTTTGCATTTTCTTGAGGCAGACACACGGAGCACAGTCATTCAATTCCGCTTATTTCAGCATGCAACAGAGGTACAAGACAGACTGCTCCCCAGCCTGCCCCATCCAACCTCTGCACAGTCCTACCCAGACCCTTTTATTTTCCTGCTACCAGGTGCCAAGTTACCCCATTGCAAGCTGATCCTCTTATTTCACCAGCCAAACTCCTTGTTCTTTCTCTGCTTATGAATTTCTAACGCAGCTGGTGCAGAAGCAGCAGCCTACTCTGCTACAAGTTTCCAAGCCACGTGCACTGCTCTCCAATTGCTCCCCTTGCCCTGAATCTCCCCAGAGCTTTGAGCAAAGCAAAGCTCTGTGCAGCATCTCCAGCCAACCTGGAGAGGTGAAAGGGGCCAGCTAGTTATACTACAAAAGGCCTCTTTCTGCTAATTTCATCGAACGCTGTGCAGCTGATTTTGTAGGAGCAATATCTGAGGAGAGATTTGAAGAACTGCTTATGTGATGGTTTTGTTAACAGCAGTGAGAACATGCACAGGGAAGCTTATTGATTCCCTTTATTGGGCAAAATTTGCTTCCTAGAATTCAGAGTTATAGACAGGCTGCGACTGCAATACCAAATTACCGTGAGCTGCCGGCATGGAGGAACTGTCCAGGGAGTATGGCTGACCTGAACAAGCTGCTTGAAGAGTTGCTTAAGCACACCAGGCTATGGCTTTGACCCTCTCAAAGGAAGAGTCAGGAGAGGAAGGAGGGAGGAAGAGAAAACAAAATGAGAGCAATAGAAAATAGAAGGTTTATGGAAGGTGCCTGTGGTGTGCTCTATATGGAGAAAGCTCCACCCTGCCCACTGGCCCTGGGAATACGACTGCCCTGCCCTTTGATGCGTTTCACTGATGCATCTGCAGTGGTTCATGGAGATGTGGGATAGCTGGATTGTGCAGGGCCATAGCAAGATATTTTCAGCGGGTGGGGGAGTGTCATCAAGCCAACATGCATCCCTTTCCCACTCTAAACCCTCCTTACAAACTAAGATCAGATGGGAGATCCCTGAGGTCTGGCTTCTAGTCCAGCAGGTATGAAATATTACGTGTCCCAGTCACACTGGTGCTCCAGCAAACATGCATTGCCCGTTGGTGGAGTGAATTACCTTCTCCTACAACACAACGGAGCAACACTCAGCCTGCTCAGTGGTCCCTGTGCCTGACTACAAACCTGGGGGTTATGGTGGCTTGTGTAATTAAGAGACAAGAAGGGAAAGACTCTTGGAGCAGGGTAGATAGCAAGTGCTGGAGGGAAGGCAAGGAGGACAACCACAGTCAGCCCTTAGAGTTATTCACAGAAAGCACACACCTCTTCATCCTCATGCATTCATGATAAAAAAATCCCCAAATTCTAGTGTTTTCTCATCTTGCAGACCAACCTCACAAGTCACTGACTGCCTGCAGTTTAGGCGTATCTGCTCTAGAACGCCTGTCCCACTCATCCAAGCAGCACAGCACATGAGTTACATGGTTGGTATCATCCTACAGAGACTGGCCAGGCAAAACTCATCTGTATAGACATAGATGATCGCCCCGTTGTGTGCTTTAAGGCTGGTTTTCCCCTGCTCTGCAGCTTCTACCCTCTCACAGAAGAGGGCTGTGAGTGCTCCAATGCGCAGAAAGAGCAGGACGAGCCCCCAGGCTCCCCTTTTCTGCTGGCTCCAAACCACATTCGCACACTGTTCAGCCCCAGGCTGCACCACACTCTGCTCCACACTGCACCTCAACAGATGTAGCCCACATCTCCCCTCCCCTTCCCAGCAGCTCATACCTGCTCCCTCACCACATCTCAACCATTCCCTTGTAGAAGTGCTCCTCCACTCCACAGCCAAGGATAAGCTCATTTTGCAGAAAGGATAAGGATATCCTCTCCAAAGTTATCACTTGCCTCCTGGAGACACAGCTGCAATTTCTGAGAATTTACAAGTCTATCTGTTAACTCCTGAATAAGTGTCCTGTGCTAACATGGTTGGGGACCTGAAGAAACTTGGTAACTTGATAACAGCCTCTCAATGGTGCTGACTCTTCAGTTGTCCTGCGTGTGAAACATCACCGGTACCTTATAACTAAATCAGTTGGGGTTTTCCTTTTGTTTCTAGCATTAGTAGTATTTTTTAGCATTAGTCTTTATCTCTGGAATGATCTGAATTCAGCAAAAGCTGATAAGTAATAAACCATATCTTCTATCAAGAGCCATCACATTCATGGGAAGCAGCTGAGCTGGGGAAGGGGAACTGATCTTGTCAAGGGCTGACCCCAGCCCCTCTCAGCACCTGGAGCAGTGGCAACCATTTTGAAAGGGTTTTTGATTGCATATTTTCTCTGTAAATATGAACGTTCAGCATATTTCAAAAATCTACCTGGTGGACCAAAGCTATTCAAAAGGAAAAAACTCCATCAGGAAATGTGTTTGTGTTTATGTACGATAGCTGGTTTGTTTGCTCTAGTTTCTCTCTGTTCTTCCAAAGCAGAGTAAAACAGCTCGAGAATACTCTAGAAGCAAAATTAAAAAGGAAAAAGGCAAATTTAGTTAAAAAATAAATTAATTTATGAACATAACATATCCCAGTATATTACTATAGGTGTGCACTGGCTTTACATTTCTTGAACAGTACTTATATTTTAATCCTTTCAAAGTTAGTTACAACTGTGTTAGTTTGGACTGAATCATTTCAAGGTAAAAATGATTTCTGAGCTGTTGTAAGCATCCCCCAGGTTAGTAGTGGAAAGCCAAGAAACACCAGACCAGGAATGAAAACTGAACACGTGCGTTTCTTCTTCCCTGCATTCACAGTAGTTGTATCTCTGTCCACCTACCACATGAGAGTAAATTAGTAAAATGTGAAAACAGAAACAAAACTAACTATGGCTTCTTTAAAACTCTCTAGTTCAGTTGGTAGGAATAAACACCAACATGACCTAATCAAAATTGTTTGCCCCAATACAAGGAATTTATTAAGGACCTTAATAATCTTTTTCTATTTTCCTTACATTTAAACTTAACTCCTGAATTTCTAATGGTTATTTGTGCAATAATTGCAGCACTCCATGATGTGCTTTACTTTAGTTACAGACATGTGCTATCATCCTTAACTTTTCCACGGTGTTTACACAGAAATAAACATTATTTTTGGCCCAGCACTGTCCTCAGTCTGCCAGTTCTGTCTCCACAGATGCTCTCCATTTCTGCTCTGCAGTATCACTCTGCTATTTCATGCAGTATGTGCACAGCAGTGATGGCCAAATGCTTTCCAGCTGTGGGTAACATCTTTCAAGGAGATAATATCTTGGGAAAAAAACACCCAACTTAGCACCTTATCATTCCCAGTGGAGTCACACCAACTTTCCTCTGTGGTTGCATGTCCTCAGGCACAGGCCAGGAGCTCACCCCTCTCACTCTTTCTGATGCAGAGGCAATTTCAGCCTCAGTGTGTTAAAAATAATAATTTGTCATTAACTATTTCGCACCTGTCACTATGATGCTGTCACAGGGGAGGCCCAGCAGCTTAATGATATCTCAGCTGGGATTGAATATGACTCCAGCAAAATTTCAGCAGCTTTGGTTTATTATGCTGAATATCTGGATGAAGACATTTAAAGCACATGTACAGTTGCCCCAAATACAGAGCTGTGTCAGCTTCATCTCTAAAAAAATGCTGCTATCACCATACACGTCCCCTACTTTAGTCTGATTTCACAGGCCACATTCTTAAAGTAATTGTGGATAATCTGGAGTGTCCCCAGACCCATCTGCAGCAGCAGTAAAAAGCATGTTTGATACTAATACTATTTCATTATTATTCCTTAGAGACCTCAGTTTGTGTTGTGTCTGGACCATGCCAGGCACTGAGCCACAATAGATGGCCATTTCTACTGTGCAGGCAAATGCTATGAAAGAAAAAGCCAGCAGCTGCCAGGCATTGCAACATTAGATGTCACCAGAATTTTTCAGCTATATTGCAAACCTGACTCTTTCCATCAGCTCCACCTCCAGAGCTTACAGTTCTTCATGGTCGTCCTCTGCCACCTACAACTGTAATGCAACAATTACCATCAGAGATGTGGATACGAAATTTATGCTTCTCTGGATAAAAGTACAACTGAAGTGCTGTGAAGAAGGTTCGAGTCTGTAAAGGGAACAGTGCAGAGTTGCCAGCTGATGGGTTGAGTGTGAACCAAAATAAGAAATTATCCCTGAGCTAGTCTTCCTCCAGATGTGCTCCTCAGGGTATTTGCATTTTTATGATTTGTAACTGATAAGATTCCTCCAGTGAAACCAAATATAGATACCATGATAATGTGATGTGACCCCTCGAAATAACATAATGTCAGTGGAAAAGGGCAGAGGGGCTGCATTAGTCCCACTGGTGCACAGGAGTCGCCTTGTCCTTGAGCCAGGCTCAGCTCCTGGCTGCCCCTCCGTCAGGCCGGCTGTACGCCACGGGCATTGCGCTGCTGGTTGCACCTGAGTCCCAGGTGCTCACAAAGCCACACCAGCCTTTGAAAGACTTGGATTAGGGATATGCAGAAGAAAGCGCCAAGCAACACATGCTCCTACGCAGACACCTTGCAGGAGCAGTTCAAAATAATTCTCTCCTTTCAAGCTTGAACCCTCAGCTCTTGGGTGTTTGCCTTTGTCAAGCAGCGTCAGTAAAAGCTTGCTGAGCATTTAAGCACTCTTCAAGAAATAAAAACTAGGAAATAATAACTGCCTTTGTGTGTTCATCTCCCTCTCTCATCCTTCTTTCACATGGAGGCAACTCCGTTAATTTGCAGGCAGATGCTGATTAGGCCAGCATTTAACCTTCAACATCTCCATTTAACCATTCATTTTGCTCTGTGTGAGGTGACACACAGCTTCCCAAATGACTCTTGGCACCGTACTCTTTGCACACCTGCAACAGACCTATTTTGGGCTGCAAAGATGGGGCACGCCACGCTGTGCATGGGACGGGCGCGGGTGGAGAGCTCAGCAGAGAGCAGGGCAGCCGAAAACAGAACTGCAGGTGGGAACACCTGAGGCACAGCTGCCTGGAGGGAGCAGAACCGGCAGGTAAAGCCCACCACAGGGTAAATGCTACGAGCTGCAAAGCTGCAAAGCATGACGCGATCCTGGCGAACCCTGCACCTCGATTCACGCGCGGCTGCTGGCACGTTGCAGCCGCAGCGAGGTCACAAGCCTTTTCTAGCAGCCCAAGCAAACTTGTGTGTGCCTTGAACACTCCTTGTGTTCACTTTCCTTTCCTCTGGCCATGTTTTTCCTTAGGGTTAAAGGCCAGGCTTGTGTTACTTAACTTTCATGGAATTGTTTGAATTTTATTTTTAAAACCAAACATTTTGTGATATTTTTTCCCCCCATAAAACTGGAAGATTGAAAACCTGTCTTCGCCTCCTTCCAATCCCAGGTTTTGAAATCTTTATTTTGTGGGTAAAAAGAGTTCCATGTTACTGTAAATATTTATAGCATTTCAAAACTAATACTTGAACATTTTGCTTAAAAAAAAAAAAATTGAATTTTTTTTTCCCTATTCATGTTTTTCTGAAGGAGAAACAAGACACTTTCAGCCACATGGAAAATGTTCTCATTTGGGTCAGACTGCTATTTTGAGTACAGGACTGATAACCATCTGCAATTATCATCCACAGACAATTGGATGAATGTTCCCTTGCAGCCTGAAAGGGCAGGTCACTCACAGCATATCTTACTCATTAAAAGTAAAGAATAACATGACGATATGTCACTGGTACCTTCAGCCAGATTGGCATGCTGAGCCCTCCCTCTGCACTGGGTCCCTGTAGGTGGTGACTTCTGTCAAAGAACAGCCCTAGAGGAGGTATAATTAACAATCACATCTTCATCCCATATATAATGGGATTCTGGGATGATGGATGAAGAACCTGAAGCTGCAATACATCTCCACATTAAGCATTACAGTGCTCTATCTCTGCTGCTCCTTACTGACTTCATTAGAGCACCAGTGAGCTCTCTGAATTCAGCCTAATATTTCTGGATTTCCGTAGGCATGGCTTTGCTCTGAAAGCCATGCCCATGTGAGAGGTCTGTTGGAGGAGGTGGGTGGGAGGACATCTCGGAGCAGTTCCCGACTCTCCTACTGAATTTTGGGTTGCCTTGATGAAGATAGTTGATTTGCTTGAGTTTACCTGTCTGTTCAATAGCATTCAATGGCATTTTCAATATTTCCAGTCATCTGTACGCACATGTAAAACAAAAAGACTGCATTTTCCCCAAACTGCCCTGTTGCCTGAGTAATTACATGAGCCATATGCTGAGAACCTTCCTCAGGCAAATGCCCCGCTGCGGTCAAAGGGACACTGCCAACGTGACAGATGGGCGACATGGAGAAAGGACCGACCAGGCTGTGTGCTTTGGGAACACACAGAACTGCCCTTGTGCGCAGAAATACAGAATTGGTGGTGCTCAGTCTGTATCTGGCAAAGTCTGCAAGCGTCTTAAGAGAGGCCCCTTGAAAATGTGTCCCAGGTGGACAGACTCAGGGAGATGGAGATTTCTGTCTCCTTTCCACATCTGAGAGGGACGTTGCTGTGAACTTCTCTGGCTACGTCATTCCTGTGACTTTCCTGAGATCCATAGTTATATGCACCCACATAGATACATATACAAATATATAAATATATGTTTACACACACATACATGCACATGCACACCTCATACATACAAGTTATTTATCCTGCCATTTAGAAATTATTGTCAACCTCTTCATAATATATTATTATTCCATTAGGATCACTTCAGCTAACAAACATTCAAGGTACAACTGCCCCGAGGTCTCCTGGTATGATGTACATTAAAGTTTAATGCTGTATTGATGTGTGCATTGTGTTCCATATGAGCCAAGCTGTTCCATTAACTATGCGCAAAGGGCTATGAAGTTATAACATTTATCTCTACGGACGCTCCAGATTACTTTTTCCTGTTGCATGCCTCCAAGGCTAAACATCTCGTCTTCAATTTACGTAGAGCTGTTAAAATTTTTAAACCTTTGTAAATGATGAACAGTTTATCAATGTAACTGCATTTTTGTCAGCCTTGGCTGGGGAGGATAAGGAAATACTGGCAATTTTCCAATGGTCATTTTTAATTTTTTTTTTTTTCCATTCAAAGCATGAGTTGGGTAGGAACAGTATCCATTATTAATAGATAAATGTTTTATTAAAGATATAAAGACCACAAAGATTTGTAACTTTAATAATCTAGTTTCTTATTTTAAATTCTGTAACATTATTATTTATTGAACAACCAAGGGTATTTCTTACAGGATCACAGTTAGGCAGAACCACAGCAAAATGGATAACTCTGCGCTATCTGGGGGAAAATACTCCGGTTGACTTAAGAGCTTCCTGACAGGATTTTTTTTTAATAATTTTTAAAATAAATTTGTCACTGGCTGTTTACAATAAGGCCTATAAAGTTTCAAAGGGAAGTCTTTTTTTCTTAACTTTACTTCTGCTGCTGCACATGCTGGAGTGTCCTTACAACCCTGCTCACATATTCTGCAAATTATTCTGGGTTCTACATTAAACCAATTTTTTTTTTTTTTTTTTTTGCATTTGTTGTGCTACAGCAGAGTGATAACTGCTTTTTCTCTTTCCTGCAGGGTGATCTGTTGCCCTCAGGTGACTGAGTGAATTGAAAGGGGAAAAGGAACATAATTTTTGAACTTTATTTTGCTCTCCCTCCTTGGATTTCACTTCATGCACTTTTTTTGCATGTTATTCTTGTGCTTATTAGACTTTGCGAGGGCTGTGTGAATAACTGATTTCCTAAGGGTTAAAAGTCTGGCAGTTCAGAAAATTCAAAATATGAAATAAAGTCCTTTGTACTAATCTGAAATTTTTTTTTTTTTTTAATTTTGGAATAAAAAATTAATACTTATGCTGAGCACTCTAAAACGATGGAAGGGTTTTGCAAATAAATGAGCTGAAAGAAGAAAAAGTAATTGACAATAACAGCCATGTTCAGCTGTGGCTGACAATAAATAATTTTGTTACAAAAATCTCAAAATTTGCATTTGCAATCTCCAGTAGAAATTGTGGGGCTTTTCCAAAAAGCAAAGTCTGTTTTCTAAAAAGAAACTTTCTGGGTTTATCTACCTCCGTTTAAACCTGGACAAACTCAAAACAAAGTGTCATCCTGCGATAGTCAGAGTTCAGTTGGTGACCAAACACCATTAAACAGCTGAAACTTAAAAGACCTAAATTCTTTTGCTCAATTCAGCCCAGAAACCTGAATATGAAATTCCTAAATCCCACATGAAAGCTCTTAAGACAAAGTAGTTGGCGATTTCAGGCTATTCCTCCCTGCACGTTCATAACTGACACAGTACTATGTGAGCAAAACTTTTTTTTTTTGGTTGCTTGTTTAGTTTTGGGTGTGAAATATTCCTGACCAGGTGAGCAGTCTTCTGATGTAGTATGCTATGATCTGAGATCTGTACATATAGACACACACTTCTGAATCTGTAGACGGGCTACCTTAAACACTCAGATCACAGAGAATTTACTGTAAAAAAAGAAATAAGGCTTTGTTTGCCACTTTCTAGCAGAGTTCTGATTGGATCCATCTGAGGGTTTTCCATTAAATCTTTTCCACTGAGTAAATACCAGTTACTGAGACCAAAACTCTTCAAGGGAGAGGGATATTTTCAATTAGATTTTCAATCACATTACCACAATATAGTGTGAAATTATAAAAATATTGTATTTCAGTATTTTCTAAGCAAAAATATCTGCTTTAACTTTTTGAACATGATGAATTTTAAAAGGCCATAATTACAAAGAACTATTTAAAACCATCTATTCAACCATTTATTAACCATTAACCATTTATTTAACCATTTAACCATCTGTTTAATCAACTATTTAAAAACATTTCAGCAGACTTGAGTGAAGAGGTCTTTCTCAAGCTTCAATTTGCAGGAAAGCTGATGATTTTGGGTGTTATTCATGATTCAGAGAGGGCCATTTGGTGTTTTTGAAACTGCAGAAACTCTCATGGGATGATATGTCCCAGACAGCTCTGGCAGTTACTGATAAGGAACTCTAGATCTTGCAAAAATCGTTAGAGATTTCGTGTTTCCTCTTTCACTCCAACAAGTAAAATCAACCACTCTATGGAGGGGCTGGAGGTTGTTTTCATCACCACAGCTATTCCCTGGCTCTGAATGAACAGTACTTACATGATACTTAACTTACCAGGAAATTATCTGAGATACTGCATCGTCAGACTTGTTCTACACATGGCATTTGGCCAACTTCTACCCCAAAAACTGTCTTTGAACACCAACTGCTGTTGTGAACAGACGCTCTGGTGTTTGTGCACAGCAGCGGTACAAACAACCCTGCTCAGCAGGGACCTGGGCCATGCTTTTGTCACACCCCGTACGTTAAAGGACGAGCAGAGTCTGTGGCTGGTGGCATCTGCCACTTGTTTATACATTTATACATTAAATGCGAAACTGGGCATCCTGGACAAGTTTCAAAGCTCCCTCTGGACACAAAATTGTAGGTCATCCTCAACATATTTTGCTGACCCATGAGACAAATTGTGTTTCTATTAAATCAAGCCTTCAAGGAACATCTTCCCTGACTTGACAGTGACTAGTTAGTCTGGCTTGCAGCAAATAATTGTGGAGCGACAAAGCATCTTACAGTGATTTCTCAATGCCTGGGCTGCAGTTTTCTCTTCTTTTCCTTGGCAGGTTGCAGAGCAGCAGCAGGATATCGGTGTGTGCTTCAGGGAGGGAATTTCTGACTTCACTCCTAGCCTTTCCTAGGAAAACATTTCTTGACAACAGAGCTACAAGGTGTGGAAAGAAGTAGACCTTGGTTGTAAGAAGGAGAAAGGGCTGCCTGCTCTGCATGGCATGGAAACAAGATTTGACTAGCCCATAATATTAGGAAACTTGATATGTTTATGAAATATGAGTGAAGAAATGCTTGAGAAATTAATACATCCAAAAGGTGAACCCCAGTGGAAGGTGGGGATTCTCTGAGCTTTCTCTCATGTCCCTGTGACTCCAGACCACATTAAAAGCAAGTGAACCAACAAGGAAACAGGCTGATGCTTTGATGAAAAAATGCTGAAATGAGGCCAGTAATAAAAGTTATGCTAGTTCTGCCTCTTGACTCCTGCTCAGGAACATCTGCAATTTTCCATAGTAATTTCTAAGATGGCAATCTAAGCAAAAGTAACGTTAACTAGTCCATCTCTACTATTGGACTAACCCAATGTTGATGGTTCTCTCTTTACTACCATCGCTAACAGTAAATTTTGGAGCATGGTGCTGGTAAGTCTGGTCATGCTAATAAATGTTAGTTCAAGCCAGAATACCTTGGGCCCGTGAGCTAGAGGATCCCACACCACAGTCAGCGATTTTACTCTGAGGTTCCCAACTGTCTCTTAAAGCATCGGGAAAGCTGGTCAGGAAAACCCTGTGCCTTGAAGGTAAAAAAGCACCAAGGTCATCTGCTGGAAGATGCTGCAGGTTTGTGCAGCGTAACCTGGTATCTAACCACAGTTAGTTACTTTAAAATCTAAATAGGTCTTTGCAGGTAGAAGGATTTAACTTTATTTACAATGAAGAAGTCTTTCAAATCCTCAAGAGATGCTCTTAGTAATCTTAGTAAAGTTCAAGTACTGGGATATCTCAAACAACTACTTCATACACTAAGGCAGCAGGCAAAGGAACGCAAAAGCCAGAAAGCCAGTAAAAAACAAAGGTGAGGTCAGAGAAGACCTGGAGCTTGTTTCTGGAGAGGGAGAGCTGGGCCTGCTATAAAACAGCAGCAAGGCTGCTGCAGATGAAATAATATCCCACCCCCCAAGTCCTGCCTGTTGCTGGGCTCCTGTCACAGGTAGGATGGGGGTTGGGAATCACTGAGCCTCTTCTATTGCTGAATGTTTCCTGTCCAAGAGAGCCCCCAGTACAAGAGAAATCCTGGTTTTGCACATTGTCTGGAGGGGAAAGATAGAGAAACAGACAACGGAAAAAGGGATGGGGCTGGTAAAGCTTGCTTAGGCGATGAAGTGATGAAAGAGCCATGGTGAAAACAGGATGGTGACAGGCCGGTGCTGGGCTGTGTGATTCCTCCCTCCCTCCCGCCACCCTGCTGCTGGTGTGAGGGAGGAGGATGCTCCAGTTCCCATGTGCTGAAAGTGGAGGCACTGCTGCCACCCATCACGTCTCCTCAGGGAAACTTGTCCCTCCTCATCAGCTCCAATGCAAAGCCCTATCTGGGGGCACAGGGATGAAGAATAGGGACTTTGCAAACGGTGCTGTCCCCAAAGTCCTGACCTGGGGGGTCTGAAGAAGGCAGCTCTACAAAAAAAAACCCCACAACCTCCCCCTACATTAAGATGTCAACCTTACCTAAGGAATTCAACAGCAATGATGCTGGCTAGCCTGCAAACATGGGGGCAGAGGAACCCTCATGCCATGAGTGGCATGAGAATACACCAAGAAGTTTGGACTACCCAGCATCCAGGTCTCCCAGACGTTGTCCCAAGTGACACCTATCTTAAGTAACCTTTATCCCTTGTGTTCACAGTATTTGCAACCCCAGGTATTCAAAATCTCTTCACCTGGATGCCACTCAGCTTTGCCATCCCTCAGATGCTTCTTTTTAGTTATCTTCTCTTGCTTATCCCATCAATAATGACTCCAAGCCATTGCAACAGAGCTCTGAGTGCAGATGCTCTCCCCATGCACCATGTGCCTGAAACTGAGAGAGATGAACCTGTGAATGGTCAGTCTTCATGAACTCTTTCACACCTTCCTCCCCTCTCTGGGTCATCAGACCCACCAGCTGTACTTGCTTTCAGTGTCAGATACCATGGGAGACACGGTACCATAGGAGACAGGAGAACTTCAGGGTGACCCACAGAGGTTTTCAGCTGCTGACATGGTTAGGGGTCTTCCTGGTGTTTGTGCAAGTTTATGACACTGGTAGCACTAGCCAGGAATTTCCTCTTGGGGGGCTAAGTATTGATAGATGCTTCGCATCCTGAGGGTACAAAAAGAGTTAACATCCCCTCATCCTGGCATAAACTGTAGCTCTAATCCCCTTTTCTGCTAAGATCAATAGTGTGTAATTCCAGCTAGTAACATCCATGAAGGAGAGTGCAAGAACTTCATATTTCAAACTGAAACCTTAGGGAAAAAAATGGTCCATCCTTAAGGCACCCACTTGATCGTTATCAGATTCATTTCCATTTCAGTTCAAAACAGAACTGCTTAGAGCCAAATCTTCACAATATCTGGATCTATGGACCAACAGGGACTGGGAAAGAATAGTGCTTATGCTGGAACTGCATAACACACTGGAGACATGCCTTGTGGCCTTAGTCCAGGATGGAGACATCAACGCTTCATCCACAACAACCACAACAGTATGACTGGGCTGACTAGTACAGCCCCCACGGGGAAGAGGCAATAAAGCCACCACTGAAAGAGGATGAAGAGGATTTGTCATGCTGAGCAAGTGCTATAAAGGTTTTATTGCCACTTGTTGGGGAAGTGCCTTGCTCTTGACAGTGATGGAGTCCTTCTGAGCTGAAGATATTTATCCGCAGGGATAAATCAGGACTTATTTTACTGAAGAGCTGGAGCCTGATCTCAGAGCACAAAGTAACCGAGTGCTCCCAGGGTTCCTCTCATGTCAGCTCAAAATCACCTCAGCCCTTTGCTGGGGCAAAGGGGCTCTGCAAGGGAAACGGCAGTGCGGCGGGGGAGTCCTCATGCTTGTAAGGCTCCAGGGGCAGGACCGCTGCCTTAGGCCAGAACAGGGAAAAGGCTGGAGCACTTCAGTTCACATCACACCAGCTGCTTGTACTTCACCTGCTCATTATTTACTGCTAATGCAAAGCACTCAGGAGCCTCCATCCTGGCCAAGAGGAACCGCTACTCCTTTGCACCCAGAGCTCAGGAAGAGGAGCCAGGATGGTCCCATCAAGCCTGGTCAGACCCACCAAGCCAGGCTGTTCCCGTCAAGCTTGGTCAGTCCCACTGAGACAGACTGGTCCCACATAAACACACTGTCATCTCTGGTCTTCAGACAAGGCTGGTTTAGGAGCAAGATGAGAAATCATGAGCCAGAGCTGCTGTGGTGTCTGAGGCTGCCTATGCTTGAGAGTACTGATGCCAAGTTACTCATTGTACATCTTGACAATGTAAGTAAGACCAGGATCAGGCCCAGAGGAGCTCTGTCCTCCTCTTCCCTCTCTTTCCTTGCCCCATTTTGGGGCTGATACCAAACCTGATGAAAGACAGCAAATGGCAAATGCAGAAGTGCTGAATTGCAGCTTGAAAAACAACAGAGAATGATTATTGCTGTCCAGGAGAAAGGATTAATACGTCAGACCAATGTGAGACTCATATTTTGGGCAATGTATTTTCATACAGGCAAGAATCTACATCAATTTTCTCAGCTACTTGATTCATAGAAAAACAATGCTGAAGAAACAAAGCAAAAAAAGGAAAATAAAGGCTCAGAGGATAGTTTATCAGTTATTATATTAATGTGCAGCAAGGTACCAGTGGCAGGAAGAAGCTGATTCTAAGGGCATGTTAATAAAAAGCATCGAGCCGATGCAGAGGATCTGTTGCTTATTTTCCCCCTTCTAAACTGCCTCTCCTCAGACCATCAGGAAAAGCGAGGGATCCAGTCCAGCATTTTGCCTAATAGGAAGAGGGGAGAAAAGGTCTGTTAAAGCTTGGATGGTGTGCTGCTACTCAGCCAGAGTGAGTGTGATGGATGGGGTGGTTGCTCAGCGTCAGGCAGGGTGCAAAAGGGCCTCAGTAACATCTATTAAAGCAATCCATTTTCCCAGGCTCATCTGGCACTCACTCTTTGTCACCACACTTGTTACCTTTTCCTGACGGTAAATGCTGGGAAACTTCAAGGTATTTGAACAGTCAGAGACGACAAATCCCTACTAAGAAGAAAGTGTAAAACAGCAGGAGAAACATGTTGGCTTCATCCTGAGTGAACATTAAATACACTTCACATTTGTCTAAGGAGACAGTTAATGGGAAAACGGGCTCTTTAATTGAACAGGCTGAGAGTTTCACGCAGCTGCATATAACAAACGCGCAGGAGAAAGACATTTTTCTATGCAGGGATCCTAGCCTGGGTGAGGCAGGAGGGAGAATTTCTTCCAGAGAATTAACAGCAAATGCAAGTGGCTGGTGAGGACAATCCAACGCGATGCTTTTCCCAATGTGGCTTCATTTAAAGGAACAGAAAGGGGCCTTGGATCAGGCATTCAGCCCAAAACTGGCCTAAGGCAACATAAAAGCAGCAGGTTATTTTTGTTGTGTTTTACAATTGCCTTGAAGCCTGGGGCGTGCCAACTGGTATATTCAACTTGTCTAGGTCATTGGAGCCCTCTGCAGAGCGTGTTTTTTCTCACTGACTCACTGACAGCATTACTCACCACGAAGTGGATGTATCTCTGCACAGTGTTGCACCTTCTGCCAGTCCCAACATATTCGACAAGAAGCAGTTCATTTGATTTCCTGACCCCTCTGATGGAGAGCTCAGTATTATGGGGTACCACACTAGCCCCTCCACATCTGCAGCTGGCCCCTCAGCTGGACTGGTCCCTCCTGGGTCAGGACTTCTCATCAGCCTCTGAGGTACAAGGTATCGACAACTGTTGCAATATGGTGCCAACAAGACTAGCCCAGAAAATACTCAAAAATCGTGTATGGGTTTCATAAAATGTATTTTCCCTGACACACGGTGCATGCTGCACATGTCCATTTGCAGTTACATCAATCTTTCCCATCTTCCCTTGAATCTTCCCTCCCTGTGCACAATCCTTCAAACTCTCTCTCCCGCAGCACAACCACTTCACAGTCTAAAGAGCATCTAAAATCCTGGGATTAACCTGAATATTATTTTCCTTTACTTACTAGAAATGTTGTTCAGACACAGAATTCAGATGTGGAAATCTATTACCTCTCCAGGGTGTACAGCAGAGGGTGGTGGGGGCAGCAACACAGCCAGAACAATGCACCTGTTTTCATTGTCATAATGCTAATTAATAACATGATAGTTAAACGAAGAAAGCTCATTACTGGAGTATCAAGGGAAGGGGCAGAGGTAGGAATGTAGTAAGAAAGGGATTGAAGGAGTCTGTTGTCAAGTCCTCTTCCCCCCAATTCCTATTGCACCAGCTTATTAAACTCTGTCTTAAAAGAAGTGGCTTTTCCCTTGCTCCCCAGGGGAGGCTGTTAAAGAGCTTCCCTTATCATATATCAAGGAATCTCCTCATTTGCAACTAAAATTTATCCTTAACCAGTTTGTTCTTGTTCTGTAGCTTAAACCACCTCTCCTCCATGGGGCTTTATCTCCCCCATGAACAGCAGCCTCCTCTATCTCCACAGGCATTCATGCCTAAACAGACTGTATGAGTATCCTCTCCCCCAAAACCTCTTTTCCCCCTGTATCCTCACTGCTCTTCTCCATGCCTGTAAACCTGAAACACCTCAGTCCAGGCAGAAATCCAGCAGTGACATGGCTGTGAGGACAGCAGCAGCAGCCGGAGACAGCCAGGCGGTTGGTGGGGCTCAAGCTCTGAGCTGGGATGCCTGGAAGGAGCTGGCACTGGCAGGATTCAAGCAGCTACTTCAGGTCATTTGTTTTAAGGTGGGATTTGCTTGAGTATACATGGAGTCAAACCAAATTATATTATCTCACTGGAGCTGCCTCTGGGCACGTACCAGGAGGCAGCATCATACCTGGGTGCTAAAATGACACTGTGGTCACGCTAATGGGTTTTAGGAGCCTTGTCCTCAGCAAGTACTCTCTCAGGTCCTCCATGCCAGGACAGGACAGGTTTCCAGGGGCAGTATGTCTTAATAGTGGTTCACAGATCTTTTTTCTATCTCTTCTTTTTTTTTCTTTTTTTTTTTTTAACTCCTCTTCCTCCCCTCTTTGTTTTACCTGGAAGGTGAGGACATCATCAACTGCACCTATCCGGCAGCAGAAGGGCAGCTGATAGATCTTCTATCAGGTCAGGGGTCTGGATCGCTAATTCCCAGAGCAGCATCGCAAACAGAAACCCTCATCAATGCCAGGAAATTCTCTCATTCTTTGTGTGTTCATTAAGTGCATTTATTTAGCAAACGGGCAGACGTACGCACAGTCTGAGGATTGAAAGGCCACAGGGAGCTCTCTTTCTGGCTTGCCTGGACCTGTTAACTGTGTTATCCAAATAACTGCTGAACATACACAAATACCATAACTCTTCCAGTTTGAATTAGTGCTGCCCCACTGCCAGGTTATCAGCAGGACCAGGAGAGCTCATGTGAGAACTCTGATGTGGTAGATGGGGTATATAGATGCACTCAAAGGCGCTCTGCTTCTTCACAGCCCAGATAATGTTAGACCACATTAATCACCCTTCAAGGTCCTTGGCATTCCTTTCTAATCCCAGTACTGAACTGGAAAGTCAATTCCAGTCATAGACGATGAATGGCCAAAGACCAGTCCTCCCAGTCTTCCATGCAGGGCATCCCAGGAGAAGGAGGAATCCACTTGCCCAGGATGAGGAGAAGCCTTTGCTACAGAAGTGAAAAGAGAAGTCATTGCAATGAGAAAAGAGAAGCTGGTACATTAATCCCTGCTGTGATCACACTCTGCCTGGCTGACTCAGTGCTGTGCAGATTTTCCTATTGGGGAGTGAGGAGGTTTCTATAAGTTCATGAAACTCCAGCCAGAGCCAGCCTGGGGAAGGGCTGTATCTGCCAGGGACATGCACCACAGCTCAGCTGGCCATGTCTCTGCTGCAAGACAGGTGGTAGCTCAAGTAGATGTGCTCTGTTCATGACCTGACTCAAGGACTGTATGTCTCTTAATTTCCATCAAAGATTAAAAAAAATTATAGGACACTAGGCATAAGAGTTAAATAAGTATGTTCTGCTTCATCTTCAACATGAGACTGGGCATATTGTTCCCACTAACAGAGGAAGAACAATTAGCCTTAGAGAGTATTAACATGTTGAATGTGCAGTGTAATACGGATTTATATGGTAAATCTCCTTACAAGGATCCAGTGAAGTGAGACTGGGTTTTCCAAGGTATTTGCAATGCTAATCCTTGGTGATGCCACATATCTGGTGGTACTGCATGACAGCAAGGGCTATGGGTACGATGTTAACCAGAGGAAGAAGAGTTATTAAATATCATATAGGGTACATAGCAAATGAGTAACTTTACAAATGCATATGTGATGTAAATAGTTCAGGCATTTAAGAAAGGGTTTTCTTAAAGGATGAGCTGTTCTCCTGGGAAAACATCTCTAATCTCTCTTATTTGTTTCTACTAAGTCAAAAGGGTGGTGAGTTTGATAATAAGCTGTCAGGATTTGCCTGTTACAAGATGTGATATTAATAAGAGAGTATTAAATGTGTGTCTTGTTCCTTTTGCTGTTGAGGGAGTAAAATCCTTCCTTAATAACCATTTTGTGACTGACTGAAAGGATGGACCTTGTTAAGGAACAGGTATCTAAATACCTTGTCTTTACTCAGCAGTTCATACTCCACTGCTAAATCCATGGAGTCAGTAAGGTTCAAAATGTTCTGATGTATAGTGGTCTATGTGCAACATGACAGAAGGTGCCAATCCAGGACCTATCAGACAAGTGTCCACACAATGCAGTCCACAACAAACTCCAGTGGCCGTGATGAAGCTGCAGGTCAGGGAAGGAGTTCACTGAGGAAGCTCCATCCTGCTGCTCATGGTGAACAGAATTTGCAAACTTTAGAGCTAGCTGGGAATTTTCCAACAGACCATGTCTTCAGTGGAAAAGGTCAATTCTTCAACACTGAAACACATTGCAGGAACATGCAGATGTTGATAAAATTCTAATGGAAAACTGCCATATTTTCTGTTGCAGTGAGCTGGAGGGGAGCACAGACTTCCCTGTAACAAACTAGCTCAGCAGCTGTATTTTCCAGGGCCTACAGATTTGTATCTCCTTGGCAGACCATGCTGATCACTGGAAGTCCGTGGGCCCTGGGAGATCTGGCTCCAAACACCAATTTCTGGGGCCAGACCCCCAGTCTGTCCAGTGATGGGCAGTCTCTCCAGCAGATTGTCCTGGAGCTGGATCTACCAGAGCTTCTAGGCTAAGCAGGATGCCAGAAACCCTGGCTTCACCTCCCAAACCACATCCTCTGCTCCCCTCACAAGAGCCTGGGCTCCAGGAAAGTTGGGAAGCCTCAAAAAAAGTTTTAAAAAATAAAAAATGAAATTACTGTTTTGATATTTGGAAAACCACCTAACAAAAGGTTTATCCCTCTTTAGAAGACAGCTGTTGTCTTTCCACTTTGTAATAGAAATATCTTTTAATTTATTTCAGAAAAGGAATTCCCATCTCCAGTCAGCCATAGTGGTTGTCAAGATGTCAGTCTCATGGACTTTCCCTGGAAATTGTCACCAGCACTAATTTCCAGAAATCATTTCAAACCCCACTGAAAGCAACTGACATTCAGCTTAATATAATTTTGATCTTTCTTTAAAGAAGAAATTAACTTTTACAGTTACTAGGAAAAGCCAGCCCCTTCCATCCCACAACTTACTTCCCTCTTGTCCTTCCACACACAGAACTGGAGTCATCCAGGAGGTGTTAATTATTTGTTTTATGTATTCCCTTATCCCTTCCCTATGTTAGTGGGAAATTGTATTTAAATGGCATTTTCTTCGGCACTGTTATCACAAATGCGCTGTAAAGCAATTTGGCATGCCCTGTTTCCAGAGGCGTTCTGAGAAACAATTTATGACTCCACACTAGTGACTGGTATCGTGGCTTTGTTCATGCTTTACTAAACTAATGTCTGCAGCTAAAAAAGAAAAGAACCTGCGCCCACAGACATCCCCAGCTGGTTGCATTCACAGATCTGGAGATTCATGAACCAGTGAATGCTCCCAATTTGCCAAGCAGATGAATTTGAATGAGCGTGCAGAAGTTCACCCCATAAACTGGGTAATGGGAGCCAGTTATTGTTCTTCATGCAGTAAATGCCCCCAATTTGCTGCCACATGAAAATAGCTCAAACCTTTCATTGCATCTGTGCTGAAGAATAGAGTGGTGTGAACTCCAGCCACTGGTGACGCAAAAGTTTTTGTCCATATGCGGCTGCTTTGCAGCTTCATAACAGTGACTCTAATAGCCAGTTTTGCTGGTCTTTTCAAATCACTACAATTTGTGTGTGCTATTTAATGAGAGCATCAGTAAGCCCTCCTCCGCTGCTGACCTCCACTTTCCATCTGCCCGTGTTCCCCAGTCACGGCCAATGTTGAGATACAAAGATGCTGAGGCAAATACAGATAATGGTGTTCCAAATTTTAGGTCCCATTTCTTTTCAGAAGGGTCATCTTTTCCTCATGTGGGAATGTAAAGTTAGAAAATTATGCTCTCCAAGTATCCTTTTCCAAGGCATAAAGGAACAGCCTGGGTAGTTTCTGAATGTAGCTGATAACCTTCTGATTCTGATCCTTCCACTCATTTTAGCAACATAAAATATTTGTAGTTCTTGTCCCAAACCACTATGTAGGAAGACAAAATAGAGTTAAGAGCTGTAATTTTCAACAACATAGGTTCTTTAGAGCTGTTCAATAAAGAGCACATCAGAATCTCCCTAGAAAGGAAGAAGGCATCAAAATGTGGTGATACTTTTCCTTTATATTTTTTTTTCCAGCTTGCAGTGGTGCATGACACAACCGAGAACAGTGGGTTGCACTGGTCTGGCCTCACATCTCATGCTTGGCAACTTGTCTCAGATGTGCTACATGCAGAAATGTGGCTAGACACTACTTTTAATTAGAAAAAGAAAACACTCCATGAGATTGCTTTTGAAAATGGTTTTCAGTGTTGCAGCATTTCAGCTCCCTCTGATTCATGAAGCAACTCTGGCTCACTGATGTCTACCCATTAAAAATTGGCCAGATTCAGGCAGTTGTGGTACAGAAAAAATAGAAAGCACGACACAAAACAGAGAAATAAATCCAGACAGATCCACCTTAGTCCTTCTCTTAGCTTTATTTGCTCCTATCTGTAATATGTTTTACCAGGCGGGCTTGACAATAGACCACTGAGCCAAAGTCATGTTTCACAGTTCATCCCTGATACTAAAAGATGGAAGGAAAGAGATAAATATTGGTGAATGGAAAGCAAAGGCAGAGACACAGAAGAAGGGAGGGCAAGAGAGTTTGGTTTGATGTGTGATGTAAAAATGGATGAAGAAAAACGTTTCTCTTTCCAAATAACAAACAGTAGAGTTTTAGACCAGTCTCTTAGAGTTTTAGACCAGTCTCTTTCTCACTGTCTACACTGCATTTTAGAAAAGCTTAATTTACTGGCTGCTTACATGGTTTCTCACATCAACACACTGGAGGTTGGATCAAGGCTGCCCAAGTGCACCCAGACAGAAAACCAGGAATCAAGGTGGTACTTGAGGGAGTGCTTGGAGTGTGGACAGGACAGGTATGTTGTGTTTGCCCTGGTCACCTCGGTATGCTCCTCCTGCCTTGGCAGCCAAAGGTGAGCAAGATCTTCCAAGGTCTTTCCTAAAACCACTGGGTGCCACCAGGGAAGACGAGTTTTCCAGGCAGCCTGTGACCAGCTATTTATAAGGACAAGATGGATGTATAGAGCTGTTCATGGATGCACAGCAAACATCTACCCCGTCCTGAAGGGAGATTTCAATGACCCAAATTGTCAAAACCAGCTTTTCCAGGTGGAAACCAGGCCATAACATCACACTGCTATGGTCTGGGCTCTGTGCAGAGGACATGCCTGGCTGCCTGTGCAGGCAGAGGGCTGCGATGGACACAGGAGCAGAGCTCTCTACTTGAGCTGCCTTTTCACATCACTGGTAGGTCTGAGGAACCAAAATCCAGATGGGTCTAAGCATATTGGGTTTTTTTTTAAAAAAAAGAGCCAGATAGCTTTATTTGAATGACAAGTTTTGTTTAAAATGGAGTAAAACATTTCATATTGATCTTTGAGGATGTGGGGTACTGATGCTGATGAAATAGGAAAAACTTTTAAAATGAAAATTATTTTCAAAGGCAAAAATCGCAAATCTTTGAATCTGAAAACACAGGAATGACATTTTCATTTTAGGAGATTTCCCCTGTCCCACTTCATTTTCCTGCCATTGCATATAATTTATGGCTTTATAAGATATCACAGAATATGTTAGTATTGCCAAATTCTTTGTTGGGAAAACATTTCTAATCAAGAAGGAGGAGCTTTTCAGGTGAGACATGTCCTGGTCTCTTGCAACATTTCCTGGCAAAACAGCTCCCTTGCTCCCACTGCTGAATGGGACTGCAGTTTCAGTGGTTGAAACATATGCTGAAGAATCCCCCCTCCCAAACTCCCCAGATGTCATCAGCTATAGACAGTGCTGCAGCTCTGTCCACAGGTGATGTTTGAGGTGAAATCCTGGTTCTCTGCACTCAGTGATAGAAAAGCCGGTTAATGCAACCCAGCTTTCACTATTTCTCCCACCACAAAGGTACAAAAGAATCACAACATTCCTTTTAAAAATAAATAAATAAATAGATAGATAGATAAAAATAGGTTTCTAGGCCAGATGATAGGCTATAAAGAACATTTTTCAGCATGACAAACATGATGTCATCCAACACCAAGGCTACGTATTTTTGACCACAGCCTCTCAGGAATTTTCCCAAGGTCTGTTCAGCATCCTCCCTGTGCAGGAGCAGTCCGCCTGAACTCATCCCAGAGAAATGAGGACAGTGATAAGAAACATGGGAAATATCTGAGAAGCCTGGGAAAAACGTAGTGACAGGCTGGTGATTTTGAAAATGGTCTTTTCTTTTTTGAAAGCCCTTCTTATGGTGGCTGTGCTGTGGCCTGCACATTAATAGTCCATTAATCCTTTAGAAAGGACTCAATCATTTGCCATTAGACTTTGGGCTGAGTTTTCCAAAGAGCTCTGCACATTAGCTGCACATGGAACAGCTTTCAGCTGTGGATATTGACCATTATAATTTAACTTCAAGATTTTGATATTTTAAACGTATACTACCAAAAAAGAAACAACCCTGAATGCACCTACATTTATCTCCCCACTATGCTCTAGCCCCATTAAACTGTTCTGACAGCACTAAGAAACCCAGTTTAAGTGGTCTCTTATAAGGTTACACATAGAAACTTCTGTCTTGGGCTGAAATCTTAGTAAACTTGTTTTGTGGTACTCAAAGGCTTGCCCTTTGTCTAATATCCATGGTCGTTAGAAACTGGTACAACTTTCTTAGATGTTTCCAGTCTACGGTGAGAAAACTCTCAAAGGAGAATGTGTTCCCTTTCCAAGCAGAATGCTTCCTTTGTGACAGCAGGTACATTTTCACGATTATCCGTAATTTGCAGCAAACTTATCATTTTCATAAAAACTCAGCAAGAATATAAATGTGCACAGGGCACAAATATAGATGCATCGTTATTCAAAATGTTCCTACTTGCAGTTCTCATATGCCTGCCTGGTTCTATTTCCAAACTTGCTAATTTTTTTCTTCCTTGTTTGCTTCTTCGGGATATTTCAACATACCACACCAGTTTGAACCCAGAACCCCAAAAACAGCCAAAAAATTATCAATCATTTTGGAGGAGAAAGTGGAAAAAAAAAACCCCACAGGGTAAGTTCAGAGTTTGAACTTTCGTGACAATGCAGGGGTTTTTTCTTATTTTATGAAAATAATTTGTAACATCACTAATGGGAATGAATTGAGTATTCAGGGAGCACAGGCTTGTTTCAAAGGCTTTTCAGTGGATGCTGGGTCTTTGCTGAAAATCTAGGAAAGTAAAAGCACAAGCACTACTACAAAGATAAGGGTGGTGGGTACAGGCTGCTTCATTCCCCCTGAAATAAACGCCCATGTCCTTCTCCTATGTTTTCTCTGCCTGGAGTTCCCACCAACAATTTCCTTCTTTCTAACTACTACTGGCACAATTGACCCCCCAAAATTTCTGTTGAAGGAGAAAGGCAATCATGGTTAGAAGCAGCAGCTCATGCCACAAATGCTTGTTGCCTCATTCCCTACCCATGGGCACAGGAAGCCATTTCTCCACACTTTTGTTCCCTATTATAAGCAGCGAGGTCAGTCATTTCCACCTGCATCGTTCCTAGCAACTTCAGAGCGTGACAGGAAGGCGACAACAGTCATGGTTTAAAAGCATCTTGACTTCATATATTTCTCTGTTCCTACAGCAGGAAGGAGTTTGTCACGTCTGTGTGGCTTTCAGTGTACTATTAGCACTTACACAGAAACAGCTCATAGTGGTGGTTTTAAAAACAATTTTGCAAGAAATTAACTCCATGTAACTCCTACACATCATTTCTGCACACTCTCCAGCAGAGTGCATCTTTTTGAGAGCGCTAGTAAACCCTCCCAAAAGCCCAGCAAGAAGGTCTTAGCAGGTCACCTCCTGCCCATTAGGACTGGAGGTGGCAGGGGGGAATTTAAAACATTCAGTTTGGGACATCTCTTTACTACTTACTATATTTGAGATGGCCCTGTGTAGACTAAACACAGTGGAAATTATCTGTTTTCCTCCTTGTTGCAATTATTCCTCTTTCCCACATTTCTTTCTCTCAATTCTGTCTCATTTCAAAGCAGAAGTAGACTGAAATGAATTTATTATAAGTCATAGTATTAGGTATTAACTTCAGAAGCAGTCCAGGATATTCAAAACACATCACGAAGTGCGGGAGAGGGAGTCATTGTTGCTGTCACTGAAGGGTCAGATTTGAGAGCAAGGACCTCGGCATCCCAGCAGGTCCCCAAGGCCTGTGTTTCAGCAGGGCAGCAGCCACCCCTTTCTGCTCCATCTCCGATCATCAGTACTTGCCTAGAGCTCTCCAAGCCAACCCAGTGCGTCGCCTGATGAAGGCCAGCACAGTGGATTACTCCAAACGCACAGCCTAGCCCCATCCCATTGCTCTGGTCACTTGCTTCTTGCAAAATCCCACTGGCAAAGGAGAGATGTGTTTGCTCATGAATAGCTTTTCCCAGGGCTCTCATCACCATGGTAACCAAGCAATTCACCAACATTACTAGAATTAGCCTTACCACAGAGAGAGGGCAGTGCCATAACCTTTCAACGTGGGACAACCAGCAGCTATGTAAGATGGGGGACAATCACGTCCTGTGTTGGTGCATCCCCAGGAAAGTGCCCGAAGCCCAGGGCCACCCGGGGCTCTGGGAGTATCGCTGCTCAGCAGCAAAGGCAGCCTCTCACCTGCCTCTACCCCTTCTCCCATCCATCCTTCATTTGCCCCTATCCTCCCATGGCTACCCATCCTCTAAACTGTCCCCTGACATGACCCCCCATTTAGGAATGGGAAGCGGAGTAATGTGTGGCAGCAACTGCCACCCTCAGGCTCTAAAATACATTCAACTTTCTACAGGGTCTCTGCCCTCCAAACTATGATAGAAATGGCAGCAGAGCTGGGCATTGCTGGGGGAAAACATCCCAGGTAGACCTTTACAAACAGGTCCAGGCATCTATAGAGAGATCATTTTGCCAATCCGCATTGAGATGGTGGGAGAGAGTCACCTGGGTCCTGCGAGGGAACATTGACCCTAACAAGGACTACTGAAATGCAACTTCAAGAAAGCTCTTCCTTTAAAGAAGCTGAAAGAAATCTATGTGTAAACCAAGTGCTTTCAGTTGCAGAGAAAAAAATAAATTGTGACTATAAAAAAAATTAAACGGCAGAAAGAAGTTAAAAAGCATGCAAAATGCATTATGGCATGAAGTTGCCAAGTGGCTATAGCCATTTTCATGCTTTTTAAACATTCAGACTCATCATTTCAGGACACGCAGGCTGGCTGTACAACAGCCGGCAGAACGGGTTATGGGAGCAGCGAGGCCTGAACACACGATTTCCCTGCTGGGGCGAGGAGACTGCACAGCCACGCCACCCTTGCCTGTGCCACTGTGCCTGCAGGTTGGTGACACCACTGAACCCAAGCACATATCCAGGCCAGGTGAATAAGAAAGATGCTGCAAGCTTGTCCTGAACACACAGGCTGTGTTCTCCAGCTCTGCAATGCCACAGAGCCTGTCCCACATGCGCGGTGGGTGATGCACTGGGTGGCTGGGCCTCCCAGCCACTTACCAGTTATCACATGCACACCATTCCCACTGCATGTCTTCTGGAAAGGAGCTTCAAGCACAGCCCTCCCATCCACAGTTATATTTTCTCCTTAAACCACCCTCAGAACCAATTCTGCACCAGGCTGCGCAGAGCAGCGGTGGCAGCAACTTGCTGGTGGTGATCCACGCTGCAGACACGCTGCAGTCTGAAGTCTCCCCTGCAGTTCATATACTAATAGCTAATAGCTTGGCAGAATTAGCACTGGAGCTCATTTCAAAGGGGAAATCTTATAATATAAGGGGTGTGACCACAGCAGTTTGACTGTCAATTCCACAGACAGATTTAAGCAGCAATTACTTTACAGCAATGAGACACACAGGGTTGGAAAGCACCTGATCATTGGCTTATAGCAAGAGGAATTAACTGGGAAGCAAATTGCCATTCAACCTACTGCCCTATCTTATATCAAAGTATTTCTGGCTATGTATGAGGACTGCAGACTAAGAAATTCAAACATTATTGCCGCTGATCTCCTTGCAGTGCTTCAGCCAGTTGCAGCCACGAAGCTCTCCAGCTGGCAGAGCACTCCCTAGAAGGCTCTGGAGTTCTGGAAGATGCTTATTCAGGGTTGGTCAAATTTGGTAACTTCCTAGACAATCTGTGTTGTGGTGCAATGGGGAAATGCTTCTCACAAAGGCAAGACTCCCTGTAGGAGCAGCCATTTGGGAGCAGACACACACCACAGCAACCTCTGACTGTGCTCCAAGCATAGAAGGTTCGACCTGAGTGCCAGGGGCCAGTTAAAGAATTCAAACACCTGATAAACAATCATATAGGTACTCTGTGCACCAATACTTTGTTTAAGGTGGCTTGAATTGTAATTCATAACGCAAGACACCCTCAAGTCAAGTAATCTCAGTGAGTGGCACAAAGACAATACTGAACTGAACAGCTGTGCTGAATTACCCTCTGTAGCGAGACATCACAGGAAAAAAAATTACAAGAGCTTTGGCTTTAGCAAGGTGACATAGGAAATTCTTCTGTTACATTAACAAATTACAGTAATCATGCCTGGCACTCCTTTAAATAGAACTCATATAGCAGTTTTATATATCAATAAATAATAATAAGTATCTTCAAGCATTAGTGGACACATCCCACTTTATTGAAAAGTGACATTAGCTGCCTAATGCAAACCTAATAATATCTCATTTTACAGCAGAAAAATCTGCATCAAAAGTCATACTTGGTCTGTGGTGATGATTTCTCTGCTTGTTTTAGAATAAGGTCTTCTTCCAAGTTTTCCACCTTCCTCAGTTTTTTGTCTCTTTTCTCTGTTGGACATTTGCAGAAACTAGCTCCAGTCCAGGAAGAGAGTCCCACCAGGACTTTTTACAGTCAATGAAAAGAAGCTTGTAATTTAGTGCAGCAATCATAACTGTGTCCTCTGACCCATCCTCCAAAGCAACCTGTCTCTTGAGCCCCCGAGAGGAGCATTAGCTGCTGGGACTGCCTCTCCCAGGTGTTGGGCTGAATAACCGAGTGGTGGTGGCTGTGGAGAAATCCTCCTTGCTTGCAGAAGAGTGGCCTGGGGTGGTGGTGCAGCACCAGGAGCTGTGGCCCAGCAATGAAGGACATCAGGAGGAAGCTCTGAAGACCTGAATTCATTTCCCTGAAGGTGTTGTGCTGTGTCAGCAACTGTTGGCAATCTCTTCTCAACTTATTTGTTTCAGAAGATGTATGTGAGAGCCATAGTTCTCCCTGTAGTCCTCAAGGCCAAACATGTCTAAGTCTGTTGGGTGCAGGAGTGGCAAGGTGAAGCATTGGCTTCGAGGCAGCTGCACTTCCACCCATCACATTTAAGGACCACAGGGCTGCCCAGTCCCCACTTGTTGACTCTTCTGCCAACAGTGGCAGGTGTGACACTGCTTTCAATGTCCCCAGCTCATTTCACCGAGGCTCTCTGCACAGCTGAGGGGATTTCAGACACTGCTGGCCCAGGAGCAGAGTTTCGTACTCCGTTATCAATGTCCTCTGCTCCATGCTTACAAGTGCCATGGTAAGAATATGTTACCAGCTTGAGGACAGCTATCCAAAAACAACCTTTAGAAGCTGTCCATAAAACAAGATGAGAAAACACAAGGCTTTATAACCAACAAGGAGTTTTCTCAGCAACAGGTTTGCTTTCCCTTAGCAGAGGAAACAAAAGAAAGCATTTCTGCTAAATAATTTTTCTGGTCCCTTTATCAGTACCTTAAAATAAGTATCAATGTTGCTCAGGTTTGGTTTCTTTTTTTTTTTCTTTTTTGAAAAGTTGTAATCAGCCTTATTTAAATTGGTTTGGTCTTTTGCCTTGTGGCATCACCTCAGAACTAGTTCTTTAATGTGGAGGACGATTTTATGAGAGATGTACGGGCAGACACCTTGGATTCTTTCAGTTTTCATTAATTTGATTCCTTCCAGGCAAGAAAAGGCTGTAATAATGTGATAAAATGAGGGAAGTGGTGACATTTAATATCATAAAAGAGCATAGAGGGGGGCTTGGTGTTTTTAAGTGTCACCAGCACATTTTTCGGAGACAGCCCAGCCCTGGGAATCAGAACACTGAAATAATTTAATCTGTGCATGATAAAAGGAATTGCTTGAAATAATTCACTCCTTGTCTTATTGCATATAGACTAATTTGGGAGCTCATTATTTATTTGGCAAGTATTTAGCATAACAAATCAATTTCTAGTGACACCTCAGATGAGGTAATTTATACTGAAAGTCAAAAGATGATGAAAAAAGGAAGATTAAACTTTGTTATTTTATAAGCAGGCTGTTTGGGTCCCTGTGTGCTATCCAGTGCTGGCAGCAGAAAGGACAGAGAGGACCTGTGACATTGCCTGGGGTGGCAACGTGCCTCCCCAGCTCTACCTGCTCTTCAGCCCTTTACCAAGGCAGGGGCAAGAAGATTGTCTGTGCTCCAGGGTACTGGGGAGTCAGCTCACATGCCAGACGGAACAGTGAGGCATTACGTGAGTTGAGTTATACATCCCCAGAGGAAGACTCAACTCATATCTGAACACACTTTCTTTTCACCTGCTGCCACAAACACCCAAGACAAAACCATCTGAACAAACTTGCCAAGGAAGGAGCAAAGATACAACTCATGGGCAGGTGAACGTGTCCTCCAGTTGCACCATTTTGTATGTCCTCTCCTGTTTCTGGGTGTAGGAATCAGATGAAAAATATGCTCTTCCACAAGCATGACATTGTTTTAGGAAAATTTTAATGGAGACTAAAAGGCTCTGCATTAGGCAAAATTCAGAGGTCTTCCAAATTTGGCTCAGTAATGCAGGAGATGAGTGATCCCCACTAGATTTTTGTATAAGCTTGGACAGAGCCATAGCAAAGGGAGGCAAGAGAATGGGCCAATGACTTCTCTAAAGGTAGCAGCAAATACGTTTGAGTTTCATGGGCTTCTGCTGCCAGCCCAAAAAGGGAGCACAAATCTGTGGTGCACTAGCTAGAAAGAACCTGAGAAAACTGGAAGAGAGAGGAGAGGAGGAGCGAGTCTGGGGAAAGCAGGGGACACTCAGAAAGGTGCTCAAGTAGTAGATAACCTGCATGCTGGGAAGGGGTGGGATGTGTCCTGGGTGCTGACACAGCTCTGGGTTTGTGTATCTGCTTCTGTGCTTTTCAGTGCAAACAATCCTGAGCAGCTGCAAGCAGGCAGTACTGGAGCACATGGAAACACGTATTCCCCATCTGCCTTTGCCACACGAGCCTGGCTGAGTGCACGGAGAAGGGCTCAGATCCTTGGCTAAAGCACCGCATCAGAGAGGAGCCACTCAGCAACCCATCCTGTTGTGATATTATAGGCAGGAGTGAGCAACGGGGTTTTTTTGCCCAGTTATAGTCAACTCAATGAAAGTCAGGTTTTCAAAATGATCAGTGCCACTCGGATTGGCATTGCATTGGCAAAACAAGAGAAAATGTTTGAAACTAAAACTTTTCAGGCCAATGTTTTCTAGTGGAAATTTCTTCCTTTTTGGTTTGGGTTGATACTTTCAAATTAAAAAGAACACTCCAAAATAAGGTAAAATTTCTTATGAAGGGAACACAGAACTCCTGGCGGGTGACAAAAAAATGCTTTTCAGAAGCCAGTTTTAATCACTGAGACAGGATCATTTTCTGGTTTTATTTGACCTAAATCTTTTTTTTTTCTCTAATGTTTCAGTTTGGAAGAAGGAAACAAAACCCCAACAGTATTTGTCTAGCTTTAGGCACATCTGGGAATTCACAGCCAATTGCAAGGTGTCCTTTGCCCAAAGATGCTTACAGAATATTCTCAGGCAGAAAAGAGCACATATCATTCCCCCGCACAACCCCGCTCCCTGCCCATACAACATGCTCTGCACCACCAGGTTACAAGTTAACAAGAGTCTGAAAATGTTTAGCCATGAAAAACCTCTGCATTGTTTTCCGTGTCCTGTTTGTAACCTCATGGCATCAACAGGGAGCTCCATCTACCACTGCCTATTTCAGTACCCTGTTACAGTATTAAAAAAAATGCAACTTTCTGCAACCACCTGACAGAACATCCAAATCTGAGGCCAAAAAAGCCAGAAGTGATCAAAGTAAGCAAAAAAGGAGCTATTTTTATGGAAACATATTATTCAATTCTGGTGGGTCCAACTGAATTGAGTAACTGGAAGACTATATTGGTCATTGATCTAATTAGGTGGTAAGCCCTAAAATTAATTGCTAGAATCAGAATATGTTTTGTGTTAGCTTTCCCATAAAGATTAACTTTAAAAGTGAAAGGAGCACCAAGTGGGAGCGGTGACATCTGGCACCCACCCCTTCTAGGAGGGCTGGTGGGTTCACGTGACTTGGAGAGCATCTATTGCTCCCTCTGTAAAATCCAGCAGCGCTTTCTGTTTTGATGAAACATCCCAACATATTGCAGTCATTTTATTTCACAGGTGTATTTTTTTCACTTGTAAAGTCTCAGAATGATGCACTGCAGGATATCAAAACCATGCTAGGGAGACACAAATGGTGTCACCCAAAGCAATGCTGACTTTATTCTCCCTCTGTAAAGGACAGCTAAAACTAGTTGCAAACTGAGACCAGATCTCAGTCTGAACTTTGGATGTGGATTAGTTTGGTTCTTGCACCAGAAATAGCTTTTGGCCCTTGCCTTTTCAGATAAAGTTGCTTCCCCTGCTTAATCAACCCCTCCACTTACCATGAACCCCATGCACACTTAACTCAACCCCGCCTCAATTCCCAGTACGTTTTAGGAATCTTGGGCAGAAATTTGCTTAGATTTCACTGGGTATCTTGGTGAATTTATAGCACCACACGCCCCAAAAGCGAGACCCCCCTGTTGCCAGCAGACCATGGGAATAAGCTCCTTAGGGCAGGCACAGTGATCACCATTTGTCAGCAGGGACACCGTCGGGTCTTGTAGGATGGCACAGGGGCATGTATGTGTGTGCACCCAAAATGTGTGAGTTCTCACTTTCCACATGTTTGCATCCAGTTGTTCCAGTTGTTAATTAACAGCCATAAAAGCTCTGCAAACATTTAAACAGCCTTTAAACAGCCATGAAAACACAATTGAAATGTAAAGCATGCTCACCTAATTAATGTAATTAAAGCATCAATTTCAGAGCCTACACAGAGGCACATCACACAGAGGCACATCACAGCTCCCCCTGGGCCCAGAGCCCCCCCATATAAGCACATTTCAGCAGTCCTCATGCCACAGTCTGAGGGATGGCTCAGCGGTGGCAGCCAGCCTGGGCTGCCGGCTGGGCAATCACCACAGCGCTGGCTCTCTGCTCAGCTCTGCTGGAGAAACAAGCAGGCACGGCTCTAAGTCAGGGATGTGTCTCCTTCTCCCACTCCTGCTGGCTGCCACCCTCCCAGTTTCCCACTCCTTGGCCCCATGTTGCCTCCTCCTTAATCAGGAGTCGGTAATTGCCTGCTCCTGTGCTGGTCTCTTCTCACAGGTAACTAGCGATAGAACAAGAGGGAACAGCTTTAAACTGCAACAGGGGAGGTTCAGACTGGACATGAAGAAAAAATTTTTCCCAGCAAGAGTGGTCAGAGAGTGGAATAGGCTGCCCAGGGAGGGGGTGGAGTCACCATCCCTGGGTGTGTTTAAGGGTTGTTTAAATGAGCTGTTGGTGGATGTGGTGTAGGGGAGAACTTTGTAGAGTCGGGCTGATGGTTGGACTCGATGATCCCGAGGGTCTTTTCCAACCTGAATGATTCTGTGATTCAGGGCTGCTCCCCAGGGTTTTGAAACCCCAGAATACTGGGAAAATCACCAGCCTGGCTTGGAGCTCAAGTGATTTCTTTTTAAACAGGGTTGGCTTATAGATGCCTCCAATTTTTGCATCTGCAGCATATGTGAGGGGAAGACTCCAGATTTTTCCAAGAAATCTTGGGCAGAAAGTGATTCTGCATCTCTTTAAAAAGGGCAGAGATTCTCCAAGTTAGAGAAATGCAGAGCTGGGACTGGAGAAACATACCTAACCCTGTGCACTGGGAGAAAACCCAGTTAGATAGTCTACTCGTGCAATGATTACACATGTTTAAGTTCAGAATAGGTAGTATTGCTCAGACCCTCCTTTTCGAGGGCAAAATCAAGGAGTAAAAACAAATGCAAGGAAGTGCTGATTTGACTATGCCCTTGAGAGACATTTTCCTGTACAGCCAGTATAACACTAACAATATCAGTAAAAGCTTTTCCAACAGCACATACCCCTGCACAGGAACAGCTGACCCCAGCACTCCCTGTTACATCAGCCGTCTTTTTTATTCAGACCGCCTGCTTATCTGACTTGCCAAGACCACTTCATGTAAGCTTGCTGAACATCTCCTTAACAGGAGAAACTTGTGCTCATCACTAACTTGGATTAAGTTCAGACAGAAGACCTGGGGGACAAAAGCATCAGATTTAAATACCTCAAGAGAAATAAATTTGACCCTAAGTCTCATTGTTAGTCATCTGGATCATCCAATTCCCCCAGCTCTGCAGATGAATCAATCGCCCAAAAGCCCCCATAACCTCCAGCAGGCAAGGATAAGGAGGGGTGGAGAGCCACTCCTGTGCTATTATCCTTTTGAATCTCTTTGGGATTAAATGAACCTCTCTAATAATACTTCTCAGAGCCCTGTCTCTGTATTAAGCCTTGTGCTATTTTCTCACACATGTATTTATTTGTTTAGTCCTCTAAATTCAAACACAAACTTCTGCCTTGGCCCACCCTCTCTGTCCCCATTCTGGGACATGGCCACAATGACAATGTCTTGTAGAGGAGCAGAGCTGGAAGCTCTCCTGGAACTCCATCCTCCACCTGTGACAGGCTGCTACAGTAAAAGCAAGTGTCTAACACAGTCCTGCAGATCAGATCCTGTGCCCAGGGTGCCAGATTTCCTGATAAAGCCAAGAAATGGCTCCGAGTGGTCTGTTCCAATGCCAGAATGTGTCATCCCCCCCCCCCCTTTTTTTTTTTTTTTTTTTTTTTTTTTTTTTTTTGCATGTAGCACTTGGTAACCCCACAAAATCTGCACTTCTCACCCTTACCTTTCCAGTGCCTTCTGCTAGTGCAGATCTCCCAGGGAGGCTGTATGGCAGCAGAGCCTGCTCAGAGCAGGCAGAGGAGACCAAGGCTTTAGACCTGAGCCAGAAAGGAGGCTCAGCTGTATACTCATTAGCCTGTGTGTACATGATAATTAATCACATGAGATGCAAATAATTAAGAATAACTAGACACATGTCTCCTGGCAGATAAGTATGCATACTCTCTGGGTCTGATTATGACTCCCCTATATTTTAGTAGGTACACTGCCATCAATGGTGTTACCCCAGACATAATCTGAGTCTTCTCAATGCAACAGACAAGCAGGCTTTCCATGGGTTTCCTTCCACCTTTGGATAAACCTCCTACACCTCTTACTGGGATTGAGTTAGCAACATGAGTGTGACTTACCCCCATTTCTGCCCCTGTGGCTCAGAGCACTGGATAATCACGGTTAGCTGTGGTAGGTGTGCCACTGCAAGCACCCATGCTGGGACCACAGGGATAATCCTACACCAATCAAGGTTAATTAGGTGAAAGAGCAACATGCAGAGGGTTACTTCATTACATCCTTAGTTGTTTGTGTGATTAATAATGTAAAATGACACCTCATTAGCTTTTCAGGAGGGAGAGGATAGGTGCAGAAGGCTAACTATTAATGGGAGATAACAAGCAGCAACAGCATTTCAAAAGGCAGCAGTATTTATCACAATCTATTTGAAGTTGAACTATCCAAAACGCACAGTGTTGTTTTATAGAACTCAAATGAGTATTCTTGCAATTGTAAAACACATCAGGATCTTTGTGCTGCCTTTAATCTGTCAGTTCACCTTCAAGAATTTAATGAACTCATCTAGGTTACAAAATGTTTTATTCAAGACAAAGTCTGATATTATCATTTAAGATGTAAATCCTAAACTAATAGAAGCTGAAGCTGATAATAAAATAGCAATTAATCCACATTGAGAGTAACAAAAATTAACAAACTGCCGTTCAAATATTTATAGCAGGAAAGTTCTGTTACTTGTTCATTGATGCAGTTTTGAAGACTGACTTTGAAAGTACAAAACCCAGCTTTATGTCGAGTGGAAGGTTCTCCTGTAAAGAGCTGCCTAGCATTTGCTGCAACAGAAACAGCCCCAGTGACAGCAACACCTACTTCCAGAGGGGACTGTAGGAGCATTCATTTCTAATCTTCCCAATTTTCCTCCCGCTGTTTGCTGTCCTGAATATTTAACCTCTTCTCCATTATAGATGGAGAGCTGGGGCGGGAGGGGCAGGGAAATGAAGAGCTGTAATTCTGCAGCTGGTGGGTACCACATACACTTCACTGCACTTGCCTGGTCTGATTTAAAAATTTGATATGCAATCCAGAGAAGCTTTCTAACCCTGATGATAGACTTTTCTCTCTTGAGTTTTGCAGACTCAGTGGAAAGAGAAACCAGCAAATACAAACCAAGGAAAGGATGTATGTTTCTGTAACACAAGGAGCTGATCCATGGAACCCGCAGTCACATCACATTGTTAAAGGAGAGGCATCGGTAACAGATGCAGATACCGAAGATGTGGAAATATATTAAGACAACCACAAACTGGGAGGCTAGAAAGGATCCTGTTTCTGTCTGCAAGGCAGATACTGGCAGGGACCAAGAAGAACCTTCCTGCATGGTGCAGTTATTCTGTTTCCGACCCATGTGTGGTTTTCTTCCAGAAACATTTGAGACACAAAACACTGGCCTGGAAATAGCTGCTTTGGTTACAGAGGTGGGCTGTGAAGCTTCACAACTGATTTTCAATCACACAGCCTTAGCAAGACATACTGCACCATTAATGGGAAGGAGAGAGGGAGAAGAGAGAGGAGGGCATCACTCCTAAAACCCTACCCAACAAATCTGCCCTGACTAGATGGGCCACCAGTCTTAGCTGCTGCATTTATTCTTTTGTGTCTCCCTCTGGACTATAGACCATTCAATTCAAATCTCCAAGGCATTAAAAAAAATCAGGTGTGCACTCCCAGGCCCTTCCACAAACCCTCTGCTGGAGTCAGACACCCAAAAAAAGAAAGAGGACACCCAAAAAAAGAAAGAGGGGAAAAAGAAGGCGTGTGCAAACATCTGCAGGTGGCTGCTCACCAATGCATGTAGTCATTTCCATCCCAACCAGTTCTCCCAAGCCAAAGTAAAAATTAAAGTTGGCATGTCACTCTGCAGGCAGATGTGTTTCATAATGCATGGGCAGGATATATTTTATTAATTCTGTTTTTTTGTGGATCTCTGTTTGCATAAGTTTCATCCTTCCATGAAGCTGCTTGGCTCTGTGGGTTGTGTGTTGTTTTTTAAATTTTTTTTCCTGTGGGATGCTGTTACAGGCTGATATGGGGATCTGAGCAGATCCCACAGTGTTCTGCAGGTGGGACAGCAGCAAGAGAGTCCTTGGGACAGAGGCAAGAGAGTCCCAGCCTCAAGAATCAGGTGGTGAAGGTTGCTCTTACAGTTGTGTAAGGCCTTTAGGTACAGAGTCACCTCTAGTAGACAGCCAGTTTACAGCGCTCCCTTGATACCAACCTAAAACCTGTTTCAGAGCATTTAATATTTTCCTTCAATAGGCCTTTTGGAAGTATCATTTGCTTATAGGATCTAACTGCTGAAGGGGAAAAAAAAAATGGAGATTTCAGTGCTGAATGCTTCCTCTCCGTGTTGACAGATGTCATGATAAAACCCTATTTCCTATGAGGCTGCACTACTCTCCCCATCCCTTCTGCAAAACAAATTCATTATATTTAGGTAGATCGCAGCATATCGAGGCTTGAGAGAGTAGAAAAGCAGCCAGGAGAGGGTAGTAAAACTGATGGGGTCAAAGGAGAGAATTTGGGTGGTGCTTCAGCCCCGCTTGCCCTACATCTGCTGTTCCTTGGATCGCTGCATAGCAGCGCAGGCCCTCACACCCATGGTGCCAATGGTATCCCAGACTTGCTCTGGTGTGAGTACCCAGATGCAGAATCACATCCTGCTTCCAGTGAAGTACCACGCTGTTTTTCTTGTTATTCTCACACATTTTTTCTGAAGTCTTTCAAGCAGTTCCCTCCACTCTGATTTACCGTCAGCCTCCTCCCAGGGACAGAGGCCTGAAATGGCCACTCAACAGAGAGTGCTCACCACGGCAGGCTTCACCACCTGTATTTGGGGCACGTCTCTCATGGAGGTCCTTTCAGAGTAAGCACTGCAGGAGAGACTCCTGCCCCAGCCAAGAGCACCAGTGCAAACACACCTTGCCCAGATGCCAAAACTGACAGTGAAGCAACCTGGTTTTTTTCCTCTCCTACCTCCCACGCCAGTTGGGAAGCTGGCTCGTGGACACCAGTCCCTGTGACGACTGCCTGCCTGACCTGGGCAGCCACCTTTTCCCTTCTGAACCCATCGCTTCGATTCCAGTTGAGATTTGTTTCTACAGGTGAAAAACACAAGGTCTGGGGGCAGGCAAAAGCACAAGTAAATAACGTACCAGACATTTGGAAACACACTGAGAATGAGACCATCCACTAATGGTACCACCTGGGGACCAGCACTAATTTTACATAAAACATTTCAGGGCCAGGCTTTTGTGAGCTGAGCCTGTGTGGGAGCATAACACAATCAGATATTTTTGGAGCAGCGCTTCCAGGCTGGGTTTGTTTGGTGGGGTTTTGTTGTTGTTTTTTTGGTTTGTTGGTTTGGGGTTTTTTTTTCCCTTTTCTCTTCCAAAATCTTTTCAACCATCTTTCAATAGTTTCAATGCTTAAAAGCATGGGCTGAGCAGTACAGCATTCAGCTATTCTTTCACTCATGAAACTGCACCATTTCACAAGGTCAGCCTGCAGAATGTGTACAGAAATCTTCATGCTCTCCCTTTAGGGACATTTTACACCAAATAAAGGTACTATCATTCTCCTTCTGTTAAGAAAGACACTCAGTAAGAAACATGTGGCATCTGGGAACGTGAACAGACTCAGATAATAGCAAATCTGTGCTTGGGGCAGGCCAGGATTTAGGGAGATGCAAACTTGTTTTCCAGGTTGGCTTTTTAAAGTATTTCTAAAAGAAACTGAAGGGTATTTCTAGAAAAAAATGTGTCAAACCTGAAATCATTGGCATCTTGTTTTCGAAATGTCAAACCAAATCTATTTTATTTTTGTCCTCTGTTTTTGCCTTTGACTAACTCAAATTTCAAAACATCCTAAGTAATGGAAGTTGATTCTTTTTGCCAGGAAAGGTTTTGCCCCCCAAATTAGCATCTAACTTGAATTCTGTTTTTTCCCCACATCCTGGTAGGAAAGATGGAAAAGTACCACAACACATCCAATTCACCACAGATCTCCTTTGTGGTGTTGAATAATTCAGATCCAAAATATAATGGCAAAATGGAAAAGAAAAACCAATAAAAAAGACATGGTAAATAAAGAAAGCAACACAAGTGTGCATAGAAAGTTCGTACAGAAATACAGAATTGTAGAATGGTTTCAGTTGGAAGGAACCTTAAATATCATCTAGTTCCAACCCCCCTGCCACAGAAGTATATCTCTTTCCTTCTACATATGTACATTCAATACATAGAAGGAGACTTGAAAATGGAATTCCTGAAATTAACTCTTTACAAAATTCAGTATTTACTGTTTAAACTAACTTTTCAGAAAACACGTTGGATGACACACAGAGCCAAGGAACACGATGGTTGCAGTATTGCAGACTTAACAGATACAATATTCCTACACTGATCTCTCTCAAACACAAGTGCAGGAAGCTGGGAGCACAAACAATTTAAAGCCAGTGACAGAAATAAATAAAATGGATTGATCATAACATTAATTAAACTTTCAGACAACTTCATACAGTGAAATCAATGTCTACTGTGCAGATAAACTTCATCTGAGCAAGAAATAGTGGAGTGAAGTGACAACAGGTTACAAAAATCCATAATCCTCCATGCCATCCTGTCCTTTCCCTTGAAAATGCCTGTAGTGGATGGGAAATGAAAGTATCCCTGTACGTGCATTCACCCCCATTATGAGTTAGGGTAGGCAAAAGTCCCTTTCTGTCAAAATATCATTTAATTCTGGCCCTGAGCAGTCAAAAGCTGTTTTAATGTTTGTTTCACTAGTGTTGGGGTTTCACACTACATTTTAAACGCTGCTGAAATAATCCAGGCAGCAGAATCAAGACAAGGAAAAACAAAACATCTTTCATTTTTATGAGCAGCACATGTTCTTCAAACAATGTGCACATTTTCAGGATTGAAAAGACCTTTTTCTTGATTTTTTTTAAATGCAAAGAACTGTTGACTACACTATTATTTCACATTTAATATTAAAGACTGAGGCTCACTCTGGTCAAGATCTTTTCTGATTCCCAGTGCTGACTGCTTATCTCTATTCTTTCAGTTAATAAATTTCTGATTAAAAATATACTGGTAACCAAATGTTAAGATCAAGAAGTCATTATTTTTGAAGGACAGAAGAACAAACAAATAAATAAAATTTCCAAGATAAAATTCTTTTTTTAAAGGGTAAATTGATATTCAGGATTCTGGACTTCCAGATAACCTTAACTTGACCCCAGGAAACCACAAAGAAAGTGAGAAAAACTGAACTGCTTTTGCACAGCTCCAAACCACAAAGCTGTCAAGAAACAGTTCTATTTGTTTTGAATTCATCCATTTTTTTGCTACCACATCATTTACAAAAAGATACTTTTTTTAAAAAAAATTTTTGCTCTGACAAATCCAGTGCTACAAGCAGATCATTCACAAAGCCTGAGATTCACAGAATCACAGAGTCACAGAATCACAGAATCATCTCGGTTGGAAAAGACCTTGAAGATCATCCAGTCCAGATATTAACCTAACGCTGACAGTTCCCAACTACACCAGATCCCTCAGCGCTATGTCGACCCAACTCTTAAACCCCTCCAGGGATGGGGACTCCACCACCTCCCTGGGCAGCCCATTCCAACGCCTGACTACCCGTTGGTTTGCTACCCCAACCAGCCACTTGAATTTCATTTATATGTTTCAATAAGAACTTAGATGGTCGATATACTGCCCCAGTATTCTTCACATTGAATATTTTCAGTACAACTTGAATCAGTACCTTGGCATTTAACCTGCCTTTTATTGTTACCTGGTAACAAAGGCAGCCTTATTTCACAAGAACCAAGTGTAGATGGAAACATCCACTTTTCACAGGCAGATTTAACTGATCTGTCAGCCACGTGCATACACTATTAACATACAGATTTAATTTACTGCAAGAGCTATTTGGCAGGTGGAGCAGGAATCAGCTAGCTCAACAGGACTATTTATGTGGTGATAAATGAGAAATATTGATCAGTTTAGAGTTCCCTTAACATCTTTCTGACTGTTTTTCCTAATCTTGTTAAACTTCTTTCAGCTGCGACAACTCAGGTGAGCTCCTCTGCTGGTGGAGCCCAACGGGAGCACAGATACTGGTGGTGCTTCATGGGGTTTTACACCAGCGGAGGGACTGATAATTTCCCAATTTGAAATTTCCTAATTTCACAGGAAAAAGAATATCCTCTTTCTTTCTCTCCTCCGCTCTCTTCATGTGAGTCTTTCCTGAAAAACACAGGCTTGACCCTGATTCACTTTGCTATTTAATAGACAACACCATTAGTATCAGTGACATTAGGAGATAAGGAATGGGTGTGAGGGAGGAATGAGGAACCACTTATGTGCATTTGCAATAGGAGCTCTGTTTCCTGGCTAACACATTCTGCTTGACTTACAGAAGTTAAACAATGTGCAACGAGCCGTTGATGGGTATTGACTGAAGGAGAATGTTAGTAACACACAAGCAATAGCGTCTTCATATCCTCACTCTGCCTTTGAGCAGTTTTCCTAGCTGGGCAACTGCTGGGAAGGAGGATAGCCTTCCCCAGCCCACTCACTCTTATTTTCTGATGACAGCAATTGCATCCAGTCAGCTTCATGCTCAATTTGACATTATTTAAATGACTACAAGAGAAATAAAATGCTTGGAAATACAAATTTTCATGCACTCATTTGCTAATACACCATACAGATCTGACTGCTGCAAACAAAAGGCAGAACTAAGAGGCAAGTGTTTATTACATAAGTTCAAGCTTCAGGATCTTCTTTGCTTATTTCCAGTCCCTTTGATTTAATTATTTTATTTCAGTTTGTCTAGCAGCGAAGCTGCAGAAAAGCAATTCAAAAACAGAGAGTTTTATCCTTAATCTGCAACTCCTATTGCCCTTGATTGTCCCTATAAATCTGTGCCCTTTCCTATAATCACTAGGGTCTCTCTTACCTAGTAAAGTGAAGGAGGATGTTATGTGAACTTACCTAATAACTGCAAACACAAATAAGAAGTTACACACCAAGAGGGGATTTCTGCAGAGCAGTTAGTGCACTTTCCTGCACAATGACCGTAATTACGTGCAGTGAATTCAAGAGCATCTACACATACTCCCCTAACAAATGAGTCCTGGGCTGTCCCCTGCCCCCTTCCCTGGGCCCGGCCAGGCACACGGGGGTGCCCGAAGCTGCCCCCCCGGGAGTGCAGGGCTGGGTGCTGGGCTCACGAGGGGGAAGCCCACTCCCAGCTGAGCCTGGGGCTGTGTCACCCTCCCAGGCTGATCCCCGAAGGGGAAATGCAGATGGGAACTGCTCAGCAGTGGGAACCTGTGACCGAGCAGTGACCAGGCACGGAGGACAAGAGGGCAGGGCCGCCCCGCTGCCACCCAGGGGGGTCCCTGCAGCACCAGAGATCCGTCTGCGGCCTGTGGAGGAGCCCCGGGACTCTGTGGGAAGAAGCAGCCCCGCCCCCGCGGTTCGGCGCTGGCAGGACTGCAGCACCAGGGGTGACCCACGTCCCTGCATCTCCAGAAGAATGTACCCCGTGGGGAGGACTCACGGCGCAGGGAGTTCCTGGAGGACTGTCTCCCGTGAGAGGGACGCCTCGGGGAGCAGGGCAGTGCTTCCCGCCCCGGGAGGAGAGAGCGGCGCCCCGGCCGAGAACCCCCCGTTCCCTGCCCCCCGCAGGCCGCTGGGGAGAGGAGTGTTGCAGAGGCTCTCCAATAAACAAACAACAGCCTAAAGTTAAAAATGTGTTATCAGCACAATTAACTAGCACCCCGCAACATTCAACAGCTTGTTGATTCCAGTGTCCGTGAGAGGAGAACAAAACCATCACCACTGCCTCGGGTTTGACGACAGCCCAAACCGCTCTGTCACTCCCCTAACAAATGAGGGCTCCCAACCTCGAGCAACTTCTCAGGGCAGCGTCCCGACCCACAGGAACCCCAAGGAGTTTCCCTGGGCGGCGTCCCGGCCCAAGGGGAGAGTCCTTGACCGCAGCGTGCTGCTCCGGGGGGGACTAGCTCAAAATGGCTGCCCCGGGGACTCCATTTACGCCCAGGCCGGATCTGATCTCTGGTCCATACCGGCTCCTGTGGGCCCAGGGCCCCAGGTACCATCAAGCCCTGAGAACAAGGGTGCAGGGAAAGGAAATCAATAGCCACTACATTTCGGCAGACAAGAAGCCCGATTTTCATCGGGCGGGTGCACCTGCCACGAGGAGGTAGAGACATCAGGAACAAAACTGGGCCCGGGAAGAAGGGAGGGCAGGGGGGAGGTGTTTTCAAGCTGTGGTAACGCTTCTCACTGTCCCACTCTGTCTGTCACGTGTTGGTTTTGATAGTGTTTGAATTAAAGTGATGGTGTTTTCTTTTCTTCCTCTAACGGGTCCGTCTTTTGCCCATGACCATAACGGGCGAGCCACCCCTCTCTGTCCTTCTCTCGATTCTTGAGCCTTTTGACTGATTTTCCCCTTCCCAGCGCTGCAGGGAAGAGGCGAGCGAAGGGCTGCGTGGCGCTCAGTTGCTGCGTGGCGCTCAGTTGCTGCGTGGCGCTCAGTTGCCCTCTGGGCTCAAAGCACGAGAGCTGGCTGGCAGCAGGGTGGCAGAAAGAGCAGGACTGACTGCGAGGGAGTGGGGTTTCCCTTGGGGATGAGAAGCAGAAACAGCCCCAGCTTAGTCCTGCAGCCATCCTGGGCTGGGAGCACTCAGGGGCCACCTTGGGGCAGCAGAGCTGGGCTGGGGGATGGACCCACGGCCGGGCTGAGGCCCCGCCATGCAACCGCTCAGGGACGGGTGCTGGGGCAAGTGGGTACAAGGCATCTGCTCGTGACGCAGCTCTGCAGACTCCTTGAAGGACCACTGATGGCGGCAGGACTGCGCCCAACGCACTGTTCAGTCAGTTCTGTGTTTCAGTCATTCACTTCTATATTGCAGCACAGGAGTGTGTCTAATTCATCTCGAGGGCTAACGTCAACATTCCCCTGTGTTCCCCTGAAGCTGCAGCCCCTTAAGGTGTTCTCACCCCCCCTGCACAGCTGGCACTGCAGCTCTGAGGTCCCAGCCCTGGGAAGTCACGGCCCGTGTTCCAGCTGTGGGTTCCAGTGCCTGGCAACGGGCACAGACCAAGCAACCCTCTGCCCTGCCAGCAGCCCCTCTGCCCTGCTCCCAGCCCAGACCTTGACCCCTAATCCCCGCACCTCACAGGAACAACCCAGCCCTTGTCCCCTGCTCCGAGCCCCTCAGTCCCTGCCCTTTGGTGGCACCTGAAGAAGAAGAGAAGACCTGTGCTGCCGGAGCTGCGGGTGCGCTCCAGAGAGGTGAGCACCCCGCCACTTCCCCAGGCAGGCTGGAGCAGGCAGTGCAGGAATGGTGCGGGGTGGGGACCCCGCTCTGGGGAGCTTGGGGGGCCGGGAGCTTGGCTCACACTCTGCAGCCAACCCTGCGAGGCTTCGGGCTGGGAGAAGCCCTTCTGGGCCGCTCATCCCCTGCTGAAATCGAGCATCCCTGCCTGGGGACACACACCCTCGGGGGAGTCCAGGGCGCCCACCCGGGGCTTGTGCCGGAGGGATGCTCGCCAGGCGCAGCTGGGCTCTGCCCGGAGCCTGAGCCGGTGCCTGCTCTCCCCCTTTCCAGGCTACATCATGAGAGCTGAGCCCTGCCCGCAGAGCAGCACGGACACCAAGAGCTCCCTGCACAGAGTAAGGAGCTTCTGGGCGCCGAGAGAGGCACGGGGACGGGGTCTGCGCGTGGTGGGGCCAGGGTCTGTGCCCGGTGCCCCACGGGGCAGGGAGCAGGGCCGTTCACCCCTGCCCTCTCTCCTCCCGCAGATCGTCAAGCCCTTGCCGCTTCCCAAGCTGCTGAAGCAGCAGAAGCACGAGGTCCACCGGCTGCACGCGCTGATCCGTCTGGACCGGTGGGTGCCGGTGGCCAAGGAGCCACCCAGCCTCCAGCCAGCTCCTGCTGGGGACGTGCCCAGCGCCCCATCGCCCCACGGCTCTCCCCGGGCGGCGAGAGGGGGCAGGGGCGCCGAGCCCCCTGTCCCACGGCTCTGCTCGGTTGGCCGGGGCACCACCAATGGACTTTTCTGCTTGGCTTTTGACGTAGGGTATGGAACCTCGTGCGTGAAGCTGCAGAAACACCAACCAGCAGCGGGGAAGCGGCAGAGGAGATGGAGGTGGAGGAACAGGGGGAGGAGAAGATGGAGGTGGAGGAGGAGAAGGACAGGGAGCAAGAAATGGAGATCGACCCTCCAGCAGCAGCACAGGCACGTGCTCCCCATTCCCTGCCCACAGTGAGGGTGGGCTGCCTGCTGCCGGGCTGGGGCTGGGGCTGGGGCTGGGGTGGGTGGGCCCTGCTGCAGGGACATGGCGCTCGGTCCCCTCGTCCTGGTGGCACAACTGCCACCGCCCCGCTGCCCTGAGCACCCGTCCGCTTTGGGAAGCGAGCGATTCCTTAGGGCCAGGCTACCCAAGTCTAACCCTAAGTCCAGCCGGGGCTTAGTGCTGGTGGCAGAGTCCTGCTCTCCCCAGCGTGTCCCAGGGCTGTGGCAAATACCATGACCATCAGCAGTCTACCTGAAACTACCGTGCCGCTTCCTTTTCTTGCAGGGCACTTGGACACGCTGGCGGGGCTGAAGAAAACCTGTATATATGTTATGTAGTTTAGTTTGTTAGCCGTTGTTTTGTAAATAGATTTATTTATGTTTTTCAGTCCCAAGCTCTCTTTGCGTTTGCTTTGGGTACAGGCGGCGTTGGCAGGGTTGTGCTTTCCACTTGCTCTGGGTTCCCGGGGCTGGAGGCGGCTGGGGGTGCTGGCACGGCCGCCCCGGGGGCAGGGGGTACCTGTGCACAGAGCGGGTCCCACTGACGGCGCTCACGGCACTGGGCACCAGCGGGGTTCATGGGCTGCCACTTGCCTCCTCCAAAGCATTCCTGCCAGAGGTACAAAAAATGGCAGGAGCCAAGTCTGGGTGGGATAGGAGAAGGTTACTGAAGTCCTGCGATCTCTTGCTTGCTTCCCCTTGACTAGCTCGGCTACGAAGCGGGCTGAGATAGAAAGGGGTGTCTAAAGGGCTTTTGCACGGGGGTACCTGCTCTCCGTTCTGGTGCAGAGTGGGTGGTGTCCAGTAGGAAAATGCCATCAGGGAGGGAGGGACGCTGCTGCGTGCAGCAAGTGCGCCCGCACACGCACAGGGGGATGTCTGAGTTCAGCCCCCCCGAGCTTTTTAGCTCACGCTTCACCCAGGCCGTGCTCGCCGCGCGCTGACGGCAGCACACCGTGTCCTTCCCTCGGCAGCCGTCGGTGCGCGCTGGGCGCGGGGTCTCGCAGGGGCTCACCCCGTGGCGTGACGTGCCCAGCTGGAGCACGTGGCAGCGCAGCCATGTCCGACCGCCTCCTGCATCCAGAGGCCAGACAGGGCTGAATTCCACCCCCATGGCCGCATCCATGCTGGAGGACATGGGCAGTGCTCGGGTCGGCTCGCCAAGCTGCTCGTGGGCCAACGCCAGAGCGAAGGAGATGGTCCTCGACCCCTGGAGCTGGCCCTATGCCCCGACCCCTGTGCAGCTGGGAGCCGCTCGGTGCATCCACACGGCCGTCCAGATGAGGCAGTGGGGAGTGGGGGGCGGGCTGGCAGGTCCCCTCTGCCCACGCCGGTGTCCTGGGCTGTCCCCTGCCCCCTTCCCTGGGCCCGGCCAGGCACACGGGGGTGCCCGAAGCTGCCCCCCCGGGAGTGCAGGGCTGGGTGCTGGGCTCACGAGGGGGAAGCCCACTCCCAGCTGAGCCTGGGGCTGTGTCACCCTCCCAGGCTGATCCCCGAAGGGGAAATGCAGATGGGAACTGCTCAGCAGTGGGAACCTGTGACCGAGCAGTGACCAGGCACGGAGGACAAGAGGGCAGGGCCGCCCCGCTGCCACCCAGGGGGGTCCCTGCAGCAGCAGAGATCCGTCTGCGGCCTGTGGAGGAGCCCCGGGACTCTGTGGGAAGAAGCAGCCCCGCCCCCGCGGTTCGGCGCTGGCAGGACTGCAGCACCAGGGGTGACCCACGTCCCTGCATCTCCAGAAGAATGTACCCCGTGGGGAGGACTCACGGCGCAGGGAGTTCCTGGAGGACTGTCTCCCGTGAGAGGGACGCCTCGGGGAGCAGGGCAGTGCTTCCCGCCCCGGGAGGAGAGAGCGGCGCCCCGGCCGAGAACCCCCCGTTCCCTGCCCCCCGCAGGCCGCTGGGGAGAGGAGTGTTGCAGAGGCTCTCCAATAAACAAACAACAGCCTAAAGTTAAAAATGTGTTATCAGCACAATTAACTAGCACCCCGCAACATTCAACAGCTTGTTGATTCCAGTGTCCGTGAGAGGAGAACAAAACCATCACCACTGCCTCGGGTTTGACGACAGCCCAAACCGCTCTGTCACTCCCCTAACAAATGAGGGCTCCCAACCTCGAGCAACTTCTCAGGGCAGCGTCCCGACCCACAGGAACCCCAAGGAGTTTCCCTGGGCGGCGTCCCGGCCCAAGGGGAGAGTCCTTGACCGCAGCGTGCTGCTCCGGGGGGGACTAGCTCAAAATGGCTGCCCCGGGGACTCCATTTACGCCCAGGCCGGATCTGATCTCTGGTCCATACCGGCTCCTGTGGGCCCAGGGCCCCAGGTACCATCAAGCCCTGAGAACAAGGGTGCAGGGAAAGGAAATCAATAGCCACTACATTTCGGCAGACAAGAAGCCCGATTTTCATCGGGCGGGTGCACCTGCCACGAGGAGGTAGAGACATCAGGAACAAAACTGGGCCCGGGAAGAAGGGAGGGCAGGGGGGAGGTGTTTTCGAGCTGTGGTAACGCTTCTCACTGTCCCACTCTGTCTGTCACGTGTTGGTTTTGATAGTGTTTGAATTAAAGTGATGGTGTTTTCTTTTCTTCCTCTAACGGGTCCGTCTTTTGCCCATGACCATAACGGGCGAGCCACCCCTCTCTGTCCTTCTCTCGATTCTTGAGCCTTTTGACTGATTTTCTCCTTCCCAGCGCTGCAGGGAAGAGGTGAGCGAAGGGCTGCGTGGCGCTCAGTTGCTGCGTGGCGCTCAGTTGCCCTCTGGGCTCAAAGCACGAGAGCTGGCTGGCAGCAGGGTGGCAGAAAGAGCAGGACTGCCTGCGAGGGAGTGGGGTTTCCCTTGGGGATGAGAAGCAGAAACAGCCGCAGCTTAGTCCTGCAGCCATCCTGGGCTGGGAGCGCTCAGGGGCCACCTTGGGGCAGCAGAGCTGGGCTGGGGGATGGACCCACGGCCGGGCTGAGGCCCCGCCATGCAACCGCTCAGGGACGGGTGCTGGGGCAAGTGGGTACAAGGCATCTGCTCGTGACGCAGCTCTGCAGACTCCTTGAAGGACCACTGATGGCGGCAGGACTGCGCCCAACGCACTGTTCAGTCAGTTCTGTGTTTCAGTCATTCACTTCTATATTGCAGCACAGGAGTGTGTCTAATTCATCTCGAGGGCTAACGTCAACATTCCCCTGTGTTCCCCTGAAGCTGCAGCCCCTTAAGGTGTTCTCACCCCCCCTGCACAGCTGGCACTGCAGCTCTGAGGTCCCAGCCCTGGGAAGTCACGGCCCGTGTACCAGCTGTGGGTTCCAGTGCCTGGCAACGGGCACAGACCAAGCAACCCTCTGCCCTGCCAGCAGCCCCTCTGCCCTGCTCCCAGCCCAGACCTTGACCCCTAATCCCCGCACCTCACAGGAAAAACCCAGCCCTTGTCCCCTGCTCCGAGCCCCTCAGTCCCTGCCCTTTGGTGGCACCTGAAGAAGAAGACCTGTGCTGCCGGAGCTGCGGGCGCGCTCCAGAGAGGTGAGCACCCCGCCACTGCCCGGGCAGGCTGGAGCAGGCAGTGCAGGGATGGTGCGGGGTGGGGACCCCGCTCTGGGGGTCGGGAGCTTGGCTCACACTCTGCAGCCAACCCTGCGAGGCTTCGGGCTGGGAGAAGCCCTTCTGGGCCGCTCATCCCCTGCTGAAATCGAGCATCCCTGCCTGGGGACACACACCCTCGGGGGAGTCCAGGGCGCCCGCCCGGGGCTTGTGCCGGAGGGATGCTCGCCAGGCGCAGCTGGGCTCTGCTCGGAGCCTGAGCCGGTGCCTGCTCTCCCCCTTTCCAGGCTACATCATGAGAGCTGAGCCCTGCCCGCAGAGCAGCACGGACACCAAGAGCTCCCTGCACAGAGTAAGGAGCTTCTAGGCGCCGAGAGAGGCGCGGGGACGGGGTCTGCGCGCGGTGGGGCCGGGGTCTGTGCCCGGTGCCCCACGGGGCAGGGAGCAGGGCCGTTCACCCCTGCCCTCTCTCCTCCCGCAGATCGTCAAGCCCTTGCCGCTTCCCAAGCTGCTGAAGCAGCAGAAGCACGAGGTCCACCGGCTGCACGCGCTGATCCGTCTGGACCGGTGGGTGCCGGTGGCCAAGGAGCCACCCAGCCTCCAGCCAGCTCCTGCTGGGGACGTGCCCAGCGCCCCATCGCCCCACGGCTCTCCCTGGCGGCGAGAGGGGGCAGGGGTGCCGAGCCCCCTGTCCCACGGCTCTGCTCGGTTGGCCGGGGCACCACCAATGGACTTTTCTGCTTGGCTTTTGACGTAGGGTATGGAACCTCGTGCGTGAAGCTACAGAAACACCAACCAGCAGCGGGGAAGCGGCAGAGGAGATGGAGGTGGAGGAACAGGGGGAGGAGAAGATGGAGGTGGAGGAGGAGAAGGACAGGGAGCAAGAAATGGAGATCGACCCTCCAGCAGCAGCACAGGCACGTGCTCCCCATTCCCTGCCCGCAGTGAGGGTGGGCTGCCTGCTGCCGGGCTGGGGCTGGGGCTGGGGCTGGGGTGGGTGGGCCCTGCTGCAGGGACATGGCGCTCGGTCCCCTCGTCCTGGTGGCACAACTGCCACCGCCCCGCTGCCCTGAGCACCCGTCCGCTTTGGGAAGCGAGCGATTCCTTAGGGCCAGGCTACCCAAGTCTAACCCTAAGTCCAGCCGGGGCTTAGCGCTGGTGGCAGAGTCCTGCTCTCCCCAGCGTGTCCCAGGGCTGTGGCAAATACCATGACCATCAGCAGTCTACCTGAAACTACCGTGCCGCTTCCTTTTCTTGCAGGGCACTTGGACACGCTGGCGGGGCTGAAGAAAACCTGTATATATGTTATGTAGTTTAGTTTGTTAGCCGTTGTTTTGTAAATAGATTTATTTATGTTTTTCAGTCCCAAGCTCTCCTTGCGTTTGCTTTGGGTACAGGCGGCGTTGGCAGGGTTGTGCTTTCCACTTGCTCTGGGTTCCCGGGGCTGGAGGCGGCTGGGGGTGCTGGCACGGCCGCCCCGGGGGCAGGGGGTACCTGTGCACAGAGCGGGTCCCACTGACGGCGCTCACGGCACTGGGCACCAGCGGGGTTCATGGGCTGCCACTTGCCTCCTCCAAAGCATTCCTGCCAGAGGTACAAAAAATGGCAGGAGCCAAGTCTGGGTGGGATAGGAGAAGGTTACTGAAGTCCTGCGATCTCTTGCTTGCTTCCCCTTGACTAGCTCGGCTACGAAGCGGGCTGAGATAGAAAGGGGTGTCTAAAGGGCTTTTGCATGGGGGCACCTGCTCTCCGTTCTGGTGCAGAGTGGGTGGTGTCCAGTAGGAAAATGCCATCGGGGAGGGAGGGACGCTGCTGCGTGCAGCAAGTGCGCCCGCACACGCACAGCGGGATGTCTGAGTTCAGCCCCCCCGAGCTTTTTAGCTCACGCTTCACCCCGGCCGTGCTCGCCGCGTGCTGACGGCAGCACACCGTGTCCTTCCCTCGGCAGCCGTCGGTGCGCGCTGGGCGCGGGGTCTCGCAGGGGCTCACCCCGTGGCGTGACGTGCCCAGCTGGAGCACGTGGCAGCGCAGCCATGTCCGACCGCCTCCTGCATCCAGAGGCCAGACAGGGCTGAATTCCACCCCCATGGCCGCATCCATGCTGGAGGACATGGGCAGTGCTCGGGTCGGCTCGCCAGCTGCTCGTGGGCCAACGCCAGAGCGAAGGAGATGGTCCTCGACCCCTGGAGCTGGCCCTATGCCCCGACCCCTGTGCAGCTGGGAGCCGCTCGGTGCATCCACACGGCCGTCCAGATGAGGCAGTGGGGAATGGGGGGCGGGCTGGCAGGTCCCCTCTGCCCACCCCGGTGTCCTGGGCTGTCCCCTGCCCCCTTCCCTGGGCCCGGCCAGGCACACGGGGGTGCCCGAAGCTGCCCCCCCGGGAGTGCAGGGCTGGGTGCTGGGCTCACGAGGGGGAAGCCCACTCCCAGCTGAGCCTGGGGCTGTGTCACCCTCCCAGGCTGATCCCCGAAGGGGAAATGCAGATGGGAACTGCTCAGCAGTGGGAACCTGTGACCGAGCAGTGACCAGGCACGGAGGACAAGAGGGCAGGGCCGCCCCGCTGCCACCCAGGGGGGTCCCTGCAGCAGCAGAGATCCGTCTGCGGCCTGTGGAGGAGCCCCGGGACTCTGTGGGAAGAAGCAGCCCCGCCCCCGCGGTTCGGCGCTGGCAGGACTGCAGCACCAGGGGTGACCCACGTCCCTGCATCTCCAGAAGAATGTACCCCGTGGGGAGGACTCACGGCGCAGGGAGTTCCTGGAGGACTGTCTCCCGTGAGAGGGACGCCTCGGGGAGCAGGGCAGTGCTTCCCGCCCCGGGAGGAGAGAGCGGCGCCCCGGCCGAGAACCCCCCGTTCCCTGCCCCCCGCAGGCCGCTGGGGAGAGGAGTGTTGCAGAGGCTCTCCAATAAACAAACAACAGCCTAAAGTTAAAAATGTGTTATCAGCACAATTAACTAGCACCCCGCAAACATTCAACCGCTTGTTGATTCCAGTGTCCGTGAGAGGAGAACAAAACCATCACCACTGCCTCGGGTTTGACGACAGCCCAAACCGCTCTGTCACTCCCCTAACAAATGAGGGCTCCCAACCTCGAGGAACTTCTCAGGGCAGCGTCCCGACCCACAGGAACCCCAAGGAGTTTCCCTGGGCGGCGTCCCGGCCCAAGGGGAGAGTCCTTGACCGCAGCGTGCTGCTCCGGGGGGGACTAGCTCAAAATGGCTGCCCCGGGGACTCCATTTACGCCCAGGCCGGATCTGATCTCTGGTCCATACCGGCTCCTGTGGGCCCAGGGCCCCAGGTACCATCAAGCCCTGAGAACAAGGGTGCAGGGAAAGGAAATCAATAGCCACTACATTTCGGCAGACAAGAAGCCCGATTTTCATCGGGCGGGTGCACCTGCCACGAGGAGGTAGAGACATCAGGAACAAAACTGGGCCCGGGAAGAAGGGAGGGCAGGGGGGAGGTGTTTTCGAGCTGTGGTAACGCTTCTCACTGTCCCACTCTGTCTGTCACGTGTTGGTTTTGATAGTGTTTGAATTAAAGTGATGGTGTTTTCTTTTCTTCCTCTAACGGGTCCGTCTTTTGCCCATGACCATAACGGGCGAGCCACCCCTCTCTGTCCTTCTCTCGATTCTTGAGCCTTTTGACTGATTTTCTCCTTCCCAGCGCTGCAGGGAAGAGGTGAGCGAAGGGCTGCGTGGCGCTCAGTTGCTGCGTGGCGCTCAGTTGCCCTCTGGGCTCAAAGCACGAGAGCTGGCTGGCAGCAGGGTGGCAGAAAGAGCAGGACTGCCTGCGAGGGAGTGGGGTTTCCCTTGGGGATGAGAAGCAGAAACAGCCGCAGCTTAGTCCTGCAGCCATCCTGGGCTGGGAGCACTCAGGGGCCACCTTGGGGCAGCAGAGCTGGGCTGGGGGATGGACCCACGGCCGGGCTGAGGCCCCGCCATGCAACCGCTCAGGGACGGGTGCTGGGGCAAGTGGGTACAAGGCATCTGCTCGTGACGCAGCTCTGCAGACTCCTTGAAGAACCACTGATGGCGGCAGGACTGCGCCCAACGCACTGTTCAGTCAGTTCTGTGTTTCAGTCATTCACTTCTATATTGCAGCACAGGAGTGTGTCTAATTCATCTCGAGGGCTAACGTCAACATTCCCCTGTGTTCCCCTGAAGCTGCAGCCCCTTAAGGTGTTCTCACCCCCCCTGCACAGCTGGCACTGCAGCTCTGAGGTCCCAGCCCTGGGAAGTCACGGCCCGTGTTCCAGCTGTGGGTTCCAGTGCCTGGCAACGGGCACAGACCAAGCAACCCTCTGCCCTGCCAGCAGCCCCTCTGCCCTGCTCCCAGCCCAGACCTTGACCCCTAATCCCCGCACCTCACAGGAACAACCCAGCCCTTGTCCCCTGCTCCGAGCCCCTCAGTCCCTGCCCTTTGGTGGCCCCTGAAGAAGAAGAGAAGACCTGTGCTGCCGGAGCTGCGGGTGCGCTCCAGAGAGGTGAGCACCCCGCCACTTCCCCGGGCAGGCTGGAGCAGGCAGTGCAGGAATGGTGCGGGGTGGGGACCCCGCTCTGGGGAGCTTGGGGGGCCGGGAGCTTGGCTCACACTCTGCAGCCAACCCTGCGAGGCTTCGGGCTGGGAGAAGCCCTTCTGGGCCGCTCATCCCCTGCTGAAATCGAGCATCCCTGCCTGGGGACACACACCCTCGGGGGAGTCCAGGGCGCCCACCCGGGGCTTGTGCCGGAGGGATGCTCGCCAGGCGCAGCTGGGCTCTGCCCAGAGCCTGAGCCGGTGCCTGCTCTCCCCCTTTCCAGGCTACATCATGAGAGCTGAGCCCTGCCCGCAGAGCAGCACGGACACCAAGAGCTCCCTGCACAGAGTAAGGAGCTTCTGGGCGCCGAGAGAGGCGCGGGGACGGGGTCTGCGCGCGGTGGGGCCGGGGTCTGTGCCCGGTGCCCCACGGGGCAGGGAGCAGGGCCGTTCACCCCTGCCCTCTCTCCTCCCGCAGATCGTCAAGCCCTTGCCGCTTCCCAAGCTGCTGAAGCAGCAGAAGCACGAGGTCCACCGGCTGCACGCGCTGATCCGTCTGGACCGGTGGGTGCCGGTGGCCAAGGAGCCACCCAGCCTCCAGCCAGCTCCTGCTGGGGACGTGCCCAGCGCCCCATCGCCCCACGGCTCTCCCCGGGCGGCGAGAGGGGGCAGGGGTGCCGAGCCCCCTGTCCCACGGCTCTGCTCGGTTGGCCGGGGCACCACCAATGGACTTTTCTGCTTGGCTTTTGACGTAGGGTATGGAACCTCGTGCGTGAAGCTGCAGAAACACCAACCAGCAGCGGGGAAGCGGCAGAGGAGATGGAGGTGGAGGAACAGGGGGAGGAGAAGATGGAGGTGGAGGAGGAGAAGGACAGGGAGCAAGAAATGGAGATCGACCCTCCAGCAGCAGCACAGGCACGTGCTCCCCATTCCCTGCCCGCAGTGACGGTGGGCTGCCTGCTGCTAAGCTGGGGCTGGGGCTGGGGCTGGGGCTGGGGCTGGGGTGGGTGGGCCCTGCTGCAGGGACATGGCGCTCGGTCCCCTCGTCCTGGTGGCACAACTGCCACCGCCCCGCTGCCCTGAGCACCCGTCCACTTTGGGAAGCGAGCGATTCCTTAGGGCCAGGCTACCCAAGTCTAACCCTAAGTCCAGCCGGGGCTTAGCGCTGGTGGCAGAGTCCTGCTCTCCCCAGCGTGTCCCAGGGCTGTGGCAAATACCATGACCATCAGCAGTCTACCTGAAACTACCGTGCCGCTTCCTTTTCTTGCAGGGCACTTGGACACGCTGGCGGGGCTGAAGAAAACCTGTATATATGTTATGTAGTTTAGTTTGTTAGCCGTTGTTTTGTAAATAGATTTATTTATGTTTTTCAGTCCCAAGCTCTCCTTGCATTTGCTTTGGGTACAGGCGGCGTTGGCAGGGTTGTGCTTTCCACTTGCTCTGGGTTCCCGGGGCTGGAGGCGGCTGGGGGTGCTGGCACGGCCGCCCCGGGGGCAGGGGGTACCTGTGCACAGAGCGGGTCCCACTGACGGCGCTCACGGCACTGGGCACCAGCGGGGTTCATGGGCTGCCACTTGCCTCCTCCAAAGCATTCCTGCCAGGAGGTACAAAAAATGGCAGGAGCCAAGTCTGGGTGGGATAGGAGAAGGTTACTGAAGTCCTGCGATCTCTTGCTTGCTTCCCCTTGACTAGCTCGGCTACGAAGCGGGCTGAGATAGAAAGGGGTGTCTAAAGGGCTTTTGCACGGGGGCACCTGCTCTCCGTTCTGGTGCAGAGTGGGTGGTGTCCAGTAGGAAAATGCCATCGGGGAGGGAGGGACGCTGCTGCGTGCAGCAAGTGCGCCCGCACACGCACAGGGGGATGTCTGAGTTCAGCCCCCCCGAGCTTTTTAGCTCACGCTTCACCCCGGCCGTGCTCGCCGCGCGCTGACGGCAGCACACCGTGTCCTTCCCTCGGCAGCCGTCGGTGTGCGCTGGGCGCGGGGTCTCACAGGGGCTCACCCCGTGGCGTGACGTGCCCAGCTGGAGCACGTGGCAGCGCAGCCATGTCCGACCGCCTCCTGCATCCAGAGGCCAGACAGGGCTGAATTCCACCCCCATGGCCGGATCCATGCTGGAGGACATGGGCAGTGCTCGGGTCGGCTCACCAGCTGCTCGTGGGCCAACGCCAGAGCGAAGGAGATGGTCCTCGACCCCCGGAGCTGGCCCTATGCCCCGACCCCTGTGCAGCTGGGAGCCGCTCGGTGCATCCACACGGCCGTCCAGATGAGGCAGTGGGGAATGGGGGGAGGGCTGGCAGGTCCCCTCTGCCCACCCCGGTGTCCTGGGCTGTCCCCTGCCCCCTTCCCTGGGCCCGGCCAGGCACACGGGGGTGCCCGAAGCTGCCCCCCCGGGACTGCAGGGCTGGGTGCTGGGCTCACGAGGGGGAAGCCCACTCCCAGCTGAGCCTGGGGCTGTGTCACCCTCCCAGGCTGATCCCCGAAGGGGAAATGCAGATGGGAACTGCTCAGCAGTGGGAACCTGTGACCGAGCAGTGACCAGGCACGGAGGGCAAGAGGGCAGGGCCGCCCCGCTGCCACCCAGGGGGGTCCCTGCAGCAGCAGAGATCCGTCTGCGGCCTGTGGAGGAGCCCCGGGACTCTGTGGGAAGAAGCAGCCCCCGCCCCCGCGGTTCGGCGCTGGCAGGACTGCAGCACCAGGGGTGACCCACGTCCCTGCATCTCCAGAAGAATGTATCCCGTGGGGAGGACTCACGGCGCAGAGAGTTCCTGGAGGACTGTCTCCCGTGAGAGGGACGCCTCGGGGAGCAGGGCAGTGCTTCCCGCCCCGGGAGGAGAGAGCGGCGCCCCGGCCGAGAACCCCCCGTTCCCTGCCCCCCGCAGGCCGCTGGGGAGAGGAGTGTTGCAGAGGCTCTCCAATAAACAAACAACAGCCTAAAGTTAAAAATGTGTTATCAGCACAATTAACTAGCACCCCGCAAACATTCAACAGCTTGTTGATTCCAGTGTCCGTGAGAGGAGAAAAAAACCATCACCACTGCCTCGGGTTTGACGACAGCCCAAACCGCTCTGTCACTCCCCTAACAAATGAGGGCTCCCAACCTCGAGCAACTTCTCAGGGCAGCGTCCCGACCCACAGGAACCCCAAGGAGTTTCCCTGGGCGGCGTCCCGGCCCAAGGGGAGAGTCCTTGACCGCAGCGTGCTGCTCCGGGGGGGGCTAGCTCAAAATGGCTGCCCCGGGGACTCCATTTACGCCCAGGCCGGATCTGATCTCTGGTCCATACCGGCTCCTGTGGGCCCAGGGCCCCAGGTACCATCAAGCCCTGAGAACAAGGGTGCAGGGAAAGGAAATCAATAGCCACTACATTTCGGCAGACAAGAAGCCCGATTTTCATCGGGCGGGTGCACCTGCCACGAGGAGGTAGAGATATCAGGAACAAAACTGGGCCCGGGAAGAAGGGAGGGCAGGGGGGAGGTGTTTTCGAGCTGTGGTAACGCTTCTCACTGCCCCACTCTGTCTGTCACGTGTTGGTTTTGATAGTGTTTGAATTAAAGTGATGGTGTTTTCTTTTCTTCCTCTAACGGGTCCGTCTTTTGCCCATGACCATAACGGGCGAGCCACCCCTCTCTGTCCTTCTCTCGATTCTTGAGCCTTTTGACTGATTTTCTCCTTCCCAGCGCTGCAGGGAAGAGGTGAGCGAAGGGCTGCGTGGCGCTCAGTTGCTGCGTGGCGCTCAGTTGCCCTCTGGGCTCAAAGCACGAGAGCTGGCTGGCAGCAGGGTGGCAGAAAGAGCAGGACTGCCTGCGAGGGAGTGGGGTTTCCCTTGGGGATGAGAAGCAGAAACAGCCCCAGCTTAGTCCTGCAGCCATCCTGGGCTGGGAGCGCTCAGGGGCCACCTTGGGGCAGCAGAGCTGGGCTGGGGGATGGACCCACGGTCGGGCTGAGGCCCCGCCATGCAACCGCTCAGGGACGGGTGCTGGGGCAAGTGGGTACAAGGCATCTGCTCGTGACGCAGCTCTGCAGACTCCTTGAAGAACCACTGATGGCGGCAGGACTGCGCCCAACGCACTGTTCAGTCAGTTCTGTGTTTCAGCCATTCACTTCTATATTGCAGCACAGGAGTGTGTCTAATTCATCTCGAGGGCTAACGTCAACATTCCCCTGTGTTCCCCTGAAGCTGCAGCCCCTTAAGGTGTTCTCACCCCCCCTGCACAGCTGGCACTGCAGCTCTGAGGTCCCAGCCCTGGGAAGTCACGGCCCGTGTTCCAGCTGTGGGTTCCAGTGCCTGGCAACGGGCACAGACCAAGCAACCCTCTGCCCTGCCAGCAGCCCCTCTGCCCTGCTCCCAGCCCAGACCTTGACCCCTAATCCCCGCACCTCACAGGAACAACCCAGCCCTTGTCCCCTGCTCCGAGCCCCTCAGTCCCTGCCCTTTGGTGGCACCTGAAGAAGAAGAGAAGACCTGTGCTGCCGGAGCTGCGGGTGCGCTCCAGAGAGGTGAGCACCCCGCCACTTCCCCGGGCAGGCTGGAGCAGGCAGTGCAGGAATGGTGCGGGGTGGGGACCCCGCTCTGGGGAGCTTGGGGGGCCGGGAGCTTGGCTCACACTCTGCAGCCAACCCTGCGAGGCTTCGGGCTGGGAGAAGCCCTTCTGGGCCGCTCATCCCCTGCTGAAATCGAGCATCCCTGCCTGGGGACACACACCCTCGGGGGAGTCCAGGGCGCCCACCCGGGGCTTGTGCCGGAGGGATGCTCACCAGGCGCAGCTGGGCTCTGCCCAGAGCCTGAGCCGGTGCCTGCTCTCCCCCTTTCCAGGCTACATCATGAGAGCTGAGCCCTGCCCGCAGAGCAGCACGGACACCAAGAGCTCCCTGCACAGAGTAAGGAGCTTCTGGGCGCCGAGAGAGGCGCGGGGACGGGGTCTGCGCGCGGTGGGGCCGGGGTCTGTGCCCGGTGCCCCACGGGGCAGGGAGCAGGGCCGTTCACCCCTGCCCTCTCTCCTCCCGCAGATCGTCAAGCCCTTGCCGCTTCCCAAGCTGCTGAAGCAGCAGAAGCACGAGGTCCACCGGCTGCACGCGCTGATCCGTCTGGACCGGTGGGTGCCGGTGGCCAAGGAGCCGCCCAGCCTCCAGCCAGCTCCTGCTGGGGACGTGCCCAGCGCCCCATCGCCCCACGGCTCTCCCCGGGCGGCGAGAGGGGGCAGGGGTGCCGAGCCCCCTGTCCCACGGCTCTGCTCGGTTGGCCGGGGCACCACCAATGGACTTTTCTGCTTGGCTTTTGACGTAGGGTATGGAACCTCGTGCGTGAAGCTACAGAAACACCAACCAGCAGCGGGGAAGCGGCAGAGGAGATGGAGGTGGAGGAACAGGGGGAGGAGAAGATGGAGGTGGAGGAGGAGAAGGACAGGGAGCAAGAAATGGAGATCGACCCTCCAGCAGCAGCACAGGCACGTGCTCCCCCTTCCCTGCCCACAGTGAGGGTGGGCTGCCGGCTGCTGGGCTGGGGCTGGGACTCGGACTAGGGCTGGGGCTGGGGTGGGTGGGCCCTGCTGCAAGGACATGGCGCTCGGTCCCCTCGTCCTGGTGGCACAACTGCCACCGCCCCGCTGCCCTGAGCACCCGTCCGCTTTGGGAAGCGAGCGATTCCTTAGGGCCAGGCTACCCAAGTCTAACCCTAAGTCCAGCCGGGGCTTAGTGCTGGTGGCAGAGTCCTGCTCTCCCCAGCGTGTCCCAGGGCTGTGGCAAATACCATGACCATCAGCAGTCTACCTGAAACTACCGTGCCGCTTCCTTTTCTTGCAGGGCACTTGGACACGCTGGCGGGGCTGAAGAAAACCTGTATATATGTTATGTAGTTTAGTTTGTTAGCCGTTGTTTTGTAAATAGATTTATTTATGTTTTTCAGTCCCAAGCTCTCCTTGCGTTTGCTTTGGGTACAGGCGGCGTTGGCAGGGTTGTGCTTTCCACTTGCTCTGGGTTCCCGGGGCTGGAGGCGGCTGGGGGTGCTGGCACGGCCGCCCCGGGGGCAGGGGGTACCTGTGCACAGAGCGGGTCCCACTGACGGCGCTCACGGCACTGGGCACCAGCGGGGTTCATGGGCTGCCACTTGCCTCCTCCAAAGCATTCCTGCCAGAGGTACAAAAAATGGCAGGAGCCAAGTCTGGGTGGGATAGGAGAAGGTTACTGAAGTCCTGCGATCTCTTGCTTGCTTCCCCTTGACTAGCTCGGCTACGAAGCGGGCTGAGATAGAAAGGGGTGTCTAAAGGGCTTTTGCACGGGGGCACCTGCTCTCCGTTCTGGTGCAGAGTGGGTGGTGTCCAGTAGGAAAATGCCATCGGGGAGGGAGGGACGCTGCTGCGTGCAGCAAGTGCGCCCGCACACGCACAGGGGGATGTCTGAGTTCAGCCCCCCCGAGCTTTTTAGCTCACGCTTCACCCCGGCCGTGCTCGCCGCGCGCTGACGGCAGCACACCGTGTCCTTCCCTCGGCAGCCGTCGGTGCGCGCTGGGCGCGGGGTCTCGCAGGGGCTCACCCCGTGGCGTGACGTGCCCAGCTGGAGCACGTGGCAGCGCAGCCATGTCCGACCGCCTCCTGCATCCAGAGGCCAGACAGGGCTGAATTCCACCCCCATGGCCGCATCCATGCTGGAGGACATGGGCAGTGCTCGGGTCGGCTCGCCAGCTGCTCGTGGGCCAACGCCAGAGCGAAGGAGATGGTCCTCGACCCCTGGAGCTGGCCCTATGCCCCGACCCCTGTGCAGCTGGGAGCCGCTCGGTGCATCCACACGGCCGTCCAGATGAGGCAGTGGGGAATGGGGGGCGGGCTGGCAGGTCCCCTCTGCCCACCCCGGTGTCCTGGGCTGTCCCCTGCCCCCTTCCCTGGGCCCGGCCAGGCACAGGGGGGTGCCCGAAGCTGCCCCCCCGGGACTGCAGGGCTGGGTGCTGGGCTCACGAGGGGGAAGCCCACTCCCAGCTGAGCCTGGGGCTGTGTCACCCTCCCAGGCTGATCCCTGAAGGGGAAATGCAGATGGGAACTGCTCAGCAGTGGGAACCTGTGACCGAGCAGTGACCAGGCACGGAGGACAAGAGGGCAGGGCCGCCCCGCTGCCACCCAGGGGGGTCCCTGCAGCAGCAGAGATCCGTCTGCGGCCTGTGGAGGAGCCCCGGGACTCTGTGGGAAGAAGCAGCCCCCGCCCCCGCGGTTCGGCGCTGGCAGGACTGCAGCACCAGGGGTGACCCACGTCCCTGCATCTCCAGAAGAATGTACCCCGTGGGGAGGACTCACGGCGCAGAGAGTTCCTGGAGGACTGTCTCCCGTGAGAGGGACGCCTCGGGGAGCAGGGCAGTGCTTCCCGCCCCGGGAGGAGAGAGCGGCGCCCCGGCCGAGAACCCCCCGTTCCCTGCCCCCCGCAGGCCGCTGGGGAGAGGAGTGTTGCAGAGGCTCTCCAATAAACAAACAACAGCCTAAAGTTAAAAATGTGTTATCAGCACAATTAACTAGCACCCCGCAAACATTCAACAGCTTGTTGATTCCAGTGTCCGTGAGAGGAGAACAAAACCATCACCACTGCCTCGGGTTTGACGACAGCCCAAACCGCTCTGTCACTCCCCTAACAAATGAGGGCTCCCAACCTCGAGGAACTTCTCAGGGCAGCGTCCCGACCCACAGGAACCCCAAGGAGTTTCCCTGGGCGGCGTCCCGGCCCAAGGGGAGAGTCCTTGACCGCAGCGTGCTGCTCCGGGGGGGACTAGCTCAAAATGGCTGCCCCGGGGACTCCATTTACGCCCAGGCCGGATCTGATCTCTGGTCCATACCGGCTCCTGTGGGCCCAGGGCCCCAGGTACCATCAAGCCCTGAGAACAAGGGTGCAGGGAAAGGAAATCAATAGCCACTACATTTCGGCAGACAAGAAGCCCGATTTTCATCGGGCGGGTGCACCTGCCACGAGGAGGTAGAGACATCAGGAACAAAACTGGGCCCGGGAAGAAGGGAGGGCAGGGGGGAGGTGTTTTCAAGCTGTGGTAACGCTTCTCACTGTCCCACTCTGTCTGTCACGTGTTGGTTTTGATAGTGTTTGAATTAAAGTGATGGTGTTTTCTTTTCTTCCTCTAACGGGTCCGTCTTTTGCCCATGACCATAACGGGCGAGCCACCCCTCTCTGTCCTTCTCTCGATTCTTGAGCCTTTTGACTGATTTTCTCCTTCCCAGCGCTGCAGGGAAGAGGTGAGCGAAGGGCTGCGTGGCGCTCAGTTGCTGCGTGGCGCTCAGTTGCCCTCTGGGCTCAAAGCATGAGAGCTGGCTGGCAGCAGGGTGGCAGAAAGAGCAGGACTGCCTGCGAGGGAGTGGGGTTTCCCTTGGGGATGAGAAGCAGAAACAGCCCCAGCTTAGTCCTGCAGCCATCCTGGGCTGGGAGCGCTCAGGGGCCACCTTGGGGCAGCAGAGCTGGGCTGGGGGATGGACCCACGGCCGGGCTGAGGCCCCGCCATGCAACCGCTCAGGGACGGGTGCTGGGGCAAGTGGGTACAAGGCATCTGCTCGTGACGCAGCTCTGCAGACTCCTTGAAGGACCACTGATGGCGGCAGGACTGCGCCCAACGCACTGTTCAGTCAGTTCTGTGTTTCAGCCATTCACTTCTATATTGCAGTACAGGAGTGTGTCTAATTCATCTCGAGGGCTAACGTCAACATTCCCCTGTGTTCCCCTGAAGCTGCAGCCCCTTAAGGTGTTCTCACCCCCCCTGCACAGCTGGCACTGCAGCTCTGAGGTCCCAGCCCTGGGAAGTCACGGCCCGTGTACCAGCTGTGGGTTCCAGTGCCTGGCAACGGGCACAGACCAAGCAACCCTCTGCCCTGCCAGCAGCCCCTCTGCCCTGCTCCCAGCCCAGACCTTGACCCCTAATCCCCGCACCTCACAGGAAAAACCCAGCCCTTGTCCCCTGCTCCGAGCCCCTCAGTCCCTGCCCTTTGGTGGCACCTGAAGAAGAAGAGAAGACCTGTGCTGCCGGAGCTGCGGGCGCGCTCCAGAGAGGTGAGCACCCCGCCACTGCCCGGGCAGGCTGGAGCAGGCAGTGCAGGGATGGTGCGGGGTGGGGACCCCGCTCTGGGGGTCGGGAGCTTGGCTCACACTCTGCAGCCAACCCTGCGAGGCTTCGGGCTGGGAGAAGCCCTTCTGGGCCGCTCATCCCCTGCTGAAATCGAGCATCCCTGCCTGGGGACACACACCCTCGGGGGAGTCCAGGGCGCCCGCCCGGGGCTTGTGCCGGAGGGATGCTCGCCAGGCGCAGCTGGGCTCTGCTCGGAGCCTGAGCCGGTGCCTGCTCTCCCCCTTTCCAGGCTACATCATGAGAGCTGAGCCCTGCCCGCAGAGCAGCACGGACACCAAGAGCTCCCTGCACAGAGTAAGGAGCTTCTGGGCGCCGAGAGAGGCGCGGGGACGGGGTCTGCGCGTGGTGGAGCCAGGGTCTGTGCCCGGTGCCCCACGGGGCAGGGAGCAGGGCCGTTCACCCCTGCCCTCTCTCCTCCCGCAGATCGTCAAGCCCTTGCCGCTTCCCAAGCTGCTGAAGCAGCAGAAGCACGAGGTCCACCGGCTGCACGCGCTGATCCGTCTGGACCGGTGGGTGCCGGTGGCCAAGGAGCCGCCCAGCCTCCAGCCAGCTCCTGCTGGGGACGTGCCCAGCGCCCCATCGCCCCACGGCTCTCCCCGGGCGGCGAGAGGGGGCAGGGGTGCCGAGCCCCCTGTCCCACGGCTCTGCTCGGTTGGCCGGGGCACCACCAATGGACTTTTCTGCTTGGCTTTTGACGTAGGGTATGGAACCTCGTGCGTGAAGCTACAGAAACACCAACCAGCAGCGGGGAAGCGGCAGAGGAGATGGAGGTGGAGGAACAGGGGGAGGAGAAGATGGAGGTGGAGGAGGAGAAGGACAGGGAGCAAGAAATGGAGATCGACCCTCCAGCAGCAGCACAGGCACGTGCTCCCCATTCCCTGCCCACAGTGAGGGTGGGCTGCCGGCTGCTGGGCTGGGGCTGGGGGTGGGGCTGGGACTCGGACTAGGGCTGGGGCTGGGGTGGGTGGGCCCTGCTGCAGGGACATGGCGCTCGGTCCCCTCGTCCTGGTGGCACAACTGCCACCGCCCCGCTGCCCTGAGCACCCGTCCGCTTTGGGAAGCGAGCGATTCCTTAGGGCCAGGCTACCCAAGTCTAACCCTAAGCCCAGTCGGGGCTTAGCACTGGTGGCAGAGTCCTGCTCTCCCCAGCGTGTCCCAGGGCTGTGGCAAATACCATGACCATCAGCAGTCTACCTGAACTGACCGTGCCGCTTCCTTTTCTTGCAGGGCACTTGGACACGCTGGCGGGGCTGAAGAAAACCTGTATATATGTTATGTAGTTTAGTTTGTTAGCCGTTGTTTTGTAAATAGATTTATTTATGTTTTTCAGTCCCAAGCTCTCCTTGCGTTTGCTTTGGGTACAGGCGGCGTTGGCAGGGTTGTGCTTTCCACTTGCTCTGGGTTCCCGGGGCTGGAGGCGGCTGGGGGTGCTGGCACGGCCGCCCCGGGGGCAGGGGGTACCTGTGCACAGAGCGGGTCCCACTGACGGCGCTCACGGCACTGGGCACCAGCGGGGTTCATGGGCTGCCACTTGCCTCCTCCAAAGCATTCCTGCCAGAGGTACAAAAAATGGCAGGAGCCAAGTCTGGGTGGGATAGGAGAAGGTTACTGAAGTCCTGCGATCTCTTGCTTGCTTCCCCTTGACTAGCTCGGCTACGAAGCGGGCTGAGATAGAAAGGGGTGTCTAAAGGGCTTTTGCACGGGGGCACCTGCTCTCCGTTCTGGTGCAGAGTGGGTGGTGTCCAGTAGGAAAATGTCATCGGGGAGGGAGGGACGCTGCTGCGTGCAGCAAGTGCGCCCGCACACGCACAGGGGGATGTCTGAGTTCAGCCCCCCCGAGCTTTTTAGCTCACACTTCACCCCGGCCGTGCTCGCCGTGCGCTGACGGCAGCACACCGTGTCCTTCCCTCGGCAGCCGTCGGTGCGCGCTGGGCGCGGGGTCTCGCAGGGGCTCACCCCGTGGCGTGACGTGCCCAGCTGGAGCACGTGGCAGCGCAGCCATGTCCGACCGCCTCCTGCATCCAGAGGCCAGACGGGCCTGGATTCCACCCCCATGGCCGCATCCATGCTGGAGGAGCCCTGACTGGTATTTGGTGCAGGGTTTGGGAGAATTAAAGCCTCCTGCAGAGAAGTTACAACATTCAATCATGAAAAATGGACTTCTTGCCTGAAATTTCCTTTTCCTCTAGAAGTGCTGCTTGCAGTTTCTTTATAGCAAATACCTGGAGAGTAACCAAATTTTGTTAAAATGTTGAGAATGTCCTGCACCATTATGATCCCTCTCAGCGTCATGGCTTTTGCAGTCACAGAAATGTGAATCCATCTTCTCACACTGAGATATAGTAAAATACAAGAACTTGTCCTGTTAGGGCCCTTTTTGCTGAAAAAAAGGAAACTTCCTGTAACTACAGGTTGTGTTTCCTGATTTAGTGCCTACTGACTCATTCTAAGGAGATAAAAAAGAGGTAACACCAAATTTTAATCAACCCCACACCTCCCCACCACCCCAGCAGCAGTTTCTGGGGTGCAGAGGGTCCAAACAAGGACACAGACTCTCTTCATGAGTAGCACTACAGTTTCCAATATTAGGGTACAAAGGTCAGAGCCTAAAAAGCGGAAGACAAAGGATTTGGAAAAGTCTCAGCCATGCAGAAAAAAAATACTGAAAAGAAACACGTGATCTGAGAGTATGTTTAATTCTCAATGTCACACATATCCTTCCAACAGCTAAAATAAGAAACTATTAGCAAGGCTGCCAGAATTGGAAAAGGGAGTGAAGCAGGGAGTGAGGGGGGGCTTGCAGGAACTGCTCGTAGGTGGAAACACAGCCTGTGAGTGAGGAGTAGCTAAGGAACACATCACTCCGGTGTTCAGCCCGACGGGACCTTGCTGTCCTGCAGGACCTACCTCTCTTAAGCTGGAAGTGAAGGTCACTGCAGGAGGGTAAAAGCACAGCAACCAGCCCTCTGGGAGAGAAGACTATAGACTGTTTTGTTCTAATTTAGGTGCTGGGGATTGTTATCTTTTTTATTTGCCTTTCTGGACTTTTATTTGCCTTTCTCCCTTTAATAGAAATACGTTTTTTAAGTCATTTGGTTCTTTTTTGGCAAAGGGGGAAAACACATTCAGTGAGAACAGGAAAATTAGGTACTCTTCTGGCAAGTTTCAGGTTGGATACATGGGAACATAGTCCTCATTAACAGCGACCATGTCCTAAAGGAGAATCTCACAAGGATCATTCACAGCCCAGACTTGCCATTGAATTCCCTACCTCTCTCAGTCTGTGTTTCACCTCATTGTTTTCCTCCATCTGAAATACTGCACAAGAAGAAGTACAAAAACTTCTTTCTTCTCTAGAGTCAGAAGAATTGCTCCCAAAGCCCTGGAAAAGGAGACTCAGAGTATACAGGATACTCAATCGTAAGGACAGACTTTGGAATGTTACTTTTTTTTTCCTATTCACCTGCAAATGGAAAAATTGTCCAAGATGGTAAAATGGGAACATATGTGGCATTTTTGGAGAGGCCTCCCTTGGATGTTCACTGACTCCTGTGGCTGCTCCACAGCTGCACTCCAAAGTAGATGACGGACAATTTCATCCTTGCTTAAGCATTTTGAGGTTGCTGACACCCAGCATGTGAGAAGCTGTTTGCATCAGTTTGAAAGATAACCCCATCCCCTTGCACATACCAGGTAATCAAAGCTTTGGATAATCTTTCACTCCCACACTGGGGAATTCTGGTACACAGCTGGTGGCCTAACTCCAGACAAGGCTAGTTGGACATTCTGAAAACCCTGTGATAACAGAAAGCAGTGCCTGACCAGCTATAGCTCTTATTCCAGCTACTGCTTGCAGGGAGACAATGTTGACACAGCCCTGGAAAAAAAAAAGCTGGGAGCCACCAACTCAGACAGTAGGTTATGGCATCCCATAGCAATGGAACACCCTTCTTGTGTGGCACAAGACCTCTTCCCTTCAGCTATACGACAGTCTCCAGGACCACTGCGAGCTAAAGTGAGTGTGAGTCTATCAGTTCTGCCAGCCCAGCTTCCCAAGGTCCCTCCCTGCTGTGATGCTGCAGCCCATGGAAGGCATCAAAGCCTTCCTGAAGGGGTGTTCACACCCTCAGGTTCATGTTCTTCAAGGCTTTCACTGCCTGAGGAGGAAGACTGCTGTCCAGAGGAATCAGGAGGTAGCATGGGCTCCTAGCACCAGTCATGGGGCTACCTCCAAAAAAAATACTGACATTTTTATCTAGTTCATCTTTGAGAAGGAGCACCTGAATCCTGCTGCAGAAGGGCTGTGAAGTGTAACTCCAGACACTAGGCATAGACACACTCCCAGCACAAACAGTTTTATTGTCTCTCCTATCTGGCAGCAGCATTTCTTCCATCTCACAGGTAGGTATTAGCTTGATGATACCGACAGCCCTTGCCCCATAGGTGAAGTCCAGCTGGCCCACGTCTGGCATCTCCCTGGGTGAAGGAGTGCTACACAGAGGTGGTAGCAAGGGCAAACCCCAGGCCTAGAAAATGGCAATGTCCCTCTGAATCAAAGGTGGCTCTGGAGGGTGGCTGGGAATGCAGTAACCAGCTGAATCAGGGTTCTCACATGTGAGAAAAGTATTTGGGATTTCCCTCCAGAAAGGCAGTGAGCAGAAAAGCCAGGCAGAGGTCCTTACCCCTGAGGAAGCTGAAGATACTAAATGTGATGCCAGAAGCAGAGCTGGGACATGTTCCAGCTTTCATCAACTCCACAGAACTGCTTTGGCCACAAATTGCAAACAAGGCAGAGCACTTTTTGCCACAGAATTCCTCAAAGGAAAAAAATAAAAACAATTTCCATGACAACACAATGGGATGAGAGAGGAAATCCTCATTTTAATGGAGAAAAAAAAATAGGATAGTATGATAAGAAAGTCCGTATTCAAATACAAATACCTCTTTCAGAAGGAGCAGGGAGTGGCAAACTCAGCAATTGCTTCTCCACCACAGCACAGTCATTCACATCACGAGCCCGAGCACCTCCTTTGCAGAAACATGATTAGACCATATATCCACAAGCATAAAGCACTGGAGTGAATGAGGGTCCTATGGCAAGTGCACGGAAAAATTCATTCCTCCCACAAAAGTGACAAATAAGGATAATTCCACCTCATTTCCGAGATGACTGTTTGGCCTGGCTGCAATAAAACTGTAACAATTGTAATAGCACGGGCACACAAATTATCTTTTGAGGAATTACAAACCTCTGAGGAATTAGGCATTTCACCGCATATATCTGCTTGGGTTTTATTTTAGGGCACTGCATGCAACACAGGATGGCCAGCTGTTTGCCAGACAGCACACACAAACCAAAAAAGTGAGAGCATCCACATTTTCCAGAGCAATTGACTCAGTGGGAATAGGGAACTGGACCACAACTCAGCCTTTATTGATGGTAACGTCAATCTTTCAGCCCTGGGAAAGATTTGTGATAAGGTTAAAGATACCTCAGACTGTTCTTACCTTCCCCTCGCATAAATTTACAACCCCAAGGACACCTGTTAGGATGAGTGGAGATAAGAAAGGACAGTCATATTTCCTTATCTGGAGCTCTCTGCTTTATAGCACTTCAGCTTTACGGTGCAGAAGTGGTAATATTCCCAGAGAGAAAGTCCCCATGAACTTCACGAACAGCTTTCTAAACACTCGATAGCCTCCTGAGAAGATAGTAACTGTAATTCACACCTTTAAAAAAAGGACTCCTAGCCAGTAGAAACACAGATGTAGACAGAAAAGTCATAAGAGTACATCAGCTCCCCCTCAAGACAGGGGGTTTTCCCATCATACTCCAGGTTTGTTTTGATCTTGGATACCATTAAAACCCAGAGTGCCCATCCAGGCTCTGGTGGAGGCCTCTGTGTGGGATACAGAGCATCAAGAGTTTGGCTTTGCGATTTAGCAAAGTGTGTACAACAGTAAGCCAAAAAGTCCTGCAGAGGCTGTTGCTGTGTAAAATAATTAAGGTAACAGGAGCAACATCCACAGAGCACATAAAGCCACTTGAGTTTCAGCAGGGAGCTACATAAGCTGCCATCTCTTTGTCTGGATTTTGAAACAGCACCTATTTGCACAGCTGTTTGTGCTTAATACATTGTTAATATATTCTTTCATTATAACTGTACTTTATGTATAAATTCTTCTATAAAAACTATTCAGTCTATCCCTAAGCTTCTCTGACTTCTGCAAAATTTGGGGTTGGGATGCAATCTAGAATTAGGACTTAAGCAAGGCCTGACAAATGCTGGAACTTTAAAATTAGGTGGCAGAAACGTTGTGTTTGTGAGGACAACATCAAACTTAAAACATTGGAAAGACAGATTGCATTCAAACCTTCTTAAAGATTATTAATCTATGCAAATAATTTCTTTTTCCTTGCAACAATAGATACTTAGAATTGCCTCCTATGCTGAAAATCACAAGGTTCATTGCCCAGGCAGCATGTCCTGCTCTGACAGCAGGTATGTTTGATATGTCAGGGATTTCTCTTGATCTATGAGGTAAAAAAAGTGAAGCAGTGCAGATTTTGGGTGGACTCTCTGTGACCCACTGGAGAAGCTTTCTTGTCCAGGGTCTATGGCAAATGCTGAAGATAGCTACATAGACGTCTCAGGTCAGATGAATTACTCACTAAAAGGAGCTGAGCAGTCTCATTTACATGTGTAGATGATTAAAGCTTGGTGAGACCAATCCTGCTCTTAAGGTGACTGGGTGAACATCTTGGACTCCTGATAGTGTGTGTCTGTGACTGCAGATTTTGGTCATGTTGGACAGGATTGCATCTGGTGTACTGCTTCCTTAAACTCAGGTGACAACTCTCCTGTGGGTCTTAAGCATCAACAGATGTGGAAGAAAGACAGAGCCCATCATGATCTGCACTTGTAGCAATTTTAATGGAAGAGGTGGTGAAATTCCCAAATAAAAAGACTATTGAACTGTCTCCATCAAATGACAGCAGCAAAGACCTGCAAATAAAACCACTCTGCAGATCCTCAGCAAGGCTGAAAAGAGCCTTGAGCTTGTGGCAACCCTGCAGCAGGGCTTTCACTTGTCCCCACTGAACACTATTGCAGAGATAACTGTTTCTCCACCTGACACCCACAGTATCTTGGGCTTTCTCCCACACTTGGGGGAGAAAAAGGGCTCTAACTTGAAAGTATATTGCCCCTGGAGAGAAACCCTGTGGTGCCATGAGCAATCAAATAACTATAAACACCAATCACATGCAAAGGGCAGGGACAAGAACCCACATTTGGCAATTCCTAAAACATGATGTTCTGTCAGCTGAAATCCCCTGGCAGATGCGAACTGGGACTCTTATATCCTCTGAGGTCAGATCCATCAGAGAACATGACCTGATACATTTCTGTTAATATACCCGGTACTTTGTGTACATCTGACTTCTAATTCTACAGCAGACATTGTCTCATCTGCAGATTCTCGGCTGTTTAACCCCAAACTTTGGACAGAATAGGTTGGCTTCTGCAGAATGCCCATGGTGAACAGCTTCTGAAATCCAGGATGCAATTTCTTATCAAAACTAGAGCAAGTCTGACACTAGCAAGACATATAAAACATAGATTCAATTCCCATTCTGCCCAAAATTATGCTTCCTTAATCCAAATGAGGTTTCTTTATTTCTCCCAGTGCCACATGAGTTACTGCTACAAAACACTGGGTTAAGGTTGTCCTACATCTTTGGATATCCTACAAGAATATCTAAAGTATATGTCAGTTGTAAGAGAAACTGGAAGTATGTTTCAGAAGAAAGGGGAGTTATGGTTAAAGGCAGTGACCTTAACCCAGGTCTGCCTGTGTTTTAGCCACTGGACTGATGACCATTGAAAAATTTCTCATTTGTGTAGGTCTCAATGACTGGAAAAAACATTTCCTATCAGTTCTACTTCAGATCACACCCCAACTCACTGATTTACTCATAGATATTGTCAAGTCATCATAAGCTTGAAAATGAAGTTCTTTTTCAGGCTTTGCATTGTTTTTACAGATCCTGAGCAAATTCACTCCAAAACTTGGCTACTTTACACTGCCCCAGGAACCCTTCCCAGGAGGACAAAGTTGTCTGAAAAGCAAGTAAAGGTGGATCCCAGATCTGCAAAGCTCTGCTTCCAGGACATCTAATTTTCATAACAGTCTGTTTGCAGGCAAATGCTCTTCAGTAACTTCTATGATTGTTGTAAAGACATTCAGACACGTGCCCTCCCCATGCACAGCCTTTGCTGTCCAGCTGTCCTGGCTGATCCTCCACCACTGCAAAGTCTCTAAGCCAGCCTCACTTCATGCAGCTAAACTGCTTTCAACTTGCCTATGTTTCAGGTGAAAAGGGTTGGATTGGGTTTGTAATATCAGAACAGGAGGAGGAAGGAGGAAGGCAAAAGATAATGGGGAAATCTCTGCTATTTGATCTGCTGAAATGAAAATGTGTAAGAGCTCTTCCTTGAAGTGCAGAAGGATGAAAGAAACAGGAGCACAATTTGGTGTACTTGTTTGCTTACATTTTAGAATAAAACTGCAAAGAATGGTGAAAAAAAGAAAAGTCCTTTTGCTTCATTTTATCTGAGGACAGAATGCAGACAGCAGGGTTCATATTTACCTCTCATTTAGATTCAATAAATGTGTCCTGTGAATACATTTTTAGAAACTATTTTTCTTAAGGAATACATTTTTTATTAGCTATTATTGCTCAATTTGTGCTGGTTTTTAAAGAACTCGTGTGGCTTGTAGGGACAGATGAAGAGGAATGATTCATGACTCACTGTGAAGATCTCAGTTTTTATAAAGCCTCATCAGTCAGTCATTTTGGAGGTTTTTAAGCCCAGGTGAACACGCTGGCACAGTTGTGGCCTATCTGGAAATGCACTGGGAATAGACATGGGGATACACAACCAGGCTTTGCATAAATGCAGGAGGGACAGGTCAGAGGCTGACAGAGACTGTCACGCTGGCACAACACCACCGCAGACATCTACTGCTTGTGCAAACCCTTTAGTTGTCTTCAACCCCAAAATTAATGGAGCTTTCCTTCCCCCCTACTCCTCTATTCCCCCTCCTTTCCCACCAGCATAACTTAGTGGCTTACAGGACAAATTTAATCGGGTATTGGTAGTTTATTAGCTCATTCACAGGTCATTTGAGGGACAACCCTGTTTTTTCAACAGCAGAAGATATTTTACTGTTAATATCTAAAAGGCAAAGCCAAGCTGGAAACACCAGAGGAAAAAAGTATGTTCAGCTCCCCAGTGTACTCAGAGTCAGGACATTTCAGGCTGTACAGGATCCCTGAATTTCTCCTTCAGTGATAATAACACAGTCACACTGATGCACAAGTAGACGCTCTGCAATGTATATTCTCCACACAAATACATTTTCTGTATAGGGATATAGGCGAAAAATATGCTTGTGGGAAATATGTATCTCTCCATCTGAAGATAACATTCTGGATCACAGAGCCACTTTCTTGGTCATGCTAAATGACTTACCACTGAAATAAATCTTTAAATTAAAAAATCCATTTTCTTTTCCCATTATTCACTAGAGGAGGGGAAAAAAAAAAAAAAAAAAGAAAAACAAGTGGATAGAACAGCTAAAAGGAAACAGAAAAAAAAGCAACTCCTGCTCTACCTACTCCTCCCTAACCACCACCTGGAGGCTGGACTTTTCCAAGTATTTTTGCAGACAGGCTCCCAGGACACAGGGAGGTCACAGAAATGGCTTTGGTGGAGCTATCTTGTGCTGCAGCAGCCCCAGGGGCTCTGGGCCCCTGAGTTAAGTGTAAGGTTTCATCAAGGGGGAATGACAATCTGCAAAAGGAGTGAAGACAGGCCACAGATTGCAGCCACGCTCCCCTTCCCACACAGGGGCAGGGCAGAGCACAATGGGGTTGCGAGAGCAGGGGAGGTTCAGACAGGAGAAATCTGAGGATCATTGGTGTTTTTCTCTAAATGACAAGAGTGAGAAACACATCTTTTCTTTCCTTTTTTTTTTTTCTCTCTAAAATAATCACCCAAATATAGAGATACTTGAGCAAGAGCTCATGTACTAAATTGTTTCCCTTTCCTGTTCAACTTGCAAAGTGTTAAACAAATTGCATCCGAGGAATGTTCTTGTGTTATCCTTTGAATTAGTTTGTACAGGGGTATAAATGTCCTTTCATCTTTTTCTGGAGGAAAGCATAAACAAAAGGAGCATTTAGAAAAATATGAACTTGTAGAACACAAACTGCCTTACATGAGGAAAACTGCAAAATATTCATTAAAGAAAAAAAAGAACAAAGAGGATATGGCTTGTTGCAGAATTCAGCTATCAAGAAGTGCATCTGCCCAGAAGACCAATTATTTTCTTTTTTTCTAAAGACTTTTCTGGTATTGTAATTAAGGAGCTTTTAGACGTAGGTTCATATTTTAATTGCTAGATAAATAAATGAAAGGCAGCCACACTGTGATGATTGAAAGGCTGATGAAATTGGGGGGAGGGGGTAATTATGTTATAATATTCCAGAGAAGGTATAATATGAAAATGAGGGCGGAATCTGACAATGTCTAATTTTTCTGTGCAGCCACTTAGTCCTGTAAGGAATGAGGCTCAGCAGGAGAGGTGATGGGGAGGGGGACAGAAGGACAGGCCAACATACAAAGTCCATTACACGAATAATACCACTGCAATTTAGCTTCCTGTTTAGGGAAGCTGGTGAAGCAGCTACACTCATCAGTTCTTTTCACAGTCAACCAATGTGGAAGTTGTGGGTGTCTGGCCAAGCAGGGGTCGTCTTTATCAGCTCAGTGGTATCTTCCATGTATACATGGAAGCTTATTCCTCTACTCACTGCAAACACACTGAAAATTTTTCAAGAGTGCCAAAAGCACTCTTCAGTAGAAACATCATCAGCAAAACAACCTTAGGTATATATTTTGACAATGTCACTTCATAAGACAGAAGGGGTGTAGATCTCCCTCCTGCCTCGGCTCTCAGAATCCTGGAAGGGGACCACACACTTCTATAAATTATCATGACTTCACTTAAGCCAAGGGAAGTAGGACACTCTCCACCAGTTAACAACGTGCCCTCCAATATTTAGCACTTGGTAAGAGTAAGTAAAAACATTTAGCTTTTAGTTCAAGTTTGCTGCAACTCCATTTCCTGAAATACATAGACAGCAGCACAAGAGAACTAGAGGAAATTTCACTCTAAACTCTGTGTCTGAGATTAGTTGCATGAGCAAAGCTCCCATAAGTGGGAATAAGAGCAGATATCTTCTAAATTGCTCTACACAATTCAATGGCAGGAAATTGGCTGAGGGTGCTGTCACTTGGAAACAAAGGGTGTGTTGAGTGCAGTCCTGTGGAGAAAGACTTGGGGGTATTGGTGGATGAAAAACTGACTGTGAGCCAGCAATGTGTGCTCACAGCCCAGAAAGCCAACCCTGTCCTGGGCTGCATCGAGAGCAGTGTGGCCAGCAGAGGGGATTCTGCTCCTCTATTCTGCTCTTGTGAGACCCCCCCTGCAGTGCTGTATCCAGCTCTGGGGACACCAACATCAGAAGGACACGGACCTGTTCGAGCGGGTCCAGAGGAGGCCACAAAGATGATGAGGGGGCTGGAGCACCTCCCCTGTGAGGACAGGCTGAGAGAGTTGGGGGTGTTCAGCTGGAGAAGAGAAGGCTCCAGGGAGACCTTAGAGCAGCCTCCCAGGACTTAAAGGGGGCTACAGGAAATATGAGGAGGGACTCTTGATCAGGGGTGTAGGGATAGGATGAGGGGTAATGGTTTTAAACTGACAGAGAGTACATTTAGATTAGATATAAGGAAGAAATTCTTCCCTGTGAGGGTGGTGAGACACTGGCACAGGTTGCCCAGAGAAGCTGTGGCTGCCCCCTCCCTGGCAGTGTTCAAGGCCAGGTTGGACGGGGCTTTGGGCAACCTGGGCTAGTGGAAGGTGTCCCTGCCCATGGCAGGGGGGTTAGAACTAGATGATCTTCAAGGTCCCTTCCTCCAACCCTAACCATTTGATGATTCTATAAAGGCTTCATGCAAAAGCTGCATTTCTTCTGTTTCTTTCAAATAGGGGTTTTTTTGAAGCCAAATTTGGCAGCTCAACCTCATTGTAGCTGTTGGCCAGCTGTCATGCTTTGAGCTCAGAGGGCAACTGAGAACCATGCAGCCGCTCACTTCCCCCTTCCCCTCCAGCACTGGGAAGAAGAAGAAGCAAAAGGCCCAGGAAATTAAGATGAGAGGGAGGTATGACCGTTATTGGCACAGGCAAAAGACAGGCTCATTAGGGGAAGAAAAAAACCCCACAAAATTTAATACAGAGACTAACAACAACAACATGTAACAGAGTAGGACCGTGAGAAGCATTACCACATCTTGAAACACCTTCTTCCATCCCTCCCTTCTTCCCAAGCTCAGCTTTGCTCTCGGTACCTCTGCCTCTTCCCCTCCAGTGGCACAGGGAATGGGGGTGCAGCCAGTCCCACCGCTCCTTCCACCTCAGGGAACTTCGGGCATTCCTCCCCTGCTCCACCATGGTCCCCCTCTCACAGGAGGCAGTCCTCCACAAACTCTCTCTGACACAAGTCACTCCCACAGGTGTGTGGGTCACCCTTGCGTGTTGCAATCCTCCCAGTGCTGAACTATAACAGCGGGGCCTTCTTCCCACAGGGTCCTGGCCTTCTTCAGCCACAGTCACCTAGAGTGGCATGGGGCTCCCCACAGGCTGCAAATCGATATCTGCTCCACCACAGACCTCCATGGAGGGGGCAGCCCTGCCATGTTAACAAAACAAAACCAAAATTTGAAAATGAAATGCAGTGCATTCCAGTCTTATGGTAACAGCTTTTCCTTCATGTTAAGCTCCTTAATCAAAGCTGATTGAAAGAATAAATTATGTTCTGTAAAGCAAGAAGGGGAATGATGGTCTCACATATCCTATGTCACTCACTTTTCTCCAAAATACATGACAAGTCAGTGGCAAGTCACAGCAAAACAAATGATCAGCCCATCAAGGACAAGAGTGGATGTAGAGCCATACTGGCTTTCCAAATGTTATCTCTACACCAAGTTATAGCTCATCTCAAGCCCAGAAAGGTGAGGGTCTACAGCATTTGTTAGACTTGAAATCACGCCAGTAAGGTTTCCTTTTATAGCCCACAATAGGGATCCTGAAAAATGGCATGGCTGATTGTTCCTTTTACAATTGAGCCCTCGTGATTAAAACCAAGCAGGAAGCTCACAAGATTCACTCATTGCTGAGTTGGGATTGTGATTTTCTCCATGGATGCTTTTCTCCACAGATGCACTGCTTGTCCCTGGGATCTGTCAAAGGCCAAGTCTGCCCACACGTTGCATTTATGTTCTCTTTGTGTCTTATCCTCTCAGTAACTTCTTTTAGTGACTCTTTGAGTCCTAGCAGTCCTTTATTTGAGCCAGAGATAGACCTGTTCAGTGACATTCTCATGAAACTGCCCTGAAGAAACAGTTCTCAGTTTGTTTTTCTTATGCATCATTTCATTTGCAGTGATGCTCATGTACTTGAATTGTGGATGCTTTAATAAATGCATGCCATCAGTGATGCTCTTCGGTAGCTATCCAGGACAAGGCTGTTACCTATGTGGCCTCAAAGTGGCTCTCCAGAATCACTTGCTCATTAAGAAAGATTGTAACTCTGATGTCTACTGAACACCGAGTTTTGTACCAGTTCACCAGTGACCCACGATCAAACCTTCCAGCTCAAGTCCCCCGAGGACTTGGTACACCTGATAATCCCATGAGAGCTTCTGATATGGGGTTATGAAATGATTGTACAGCTCTGGCCTTTCTACCTAAATGACTAATGCATCACTGATGCCAGATGGCTACAGCCCCAGCTACCTGGAGGGAAGGCAGAAGGAGCAAGGCTGGGATAGCTAGCACTCTCGCACAGACAAACACGCACTGGTGATGCTGGCAGAAACTCCAGAAGGGTTTCAGCTGGGTGAAACATGAGGAGAACTCATCTCCAGTCTTCTCTGAGTATTTCAAACATGGGAATGGTCAGCTCCTCACCAGGAAACACATGGACAGGGATGGTGGGTCCAGGGAACCTGGCACAAAAACAAACAACAGCCCATGAATGGTAATCTTAGCTAGCTTCACATGGCAGATTAGCACTCAGCAGCACCATTCCTAATGCCAGATGATGATCCCAGAAGCTCTTAACTTTCTGATGTTTCTCCACTCTTGTACCCTGCAGGCTACATCTTCAGGTAGGACAAAAGATGTTTTACTTAGCTTAATTTTGCTCCAAGACAAGGTAAACCAAGAAAAGAAGACAAAGCAAGCTTTCCTGTTCCCAGTAAATGACAGAGTTAGACTGTCTTAAAGCACAGAAGTCACATGAGCTTTTTTCTTGCGAATAGAGTTTAATCTCCCATAAAGAAGTTGCTGAGAAACATTTCTGGGAAGATGTAGGGAATGAAGGATTTATAAAGTCACATTTTTTCTGCTCCAGTTGTTGGATGCCTCCCCACCAATCTCTTCTTTGCTATCCTCTGTGCCCAGCTCTCCAGCTTTACTAGGAACTCCAGTGCCAAGTTAGCATCTTCTATATGCAACAGCAGAGATAAACATGAGTTTAACAAGATAGAGTATCAAAACAGGTATATTTACAACTATTACGGGCATTGATGGCCTAAAGAGGGATGTAGAGAAGTGCTGTGCAGATTGAGAACCTTTAAAAATCTTCTCTTCTGTGTTGCCATGTATTTCAGGAGTCCTTGTTGTGCTGCACATTACCCAAACAGCACAGCGAGAGCCAAGATGCCTTATGTGGAGTTAGATAATTTCTGCCCATTTATGCCTGTATGACTGCTATATTTAACAAGGATAAATTATAAACATGCCCCTGTCCTTCAGGAGCCCAGAGCGCCAGGGTCTCTGGTAGCTTCTTGGTCTGTTGTATTGAATCTACTTCAATAGGTGCAGATACTGCACAGAAGAATGATAAAAGGTTCCACCTGGCAGGAGCTTGTGCTGGTGTAGATCCACTGGCACTAAGGGGAGTTGTTAGAGAAAGTATCCACATGGACATTAGGTTCTACACACCTTTGGGGCTGAATCAAAGAAACAGCAGCAGAAGCTTAAACCCAGTAGTAGTTTAAAATAAAAAAAAAAACATAAAGAAAATAGAAAACTCTTCTAAAACACTGCATTTTCAGAAAAAGAGGTGCAAGACTGACATTTTAAGTTACATCCAGATGGCAGGCTTTATTCTGAATCTTCCTCTCTCGAGCCTTCTACACCCATCCTTTCTATAAACGACCATCCAGGCTCTTCTTACAACTTTTTTCTGTATTCCTTCCACTGTCATCTGGCTCACAGTCAAGGATCTTAATCACTTCAGCTTTTCCATGCTCTGCTTTTGATCATTAACCAGAATTAACAGTGTGTTCCAGTGCGTCCTCTTCCAGCTGCCAACTTTCCCCACTCCCACCAATACCACAGAGCTGATACAAGATGGGACCGCATCTGTCAGGCTCCCTCATTGAGGCAGCACGGCAACAAGTACAGCTGCAAAGAACTCCTCGTGTAGAGAGGTGAGGCTGTCTGGAAACAGGGAGTCCAGAAATTGCATTCCTCTCTTCCCTTGTGCAGCATTTCAATGTATCAGTTGTGTTAAGCTACTGATTCTCCAGTTTGTTTTTTTGTTTTTCTTTTATGCATCACACATTTTTTTTTAATTGGTTAATTACTCCATTTTCATGCCAAGCCTAAGGGGAAACCCCATTCATTTCGTATGTGTAATTATTGTAAAATGTAAATGTTCAAGTCAATTAAACATATGTAAATGAAACATATGTAAAATTCATATGTTCAGTTGTGTAATTAATCATATCACCATCACACACTAACCATATCATTCCAAGTACCTTACTCAGACATTTCCTAGTCCACCTTCACTGTGCTATTGCCCCTGCCTGATGCATCAAACCATAAATCTCTTTCCAATAGTTCACACTGCATGTACCTTTCTCCCCCATCCAACACTCCTCAGTCTCCAGCAGTTATTTACATATCTCAGCTCCTTTTCCAGAGAACATACGCACCTCTCACCTCCCAAGGAGAGAGATCACCATCAGGTCATGGAGAGCTAAATAGACACCATGACCTGCACAGCTGCACCACCTGATCATTTTAGTAGGTCTCAGTCTTGCCTACAAGCACTCTATGGCCTACCTCTTGCATACCCTGGGCAAGGAGAGCTGATGCCAACACAGCCAGTTCCAGAGCGTCGGTGCAGACAAGCCTCTCTGGTTTTCCTTTTGAAGTAACTAGCACAGGTAAACCCCGCTGGTAGATACAATGCTGACAGAAATGAACTGTGCCCTAAACACAGTTTGACTGATGATTAAGTTTGGTCTTCCCTGACGTACTTATCTTGTCCTTAAATGCCTTCCTCTCTCCTCTCCCACATGAAGAGCACTTCCAGAACTGAGATCCTGGGGTGTCTCCTTCTAGTCAGCTTCCAAAGCAGCTTGAAATTTCAACACATACCTCTGAGGACCAAAAGGAAAGGTCACCAGGAGCAGAATTTCCTTGGGTTTTTTTACAAATAATTTATGGCTTTATCGTAGCATTTGGGGACTCAAAAAATGGAAGGCAGAGAAGACATCAAAGTCTTCATCAGTTTAGTCCAGAAATCTCAGAATTGTATTATAAATAAAAAGAAATAATTTCTCCTTTCTTGAGTGTGCAGATTTAAGAGACTGAATACACATTTCAGCTTTTAATAAAACATCTCTTTTCTAGTCTTATGGTAGCACAGAGAATTTGGAATCATAGAAAAATACAAAGCAGTCAACTTCAAGGTTCAATCAGGTCATTCAGTGCCTTGTCCACTGTGTTTTGAAAACTTCCAAGCGTGTATATCCCACAGCCCCCATGGTCAACCTATTCTGGTGCTTCACAACTCCAGGGGCTGAACAGCTTCACCCAAGACTATATCAAAGGTTCAGAAACCTGCAGGTAACTAAACAGAAATTGCAGAATAAATTGCTTTACAAAAACCTTATGATTAAGGGAGACTTCATCAAAATTCAGGTGTAAAGAGAGATGTCAAACATATTCAAACTGGTTCAGGTTTCATCTATTTATCATCTTCCACAAATGGCTCCAAAAAGATAAGTATCTGGTTACCTCACCAATTAATGTGCTTTAACAATTGGCTCTTCTACAGTGTTTCATTTTCTTTCCAGCCCATCTCATCACAAGTTTAAGTGGACACTTTGCCATGAATGCCTTTTGAATGTTCTCAAATGTATCCTCACTTCTGAAGAAGCACAGAGAATGTCACGAGGGTCCAACTTTATTTTGAGACGTCTTTATCTGTCTACTCATGATCACAGGGCTTCTGCAGAGGGTCCAATCCAAAGACCAAGGGTATCTGCTGAAAGGTTCTACTGGCCTGAGAAATCTCTGGAAAAGGTGCAGTAGATATCATCTTGCTGGCAACCATTCCATGCTGCAGTGCCACGCTCCACAGTCCTTTTTGATGCTCTTATTAATGGCTTTGTTCTTTTACTTCTCAAACTGACAGTTCATTTTCCCTCCTACAGGTTCCTGCTATCGCACAAGAGAATATTTACAGCCATCTATACCCTGTGCCCATGCATTCTTCCAGACAACCGGTTCATGGGATATGTGCTCTCACTGAAAGAAGAGGTAGAGAAATGTATTTTGCATTGAGGATGAGGCTATCAGGGTGCACAGTCTCCTTGTGAGTCCCTTAATTTTCTCCCAGCCTCTTCAGTGTACTGAAAATAGAGATCCCGCATTACAAGAGTTCAAAACCCATATCGAAAAAGGCACCCCGCAAGGTGTCTGGCTGCTTGTACTCAACAGCCAGCTCTGATATGGTGCAGCTGTAACCAGGTATCAGGCTGTTGGGAAGGAGCTGTGAGGGCCCTTGTTGGAGCCACCCACTTTGCTCAAGCTCTTGTCTTTAGTCCCTGCCTGGGCTAACTACAGGTAAGCCTGTGCTGATCCTGACCTGGCTTCCTGGCTGGACCAAGGATCTGTCACTGAACATGTCTGGAAGTGACTGGCTGACTCTAGTGACTGCTACTGGACCCACTCTTCTGGGCCAGGTCCTGAGGGACTGCAGCAGGACATTGCCCCATGCCCGCCTTCTTGTCACACTCCACTCCTGGCTTGTATTCCTGGCAATATATAACTGACTATATTTGTTAGAAAGCACAATGCAGAAAGGGGGGGAAATGTGGGAGAGGATCTCCCTTTCTCTTATTATAAAACAGAGGAGAGTGGTTTCTGGTTTTGCAGAGCTCGCTGCTAGTATTTTACTTCCTGTGCTTTTCCCTTAGGCTCCTCCATTCAAACCAAAAATTTCAACCATTTTACTGAATAGGAGCCAATTGCTGGGTCAATGGGGCCTGTGGATTCACACTTAAATCTATCTGTCACTCTGTTGTTGTCCTTCTAATTTGGTAATTGGGATGTGCTATTTGTAATGCAAGGCAGTCTTGGAAAACGCCTGTTCTGCTCGCAGCAGCAACAGGTGCTGGCATAGAGCATACTTCTCAGTTGTCAAGACACCTCAGCCCATATCCCAACCTCTCTGTTTCTGCAGATAGGAAGACTGAACTGATGCTTTGTGCAAATAGAACATTAATTTTGTTGACAGGATAATAATAAGGCTACTAAATCAGTACTATGATTTTTACGTTATATACACTATTTAAATTACATGTCATCTTTACAAATTGACTAGATAAATGACTAGTCAAATGTTTACACATGTGACTTGGAATTGAGACTTTCTAGCCATGGAAGTGACATTACTGAAGAAAAATGTGCTGGACAGTGATAGTCCTCAAAATACAGCAGTGGGACTCATGCTGAATAGCAACTGACACTTCTGAAGTGCATTAATGTCAAGATCAAAATATGATCTCCTGAGCCACAGTATAACCTACTCAGAAGATGAAAATTAGGACATATGCTTAGGTGCTTACAAAGTTCAGAGCATCCATCCACAAAATGTCAGTTCCATTTCTTCTCACCACCAAGTATTTACAACAACCAGTATCATTGCTCTAAGCAATGTTCAGCCTCTGTTAACTCGCTTGAGAGTAGATGGCTTGGACTGACTTGCCAACAGCAGAAGCTGCACAATATGTTCCAGAGACTGGAATTATGGCATTAGGAGTTGCTCTCCAAGATCTTGAAACTGTTCTGACCCGTGGCTGGTTTCTGCTCTGCATCAGAGTGTGTTTTATGAGAAGATCCTACCCTGAAGAAGTTTCAGCAGGGAGCACAGAGGTGCCACCACACAGTGCTGCATTCTTTGGGCAGATGACATTTCAGTATGGAAGGCAAGGATTCGTGACTGCCAGAGGAACCGCAGTGAAAACCACAGCATCCTGCAAGAACAGCTCAGGGCAGACCAACAGAAGACATACATAAGGACTTATTCCATATCTTTTGGTAAGGTCAGACCTGATTCTTTCATTTTGCCTTCCTGTGGCCAGGTCTAAATTGTGATCAGGGCTCCCTTCCACTGGGGGATGCCTAGACATGATTTGGACACATCGCACCAGCTAGCTTTTGGGGCTGTTCCTGCCCCATTCAAGCGAGCAGCAAGCTCACCTTGTTGCCTCCTCCCTCTTGCCAGTTCTCTCATGAGAGGAGCAGTTTGCTTTCCATAGGAACAGGTCCTGGTGGAGGACAGAAAAGAAAAATTTCCATTCTTCCCTGCCTGCTGGACCAGCAGCTCAACTAAGTGGCAGGGAGTTGTGGATGGGCTGACATTTATACCTCTTAATCTCTGTGATGCTCTCCGAAAAAAAATTGCCTTGATATTTCTTCTGGTGCACTTGGAGGGCATTAGATGAAAGCTTTACAGGAGCAACACAAAGTCCTTTCAATCGAGTGAGTTTTCTGTCTATTTAGCAGCTGAGCCAAGTATTCCAGGAGGAGGCTCTCTTGAAAGAAAGAGATGTTTCTTTCAAGCCTCCTATCTTAGGCCGTATGAAAGCAGCAAATGTAGTGAAAAGTGACCTGCCCCAGTGAGCATGTGTTTGGTAACAAGGGCCTGAGTTCAGACCGTTTTGGCAGGGCACGACCATGACCTGCGGCTGGCAGGTCCCTCTCACATCCTGCACAATAACTGTGATTTCAAGATTTGCGTGTGGATAACACCTATTGCTCAGTTTAAAACACTTAAGAGATATCACAGAGACTGGAGGGAATAACTTCTGGGACTAGAAGTTACTTGTAAATGACTTGTTGTCTCCAAATGCAGTGATGGGGTATCAGGGTTGGGCCTAGGGTGGACAAAACTGTTCACCCAGGTACAGATGAGGCAGGAGAGGGGGACCTCCCCTTTTTGCCCTTCCCCTCCCTATCCTTGCAATTGGAAGCAGCCTGCTGCCTCATTGCCTTTGGGACAGATCCATGATGTGAAGTCCCCTCTATTTTTCTGCCTTGCTCTGCCACTCCTCTGTGTGTGACCATGCAAAAGTCACTGTCCTTTCCTGTACCTTGAGATCCCCTTTCCCATTGTACACGACATACAGACTATTCACTCACTGGGCAAGTACTGTCTTAAATATACAGCACCATGGGGACTTAGTCTTATGAGGTATAGCCCTCGGCTGCACACAGGGAAATCATTCCTATGGGAATCACTTGATAGCCCCTCTCTTTGCCAGATTAAGAGGTCCTTACACAGCTGCCTCTTTTGAGGAAGAGGAAGCCACGAAAGTAATACTGTGAATACATATGGACTGTGCATCTAAGACCTTACTGTTTTGCTACCCATTTAAACTTTGTCTCTATATTAAGCGGCACATCTTTGATTCACCAGCCTTCCTGGGAAGTTACCAAGCCTTCTTGCTTCTAGGCTCGTGCTATGGCAGTGTTCCTGTTCCCAGCTGGAAAGATTTTGGAGTTTGGAACAAGGTGAAGTTACACAATCTGTATTAAAATAACACCACAGCAACAAGCTCTACATTTCAGTCTCAAAGACAACTACTCTGTTCATTTCCAGGAGAAAGTCTGGCTTAAGTTTTCTGGCTGTACAAGCCTGAGCCTCTGGTGTTAATCACCAGCCCTCTACAGTCATGGATTTCAGCTCCTTGCTACACCTGGCAGTTCACGCAGTAAAGGAGCAGTGATTTTTTGTGACCACTCAACTGCTGTGCTCAAGTTCCCTGAAAAAGTGTATTGCACTGACTGGGACATGATCCCACTTCTTTACACAAATGCGTCGCCTCAGAAGTGGTCTGCAGCGTGGTGGCCACGAATGGCACACAGAGCTGGGACAAGCATTGCACTGGCTTGGCCATGCAGCACATCAGGGACAGGCTGAGTCCAAGGGGAACACTTCCCTTTGAGTAAACCACAAGGAAGCTGAAACACTTCAGTAACAAAACAACACACTAAAAAAGAAGCAAGATTTATCTTGCTGCTGTTCCAGAAAAACAATGCAGCCTCTGCACAAAACAGCCGCGAGTATCTACTGGGTTGGACAAAAGATGTCTTTGCTTTCTTTTCTTTTTTTTCTTTCTTTTCTCTTTCATGCAGCTGTTTCACTTGAACAAACTCTGCACAGCTTGTGCCTTTCAAAGCACCCAGCTCAGCCCATCTCACTTGCTTGCATGGCATTTCTTAGCCCTCTCTCTACTGCCAGCTGCTCCCTGTACACAGACTAACACATTCCCCAGAACCGCAGAATGAATTGGGCTGTTACTTACGTGAGCATCATGTTACAAGCATTTGCAATGGGACTACCAGCACCTCAGCTGTTGCTGGCTTAAAATAAGCAGAGTTGCTAGGTCTGATGGTTCTGCATCTTGGTGTGACAGTGGCATACTAAAGAAAAGGTCCCAACAAGGTTTTGATTCTGCTCTCAGCAAAAAGCTGCAAAAGAGCTAAACTTAGACATCATTTAATCACAGCTTTATAGACCTCTTAAAGCACCATGAAAGAAATACTTTCCATAGTCAAGGTAGTGCATTTTATTATGCTCATCCAACAGCATAACCTTAGCTTAACTCTAGGTTAATGGAACTTATGGTAGCACTGAAAGAATAAAAATTGCCAATGAGCAAAAAGAATCCTAAATCTATATTTTTCAGAAGCCAGTGAAATTTGTACAACCTTAGATTTGACCTCAGGAACAGAGTTGCAAAAGTAAAAGCCATCTGAACGATAAGCTTCTCTGGAAAGCCCAAAATTATGCTGAGTGCAGTGGGTGTTCTTGGGCATAGACTTGTCTTTCACTGTGCAATAAAGAGCTCACAATGAAAAGTGCATTTCTTTTCTTTTACATCACAGTGGTGGGCAACAATTCCCTGCTTAGCATGGAGCAGACTTCTAGTGCACAACTTAAAATAAATACATTCATTCCTTCCCCATTAAAATATATGCCAGGAAGACTTTTCTTGAGAAATGCTTTCATGGACACTTTTTAAATGAGCAAAATTCACGGGAGCCATAAATTGCTGCAGCAGTACACTAGAAGTTTGGAGAAACCTGCTTGTTCTTGGCTAGGCCACATGGTGACCTGAAGACTTTTGTAGTTAAAGGCATGAAAACACGTGGCTTCATAACCTTTCATATCCAGGTCAGTCTCTCTCACCATTGCAAAGCATGTACCTACCCAGGCACAACACCTGGAACCCCGTGCCAGAATGCCCAGAGTTACTGATTTTCCAGAAGCAAAATAGAGGCACACAGCACAGGGAAAGCAGGCCTTAGCTTAATGTTGAGTCCTGGTTCAATACTGAGACACAGAAGAGTCCCCATGATGTCCTTCCTATACTGTTCCTACCCACAGTCTTTAACTCCCCATGTCTCTCCATCCCAATTTCTCCCAATTCCTCTATCTCAGAGATTCAAGACTCCAGAGCCCTCAGCTTCCCTCTCCTTCAGTTCCACATAATCCTCTCCTGGGCCACTAAAGAACCCAAAATCTATCATCCAAACTATCCAAACCACCTCAGATCCAGCCCAGAGCTACTCCTGTCCTCCCACTCTATTCCTGATAACATCACTTCTCCCAGCATCTGGACTCAAATCCATATGTGACCAAACAAAAGAAACTCCAGCCAGCCAGCCTGAGACATTGCCATCAGCTCAGCTTCACAACTGCATCCTCCTCTTAGGAGCAGAATGGTCATGGTCTCCTTTATGTTAGGTCATAAGGAGAGTTTGTATAAGAAGGGGACTTGAATTCTAACATACTTGGCTTGCAACTAATGTTCCCAGCCCTGTGGCTTGCTGGGAATGTCTATCACTTGGTTCTCCCCCACTGTGACATTTACTGAGCACTGCAGGAATGCACGGCAGACCTCTGGGTTCAGCTACACTCATCAGGCTGTGCAGGAGGTGTGAGAAGACATTTTTGATTGTGGGTTCCTGCAGAAGATGGAAAGGAAGGGAGGAAAGCAAGGAGAGACAAGAGTTTCTGTCCAGCTCCTAGGCAGCAGTGCAAACGCAGTCCCAGTTTTGTCTTCACCTGATGGCAAGCACCCTGGAGCAGAACAGGAATCCAGTTCTGACATGAAGGATGCTGTGCTAAGCTCTGTCATGCTGCCTATGTAAGCAAAAGCCCGTTACAGACCAGGGGATGCCTGCAGGAATCCTCCTTTCTGTTTAAGACTTTGTTCTTCCCCTATCAGTGCAACCCCCTACAACCAGACTAACTACAACCCTCTTTGGGTGTTTGTGTTTTTTTTTTTTGTAGTGGGTAAACATGCGCCATCCAAGCCCTTCTATTCAGGATGTGTGATCTGCTCAGTAATTAGTAAACACTGCTTGGCAGGGCAGAGGATTGGGCTGTTGCAGCCACCTGGCCTCCTGGCAGGCAGCGATTTTACACCACCAGGCTGTGCTCCTGGGGTCCCAATGAGAACAGGGGCCAGACACCATGCCACTGAAATCAGTGGGAACTGAGCTCTCCCGACAAGTAGTGCAGATCAAGGCCTGGGGAACACAAAGAGGGCCCTGTTAGCACTTCTAGTTCCACAAAATATACAGAAAACAGGTAAAGGGAAATGTTTGCATGAACATGATCATTCCTGTGGGTTGGTAGCACCTGTGAGCAGAAGCCAAACCACAGCCATAAAGAAGTGCCTGACCCCTTTCTCCTGCTGTTTTTATTTTTGTCTGGATTGTTTTTTCAAACAGTGGGAATCAGCTTTACCTTTTCCCATACATGAGCAGCATAAAATTTGGAAGGATGATGCTTGCCACCCAGCTGAGTTCCTGTATCTGTGGGGTGGTCATGGGTTCTATGCGCCTTCAAATTACAGAATGCCAACCAAAATCAGGGCTCTGTTGTGCTAACAGTAAGAAACAAACCCTGTCATCAGAGTTTACAACCAATATATGAGACTGTGCATTTACCATTTTATAGACTAGAAACAGAGACCTAAAGAGCCTTTTTAAACCATATTTAAGCTCCAGGAAAGACTCTCCTTGACTTCTCTGGGTTTTGGATCATGCTCAGGGAAATTAAGCAAGTTGCCAAAATTCACACAGTGAGTTTGTAGAAAAGCCAGAAACCAAAAGCTAGATTTGCTGGGCTCCAGCATTTATGCTCAAGCCAGCCCACTGCTGGAGGTGCTGGAATGGCAACAACAATCTGCTCAAGTGTGAAATTCTAGCTGCCAACCTGGCAATGCCTTTATTTCTCTGACCTGACCTATTCCATTGCTCAGATCCAGGATTTTCCTTGAGCAGAAAAGAATTACAGAGAAGAGTCGGCATCATCACCGGACAGGCACTAACATGTCCATGGTAATTCATTAGCCACAGAGCAAAGGGAAAGAAACTCCTTTTCAAGAATCGAGACATACATTTGGGTCACCAGGGTCCTTAATGGAGAATCAAGGATGCAGCTTTATGCAGCTCAGTTACCCAGCTTTCTGGGCTGTGAACTCTATGATGGTTTTGCCTTCCTGAAGGCTGCATCCTGAGGATGTTTGCTTTTCTGTTTGACAGCCATAAGGGTACCTAGTCCTAAGTGGTCAGCAGCCACTCTGCCTGCTCTGGTGACCCACATCCTCACTCACAGTGTGAGAGAATAAGGTGGTGGATATTGCCCAGAAAATATATTAATTTCATCACACTGATGAAGTCCTGAGGTTTTCCTCCTCTTTCATCCATGTGAGTTTGGCAGTTTTGTTTGTTTAAGCTTCACATTCTAGCTAAGGGGCTTTCCCTAAAGAAAAATAGTTACTGCCGTGGACAATGGATTATTTGGAATCACTTCATATATCAATGAAGTGCAGCCTTCTCCGCAGAGAAATGCAGCAGCAATTTAACAGCAATGGCCAGGAATGAAGACAACTGCACACAGTAAAAACTACAAAGAAAACTGTATAGACATACAGACATTTGATTTTGGCTAAGGTATTACAGTCCCTTGTTAGAAAAGCATCACTAAAGGTTTTCTGATTAAATGTCCTTTAGTTTTGGATCTGATAAAAGCATCTTCTGGAGAGAAGGCGAAGTGGTGAATCTATTTGAAGCAGCAAATTTGAAAATAGAGTATTCTGAGGGGTTTTATTTAAAGATCTTCTTGCCACTGTTCTAGTCTCTGAAGATCTATTTTTATGCCTTTGTTTTCATTTGAAAGAGAACACATTATTCCAACTGCCCTATGACTACCAAAGATGATTATGAAAAAGAAAAGAAATGTGCATTTCCTTCTCCTCTTAGCCAAGGAATTTGCATGTATAATAATGGGTGTAAATTTAACAGATTTTAACAAAGCAGAAAGCCCAGACATCTGCTGAATGTGGTGGCATCTCCCCCACACACTTTGCCTTATACGGAGGACACAAGAGATTAACACGAACACTTGGGAAAGGGCACATATTTGCAGAGAGTATGTTGAGATATGAAACAAACAAATGCTTCCGAATCCCAGCCCTGCTTCATCATTATAGGTCCTTAATCCTGATTTTAAAAAGATCTGGGCCACATCATAGAGTTCAAGCACTGCTCAGAGCCCTGCCATGCCAAGCTGTAAGGATGTCAATGTTCTAATTTGAATGTGGCTGTTCAGTGTAGTCGTATTTAAGACACAGCTTTAAAATCAGTCATTGGTATGGTGTATACCATGTATGTGTTATTTCTACAGAGTCTAATGCTGTATTACAAGTTTTATTTTAATATTTCATATTTTTGTCTCTGTGGCCAACAGGACTGTAGTGTACATAATGAATGACAAATATTACTTAGTACAATGTTCCTATGTAAAACACTGTCTTAACCTCATCAGGACCTGCCTGCTGTCCACCAGGCCCCACAGAACAGGTAGCACAGGCTTGGCAGAGATTCACAGAGCAGTCATGGGAAAGATTTTTTTTTTTTCACCTACAGAGGGAGAACAAAAACATGAATCTACCTTAGAAAGAGAATGAGAAGCAGGTTAATCAGAGTCCTGAGAGACCTAGGAAATCAAGAGCAAATACCTGTCTTTGCTGTTTCCCAACACAGGAACAAGTTAAAAAATCAGTGAAATACTAAGTGTTGAACTCAGGAGGAGACTGTCCTCTCCCAAATGATAGTAGCTCTGTGGGAGTCTCAAACTCAGAATGTCCAAGGCTTTGAATTGAGGAAATAAGAAGAAACTTGATATTTTAATGAAGTATGAATCTTCAACAGTAAAAATTTTTTTTCAGAATATTAAATCTTGTTTATAAGATGTAAACAGACCACAACTATTAAAATGGAGGGTTGAGGACTTCATGCAGTTGTTTAGACTCTTGCACATGCAGTGAGGGAGCCTTAGGCTTTCCTCTTTTGCCTAAGAAGAAGATGAAACTGAAGAAGCCTCAGGAGTTACCAGATGGGACTAAACCCATTTCTGGCAAAACCAGGCAAGAACCAGATGAGGTGGTAAGACGCAAAACTGCTGAGCAGAATCAAGAATGAACCAGGGTGCCGCACCACAGTTACGTGACTGTTTGGTGTCAGCACATAACATCTTTATAAGTTATTAGATTTCTTTCATGGGGAGTAAACCAGTTTAATAAAAGTATCTCAGTGAAGAAAATGGGATAGCCAGTAATGTGAGGGTGAGTGTGAGCTTGTCACTAACAGAGGCAAGCAAAGAAAAAAAGGTTAATGTTTGGGAAGAAATAATTTTCTCGCCAAACATGCTGTCTTAGAATAATCAAAGCTACATGGACGTCAACTGCATCAGCAGCTAGTCCTGTAAGAAAAAGAAAAGGGGGATGGATGGGTTGATGTTTTCTTTCAAGTTTTCCTAGATTAAACATTTTGATTTTTCTAAAGCGGTTCAAAAATCTTCTTACATTTGACAGACAGTGTCTGAAAAATGTACTGTATCTTCTCCAGTTTTAAATGTATGCTGTCAGTAAGGCAAGTGAAGAATAGATTCTGTTTGTCTCCATCTAAAATACTCAGGTTTTGGGCCACAGAGTTAAAATGCCAACATGTCCACAGAAATACATTTAAAAGAGCACTTAGGGAGGATTTTCAGAAGAGTTTAACACTTACCTTACCCTTTCCTAATACTCCATTGGAGAGCTGACCATCAGTATAGTATCCCTGAGAGCACAGCTGAACAAAGAAGTGTTTCTAGCCACCCAGATTATCTATAAAGTGATCTGTCAAAACCAGCCTTCATGCACACACGTTTTCATTCCATGATGTTAATATGCCTCAATTATCCTAGCACTCTAAAGGCCTTCAGAAATAGGCTGTTCCTTTTATGTGGCTGGGTAGTTTTTATTCCAAAACTGAGCAAGAGAAGCACTGTAACAAAGTGGAATTCCCAAGTCTACCTCACATTTCTCTACAGCCCTGCTTATGTCTTAAACAGGAATTCTGCAACTAGAGAATATCGTGTTCCCCAGCCAACTTCCACATACCAACTCACACTACTCAACATGACTGAGCATGGCAGGATAACAGTGCTTAATCTTTTTGGCTCTCCCATTTTCTCCTTGTACAACAGACAGAATCACAGATGTTTTAACAGGGCAGAGGGAAGCCAAACCACTGTGAGTGCAGGTCTTGCTATAGCTCAGAGAAAGGTACTTTAGAAGACAGAGATAAAAGTTGTTCTGCACAACAACTGTGGATGCACACATGTGAAAGCTTGGTCCTGAGGAGGATATAATACATCCCTTCCAAGTTCAACCATCCTTGTGCCCTCTGAAACCCACCTTTGCAGTTAAGTCCTGATGCTTTCCAGAGCACTGAGTTTGACAAGAAACATCACGACTCACCGACTCCTTCTGCAAAAGGCTGGAACTCTCGCTTGACTTTCAAACAGGCTACTTTCAAAGTAGCAGACTTTTAAAAAGCTGATGAAGCATACTTAAATGATTCATATCTTCCAGTTCTGCAGGTTGGATCAGGGCTTCAAACTGAACCACTGCTGGTCCTCTTCCATCCTCTCCTGCTATTTCACAGCTGGATAATCAACAGAAACTAGAGCTCGATGCAGAAATGGGATTGTGATGGTGAAAGAAATCAATCATCTACATGAAATCCAGGAAGGAAAGTGTATTCCCAGGGATAAGAAGAGCAAGGAGCCTTCTCAGGGAAGAGAGACTGATTTAATAAGCTGCATAAATCAGAAGCACAGCAGTAAGGAGCCAGAGCAGAATCTCACATCAAGAGGAGTAGCAAAGGTAGCTCTGGGGACTCAGAGACACCTTCACTCCTGGAGCAGGACAGTATCAGACACTCTCAGGGCACACACCTTCTCAGGGCACACACTTTTGAGACCGCTATACTCTTGCCATGCTCTTTCAGCCATCAGCTTCACATGCCAAGCACAGCCCAGAAGGGCAAGCTCTCCAGCGTGACTATCTACATACTGAGAGGGGTTTGAGTGTGAAATACAGAATTAAATAAATGCTTCTCCCATCTATGCAGCACTGAGCTCCGGCTTTTCTCCAGGCTTCATCAGGAATCACTCTGTGTTCTTTTCTTTTGTTCCTCTCATCCTTTTTCTGAGATTGTTCCAGGCTGAAGAAATCTTTTCTCTTGTGCAGATGCACCTGGCAGCCTCACATGGAGGGGTGAGGAGTTCTTCAATCTACAGCGCATGTTTACTTGTTCCCTCTTTGAGTTCTCTCATGTAGCTCAGCTTCACCATGGGAGAACGGTACTGCAGATTCTCTAATTCTATTTCTGAAGTAGGAGAATCCAAAGACTTTTTCAATATGTAGAATAAAGACTGATCATATAGGAGAAAATGAAATAATGAAAATGCCCCAGAGCAGAGGAAGGAGGTTGAGATCTTCAAGAGTCAGAGAAGAATAGACAAGACAGCAAAATCAGTTGACTGTCTCAAGGAAGCTAGCGTGTCTTTGGACACACAGCTAATTTAATACTACAACTATAGTGGTCACCCGGCTCAAAACAGGGACAGCAGAGATGGCAAGAATTCAGAGAACAATAAAAGACCTAGAAAATGCTCATAAAGGTAAACTATGAAGAACAGGACCATTGCTCAAAAAAAGACACAAATCATTCCAGTGTAAGTATTTTTGTTTCAAGTAAGGAATGGGTGGATGCCAATATATTAGGAAAATTAAGCAGTTCTGCTGATTAATATCCACAAAAGAAAACAGTCCAGGAAGTCAAAGGTGGGAGTGCTAAAGGAACCCAGAGGCTGTATCCATATCTTGTCCCAAGTGAGTTCAAGCACAATCATCACTCCACAAGAGAGAAGAAACTTTAACTTGACATTTACATTGATAGAGAATACTCAGAGGTATCAATTACAACAATAATATTGTGGAAGGGGTATTCAACTTTGTTCATCAGGCTGAAACTAATTGTTAATCATTAAAGATAGGGAAGATGTGTGGGCAAGTTCTTCCATACCTACTTCCATTAAGTTCTCATACTTTGCTCTGAAGCAGCTACTTTTGGTTTTAAATCACAATATAAATCTAAGCAAGAAGGATCTGATCCAGCCTGTCAATTCTTATGTTCTTTCATTGGTTATATTAATTTGTGAGTCATCTTTTAAAGTTGCATCCTTATCCCAGGACAGATACTTTAGGTACAACCATTAGGAAAATTATTCATGGCCAGCACTCTGTGAGGAAGTCAACCCTTCAGATTTGCTTAGTTACATTGTACTCTGTGCACCACCATTAATAAACATTTGATTTCAGTATTGCCATCCAGTTTGTTTTTAAGAAAAGGGAAGTCCAAAATGGGGCATACAGAGGGATTTTTACTCTGCTTGGTTTTTTAAATTTATTTTCTTTTAAAGCAGTTTTCATCCTGTGGTGGCCCGCAAGTCATTTAGCAGAGGGCTGGCTTGAAAACCCAGGACAGATGTCAGGGATGGCAGAGAAGTGACTGATCTGCTCTGCAGAGCCTCCACAAGCACTGTTTGTTTGCTGCACACAGCCGAGCTAGTTCTGTACTCCATCACCATGGCAGCTTATTGACATCCAGGCATCTTCACAGACACCCTCATAGCATCTTCCCATGACTGCAGATGAGGGGAACAGAGATGCCGGAAGACATCCTGAGTAGGGGACAGTGCATAAAGCAGCCACTGTAAAGTGGGAATACATCCAGTGGGGTAGACAGAATTATCTCAGCTCACACAGCAGACCTCAACAAACACAACTGCTAAAAGCAGACAAGTCCTAGACCTGCTGAGTTCCCTAACATGCAAAGAAATCACAGTATTATTTTTCTGTTGCATACATCACACTCAGAACAGGCGTAACTTCTCTAGAGGAGAACAGTGCAAGGGCTAGTCATGACGTGACAGCTGCCCCATCACAAACATGAGCACATCACCCATGGAGAGCAAAAGAGAGGGAGAGATGGTGGCCAGGGAAGGATTCAAGCACAACATTTCCTGATCTTTCCTCTGAGCATCTGCTATCAAGAGATGAAGGAGAAAGTGCTGAGCAGAGCCACGAAAAAATAATCAAGAAAGATCTGTCTGCAAGTCTGCTTCTTTTGAACAGTCAGAGACAGCCACAGAAGTCTCCATTCCTAAAAGCACAAGAACTACAGTCTAGAGAAACATTTTTTTCTGGTGACACAACAGAAGCCATTTCAGTTGCAGAACTTGGTAAGAAAAAGCTAAACAAATCCAGTTGCCCAAGTTTTCAAGTCAAGACATTTTCTAGCACAACCCAGCTTTATCTTGTCAATTGCCAACAATGCCCAGAATTATGAACGCTAAAGCAACAGGAACACCTCAAAAATGCTGCCACCTTCCCCTCAGTTTGACGCATCTCTTGTGCTGCTGGATACAGCACAGACAATTCAGAGCTCCTTCAGGAGCGACTGTTGGATCACTGAGAGCCCTGCTCAGGCTGCTGACTTGTGAGAGAGGGTAGCATAGTTGCAGACATTGCTAACCGTATATCCAAATAAAAGCTAAAGAGCAGCAGGCCCTAAGTTTGGAAGTCACACCATACCTGCCTCTCCCTCCTCTCCAACAGAGGTAACATACCCAAATAATTTGGCCTCTGAGATGAGCAAGCCACAGTTACTAAACCAGCTAGACAGGTTTTGCAGTAGATCGTTCACCTGCTCCTATTCACAGCTATTTCTAGTAGGTCATTTATTTGAGAGCAGGCTCTGGGAATTTCCATTTCCTAGTCAACTGGGCAAATTGGGCTCTGTTTGCTGTTTGATGAATTTCTAAACAAAAATCTCTTAGGGGAATGGGGAAATATGAGTGAGGCAAAGGGAATCAGCCTTCCAGGTCTCACCAATACCGCAGAGCTTGCTGCGGCCATGCCATTTTGACCTACTACCCGCCAGCCACCTTCACATGAGTTTTGTATGGCCACTGACAATATGTTGCATCTATGCTGGTATTGCACCTACTGAGAAAAGATTAAGAAAGCAGCAAGGACTGTCTGCACGTACCAGAAAGGCAGTAGTACATCAGCTACAGCATCTGACCCAAAATCCACTGCTGATTTAGCTCAGATTTGTTTCCCAGTACGACTCTTCAACTGGAGGAAAATGGCAGACTTGTAAATATTCTGCACTGGATCTTGGAGGAGGATCCAACCTAGCTCTGTACATAAATCATTCCTGTTTTGACTGATTTTGACACTGTGTATAAAACAAGGGGCACGAAGGGCTGTGCCCGCTGTCTGGAGTCCTCCTGGCTCTGTTGCTGTTGCTAAGCTCTGTACCACGTACACCATCTGTGGCTCTGCACACACTGCAAGTCGCACCAGCTGGTCAGAACTGCTTCTTACTCGAGAAAGACCAAACCTCAGCATCTGCTGTGCTGGTCCATGGAGGAGACCAACCACAGGACTCTTCGAATGCTTGCAGGGTATGGCAAAGAGACAACTTCCCCATGCTGCAGCTGTACCACAGTCAGCTCTGAACAGAGTCAAGCTGGGCACAGCTTGAGCACCGCTATGGCCAGCACATACTTGTTTGTTATTCATACTATTTAAGCAACTGCAAAGTAGATCTCCACTGGCACCATCCCTTCTTGATGCATAGAAGATATGCCTCAGTTTCCCATTTGAACACCGCTAGTAATTATTCTGCTCGTTCTTTTATTTATACCTTAATAGCACTCCAGCTGTCTCTCCCCTTTGAGGATAGGACTGCAGTGTTCTCTTTTGTCTGGATACCTCCATGTACCACCATGTACCCTCTCCCTGGGTTCCAGTCCACAGAAAGACAATTTTCCCATCTATCCCTTACTATTTTCTCCCTCAAACATGGCTTCTCTTCTTCTCCAAGTCCTTCCTATCCCCTCTGAAATTCTCATAAAGGACAGCCAAAGAACTATCCCCATCTCACCAGGCCACCCCCACATCCTGGGGCTCCTGCCTCCTCCTGTGCAGCTGTACAAGGACCAAAACTTGGAGGGTCCTCCACTGCTCCCTGAGCAGCAGGAATCCAGGGGGAATACAGGGTCAGTCCCCTCTGTTTCAAGGGAGTTGCTTCTGCTGATCTTTCACTCCCCTCAATTCAGTTTTGCAGCTTATTAGTGTAGTTAATGAGGTACATTTGGTGCTGTCTTTCTGAATCTTTGTAGAGGAAAGAAAGAGAAGAAAAAGGACTACACCTGAACCATGGTTTTCTGATTCAACACTGAAACCAGAGCAGTGGCATGGATGTAAAACTGAAGCCACAGTGAGGATCAGCTCTCTATCCTGCTCTACTATTTCTTCCTCTCTAAAATGACTCAGCTCTGACGTTTGACACCCTGAGTTCCTCTTCATTGGAAAACACAAGCACTGAATCCCACTGACGCCTCTTGTCTCACTATCACTTCTATATTAGTTGACATGACAATTAGGGGAACACAAACACTTTCGGACTCAGCTGATGGCAGGAGATGTGAAGGGAGAAAACCTCCCTGAACCTTTCCGAGGCAGAGTCTGCCCCTCAGCCACTGCAAGTCTTTACATGATCCCTTGTCTTTTGTGCGTAAAGTTTCCAGGGTCAGTGACATGTTGAAAATAAGGTCAGCTGCCATGTATGCCAAATCCCTGCTGCTCGCCTCCAGACATTTCCCACCCTTATATCAACAGCAAATGTTTAAGACAAGCTTTCAAATAGCCTGTTTGAATAAAACTCAATGATCTTTCTTGCTTTCATCACTGCTCACTTTGTTCCCTGCTGTGTGGCATAGACAGCAGGCAGAAGGGTGAGTTGAGCGCCTTGATGCTCACAGACCAGGAGGCACCATCTGAGCACAGCAGCCTACGTTGCCACATGGGCTAATTGAGGATATATGAGCGCCCAGCCAAGGGAATCCTGCGTAGCATCTGCCCACCCTCAGTGTCCAGAAATCATAAAAAAGTTAGGGGAAAAAGAAGAGGAGTAATGTAGAATTTGCAAGTTCAAATCCCAAAGAAAATGCAACCAAGATGACTAGAAAGTCACTTGGAGGGAAGAGGAAGTGAAAAGAAAAAGCTGGAATTCATACTTAATCACATTTCCAAGGGATGGGACATTAAAAGACAAGAAGTTGTTCTGTAAAGAGATGAACAAGAACAATGACATTCCTACAAAGGTTGTATTTCCCATATATCCTTTGGAATAGATCATGTAGACCCAGGTATATTTTGGTCTCCAGTACTCCTGCAGCATGGCTGCAGTAAACTGCATTGCTGGGCGATGTTTGCCAACTACAGTGTCCATTAACAGCTTTCCCTTTCACCAAAGTCACTCCAGAAATGTAACTCAACTATTCTTGCTCCAGCACAGAAGGGAAGACCGGATGCTAATCTGTCTGTTTCAGGAGCTGAGAAAGCCATGGAGAGAGAGCATCGCTCAAGGCAAGTCCATAGCAGTCCCTGCACTGCTGAGCATCTCAGCCTGGCAGCTTCCCACTCCCCTCCTGTGTGAGCGTGTTGCAGATAGTGCTAATGCAACAAACAGCGTAACGCGCCCACTCAGCCAGTCAATGACAAAAATATACCAAGAACAGAAAGAACAGGATCAGCAGTAACAGGCCCCTGCAAGAGGAGTAGTGCTGGGAATAAGAGGCAGCCGCAGGGTAGCAAAGCTACCGAGATCCAAAGATAGCAGCTGCTGAGCGATGAGTGCAGAGGGGCCACCTTGGCGACTGTGTGTGGGCAGAGGAGTTTGCAGGCAATGTTTGCCTGCTTGCTATGTCTCTAGCTGTAGCCGAGCAGCATCGTGCTCAGAAAATCCCTGGCTTCTCTGTCCCATCCATTCCCTTCCATGTATGGAGGGCAGTATTGAAACTTAAAAGACCCCCCATGGTTATACGGCTGTTGTTGTGGGCACTTGGATCATAGCAGCAGTTCATCCACTGGGCAGCAGCACAGACATAGACAGGCCTGAATCCACAACTGTTCCGCAGCCCTTATGGCCCACAGGAGCACTTCTGTATGCAGAGACCTCCCCACGCCTGTGCACTCGCACACATCTGCCAGCCACGGTACCGACAAAGCCACTTCTGCATCAGTGACCCCTGTGTTCTCCCTTCATGCCTGAATCCCTCCACCTGTGGAAGAGACCTGCAAATTCTTCCTGGCACGTATGGATGTGTTTTGTTCCTTACAGACTCCTGTGTCCCAGCAGGAGATCAGTGCTGAATGAGCAACTGCCCTTACGTATAAATCTTTTGATGAGTAAGATGCTCGCCTGCAGCTGCCAGTCGGTACATCAGGCTCCTCATTATGTTTTAAAATATGAAATAAAGGAATTGACTGAAATGTCAGGCAGCAGCCTCTTGTCCTGCCTTTTATGAAAGAGTAAGTTTAAAATAATAATAAGTAATAATAAAGCCCTGTCATCTCTGCAGTTCTCTCCATTATGTACAACTGAATTTGATAAGAATTTACAGAAAGAAAAATCCAGCCAGAGACAACAAGCCTTACCAATGGCCTTTGGCAAACTATTTAGCAGAAAGGGACCTACCAATATCCTTTGGCAACCCCTTATCACAAGGGCAGCTTGCAGAGAAACACTGCCACATCCCTGGGGCCAGCACAGGTGGGGGCCTGGAGATTTTGCTCAAGTCCTGCAAGTCACTCTGCCTCCACAAACCAGCTGAGACTGTGCTCCCAAAACACATGTCAAGTAACTTCAGAGCAAGAGGAACTGCTAATGTCTGAGCAAGATTAAATTGATGAAACTCCCAGGAGTGGAGATTAGGCAGCACAACATTTACAAATAGCCATGCTAATTACCAACTACTGGGACAGTAAATCAAGTTCATCAGCTCCATATTTCAAAATTTGTACCAATATAGGCTTGGCAGAAACCCCCTTTCTTTGCTTTTATTTCACTTTAATGAAATGAAAGTCCAGCCAGAAGGCCTCAGGACCTGATCCTGCCATGTTGTGCAAGAGGAGCATAAGGTGTTTTGCAGAGCTAGGGAACCAGTCTGTGGTTTGGACATTTATTCATTCAGATTGAAGATGTCCTTGATTAGCCTTGAAAGAGGAATTAAGGTACTGGAGGTGCTGGGGTGGGGCGGGGGGAGATACCATGAGCACTTCAAGGGCTGAGAATTTAGCACATTAGTCTAGAATTGAAAGCTCTAAATAGCTTCAAATCATCCACATTACCAGAATGTTTAGATCAAAACTCAGACAGTGGAGAAAATTTAACTTCTTTTATATTTCATTTCAAAGTGCTGGGTTTTTCAGACTGATAAAATTTGACCATTTGAAATTTTAGCTTTGTGCAGTACAGCAGAAAGCCATGCAAATTTAAAGATGAAAAAGGTTTTTGTTACTTTTCTGAAGATATCAGAATGGTAGCTTTCTAAGGAGAAGACGACCCGAAACAAAAATATTATCAAAACAGCAGTATGGCGAAGCATTACAATTTCAGTGGAACTGCCTTTGGCTATAGAAAGCATCAGAGCTCCTCCTGACCAGCCCAGCTTTGGGGAGTTTCTTTTTTAGAGTAGTTCAATTCCAGACCCAAGGTCTGCAAAAGCAAGGATCTGACTAACAGATCAGCTTCCCTTTTGAACCGAACATCAAAAATTTTTGACTCAAGGTAGATGTTGACAAGCACAAACCTCAAATTCACCATTCATCTGAATAAGAAAAGACTAAAAACAGGGCTTGGAGGCAAATGCTATTAACCAGTGTTTTGTGTAATTGGCATCTTTCACAGGAATTCCCTGGGTCTTCTGCCTTCAGTGAGAAGATTCAGACTTGATATGATAGTTAAACCAAGGCAAGAAGACAACCAAGAAAATCAGCAGAATAGGATGGTATTACCAGCAGTGACAGATGCCTGCACAAAGCCAAGAGAAGCCTGACAACTGGTAAGATTTGGCCAGACATGACAGTGGTGCAGGTACAAAGGAAAGCAATGGCTGAAAACAGAGGGGAAATACTAGCTTAAAAGTTGCTAAGATTTGCAGCACCATGCATGAAGCTGAAAAAAAAAAAAAAAAAAAAAAAAGCACTGCTTGCTACTAGAGTCATTTGAAAGGAGGAAAGCTGTCAGTGCAAGAAAACATCTCTTTCATTGGCATTATCTAGCACTGGTTGGGCATTAGCAAAGGGGGAAGCATTTTCTTCCCCAACTGTATACATGTCCCATGATTTATATTCTTTACAGGATTTTTATGAGCTTCTTTAGCACATCATCCAGTGTAATAACAGCATGGTAATTGTGTTGGCTGCATGTCCTGGCACTTAATTATAATCCTGCCATTGTCATTTCCCAGCTTGTCTAACAGAATAACCTTGCCATGTGGCTGACATCCAATTAAGAAAAAGGGGGGAGAAGGAAAGAAAAAAATATACAAATATGATATCAATATAAAAGACACTTCCTTGAAGGCACTGTGATAAAGTCCTTAAGTTACAACTCTGCACAACAGTGTCTACTTTCATCTGCAGGCTTCTCACACAGGTTTTGTGTATACAAGAAGGACCTCCTGCAATTCAAAGTCTTAATTTTCTTTAAGATGCCTCTTTTTCCTTTCCTTGTGGACCAGCACAAGTCAAGCTCCAACCTAGCTCTGGCAAGCATTTGCCATTCTCACATGAATGGAGATTTTCCTCTTCACTATATGCAGGTACAGCCCATGCCCCAACCTTCAAATAACCGTCTGAAAACAGCTGGCAGAAGATTCAGAGGGAAAGGATGGGGGGAGAATGAAGTGACATCTCAGAGAAGTTTAAAACTCAGTCAGAAGACAGTAATAAATTAATCCTTAATCCTCTGCATTTTCTATCTGAGGTTTCTTTTCAATCTATCCATTCCTGCTTCTGCTGGTAACACAGCTGATGAGACTGGCACCCTCCTCCACTGCATCCTTAAGTCACCAGCTCCCGCCCAAAATCCAATTGAGAAAATCTGACAAATCCTGTAACATCTCATCTACCACCTCCAGGGTACTTAGAATGTTCCAAAACCCAAATCAATCCTCAAGGCAGGCTCTATTAATCAAAGCATCTGACATGCAGAACTAAATTTACTTTGGTTATCCTGTCTGTCCTTTCTAGCATGGGTGTTTCAAGGAAGCTTGCTGTAGGATCACTTACACAGGCAAGTTGCAAGTAATGGTGCATAGACTGTTACTACAACCATTCATGTGTACTCTTAGCTCACACAGGGCCCCTTACAACAGCTCAGTTCATTCATGGTAACTCATTTGTGCTTCATATGTTAGCTACACAAACCCAGGATGGCTTCTAGCACAGATGGATGCAATTCATACGATCGTAGCCAGGTATTAGAGGCTTATGTGCATTATTAAATGATCATTATCTGATCCCACAGTTGAGCATCACAAGAACTAAGGAGACATTGCAGCTGCTTCACAGCTGTAGGAATTCCAGCCCTAGAGACCTCAGTGAATGCAAGATTGCTGTGTACTCAATGTCCTTCTTCACAGTGATTATTTATATAACTAGGATTAATAGAGACACAAAAAAAAAGCTCTTGACAAATAACATACCTATAAAATAATAAACTGCAGTGCTGTAAGACAGCAGGATTCCTCGCTGCTGAGCAGTTACTTGCACAGAAGTTTGCCCTAAGAAATTTCCACAGCTTTTCAGGAAAAACATCCCTCTTCTCATGTTTCTTTCCTATATAACCAAGAGGTGTGCACAGTGATGCCCCTCACATGCTCCTCTTGCTCTTGTCTTCTCCCTGCACTTGCCAACTTTCAGCAGTGCTGTGCCCCAAGGTCTGTCAAGCTCTTGGATGCAGACAGAGGAGTAAGCAGAGCAGTATGGCACTGCAAACCACAGTTTAAAGGTTTAATAATTTGCTGTGGCTGTGTTTATTCTTCCCAGACTGCTTTGGCTGATTAAGAACAAAATCCTGAAAACCAAAGAAAAACAAAAACTGCAGTAAGAGTGAGAACTAAGGGGTTTGGTTTCACCCAGCGTACCCATTGCATTGGTTGGCCACATGGCATCTCTGCAGGTGGGAGCAGGAGCAAACAAATGTCCTTTTTCCCTTCTTTCCAGTACTGATCACAGCTTTGTTCTGCATTTTGAAGCATTTGCTTCTCTCCCTGAGGAGCTGTAAAATAGTCACACAGTCTGCAGAGTAGATGGTCTGACGGGACTGAGGGGGAAACTCCATGCAGGAAGGTTTAAGTTAAAGGAGCGTCGCAGAGAGAAGAAAGGCTTGTTTTCCCCTTTCCACCCAGAAAATCTCATGAGAATAAAATCACTGAATCAGAGCTGGACTTAACAAGAGTCCTGAGGTGAAAGCACTAGGATTTGGGGAAGAAAGGTGATCCGCAGCTGGCTGTGCCCAAGACAAAACTGGCATGTTCACACCTGAGAAGAAGGGATTAACATCTTATTGCAGCTTGTGGTGTGTTAAAACAAGATGGGACACAGTGGGATACTTTGGGGCACTGACCGACAGACCTGCAGCAGCAGCTCCTGTTTCTTTGCTGAGGAAGCTTAAGCTTGAAGCCCTGGGGCACAGGCAGGACCTAGAGACCTGCCTCCCCAGCTGCTGCCAACAGCTCCTCTCTGTGAGGTTTCCCCCAGGATCCAGGGCTCTCCTCTCTGTTCCTCGGGGGCTCACAGCAGTGCTGCCCTTTGTGTAGCCCAGTGCTTGGGCTTCCCCTTCCAGCTCCCACTGCTCCCCTTCCCTACAAGACACATCTCTGGTCGTGATTCCACATTCTGCATCAGCAGCCACAGCACAACAAAATGGCCAGTGCTGGAGCAATGTGCCATGTCCCAGGGAATCTGCAAAGGGTCACTGAGAATTGTTTCTTCTTGATTCTTGTTTCTGTTTAAAAAGAAGTCTGGTGGAGTGTTTTTTTGGGGGGAGGGGGAGGAGTTGTACTGCTTTAATGAAAATTTCACTAAGATCGTACAACTTGCATTTAAATTGATTTATGAGTATGCACACCAAGGTCTGCACCAGCTTAACCAAGGCAATTAAAAACCTGATGTTAGCTTAATTGGTTCGAGGTTTGCTACAAGTAAAGCTTAAATGCTGAGATGCTTCTCCAGAAGAATGGCACACTGAGTTATTTGTCTGGTGTTTCAAAGGCACATGTCCATGCTAACGTCCTCTGTCGTTGCTGAGCAGACCACTACAGCAATCGACCTAGACAAGACAGCTATGTGATAACTGAGGACTCCTCCCAGGGTGATCAAGGTCTGTAACACTGAATTCAAGTTTTTCAAATAAGATCCATGTACCTCAGTTGGAATCAGTTCACCTATAATGTGACACCAAGTGCCTGCCCTTTCTAGCTGTTATATTAAAACCTCATTAGCTTCTGCAAATACAAAACCAGGAGATGGTTAAGGTCTGAGTTCATTAGTATCCCCAATCCTAATGTACAGAGGCTTCAATAAAAGCTTTTGATTTAGGCCATCTTACTTGGTAACTTGATTTTCTTGTTCTTAATCAATTCTTTCTGTCCTGCAAACAACATCCCTTTTCCCTAGTATAACATAAATACCTTAATTAAATGGATGTGAACTGAACCACATACCTGCTAGCAGGGGTGAGCACACCAAGCTAGGAGAAATAACATCTCTTGCTCAACTGATCTCATGCTCATTTGCAGATCTGAATAGGAGCCAAGTCTTTCACAAACATGCCTTTACTGCTATTTCACAGAAATTGCTATATAGTAATATACTAAGTGAAATCACTAAGCAGGCATTTCTCAACTACAACAAAATATTCTTAGTCTTAAAATATTTTTATCTGTGTAGCTAATACACAGTCTACACAAGACCACCTCTCAACATGAAACACCCTTTGTTAATTAGAAGCATCTTCCTGAAAAAAATTATTATTTGATGTTACAGTGGGTAGAAAGAAGCTCTTAAGTTTTGGTCAAGTAAAACCAGGGATAGAGAAAACTATTAAAGCCAAATCTCATCTGAACTCTTTAAAAATTCCTCCATGAGCACTGTCTGATGACTATTTCCCTTGTATACATTTCCATTTCATATGAGAATCTCATCTGATTTAATTCTGCTTGGAAAGACAATGGTGGCATGTTAGTGAAAACAGGGGTTTGCTTACACCCAGGCAAATGATGTAAGCTAAAAAATGAAATAGCTCTTAAAGGGCCACTTCTTGAAATACTTGTAGAAGTCCTTAAAAATCTCCAGCTCTTGCAAGATTGCTCATCTAAATTGTACAATCTCAAGTAGCTCAGAAAAAGAACTTGCTTTTTCCATATCCTATTTCATGTCTTGATCTATACCATCCATCTATTTAGAGATCTCATATGCAAACACACACCCGTCCTCTAAATATTCCTTAAACTGACCTGCGTATTTGGCATGAGCCAACACATTTGCTTCAGTTCCATAAATTTTCTAGCAACCAGGAGCATTAATTAAAACACCAGTGACATCAACACATGCACTGTTCTGGACCTAGTTATGGGCACTGACACAAGAAAGAGGAAAAAGAACTAAAGCAACCAAGGAGGAGGAGGAGCTGATCACGCAGGTAAACAAGCAGCCCGTTTGTCCTCAGGCAGGCCGGGTAGGTGAGGATACAGCCATTAACCAGCATACAGATACTGCCAGGAAAGGACAACCTACCTGTCCGTAATAAAGAAGTTTTTGCCATTACTTTGCATTGTCTTATAGTAAAAGTAGAAATACAGCTTACACTCAAACAATTATCAACAGTAATTGTTTTTGCAATTACAATTTCAGCTTTTGCACTGAGGTTTGGTCTCACATAGTGAGCCAGTCCCCCCACACCTCAATGTTTGGAAAGCTATCCTTACCCTAAGCTCGTGTCAAGGATTCATTTTGTTTCTACCCCTTTGATGTTGGCAGTATTACTAGTCCCCATCACCCTTGTGTTTTCCTTCAACCTAGTTATTTAAGTGAACGTTTTCCACCTGATCCAGGCAAAAGCCTTTCATTTAGTAGCCAGAGATCAAAGTTAATCTGCCCATACCAAAGGGCTTCACAAAGACACAATTAAAAATATATCCTCCCAATTATAGTTGCATTGTCAGAACTGCAAATAGGTGAGACAGAAACAGGCCAAGTATCCCCTACACCAGATTCCTGTCTGATGCCTATCCAAGTTTGGGATCCTGCCTCCTGCCAAGGCCAGCACACAGAAAAAAGCAGAGGAGACTTCTGTGGAAAGTGATGGAGATCCCCTCTTCATTACGTACCACATGAACCTTCAATCACCTTCTGTTAGCCCAGATTTGTATTCTCAGACGTGCTGTTTCAGACCCACTTTTTCCAAGATAAAACCTTTATATTCTGGAAGGTCTCAAGTTCTTTCAGCAACCCCAGAGCTGACAAAAACACAGGAGGTTTGCACATCGTTGGGTACAGCCTAGGTGTGTACTCAATGACAACCTTACATGAGTTCTGGCTTATGAGGTATGCTGTAATCACAGAAATCTGCCATGAGGTTCTTAATAAGTGCTACTGAAAGGGCTATAGGCAGCATGATCATGTGGTATGGTGTTCTGCTTACTAGAATTACTCACAAAGCCAACCATGCGCCTTTTAAAATTTTTGTAAATTAAATTTTTCTTTTATTTTAATTTTAATCTTGTTTTGCCTGCTGTTACGCACCACCTGAGAGCGACTTTGCAAGGAAACCTCTGCACTGAAGAGCAGAGAAAATCTTATCAGAACTTGTTTATCTTTTTATGCCACAGAGTCATGAAGATCTCCATAACGTACCTCCCTTTGGTAATGATCCATATAGCTAGGAGGCAATTTCCAGGCTTGAGTCCAAGCACAGAAAGCTTAACACTTCTGTATTAATCTTTAGCACAGCTCTTACTACACTGCACTTCTCAACTCACAGTTTTCTCCACGGAGAGTCACAATTCTCCTGGATCAAGAAGGAAAAAGCCAACAAACCTGAGTCCTGCTTCCTTTCAGGCAAAGCCTGGGACTCTTCCCGCTTAGTTCAAAGGTGCTTTTAGCACCATCTTTACAACCAGGATTTCTTCATCCTTCATGGTTGGGAATGATCTCATGGTAGTTTTTCATTTTTCCCTGGAGTAACCAATGAAATACTTTCCACTTTATCCTTAAAAAGGAACTTTGAATTCTTTAATTTTTAAAGCTACTTTCTGATCTTATTCTGAATGCTTCATCTAGTAGTCAGGTGAAGAGGAGCACTCAGCACAATTTTACTTAAAACCTGCCTACTCCAAAAAAATGTTTTATGTGTCCAACTTGACATCTAATGTTTAAAAAGCTGCCTTGGCAGCATGTGAATCAGAAGAGCACCTACAGACTGGGAGATGGGAATAGAAAGAAAGCACACCAGTGTCAATAGCATGTCCCTAAATCTGTGACACTCCACCAAGAGAGACTGTCAACTCAGCTTTTGCCAAAGTACACAGTGAAATCCTCTTCAGATGTTTTTAAGAAAGGATAGTTAATCGCTGTCCATCAGTGCAGACCTTGCCCTGATGAACTGTTAGAGCCTTTTCTGAGACATTTTAAGCCTAGTTTCCTAAGGAAACTGGTCTATGTAGCTATGCTGTCTATGTTGGTCCTCCCAGATCAATTTTCCAAAGATTTTTTGAAACAGTTAGCTAAATTTTAACTAAGTTTGACAAAGCAGTAGATGTTTTGTAGGTATGTAATTATCTCTTCAGTCTCCTTGTGGCGGTTTAGGCCCTGCCGGGGTCTGAGACCACGCGGCCGCTGTCCCTCCCCCACAAAGGGAGTGAAATACAAAGCCCCGGGTTGAGATAAGGACAGGTTTAATACAGCAGTGCAACAGCAACACAACAACAATAACAGTAATAACAATGAACAGAGCAAGGTATGTACCGTACAGCAGTGCGAGGACGGGCCGCGCTCACCGATTCTTCCCGCGCTCTGGCGCCAGGATGTGACGTCACATGGCAGCTGACTAACCCGGCTAGAGCTCCCCCCACTGCTGGGGAAACTTAACCCCACCCTGGCTGAACCAGCACACTCCTGAAAGTCACAAGCAGGAGAGGAGGAGGCCTAAACTAGCACCCACAAGAAAAAAAAAAAAAAACTTGAACTCCTTATTATCCTTTTTATTTCACCAGTTGACCAGCAAAACCTTGCTCAGAAGCCTCTTGGTTTGCTAATAGCTACACAATGACGGACAGTGCTGGAGGTGTCAGGAGGAGGAGACTGTAAGGGACACTGGGTGGGGGCAGAATAGTGTGGAGACTGACAGAAAAAACAGGCTTGATAAGCTTCAGTGTTTCTACTATCCTGTTCTATGGCTCCTCTTTAATAAACCAAAGGTTTTATAGAGTCACATTATCTCCAGGACCTGTGAAACATCAGCTATCACAGGGCTCACCAAGACAAATGACAAGCACTGCCTAGGCCTAATGTATTTGCTTATCTATACTTGTTTTCCTCCTTCTGGGCTTTCAAAAATAAAATCTAAAAATGTAGTGGTCTGCCTTGCACCAGCTTCAGGAGAGCCATCAGTTTAACAGCACTGAAATTAACCTTTCAAAGTGTTGTCTTCATTAAAGGGCATGAGGCATATAAGGGGTGGGGGAAAAGCATCAGGTAGACTTCGCAGGTCTGACAGTCTGGGCATCAAATTCCCCTCCAAAAATCAGATCACAGATATACATTAGATACCAAGTTGGTTTATTACTTAGTCCTTAAGGACTGCCCATTAGTGTGCTTTAACAGCTAATAGGCTGCAAGCGTGCTCCAGCTATTTGCTAAACACTGTGTACAGGAGAAATGGAGCACTGATTAAGGGGATATTCAGCATGTGGAAGCTATTTATGTCACTGAATACCCCTGAGCAATTCATGCCCCTTTTGCATGCCTCAGTTTCCCTACTGGTAACTAGAAGTTATTAACAAGATCTCCTGAGTTTAGTGTTTACCTTGAGGAACGTTGGAGGAAATCTGCTCCAGTTCCCCACAAAAATGAGATCCTGATCGAAGTGAAGCAGCATACAGACTACAGGCATAAACTACTACAAACTAGTCAGGGATAGGCTTGCCACAGTCACCAAACCAGCTCATTGCAGGTATGTCATCCAGGAGACAGGTCATTTAGACATACCATCAGCAAGTACTCCGTGCTCCCCAGCTCAGAACAGCAAAGGGGACAGCAAAGCCAAAGTAAAGACCTCTTCCCTTTCCCTCCGGACTAAGAGCACTTGGACTGTCACTTCTGTTTGTTCCTGGGTACTTGTTCTTGCACTGTGTGGCCCACATATACTTTCATGGACAGTCTGTTTTCCAGAGGAAAAAAACAGAAGCTCTTTCTTGAAAATAAAATTTTCACTTACTGAATGGCACCGTGGTACCTCATGGGGGGGGGAGGTACCATCCGTGCACTTTGCTGCACTGTGACACCAAAAAGGACACCCATTCCCACAGCCCAGTGCAGGCCATGTGCCATGTTAACATCACAGCACGTCAGGAGAGTCCCTACCCTAGGTCAGCCACTGATGGACACCAGCTAGTTGAGAACATTGAGCTGCAGGAGAAAAGGAGGACCTGGGAGACCTGAACTACAGCTCCCAAGAGACACACTGCTGATGGTTTGGAGCTGGGATGGCTCTAAAACATTCCCTCATCCTTCCTCATGCTTCAGTTTTCAAATAAATCCCAGCAGCCTGTTGTTTTAGTGCACCCAGTTCTCCCTCATAAAAAAATGCTTTATGAACATTTGCATAATCAATACAATTTTCTGTTTCTTTCAAAAAGACTTGACCAGCATCACAATGAGAAGTTGAGGTCAGTTGACTATCTAAACAGAAAGGCATCATCTTCAATAAATGTTAGTGTACATTGACTGCTCTGGCAACCTCTGTTGAACTACCATGGAATTTACAGCATATATTTAATTTGCAGGTTTGTCCATTTTCCCGTAAGGCTTTTTAAATAGGTATCTAATATTTATATCTGCATATACAGTAATTTACAAGAATAAAATACATTTATTTAGTGTATGAACTATTTAATTTTGAATGATTTAGTATATATTGTAATTTCTGTTTATAAACACTGTTGTCTGCCTGGGAGTTTCCACAAAAGGTTTGTTCATTAGTTACAACATGTTATCAGCAGGTATAAACAGCAAATTCTGAAAATGCTCCCTGTGTGAGGCAAGGAGAAGAAACAAGGTCAAGATGCTGTTACAGGGCTTTTTCTGGAAAAATTATGTTGGTTTATTAAAGTCATAATCCATGCTGTGAACTTATATCAGCACAGCTCTTCAGATACACCAGAATCTTGAGTAAAAATAAAATGCCCCTTGCCATGAATTCAACACCGTGTGCACAAAGATTTGTTTGTTTGCATTAGAGTAGTTCTGGCCACTTTAGGGGCAGAGGTGGAAAATGTCACCCTGCAAATATTTCTGTTGATAATGCGTTCTCTAAGCAAAAGAACAGCATGAAGCTGTGACACAAATTGTGCCTATTGCCTGTGATCAATCCATTGAGTAAACATCTGAAGAGAGACTAAAATAGAAGTAGGAAAATTAATGAACTGGAGGCAGGATGGAAGTCATTCAGATGCACTGGCTTTAATCACCGGGCTTCTCATCTCATGGCAGAGAAAGAGATGAGAGACTAACAGATAACTAGTAATGTTCTACACAAATTATGTTAAAATCCTACATCATTTAACAGAATACAGTTTTGGGGGGTGATTCTGGAAGACTATAGGTTGACTTCATTGTAGATGAAAGGATCTCTCCATATGGATTTCCTGGGCAAGGACATGAGCTCCTAGAAATTGCCCCTTTGCCAGGAGATCACTGCTAAAGAAACCCCTGTTCTGGGCACAGATTTCCACAGACTCACAGATAATGCCTTGCTCCTGGTGCTGCTGCAGAGAGCCTGGATGATTAGGGCATGGGCTTTACAGGGGGACAGAACACAACAGCTGATGCTTTTAAATAGCTTTCCCACCCTTTTTTTTGTATCCATAAATCATCATAGTCATTGTTTCTTTAAGAAAGTTCAGGTCAGGATCCCACAATACAGATTCTCATGATCAGTCCTAGGCTTTTGCTGTCTGCTCTCACCTCTAGCCCTTTCCTTTCAGTTCTCCTCTGGATTCTGGCTTGCCACCAGGAATTTTGCAATACTTTCCCTCTTCCACTACCAGCTGTACCTCTCCTCTTCCTGCTCTGGGACAAGAAGCCAAACAGCTTGGCACAGCCAGCCCCTAGTAAACATTCCTTGTCTTTTTGAGGGGCAAGAGGTTGTAGCCAACTGGCATTAATGAAAGTGCAATGAAGAATGCAGCCTCCTCTCTTAAAGGAGAAGGGATTTAGGACAGTGGGTTTCATGGATCTGGAGGAAGAGCCAGAAAGGAAGAGGAGATCCAGGAGGGCACCACAAGGCAAGAGCAAGACAGGAGGAAATGTCTTCTGATAGTGACAGACGCAGAAATGGGAGAAGAGTGTTCGAGAGGAAAAACATTGGCAACAAAGACAGCGAAAGGAAGGGGTATATTGCTGATGTAAAAGGCAACTTACAGGGCTGGAAGAAAATGTTACTGGAGAAGCTAGTCCAAGAACCAGGTTTATTTATGCCCTGTGGAGTTTCCCTGCTATTTCCTATGACATGACAGCATCAGGAGGAGTCACAAGCCAAGCCACGCTTGCACAATTCACCCCAGTTGCACCCCACCAGCAAACACACCATGTGTGGATGAACTGCCACTCAGCCTGGGATCTGCTCTAAAACCTACCTGGGGACAATTTTGCCCTTTCCAATCTCTGACTCATTGTTTGTATGGTAACTGCATTATACAAGCACACGTGAAAACACAGTAACAGCCACTGCAGTAAGTGCTGACGTGAGATAACTGCTTTGTTCATTTTTTATGAGAATATCTGCCCAGGAGTGCTTATTCTAAATAAAGGACCCTTAGGAGCAAGGCTTCAGAAGCATATGGTCAGTGTAAAGCGTTAGATGTTTTTTGCTGAAACGTGTATAATGATCACCTTCCTCTGTCCCAGAAGCCAGCTTAGCCCAGTTACTCCTGCCCTGAAAGAAATACTCATTTTAAAATGTACGGCAAGGGAGATTTTTACAGGCAACCTGCAGTTAGGTACCAGAATCCCACAACATGTCTGTAGGAGATGGGCTTATGATGCCTCTGTGTAGTCTCTGAATTTGCCTTTATGTGATTTAAAGAACATATACCTTTTCCTAGCTACCAGTTGGCTTTGTTACTTTTTAAGAGGAGCAGAGCTCACCAAGAGTATGGGAAAAGGAATAGACCCAATATTTTCTGTAACCTAAGCTTCTGAAGAACAATTTGTAAAACTGCTTTTTTTTTTCCACAGATTTCAGATGCATATTAAGACATTTTGCAGATGAACAATTTTTCAAAGTTACCAGGGAAAAAAAAAACCCAAAGCAACAACTTATCATTTGAGTAAAAAATCCCAAATATGACAAATAACAGAAGCAACTGTATACTCTACCCAGATCCCCAGAGGAAACTAGAAATGGACAGAAAAAGGGTGGGTGAAAATGATAGCGTGGACATTTCAGGCACAGAATATGACTGATATGCTTCAGGCACAGCAGAGACAAAAATGTTTAAAGATTGGCAACAGAATATACAGAGAGAGAAATAAGAAAAACTAAGAAGTTATGATGTTCCCTTTTTCATCTACCCTTGCAGAAAAGCTGTAGGATGTTCAGAAAACAAAACATCCCCCATCTGGTCACTCTAAGGGAGGTATTATAGGATTCAGCTCCTGGAGTCATGTGATTACAAATGCTATTGCTGCCAACACTAATTTTCCAGTGCTTGCAACTGCAAAGAAACCTTCAAAAAGCATTTAATTTTTTTCCAGAATACTATGTCTGCCTCATTGCAAGTCCACAAAGAATTAGAAAAAAACTGCTCTGTGCCAACAGCTATATATAAATGATGTATGACTATTTATATACGTGTGGTCAGATTTGTCTGGAGCCAGCAAGCAGTCATCCTGCCCACAGAGCTTTGAGATCCTTCCAGATGATAAGTATTAGTAAAGCAAGATATAGTAGCATTATCATTATTTTCCGCTTTATTTCTTTAATTTAATTTCATGCTTCACTTTTGTTTTGTTGGTATTTTGTGTGCTGGAACATTTGTAATCATTCATTATTCTGGTTGATAGAGAATGCATAATGTTTTAGGAGTGATATGACATTTACATTCACTTATGAGTTATTAGATGTCTTCTTATAAGCGATAAAGAATGTCAGATCTTGACATCTTGTATTTTGCATATCAACTAAGTTTCCTTTGTAGCTTCCTCTGAGTTATTCACTATCAGTACTCTTACCCTGGGATAGAAGCAATCACACCAACTTCATAACATGTACAGAAATAATAATCACAGCATCCATCCTATAATTTACATGCTGCATGTACAATACAGCTGGTAAGACATGATTCTGCATCTTTGTTCATGTGAACATTGTCTTTAATGTCAAGGAACCTACTCCTGTGAGAAAGTACTACTCAAAGTTGTAAAAACAGGTCTTGAATGTATTGTAAAGTAAAATTACAGTACTATTTAACTATCAGTCATAAGCTGGAGCCTACAGAGTAAAGAAATGGGTAGTTTTCTCACTTAAAATATTACTGTCATTACCAACCTTGAAAATGGTTATTAAAAACCTTGGGCACCTGCTAGTTGTCTGCAGCCTGCTGCTCACAACACCTCCACATCCAGGGAGAGCCAGTAACCCAGCACACCCTGATAACTTTCAGTGCATTCTTCAGTGACAGATTAACCCTGACACAAATCAGTGTCCAGTGCCACACAGGTGCTTTGTGGGGACATCAGCCATTTCCTGATTAAGGTACTGCCTCCATTCCTGCAAGATCCAGTAAGGAGGGATTAGAGATCCTTACAGATATTTGCATGTCAACCTCCCATCTCAAAGTCTGGGAAGTGACATCAGAGTGTCTCTAGATGGCATTTCTTATCCCCTCCAAGAAACTTACTTCTGAAAGAAAGTGAGATTTCTGTTTTGGTCCCATGCCCTTCCAATTGTGCAAAAAGCTGCACTGAAAAAAAATTGCTATGACCTGTCTATATAGTGTCTGCCTTCTCCTATGGGTTAAACTGCATAAAATTTTCATCAGAAGCATTTAAACACATAGTGGCAGGAAGTAAAACTGCACGCAAATGCATCACACTGTTCTCTTTATCTCTTTCTGTCCCTGAACGGTTCAGAGGAAGCAGCAGCGTTTCAAGTCTAACTGTGTATTACCACTGACTCTTAGTAAGACTGATAAACCAGCTCAATTCACATCCTCGCTCTAGAGTGCCAGAAGACAAGCAACACTTAGACACAAGTCATTTTTCCATGTCAAGCAATTTTCTGCAACCTGCTCAGCTGCTACATGTCTTTGATTTAAGCCACTGCTCCTCCTAAAAGAAGCATCAGAGCATCCGTTCTCAAGGCTGTGGGATGCCGTGAGCAGTTTCATGTTGCATTCATCATAGATACAAACATGACAAACAATGGTATGAAAACTGCTGGTGAAAACAACAGGCAAATAAAGAACCGACAGAAGGAAGGACTGCACAAAGGAGGAAGAAAGAAAAGCAGCTACATGGGATAACATTCTTGTCAAGCAGGTTACATCCAGGTAATCCCTTTTCACTGCTATTTAGATACTGAAAAGACTTTTCTCCCCAAGTCAGTATTGGCAACAGCTCTCCCTAATTTTGTACCAAAAGGTGGCAGCATTCTAACCACCTTTAATTTGATTGTCCCTGTTCCTGCTTCTATTTCCCAAGCCACTGTAGAGAAAAGGATCTATGAACCACAGCTCATAGCAAATATGAAAACCACAGTCAAGCAAATATTTCCAAGTGACCCTATGAATTTACACCCCATTCACTTTTGTCCTTTCATAGGTTGATTGGGTTGTTGTTATTACTATTACTATTACTACTATTATTATTATTATTATTAAACACTTTACAGCAACCTCATTCAACCAGACGTTACATCACATCCACAGACAGCAAATTTGGAGCCTGTAGGTTCAGACAATACAAGAAGTGTGGACTATCCAATACAGGAGCAGAAATGGTAATGCAGATAAACTCTCAGCACTCTTTCAAAATGAAACGAAATGAAGCAATTTCAAACACTTTGTCATACATTACAAAAAAAGGGTCAAGGGCAAGCATCATTAAACCAAAAACAAAACCCAAAAAAACCCCAGGAAATTATTTTGATAAACGCGCTCCAGTGGGAATGCACACCAATCCGATAGAGATCAGCCCAAGATGGTTAAGCAGAGATCTCACTAAAAATACATCTGTAATTCAGATTTAGCTAGCAGCTCAGGTGCAACCATGTGCAATACCAAAACTTAGGGTGAAAGGATTAATAGCACACAGATTACTAGTACATGCACTAACAGCACCCCAGTCAGCACCAGGATGATCACCCCACTGACTATGTGGAGAGGGAGGGGGGATCAAACAGAAATTGGAACATCTTTGTGTCAGACTGTCTGAGATCTGTATCCATGCAATCCAGGAAAATAATCCTGAATTCTAAACAGTTGATTTTTATACTTATATTAATATCTCTCTCTCTGCATTCAGAGAGTCATTGCTTTGCCCTATTAGTTGTTTGTTCATTTTCTACTTGAAAGCAGCAGCAGAAGCAGTCCCAGGCCCAAGTATAAAACTCTGCACAGTTGTTCAGCCACAGGCTTAAGTAATAAATTCAGCTCTATTTTGTTCACAAATAGAGTTCACGAGTTGTGCTTGAAGAGTTTAAGGTGAAAGCCGGACATTGCTGAAGTCAGTAGGTATTTTCTCCACTGCCTACCCTAACAGCCTAGTAAAATATAGAATCATAGAATCATAGAATCATTCGGGTTATATATGTATATTTATTTCTGAACTAAGTGTTGTAGGCAAAAGAGATCTAAACCAAGGTTTTCCCCATAGTTCATTTACTTTGAATATTAGCTATTCATTGCCTGTAGGCCTTGATCAGTCACCTGATCCTACATTTGCACCCACATTTATTATTAGAGGTGCTATAAAACTGCAAAATCTACCAAGATCACATGATGGGCACCCGAGTGTTTCTCATACAGGTTTTGCACATACAGTTGCATGTCTTTTCTTGTAATTCCCATTAATATTCATATGCTCCTTTTCTCACAGAAGTTCTCCCAAACAATATCTACTTCTATGAATGCTGATGAGGAATGGACAGAAAGGATCAGAAATAACTTGCTGGAAAATTTGTTATTTTGATTGGAATAAGTGTTCACAGACATCAGTTTCTTCATTCAGGCATACATTTGCAGAAGCCATCCTTTTTATTATTAATTGGGTTTAGTTTCCTGTATTTACAGAAACTACCTTTTTGCCTAGCAGTACAAGAAGCAAGTCAACATGACACCATTAGCAATAATTACATCTCAGTTTTTGCACAGAAATAACTTATTACTCTGGCAGCTGAAGGAAAATATGTCAGTCACAGATTGTTTTACTTCCAAGACACTGCAACTTGCCTCATCAAAAGTATAACAGGCAGGATCTGATTGCTGCTTGCAGCCTATGACTGACAAGGGATTCATGTTAGCACTTTAGTAGCAACCGATGATACCGTGCAAAATATCTTACCCTGTTCTACGTCCCTCTGAGATCATCACCCAGCCACTTCGAAGCAAGTCACTCCTCTCAGGTTGCTAACACACCATTAAAGGCTTCTGAGAGATCACTCAGGAATAAAAGAACCTGTTCAGCAGGATCATTTCATTGCAAGAAACTGGAAGGAAGAATTTAGAGGCTGATTAAGAAACATCCTCAGCACTTCTGGGCAGGGACTTAACCCATATGCTGGCCAGGCCTACACTACATGTGCTGTTGTGACAGATGCTTTTCAACTATCTCTTGAATAACTATAATTTATATCAACTATTTTACTCACCCTGGAGAATATTAAGTAACTTATATCCTCTGGGGCTCCAATTCTCACTTATCTTGGGACATGATTCCCAAACACATTTTAGCACATGCTGAAATAGTTGCCAGTTAAGGTATCTTGAACCCGTTAATCGGCCACGTTGCCTCTGGTTGCCCAGCCACAAAGAAAATAGATGATAACCAAACACCTGTGGGGACTATGCTGCCGGGAGCACAAGGAGGCAGTAAAAGCAGGTGCAGGTCAGGCCTTTCGTGCACGTGAACAGTTCATTAAAATGGACTGCATCATGCATAATCAGAGAGGTGAATGTAGGATGTACAGGCAGTGCCTAACTTTTGAGATCCTGACTTTGCCAGCTTACTAATACCCTCAGCTCATGGATTCTTAACAAAATTAAAAGCTGAGAAGAAAAAATATCCTATATCCAACAGTGATACTGATTTCTCACACATTTAATCAGCAGGATTTAGATGTTCAGATCCACAGTAATTCCTTCAGTTAACCTATAATGAAGAGCAGTAGAAAGCTGTTAAAGCTCTCATGGACCTCCAGTACAAAGGGATGGAGATGGTGATGATCAGTTGTTTACAAGACAGCAGATATAAACACCTGATTCATGGCTCCAGCTCCATGTGCATCAGATACTTCTTGACATCCCCAGCCTCTTTCTAAAGTCCTCTTCAGCTCCTGCCCATCTCCTCCTTTGTTATTCTCAGCAGCTCCTCCCAAAACACCTTCGATACCTGCTTTTTCACCCACAACTCTTACCTATTCTTCCTTTCTCTCTACTCTTCCCCAATAATCAAACCCCAAGAGGCCGATTTTTTTGTCAGCTTCCTCCACTATCTGGAACAAAAGGTGTTTCCAGCCACCCAGAAGCTAAGTCTAAAATGGCTCTCCTAAATATACATTTAATCTATTCCTTGTGCTTTATATAAAGCAAATATAGCCCCTTTTGAGAACGTATCAGTTCTCATGCACCTGTCACATTTAAGTTGCTTTATCCACATGCTAAGCACAAGCTTCCACTCAGTTCATGCTGTATTTTAATGCTATCTTTGGACATTTCCCAGTCTGCACATTCTCTTCCTGTACCACCCCAGGGGTCTTGTACCAACTTCCACTAGGTCTTTGATGGAGAGCAGCCAGACTGCTCATTAGCCTGTTATGAAGCTGCTCATCAGTCCCACTCCCAAGTTTCCCATTACTTCGGTGGTATAGCTGCAGTAATTGGGCTGCATATTTTTCAGGCCTGGATTAGCATTGCTTCAGCCAAATGCTAATGGCCCGTCCTGCGGCGTATCCCACCACGTCTCCTCAATGCCAATGCACTTGCAGTTTTGTCACTGCTTTCGGGTTCATCCTGTTTATCTGTCAGGCAAATGGAAGAGTTTTAACAATGTGCTTGGTGACCTTTGTTCTCGGCGCTGCTTCTTGCCTTGCCTGCGCTGGAAGTGGCTGAGAACAGGGATAACATGTCCTGCTCCAGAAACAACGCCTGCTTAAGGTCTAGACAGCTATGTTAGAGGATTAAAAGCAAGATTCAAACCTAGCCAGCAAATATTTCAAAGCTTCAAACACCTGTTACAAAAACAGTTTCATGTGAATGGGGACAGCATGCAGAGGGATTCTGCCATTTAAAGAAGCAGCTGCTTCTCTCCACTTGCACTTGGTAGCAGCTCTGAGGCAGCACTGGGAAGCAGGCTCTTGCTCGCACTCTGAGCTCAGCACCAAGGAAAAGCCCTGCCCTGCCTCATCTTACCTTCTCCCGCCGCAGCCGTGGGCCGGAGCCAATGCAGCAGGCCCCGTGCCAGGGCTGGGCATGGGCCTTGTGGCCTCTCCTCCTCCCCAGAGCCATGCTGCCAGAGAGTTTTGTCAGCACCAGAGCCACGTTTCATTCAAAAGCAGCTGGGATCCATGAAGCAAGCAAGCCTCAGCAGGAAAGGAAATAACAGACCTGTAAATAAATCCCGTCCTATGGAATGTGGCAGTGGTGGCAACAGGGTCTCTGCCAGGCTGCGCAACCATCCTCGCCTGGTGGGGCTCGGGGCTGCAGCCATGTCTGAGGAGTATCCCCGGGGCTGGGGCGCAGCCCCCACCTCACAGCCACACATGGCCCCCAACTCCTGGGGCTCTCCCGCTCGGCAGGGCCCTCTGTCACCCCCGCAGGGCCAGTGAGGACAGCGGGGGGACGTCAGGACACAGACCAGGCTCCCCAGTGAGACAGGACAGCCTGGGACAGGCTGAGTCCACCTGAGGGGCACAGCAGGGACAGGGCTGTCACAGCCCCCCCAGGCCTGGGGCTGGAGCCAACATGGTGGCCTGGAGGGAACCTGGAGGAGGCTGCCCAGGGCCACAGGGACTGAGGGTGCCCGCGGGGCTCACGCTGCTGCATATGGCACAGCATGGCGCCCATACTGTCTGCCACCACCCTCTGGTAGGTGAAACCTTTCCAAAGGGGAATGGGCAGTAACAAGGTGCTGTTCATGGGGTTTCTGGCCCGGTGAGTGGGGTCCCTCATCCCTGTGTCTCCACTATGTTAAACTGTATTTGATACTTTCTGGGAAGTCAGGGTGACTGGACAGCAAGCTTAGAGCCGCCCGTGCTGGCCCACACCCTGGGAAGCACGATGTGGGCCAGGGAAAACAATCTCTTCTAAGAACAGTAAAATCAGAGTTATCAACCCTCACCTGCAGCCAATTTTGTGCTTAAGCTGAGAGCCCACCATATTCTGCAAAACCTGTCATCTGGTCACTTTTACTGTTTGCAGACTGTTTGTCAACTAGAAGATGGAAGCAACTTGCTCCTGCCTGGTTTGATAAGAGAAACAATGGGATCCTGTACTGCTACCACAGAGATACAGTTGGACTCTAAGTATTCAGGACACCTCTGCTTTGGCCAACTTTTGTTGCAAATGAAAACCCCATCTTCCACAAATGATTGGAAAGTAAATGGAAAAGCTGTGAAGCCCAGCTCTAGGAATATGCAGAGTTGGTTCAAAAGAATATTCATGAGTACTTTATTTTCTTTATACCTCAGATATCCAGGTCTAAAACTTACAAGTGAAATTCATACAAGTATCTTTCTGTGTGGTGAAGAGAAGCAGCAAACACTTTTGAGCTCCATGAGCTCAGGTGTGCTGGAGGGTCACAAATTCTGAACCACTGAAAATTAAATTCTAAAACCCATCAAGCTAAAATAAAATTCCTCGCAGGGGTGCTGGAGAGCTTGTTACAAGCAAAGATCAGAGCGGTGGAGTTTGCCATTTCCCCTACAACTGCACTAACAATAGGTCAGAAAAGGAGGAAATAAATTCCATAATATTTTTGTTTGTAACTCTGAATACCCTCTGGGCTTTCAACCTTGGACTGAGCTTGTGAGCTGCTCAGGCTTGTCAGCTGCGCCAGTGCTGAGATAGAGAGCTCAAACCTGCCTTCAGAGAAGACTTCCCTACAATATCCAAGAGCGTGTCAAGAAAGACAACAAAGCAGTCATTGAGTGGGACAGAGCTGTACCTGTCATGAGCCCAAGAAGCAGACTAGAAAGATTAAAGTTTTTAGGTCTAATCCCCACTGAGCAAGTTGCACTTCTTTATTAATTAGGAAATATGCTGATTGCACTGAAGTTTCTCAAAATATGGAGAGAAACTGCATTTGTTGAGCGGAACTCTGCTGAAGGCAAGTATGTAAGAACATAACAAATGTGTCAGAGATGCTTTCCATACATATTTGATAAAAAAATCCCTGTGCTTCTCAGCCCATTCTTTATTGCCATGCAAGCAGTGTTAGTGTATGGAGGGTTCAGAGAGTAGGATACAGGGATAAGAAAATGCCTATGGAGCAAAACTGCGCCAATGAAGCAGCACTGCCAGAGCTGGTACAATGCAAAGTCACCACGGATCTGAAAGGACTTGGTAGGTTGGATGTCATGCTGTACCTTCACAACGCTATTGATTCAGGCCACATCAACAGCACAGGCATTTTTATGCTTCATCTAATCTAACAAGCCTTTTGGGCTGCAGCCTGTTCTGTGTAGCTTTCCATGGGTGTTGCAAGCCCACTGTTTGTTCCTTGCTCTGTTTTCCTTGGCACAATGCTGGACCAGTCCTGAATCTGTGAGCACATATCTGTTCCGCAACTAGAGAAAGCAACATTCCCTGCTCCAGGCTGCCTGCTTCCCAGCCTACCTGGTGTGCCACACCAGCACACCAAAGCACAGGAAGCACATTCCCCTGAAAGTATCCCTAAGCCCACAAAAACCACTTCACCGCTCTTGCTCCATATGTGCTGTAAGGGGCCTAACAGAGACAAGGGTAGTACACAGCAGGCTGAAGTTCACTCTCCCAGAGATTGTTTTGTACCCAGAAGCCTCACATAAAGATACAGTGACGGAGCAGAGCCACACTTTACTGCTCACTTTCAGAGGGGGGCATGTGCAGATGGAAAGAAGTGACAAATTTCTGCAGAACACATTTCCTTTGGCAACTCAAAGCAGGTGAAAGGAGATGAATTGACGGCCAAAGTTCAGAGGAGACTGTCAAAAGAGCTTGATAAATATAATCCATCAGAGCATTGGGGGCATATGAATAAAAGCAAGTTGTCTAAAACTCAGCCATTGTCAATGCAGCTGCAGCACTTTAAGCAACTCCTGCACTCTGTTTTCCACTTGCTGTGTTTCCCAGTTTGTCCAGTGGAGGAGGAAAAGCAGATTTCTCATCAGCTATTTCGTTTATCCCCACAAGCCCCTTCTCATGCATCATCTGCTTTCCTGCTCTGTCTAAGGAGCAGAATGGGCTATTTTTTGCTCTCTCTGTTTTCCAACCAAAGAGCCTCACTGGGAAAGGTCAGCTGTGCCATTGCCCAGCCTGTCTCTGGGTAAACATTGTTATTAATCTCAGCGGACCCCAATAATTAACAATGTCCTATATGGGAATGCTCTCCGGCTGTCACCTCTACATAATCTGAGAAGGTCCCAGTAAGAAGAGGGTCTGTGTGTATCTGCAGCAGACAGATGATAAAACTCTTTGTTCATAGTCCCTGGACAAAGACATCCTGCCAAAGTGGTGGTGTAGCCAGACAGCAAGAGAAAGGCTGTTTGATTGCATTGTCCTTGCTACCAGCACCTGGAGTGAAGATTGCTCATTCTCCAATATAATGTTGGCTTGGAGGTGGTGCTGAGAACAAGAGGACGGGTGAAGATGATGAAGAGCCAACAGCATGGCTGGGAGATGCTTGTGGAATGTTGCTGGCCTGCAGGAGGGAACAACTCACAGCCCAGAAGCAGAGGTGACAGACAAAGATTCACAAAGAACTTGTTTCAGTACAGAAAGTCAAGTCTAATCTGAAAGGAAGATTTGTATTTTGGTTGGTAGTTAATCTTGCTAGTCTTGTTCTAGTTTATTATTTTTGTGTTCTAATAAAATGCAGCCTCAGTCATTAGAAGCCTTCGGTATTTTTGCTACATTCATTTCAAAAAAACTGAACAAGAACACAAATGTTCCAGCCCAGGGCTCTGGGATTGCTGCTGCCTGCTGTGCTGAGTGCCCACATTCAGCCCGGTACTTAGTAACTAGCAGTGAAAGTGGGGTCGGAGTTGTGCTAGTGATTAATTTATCCCAGTACTCCAACCTGCAATTGCCTTATGTTAGCACACTCTGTGCAAACTTTAAAGTATTTGTGTTCAGGCAGTTTTCTTCTGAGGAAAGTCTGCAGCATCTAGCATGCCTAAATGTACTCCTCAGTAAGCAAAAAGGAGACTCTTTGTCCCAGAGGTGCATTAACCATAGTACTCCTGACTATGTTGTCCCTAGATCTTACAGGCTTATCTGGTCAATGCACTTCCTGCACAGGAGATCTTGGTTTTGCAGAAAAATGTATTAGCAGTTCAGCATGAGGTGCTCTTTCTGTATTTAGCACTGATGTAACACTCCTGCTCAGTGTGAGGACCAGCAGAGTTCTTTGCCCTGTGGGCGAAGAAAGCTTCCTCCCTCCAGATGCACGGCATGAGGGCCACCTTTGTGGAACAGCAGGCATCTAGCCAAAATGGCCCAAAGGAGCCCTGGCAAGGGGCCACACTCAATGCTACAGAGGAAGGCAAAAAACCCCCAGGGACACTTGCCAATCCACCCTGGGGGAAAAAAAGCCTTCCTCGCCCCAGCTGCAGGGCACAAGAGGCCATCTTCATGGTGCATGAGCTGCTGCAGTAACCTGGGCAAAATGGACTGGAGGAGCCCTGACAAGTGGTCATGCTCAGTGCTGCAGAGGAAGGCAAAAAACCCCCTGGGACCAGTGCCAATCTGCCCAGGGGGAAAATTCCTTCCTGACCCCAGAGCTGGCGATCGGCTATTCCCTGAGCATGTGAGCAAGACCTGCCTCCTTGTCCCATGCCTCCCAGAAGATGCCCAAGCCCTGTTCTCCCTCAACCTGGAGCCATCTCAGGGGCTTCTAAGAGTGACAAAATGCCCCTGGCCTGATTGACCTTGGGAGCAAGGATCCCTCCCGTGCCTGGCAGGACACCAGTGGATGCTCCAAAGCACTGGGACCCCTTCCATCATCTGTGCATCCCATTTCTTACGGTTGCTGCTCCTGGCTCCACAGGGGATGACAGCAAGCTCTGCAGGGCTCCTCAAGAAGGCATTCCCTTGTCTTGCCACTGCTATCCAGCTGAAAAGGCCTGATGGGGTTTAGGTACCTCCAGGGGTTGGTGGTTCTTCTTATCTCCTGAGGAGCTGGCATCTGTTCCCCAAAGGCTGAAGCAGGATTTCTTGTCCATCAGAAGAGCTTTAAACATGGCCTCACCAGGAGCTGGCCTTGCAGCAGAGAACCTCCAGCAGCCTTGTCCAGCCTCCAGTCTTCCTCCTTCAGCCTCCTCCAAGTAATTCCACTGGCTTGTCAAAGACTTCCTCTCGGATGTCTTCAGTCTGCCCCGGGCCAGCTCTGTCCCAATGGCAAAGCCAGGCAGACTGGCAGTGGGATGCCTTTATACCGCCCCAGGGCATTATGACTGCTTTGTTGCTGGGTGATAGCACTGTGATGTAATGGTGACTGGCTCCCCACAGCCCCACCCACTGCCCCTCTGCCCACTATCCTTCAGAGAAAGGTCTTTGAGGTGCTGGCCCCAAGGCAGTCTCTGTGCCCAGGAGGCCCAGGGAGCTGTCCCTGCCCTTGGTGCCCATGCACTGGGCACAGCTGCTGGGCATCCCTGACACATTCTCTGCCACTCAGCTCCCAAGGACAAACCTTGTGCTGTTATTCTTCTCTCAGGCCATGGCAGAAACCAGCCCTGTAGCCAAGAGACCACCCTATCAGCCATCCCCTCTCTGCACCAGAGCTAATCCCCATGAGGCCACACAGTGAGGAGGACCGGGTACTTGATCTGCCTGGACACAACCCGTTTTCTGGGGGTGTAAGGGGGGTGCTTTCAGCAGCCACAGCCTGGAGGAAAGCCAAAGTTTAACCAGAGCTATAGGTTGGGATGGACAGTGCCAATAGACTGCCGCAGAAATAACACAGGCTTTGAAAAAACAAGTGAGCAGAGGCTACACTGCTGTGGTGGGGAGGTTGCTCATTTTCACACCTAGAACATTTGGGAAAGTGCCTAAAGCACAGCCAGGTAAACGACGACTCTTCCAAACTGTAGAAATAACCCATTGCTGCTATCACTGTCACATCTGCTTTTCCTACTGAAACCAAGCTCCGCAGTTGACCATGTTTATACAGGATAGATACAAAGCACACTACAGCTGTGGGGTAAAACTTTCAGAGCTCATTTGTGAATTTAACCTTTCTGAGAGTTATTTGCCTGCTTCTATTTGTGGGAAGATGTTCAAATCTTATCTAAAACCATGGCAAATCTCTTTTTCCTTTAGGATTTAGTATTTTGAGTACTGACAGAGTAAGGAAGATACTATTATTGTCATTTTGTACGTTGGTGCCAGAATTGGTACATACGTTCAGACTATGTAAATAAAGGCATTTATACCATGTGCATTCATTTGGTTGTGGTGATGGCAGAGGTGAAAGAAAGGGGTTTGGTTCCCTCTGCATGAACTTTACAGAGATGTAAAGGGCATGCATTATTTCCTCACTGTTCCTTATCAATGCACAAAGTGCCGTTTGCTCCTACACTGCTTATGGTGAGGTCTTCTTCTTGGAAAGAAGTCCTGAACTGTTTTGTCTTTGCCATACTTTTCCTTGCACTTCAATAGCTCTTTTCCTTGTTTGGCCTTCATCTGTTGTTCAAAATGCTACCAGGAGGTTGCTGGCCGCATCCTGCATACACATTTGTTACTGAACAGATTCCCCTGTTCATGGCTAATCTCCTCCTAGACAGGACCTCTGGGTGCTCCTACAGAAATGAGCTCCTTAATGAACAAAGTGAAACATCCCTTTTGTCCTGGCGCTCGGCGATGTTACATGCCTGCACAGCATAACGCGATCTCCTACAACTCCAATTACATTTTCAGAGCTCTCTGTACACACCTGCTGCAGACTGGGTATCTCAAGCCTGCTCTGTGGGTTGGACAGGTGAACGTGCTCAAAACCATTGATTTAATTGGAGATCAATATGCTGAAAATGGAGCTATCAGTTTCTGTAAAGTGTGACATACAGTGGCATTTAAGGCAGAGCTAAGTAGAATTGCTTCTGTTGCATCGTGCAGAATACCAACAGGAATTGATTTCACCCTGTGAAGGCCTGTGTTTGTTTATTCAACGGCTGAGGGGTTTTTTGGTGGTTGTTCCTGATTTTGAATGCTTTGCCTAATCCCATTTTTGAAGCATATGAGAGGGAGAATCAGGACACCCTGTGTAAAATCAAGCCAAGACTGCACAGGCAAGGAGGATTCAGCTCCAAAGAGTGTTAGAAGCTGGAGCCCAAAGCAACTTTCACATTTTATCTCTCCCTCTGCCAGCTCAATGCTCCCTCTGAACTGAGAGCTGCTCCAGTCAGATGTACAAAGCAGGAGGACAGCCTTGTTTTATGAGTGCATCACAGAACACCATACTGAAAGAATACATGCTCTAGACAAGCTGCTCATAAAGCCACCTTCCTGGCACTGCATGTCTTGGGGATTCTGCTGGTCTCTCAAGGCTCCTTGTATGAGGTGGCACTTTCATTCTCACCTCTCAGAGAACTTTCCTTCCAGGATGCTGCAGGCATGGTCTGACAAGAAAAGTCCATACAGGACCAAGGAAGAGGATAAATGGCTGCAATGAGGGATGCTACCATCTTAATGATGCAAATCATATGTTCAGAAATGGGCAAACCTTTAGCAGTGACTGGGCTCGGAGAACTAGAACTGAGATGGGAACTCCTCAGCTTTCCCACCTCTGCTCAATCCTAGCCTGGGTCAGCAAGGGGTTGAGCCTGCAGAGCACCTCCTGAGCATTGCTCAAGGCCCACGGGTCATACTGAAGAATATTGCAGGATGCATCTGTCTGAGTTAAGACCCTAAAAATCTAATCCAATGCCCACTGCGGTTGGCAGAAAAGTGACTCTCCAGAGTGTTTTCTGACTGCAGGCCCAGGTCATTTTCTGGCTGCTCAGCAGCCATGCACTGAAGGCACCAGCATATAGTGGTGCTCTTAGTTTTCCCTACATTACAAATAAGATATCATGATCTGCCTGACATCCCTGTTGTCCAGGCTAAGGACTAATTGAGCCCAAGATGCCAGAGTCCCATTTTGTTGAGGAGATGGTGCATTTAGATAACAGCTTGGGCACACAGAGGCAGTCAGAAGGGAAGTTCATACTACTGCTGCTGCTGTTATCCTATTAACCAAAAAGTGTAACTAACTCCAGCCTTATAGGCAAGGGAAGAAGATGACTGTGTCTTGAGATATTTTTTCTGCCTCATTTAATAATGATTTGCTCATCCTTTTGTTCAGAGAACATTCATTAAATAGGGAACAGAAGCATGTGGCAGCACTCTAGTTTGACACATGCTGCAATCTAGAAGGGACTCATGCCTTTGCTCAGTAAGGTTTGTCTTTCCCACGTCATACCTGTGTCCCTTCATCCTCTAATGCTGTCGGTGCTCTTGGGCCCATCACTAATGGGGTTCAACAGACAACTAAGAGTAGGTTTAGTCACAGCTTTGTATCTCATCAATCTGGGGAGTGCTCACATCTCACATTCGATGGATGTCCTTATCTGTGATTATGCACACATCTTTCTCCTGTATTTTGAGACTAGAGGAAAACATGGCTCATTTTTTGCATCCCCTGAGGCTGGAGTCTCACTTCATTCACACTCACAAAAGCCTAGAGTCACTCCATTAGTTAGAGTAATTCCAGCCTGCCCAAAATCAGAGGGGAGCCAGGCACCAAGGGGGCTGGGAGCATACCTCTGCTGTCAACAGTTGGAAAGAAAGAAAATAATTCATTTCACTGATTACACCCTTAACACGATGCAAGGCAGTATTTTGCAATAATCTTGCTCAGAGTTCTCCACAGACACTCACTCTGCTGTGAGCTGTTGTGCCGATTCAGCTGCTGTCAAGTATTTCCATAGCTCAACTCTGCAAAAGAAGAGAGACATTAGTGTCAGTGGTGAAAAATTCAAACTCAGATTCACTGCTTTAGCTTGCCAGGGATTTTAAGGCCAGACAGACCATTATGATTATCTAGCCTGATCTTCCTGATAACCCAGGCAAGCAAAGTTCACACCAAGACTTCTACATCAAAGCCAGTGACTGGCAGCAGAACTGGGCGTTTGAAAAGGACACTGGACCTCGGTTCAAAAGACTCCATATCCATCTCTCAGGAACCTGACTCAGTGATTTAAGTAATGCCACTGCCCAAATGTGAACTTCAGTTCTATTTGAATATATCTAGTTTTTACCCACAGCCAAATTCCTGTTATTTATGGATTTTACAGGGTAACTTCTATTACATCATATCATTTCCTGCAATAACAGATGAACCTACTGTTTTAGCAGTTATGGATCATACCTGCTTGTCGAAAAAGGAAATTAGAAGGCATTTTACTTGACAAAAGATGAGTTAGAGATTGCAGATTGCCCATGCCAAGTGCAAGGACATTGATACTTAAAGCAGTCGAAAGTATAGCCACAGTGCTTTTGTGGTTGTTGTGAGGATCATGATTGATACAGGTGTAACCCAATGAAGAAAAAATGATTGATATGTTTATTATTTGAAGTTCAGTTTCAACCATTTTGACTCAGCCTTAAATGCATTAAGCTTTATTTCCACTTAAGGGAGACACTGCTCAGCTAATTGCATTTGGAGGCTGTAGGCTCTGACTCTGGATTTAGAGAAGGTGCAGCTCCAAGAAATATGGAGTTCTTCCCAGTTAGAAATTAGTCAGGCTCTACAGCATCACAGTCTGTTTCTATAATGAATAATGTTCAGGATGATGCAGCAGCAGTTTCCTTCTAAATGGGATATTGTTTCAAGAAAAAACTTGAAATAGAAAAATGAAATCTCTTTTTCTACATTTGTAAGGCTTTTTATCCGAACAATCCACCACAATCACTACCAAATATTTTGTCAGACCAAATCTGATTTTTCACAGCAGGAAAAAAACCAGGCTTGGGTTAAAAAAAAAATAACACCACCTAGTAAGGGTTAAATACCCTTTTAATTTCTTACTGTTGTGCTCTCTGGGCCACTAATCAACACAGAGTTACCAGCTGACCTTCCCAGATTGTTAAGACAGTCCTTTAGGAATTCATGTTTAATGCATAATCTTCTTATTGAAGCAGTTCCTGCTGCAACACCAACATACTCACAAAGGTTAGTCAACTAATGAGACTTCATCACAAAACCTGTGAATGAAAGGGAGGAGGGAGATGATTTATTTAAGTGGGTAAATGACTGCAAACAAAAGAAGGCATCTTCAGCAATTCCTTAATTTACTTACTTCTTAAGAAAAAATGTTCAGTCTCCTTTAAGGATGACATATCTATGACATGATTTCTTTTTAAATGCTATTTTGTTTAATAAATCATGTAAATTCCAGCATGTAAACTAGAGCATTACAGACAGGCTTGTAAATAATTAACTGCTCATTTGCATGAAGGGGAGAAAATACCCAATTCAGCAAATCAGGCAGGAAGCTGATTGTTTACCCTCATGAGGAATAAGAGGTTGGCTGGTGTGAGGAGAGAGAGGTATTTTTGCTCAGGATGTTGGTTTGAGGCAGGGAATATAGTGTGTTTTGAGCTGGCTAGTAAGTACCTCTCTATGTTTAAGTTTCGCAAGGGGGTGATAGCAAATTTTTCCTGCACTTAAGGGTTGGGGGGTTTTGTTGTTTTTCTGGCATCCTTTAACTCAACTTTCTGTTTTGGGAGTGATGTGATAGGAAACGTGAGGAGCAAGGTGATGACTCTGGTAAGTGGAAGCTAGTGGTAGTAAGAACAAAACTGGATGTATGTAAGAATTATTAACAAATAGGTGAACCCAGAGAGTCATTCTGAAACCTAAGAACTGAATGTGTCTTTTTGGGGCATCCTTTACTGGCTTTAGTAGAGGAAAGAAAATAGTTACAGTTCTCACATTGATGGTGTCTTCAGCAATGAACGCATTCAGGACTTCACAGAAATCCGTGTAAGAAAAGCTCCTCAACATATTTGTCAGGATCTCAGAAAGCACTAAGACCTTTATTAGGCTTGAATTTCAGGAACAATGGGGTCTGGTGTTGCTGGGTGGAGTGTTAAGTCAGTTAATACTAAAGCTAAGGATACTAAGGTTTTCTGTGATGCTGCATCTTGTTCTCTCCCTCTTGAAGCTTCTAGTCTTTGAACCTGTTATAATAGTAGCTTCTTATTTGAACAATAAAAACAGCTAAAAAGGGAGTTACACAGACTGGAGGAAAAAAATCTGCTTTGCCTTTGCAGGGCTTTCTGCATAAATGCCTCTAGACACATTAAAGTGAAATATGCCAGCCAAAGGTGCTACCTTTGCGGTTAAATTGCCATGATGTGATTTATTTGTCAGAATCACAAGGTGTTACCAAGCCACTTACTGTAATATCTCAGTGAAAATAACAAAATTATCAAGAAGCAAAACACATCAGAAAGAAAAACTTGCTGTTGCCTAAAAAAGTCTTTGGCTGCCCCAGCCCTTTCTGCCCAAACACTGTTACTGCCTCTTAGGCAGCAGCTGATGGCTCTGTAATGCATGTGCATATTATTTGTACTGATTGGAAACTGGATGTGGGAATGAATCACAGTATCATGCCAGGCTGCCTGTAAAATGGGTTGTTCTTAGGAAAAACAGCATCTGCAATGTATCTTTGGTGTAACAGAGTTGTATCTATCAGCGTGACAAAGCCTTGCATTTCTGCAGTGCCCAGTAACTAAGGATTTAAAGGCAGTATCGAAACATTGATTAGTCTGTGGCTAATTCTGGAACAGTCTGGTAGGTCAGTGTGACTAGTTGCTGCCTTTAGAGGACAGAATTAGGCTAGTGAGGCGATCTGGGGATAGAGCAAATATCTGGCAGGGCTGTGATAAGAGCTTACACCTGCTGACGCATGGTATGTAATCTGTCCTCTGCCCTGCACACCTCTAGCTGGAGGGCTGCAGCACCTGAAAGTGCTCCTCTGCCTCTGAGGTACCTGTAACGTGTCCCTTTAGATAGGCAAAGTGTCACAGCAAAGGAGAGTGGCGTCAGGATCCCTGCGCTGTGCACGGCCAAGTCAAGGTGGAGAGATGTGATTTGTGCAGAATCCATCTCCTCAGCCCCAGTCTAACACATTCACAACACCCTCTGCACAGGTTTCCTAGTGAATTCCCTTTCTTTGGGAGCTTTGACCTGCTGAAGCCTGGTACTCTGGTTACGTAAATACCCATATCTGCTTCTCTATAGCATTTTGTGCAGCGTTGTGCTTTCTTTATTCCCTCCTTCCACCTGCTCTTCCAAGGGGACCACAGTCCTGCTAGCGAGATCAGTCTGTTGCTATGGAAATCTTTGTCACAAATGAAGACTTCACAGCAAGGCAGTGGTATTAAAACCAGACATTTACATATGCCTCTGGCTCGGGGAGGGGGGGGGGGGGGGGGGGGGGGGAGGGATTTGGGTCTTGTCACCAAGTGCAGTGGAATATGCAGCTGCTTTCTTGTTCCACCCAAGGTGGTGCTGGCCAGGAAGACACAGAGTGGTGGACGAACCCTGTATAGGCATCTGGGGAAACCTCCCCAGCCATGCTGTGTGCCTTTTGCATCTGTCTGTTGGAATGTGGGTCAGCATTAATGCCTCCTCCTCAAAACACACTTGAGCTTTTCCTCTGAAGTGCTGTGCTACAGAGCAGCAATGTCAGCAGCCAGCAGAGTGAAGTCAGGGAAGAGTATTGGAAATGGATATGTAGGGAGGGCAGTTGTTGAACCCAGACATGCTGTGGGGGCATGCAGCCTCCCGAACATCAGTGTGGGGGATTAAAACTTCCCCCTGGGAAGGGGGTTAGGGGTAACAGGAGTAGTCCAAATATGCCATCTTCACATTACTTCCCCCTAAGCATTGCTAAGTTTAGCTGTATCGCTTCCAAGAAGAACTGCTCATCTAAATCCCAGGGCCTGGCTTTGAAAATTTCAGCACGTCCCCTGTACTGCAAAATCAAAGCTTCTTCCCTGCTGAATACACCTTTGATCAGAACTGTGAGAAATATTTGCAACCATGTGAAACTTGAATGATTTGGGGTTTCATTACACACTTGAAACTCAGACCATTTTCATCAAAGGCATTGCTAAAGTTCACCAACCCTCTAACAGAACCTTTGATGGTTTATGGCTTGCGTTTTGTGTGAAACTCGCAGGTTTGCTAGACTTTTTTTAAGTGAAACTAGCTGAAAGTGGCTTTGACTGCATTTTGAGAATTTAGAGTCATAGAAAAAACAGCCAGCTGAATTTTGTTGCATTTACAGTTGCTGCATGCTGTAATCTTGCCGTAAAGGGTAATTCTGCTGCAAACCAGTATTCAGGGTTTGTAGTTGTACCTGGGTGAGAAGGTGGCAGAGAACACTGGATGGCTGTCCTCTGCTCTAGTTCCCTCTGGGTTGGAGATCCCATGGCAGCAGCAGGGCTTGGCATTTTCAGGTGCCATGAATTTTGGTCTTTCTCAGTGCTGGCAAGTACTGTGTCCTAGATCAGCCTGGGGGTCTGCACCTAGCCTTTCATCAGAGCACTTAGTGAGCTCCCAGCTTCTGGGAACACGGGACTCCATGGAGTCCAACCTATTCTTATCCTGGCTCTCAGTCCCCAGCAGGGTCTTTATCATCTCTGATGGTTCAGTCCTCCAAAACATCAAACACTCCCTACTTTCTTGCTTCATTACTAATTTTTGTGCCTCCTCTCCCAGTCTGCTGCAGCCACCCTCCCCTGGCCTGTCAGCCTGTTGGTACTTGTTCAGGGCCATGCTCTCTCTCTGGCAGTGAGGTTCCTTCCCAAATTGGCAGCCAGGGCTGTTCTTGACTCTGCTCATCCCAGAAACAGTCTGGTCCAGGCAGAGTGGGTTTTCCCTGTTCCTCTTTATCACTGGAGGGGAAGGGAGATCTCTCACTGAACACAAAATGCTCCAACTACAATGTTGTCCTGGTCAGCTGCTTAAACTCTTCTCTCCTGCTACCCTTGCTAACTAACAGTGAGAAGCATGAAGGGAAAAACAGTGGCTTATAATAAAGAGCTGGACTAGGTGGATAAAGGTTAAATTTGCCATTTGCACAGGCATTCACTGTGTGTGTGTTGTATTTGCAAGTCTTCGTTCTCTTCTGGAAATCACTGAAATGTTCAGAGTAGTGTTTCCTACCTAGAACCATTTGCAACCCTTCAGAAGGCAGAGCCGCCAGAGCCTCTGGTACGTGCTTCCATTTCACGTTTTTAATTTATGGATCTAGCTTCCCTTTGGAAAACCTGGAACTTGGTTTTTGTTAACCCTTGGTCCAAAGGCACAAGCCTGCAGAAACGGAGATGTCATTCTTCTCTTCTGAGTTGGAAGAGAGCTGGGAGAGTTACATTTGCATTATATATGTCTATCTGAGAAGCCTTTGCATGTTTAGATGCAAAATTTTGATTCAACTGAAATATATACCTTGGAAAATCATGTGTGTAACTGCAATACAGCAAATGCTGGTACCTTGCTGCCTGGGGCAAGTGCTGCTGAGAGTGCCTCAAGGGATGTCAGAAATGTCCAGCACATTGTACTTTCTGTAATATGCAACTTCTGTGCCATGAAATTTGACCCTTGTCAAGATTTCCTTATCAGTACTTTGTTTTAATTATGGGTGTGCTTAACTTGAATCAAAGCATCATGCTTTGAAATGCAGCATTTGGTTTCAAATGTGACCTGAAATGGTACCTCTCTGGTACTGATAGTGCTGTGAGGACACTGCTGCTTTCTCTACCTTTTTCTCCAATTGTTTGGCCACCCCATCCCACATGAGGCAGTTGCTTCTTGTCTCAAGGAAAGCTGCAGTGCATTATGGCACAGTTCAGAGCACTGGTCTGTGGTGAAGTGCAGAGCTGTAAATAAAGCCCTGGGGAAGCATGGCAGCAGACTCGATCATGAAACAGAGGGTCCTCTGACTTCGACAGGCTCCCCGTGATGCCTTTCTCCTCTGGAGAAAAGGCAGCTGGGGCATTGACACCATGCAGAGCACCTCTGACGCACAGCAGACTGCCTCTGAGATGTTACCCCAGCATCAGGCTGCTGCAGCAACGAGAGCTATCGAGTTTCAGGGTGAGCTGAAAAACTTGCACCTGCGCGTGGTGCTCATATCCCCCCAGTTTAGGCACGCTCAGGACCTGTCCTAAACCCTTCTTCCTTAGATGTGTCTGTGCACCCAGCGCGCCCAGGGCTACCGGTGCTGCCTCTAATGAGGGCATCAGGGACATGGCCTCCCTGTTGCTGATGTTAACGCACAAAGCAGACAAGAGCAAACCTGATTTGCATCAGCTGAAGTGACGTGAGAGCAAAGCAAAGTCACGTGTCCTCATTAGGAGGCTCAACAGATAGGGATGAAAGTCAAGGGCCAGTAAACTCTGCAGGGCTTGTTTAGTTAACATGGTTACAGCCCGCCTCTCCATCTTCTTTGTGCATGTCCTTCTCTCCCATTACAAGAATGCTTTCCTGCTTTATGCCTTTGCCTTGTTTAATACATCAGAAAGAAAGCTACAATGTTTTACTACATCTCATCCTCTTAGATTGACTCCTCTCAACACTGTGCTTGTGCTGTGAGTGACCACTGCTTTTCTTAATAGCCAAACATAACAAATAATGAGCAAGTGACAAGAGATAGGCTAAGTCTTACACCAAAGCAAATTCAAGGCTGAATTTGTTGAGTCTGCATTGAATAAGGCAGTCAGGAAATACCATTTGTATCTTTGTCCACCCAGGACGTTGCATGTTTGGTGGATCCTGAGCTCTCTCTACCTCCCCAGAAGTCAGAGAAGGCAGATGGTGCTCGTGGAAACCAGGTCAGCGCTATGCAATGTGGACACGACCAAAAACCTTTTCTCTGGCATCCTAATGAGATGGGAGAAAATAAAAAAATAAAATTACTCTTTAACTGAATAAACTCCCCATTGCTCACTTCCAGTTAACATTTCAGGACTCTAAGGTGAGGTTTTCAGATGCTGGTTGTCCCCAGCAGGTCTGCAAAGTTGCACACTCCCAAACCTAGAAAACTGTGGAGGTGTAGCAGCTTGGGAGGGCGCTCATTTGTGTGTGCAATGCCCCGAGTGTGTTGAAGTCTTTGCATGTGATGGTTGTTGAGCGTGGACTTTGGGAGGTGCAGCCTTTGCAGCCGAGGACTGGCTGCCTGAGTGCACTCCTGGCCCGTTACAGCAATGCTTTCCTGCCTTGGAGATGTCCCATCAAGAATGAGGATTTGTAGCAGGTGTCTGCACACACACACAGTGCACAAATATTACTGTGGGGGTGTGTTTTTATGTGTGGAAGTAGGAGTCAGACTAGGATAAACTGTTCTGCAAATCTAAGAGCACAGGGAAATGCAGGAAGCAAATGTAAAAGCAGACTAAGGGTCAGTTATTGTTAGTCAAGCTGATCTGAAGGGGTGAGATGAAGAGGGACAGCTGTGTTACCGCCAGGATGCTCCACATGCACTGGGATGTGTGAACAAGGGCATCTTGACAAGGCAAGTTAGCGATGTAAAGGCATTGTGGGCTTCTTAACCTGGCAAGAAACACTAGCAAAAAGGCACAGGACGTGATCTAGCAACCCAGAGTAACAGTTCAGAATGGATTCTGGGTTTTTAGAATACACAGAAGCCCTTGCTGTCACCTAGTTACTGTGGATGTTAGCTGAGCTGATGAGATCAAAGCCAGCAAGGGACTGGCTGCCTGAACTGCACTCCTGCTAGATCGCTACCCAAAGATGTGATTTGGCCAAGTGAGGGCTGAGCAAGTAAGAAAGGAAAGTGCAGCTGAGGAGCTGTAGAGGAAGGGAGAAGGTCAAGCATGCAGGAGGGAACTGGTGGTACCAGTGATGATCCCGAGACAGCTGGGGTGCCAGGAAGGGTGCTAAGACTAATTAAAATCAGGATCTGAAAATTGAGGCTAGGAGAGAATTCGTGAGGAAAGTTTATAACCTAAAAAGTGCTAACTAACATTTACTGTCAAGGTTGTGTCCCAGAATAATGGATGTTTATGTCAACAGCAGCAAAAGGCAATGAAAGGACACTGCACAATATTGCATGCATGCAGGCTGGGAAATGGAAGAGGGCAGTGAAGCATCTTTTATCTGCTGCTCAGACAGTGCAGTGTAATCCCATATGTGACAGTTCAGGGTGAGGCCACTCCGACTGAAGCGTATAGCTCATAGCTGTGCCAGGTTTTGTGTGGGTGTGCACACATAACGTGTGTCCAGATTAGCCGTGATGTATGTGTGTGTGTGTGGTTGCTAACTAGTGTGTGCAAACCATATGGCATGTGAGAGCAAGTCAGCACATGCATTGTCAAGAGGACAGTCAGAGAAAGCAATCTTCCCCTCCGACTGTGAAGAATTTGTGCCCTACCTTATGCCAGAGGAAAGAAATTCAGAAGGAGCTATGAGAAAAGCAGCCAGTCCATTGGGAGACGAATGCCTGTCAGAGATTGGAGATTAAATGGAAGCACGACAAATCTGGATTGTTCCTGCCAAAACCAACTTTGATTACTTTATAATTCAACATGTGTTACCAGCTCCTATTATTAGAAAGACAAACTTCCTCCACTGTGGGAAGAGGCTGAGATGGAGCTTTCTAGCCTTGTGTAAGTTAATTACAGTACACATGTTAAAAGCAGCATCTGTCTTAGTCAATCTAGTTGATTATTGCAGCACTTTATTTTTAGTTTTCATCAAGGTGAAGGATGACACTAATATAAGTGGAGAGCTTCCCGCAGATCTTGCTCAACTATGTATTCTCCAAAACCAGCTATGCCAGATCTGGTGGGTCTTCTCTGCTGGAGCTAGGCCAGGTGAAGACCTTGATGGACTTGTAGAAAAACTTCAAGTCTGTGTAACATGCTCTGACTACAGAGTTACAACAGTGATACTGAGATTTGGCTATTAAAATCAGCTGTGAAAACACTGGGGTTGTTAGATCTTTGTGATACTCCAGCAGCCAAAATTTTTGATGCTCCACTTCTATTCTGAGCTCCCTCTGATGCAAATGTTTCTGGCCTCATGACTGAATGCTTTGATTTATCACGTAATAGCACCCTGTTCTTTCCCTTATGTCTAATTCTGCTGCCTAGTGTTATTTCAACTTCTGGACAAGATCTACAACGTGTGAGTGTCGGGGTGACTGACAAAGCCAACCAGATGAGTTTTCACTGCAAATGTGGGAAGCTTCTCCTGAACAACTGAGAGGTCTGGAGATCTGGCCTTGGCTAAAAGCTCAAAGTATGGCAACAGATCCTCCCTCCTGCTTTAGGGCCAGTGGGCTGGTGTGGTGCTGGTGTCACACAGGAGGTACAGAGTTAGCATTCACGGTATGTCTGAGTGCTCTTGGCTGCCACAATGCTGATGGGGCTGGGAGGCTGGCACTGACACCGTTCCTTGTGAGATGCAGGCCTGGGGAAACCTTAATTTGCTTTCTATTCACAGCACAAATGAAAAGCATCTGCCTCCTTCCCAAACTAAAATGAACAGGTAAACAAGAAATGAAAAATCTTGAGCAGAAAAACCCCTTCTCTTTGGGTTTTAAAGCAGCAGACAGCAGCACTCGGAAAGCCCAGTTAATGAGCAGCTTGGAGCGCAGCAGTCTGATGGCAATGACTGCCTCCAGGGATGCTCCTCCTGGGCCTGATTTGTGATCTTATGGTCAGGAAACCTAGTTAGGTGGTGATGGAGAATGGAAAGAGCATTAACAGATCCTCATCAAATCTAAAGCAGTAATACTCTGTGGACCTGTGTTTATTCTCATAAGAACACTTCTCGGAGGTCCTGGCTTTCTGAGCTTGTATTTATAAAAGCCTAACTGCTAGCAACATATCTTCTGTGTGCAGTTTCAGCAGAGGCTTTGCAGGTGCCAGCTGTGGTTTTTGTGTGACAGACATGTACACAGACACCTTGTGCAGCAAATCTGGCTTCTGTTTACCAGATCAAAAAGAAATCTAAACGGGCTGACTAGCTCTATGTCCTGTAGCAGCATGGTAGGCTGATGCTGCCTGATAAGAGATCAAACTTCTCTGGGCTTTATGCAAGGACCATTTTAAGTGTGGGTTTGCCATTTTATGAGTCCTGGCTTTTGCTTTGCTGCTTATCTTTCCAGAACTGACAGAACAGAATGTAGCTAGAAAAGCGATGCCCGACTCTTTACTGTAAAGCTGGATTTTAAATGTACAACAAGGGTCATCAGAGGGTGGCCATGATTCCTGATTCTTCCTCCCCACCTCATCAGAAGGAAACCCCCACCATCACCACTTCTCCAGAGCTGGAGAACACAGGCCTGGGCACAACCATCAAGTGTCTCTCACTTCTCCAGGTCCCCATGCAGGGACTGAAGCAAAAGCAGCGTCATACTCCATGGTTGTGGTACTTGCTGGGATGCTCTGACTCTGTTCACCTCCTTCCAGCTGCAAACCCAGTATGGACTTATGGTTCATGTGTGATGGGGCAGCCAGTTTGCTTATAGTAAGAAGTGATATACCTGATGGTACCATAACTGAACAGTCTTCAGGTTACTCTGTGGAGATGAGAGATGTGAACATACAGATCAAGTATTAAGGGAAGCTCTTTGGGTATTTCTGACTCAGCTGGAGCAGAGGCTCTTGAACCGCTCTGAGGAGTCAAACACTCTGAAATACTTTGAGAAGTAATCATGAAATACTTTGAGGAGCCACCAGCTGGCTTTCCAGACAAAATGCAGACAAATTAGACTGGTTGGGAGGGAAATCAATGTCCCTTGGGACACCAGCAACATGAGATATAGTAGCACTGTCCCCTTTAGTCCTTCTATTTAAAGTGGGCCTGGGCCCCACGCAAAGGGTGTCTCCAGGATCAGTACCACAGGAGCAGCTGGAGCAAAGCAATCTTCATGAGCAGTGGAGCCATTGTGTCCAACTCCCACTGACTACTGAGGGAATGTGTTTATTACAAAACAATTAATGGTTGTGTGATTAGAGAGGACTATTACTCAGGGGAAGATAACTTCAAAAGGTCACAGTTGCTGTGTGTTTACTCCCAGGAGGTCTGTGAAGCCACTCTGGTATGAGGGATGGAGAACACCATGTCCTTGCTCACTGCAGGGAACGGCTCTCACAGCCTGCGCGAGGGTCATTGTGCTGCATCTCCTCATCCAACTCTGCCTGCCCCTCCAGCCTTGTGCTGTGGTGACCTAAGCACAAAGGAAAACTGTCCTTCCCATGGCTCGGCTGTTCTGCGGTGAGTGGCCATGGTGGCTAGGGCTCCTGTTGGTGCTGTAGCCACTCAGCACGCCAGCCATCCCGGGCAGCCAGGCACGCAGCTGCTGCTGGCGTTGTGTGTGTGTGTGCACCCGCGCACAACGGGGATATTAGACTTGACTTTACTGTTCCTGTAAGCCAGGAGGAGTGACTGACATGGTGAAAATGCCTCTGCTCAGCATGAGTCTTTGTAGTGCAGCAGCCCAGGGATAAAGTGTTCAAACACACACCCTGAGGGAGCCTTCTCCCATCTGACATGAGCTGGAGTCATTTGCAGGGACTCCTCACCTGCAGCTGGATGCCTGCCTTCCTCCTCCACTCCCCACCACAGTGAAGCAGCACCAGGTGAAAGCAGATGAAAGATTGCTTCTCATTTGGTAACAAATAACTTCCAAGCCCATCCAACAGACTTTCAACTTAACTGCTCTCTTTGCTCCTTTCATGTCTTCTCTTTGTTTGGTGAGCACGCTAATGCAAGCTCCAAATAAGCATCTGTACTCATAAGACATGAACAAATAGGGAAAGGATAATAATATCCAAAGGTTTTACAGGAGAGGTTAAAAAGAGAGCCAGACTACAGAGACTGCTGAATAGTGGTTTGCTTGACTGATGTTACAAAGGCAAAAGACAGAAAAATCCTTGCAAAATGCCTCTGAGCAGTGATTGCTTTCTCAGGAAGCCTTGCAATTAGGCATGAAAGGAGTCCTTCCAAGCTTCCAAGATGCATTAAGGATGTTGTTATGAAATAATTAAGCCACATGGAATAACTTGAGATCCACTCTGTCCCCTATCTCCCCATCTGCTGAGGTCTTTATGTAGAGGCAATGTAACAGGTCTCAGCAGCCCTCAGACCATTAGGATGGCCCTCGCTCCCTGCTGCCCTGTACCAACTGTCTGCAGTACACACTGACCTGCCTAAAATCGGCAGGAAAGGTGAAATGAGCTTTGTGTGTTAATCATCCTAAGGTACAGACCCGCACAGTCAGAGCCCTGGTAGCACTGACTCCTGACCTCAGGATCTATCTGTGACCTCAAGATGCATCAGAGCTGTGTTCCCTTGCACCAGTTAGTCACACTGCACACACAACGTGGGGAGCACCCAAGTGTACATGGTGGCCAGGTTCTCTGTGCTTCTTCGGGGGTGTTTTGTATAGACTGGGCATTGCTGAACACAGAAGTGACAAGACTGGATTAATTAATTCTTAAATCCATTTAGTAGTTGGTTGGTATCTTCTCCTATTAATCTTTTCCATATTTACTCTGCTGCTGAGAACTAGAAGCCAGTGTTTTTTCAAGCAAATGTTGTATGTGACTGTGTGTTTCTGGGAAGCTAAAAAGGGTTCAGTAGCTTGAAAATCCACAACGGTGTCAGTGCTGAATTTAACGCATTTATTAGCCTTTCTTCCCTCTTACTGCACACTCCACGGAGTCCCGCTGTCCACGTCTGTCCAGAGAGAGGCACAGGCTGGCCCAGAGCAGCTCCATGGGTGCTGCCTGCCAGCGATGCAGGAGCTGTGTCCCCATATAGGAAGGTTGCCCTGAGAGCTGGACTTGTAAGCATGGACATAGCTGTGTACACAGCAATATATGGGATTTTTTCACTCCCACTGGCCATCTGATGTGTTCCCTGCAATGAAACCCTGGCTTACATGGAGAAGGATGTGGCAGGGTCAGACTTACGCCCCATAGCAAGCCCGTGCTCCCAGCCAGCGCTGGTGTGTGTGGCACAGGGGTGGCCTCCAGCCCTGGGACAGAGGGTGCCCTTTCGCAGGCTGCCTGATGGCCAGGCACTTCATTTCTCTCTGGATGCCATGAGGACTGAGCCTGGGGCTGTGTTCTCAGTGGCTCAGATGTGAGTGCTAGGAGATGAAACCATGCCAGGGAACTCATTTACTGATGGTGAAGGAACTACACAGTCACTGGTGTAGGGAGTCTATGCAATCCTTCCCACTGTCCTCATATCTGGTCAGCCCATATAGTCAAGCCACAACTCTGTAAGTGGCCTCATTTCTTGACAAAAGGAATGAGAAATACAATTGCACTACACAGCTATAAACTGAATTATTGAATGTACAGAAGCCCCATCAGGCCAGAGAACTAGCAATTCATATAATTTGACTCCCAATTCCACTCCAGAAAAGAATTAGGCAGGGCACAATCCTGCTTGGTACAGAAAGCAAGGGGCAGCGCTGTTTATCCCACAGATTCCAAAATCCAGGATTACATTTGTGACTGCTGCCGTTTCTTAAATCTCCAACGTGTTGCAACCTCTCGCTCTTCTTTCTCCTCCAAGTCAAGTGTCAATATGCTCCTGGTATGTTGTTATCTTTAGCTTAGTCTGTCTCAAATCACGACAGCTCACACCTTTCCACCTATTTCTAGAGATGCCTGTACAGTGGAAGGCTTTACTGAATATAGAGATCATCAGTGTTTACAGTGAGCATTGGCTGAACTGCCACGGCTCTCATGGTCATGCTATTAGAGAAGTCTTATGGCTGTAGCACCTACTGTAACAAGCAGAGGCCCTTAGTTTCATTTCACACTGTAGCTTCCAACCCTTTTCTTTGCTGTGGATCTGCTTTGTCTTGGAGACTGGGGTAGTTAACAGCGCCACTTCCGTAAGATCTATCTTCTCTTTGGAAAGCCACCATCTCCAGTGACTACAAGGTCTCCCCAGCCAATCCGTTCCTCCAGGAGTTCCTCCCAAGGATAAGGGACTCTGCACAGCCCTGCACAGAATCTTGTGCTGTTGCCACAAAAGCTATGAGATGCTGATGTGAACACCCGAACCAAGAGCTGGACCTCGGTGAACCAGACATCAGTGCTGCATCTCTACTGTTCACCAGCTGGACCCTCCTTATGCTTGTGTCAGACAGGTACCCAAGGGCATCTGCTGTGTGTCTGAGGAAGAACTTCTGCATTGCTTCCTCTGCACTCAAATATTCTGCATCTCCACCAAGAACTGCACTGGGCTGATGGTCTTTCCCAGGTGCATTCCTATTAGTCAGTGGTGGAGAACCCGGGGTCCTTACACAGGATTTTCACACTCACAAGTTCAGTGGGCTGAGTAAAAAAACAAGGTTTACTTGAGGGGAAAAAAAAAGAAAAGAAGAAGTTTCTTTCTGGGATTTACTGCTAAGGAGATATGTTACGGACCAAAGGAGATGTGTAGGTTTCCTGTTCTGATATTTTCTTTTATGTCTTGAACTCAGTTGAACTGTGTGTATTGTCAAACATTTCTTTTGTAAATGCATGGATTAATTAGCTACAGGACTTAATACATGTCCTGAGAAAAACACTTTCTGCTTTCTGATGCTGCCTTTAATGTAAAGTCTATTTGACAGGAGGTTTTCAGGAACGTTTGCCTGATGACTCATCTAAAGCACAGGGGGGAGCCTGCATTCCCATTTACCTTGGTGGAAAATGACACACTCCTGTTAGTGTGTGAGCAGTGTTTGATCAGTTTCTTTGAGAGGAAATTTCATCTTCTAGAAGATCTTAGGTCTTTAGGGCAGGATTTAGTGATCTTAACTAGGTCCAGCCTTCTTCAAGTCAGTGGTGACGCTCCCAAGCCCTGCTGATGGGAGCTGGGCATGGCACCTCATGCATTTGTAAAATGCCAGTCCCTGTAGCCTTGTGCCTGGCACACTGCAGCCTCTGCTGAGCTGCTCAGTGCTGCTGGACCACGGGCAGGACTCCTCATGCGTGGGCAAGACAGCTGCCTGGTATAAACCATCCTCCGGGACAGTTCTGCACAGTCTCAGAGGACCTCCTTCTGTGTCCTCTAAGAGCAAAAGTCTGTCTCCAGGAGGAGAGAAACCAAGTCCTGGAGGAGCCCCTGGGAGAAGAGAGAGTTTCTCTTATCTTTAACCCTGCAGAGATCCAAAGCAGAAGGCAGCATTGATGCAGAGAAGCAGATCCATGTCTTTCCCATGTTGGAATGTGATGGAAGTGAGGACCAGGCACTCCCTGAAAGAACCTGCTGAGAGCTTGGGGTGAACTCGGGCCACTTGGGACAGAGACAGTGATGGAGGGGCTCTTTATCCCCATCTTGTTCACTGCAGATTATAAAGAGCTGAAAGACAATAGCACAGAGCTCCTTGGTTATTCTACTTTGTGCTGGGAAATGCGTGAGGCACCTGGAGTGTTGGCAGGCTGTCTCTGGTGTGATCAGCAGTGAGGATTGATGTCCAGTCTTTGCAACTTTTTATTCCAAGGTCCCAGAGTCACCAAGGAGAGAAAGTCCATTTCAGCACAAGTAGCTCAGGAAGGCTTGCTATTAGTTAGATGAAGAAAATTAGTTTTGCCATCAGGAGGGCAAGAAACCTTTCTTTTTTTAAAAAATGAAAGCCACAAGTCTGAAGCAAAGAGTAAAATCCATGGGGATACTCTAAACCCTCAGAATCTGTGGATTTTTTCCATGCTTGGACATTGTGCGTGCCTCTGCCTGTTCAAAATGAATTAAAGGTTTCAATCCAGCTCCTGGTGGAAGAAGTGCTCACATCACAGCTGGCACTAATTGGCTCCCTTGTTAGCAGCCTCGGAGAGAAGGCAAGGAGCAAGCTGCCACATAACCCGAATTCCCCACAAGCACCAGCAAGACCCGTGCTCCCGCCCCAGCAGCTCCTGTGATGGGCTGGGACGTAGAGGAAATAGGTCCTGATGTTTGCCTCTTCCAAGGAACATAACGTTAGGCTCTGCTTTCTAGGCCTGCCAACGTAGCATTAAATTCTTCTAAATTTTGATTGTGATGGAAGTGTCACCCTGACAGATTAATTGAGCTATAACATATGCAAAGTAATGTGAAAAAAGAATGCCGTTGCGTTACCCAGTGTTAATGCTGCAAATAGGCACCGCTACCTGCAGTGATGACTGTCTTGAATGCTAAAGGATCGCAATCCTGGGTGCAGCAAATGAGGCATTTTAATGGGGAAAAAACATCATTTTAGGCTCACCTACAGCTGAAGGAAGGGGAAACACATCTGGGAAGTGGTTCTGTGGTGAGTACAGTGGTTCATCTATCAATATTAATAATAACACATAAAACTGTGGCTTGCATATTATCTCCCAATGAACAGAAGACAGACACTGAGTTCCATGTAATTTAATTTCAATTAGTGCATTGGAGCTTTTTAAAGAATGGACTATATATTCTTCTACAGTTACTCGCAGACTATTGAACACAATGCAGAAAAATTATTATGTAAATGAGAATTATCTTATTGGCTTTAGCATCTTTCTCCCTCTTCCTTCCCCAGGTAATTGGGTAGGTAGGTGCTGGGAAAAAACAGATGATGAGAAATGTGAATAATGACATCTCTGCAGCACTGTCTCCCGTTAGATGCAGAAACCCAAAATATGTGTGTATGTCAGTTTAATTTAATTTGCTGTTAATTAGCTTAAATAGTAGTCTTACCTTCCTTTGCTTTCACTGCATTTCTATCCAGGCTCTCATTAGGCAACATGATAAAGTGGGTGCTTGTTAAAAATACCATAAGTGCCTATTTACATTACAAAGCTATTCCTAGCACTTGGAAAGGAAAGTGAAGTCCTGTCCCTGTCCCAGCTGTAAGCTGGTGGGAGAGGGGAAGCAGCACCCTATTTTCACATGTTTAAACCCCATAACACTAATTCCCAATACTAATAAGACCAGAATTTAAAATACAAAGTGCAGAAGCATACAATAAATAAGTAGGTGTGTAGCCTTCCTCAAAGCGAGGTAGACAGCAGAGATTCAGAAGTCTGCCTGGAGTACTAAGGTGTTCAGTTCCCACCAGTTTCTAATGCACGTAAAGGATTATACCTGTACAGGGATATGAGGATCTCCTTTGAATGAACATCATTCAGAAAGGAAGCTCCCAATTATTTAATTCAGGCCAACAAAAGAAGCATAAAATCTAGGGTTAATATTTATCAGCACGGATAAACCTGGGAAGGTGCAAACTGTGGACAGGGAAGAGAAAGAAGAGGTGGGAAAGAGGCAGCACAGGTGGAAAAGGGCATGGAGAGAATTCAGCATAGGGTAGTGTGCTTTCAAATATTGATATGGAAAAGGTATAAATAGAAACAAACGCATGCTTGTGGAGCTAATAAAGGTCTTGTTTACAAGTGAGCAGAGTGATTCATTAAGAATGGGAACAAGCACCTGCTCTGAAAATAAGGAAAATACTTAATGAAAGCAGTAAGAGACTAGAGAAAGTGATTTGGGTAAAAGTGTGCACAAGAAAGAGGGAAGTTCAGCACCCCCCATCGCTCGCCTTCAGAATTTGCCTGCAGTGTGCCCGCTCCATGGGCAGAGGCTCACAGGGAAGCAGGCTCCCGTGCAGACCAGTGGGGACGGCACAAGTAGCTCAGGAAGAGGGTATCTGGTTCTCAACACTTTATTCCAAGCAAAAAAAACCCCTCGGCTTATCTCTCATTCTCATTTCAGTAGCTTCTCCAGTTCCTTCTTTTCATTTTACTTATCTCCAACTAGAGAAAAAATACAGGCAGGGAGCAGAGTCTAAACCCCCTGGCAGATATCCTGGTTCCACTTGTGGAGCAGATGTCTCCAGCTGCACCTCACCTCTGCAGGTGTGGGGGATTAGGTTGTGGTGCTGCCAGATTAAATCCTTCCTTGGCTTCATCTTCATGAGGACCCAGCTCTTTGGACATGCCGATGACCCTTTTTTAAGGAAGCAGATACATTTGATAAGGCTGTGAGACCCTGATGCTGGCTAGGAAGGAAGGAAGATGGTCAAATAACCTCCAAAATAAGTGTGGAGGTGAATATGGAGGGTAGTAAGAAAGAATGGCTGTCTCTGGAGCCTGTCCACCATCCTGTTGTGGTGGGTGTTTCTCTGAGGCTGTGATGGACCCCAGATCACTCATCCTGGACCCTTCTAAGCAGCACCATGGTGCACATGGCTGCATAAATGCAAGGAAGGCATTTTCCCAGCCCAGGTCTGTCTTACCAAAGTGAGAAGGAATTGCAGGTGGTGTTTATTCAGTGTGGTAGAGCAGTTTTAATTGCCTCCAAGGTGTGCTTTGGAAGAGCTAATGCCAGTCATCTATCTTTCTCCTTCCCAGACAGAGCTGCTATTCATTTTTCTCCTCTTTTTCTTAGTAGGAGTTGGAAAAAACATGTAGAAATCATCCTGGTAGCACTGCACCATCCTTGCTGAGGGAGCCAGCGTGCCGCCTGCCCAGGTGCTTTCTGACACTTACTGTCGTGGGGTGTGATAGCTCTGTGGCACTGCTCCTAGCACCCCTATACCTGTCACCTGGAAAAGAGGGACTTCTCTTGAGTTTGGTACCAATAAAAGACAAGAATGTTTCCCTGTTGCATTAAGGAATCTACTCCTTCCTCCCTGCCAGCAAACTCCGCCTGGTACAGGCTAACAAAATAATTCAGCTCCTGGTGGAGCTGTAGCTGCTCCTGGGAAGTGGTTTGGAAGTACCAGTTGGCAAACTAGGCTCTTCACCATCTCACATGTAACCTAACATTTGGGGTGAGGATAGTCAGGCTCTATACCTGGATAGCAGCCTCGAAGCAAGCACTTGCTTTCCATGGGCAATAATTCAGCAATCATTGGTGTCAGGCATTGCCCTGGGAGGCAAGGTCTGAGTAAGAGGGCTGTCATCTGATCCCTCATTTCTTCATGTACTGAAGGACAGGGAAGTCCCATGCCCTTAGCTGGCCTCTGCCTGCTTTCTGGCTGGGTTCAGCTGTACCAGTCCATGCTCTTTCCAAAAAGCCTTGAAGACCATTGCAGCAGATGTGTCTATATAAGTCAGTTTAGCACAGGTTTGATGCTTCTCCTGGGACCAGAGCATCAAGCCCTGAAGCTTATGTTAAACTTCTGCCTCAGCTGGAGCTCTGCAGGAGGAGAGAAGCCCAAACTTTGAAAGTGAGAGCTGCACTGACAAGCAGTTGGCAGGGCTTAAAGCACTCCAGACCCATCTCTCTTGGGCTTGTGCTTCCCCTCCAACTGCAAATGCCCCAAGCCAGGCAAGCACACAGCAGCGGTGGGACTTGCTGCTCCCCCACTCATCCTCTCCTGGGTTTGCTGGGACCATCGCAGGGACAACTGGAGAGAGAGAGGAGCAGCCCTTTCCTGCCCCAGCACTTGGCGCTGGGTGTTTACACTCAGGGTGGAGAGGGTCTCCTGCAGTAGGTATGTCTGACATTTAGCACAAAGCGGTCCTGATGTCCATGACAGGCCCCGTGTCTGCTCAGCAAAGGGATCATGTTGTCACAAGCTGTTAGGAGGTGAAGATGGGCTTTGCCTTCCTATATGCTACTATCAGGGATGGGTTTGTAGGGCAGACAGAGACAGTCTCCCCTAAGAGCCCAGCTGTGAGGATAAGGCATAAAAAGTCCATTTGTTCAGTTTGCCAGTACGATCTGATTTCATACTCTGTGTTTAGCAGAGAATCTGTTTCCCCTTGAGCAGTGGTACGCACTTTGCAGTTACTTCTTTAAACCGACTTAGTTATACATTTGCTACATGTTATTTTGAATTCTCTTGAAGATCAAGGATGCTACAAAGCCAGCAAGATAAAATTAGCATCTGAGCTGTAGCCTTTGCTTGGTATAAGAAATGCAGATCAGCTTCACTTACAGTGAATGCTGGAAGGTGAATTTCATTTATGTCTTCCTTTCAGCAGACCTAGTTCTGCCATCCTTGTTTGCTTTGAGTGCCACCACAGCCTGTAAGCTGTCCCAGTAGTTTCTGGAAGACTGCTTCCAGAGAAAAGTATCAGACAACCGTATGAGTGGTGAATTTGACCTCAAACTGATAGGAAATCAGTTTGTTCAAAATCAGTTCTTGTCTACCCACAATGTGATCACTGGGTGTTTCAAGGGACTCAATGGGGAACAGTCAGGCTAGTTTAAGTTTGTGTACAGCTCTCAGAAACCAGCGCTAAGTCCAGCACCAAGCCCAGGGTTTTAAAAGGCTGTTAGAGGTGAGAGCACACATGGAGAAGAACCACTGAAATGACTTGAAGTTTGGAGAAGTGCTGTGAGGTGGGAGCCGTAATGGCCTGTTGGTTTGGGTTGTGTCAAGGCTCATGAGGCAGCTGATGGTGGTGGTGAAGTGCTCTCAGAGGGAGAAAGCAGTGGGTGTTGAAGACCACTTCAGCATAGAAGAGGTAAGTTGAACAATCGCTGGAGGAAATAAGACGTGTTTTAAAAGTGAGATTAACCATCAGAAGGGTTGACCAAAATGGTGGCCTAAAGACCTTCTCTTGATACCTTCTCCTCAAGGCAAATTTCTTAGTCAGGTGCTTTTCAGGGAGGTCAGTTTCACAGAATCACAGAATCACAGAACATCTTAAGAAGGGACCCATACGGATCATCAAGTCCAACTCCCAGCTCCTTGCAGGACTACCTGGAACTAAACCATATGACTAAGAGCATTTTCCAGACACTCTTTGAACTCTGACAGGCTTGGTGCTGTGACCCCTTCCCTGAGGAGTCTGTTCCAGGGAAACAACCACCCATTCAGTGAAGAACCTCTTCCTTAATGTCCAACCTGAACTTCCCCTGATGCAGCTTCATTCCATTTCCTCATGTTCTATCACCAGAGAGGGAATATCAGCACCTTTGCCTCTGCTGCCCCCTTGAAGTTTAACCCAGTTTAACCCTATACAAGTCTTCAACATGGCAACAATTGAGCAAAATCCCATTTCATGTACCAGACATCAAATGAGATAATCTATGGCCTCTTCTACTTTCAAAACATCCAAGCCTTTGGCTTTCAGACTCAATAAGTCAAGTCACTCTGTGAGGGCAGGTTCCTCACCGAGTCAAGAGTAGGAACAAACCCAAGCTCCTGCTCTCTCCTCTCATCTACTCTGGGGCACTGCTCACATCTTGTGTGCAGCCCTCACTGCATCACCAGCACAGGCTTGGGCCCATACTCAAGACCAACCTTGCTTCATACCACATGGCTCCAAACTAGTGCTGGACAAACTTCAGGAGGGAAATCCAGGCCTGTGCCCCCCAGCCCAGCACCGCTCCGGCACAAACCGATCCCTTCCTTGCATTCAGGTGCAGGGCTGGATCAGATTGGGCCAAGAAATTCTGGGCAGAAATCCTTATTTTTTTCCCTTTGCCACCATTTTAGCCTTCATCTAATCTATCCTCCTATGGATTTGCTTGTGATGTACTCTGTTATCTGTTTGAAAACAGTCCTAAAATTGACAGTCTTCACAGCGTTGCCTTGGCCCCATTAGGTCTCATAGATCAAGCATTATCTTCTCTACCTGGACTAGGAGGTGACTTGAGGTGCACCTACGTGATGGAGAGACCTGAGTTGAACCCTTCGGGCTCTGCAGTCTTCCTGTCCAACAGCTCAGGAGTTACAGCGTTGACCCCAGAAGCAAAGGCTGTGTTTGAATCTGGTACATCCTAATCTTTTATTCATGGTGGGTCATCCATGGTGACAAAGAGTCAAAGGAAGAGGGGGAAGAAAGATTAGAAGAACAGAGACAGAGCTGCATGGAGGTGCAGATGGGATCTCAGAGGGGACAGTCAGGATTAAGAGACCCATTTTCAAAACTGGCAAATGACTGTAGATGCTTTATGTTTCCAGATTCTGCACTCAGAAGCTAAGGAGCCCCATATTTCCAGTGAGTTAATTCCCACTGAAACAAGGGATGTGTTTTCTGTCTCTTTATTTGCAAATGTTTCAGAACAGTTCTGAGTTTTTCCACGGTATTTGAGAAGATTTACTAAGATCTATGTTGGGTTGTCAGTGAGCATAAACAGGTGTCAGTCCCTTGATCTTCATCGATTTATATCCATTTATGCCAACACAGGATTATTATTTCAAAAAGGTGGCTGTGAGTACCCAAGCTTTACAACCCAAGTTGTTTTAATTGGACTCATAGGTAAAGTGTTTCATGTTTCCAAAGTGAATACTCAGTAGGATGAATTCAAAGACACTTCCACAAAGTTACTGATACATGCTTAAAAGTTGGTGTTTCTGGGAATATTGCTGTCATTTATGCTAGTGTATTTACAGCAAGCAGCAAGAAGCAATGCAAATGCAGTCCATCTGGAACCACTGGCACTAGCATCCATTCAATAATAGCAACCAGCCAGATCTGGATACTTAAATAAGATAATGTTATATGCAACCACTTTTGTTGTTAATGAAGGTAACGTTGTGCATTGAACTAAAGATAGAGACGTGCACACACATCTTGATCCAGACTTCAGAATCTGGGTCTTCACATCCAGAATTTTTTTGTTTGTCCCATTAGAGAAATAATACTGCTAGTGAATTTTAGTTCTGGAGCCAACTTCTGCAAAATCTGAAGGAGGTGGGAAGTTGGATTCAGGCTTATGTCTGTCTACTTTGCTGAACACACTGGAACACTGTGCCCTCATTCAGAAATCCCCAGACTATAGCTCAGAGAAGATGCTCTGCTTGTGAAACAGTCCTGCATTGCCTTTGGTCGCAGGACATTAAAACATTAAAATAAGGGCCCAGAGGAGCAGAGCACGATGCTGCTCACGGCCCAGCAAAGGCTGGTCACCACTTCTGTATTTATGGAAGAGAGAACAAGATAAACTGTTAGAGCAGGAGGTCACTGTCCCAGCACGGAAGGAACTGGGAGAACTGGTGGACTGCTGATATTTTAAGGATTTCTGTTGGTACAGTCATGTCTTTTTTTTCCTAGGAAAAAAGTCCTTAAGAACCATGGATGACTGGGATTCCCAGGAAGTACCAGTAGTACCCAGCAAGTTTTCTACCTTACTGTTTTATGCTGAGGTTAATATTCCCAAATAAAAGACAACCAAGGGAGAGGCAGGTCATGTCACCTTCCACCGCGCAGGACTTTCATTTGCGAAATGTGTAGAAAATTAAGGAGACTACAGTTTTCACAAGTAGTTTGCTTGCTTGCCTTCTCTTCCAATGGCTATGGTTAAAAAGAAAGACCATGAAGAGAAGGATTGTATTTCATCTCTATAGCATCCATCTAAAACACCCCTGAAATGGTTTGCTTGGTCCCCAAGTCACTCTCATTTGAGGCTTCACACTTTTCTTTCTGCTGTTACTTTACATTTCATTATCTCAGTGTTTTCAGATGAAAATAGTCCTACTCTAACAAATTACTGGAAGTGTGTTTTTTCTCTGTTGCAAACAGATTGTTCCCCTGCTCTTCCTCAGCATTCAGCACACCGTGGCAGCAATATGCCTTTCATTAGGTGGACCAGGAGCGTTCTGCATCTTCCGTAATTGTTTCCTCCACAGATGCTGGGATTGATGTGATGGCAATTTCTGTGAGTTCTGTTACCTGTCCTAACACAAAATGCATACATGTGTGGGTACATCCACACATTACCTTTCACTGCCTGCTTACAAGCTGCTGTGGAAGCTGTGGGGGAAACATGGATGTAATTTGCCAGTTAGGTCTACTAATTACAGGACGTGTTTTTTGGAGGAAAAAAAAATAAAAATTGTTTTCACTTGCAGTCTTTCCAATCTGTTTTGAATTAGGAGACACTCAGGATTAGAAAGTGTTTTCTCATTAGAACAAATGTCACAGATTTAAAAACCTCTTCATTTAAATTCCTCCTAATGTTCTTTGGCTTGAACAAGTGAGCTCTTAATGTCCATTTTCATTAAAGCATTTCAATGGGATTTCAGCTGGACACCTAATGACAGCCAGTCTCTGAGAAGTGGATGTGGTCTAACTAAGAAGGGGAACTCCAGGGTAGGAACTTCACCAGAAGCTGTTCTTTTTTTGCTTTTTAGGGAAAAGTGCTAAAGGAAACACAAATTAAGATCTGTCTAGAAAAATGATCCCACGCTTACAGCAGGCAGAAGTACCACATGGTTTGGAAGATGCTGGCTGGGGGTGCTGGGTTTTGCAAAGAGATTGGTCTACGTTTCCCCGAGCCACTACGAATTTTTCTCTTTTTGCTGCTGTACTGGTTTGCAAGTCACCAGCATAGGCTCTGGCAGCTAAGCAGGATTTCTGGATGCAGGCTTTAGCACCCTGCCTCTGCTGTCAGATTCCTCCTCTCCCCCATCCCCTGCCCCCCAGATTTCTCATTCGGGTAAAAGTTTGGTCCTTCCCCCATCTCCCCAGCCAGCTCCCATGATGCTGGATCCATTTACCAGTGCACACCCATGGGAACCACAAGTGAGAAGGACCTTGTTAGCCTTCTCAGGAAAGAAATCCCTTGCGATGCCAGGTGATTTGGACAAGGGCTGCTGGGCCGGTGTCTGATGGTTACAGGAGGGCAGTACCTAAAGTGCTGAAAAATAAGGCATTGTTCAAGCCATTCACATTCCTTTTCTAGAGCATGGAACTAGCAGAGGAAAGCACGCTGATGGGGAATTATCCGGTCCCTCGATGCTCTTTTTTTCCAGCTACTGCCTGGACAGGACCAGGGCCCCCACTTCTCCCTTTTCCCCCAGAGCAGCTTGGGGCACCGCAGAGGGGAGAAGCCAGCCCCTGCCTCTGCTTCACCCCATGGTGCCGTCCCAGGTGGATCCAAAGGCAGGAGAAGGACCTGAAGACCAAGAGCCAGCAGGCAGCCAGAGCAGCATGTGGCAAGTGTTTCTCCACAGTCACTGTACACATGGAAAGGGAAACAAACTGTAGGGTCAGATCTCACTGACAGAAATCAGACAGCTCAGGTGAAGTCAGAAACTTTGCCTGGGTTCACACCAGTAATGTCTGGCTCACTCTCTCCCTCCCTGAGCAATGAATAAATCTGGAGACAGTTAATAATGAAAGACTATTAAGATAAGATTTAGTCTTTATTGTTCTTGTGCTTCCATCATTTGTCAGGCACTCGAACCAAACAGAGGAAATGTCGGTCCGGGAAACGCAGCTGATACCCATATGATAGCAGATTTATTGGTGCTTGTGCCCAGGCACCATCCAAGGGAGCAGGAGTGCTACCTGGGCAGGTGTTGCCACGTGTGACTAGCATTTCTGCTCCCTTCCCTCAGCACAGTATTATTTAAAGCAGTCACCTCCACTTGATAGCTCATAAAAAGTATCACTATTGGAGCTGGGCAGCGTTTCTGGGCCAAAAAACACCTTGACAGGCAATGTGTTGTTTTCAGGAAGAAAATGTTGTCAGCTTGACTGTTTAAACTCCAAAATTCAGGCGAAGAAGTTCATTTCGAATGACCCTTGAAAGTAATATTCTTTATTTGCTTCCCCCTCCCCATCATGTTAATTGTTTTTCTTTCTTTTTAGAGAGAATCCTGCTTGTACTCTCTGACATTCATGGGTTATGAACTGGGTAAGGTGGAGTGAGTGCTTAAGAGTCTATCTTTGATTTCCTCACTTTGGCAGCAGTAAGAAAACATATGAAAATAAGCAGAGGTTTTGTTTTCAGACCATCTTCAGCTGCATGTAGTGTGCAGTTCCTGGAAGAAAAGGCTCTTGAATATACACAGTATATACACAGGAACAAAAAATAATGGCAGTATTAATTTTGCATTGCACAGGTGTTCCTGCACTCGTGGCAGCAGCAGTGTGCAGGAGACTGACATGAAATGTGCAGCCCTTCCCCAAGACAACAGCTGTATGGATACATCGCAGCCGTGTTAGAGGCATCTGCTTTCTGAGATTGTGTTCTCTGAGTTTTTCTCCTTGAACATGAAGTTGGATGAGCCCCAGCTCCCCCCCTCCAACATCCTTTTATTGCTCTTAGACTGACTTTGAGATGGGGCGGAAAAAGAAATCTGACAGAGGTAAGTTCCAAGGTCAGCACCGCTCACCCGTCTCTGTCATCCCACTGAGCTCATAAATTGGTGTTAACACCTCCTGGAAAAAATGACAAATATAAAAAGAGAACTTTGCTCATACTTGGAAGCATACCCATTACTGGGGCAGCCACTGCGGAGCGTGAGTCCAGCAGGACTGCAAGCGCAGGCACAATCCAGACCCGTTCAGCGCTGTTCAGTCCAGCTGCGGTCCCCAGCCCCTGGCAGCACCCTGCCCATCTCCCAGAGCAAGCAGGAGAAAGCTGCCTTTTTAGTCAACTTATTTTTTTTAAACATCATAAAGCATCTATATATTTTTTGGTCCTCTGCTATTAGAAATCTGCTTTTGCAGAATGATCTTTTTTTGGCTTGTTCTTAAAAAAGCTGCTTATAACGTGGCCTCGTGGTGTGGAAAGCACAAATAACTTAGCAGCCTTTAGCAGCACCCCCCTGCTCCCCCCACTAACAATTCTCTTCAGTGGGATTCATAAAATCTATTATTGTTGCTGCAGATTGGCCACGGTGTGACTTTGGAGAAAATTCTTTCTGTGTTGACACTGTTGCTTCATTGTTATTCTTTCTGTACTGGTGGAACAAAATGAAAAATTCATTAAAAACAGAGAAAAAAGGGAAAGAAAGAAAACCACTGGCATTTCTCTATCTCCCAGCACAAAAATCAAATGTAGAAGATTGAAATCAGGGTGATGGGGAGAGAGGGGTAGAGGGTTAAATGTCTGAAGGATTCATAGCCACACATACGGTGTCCTGGACAAACATGCGAATAAAAAGGACCTGTCACCTCCCTTACAGGGTACGGCTATCAAATTAGGAGTCAGGAAGGGTCTCACAGGAGGACTTGCTTTTTTCAGGACATCCCAGCAGGCAGCGACCCATCAGAGGAGCTCCAGGAGCTGCGCCGTGGCCCCAGGGATCTCCCCAAGCAGTGTGCCCTGTTTTCGGCCCCTCTCTCCGAGCCTGGCAAGTCCCCACACACTCTACTTTCCATGCAGGCTGGCACCCGCGGTCCCCCACAGCCCCGAGTTCCCAAAGATGTCCCTTCTAGTCTGGCCTGCCTCATTTTTCCAAGCAGGGTGGCGGGGGCAGGAGGTGGCAGGGAGATGACAGGCCAAGGAGGTGTGGGAAGCTGAGGCTGAATGTCACAGTCTGCACTCTCAAGGACACCGTTTAAGGACTGGAGGGACAGATCCTATCACAAGGCACGGCCAGAGGAGCTGTGCCATGCCCTGGAGCCCTTCCTCGCCCCAGCAAAATTGCTGTTAGTCCTTCAGCCTTAGGACCAGTGCATGACTTCTGTTCAGGGCAGGCAGACCAACGGACTCAGAACAGCAGATCCTCACCTCTCCTCAGATTCCCAGCCTCTCCTGCCCATGAAAGGGACAGAGATGGACAAGGAGCATTGTCTGTGGTTCCTTACATGGGATCCCACACCACCCCATTTACCTTGGAGCTGGCAAAGGTTTTGACATGGTCTCCCACCACATCTTGGCATTCAAGTTGGGACATCACAGTCTGGATGGGTGGCTTTGAAAAGCAGTGAAAGTCTGGCTGGAGAGCTGGGCTCCAAGGAGGTTAGGGGTGGGTTGCGCTCTACCTGGAGGCAGCACCTCCCCTTACAAAGGGAAAGACCTCTCAGCGGTCTTTCCTGGGACCTGTTCTAACAGCCCTAGCAATGACCTGAGGAGGAGACAAAATGCACCCTCAAGATGACCCCAAACATGCAGTCAGTATGCTTGAGGGCAGGGCTGCCACTGAGCACAGCCTTCATGGGCTGGAGGAACAGGCCAACAGGGACCTTATGAAATCTGGTGAGGACAAGTGTGAAGCCCTGAATGCAGGATGGACTGTCCCCTTGCCCCGTACAGGTTGGGGACTGAGCAGCTGGAGAGTAGCTCTGCTGCAAAGGCCCTGGGGTGCCACTGGGCAGAAAGAGAACCTTGAGGAGCAGTGCACCAGGTCGTACAGTCAGTGAACAGAGGGCGATGCCTGCTTCCTCTCCTCAGCAAGATCGACCACATCTGGAACAGCACACGCAGTCGGGGCCCCCCTGGAGCCAAGAGATGTGCTGCTAAACTGGAGTAGATCCAGCAGACTCCCAGGTGGTTGGATGAGATCTCCAGGGTCCCTTCCAGCCTGAGCTCTCCTGGGGTTTTGTGGCTTCTCAATCCTCTTCCCAAACCTGCTACAGGTTTGCTCTGTAGCTGCAGCTTTTTATTCTCATGACAGGTCTCAATCTCCATGATCACCACTACATTACTTTTCCATCCCATGAAGGGGACATCCCCAAAAACAAGCATCTAAATCTTTTTAAAGAATAAAAATGACAAAACATTTCCCAGGATCTCTTCTCAGGAATGTCAGAGGGGAAGAATAATTCTTTTTGTGATCAAGAGACTTAACTTCAAAAGCATCCAAACTGCAGCTCTCTGCGGGGCACCTTTCTGCAGGGTTATTAATAAGAAATAATTGTTTTAAGTGCAGAAAAGTATGTGTACTTTCTATTCCCTTCCAAAAGCCCTGCATCATTTGTCCTTAATGAATAATGAAAGATGCTTTTGTATTGCTTCCCACCCATAGACTTTAAAGTGATTGTTAAGCAATAATAAATAGAACTTAAAGAAAATCAGATTTTGATGAAAACTTAATTCTGGACTAATATGAGAAGCACCTGCTTTTGCAGAAGTTTACAAACAGTACTGGGGCTTTTGTGGGTGGAGAATTTTGGTCAAAAATCTTCATGCCCCAACACTGGAAAAATATCGCTAAATTATTCTGAAACGCTATTGCACAGCTCCATAGAAATTATAATTTGGTGCTATTTGATCCTTCTTCTGGAAGGAAACCAGGAGCCTACCTTGCCCCGGATATGCACTTTGATACTCTGAATGCAGGAGTTCTGTGATTCACTGTCTCCCCTCACCCTGAGAGGGTGATTTAGCACGGGAACCAAAACCCAAGGAGGGAGGAGATTGTTTTCTGAAGGGAGAAGGAGTACAATGTCCCATGACAGACCAGGGTATTTGTATTTCAGTGGAAAAGCCAATGTATTCCACTGGGAAGCTGATGAGGTTCAGCCCTTCTTTGGGAATCTCAGTCTGAAGGTGAAAAACTGAAGCTTGGAAGAGATGTGTGAGTTGCCCAAGATGATCAAGGGGCTGGGCAGCCATGTGAGCAAAGGCTGAGAGAGATGGGTTTGTTCAGCCTCCAGAAGAGAAGGCTTAGGGGAGACCTTATCACCATGTTCCAGTATTTAAAGGGTGGCTACGAAGAGAATGGAGACCCCCTTTTTACAAGGAGCCACATGGAAAAAGCTGGGGGGGTGGGGGGGAAGTAATAGGTACAAGTTACTCGTGGGGAGATTCTGATTGGACACAAGAGGGAAATTTTTCACAATAAGAACAATCAGCCACTGGAATAATCTCCCCAGGGAGGTGGCGGGTTCCCCCACACTGAACACTTTTAAGATTCAGCCAGACAGGCTGCTGGGCCATCTTGTCTAGACCAGGCTTTTGCCAAGAAAGGTTGGACCTTTTTGCCAAGGAAAGTGACCCCTTCCAACCCGGCATTCTGTGATTCTGCTGGGTAGTTATGTTTAACTGAGCACTTAAATGCCACCATAGTTATGTTGGGATCAATGGAGAATACTTCTGGAGGGGCCTGTCTCTGCCTTGATTGCCCATTAATTAATCACAGAATCATCTAGGTTAGAAAGGACCTTGAAGCTCCTCCAGTCCAACCATGAACCTCACCCTGACCGTTCCCAACTACACCAGATCCCTCAGCGCTGGGTCAACCCGACTCTTCAACCCCTCCAGGGATGGGGACTCCCCCCCTGCCCTGGGCAGCCCATTCCAACGCCCAACAGCCCCTTCTGCAAAGAAATCCTTCCTAAGAGCCAGTCTGACCCTGCCCTGGCGCAGCTTGAGGCCATTCCCTCTTGTCCTGGTGCTTGTTCCTTGGTTCAAGAGACTCATCCCCCCTCTCTGCACCCTCCTTTCAGGGAGTTGCAGAGGGCGATGAGGTCTCCCCTCAGCCTCCTCTTCTCCAGACTAAACCCCCCCAGTTCCCTCAGCCGCTCCCCATCAGACCTGAGCTCCAGACCCTGCACCAGCTCCGTTGCCCTTCTCTGGACACGCTCGAGTCATTCAATGGCCTTTTTGGAGTGAGGGGCCCAAAACTGAACCCACTCATCGAGGTGCGGCCTCACCAGTGCCGAGCACAGGGGTGAGATCCCTTCCCTGTCCCTGCTGGCCACGTTATTTCTGACACAAGCCAGGATGCCATTGGCCTTCTTGGCCACCTGCGCACACTGCTGGCTCCTGTTCAGCCGGCTGTCAATCAACACCCCCAGGTCCCTCTCTGACTGGCAGCTCTCCAGCCACTCCTCCCCAAGCCTGTAGCGCTGCTGGGGGTTGTTGTGGCCCAGGGCCAGCACCCGGCATTTGCCCTTAGTGAAGCTCATCCAGTTGGCCTCAGCCCATCGCTCCAGCCTGGCCAGGTCTCTCTGCAGAGCCTCCCTACCCTCGAGCAGACCAACACTCCCACCCAACTTGGTGTCATCTGCAAACTGACTGAGGGGGCACTCGATCCCCTCGTCTAGATATCAATAAAGATGTTAAACAGGAGTGGCCCCAAACCCGAGCCCTGGGGGACACCACTCGTTATTAATCACCTGTGCTATGGCACTACCCCTGAAACGTCTGAACAGGGACAGGCTGAAGGGTTGCAGCGACTGTGCCGGGTCGCTCCTGCGGGCGGGCTCTTGCTCTTCAGGAACACGCCAGAGAGCTGCTGCATAAAATTATTCGCAGCCAATGTCCCGGTGACCCGGGGGCGCGTCCCCCGAGGCGGGACGGCGCTGTGTGCCGGTGGGGGACCCCCGCACCCCCGCACCCGGGGCTGTGCCAGCGCTGCGCGTTACCGCTCACGCATCGCCGCCTGTGTCCGTCCCTCCGCGGCCACGGCTGCTCGCGTGGACTGAGCGGTGGAATGCCGGACGCTACTTTTGGTGAGAAAACATCTCATTTTCTTAAGAGAATTGTTTTCTTCCTCGCGAGTGCGAGCAGCAAGCAAACACAGAACAGAGCAGCCGAGCTGGGAATCGGTCTGTTCCAGCGAGCCCCGAGGGAGAGCGGCAGGGCTGGAGGTCCCGCTCCGCGCGGACTCCGCGGCCCAGCGCGGGCGGCCGAACGCGGTCCGGGGGCACGAACTTGGGCGGCAGATCCGGTGAGCCCGGCTTAGGCAGCGCCGCTCGGGGAGCTCGGCGGGTCGGCAGCTCCTGGAGGCTCCCGGGGCCGGGACCGGCCCCGCCCGCACCCCCCGCCCCGGACTCTTCCACCGCGCCGGCGGCAGCGCGGGAGGGCGCGGGCGGGGTGCGGGGAGGCGGCGCTGCCCTCGGCCGAGGCGCAGCCCAGCCCCGCACAGCCCCGCAGGGCGCAGCCGCTCGGGCGGCGCCGCGGCAGCACCGGGCCCGGGCAGCAGCCGCCGGCGTGGCCGCGTCCCGCCCCCCCCGCGCCGTGTCGTGCGTGTGTGTGTGTGTGTGTGTGTGTCCGTGTCCCCCCCCCCCGTGCCGCGCCGTGGTACGGTCGGCGGGAAGGAGCCGGGGCGGCGGGGCGGTGCGCGGCACTGTGCCGGCGGCTCCCGCGGGGCGAGGGCGGGCTGGGGCCTCGTCCCTCCGTCCTCATCCTCTTCCTCCTCTTCCTCGCCGCCCCCCCGGTACCGTCCTGCCCGGTGAGTGCTCCCCCCGCAGCGCGCTGCCGCCGACCGGCTCCGCGGGGCCGCCGCTTGCGAGACGGAGCGCGCTGTCCCGGGGGCTCCGCTACCGGCGGGTGGCTGGTGCGAATGAGTTACTGCCGCCTTCGTTATTTCTTTTTTCCTTCAATCTTCTCCTTTCCCCCCTATTCACTGTTTTTCTTGTGTGTTTCCTTCCCCCCCCCCCCCCCCCCCCCCCCGGTGCACGTTTTCCCCTGTCTGAGGGAAGGGGGGAGGAAGCGCGGAGATGCCGGTACCTGCGGGATGGGGAAGATCCGCGGGTGAAAGCGGCGGCCGGTGAGAACCCGCCGCGGGGCCGGGCTGGGGCTGCCGGGCTGAGCCCCGCTGGTCCCGGCGCGGGGTGTCGGTGTTCGCAAAGCCACCGCCAGTGACTTTGTGTCCCTTGTGCCGCGGGAGCGCTCGGTCCCCGAGGAGAGGGTCCTTTCGGGCGCTGCTTGGGGCGCTTCGCCCCGGTAAAACCGGCTGCAGAAGGAGCCCGCCGGCCCCCCACGGCGCGGCTTGTGCCCCGGCAGCCGAGGGGCTTCCGTGCGCTCCCCCGCGCGGGTGCTGAGCCCGGCCATCTCCTGAAAGGCAGTTTTGCAGCACTTCAGAATGTCACCTGTCGCGAATAGGTCCGGGTTGGTGATTTCTGTAAGTATTCCAGGTGGTGTGTGAAACCCCGATTTTTACTCCAGGCTGCTGTCAGAATGGCTTTGGCGATCCGTGTGCCGAACAGTGTTAGCTGTGTGTTTAATTTATGATTAGAGAGCCCAGAAGGCTAAGATATAAATTGCCTGCATGGGGAACAGTGTGGATGTGCACCTTTATTTTCCTGACTGTGCTTCTGAGTGTAATTCTCCGGTTTGTTGTCTGGGGTGGGGAAGATCCGGGCTGTGGGGCTAAGCCGGGGATCGGGCTAAGCCGGGGATCAGGCTTTCCCGGGGCTTTCCGCGCTCCTGCAGCCGCTCTGTTTGCTGGTAGCTCTTCTGCTCAGGCTTTGGTGGAGACTGAAGTCGATAGCACACGATTGACTTTACCTTACTTTGGAGGCCAGAAAAAAAAAAAGACCCTCTTACTTCATATTTACTTCATATTAATGAAATCACTGTTGTCTTTTCCCTGCGAATAAATACCGTGAGGCCACGCACAGCCGGTGCCGGTGTGGGCAGCCTGGCAGCTGCTGCTGGCAGGGGCAGCTCAGCCTTGGGCCGGGCTTAGCTGAGCGCTCGGCGGCCGGGCTGAGCCGCTGGCTGTGGGCAGCGCTGGCTGTAATCTCGGCTGAGCAGTCGGGGGGGGGGGGGGAAGGTGCCGCCGTGATGTGGGACCTCTGGCTTATCCCTGCGGTGAGGAGGAAGCCGCCTCTCTGCTACAGGTGCTTCCCCTCCTGCCTTCCCTTTCTCAGCTGAGAAGGGAGGGGGGTGTGGTACTTTCACTTGCATTTTGTCCTGTCTTTTACGCTGCAGTTTGCTCTGACTTGAGGTCTTTGCGTGATTTTCTTCTAATGTAAAGGATTGGGAAGGAGTTTATTTTCTAAACAAAGCTAGCGGCGGAGCTCCTGGATGAGGAGCCTGTGCTGACAGTGTAAAGGGAAGGACGGCTTTTTTCTGATCTTCACGGGTGACCAGGGGGATAAGGAGCCCGTGTCATGAGCAAAACCTCAGCTTAAGCCACAGCAGTGTGGCTCTGTAGCATCCTTTATGGGCTGCCTACTCTCAGCAACAACTTGTCACAGGGTTTATTGCTCACGTTCCTGAAGTCTTTATATGACTCTTGTTTTCGGTGAGCGGCGTTCGGCTTGGCGTGTGATACCTTCCTTCAGGAGGTGCCTATGTTAGGACAGACACTCATTTAGTTCATTGTGCTGTGCCCGTGACGGATTGCTGGGATTCTGTCAAGCTAATGCGTAGCTGGATTTCAGGGGAATGGCAAAGCAGAAGAAGGTGGATCTCTTAAGAACCACTTTCTTTAGAAAAGGCAGATAATAGGCAGCGAGTTTTGGAAGGATGTTTTATTTAGGGATTGTAAAGAGAGGATTAAAGCTCTTGACAGAGAACAGTTTATGTGGAATAAGTGATGGGACTTGATCCTTCAAAAAAATAAAGCTCTAACACGTTCCCATCACCAAGAGAGCTTTCAGCTCTCCTTGTCCCAAATTATTCAGTGAAAGCAACAGAACTTCTTTTGCCTTGAGTTCTTTATTGGTGGCTGCATAAGGTGTTTTCAGACCTAGAAGTAAACTTGCATCTACTCAGAGAAAATGGCTTGTGGATACAAAAATCTTTGATATGCTAAAGGTACTGTACCGGAGTTATCCAAGATGTTAATTACAGGTATTAGAAATAGCTGTGTCTGTTTTGAAGAGAATTGCAGCTTTTCCTTCCTTGCCCGCTTCCATTAAGTTACTGTTTTGCCTGGCACAGGGTTGTGTTCCTGCGTTTGAAGAAGCGCAAAGGCATCGCTTGCAGAATTACTGAAATAAAGAGGATTTGTGGAGAGGAGAAGAACCAAGGATCAAATTTTGGGTCCAAGTTTTGATTCCAAAACAAGTTGTTTGTCTTTTCACAGCTTGAGGTTTGTGATGGAAAGGTTGAAAAAATCCAGCAAGAAAAACATGCCAGAAAAAAAATCTGGAATAAGCTGAACAGTGAATTTCAGAATAAACTGTCATCAGAGAGTGCTTATAAACCTACTGGAGAAAAGGGAGGGAGGAACCATTCAGATCAATAACAAGTTCTCTTTTTGTAACTGTAGAGCTTTAATTATGTAGTTTAAAAAAAATAATCTTAAATGTGTGCTTTTTATACCTGTGTTGGTAGCCAAGGCTAAATCTGCAGAGTTCATGCTGATCTGGGTAATCTGAATAAAGCTGAATAGTAAAGAGGCTCTTAAGAGAATCTGAAACCCACGAGGCATTTTTCAGACCTGAGTTATGTCACTTTTTTTTAGAGGTGCCTGGGGCAATTGCATTTTAAGAAGACAAAGCTTTTGTGTTCAAGCTGGCCTAGAAAAATGCCAGGGATGAATCCAAAGTAAAGGCTTTCAGAAGTTGTCATTTGTGATTAAGTTGATTTTGCTGTTGTGCACCAGAATGCTGCTGCCTTCCTCGGCGTGGCGTGAACTGTGTCTATTTTTATTTTTGCCACCAGTCCTAGTGTACCTGTTTAAATCAAGTGAGTAGGATTACATGGTTTTTCTCACCTGAAAGTGTATATTTAATTAGAAGGTCAGATGTCTGCTAGCTCCATCTCCGATATAAAATTAATTGTATGCTTTACGAAAGGCAGAATTGAGGTGACACCAGGGCAGAGATTGACTGGGAACCAGTGTTCTGCAGAATTAACATCTGCTTGTAAGTGTCTAGTCTCTCATTTAAGATGCTGGAACTGTCAAAGCCAAGGCTTGTAACAATGAGCAAAGACTGTTTTCTTTTGCATGGCTTAGGAAATCCTCAGCTTGCATGGAGACAAACATGCATACAGGTAGTGAATCTAAAGCTTGTCTTGTAGCTTCTCATGTTTCTTGCAGCTTAAAACAATCAGAAATAGTATCCTGTTGTTGCCAGGCTGTGGGCAAATAAGAGGAGGTTCTTCTGTGGAGCCTGAGATGGGGGATAGTGTGCACGATACAACGTGATGTGGAAGCATGAATGTGGAAAAGTGTATCGGCTGCAATCTATAGTTTTGTAAGCTCCCAGTGAGGTCCTCCTTGTTTACGAAAGGTGAAATACTGGGACTACTGTAATGACTTCATTTTCTTAAATAAAAAGAAAACAGTTTTTGTCTTAAAATCGACCCATCTTAAAGTAGCATTGGCCTTATTAACAGCATCCGAAGCTGTATCGCCAAGGGCAGGAGGTACCCCTGGAGTTAACCTCACCTTGAGAGACAACTGCTTTCTGCAGCTTTGTTCTGGATATCCAGGGAAAGGCTATAAGGGCAGCATGAGTCATCTTTTTGGCTCTTGTATAACACTGTTTAACACAAACAATCCTGTTTGTTCTGCTTACTGAGGCCTCTTCTATCTTCCAACATGAAGAGACCTGGGAGTGGATGTACCCTCTCCAGGGGGGACACGATGCGCTACTGCGGCTGTTTTGGAGGTGGGAGGATACTGCATCTGGCACCTAATAATAATATTTTTTTAAAAAGCAAGCCTTGAGAATATGTTGAAACCAAATACTGACATAGAGCAAGATGTGCTGGGGAGAAGCTCCTGAGGCAAGGCTTGGCCTTACCTTTGCAGGGAAGGTTCCCTGATTGATTGAAGGGTTTCTGAGCTTTTGGGTCTACTGTGATGCTGGAGGTGAACAGGAGGATGCTGACCTCTGTTTCAGTAGCATTTCTGCACCTGTAGTAGAGTATTTCCTTTCCTGAACATGCATTTGTAGACTTTGCCAGTGATGTTGCACAACTGTCTTTTTGTTTCAAAAAGTCTGATTTTAAAATAGAAAACATAATGCCAGGTTGTTGGTTTTTTTCTAAAAAAACAAGAATGAGGTAAATAGCATGGGCACCTCTGGGCTATGTCCGTGTGAATTCAGTGAATCCCAGGTGAAGTTTGCAGCATCATCTGAATGTGGTGTGTGATGGTACTAAACAATAGGTGCTGAAAAGCGCCATAGCTTTATCTGATGCTTTTGCAAGCAGCTTATATTTTGACAAATACAGCCACGGTGGGGATGAATGTGAACTCATCTTCTGAGTGCTACTACAAGCAGAATAAGAATGGACAGGCTAAATGTAGGAGCGATAAATATCTGAGGCAGTGCAGCTCCATCTCCTGCTGTGTCAGGATTAAGTGGCTCCTGCTGCATCCCGCCTTCCTCGGAAGGAGAACATCCTTCCACGTGGGGGTTCTGCCCACTAGTGAGAGTACTTAAACATGGAAATAAGGGTGACAGTTTCTTCGAGAGAAGATATTGTGGAAATGATGGCAATGGACACTTGTTCTGGAAGCTGGGAATAGATCAACACTATTATTCATTTTAATGTCATGAGTTCAGGACTACGCCAGCAAAGGACACGATGTGGATGGAGGAGGTGGTTGCACGTGTTCCCCACCGGGCTCTTTTTGTCTTTATTAGTCTAAATCTCATGCTTTCCTTCTGCCTCTAGCAAACTTTTTTTGAAAACTGTCTTGGGAGCATTTGTGAGAAAAATCCTGCCTTTAGAAGGATGTGGAGAGCACTGGTTCTGTCCTGTACAGGGAGAAAATACCTCTGCTTGGAGGTAGGGGATCTGTTTGAACTTGTGGATGAAACCCACTGTCTTAGAGAAATAAGGATGATCTGGTGCTCCATTGAAGAGGTTTGGACCTCAGCCACATGGGCTGCATGGTAGCAACTGCTTCTGTGGATATTGTATGATGGTCAACTGGCAGGCAGTGCCATCGGTGTTCATGTTACCTTTCACCTGGCCTCCACTCTCTTCTCCGTTACATCCTAGACTTGCCAGGACTTCAAAGTGACTCTCCTTGTCTGAGATATGGCCCCTGTGTAGAAGATTGCAGGTGGTCGGTGCTCCAATGTAATTTTTTTTTTTCTTAGCTAGGTTTGAGAAACTGTGTGGTTGCTCTGGGACATAACATTGCAGAGCTGATGGTGCTGCATGGCCTGACGGAGCATGTTCCTGCGGGAAGGGCAGCGTTGTGGTGGTTCGGTTGTTCGACAGCTCCTGGTTTCTGTCCCTGGAGCCCTGTCTGCTTGTAAAACAGGTATTTGCTTGTGACTGTTGGTTCTGCAGCAGTGTGCAATGCTTAGAGCTCTTACCACCTCCCGAAACTCTTCTGGGAGTTTGTAAGAGCTATAAGCACTCCAGAAATCCTTTTGAGCTCCTCTAGTAACTTAGGCTTACTTTTTTTATTTATATCTTCTAACTTTTGCTCCAAGGTTGAGCATGCAATTCTTATTCATGCTTGTGCATTTCAACAGGTCAGTAAAACTCTGCCTTGCACACATACTGCCCACATCTGTGGTTGGTTTAAGAGGCCACATACATTCTCCCCAGTCTGGTACCCAAGCCCAGGGACAGACCTCCCCACATCACTGCAGGCAGTGCATCTGTGCAGCTGCAGGCATGGGTCACTATACATCGTGTCACAAGGATGGGGACCTAGGCCATGGAACAGGCTTTGAAATTTCTGTTTATAAGGTGCTAACCTCATGCAGCCAGCGGCCTTTCTTTACCTCCAGTAGTGTCTTGGCACCCATGGGGCACAGGTGATGGTGAAGAGAAACATCCAATGTTAAATTCCACTGGAGGGATACCCTGTGACGCTCATGCTGTTGAACGGCTTCATGAGCACATGGGGAATCACTCCTGCTGCTGATACATACCAAAGGTGGGCTTTGTGTTTTTTCATCTTAATTAGGAGTGGAGTGCTTTCCTGCAGATGGGTTCCCCAGCCATTTGACTGTGGTATAAACAGCATTTTTGGGGACGGCACGTTAATAAGCAGAAGTTTGCCAACTCCTCCTGTGAGCAGAACCACACCTCATGGCAGAAGAGTGGCAGGAAGGGCTTAGATGATTTTAATTAAAGTTGTTGTGAGGAAGAAATTAAATTTGGTCTCTCTGCCCTGCTCGTATTACGAGGGGAGAGAGCTCAGCTTCTCTGAACTGAGCTATTAGCCACCTTCTGTTTGCCTAGGAAAAAAAGCAATTTCTTTGTCAGCTTTTACCCTGGCTCCTGGGCCCTGATTGCTTGTTTATCTTCAGCAGCTCCCCAAATCACTTTGAAGATGGGCTTAAACATTGATCATCTTTCACAGTCCTTCATCTTTGTTCTGCCAGCAGACATTACAAAAGGTATCTTAAATTACCTCTTTTCCCAAAATGAATGGGCTGTGTATATGGTCCAGGAGAATAAAGCTCTTTCAGCCAAAGTATAAATCAGCTGATGTCTCTGCTCCCAGTTCTGCTGGATTCACCTTCCAGCCCAGTCTGGAAAGCAGTAGGGATTCCAGGAAAGAAAAAAGCCAAGGTGCTACTTAATTTCAAGGCAGAAGCTACCAGTGCTCTGTTCGGTGAACAGGGTCCTGTTTAAAAATTACTTGCTCTCCCTTTATTGCAGCAGTGGGATCTTTCCTCTTCTTGCTGCTCCCTGAAGAAGGGCTGGGAGGGCTCTGCTGGGTGGTGCTGTGCAGGCGGTGGGATGCAGCAGGGAAACGATGCCTGGCACTGGTAGCTGCTGGCAGGGCAGTGGGGAGAAGAAACTTTGGATCTCTCTTCCTCCCTTTCCTGTTTGAGCACTGAGACCTGCCAGGACTGGGAAAAAACACTGCACAACAGCAAAACATTTATTCTGTATAAAACAGGCAGGAGACGGTGGAGGTGGCTAATTCAGTGTAGAAAAGCCCAGAAACTACAGTTGAATAGGAAGCAAGATTTAATAAATAATTATGTAGCGTGTTTGATGGCTACTTTATGTATGCAGATACTTTTTTTTTTTTTTTGTTAGCACTTAAATGGTAACAGCTCATACCAACCTCTTTCCTGAGTTAAGCTGGAAGGGAGTGCTTTACTGACTTGCTATTTAGATGCACAATCACCCTTGTTCCTGTAGCATGTTCCAAAAATACTCGTGAGAGAAGCTCCCGGAGGACTTGGGGTGTGGAGGGGTTTGTCCAGCTGAAGGGCGCTGAGAAGTGGGTGGTGCAGCAGCCTGAGCAGTGGGGGAAGAGGCTGCGTGTGTTCTGATACAGGCTGTCCTCTGCATTCATTGCTTTTATTATCATTTCCTTCTGCAGTTCAATTTGCAGATGCTGTATCACCATCCAATTTTGTGTGCTTCTAGCTGATGATGTATGCCTGTTCAAATACTGATTTGCAAGAGGGTGAAAAACACAGTGCTGGTGACCTCAGAATTAATAGATTTTAGCCATATATGTAGCATAAACATCTATATTTTATAGCTTGTTGTGGGGTATTGGTGCATAGGCTTCTGGCTCAGCAAGTCATAGGCTTTTGCCCATTAAGTCATGTGAGTGATTTATAGCTTGCCCCAAGTCTTCACAGCTGGGTTGCCAATCTACAGCATGTATGGGGAGTAAATATTGTGTGTTTACACAAAGCCTTTTCTCTAGAAGTCCTAAAAAAGAGGATGAACTCCATGCTTCAACAGGCTGCTCAGGCTGAGTGCCATGTCTTGGGGCAAAATGCAGTTGGACAAAGCAGCCCAGCAATATCTTATAAGTATAGACACATTTTTATTTCTTTCCTTGGTTGTAACAGAAGGGGAGCACTACCAAGCATCTCCACAACCCGCAATGATGCGACAGTGATGTGGGTGAGAAAGCTTTGTGCAATGATGGAAAACAGCCTTTAGATCCACTGAATTACTGTTTGGGAAAACACTTTTGGAAGCTGGTGCCCTCTGCCCGTGCTGGACTGCTGTCCTTGCCTGTAAGAAACAGGCTGATGCTGCCTGATTGCAGAGAGTGAGGACTTCTGCTTCTAGTAGCTGGTTTTTAAATTTCCAGCTAAGAGCGGGCAACATGTTTGGATTTTTTTTTTTCTTACCCTGAAGTTTGTCAACTTTTTATTTCACCTTCAGAGCCTCACAGTCATGAGCAAAGGGGAATCCCAGCAAGTAGACTAAAGACTAGCTGATAAAATAGGTGTAAACTGATTAATTTGCTTTATTCTTGTTTATTTCTTGAATTCTGTTTAAAGTTTTCTTGTAAGAATAAAGGAGAGCAGAATAAGGCTTCCCACCCTCTACAGTCACTACCATCCTGGTTCTTGTCCTCTCCCTGGGAAAAAAAAATAAAAAATTTAAACACACATGAAAAATCTAGAGCACTTGCTAGCCAATCTTTGACATCTTTCCTTACAGTAAGATAGTATCTGAAGCTGTTTGCATATAGCTAGTGGGAAGTAGTCATAGCTCTGGAGTTCATGCTCTAAATATATAAAAGGTAGGAGGGCATGTGACTTGGCCTGACCTTGGGTGGTAGCAGAGCTGGGAATAAAGCCAGGTCTCCTTGCTCCCAGTTTGTGCTCTTCAGTGTTAGTTAAACTGTTCTGTTGTCTCTCCTCCCCCAAAACCTGCCTGCAAAAACCTGAGTTGCAGCCGAAGGAGTTGGCAGTGTCTTGCATGCCTGAGCCCAGCCTTCCAAGCCTGCTGCTCTCCCCGTGATTCCCATTCCTTGGGGCTTTACCCTGTCATGGCTGATTTTCTCACAGAGAGGACTGGACCCTGGGAAATGTGATATTTAGCTCAGTGCAGGAGCATAGCAGCCATTTTTGTAAGGCTTAATGTTAGCTTGCAAGGAGAGAACCCTCTGCCAGGCACCTTCCTTGCTAGGAACTTGGCAGATCTGGCTGGAGTGCCCTAATTTTGTTTCATATTGCTGCATCTACTTAATTTTCCTCCTTTTTTTGTCTCGAGATTAAACTCTGGGATACTCTTATGACAACAGAAACCTAATGCACTTGAGCTTTTGATAGGCCATCTGGATGCTGCAGAAGCATGCAGCTTTTTTTTAAAATAGTTTTTTGCACTAGTGCTGGAGGTGATGCAGTTCTCGCCTGATTCAGCAGATCCAGTGCTCTGTTCCTGCACTTGTGCCATTAACCATCACGCAAAACTGCAAAGGTCCCTCTGGGACAGATGTCAGTCCTTCAGACTCCTGCCCAAAGTTGCCGGTGCTTTCAGTTTTGATAACAAAAGCTGTGTCTTAAACAGTCTGGAAAATGATCTGTTGAAAAGTCTGTTTAAAAAAGATGGATGTGGTGATACGGAGTTCCAGTCTGAAGCCTGGTGCAGCTCTCCTGTGTACAGCTGGCTTTTGTTCCTGCACATTTCCAGGCAAAGCAGGTGGTGGTTAATTTTTTTGCATTAAAAAAAATTAATCTATGGAGTGCTATGTGAGGCTACTCACATCTGTGCACTCTATGTAGGTCAGATGCGTGTTCACTTCTTTATGAAGACTAAACTTGACAGCGTTTCCTTTCTGCAACCAGGGAGGGAGAATCACAAAATTCACATGCTGGCTCCATAAGGAATGTCCTTAAGGGAGGACCCCAAAGGGGATGCAGGTGAAGAATGTTAGCTTTACCATGTGCTTCAGGTTTGTGACAATGAGCTTTATTGATGAAAGATTTATCTAAGCTGCGTATCCAGGGTTGATGGAGTGTCATATCAGATTAGCCTTACAGTTCAAAATACTAAATGCCTCTATGCTACGCTTCCAGCAGATGCCTCTTGCTTTGCACTGACTAAAAAGCCTGTTTCCTAATCTCTCAAGCCTGTGTTTCTATTGCTGTATTTCTTAAAATGCAGATCGCTCTCCTTCCTCCCCCCAGTCAATCCTGTTCTGGTATTTTGTGACTTGTTCTGACTCTGGCTGTGGTGGAAGATAAAATGAATTGGAAACAAACAGCCTGTCTTGCCCAGAAGCATGTTAAGAAGCTGATCCAACACCCTGTAAAATGGTTGAGAGTCTCCCTTTGCTTGATGGACATGGCCTCAGATCCAGACGTGTTTGGTGTTGTGGAAGATGCTCTACTAGGGTGAAACTAGTGGGGATCAAAGATACGGTTCTTACTAATCTACCCCCTTGAGCATGTTTGTTTAAAGGCCTAAACCAGTCTGGCTGGTTTCTACATGTTGCGGAGTTTCTTGTCCTCACTCCTGAAGTTATGTGATGATGTAAGAACTTTGTTTCTCACAGAAGGAAGCTCCTATCTTTGCAGAGGAAAAACTTGAAAATGTGACCCCATGGGACCCTAAGCATCCATTAAAAACACATAAACAGATGATCTAGGGCTGATTCTGAAGCCGAAGCAGGAACTAGCTCTGCTACCAGAATTGTTTTTCCTCAGCTGAGATGCCCTTGTAAGTGACCACGATTGAAACAGTGGCAGAGGAGGATCAGAGTAGATGAAGACAGATATATGAATGTCCTTATGCAGTCCAGTGCAGTGTGGAGGATATTTCTAGTATTAAAGCTCATCTGCTTGCACTGCAAGACTATCAAGATACATTAGAAATGAAAGAAGGGCTGCACCTGTCGCCGCCTTCTTCAGCAAACAACTAGCATCTGCAAGGAAATTAATATCATCAACAGCTCTTCCTTCAGCAAATGAATGATCGTCTGCAAGCACCACCAGCCTCCTGAGACCTGAAATTGGATGTGAAGTTCTGTACTGTGGAGCAGCTGGACGAGTAGGCAGCACCTCAGGACCTCTCAGCAATGAGCAGATCCTGGTGACTTGAGCAGACACTCGGCGATCTACCCAGAGCTGACTCGGCTGTGATTGATCTGTGGATTTAGGAGCATTGGTCTTGGAAACTGAGTATGGGGATGTGGACTTTGGACTTCACAGGGTTGCTCAAAATTGCTTGGAAAAGAGCAGTACTGGAGCACTTGATGGGAAATGGAGTAAAACTTCTGTCTGTCCTATTCTGCAAGAATTCTAGCTGGAGTCCTGATTGTCAGTGTGTAAATATGTGAAGGGAGTGTGTGAGGACATCTCAGTACAGATGTTTCTGCTGGAGAGACCACCTTGCTAACTGCTCTGTTGCTGTGCTCAGCAGGAAGTCGAGGGATGAGATGTTTCCTAGGACTGATCTTTCCCTTCTTCCTAAATAAGATGAACAGCCCATTGTTAGGGAAGCTCCTGAGTGCAACCAATCTCTTAAGTCCCTGCTGACCAACTGAAGCTAAGAGGAAACTAATGAAATCACAACACTTTTTTTTTTTGGCCTTTAAAAGGAAAATCTGCTGGTGAGTCAGGAGATTCACTGGGAAATCTGTTTGGGTTGTTTTGGACAGAAGGTGAGCTGAGATGCAGTGGTGACGGTGGTGGTTTAAAATAAAGGCAGAGATCAGAGCAGTGTTGTCGCCGTGCTGTTGGCTCTGGTTTATGCATGAGCACAGAAGTGGAGTCCCCAGAGCTGTTGGGCGTCTCTCGGCTATTCTGGTTGAGGGAAACAGAGAAGCTGAAGTGTTTTTCAGTTTTATGCTGACTTGATTTTAAAACCAGGGTGTAAACTCTGTATTTTTGGAGAATAAAAAAAGGGAGGGAGGAAGAATGTTGTTCCCTGCCCCACATTCACGTGAGAAGTGAAATGACTGTTTTGGTCAAAACAGGTAGTCTTGAACGTTTTCATGGCAATAAGTCCTTTTGAGAAAGGTGTGGATGAAGTTTGTGCTTCAAGGGGAGTGAGCCTGGCTGAGCCTTCCAGCAGCTTGACAAAGCCTTTATTAGTTTTATGTAAATTCAGAGTTAGATGGGAGAAGATGGGATAAGGCTGAGTTCAGGTGTTGCTAATAGCCTCAAAGTTTGGAGGAGAAGAGGATTTTGTTGGGCTTGAGCATTCATTCGGACCTCTAGCCACAGATAAGTGACCATTGCTTTACCTGGTTTCTGAAGAATTGATTCATTTTTCAAATGTTAGGGCTGGTTTTCTCTTAACAAAGACCTTTTGGCTTGAAGGTCTCACTTGCCGAATGTACTAAAGCTCAGGTGTTGGCAAACACGGCCTTTGGTGTACAGACACTTTCAAGACATCTGTCCCTTGCTGTGGCTCTCTTTAGCACTGCTCTTGATCCGGACGAGTGAGTGAAGCCCAGCTTTGTGCTGTTAGCTGGTGGTGGCTCACACAACCTGTGGTTGCTGTTGGGGTGGTGGGCACCATCTTGCTCAGAGGAACCCAGTAACCAGAGAGCCTCTCCCAGCCCAGAGACTGGGCACAGTTGGTCAAGGCAGCCAGTCCTGCGGTGCCAGGAAAGCAGTGCCCGCGTGACACACTTGGAGGCAGGTGGCTCTGCATCAAGTGTACTTGTAATTACTGGGTAGGTTGGCCTCCAGAACCAGGCTGCTTCTTAAGCAGCCCATTAGTTCTCTCCCTCCTCATAACTAGAAGGAAATCAGTCCTGTGCTTGAGCTGTTGGAATAAGTTCCCTGCCAACCAAGTATGACATCTCTGGTAGAGCAGCAAGGGCCATAGAGGTCCTAGGACTGTCAAAGTCTACCAAAGTCTGCCTCTGATCCCACCAACCATGCTATATGCCTCCAGCCCTCTTCTATGAGAGGAATTTATTAACCTTCTGCAGTTATTTTCTCTAGCTGCTCCTTGTCCAGTGCAGCCAAAGCAGTGCAAGGCTGTGTAGGAATGGAGGTGAAACTGCTCCTGCCCTTGAGGCTCTTTGGGACTGGGCTCTACACCCTGCCGAGCCGTAGAGCCTTTGCATACGTAACCTCTCCACTGGGGTGGAGCACATCCCAGTTGCTGATTCTGGAGCAAATCATCACAGTCAGAGTTCAGGAGGCACTTTTGCAGCTCCAGCACTTAACTGAGGTTGTCCCCACTGGCTTGTAGTATTAAAAGGAAGTAAAAGTTCGAATGTGCTGGGTTGGGGAGTCCTGTGTCAGCGCTGCCCTACTGCCAGTCCTGCTGATGCACCAAGGTGAGACCAATGCTTTAATTTGCTCTGTGCACACGTGGATTATTTTGATCTTAAATCATATGGGAATGCTACAAGAGCTGGGAATCCTGTGTCCCCTGCTTGCTCCAGTTTATTAAAATAACACATTCATAAACGGTAACTCTTCAAAGCAGTGTGCTCCAGAAGCTGCAGTGCTGTGTCATGTATAAAACATAACTCTGCAAAAAACAGCCTGTTCCTCTGTGGGCAACTTGTGGTTCTGGCCATCCTTGAATTAATGTTCAAAACCAGGTGTCTCCTGTCCATTTAGCAGAGCCCAAGGCTCCCTTAGATAAGAATATGACACTGGTTGGATGTTGTCAATGAGATCTTACTTGTGCCTTGGAACAGGAATTACTTCCTTACAGGTGTCAGCAGTGCCTCCTATGCTGTGGGATTTAGCTGCAGATTGGCATGAGTTACTTGGTTTAAAGGAAGAGAAAATATACCAGACCAAGCAATTTGACAAAATTTTATTTTTATCTGTATTAAAGTGTATTATGGAGCAACCCCAGCCTAGGCTGAAGCTTTCAAGTGCTGGTGGTTGTGTGTATGTCACCCTGTCCTCCTAGGAAAGAGATGGAGGAGATGGGAGAAGTAACTTTTTATGCCTTGTAAAGGGGGAGAAATGGGATGGTTTCATGATGATTGAATGATGTAAACTGGGGAGCACTCGGAAAAGTCATGTGTGAAACCTCAAGATTCCTGCACATCTGTACTGTCCCATCACAACTGCATGTTTCCCTTGGGTGGAATTTCATGCATTTCAAGGTAATCATCTGTTACAACCAGCTAAAAACTTGAATCAAAAAACGTTCTTCCTGTTTGTGGTATTCCCTGAGTAAAATATCTTTCATTAACCTTTTGTTCTCCATAGACACAGCTTACATTCTTGATGGCTTTGCTATCCTTTTCTGTTCCAAGATAAATTCCCCCCAAATCACAAGTGGTCTCATGATTTCAAATTTTGTATTGTTTTTCGAGTGTTGCACTTTTCTTTCCCCTCTATCTTTGCCTGAACTTCTCCAGGGATCTTTTTTCAAGATCTATTCTGCAAGATTTATTCTTGCAGCCATTTTAGCAAGATGGCTAGTAGCAGACTTGGGGGGGGGGGGGGGAAACCACCCTCAATTTCACATTGCTTGACCTCAAGAGCCCCAAGTGTCAAAAACCCAATAATAAACATTGCCAAATCTCAGAAGGTGGTGGGAACTGGTGACCCTGCACTTTGTATTTGGAGAGACTTGTACTGCAGTTCCAGGTTCCTGCTGCAGAGGTGCCTGCTGGTCTGTTTAAAATGCCATGCTGCACCTTTGCATATGATCAAGGCCTGGGGGGTTTAGGTTTCTTCAAAAAAAAAAAAAAGTTTTAGGCCCCAAAAGCCAATGAAATCCTTGAGGTTCCATATGGCTCCTCTGCTCTGAGTGCATTTTAATTTCTGTACACTGCTTTACTGTTACACTGGCTATAAAGCAGGTAACAGCAATGATCTTGGACAGGCAGCATGGAAAATTGTTATGGTAGATATTAAAAAGTTTCATAACTGTAGTTTGGGGAGCTTTGCTGGGGTGTCAGGGGAGGATGCATCCCTAGCCTCACTCTCTGTAGGACCGATGCATGTCTGCTTTGGTATGAAGTGTCTTTTCACACTTCACAGGCACTCCTGTATCCCTGCTTCCTATTTGATTTGGCTACATGCTGTCGGTGACAGACTTGATGACTTATGCTGGTGCTCCGATGTGTTGTGCAGGCTGAGTTGGAGTCTAATGGCTGGACATGCAAGGTGGCTGTTACCCCTCCAGTGTGCTGTTCTGATTCAGGACCTTGCTGGTGTCGGCATAATGACTTCAAGAGTGACAAAAATGCTGCAGGGCTGATGTCAGGCTTTTTCCAGTGTCTTTGCATGGGGCTTCACACGGCAGTGCAGGAGCAGCGTACACAAAAATGAGAGTAGCTTGTCATTAGCAACAGTTCTCGTGTCAGGATGATGTTTGAACAGAAGTGGCACGGAGCAGGATTGGGTAGTTGGAGAACATGCTGGCCTTGATCCAGCCTCAGCCACCACTTGCTGTACCCTCTTTGGTAGCACAGTTCACTTTGTTCCCAGAAAGGCAGATGAGATGGCAAACAGCAGAGGTGCCTCTGATGTTCATCTTGGTCCACACCTTAGCTGAAGGAGTTGGATGACTTTGAGGGCTTTTTGAACAGATGTGTCTTTTTGGATGTAGTGGAACCTGGACTGTCCTCCAGACCTGCACCACAGACCTGCAGGAGTGGAATCCTGCCTGATGGGTGCTAGCACAAAAATGACAGAGGAAGGTACTGTTTGTTGAAGACATCTAGAGTTGTTGCCTTTATTTCTCTGACAGTCCAATTTGCTTTCAAAACTTGTCAAATTCTTGATCTTCATGGTAACAGTCTCTTCTGCTCTGGAAGAGAGGTCTCCAGGCCAAATTTGTCATTTATCTCTCCCTTCTGTGCTGGAGCAGATAGCTGGCTGGGCAAACCCTGTTAGTATTCCAGTGAGAATCTTAGCTGTCTTCATCACTTGCTGCCTGCATTGTGGGCAGGCCGTGATAATCTGCACTGCTATTTCGTTTGCCCTAGGTATGTGTTAGATGTTGGACAGACTGGGAGGCCCAATGCTCAGCCCCAAAGGGCTGTGACCTCCTGCTGCAGGCAGGGTGTCCAGACAAGCCAAGATCCATCTGATTTCAGGCTACTCGCAGAGGCAATGTTCACATGGAGGTACACTATACACAGAGGTGTTTCCTTTTATAGAGATTTCATTCACTGTGTAGCTTTTTCATGCAAAAACAGTTTTACAGCTGAGCCGAACTTAGCTTGCTGGTATTCTGGTATGGGAGTGATTCTTCTGATTTTGCTACAGCTGCTTTGATACAGTATAATAGAAGAATGGAGCTTTATGATAAATAGGGCCTTAGTGGGGTGAGAAGAGCAGCAGACAGTAGACCTGGACCACACAACTCAAAAGAAACCTTTTGACCTCATGAGATAGCCTTAGTACTTTATTATTCTTGAAAAAAAACAGGTATCTCCTTTCTTCTGTAGAGTCTTGTCCAAAGGTTTCCCTGCTCTTTGTTGTATGCAAGTTAGACCTCATATTTCAGGGGGTGGAACAGCTACAAGCTTCTGGGGTGGTCTGTGTGCCCCAAATTTGTGGGGAAATTGGCTTTGTCACCTCTCTGAATTGAGAGAGGCTGATCCCAGCTCATTAGTAGTGTGAGTGAGCTCAAGAGATGATCCACCAAGGTGGATGTCCAAGCCCTGAAGGCAGGGCTGCAGGTAGGTTCTTCCACAGGATTCACGCAGCACAACCCTAGCAGGATTTGCCTGCATGTGCCATTGCAAGAGCTTTGTTTATTGCTATAATGCTGCTTGGTCTCTGCTCAGATGGACTCATCCTGCATGATGTACCAGCAAAGGCAATGACACTTCCCAAGCCTTTATTTTGCAGTATTACTTAATTCCTTGTTTTGAATACACTCTAAGTGTGTGTCTCTCTCTGTTCCAAAGCTATTGAAGCCTTTGGAAAGTCTCTCACTAGTTTACTAGTTCTTGGATGCAATTCTAGCTGTATATGGAAAATTTGAGGGTAGCCTGCCAAGCTGGTGCAGAATGGCCTGAAGTCCACAAGCAGGCGTTCTCCATTCCCTCTTATTCCCTCTCCCCCCAGCATCTGTGAAACAGGCAGGGAGAAGCAAACCAATGGGGTTTGAAAGGTGCCGTGTTCTCCAGGTGCTTCCTCTTCCCTTTGGGAACTTGGATGTTTTCCATAGTAAAGAGAGTATACCCTTAGCGCCAGCAGCTTTCTGATGAGCAGGATCTCTGAAATGTGAAATCTGAGAATTAAATCCCTCCACATTCACAGACACCTCTGCTGTCCATCCAGGCCAGCTCTGGTCACAGCTGTGTCGCTTCTGCTCTTCCTAATGTGTAATGCTGAAAATCCTGAGCTATTTTTGCAACTCCAATTAATCAAGGAGAAATACTGGATTATTTTTTAATATAATATTCACCCACATCTTTAGGGAGGAGAGGGGTTAGTGAAACTTCATTTCCCTGGGTGCCTTTGTCTTGCGGTTGATAATTATTTTTAAACTGCCCGTCATGTTGTGAGCTGGGTGGTTGTAGAGTTTTTTTGCAGTTGTCAAAATGTCAATTCTAATGAAAGTCTCAGCAGACGTGCTGTACCTAAGTGATTTAAGCCTTTAGGCTAAGCAGGCTGCTGATAGCATTTTCAGATGAGTCAGAAAGGTTTGTGTGTGTCTTTTTTTTAATATATTTTTGTTTGGTTGGAATGTCTTCATCAAAATTGGTTGTTGAGGGTTTTTTCCTTTTCAAAGGCTAAGCTGCTGCCTGCCAGCTTGCCACAGAGCTGTTTGGAATTCAGCATCTTACATGGCAGTCACATCAGGGGAAAAAGAAAGTGCCTGTGTAATAACAATAATTGAAAATTAATAGTAGATTAAATTAATACATAATTAGAAAACACTAATGCTCCTTGTGAACAAAGGCTGATTCCTATAGGAGCCTTATGAATTGAAGAGGAAAAGTATATGACGCTTTCCCTGGGCCCTGTCTATTCTAGCCTGCAGATCATTAAAGCAATTATAATTTCACAGAGGTTTGATCTGGAATTGATTTCTTTGTGATAATTCAATTTAGAGCCTTGCCTCCTCCAGGGTAGATGACAGAATATGAAGTGTATAAATCCTTAGCACTGTCCGCAGGCATGCGTGAAGGCTGGCACCCAGCCAGTGAGGGTTTGCTCTGAAGAATAGTCTTCCTTTGACCACCTGGTTGGAGTGTTGGACCTCTTAGTGCTTAATTAGGAAATTATCAGTATTGGCTTTGTGCCAGGCGATGTTGTAATAGGGGCTGGGTGGGAGGTGTGTAGGGGATGTATACTGAGTTTTTGAGTGCCTTCATCCTTGCTAGGAAGTGTATCAGAAAAATATTTGACCATCTCTTCCACAGCCCATGGCGATATCTTGAAAGATAATTCATGAGGGTGTTCTACCACATGAGCCAACCTTGGTGTTTCCCAGCCCGTCGGCTGCTTTGGGCTCATCCTGATCAGCAAAAGCCAACATAAGCTTGTCTATAGCTGGTAAAAGCAGAACAGTTGGCCCCAGTGATGCAGGGTTAGCTTTACCCCATGTGCAGGGTGGTTCTTCAGCTCTTCCAGAGCTAGGACCACTGATTCAGCCTGTCTTCCCCTTGCTAATCAAGGTGTTTCTTCTCTGGGTCTAGCTGGAGCTGCCTTCTGCTGGCTACCTTCTGTCGGGTCAGGGTGGGACAGGCATGCTCTGCTGCCCTTCCCTGGAGCAGGGTGTCAGGGTGGCTCCACAGCACACCCTGTCTCCTTGCTGGAGGCTCGGTGGCCAAAGCCATTCCAGTTGTGCTTAGAGGGCTCTGCAGAGGAACTGCTTGTCTCCTGCTTTCACATGGCTCCTTCCAAGACTGCCGAAGTGGAGATGTCTGGTATTTTCAGGCACAGGAGGAGGGAGTCCTGTCTGTGACAGTCTGCTCCAGGCCTGGCAGATTGTCCCAAGCAGCTCAGTGCCAGAGATGTGCATGATGGAACGAGAGAAGCTGTGCGGGGAATTAAACGCTGTGTTACACAGACCATGCTGGAGTGTGTACTGGTGTGCACTGGTGGCTGTGCCACCTGCAGCACACTCCTGCCATAGCGTGTGCCTGACATATGCATTGATGCCTGTATAGTCTGGTCAGAAAACAGTGAGTGTATCTTATGGCTTAATCTTTTGCTTGACTCTTACCTCTACCATCTTTAGATCATCTGCTCTTGCTGTCAGACAAAGGCACGTGTAGGATACATCTCTCTGTGTGTGCAAAGTCAGCTGCCCTGTGGCTTGGAGGGGGATGCAGCAGAGGAGAGGGGCGGCCTCAGTCCCTGGGTGCTGTGGAGTGCAGCAACATGCTGTCTTGGAGCTTCACTTGGAGCAGAGGGATGGACTTGTTACTGCCCAGTTGTGATGGGCTTGTGAAGGCATTTTTTTGGTAGCCAGACCTGGGTGTTGTGATAAAATGAGTAGAGAGAGAGATGAGGAAGGGAGGAAAGAAAATAAAGCAGAGGACAGCAAAATACACCAAGGCACAGCGAATCCAATGCAGCAGGGAACACTGGGACCTCATGAAAAATAGTGATAAAGTTTGCTAAGCAACTGCTGTGCTACATGCCTCTCCTCCCAATTAGAGTGCATTAGTGGCTTGCGGGAAGTAACGCAGCCAGCTGAAACTAGTACAGCCAGAAAGAAATATCCCTTTGTTAATTTGCTTTCTTCTTGGCCCAGCACATTTAATTTTTGTTTTGTAGCTTTGTGCACAAACACCCTGCATTTCCCTGATCTCCGAGGCTGTGTGTTTGGGAATCCTGGCGGAACAGCTATTCGGGCTGGGGTTTTGTTCCGGTGTATCAAATCGTATTTGTTAAAGTTGTGACTTCAGTTACTGTTCCATTTCAGGGCTTTTAAAAAATAAAAAAGGAACCTGCTCAGAAGAAAGGAGAGAAATTAAAGAGACTTTTAGCTTTAATTGCATTCATTAGGATTGCTGATGATAACAAGGGAATGTCAGGGAAAGATGAATAAAAAAATTCCATGATTTCAGTCAAAGGTAGGCAGGAGGGATTCATGATTGGGTTACATAACGCTTCTTCACAGTAGCAAGCACTTATTCAATGAGTGCATTTATTTTGATCTTTCTTCTATATTTAGTGAGGGGAAAAAGCCATCTCAGCCTGCAAGAGTTGTACCTCCCAGCGTTCTCCCATGACTGCCGTGGGAGCATGGAGGGGTGACATCCCAATTAGGGCCCACATGGTGGGTGCTGTTGTAGGGAGCAGGGGGCTGCCCGTGCTTCAGGGGGCTCCCCCAGGGCAGTTCCTAGGAGGGCACAAGGTGCTTCCAGTCTTGGGGTGATGCAGGAAGCCCTAAGAGAGGATCTCAAGCACCTGAGCCCTGTGACTAGGGGGTATCACTGCTCCCAGGTGCCACATGAACATGGAGAGGTGATGTGACACTCCATGGGGCCCCATCGCATGACACCTGCTGTTAGGATCCAGTGATGGGGCTTGGGACTGGTTTTTCATGAGTCAGAGAAGTGTAGTGTATTCCAGTCATGAAGAAACCAAACTGGCTGCAGCAAGGAATTTGGAGGCTGAATGTCCTCTAACATAGAGATGGATCTTTTTTTCATTTCTTCTGGATCCCTTTGAAGAAGTCTGTCTCCCCTTCACCCCAGGGACTGTAGCTGCAGAGCAGCACGGTGCCCTGAGCTGCTGCTGGTGAAAGGTCTGATGAGCAGCACCGCACCGCTGCCTGCAGAGGGTTTCTGGAAATGGGAGTTTGTCTGTAAGGGATTCCGATGCTTCAGTATCTGACATTTTGACAAGAACATCTGATATACTGAAAGTAGTAGTCACAGAATAAAAACAAATTTAGAGAATTTGGTGTTTTCCACTCCAGTTTTGGGCTTTGCAGTACCATTCTGGAACATGTTGCTGGGAATGTCAATAAAATAAAACATGAAAATGGGTGTTATTTTGATGTTTTGAAATACTGGTTCAAAAAAATCAAACCTCTTTAGCTTTTGCATTTCTCATTGGAAAAAAAACCATAATTGCACATTTTCTTTCAGGAAAATGGAAACAGTTTTGTTGAGGATTCTTTCATTTTTGTAAAAGAAACCAGTTTTCGGGGGTTGCTGCACACCTGGGTGATGTGACTTGGTCTTTCTCTGATCTGCGTTATTCAGCTGCAGTTATGACTTCTTGTTTGACAGAACCAGTATCATCACTCACTCTGCACTGTGTCTGCTGCTCTTTCCCAGGAAAAAGCTTTACTGTTCCTGCAGTTTCCTTCTCACCTACTAATCTTTTTTTACTTCTGGGATATGCTTAAGCTTTCAAGAGCGTTTTCCTTTTAAAGAGAAGAGGTTAACATGATACAGCTAACGTCTGTACCTTACGTAGCTAAACATTTTGACTGTTCCTGGTGAGTCATATTAGAGCTGTTGGGATCTGAACAAGTGGGGTGAGATCTACTGCTCTTGCTGTAGATGCTGTCACCTTTTCTGAGCAGTTGCCCTTGATAATGAAACACTATTTCAGCTTTATTGGTGTTTTTGTACACTTTTTGCAGTAGCTTTCCCTGTTTCTCCTTCCTTCCACTCTTCCAGTGAAAATGAACAGAGCAGAACTATTTCTTCCTGCAGGTGAAACGTGTCCAGAAAAATTTTGGTCAAATCCAGGTACGTTGCTGGCTTTAATGTGCTGTGATACCTGGGCAATGGTAGCTCTGTGGCTGCCCCTCCTGGGGTCAGGGTCTCAGCATGCTCAGCTTGTGTCCTGAGCAAGTGGGATAGAAAGATGTGATGAGTGTCTATACATTTTTTTTTTTTTTCTTCAACAAGGAATGGAGACCCAGAGGTTGTTCCTGGTCAGAGGATCTCCTGAGTCCTGGGCTGTAAACACAAGGCTGGTCTTTCCTCCTCAGCTGTTTGCAGCTGTGGACATTGTCACCCAGATAAAGGATGAAAATGCATCCCAAAGGGCCATGGAGGCATGCCTGGAAAAGCTGCTCCCAGACAGATCATTTTTTACCCAGTGCCGAGATGAACTTGTATGATAATGAGCTCAAATATATTAGAAAAATGTTACTTAAAGCATCTGGGTCAAATTGAGCTAATTGGATCTAACCTCACTAATTCAGTGCCCCAATTAATTCACTGTGCTCTGAGAAACTGGTGGGAGGACTGTGCTTTGCTATTCTCCAGTGTAGGGCACAGCCCAGCATTTGATTGTGGAAAAGCAGCGAGACGTTTGGCAAGGACTTTGGGACCAAAATGAGTGATGGCCTCATACATATAGCTGCCTGGGGCTGTAAAGTAACTACATCAAACGTGCTGTTTCATGAAAGGCAAAATGTTGGTGGCTCTCTCATATAAAATTTGGGAAGACTGTTTGCTCAGAGGCTTGGATCTTGGCAGTCTCATCAGATGTTAAGTCAGACTGGACCCTCCCCAGTTTGGGAATGGGATAAGCACAGTACTGCCCCAAATACTGTCCTGAGCTATTCCAGATTTTTCAGCCTAGGAAGTTGCTGCGAAAAAAACACCTCATTGTGCAGAGGAATGGTTCTGACTGTGCAGAGGGGTTCATGTTTGCAAGGACCAATGTGTGTAAGTGGGAGTCCCCAGACTGCTGTTGGAAACTCAGGCGCTTGGGTGCAGTCCCTTGCTTTGAGGCACCACCACGTGTGTTAAATACTGCAGCTGACTCTCAGCCGAGCCATGTGCACAGAGGTTCTTCCCAGCGTCTCCCTCAAGCCCTGCAAGCCGTGTGCCTCCAAACCCTTTCTGCCTGGCGCTGCTTGTACGTACCCCACTACGCAGCCCGGGGAGTAAGCTGGTAGGAATATGTCCTTTGTTGCATTCATGAGGTTTGTTTTATTTCCTGCTCTGTGTGTGTTTTGGGGGGTGCATGTCTGTGTTGAATCAAAACGAGATACTGTGCTGCTGGAGGCAAGGTTTGAATTTGATTCCTTCACAGTTTGGTAAAATTAGAGGGCGAGGTGTTTAATGAGAGATCCCCAGGTGAATGCCCCACACCCAGCATCTTGGGAATAGATGTGATGTTCCTAGCTTTACTGACATGCTTGCCTTGCTTTGACCCCTTGATAAGGCACAGTATGGTTACATTTAAGTGATCTGAAGTGCTAAGCTGCTTTTTAAAACTATTTTAAGACAAGGAGAATTGAAAGATCATAGGTTTAGGGACTGAATCCTGTCTCTGGCTGGGTGCGAGGCAGCTGAGCTTACAGAGTTTGGGGTGGGTTAAGGGCAGCAGCTCAAGGACCTCACAGGGATGCTCAGGTGTCTCTGCTTGTCATGAGCACTGAGTTGGGAGAGGAGGAGGTAGAGCCTGTGGGTTGGAGAGCTGGGATCTCAGCTGCTACCTGTGCTCTGAGAAGTGGAAAGGGAAGTCTCGATTGCTTCCCTTCTGCACGCAGATCCACCTTCTTGGAGCAGACCTGTGGGATAATACACGTGCCCTGCCTCTGCAGGGCGAGGACCTGCGATGGCTGAGGTGAGTGAGCACTTGGCGTTTGCTCTGCCTCCCACTGCCCTCTCGCCCTGCCAGGCTTTTCTGCTCCCAGAAATCTTCCGTTTCTTGAGTGCTCTCTTCTTGCTTTACGGTGGGCATTGTTATGTTTGCAGCCAGGAAAGTGGCTTTGCCAGTCACAGGGATCTCTGACTTAAAATGTGGCTATGAATTCATCCATGGTTCAGCAAGCCACTGCCCTGTTACCTGTCAGTGATCAGTCTGAGCCCCATAGGAGCCTTTTTCTGGTGTCACAGAGGACTTACAGGCACCTGGTGTAAGGGAATTGCTTATCTGTACAACTTGATTTCTAGCATGGTGGAGAAATACACATTGGAGACTGTTGAGCTAATAGACTGGAGTAACAATGATACAGGTATGTCTGGCATCTCTGCAGCATTTCTGCATTACTGATGAGACAGGCAGAAGATCACAGGAAGGTTTGAACTAACCTGGCACAAAAATCCCCAGGAAGTACTCTGCTCTGCTGCAGATTTTGAGGAGACATTACAGCCACAGTTAGGATGAAAAGAAAGCTTCATATTGGATGATCTTTAGGATCCAGGGCAAATTTAGCAACATCTTCCCTATTGCAAAGAGGGTAGGTGGAAAGCATCTTTCCTATGCATGGGAAGAAATAAGGAAAATAATTTCCATGTGTCAGGAAGCTGGTAGGGTCGCTGTGGACCTCTCTAGGTCACGGAGGAGATATGGTACAGCAGCCAGAGAAAACATGTTAATCCTTTGTCTGACCTTTCCTGCTTCTGGGAGCCCATGACTGCCCTTCGGGTGCTTGTCCGTGCACAGCAGTGCAAATAATTCATCAGCTTTGCTGTCTCACACTTTCTAACCTATGTAGCAGCTCAGCACAGAAGAACGTCTGATGCGTTTTATTTTTGTCCAATTTTGAACTGGCACTGTAGTTTATAAAGATTAAAAGTCGTTTTGTGATATGAGAGAGAGAAAAATCTTGCAGGTGCACTAGAAACTCCATAGGTCTCAGATTTCACTTTTTGTCAGAGTAGGAAATAGCTGTATGTCCATAACTGTTACTCTTCCTGCCCGTGCACCCCAGGAAAGAAGCAAGACTTGAACTGCCGTGGTGGTTGTATGTAGAAGAGACTTTGTGCCCAGTGAACAGATGGGTTGAGAAACTTGTCTGTGCATAATGTCTCATGGAAACTTTTTATCATAGGAAGATGATGCTTTTTTTCAAGAGGAAGAGCAGCAGAGATGGTAGGACACCAGGTGGATGACAGGGATGCTGTTGTGGTCGCACCTCTTCTCTGAATCTGGGGAAGGTCAGTGCTGAACTGTTGTGGGGGATGTTGAATAACAGCCACTTTCTCAGTCTAGATATGCCTCTGTGTGAAGATAGGGCAGCATGTGACATGCTTGCAAAGTGGTTTGGGCTCACTTGAAATGAGGCATAATACGAAGGTAAGATTGTATTTAATATACCACGTTTAATGGCAGGGCTTTCAGTGGAGCCCAAGTATCTTACTGACTTGCATCTCACTTGCATCTTAATGAATTCCAAGGGTATTTGATCACATACCTTCCCTAGGTGTTTTTGAAAAGCCAAGCCTAACAGCAGGAGGGAATGCAGAAGGATAAGCCATGTGTAGTGCCAGCAATAAAGATAGGTACTGAGTCCTATATATAGAAATTCATCATATAAAGATAGGTGGTTCTATCTCTCCTCTAATATATTCTGCGCTATGTTTCATATGTTCTAGCTTTAGTACCAATAAAGTTTGTTTTAAATTGGATTCTGGGAAAACAAGCAGAAAGGCAAACATAGCAAGAACCTTTGCTGAATAGTGATGTCCTGTCCTGGCTGGGAGCAGGCACGGTAGCTCATGTGCTCCTGCCTTCCTCTTGAAAGCACAGGGGCACTGGAGAAGAGACTCCTGCCAGAAGCAGGAATCCCAAGTTGCTAATCCTGCTTCAACAAGACCTTTACGTTTTCTGAACAGCATGGATCTGCTTAGCTGCATGAATCAGAAATACTCTTCCAATCTGTTTTCCTCTCCCCTTAAGCCAATGGGAATGGGAAATCAATTTAGGACAAATTGAGCTAAATCAAACCGGGGATGATGCTCTTTGAAATCAGGGAAATGCTAATTTAAATCAGGTGGCTGACAACTGTGGTCAAATTGCCAGGACCAGTGTATGCTGGGGGTCAGGTCTGGGCGATGGGTGGCTTGGGGGTGCTACTTTACAAGAGGCTGCTCAGGAACAGCATGCTGCCTGTTCTGCCAGTGCCTGCCTGCTCCCTTCCCTGGAGCACACCCGCTGCCTTCCCAGCCTGTGGGCAGGGCAGCAGAGAGGCATTAATCCTTTTGTAGACATCTCTAGCAGTATCTAGGTGGGATCAGCTGTGGGTGCAGCCACACTCCAAGCCAGACACAAACTAGTTTGCACAGCACTGAGCTGCTGACGAGTCCTTGGGACAGACAGTGTGTCAGTGTGAGGCCAGCATGTCCCTCCACGTCCCCTCTCTCTGCCTGGGCAAGCAGAAATCCTTAGTGTATCTCAGCAGGCAGCTGCAGCCCCTCTGAGGTTTTGTAATGGGGAAGCTGCTGTGGGTGAGCGGGGAGACAGCGATGCTCAAGGAGCTGGGTTCTGTTGGTGACTTCCCCATGCTGGGGCTTCTGGTTCCCATATCTCCAGAGCTAACCAAAGCAGCATTGCTCCAGCTGGGAAGACAAGGATTTGTCTTCTGATGTAAATCACTGCCCCAGATACTACTCTTTTGCCCCAGTGGTTAGTTTGTCTGCTGTGTTCGCAGTAGAGGAGTCTTTAAGACTGCTTCCAAGCATAATGGGATCATTTGGTGCAGGAAGCTGCCACTGGCACCAGCAGTTTGGGGTGGGGAAGCTCAGCCAGATGCATTGTCTTCCTCATCCTCTAAATGCTGGGTTTCCACATCACAGCACATACACTGCGCTGCAGGATTTATGAAGTGGGTGAGTTACATTCGCAAAAAGAGAACCCACCAAGTCCTAGCCAGGAAGACCTTAAGGCAAAGAATAACTGCATTCAGCAGGGACCCTTGGCCTGACCCTGCACACCCTGTGCTGTGCAGAGCGGTAGTTTTACTGACTTGTTTCCTGGATTAGGCTGTGCCATGTATGAGTGCACTGGCTGATCCTTCACCTTAACGACCTTGCTGTGACCTCTCAGAAGTGTGGGTGTTGTGAAGCAGCAGTGGCATGTGAGGTGCTGGGCCCTTGTGTCCCCTCCCCTGGCATCTTGGCACAGAGCTGCTTGCGAAGCCAGTGGGTTGGGGACTCGTACAGTGGTCAGTGTGTGCTGAGCCCTTTTTGGAGGATGCCACAAATCCCACTGGTGTCTGGGGGAGTTGAAAGCACTTACTGCTTCTGTTTGAAGATGAGCACAATCCTCAGAAATAGATACCAGTGTGTTTTCTCTCTTGGGACAGGACTGCCTGGGAAAATGGATGTGACTGTAGTCCATGAAATGCACAGATTTCTTACCAAGGCTGGCAGGGGTAATCCCAGAGTGGATTTTCGCTGGCAGTAACCATTTACCATAGCCAGCCGTTGGTGCAGCCTGTATCTTCTTCTGTAAGGTAATTACCACGATGTTACATCTCCCCATCTTGCTGTGACTTCCATTTTGCCATGTAGACACATGCTTAGTACCCTTTTCATTTCCTGAAGACAAAACAGTGATGGACAGTCAGTCTTCTCAGGAGGGGATGGGGGAGCAGGAGGGAATGGTGTCAGGACCCCCATGGAGCAGGTCTTCCATGTCTCTGGATGCAGAAGCAGAACCCAGCAGTGGTGACATGTTTGTGTTAATCTGTAGCACCTCCACCTTCATGCAAGGACACAGCAAGATTGCCATTGCAGAGATGACAGCGGGGGTGCCTCTGCATTCCCACTCTGAGATAATATTTCCAGGACCCAAGCACTTGCCCATGCATGGGGTTGCATAGCCCTGTGTGAAGTACCGCAGGGAATGGTGATACCTTCCTCTTGGATGTGCTGAGGAGGAGTCTGCAAAGCAGGGGGTGCCCAAGTAGGGGGCTTGGGGGCAACCAGAGTGTTGGCGGAGCAAGGAGAAAAGTGCTGACGCACAGGAGAGAAGCTCATGTTGGGGTGCTGCCTGAGCAGAACCCTCTCCAAAATGTTTGGGTGCGTGCCTCGGGCTGTCCCCTCTGTGTACCCAGCTGCCTCCATCTGTCTTGGCAAGGAGGAACCATGTGTGTGTGTCAGTAAAGTGAGCCAGGAGAGCCCAGCTGAGAGCTGCTGAGCTAGCAGGGGATTGCTTCAGTTGCCTCACGGCTTTGCTGACCCCAGCTGAACTGCTGGGTCCCCTCGTACAGCACCGTTTCGTGAGGGGAGCAGCTCACCTGTGGCACCACCCAAGCGCAGAGCCGGGTTTGGAGCCTCTGCATCGCTTTTGCGGCCGCTGTGCGATGGAGGATTCGCGCTGGGGCCCTGAATGTTAACCATCTGCACAATCTGCCACATAGTTAACGGGTTTTGGAAGCAGCTCATGTTTGGGATTTTGTGAAAGTTTAGAGTTGTTTCACAGGCAGTACACCATGCAGAAACAGGGCCGGGGGGGGGGGGTGTACAGTGATTCCTACAGCAGGGCTTGTATTGCAGCTAACACACATGGTATGCTGGAAGAGGGGCTGGTGTTTCCTTCAGAGGTCTGTCATTCCCCATTTGCTTTCAGCAGAAGGATATTCAGGTGGCAGGGGACATTCTATGGCCCCTCAGAAAAGCCATTCACATTTATCTCCAAACAGTTAAAATTCCATGCTTGTTTGCCTGCAGTTCTGCAGCCTAAGGACTGCCATCATTCAGGCATCTCGTAGCCAAGAGGAAAGTCCTGCCATCCCAATACAGTTCTGCTAACCTTTATGATGGAGCAGTTTAGCTAGGAAGGGCTCTTTGGAGGTCCTTAATCCAGTCTCTGAATTGTCGCAGAAGCTAAAGGAGATGTGTCAGGACTGGGGGGAGATCTGGGAGTGGTGTTGTAGGTCGCTCTTCCTAGCTTGGATGGACTGGTGTTTCACAGCAGAGGGCTGCCTCGTGCTTGACACATGGATTTCCCCCTCATCAGGCTTCTCTATCTCTATCCCAGTGGTCCTTTTTCCAAGGATCCCTCCCCAAACCTCCCTCTGAGCTCTTGTCCCCATTTCACCCTTTAGGGTGCAGTACCTTCCCCCAAAACCATCCCTGCAGGCAGCGCATCTCCAAAGCTCAGAGGCTCCATCCACCCCACTGTACGCAATTCTAGAAAGCAGCGCTCAGTTTGCTCATCCTGTTTGGCTGATGTTCAGCAGCTCCATCATTCTGGAGCGGTTCCAGCACACCCTGTTTGTGCTGTGGCTGGTGCGAGCTGCCTTTGGCTAAGTGCAGGGATGAGGCTTTCGGGCAAGCTAGGTCCTGGGGTTGGAAAAAGACAGACAAATGTGAGAGAGATGAAGCTGGTGGGCGTCACCTTAGAGAAGCAAATGTTCCCCCAGCAGCCACAGGAACTGCTACTGACAGTAAGTTTCCAGCACAGCAACAAAAAGAAAAAAAAATAGTCAAAAACTAAAGAAAATGAAAAATTCCAGAGTGCACTGAAACAGCAAATAAAAGATTACCTTACTGGGCAAGGCTTTTTGACAGGGATACAGACAGGGAGAGACCTATTCTGATGGCCTTGTGGCACTGTCATTCTATGCCATGTGGGATGTGCTGTTGGGAGCGTGCATTTCTCCCAGAGTATATAAAAAGCTGTCCTCTTCTAATCACCACCCACTTATCACCTTTAGGTAAATCAATACTTACTCATCCCTGTAAGATTGTTTCACTCAGTCAAGAAGAGATCCTGAATGAGGAAATCTTTTTTCATAAAATAACTTTTTTCATCAAATTTGAAATGTTTGGAAAAATAGATGTGCCAGGAAAAACGTTGAACAGAAAATGTTCCACTCAGAAGTCTGTTTTGAAAATTCAACTTTCTTTCAAATTTCAGCTTGTAATGAAATCCTCTTTTAATGTTTGTTTCTGTTATTAGGACATCATGGTAAATTCAAACAATTTGTGAAAGTGACCCTTTATTTCAGTCCTGGTCAGATAAAAACCATAATTTATACCAGAGAAAAAGCAGAAGATAAGCTGAACACCAGAGAGATGTAGAGTTTTGAAAGTTTGAGTATTTGAATATTCAGTATTTATTCCTAGGTGTAACAGATATCTAAGTTCAAGGTCTGTCTCAGCTGTACAGAGCAGATTTCTGCTGGGCCCGATTACTCAGCAGTGATTTGGGTTTTTTTCCAGACTAATTTCCATTTTTCCTCCTTTCAAAACCAATCACATGTTTTGTAGAGACTGTTTTGATGTGCAAACTACAACTGAAATCTCTGCTTAAGTGAAGTGAAAATGAACTTCTACCCTAAGTCGGTTTACTCTATGCCTGTACTTTGTTTCCTTCCCCACCTTTATTGCTGTGTCCCCTGGGGTTGAGCGCAGAGATGCAGGTACTGTCGCTGTGGGGGATACATGCTCCCACTCACATCATCAAGCTGCTTCTGCTCATCCTCCTGGCTCTGAAGGTCGCTCCCATCCTGCCCACCCAAGGGGATGGGGTCCTCTCCCAGCAGCAGGTACCTGGGAAGAGTTGGCTGTTTCTCTTTGCCTGTTGGGAGATTTGCTTTGTAAAACATCCTGAACGAGATGTAGGGGGTGGTATTTAGAAGACAGACTTGGAACAGCTCATCTCCTTGATGGCTGCCTGAGATCTTTGGTACTACCCTAAATCTCAATGAGCACTAGTTTTCAGGAGGAAGGCATGATGCCCTGTGAGCAGCTACCCCATGTGTGCAGAAGCTGTAGCTCGTGGTGGATGTGGCTTCCTCTGCTGCACCAGCCATGTTTCTCCTGATCTTGTTCATCAAGTGGTTTTGATGAAGAGCTCTCAGAGGTGTTCAGCTTTGAAAAATGTTTGAAATTCAAGCAGCGCTGCTTATTTGTGATTGGCCTGAGAAGTTAGAGGGTTTCTAAGAGTCACTGAGGGCTGTGATTGCAATGAACAAATGAGCACTTCTAGCCTGAAAAGCTTGCAGATGGAGAGGAAAAGTTTTTATTCCCACAAATAGGACTGGGAGAAATTTGAGTAGCAGGGACCATATACCTAATGGAAAGCTGTGGGAGAGGAAGAAAACAAGGTTTTACTTCATAATTTGACTCCCACCTGGTTGTGCAAATAAACATTTTGTTTAAATTAGCTCCAGACATGACTGCAAACATATATTAGGGGTCCTTCAAATGTTTGTTAAGGACTTTCTTTAAAGTGCTCCTTAATCAAATGCTTTTATCATTGTATTGTGAATGAGTTGTTTCTATAATTGGTTCCCCCTTTTCCCACCCACCAGGACTTCTGCTTGAGAAGCAGTTTAATGGAAAAACTCTTACGGAGAAGGCTATGATTTTAGGAGCTTTATCATCTCTACTGGTTAGAGCTTCCTTTTTCTATCTCCTCCAGCTTTTTTTCAAATCCTGCCATAACTTGGCACAGCTGGAGCTGAGGCAGAGTGTAGATGTTATCTTCTCTGAAGCTCTGGGCCATTTGGCCATCCATGGCCCAACCAGGAGAAGGTGTGGGCCATCCCCTCTGGCTGGCCACCCCATCACTAAGCAAAGCCTTGCTGCGTTGGCTGTGCTACACTGTCCCTGCTTAAGTGGGAGAAGTTACTTAAGGTGCAAATATTGCTCAGAGTAGTAAGGCAGCCATGTGTAAATTTGATAGTAAAGCTGGCTGTTCTCCTGCCAGTAGCTAATTCCATGGCTGGGGGCCATTTCGTGTCTCTGCCTCACTTCCCCAGCTGTAAAAATAGTCTAATGGGAAAACCACGAGTTCCAAGTCTCACAGGAAAGCATTTTCCTGTTGCTTTCCTGAATGCTTTGTGCTTTTGGAGTTTTCCTCTAGGGTGCAGAGAGCACTCAGCCCGTTGCAGGTGCCTGGAGCAGTGATGTGCCAACAGCTATCACAGAAGAAAGAGCTCAGGGAGCTTTTCTAAGCGGCGATGCTGTGGGGTGAGTCCAGATTCTGCTCCTGGCTGTGCCACAGGACGCTTTTCTGTCTTGAGGTGAATTAAAATTACTTTAGATTTCAGTGTCTCCACCTGGCTGGAGTGCTGAAGTCATCTGTATTACAGAGCATGTGGAAATGTCTAGGACCATGTGCTGGCTCTGAAAAATGGACTTGTGATGTGGCACTTGACTCCCAGTGTGAACTGGAGAGGTGGTACCCAAGAGCCTGACAGAGGTGCCAGGTTTGTGAGGGCAGAGCTGTCACCAGTGGGGTACCGCTGCTGTGACCCCGTTGCTGTCCCTTGTTATGGACAATGTGCATACTTGGAATTGGGGTACTCCCTCGCCTGCCTGGGAAGCAGCAGTTGACATGCAGGTGGGCAGAAGACCTGTGGCTGTTTCAGTAGGAGGGAGTGAGCACCTGGCTTGGAGATGGCACTTTTTTCAGGGGTCAGGGAGCTGTGAGACTGAAGGCAGCCAGAGTCTTGGTAAATACTTTGAATCATCAGTAAACATGGTGTCAGGTCCTTTCCAAACACGTATGGAGATGTATGAGTTGGTGTTGCTCACTACAGCGCTGTTACATGATGGACATTAAAACGGAAGAAAAAAATGTTGAATTTATGCTTTCCTGTATCTTCCACCTGATGTTTTCTCTGCTGCCCCATCCTTTGCTCCCTTAGCTTGTGCAGTGTACCAGTGGTGACCCACTTAAGCCCTTTTGAGAGTCAGTGAGGTGTTTTTAGCAGGTGGGTGAGGGTGTGAAGGATGTGTCTGCCAAAGGGTCCCCACGTTTGCTCCTCAGACTGACAGGGGACAAGCAGAGCAGTGGGTGATACCACCTTGGACTTCCCTCCATGATTTTGGCCAAGCACAGTGGAGGTTTGCAGTGAACCACCGTTTCTTTGGTGGCAGGAGATTGAGGCTCTTGGTGATCATTCAGGGGGGTGACTTGTAGCATCACCCAGCTTTTCTGCTGCAGGGCACTCTGTCCACATCTGTGTGTGGGAAGACATGGAGGCAAAATATGAGTTATGCAGCATTGCTGTTGGTACAAGCCTAGATTGAGTCTTTTTCAAATCTTTAAATATTCCTTCAAGGCAGAGTGGATTTAGGGAAAAGCTCTATATTCACATATGTCCAAAGAAGAATAAACAGATGAACTTTTTATATTATAATGTTTTTATGTTAACACTTTCTTTGGGGGACATGGGGAGACATCTTTTGAATTGATTAAATTCAGCTCCTACAAAGCCTGTGGTACCTGGGGATCCACAAGAGAAAGAGAGGAGGATACTGTTCTAAAGAAGTGAAAGGGCAGTGCTGAGGTGAAGTGTAATAAGACGTTTCTGACAGGAGGCCATGAGGGAACTGTCTCTCGTGTGCACACATACACACACAGCCTACAAGATCTATTTATATATAAATAATACAGCTGTTCACTGTGTAACTGGACCCTAAGTAAATACCTCATTTGTTAGAAAAAATGTCCTTTGTCTTCATCTTGGTGACAGGATTTGATGGAAGGACTAACGTACTTATGTGCAAATGACCTTGGAGAATTTTTTTTTCTTTTCTGATTAGTAATGTCATAAGACAATAAAGAAAACCAAACATACCTCCCCTCCCACCCCAAACTCCATGTTTTTTCCATCTATTTGAAACCTCTGGCTGGCAAGGCTAACTTGTATCAGTAGCAGTGCCAGTGGCTGCTTGTCTTAAGCTTGATCCATTCCAGGACACCTGAACATTGCTTTCCTTAGGTCAAACCTAAAGAAATAAGTGAAAGCATTTCTTATATGGCAGCCTCATGCCTGTTGCATCCTATGGTTGGGACAAATGTACTGACACTTAAACTCCAGAAGGTTTTTTCTTCCAGCTGGTTGTTCATCAAGACAGGAGGAGCTAGAAATTATCTCTGAAGACTAAAGCAACTAACTAAAGCAGGCGTGGCCGGGTCAGCCCCTTGAACACTGGACTCTGGCTTGAAGCTTGGCAAGGGACCACCCAACCTGGACTCTGTTTTTTTTTTTTCTGTCTCATAACTGCTCATGAATAATCCCAAACATAAACAATTTGGGGTTTTTTTCTTACAAGCAGCTTTGTGTTGCGAGAAGAGATGGGGAGTCAGCGCAGCCCCTCTGTGCTGGTAGCTGAGGTCTGTTCACAGCCAGCTTGTGGCCGTTTCTGTGTGGCAGTCTCTCCTCTAGCTCAGATGATTTTCTGCCTGGCCTGATGCTTGCCCCTGTGCAAAGCAGCTATATTGCCTCTCAGCTTTCATTTGCTGGGATAAACAAGCCAAAAATGGGCAACCAACTTGCTTGATACTTTTCATTGATGCTTCCCAGCTGGTGCAGCGATGCAGCTGGATCTGGATTGTGTGGGTCTGCACCCCCATCTGCCTGTCTGGTCTTTTGCAAAAGCTGCCTGATCCATTAGGCTTTCTCCAAATTACTTTCTCTGCATTTGGTATATAAATGTTCCATTCCTGTGTCCAAGCCACACTGGTGACTTGGAGACATTCCCTCCTCCTGGCCCAATCCACTGCAGAGAGCCCAGCTGGGTGTTTGGGGCTGGTGCCTCTGGTGCAGCACCAAGTGCTGCAGCATCAGCCTCCCTGTTACTCCATTTGGGCAAGTGAGTATCTTAGCAGAAGAAGAAAATACCAGTAGGAACTGGTCATGATATGTTCCACTTGCTCTTGCCTGATTTCTATCTGTTAGCCATACAAGATCTGCCAGAAGTTAAGCATCATGCACACCTTGTGAAGGTCTCAAAATTGGAGATGTCATTTTTTTCAGATTATCAGTCAGCTCTGGGAGCTACAGAGAAATCTGTTGACGTCTTACGTAACCCCATCCAAGCAATGTTTTTTCCACTGTGTGAAATAACTCAGTGAATTTCTAATTACACAAATCTAATTAAAGGCTGAATGTAACAACTATGCCTAATCATAATGATACGCCCATTTCATTAAAAAAAAAATAAAATTGCTTGTGTACAACCACCCAATTTAGTACAGAATTAATATCCGCCTCTCCGGCTGGAGCTGTGCAAACACTGGCTTGTGTGGGCATCCCTGGGAGGTCCAGTGGCCAAGCCAGGTCTGGTGTGGCTGCATTAGAAACACTGGCTCTTTTGTAAGTAGGTTTTCAAGAAGTGTCTGCGTAAGATGGGGGTGAGGAAGGACCCTCCCAGCTAGCCAGAGCTTTGATGGACTATGATCTGTGCACCATGACCTAGTGTCCAGGTGGCCACTGAACTGGGCTTTAGTGGATTTTGTGTCTGAAGCTCAGCAGTGGTAGAGCAGCAGAGGTGCCTTTGCTTCATTTTCATGTCAGCTCTACTTGATGACTTGGTCTTCTCTGAGACCAAAGTAGCACAAAAAAATGATTTATCCCACACTGGAGATCTTTCCTCCTGTGGCTTTTAGTGCGCCACACCACAGCCTGGAACGGATGGCACCCGTCTGATGAAAGCCTGTTTTGTAAAACTTCAGATCCGCTTTTCCCACGAGGCATGTCTGCCATCAGCAGCGAGATAAAAGCACATAACCACTGCAGCGGGCAGAAAACTAACGCCAGCCACGCTGTCTGGGTGCCAGGCAGCTTGTCAGGCCTCTGCTAACCCATCCACTGGTCTATTGATTCCTCCTTTCAGCTCTAATGCAGTGCCTGCTTTTACAAGGGCTCCAGCAGCATTCCCATCAGGAGAAGGTGGTTTCTTACAGCAAGACATGGACCTTAATCCATGCAATCGAGTGCAAGTTGCAGAGGGAACGTCTGCACTTGTAGGTGTAGAGTTTTCTATTAATACTTTTGCAGTAGTTTATTGCTGAAATCACTCTTGCAAAAGCAACTGTGGCTTTATCCTTTCTTTACCTTGGTGAATGCAGGAGGAAGTTTATCCTACAACATGGAGACTCCACCCAAATTTCTGACTGGCCTGCAAGAATTCAGATATCAGAGGGGAGCCAAATATGGGACAGAGGGAATAATACCAGGGCAGTGAGGTTAAATAGACAGATAATTGATTTTTTTCTGTGCTGGTCTCAGGTGTAAATCCATTGAGGTTAATGAAGTAAGGCAAATTGAATTGGAGACACCTGTATGGAAGCTTAGCCTGGCATATAGCCAGATTCAGAGGCTCCTCTTGGTGCTCCCACGGTGTTTTTAATGGCTCCATCTTGGTGTCAGCATTTTGCTCATTTATGCCAGCTGAGAGGAACTCTGATGGCTGTAACCATTTTAACTTGCAACCAAGAAGGCAAACCTCCCATCTTGTATCTTTACTTAAATACTTGGGTATGTGTGTGTGGGGTTTGTTTCTGATCTACCTGCAGTTATTTCATGGACCACTGTATCCTGCCAGTCCTCCCCAGGGTTGAACTGGTGGGTGGTGTTTGACTTCCCAGCTTCAGCAGGTGGGACAGGAGGAGAAGGGAGGCCTGGCAGTCTATGGATTAATGAGCCTATCAGGATTTGGGTAGGAGGTGATACACAGGTGGGTAAAAGGTGGGTTTGCTAGAAATGGAGGATCCAGCTATAATTTTGGGTGCAGAGGAGATACTCTCCCTGCCAGAAGAGCTGATGCCCGAGCTCCCAGGTGCTGGGATCATGTTGTGCCATGCCTCTTGCTCTAGGCAGGGAGGGGTCCCAGCCCTGGAAGCTGGCACGCTGGCACCAACATAAGCTGTGACCTCTTGGGCCAGAGCTCTCTTAGACCCTTACTCTTGCACACCTTGCATCCCGGCTGAGCGCTGCCCTAGCAGGACCTGCCACCCCCCCAGCATTCTACAGAGGACACTTCACTACAGTACAAAGCATTGTGGGCTGTGCCTGGGTTTCCAACAGAGGTGGCCCAGGAGGAAGGGTTGACCTGATGTCTTCTCAGGCCATAGAGGTGCTTCACTGGTTTCTCTCCTGCTGGCCTTAAAGCTCATGGGAAGGACACGTGTCTCATTACAGAAATGGGTCTGAGGGTTCAGTCACCAGCAGAAGGTCACCTGTCCTTTGCATCGCTTATGCCCGGCCATTGTTAAATCACAAGTGTCTGTCATGGGTAATAGATCATACCCTGTCCATCCCCTGGCTTCTGGTGCATTGCTCCATACAGCTGATTTAGCAGGACCTTTTGCTGCTCATGGCCAGACTTCTGAAAGTTTCTTGAGTCCACTTAGCTCCAGATTTGCTGTTCTAAATGATGCTGACAGTGAGCAGGATGCCTCGTCTTCCCTGCAGCCCCCTAGCTGCTGCTTCCCGACACCTGATGGGCTCTGGCACAGCGCTATTTAACCTCACTAAATGTAAAACTTTGCAGGTGTTACTGGAGAAAAGGACTCTGCCATGCAGCTCTCCCCTGGGTCTCATCTGTACTTCTGTTCTTGGGCTTTCCTTGTGATTACCCAGGCTCCTCTAAGAGCAAGACGGGAGCAAAATCAGGCTGAGAAAACCTTAATCTTATCATGGCCTTTTGCAACATTTTTCCCAAGCTTGGAGATGTTTGGGAAGAAGAGAAGAAGAAAGCTTTACAGACCATAACTTCTATCCCAGTTAAACTTCAAGTAAGGTCAGCCCTGGTACCTCTGATACGCACTGGAATGCACTGGTGTACTGGTATACACTGTTATACGTGCAGCAGCTGCTGCAGAGAAATTGGTTAGTGACAGATGCTGTCCCAAATGCAGCAAAATATTCCTTCAGGCATATTTGTGTCTTCCTGCCCTCTTGTAGTGAAGGACTTCTGGCGAATACAAAATTCTCATGGCAGGGAAGGCACCTACCTGGGGCAAAGCTAATATCCAAATGGCCTGGCTGTTCCTCTTACCCAGGTCTTGGGGGATACTTCGTTCCTGTGTGGCTGATGCTTGCATCTTATCAGCTGTGGCCATCCACAGGCTGGTTGAGCTGTCTGGGCTGTGGCTGTCAGAGCAGGCTCAAGGACCATTCCTGTCGTTGCCACCCACCAGTCATGCCACCTGAGGTTGTATCCCGCTGCTTTTGGTAATCACCTTTTTCCCTGGAGCTCTGACCCTTTGGGCCAATGAAGAACCAAGACCTGTCTGCAGCAGATGCCCTGGTCTGGTGCAGGGCAGGACCCCTGAGGAAGGCGTGGTGGGAGCACTTCAGGGAGCACAGAGCAGCCCAATCCTGCACCAGGGATGCAGGACATCTCCTGCCCAACTCAAGCTGCTGGTAGAGCCTCTGGGAGAGATTTTCATCTTGGATACCACAAACTCTGGACAGGTTTGAGCATGGATCCTGATGAGGCTTGAATCCTGAGCTCCCTATTGTGGTGGCAAGGGGGAAAGCCTTTACTGGAGCAGTGATTTTCACCCCTTGTTGTTTTCCTCTGTTCCTGCACGTTACCCTGCTTCATGCAGCAGCTAAAAATAATTAAAAGAAAGGCGTGAGCCTCCATCAAGGGAAGGGAGACAGGGAACCCCTGTGTCTGCAGGAGAAATTGTACAGCTGGCAGGAGCCTGTCCATCATGCATGCAGCATGTGTGTGGAGGTTTCAGTCTCTTGCTGGATAGTCACTGGCTACATAAACAAACAAACTGTTTTTGTCTTCGGACACCCTACTAATGCCTCTTGCTAGCCTTGACTTTTTGGCTTGTCTCTGTATTTTTAGCTGCAGGACACCCTGTCCCCAAACCCAGAGAGGACCTGAGTTTTCTCATACCTTTCTAAACATGCGAAGCCAACTCTTGCCCTTCTCCTTGTCCCAATTTAGAAAAGGGAGGACGGCAGTGGACTTCCCACTTGTACTGGTGTAGCAAAGCTGAGGACCTGAGATATGAATATCTGTTCGCCTGGGAGTTTATTGATGGTTGTGCTGAATAAGAGCCTTTGAGAAAGCATGAGGAAGGTGTCTCTGTGAGATGCAGTGACATAAGTGTAGAGGAGCCCTCGTGTGCGGACAAGGCAGGGACCCAAGGGTCAAATGTAGACTGAAACTGTTCAGTGCAGGGGTTTCTGCCCTCCATGAGTCTCCATCAGCGTAGCTGGTGGTGGAGCATCTCTGGGTATCCCCAGGTCTGCGTGGGGCAGGCACCACGGCGTGTGTACTCCTCCAGGACTGCGTGTGCAGGTGCCGGTTACACAAGAAGTCCAATACCCTTGGACTGGGGCAGGTTCAGCACCATGTGAACTGCACTTTTCTCCTTGAGCGTGGAACCGAGGGGGTCCAATATGATTTTCCCCCTTCTATCTTTTATCTTGTTCATATACAAAGTAGAGGAACAAACCCCACACTTGATTACATTCAGCAAAATGCAGTATTTCTTTGTATTTTACTGAGAGGGGGAAGAGTTTGGGAGTTTATTCTCTTCTATTTAAAAGTACAAAATGATTTAACACAATGCAAAATTAAATGTCACTTTGAATAAATGATCAAATGTTCTTCCTTTGGCAAGTGCTGAAACAAGCATGTGTTTTATTGTGTGGTAGTTTCAGTCGTGCTGAATCTACTTCTGCATCCTTCTCTACTCATGCAACAGAATCCACCTTTTCAGCCAGCTGAGCCTTTGCACTTACCTAGTCCTGCTTTCAGAGGTCCCGGCCCCATCCGACCATCTCCACCCTGGTCCTTGTCACTGGCTTGGTGGGACTGTGGGCTCACCTCCTTGCCATCCTCTTTGCTCCCTCTTGCTGCACCGAAGTCCTCACTCAGATGCTGGTTTAGGCATAGACTTGAATTTAAGCATCTGAACGGCTCCCTTGATGTAATTAAGGCTATTTGTGTGCTTGAAGTTAAGTACGTGCTGAAGCGTTCTGCTGGATGGAGGCATAAAAGCGCACGAGCTTCAACCGAGCAGTAAAATAGGTTTTATGAGGCACTGGGGGCTGCCAGCCCTACTCCTCATCACAGTGGCTGCTGGTGTAAGATGACCCAGGAATTGTGACGGCTCCCTGCCCTCTGCTGCCACAGACTAAATGTCCCGAGGTCTGTTGTTTGCACCGCACTGGCGTGTGTCCCTGTGAGATTGCATGACCACCTTGTCCCCTGGGAGAGCCACTCAAGGTCGCAGGCTGCTTTCCAACAGCTAGCAAGCCAACAACACCCATAGTTGTAATGTGCTATGGAGATGCTGTTTTGGCCTGTCAAGGTGTCCTGAGGCAGGTGGGGTACAGGGGTGGTGGGAGTGAGTCCCAGCCAGGGTGCCCCTGCATCCACATCCCCCCATCACAGGTGCCATCGTGGGAAGCAACACGCAGGGGTGGTGGAGGGTATTTATTTGGTCAGAGAGATGAAAAGTGAGACTGAATGGATGCAGGTGTAGGTTTTATTTGGTATGAGCAGGCTCCTGTGAGTCCAGCTGTTTACTGGGTCCTGGGGAAGATGGATAAGCACCACCGTGTGCTTCCATCCTGGCAGATTTGGTGATCATGTCTTGAGCTTGCTCTTCTTGTCCTCTGCCAAGAGAGGGTGGTGTGGGCTTACGCTGTTATCCCCCTGCAAACCGGGCTGGGAGAAGGCATTGTGTGCTATGCAAGGCTTAGCTGATTTTCAATTAAAGCAGAAATATGTATGTATTTTAGGGGGCGGTCATACAGTTCCTTACCAAGAGGCTGTTGCTGGATTTGCATGGGCAGTATTACTTGACCTACCTGTGCAACTGGTGCTACCCAAGCTAATAATTTCCTATCTGAGTGTCTATCTGAACAGCATTTTTAAATAGCTCTCTACTGTGCCTGAATTAATGGAAAAAATGGACTAAAAGTAAGATGAGAGTATTGAAGGGAGCAAATGACAAATTGGCTTTAGAGCATGGCAGCAACAAGCACTGTCAGGGGTTCATGCACTGACCTTTATCTAAACAGAACTGTATGTAACAGATAAGAATATTTAACCATAATTAATGTCACATCAGCGCAGAGAACAAAATGACTACATCAAACAGGCAAGAAATCCACTGCAAATTACTCAAAAGAGAAATGTCAGCTTCTTTATATCTGCAACCTGCCTTGTGCTGATGGTGCTGGAATTAGACAGGAGGGCATGCGTGTAAAGAAGCTATTAAAAATGATTTAGGGACTGGATAATGTATACATAAATGAGTGAGAGAGGCAGAATCAACCAGAACAACGGCAGGTCTGCTGGACCAGAGTTGTGTAAAATCAAACGCTAAACTGAGCTGATAATTGAGTGCTGGGATAAATGTGTATAAACCAGTTATCTCCACTGCTCAAGTTTTGACAGATGGTGTAGGGTTTTCCTGCCCCTTCCATCTCCAGGGGATCCTGGTGTGCTGTGCTTCAGCAGACACCTCTCACCCTGGTAGCTGAGCCCCTCTCTATGTTTTATAGATGGGAGGAACCATTGCTGGCCAGCGATGTTGAGGTGTTTTTAATTCTGTTTCCAAGTTGGGGTTGTCCCAACTTCCTGGAGGTTGTTCAGAGGGCAGCTGAGCTGGGATGCTGTGGGGATGTCTGGAGGCTGGTACGTGTCTCTGCTCCCTCCAGCCATGGGCACAGGCAGTGTCAGTGCTGGGCAGTGATGAAGAGCAAAGCAATTTGAGCTCCGAGGGGATGGCTGCGTTCATGCCGCAGACTGGGGGGCAGTCTGCAGCCCCTAATTTAATTTTAAAACAGATGATAGTGTGTGGATGTCCATTCACTAGCAGTGGATTTCATCAGTCCAGGTGACAACAAAAGCTTGAGTGAGGAGTTAATCCCCTCCTGATCTACCTCCTGCTATGGAGCATCCCCTGGCCCTGCAGCTTCAGGCCTGGGCTGGATCTTTGTCAGAGTGATTTGCATCCCTCTGCCCTGGAGTAACTGCCTACTCAGCAATGGTGCAAAGCACACCAGGGCTTGTGAAATGCGTGTGCCTGATGCCGTTATCAGTCCAGGTGTGTAGATGTGACATGACAGCTTCACAGAATCACAGAATCATCTCGGTTGGAAAGGACCTTGAAGATCATCCAGTCCAACCGTTAACCCAGCACTGACAGTTCCCAACTACACCAGATCCCTAAGCGCTATGTTGACCTACTCTTAAACCCCTCCAGGGATGGGGACTCCACCACCTCCCTGGGCAGCCCCTTCCAACACCCAACAACCCCTTCTGGAAAGAAATGCTTCCTAATAGCCAGTCTGACCCTGCCCTGGTGCAGCTTGAGGCCATTCCCTCTTCTCCTGGCGCTTGTTCCTTGGGTCAAGAGACTCATCCCCCCCTTCAGGGAGTTGTAGAGGGCGATGAGGTCTCCCCTCAGCCTCCTCTTCTCCAGACTAAACCCCCCCAGTTCCCTCAGCCGCTCCCCATCAGACCTGTGCTCCAGACCCTGCACCAGCTCCGTTGCCCTTCTCTGGACACGCTCGAGTCATTCAATGGCCTTTTTGGAGTGAGGGGCCCAAAACTGAACCCACTCATCGAGGTGCGGCCTCACCAGTGCCGAGTACAGGGGTGAGATCCCTTCCCTGTCCCTGCTGGCCACGTTATTTCTGACACAAGCCAGGATACCATTGGCCTTCTTGGCCACTTGGGCACACTGCTGGCTCCTGTTCAGCCGGCTGTCAATCAACCCCCCCAGGTCCCTCTCTGACTGGCAGCTCTCCAGCCACTCCTCCCCAAGCCTGTAGCGCTGCTGGGGGTTGTTGTGGCCCAAGTGCAGCACCCGGCATTTGCCCTTAGTGAAGCTCATGCAGTTGGCCTCAGCCCATCGCTCCAGCCTGTGGTTCAGAGCTTGGTAAAATCCCGGGGGAGGGAGATGATGCTTGAGCAGTCCCTGGTGAACCCCGTTTGCTCCAAGTGGAAACCCTCTGGGCCCGGCCCTTCCACCTGGGAGAGTCTCGGTCATTTCGGGAAGAGTGCTGGGCTGTTGCTATTCCTTAGAAATATTTATTGCCAAAAACTGGCAGTAGGTGATGGGAGGCAATCCAGGAGCTGAGCATGGGATTGACACCTTGCTGCACTTCTTGTATTGATGGCTGCAGATGCTGAGCTCATCAAGGTGTGATCTGCCCTCCTTGCCTGAAACAGGCTGTGCTGCCAGCTGAGAGGTGGGTCAGTGCCCCTCTGAGCCAGCTCATAGCCCCCTCTTAAACTTCAGGACAAACAGTTGGTGTCACTCACTCAGCCCAGACTTCGGGAGATTATTCAGAAAATGTACAAATCCAGTAAAAAGTCTGGCCCTAGACATAGTGAGTTACAGTCATTCTTGGCTTCGTTCCCCTACAGGAAGGGAAAAAATACCTAGTCTTATTCTAAAAGGGCCCTTGTGCCCATTGTAATAGCTTATTTCCTAAACATAAATTAATTTATCTGCATGACCTACTGGGGGAAGTGTCATTAGCCTCAGTTAGTAGAGGTGAGGTTGAGACACAGAGCTGGCGCCCAAGGTCATGGAGGACGTCTGGGGAAGAGCCAGGAACCACTCCTGAATCTCATGAATTTCTGGCTGGTACCTTAAAGGCCAGTCCTGTCTGTAATGCCTTACCCAACCTGCAGTCCTGCTGGCCACTGATTAGTTTTGTTGTCAGCATTTTCCTGGTGGGAGGAGGCAGCAAGGTGCCTCCAGATTAGCAAGGTTGTGAAAAATAGCTTTCCAACCAGCCTGGTGACCTTTTGACAGCAGGAGAGAATTTACAGGCAGAAGATGGAGACGTCGTGATTTAAAATTAGAAACGATGGGGAGCTGTATCTTTGCGCCTTGAAGTGGAACAGGAAAACTGACCTGTTCCTGATCCCATCCTGGGTGGCTGGGACATGGTTTAGGGTTTCATATCTCCATTACAGAAAGTGCTCTGGGCTGCCTGCCTCAGGCAAGGCACGCTTTGCTACCAGGTACCTGTGGCCGGGAGCCTTGGCTCGGGGAGCAGGACTGCGTGGGGGAGTGTGGGAGAGGGCAGGGAGCAGAGCTGCCTCCCGGCGCACACAGCAGGCACCATCTCTGCCTAAAAGCTACTGTGCAAAGTTCAGCTCTGCTGGTTCAGTCTGTAAAAGTGTCTGATACACTCAGCTGCTAAATAAACCTAGCCCAAGGTTGGATGAGCAGATAAGTTCCAATTAGAGGATCTGAATATTGATTTACTGGGAAGAAAATATGACATTAAAGGATCACTGGAAGACTAAAGCTGAACTGACGTAATATTTAAAATGAAAGGCCATGAATTTGCATCAGAATATAGGAGCAAGGCTTTGACAAGACAGGCAACTAATTAAAGTGCATCAGTTAAATGGAGTTCCTCCCTATTTTATCTTCCATGGTGGGAAATATAGAAAAGGCACTTGTTAGAAAAATAGGCGCTATTTATATCTAGGTGTTACTGATAACATCCAGAAAGGCACAAAGGGTAGAGATCTCTGCTCTGACTCATGTTTCAGGCATCTCTTTTTCAGGAGGAATGGTACAGTCCTGTCAGACTAAGCAAACAGACAAAGCAGGAGCCCAGGAATGCTGACTGTCTGAGCTGAGCTGCTTTGCATTTGTTCTGAAGTCAAATGGTTTGGTTTCTCCAACTTCCTGTCTCTCCTAGGGCTCTGGTGGGAGTCACCCGCAGGTTTTGGAAGGGCGCTGGAGGGCAGACAAGTGCTGAAATTGTCTTTGTGCAGAAGAGAGGCGGGGGCACAAGCAGGTCCAAGCTCCCAGCTTGCATGGAAAGCCCATACGGGAGAAGATCTCAGCCTGGAGGGACACACATGATGAGCCTGATCTTGGGCTTCCTCAGATGGAAAAGCCTCAGTGATTCAAGCTGTTTTGGGAAGACCTAAGCCAACTGAGCTGCCCTTAATTCTGTGGAGACTCCCTAGCAGCTCAAAGGATGAACTCCAGGTCTCCTTTCCCTTATGAGCAGCATAACCCATCTGCAGAGCTCTCCTTGCTCTTCCTCGGTTTTGTTCTCTGCAGAAGGTTGACTGAAATCCTCAATATTAGCTTGACAGAAGTGCTTCATTGCTTTGTTCCTCCCGGTGCTGGAGCATGGAGAAAGGGGGCTGAGTGACCTGAGGGAAAGCAGAAACCCTCTCCCACCCAACTCAACTCCCAGGGCAAGCTTCAGCACCTTGAGGTCACTTCCACGGTGGTGCACTCTGATCTCACCTGCAAGCATCAACCTCAGCTGGAGTCTTATCCAGGACGGCAAGGGGAGGCAAAGTGATGCCGAAGCAGGAGCAGCAGATTTAGCTCTACCATTTTTGTGTCACACAAAGGCACGTGGCTGCATTAATGTGCCTCCACTCACCCGTCCTCTACGCCAACACCAGCCCTGCCCCACGTTTTGCAGGGGCTGTTGCTGTGCCCTGGCACATAGTGCTGAAATTACCTTCTCTTCCTTTCAAACCACTTGGCTTTGCAAAGATGCCATTTCTTCTCTCCCATTTCAAAAAGAAAATTTTCTGAGAAGTTTGAGGGAACAAAGGAAGAAAGAAACCAAAGAGAAAAGGAGTTTTCAAGTTGTACCATCAGATTCTGGCTGAGACATGCTGCTGGTGTCAACTTTTTTTTATGCGCAACTGGAGCTGGTGCCATTTCACACCTGCTCCATGCTTGTTTAAATGACACATAATTATGATAGGCAGTGTAAAGATGAAGCTTCATCCCCAATTAAACTGCATTTTCTGTCTTTCATTTCCTCCCCCAGTTGAGGAGGAAACCCCTGGAGAGCAAGATTTTTAAGTTTAATGAAGTAGGAGGTGCCTGCAAAATTAAAGGTAATCTTGTTTATTAGAAGAAAATCGGAGCTGATACATAGTGTTTCCAGAATATTGTGTTTCTGTGTGATGCCCTGGGGAGTGTTTCAGGTTACTGGAAATGCCAGTGTAAGAATCACAGGTCATCATATGAGAGAGCATCCGGTCTGTGATAGCTGCTGACTGGAAATGTGTATATTCCCACTGCAGCACCGGGCTGGTCCCTCTTTACTTTTTCTGGAGTTCCTGATCGATCCCACTGCCGGTGCCAGTGCAGCGCCTTGTGTTTGGCATGTGGCCCTAAGGAGAAAGAGGAGCAGCACCAGTCCCACAGGTACATCCCTGCAGGCCCTTTGTGTGAGCCAGAAGGGCATGTTGCCTGTTTTGTACAAAGTATGTTAGAGACCCCCAGCACAGGCTTTCTGTTTGCAGGTGGTCTGACCTCAGCGGTTAGCAACTGGGACAGAACTGTAGCTTTGGGGAAATTAGAAGGTGTTTTCATTGGGGTCTTCATCCCCGCATGAGGTGGGGATGTGAGCATGGTGCTGGGGTGACATTTGCTGTGCTCTGAGCTCTGCCGGAGTGTGAGCACCACCTACCAACCCCACAGCTTTGCTGGGCAAGTTCCCTTTGCTGCTTCATCAAAATTCAGCCCATTGTGGCGAGTCCCCTGCCCTGAGGATGAGCGTTGGGTTTTTAAGGGTCTATGATATATCTTAGTCAGTATCTGCGCTATTTCATCCTTTATTCCTTCCCCCAACTTCCTCTGAATGCCATCCAGCCCCCGTGATTTATTACCCTTCAGTGCATTTCGCTTTTTGTTGGAGAATTTATATTTAATTTTTATGCCCGTTATCATTCAGGGAGAGGAGGGAAATGCTTTGGGAGCCCAGAGTGAAAATAAACCAGCACATTTTAGTGCAGTTACTTTGTTTGAAAGATGTTGTTGTATTTTGGCAGGGTACTTGCCTCCTTCCTCCTTCACTTTTGCATCGTAAGTTGAAGTGGTTCTAGAAAAATCACAGGACTGTGCACTGCACTGATTGCCTCCAGCTTTGTAAGGGCTGGAGACTGCTGCTCCTGCTGCCTGAATTCATTAGGACTCATGCAGTGAAGAGGAACTTGGTGTAAGAGCAAGACAATTTGGTTTTTCGTGTAGCTGGAGACTTGGGAAATGAGGGGATTATGCATCAGCAGAGGTGGACTTCCTTTTCTTAGCTCCCTTGATCTTCTTAGTGGTGAGGTTTTTCTGTGACACCTCCTGTACAGCTTCAACTTCAGGTTATCACGCACCTGTGCTGACCTCATCTGGGTCTGACTTAACATCCGAAGGGACATAGAGATGTAGTATTTTGGCCGTTGGTCTCCAAGAGGTGCACAGTGGAACCAATAGCAGAACTCAGAGCTTCTGATGCTCTTTGATGCACCATGTCCCTCTGCCCCTCATACTTCCCCTCCCCTCCCACACTTTTAGGTTCTTATCAGCAGGAGAAGGCTTTAGGAGCAAGATAAACACTTCTGTCTCAGTTGAGGCATCTGGGTCAGTTTGGGAGGAGGATGGGGAAGGCATTCAGACCTTCATTCAGATCTCAGGCAAAATCTCTGTTCCTCCTTCCTTCCTGGAATTTGCTTCTGTAATTCTCCATCTGCCCTGTTCTGTCTAAGCAATGGCGAAGTAGGGACCTTCAGGGCTCTGGCAGGTATGATCAGAGCAGGCCATGAGCCATTTTCTTTTGCACATCCCTAGGATCTCTGAGAGTTTTGATGTTCAGGGCTCTGCTCAGACCTAAGTTTCTCTTACTCTCTCCCCTCTTCTGCATCTCTCCTGCATGAAGGCCTGTTCTCACAGCATTGCTGCACTCATCGTTGATTCCAACACTTTTACATACTCAGTTGAACTTCTGAGAGATGCTACCAGATCTCTGAGAGGAGAGGCTCAATAAACTTGAATGATGCATCCATTGAAATGGAGGGGGACTGAGGAAACAGCACAGGGGGAAGTTCATCGTCCTGAATGCTTTGTTGGGTTCTTAGATGGTGGGAAATGTGGCCACATGGCAGCATCCCTGCTTTTAGCCTTCATCACTGCAGTGGGTTTCTCATGCAGAGCTTTGAACCCCTGTGCAGGAGAGATTATCCATCGGTGCACTGCCAGAGTGTGCAGAGACTTCTGCTGTGAAAGCCAGCATGTCACCTCTGATCAGTTCATTAGATACGTGTGACCTCATTGTTGGTTGAAGCCCAGTGCTTCATTTCTCTGTCTCTTTAGTGCTTTCTCTGTTTTAATTAAAAGCTTCATTCCAGTTTGACCTTTTGCAGTGCTGTAGCATAACTGAAACTGAATTGAGCCCCTAAGTACAGAGGGTCTCTCCTGGTGGGCTGGGTGGATGAACTATAACCATTCAGCCTAACGTTTATGATGACTGGCAGGAGCCCTGCCTGCCCCTCCTACCCTCCCCGGGGGATCAGACAGCCCATGTATCTGAGTATAGAGCAGGGTGGGAAAAAGTATTGTTCTTTCAATAAAAGCCATGGTTACTCAGGAAATATTGCAGGAGGTGGGAATCATCATCAATTTGAGGAGGGTGGAGAAGGAAGAGTGGGAATCTCACAGTGATTTATTGCCTCTGTTGTAGATCATTGTTAGCCCAAGAAGGCTGATTGGAAGCAATGGGTTTAAATCACTGGGTCTTGTTAATGGCTTGGGCACTGGAGTGGGAGTATGGAGACCTGGATCCAGTTCCCACCAGCTCTGGAGTGTATAGGCGGTGAGCTCGGAGGGACAGTCCTTGTTCTGGAGCCCAGGGCTGAAGAGCACAAAGCACGGAGGATGTCTCGCTACATCCCAGCTATTCAACCACAGCTCCCACTCCTTGTCTGGAGTTCTGGGACTGGTGTGGGGGGAGATTTGGTATGTGTCTGGTTGCAGAGGAGGAAGGAATTGTTGAGACCTAGATTCCCACCTCTAAAGCAGTTAGCCCAGCTCTTACAGGATGAGCAACCATGCTCTGCAGCCTTCCCTGCGAGGAGTGTCGCCTGCCAGCCTGACTGTGCCAACACGGCTGCACCAGGAGCCTGTTCACTGGGCACTGGTGTATTGCCCAGCATAAAAACGCCATAAAAAGTCCTGCAGCTCCCACTACCAAATTGCAGTATCCTGGCTGAGTTTCTACCTGACCAGTCTCTCAAAGTGATGTAAAGTCCCCAGAGGTATTTTGGCTGGGGGGGCGCGTAGAGGAACTGACTTAAAGCTGAACATTTCAATTCCATCAACAAAATGTTTCAATTCAAGTTGGCCTGACCCAAAGCAAAATCAAAACACATTTTCAAAACAGAAAAAAAACCCCATAAAGTTTCTGCTTTACTGTGGGGCATTTCAGTTTGAAGAAACTCTTGTTTTCCCTGAATAAATCCTAGCCATCGTGACCAAACATTCTTGTCTGCTTCTATCTGCCGGTTACCTCGTTCTCTGCAAGCGTTAACATGATGCATCAGTTCTTGTGGGATTTCCCACACCCAAGCTGGTCTGAACCACCTCCCCAGCAGCTATCCCACGTACTCAGCCCTGCGAATGCAACCGACTGTCTGCTCTGGTTTGAGCTCCTTGCTAAGCAGCTCAGAGTCTTAGCTCAGAAAGTCCTAGGTCTGATCCTTGCAGACAGCCCGCCAGCAGCTTTTCTTTCCTATGCAGCATACCCTTCTCTGCTGAGGGTTAGAAAGTACTGGATTATCTACTTACCACAGCTGGCAAAAAACCCTCTGTGTCCTGATTTTTGCAGGGTGAAGCGGAGACTGTAGAGGGGTGCTGCGCCTGCTCCCAGACCAGTGACGGGAAGGACTGACACTCCCCAAGTGCCCACACCAGTCCCAGTAAGTAACTGTGTCTTGAGGTACCTTTAGACGTGAGGAATGGTGGGAGGGATCCCTGCAGTTCCCAGCTGCTGCTGTTCTGCTGTGCGAGGCGGGACCTGGTAGTGAGATCTGGGGCAGTGAGGACACTTTGCTTGAGATGCTGAATTGTATGAGTGGGCTTCATTCTGGGTTCAGGCTGAAGGTTTTCTCTCTTTGAGCCTGCAGAAAGTGGCCTCACTCTGGCCTGGTGTAAGCATTCGAGGAATCAAAGGTTGATGGATGTGCTGAGAATCTTCCATTCCCTCGTGTGCTATTGGCAATAGGAAAAGAATTGCCTTAATTACACCCTGATGGGCAAATTGTGATCGTTTTGGACACAGTGGGTTCGGCATGTTTTGGCTTCTGATTCGTTGCTTATACTTCTAAAAGTTATGTTTGCAGTTTGTTGTGAGTGAACGTGAATATGAACGTGACTTCTGGGTAACGTAGAGGTGGACTCTGCTCTTGACTTTCCTGGTGCACACCCCGGTGCAAGAGGTTGCAAAGAGAAGCTGTGCAGAAGTGCTGCATGTGGGGGACGTTGTGCTCAAGGCAGATACACACCTTGCAGAGCTGGTGGTGTGGTGGAGGAAGGTGCCCAGAGTTTGATTGAAACCCTGGTACTGCCTCTGCACAGGGTAGGCAGAGTGTTCTCTTGAAAATGGGCTGAGAGAAAGCACCCTCTTGATATTCCTTTGAACACCAGCAAATCAGGACTGCGTTTCTTAGCACTTTGATCAGGACAGGGGAGTTCCCCCATCCCCAAAAGGTACAGCAGTGTCCTCAGGCCACAATTTAGGAAGATGACCAGCTCTAAAGTGCTGACAGACACAGCACTGTCAGGACATGAGCTGTAACATCCCCCAGACCTGGCTTGGCTAGGTAGGCTGAGCTGAAAGCATCTCTTTGAAGAAGAGGTTCTGTGGAGGAAAGGAGGAGAAGGGTTTAGGGATCAGGTCCAGTGACAGTGTGTGTGACCTAAGTACTGGGAAATGCTGGTCCAGGAATCGCTGTGGCTATTAGAAGTTTGCTGTGTTCCTGAGCAATGAAGTCAATGAAGTCCTGAGCTGGGATATCTCTTCCTGCTTTTGTGGGAGTTTTTAGTAAGAATGGAGTAACGGGACTCTAGGTGAATAAAACCTGGAGTTTGCTTCAGCAGAGGCTCAATGAAGATTTCAGGGCATAACTGTGCTATGCACAATTCATGGTGTGAAGATGGAACGGTGTAATGTTTTCAGCAGTGACTTTCCCCTCCACTTCCCAGACAGGTGGCTAAAAGCAGGTCCTCAATTTCCAGTTCAACAGGGTTTACAGTCCTAGTGTAACACATATGTTTTATTTGGTATCGTGGCTGGATTTTTCCTTAGAATTTACGTAGGAGGGAGAAAAAAAACATATGTGATCAGGTAAAACTTCTTAACATACAGGTAGGAGCTCTGGTGTTGCGTGGTGGACCCCAGGAGATAACATGTACACAGTAAATAAGGATCTAAGAGTTTTATACTTCTTACATGATTTGGAAATCTAATCCAGGAAACTGCAAATAACAAAGATTCACCTGAACTTTCTCAAACCAAAACCAGGCAGCTGAAGGAGAAAGGGAATTTGGGCTTGCTTATGACTTGTCTAAAACCATTTTCTGCTTCTAGCTTAATATACCTTCCCTTAGTAGTAGTGAGAATATCTTGACACAAAGTAGGACTAAAAAATTCTGACATACAGATATGTTAAACAAATGAGCTGGCTAAAAACCCTTTTCTGCATGAATAAGAGAACTACTGTGCCCTAATTCCATAGATGGGGATTTAACTCAGCAAATGAAATTACGGGATTCAGCAGCGTTGAAGAAATACCTTATTTTTTTAATATTCAAGACATTTTAAAAAGAACACTGCCAGAATTTTTTCGAAGTTTTGTTTTGGCTGTTGGCATATTAAACAGTGCTTTAAACTATGGCATATAAACCAGTGACATATTAAACAGTACTTTAAACTCCTTTTGTACAGGGTATTTACTGTAAGTGAAGAAAAGTGTCTTTTATCCTGCGTGTACAGACTGCAGAGCTTGAACTGCAGCACCTTCTTCAATCTGTGAGTTCTTCACTTTCACAGGACTTCTGAACTCTTGAACGCTGCTCGTTGATTATTTGCTTTTTCATTTTTCACTTCTCCCTCCATTTATTGTGAGCGCACAGAATAAAGGTTGATTCCAGAGGGAGGTGTGAAACTGCCTATTTCTTGGGGGATGGAGAAAAAGCTGTGAAAATATCTGTCATTCAGGCAATTGGCAAAGAGCATTGAGAGTAACTCTGGAGAACTAGGGAGGCTGATGAAAATGCCCATTATTCCGGCAATGCAGGAAAGGTCACAGAAATACCTGTTATTTGAGTCCACCCATACAGGGTTGGAAGTGTCCCGTAGTTAGAGGACACAGAGCATCCTTACGTAGCTCAGTGAAAACTAGGTGGATGAAATTTTCTGTCTGTCTTTTTAGAAAAAACACAGTGTTGGAGCAGGCCATCGCAGTGTCTAATCACAAATAAATCTGACTAATCACTTGTTCAGGTCATTTATCAGCTCCGGCAGTTCCTGTCCTTCCAGGATTAGGATGGCACTCGGTAGCCATTTAAGCTATGATCTGGTAGTGACCTTCTTAGCACCCTGTGGGCCAAGGAAGGAAGCGATGTAACAGGTTTCTTAATTTAGAAAAGATGATGCGGGTCAGGAGGAGGTCGCAGGTGTCGGTGCCCAGCGCAGATGCTGGTAGGTGCAGGCTCTGGGTAAGGGCTGCAGTGTCCGGTGCGAAGGGAGATGCAGGACGTGAATGGTGTATTCACAGGGTTCATGATCAAGTCTAAAAAAGCTGAACTGTGGGACCAAGTTACCCTCTGTGCCCAAGATACCTTTGTCAAGGAAATGAAGGGGCGGTAGGATAACTCATGAATCTCACTATAAAGTTGTAATTCTTTCCAGAGGCTCTACAGGTGACATGAACCATCAGAAAACAACCTCAGTGGTGTGCAGAGCAGGGATAGCCTCCTGTCAACTGCTTCTTCTGCTCTTTGCAACACTCACTTTGCAGCTCTAACATTTCAACAAAAGTGGGCAAGTACTTCATGCCTGGCGCAGACTGGCTTTGCCCTTTGTGGCTTGTTTTTTCTTTTTTTTATTATTTATTCGTCTGTGGACAATTAGATGATGAGATTTCTGCAGTGTGGATTTCTCTTCATACTTTTGCAAGCGTGTGCTGGGAAGATTATTGAATGCAATTATGTCATCAGCAACATCCCTTCCCAGGGCTGGGATACGGTGGAGGAGCAGATGGAGATGAAGTACCGAGTAGTTCAGAGCAGGGTGCAGTGCGCTTGGCTTTCTGTCCCCTGTTACCAGCCCCGTGTGTTTCTGACCACGGACAGACTGAAATGCAAGTATTTGCAGGAGTGCAGTAAAAATCAGTTGTCTTCAGTGGCTTGTGTGTTTTTGAAAACCTCAAAGGAAGGGAGAAGAAACCCAAATAATTGAAGCTTCCCTCAGACAGTTCCCAGTAGATAAAACAAAGTATGTGATTTTGTTTAGTGATAAATGGGAGAAGAGGCTTCAGCCCTGTCCCTGCTGTCTGCTGCAGAGCCCAGAGCATGGTCCTAGCAATGAGAGTGATTGCCAGCCACTGACACAGAGGTGCAGAAGTGGGGGTATGATGCCCATTTGTACCATCCCTTCTGCAGATGGAATGTTGGACGTGCCTGCAGTCACCTGCTTTGGCCGTTGGTTACAGCACAAACTGATGAGTCAAAATAGACCTCAGTAAAAGACAGAAAGAGCGACCCCTTCTAGGCCAACTAGAAGTGGAGACAGGGAGAACTGGTTAAAAAGCTGCCTGGAAAGTGAACCCGGGGTCTGTCGCACCCATTCTGTCTCCTTGTAGACCCAGTGATCCCAGGCTGTCCCAGAAAATGCAGGTGGACCATGAGGATAAGAAGATTGAAGCATGTACACACCCACCGTGCTCCAGCAATGGGAGCCCTGAGACCACCCAGAGAGGACCAATCTGTCTTGACACTTTATGCCAAAGTCCTGGGAATCTTGGTGCCTCTAAAGAGTTTTTCTTTTGCTATAGACTCAGTGTGGTGAGGCTATAATTCTTGTCTCAGGAGACAGAGCTGACGTGGTGGCTGCGAACCATGGATGGGGCGAAGGGCAGTCTGGGCTGTGTAGGACACGAACAGAAATCCCCTCCAAAGCTAATGCTCCCCAACCTTTATCTACAGTAAATAAACGCAAGGACCGTTAAAAATCCTTTCTAAGTAGACTCTCTGGAAGGATTGCCCACATTTCTGTGCTGGAAATAACCTAGTGGCATGTGTGATATTTGTAAGCAGTTACCTGGAGGATGTTTCCAGGCAGCTGGTTCATCTGGAACAGGTTTTGTCTTGAGTAGGTTCGTGCTTGCCTGATGAGAGCAGGCTGCAGAGCCCGCAGAGCAAACGCACGGTGAGAGGAGTGCTCTCCTCACACAGAGACCCCAGTCCATCACTGCTCTCTGCAGGGAAGCAGATGAGTTTTGGGCTAGAAGAGCCATGTTCTTGATGCTAAAGTTTGTTGTGAAAGCAGAGCATGTTGGGAGTTGTTTTGATCGAAGATGATTAGGAGTCATTTAGCAGTTGCAAGCACCAGGAGTGTGGTCTGCAGGCTCAGATCCTGGTGTCAGCCAGCTCTGAAGTTCTCCATAATGGAGCTGTCCCCTCCCTTTGCCCCCATCTGCATTCTGCCTATATGGAGCTGAGCTTAGCTGGCTTTGAGTGGGAACCCAAGCAGTTCCCATAAAGGATCAGGTTTTCCAGCGAGAGCCAAGTCCTGACACACTGAACTGCCGTTCTTCATGCTGGAGCCTTCAGAGGTGGATGCTGGGCGCTGACCTTCACTGAGAAGCTGTTTCCTCATTTCTGCCCATATCAGGCTCGTGTGGCTCTGCTGGGCATGAGTTAGTGGAAGATGAGATGCTAATTAACCCTTCATAAACAGCCTCCTTGCTCTGTGGTTTTAAATAAGCAAATTAATTGCATGGAGCTCTCACCTGCTCTGCAGCAGCAGGAAAGCTGTGGTGTTTCTGGATGCCAAGTGATGGTTTGGGACAGGCCATCACTAGCAGCTCTACCTGGGTGACCCTCCTGCTCTGGACCTTCCACCTGAGTGTGCACTCTGCAAGCAGAAGGTTATGTAGCTCACTCATTTCTCTCATATGAGAAGATAAGAGTGTTTGGTGTTATTTAAGGACAGTAAGGCTGAACAGAAAATCAAAAATATCTTTACATAGCATACATGATCCAGTGGATTGTACTGAACCTGGTTTGAGATTTAAAACCTTCATAATCCAGAAAAACTCCAGCATATGTCTACTTTTAAACCTATAAATTCAGTTAAAACTCTTATGCTCAAAGCAAGCCATGGGTTAGTAATACCTCCTGAGTCAATTTCTAGAGCTGAGCTAGTTTCCTGGGATCAACCCAAAATGTTTGATTCTTTTAAGAACTGAGTAAGCGATTCATAATGAATACTGTATCTGAGAATTAAGTTTGCTACGAATCTTGATCTTACCAAAATAACATGTCAATTTAAGTTATCTGACTTGGGGATTTTTGGTTTTTTCATTTCTGGATGTGCTTTTTGAAATTATCTTCTTTTCAGAGCTTCTCAAGACTTGAAGGTTAATTCAGATTAAGGTACTGTATGAATGGAAAACGTAAAATCTTTTCTGAAATAACTTCTGTGTAAGCACCAGCTGACAGATGATCACATGAGTCATTTCTTCTGCCATGACTGAGGATAATACCTGTGGTCAAACTTCAGGTGAAAACGTTTGCAGAATGAAACCTTAAAAGTTTCTGGATTGCTCCAGAGGGAAGGTCAGAACTGCCCCAGGTGTTAGTGGTCTGTCACAGGCACATCCCCTGGCTGTGTATGTGTCCATTGAACGGGAACCCAGCTGGAGTGAATTTGTGAAGCCTGGAGTGGGGTGGATTGTATTTATTGACACCTTAAATCCTTCTTAGAGAAACAAGCTAGTGGTCAGAAGGACATAGGATGGGTTCTTCTCACATGTTTCTGAACCATCAGGTCCTCACCATCTTGGCTTGTTTTCCCCATCACCTACAAGCTGTTTTCTGCCTCTCCTGTCAAGAACCAGTTGCTGCCCACTCAAGCAGTATTGTGCATTGTGGAGAGAAAAGCCAGGGGACAGGATTTACTGCTAGATGGAGTCAGGTTTAAATGTCTGTCTCCTGAGTTCTCCACTGTAATTTTCCCAGATTCCCTGGCCAGTCGGCTGGGCTTCAGTCATCAAAGGCATCCAGTTGGTGTTGAGGAGCTGGGCCTGAATGTCTCAATTCTCAGCCTCCAAAAGGGAATAGTCTTTCTGCTCCAGCTTGAATGGGTGTTATGACCATGGAAACATTCCTCCGTGAGGTGCTCAGGCACGGGGGACAAGACACAAGTGAGTACCTCAGTGCTGCTCGTTCACTCTGTCCTCTCCTAACCAGATGCAGCTTTCTGGTTGCATCTCTTAAGTACCAGAGCTGGGAAGTGAGTCAGAAAGCAGAAGTCAAGGGAATGCCTTAAAATGAAAATACAAAAATAGATCTCTCTTTGCACATCTTTTCTCGGCTTCCCATTGCAAGTCTGTAATGGCGCGTGCTTGATGGGATATGATGGCTCTGACCTTGTCAGATGCATCAAATATATGACATGTGAGCATGGATTTTTTTTTTTTTAAGGAGAGAAATAAGAATTAGCAAGAAACTCAGAAAAGACAAACAGACAGATGGCCACATTTCTTCATCAATAGAAATCCAGTCCTGAGATTTGCTTCCAGCTTGGCTTGAATTGGAGATTTCAGGAAATGAGCCAAATAGTTGCTTATTTTACTGTCTCCCTTCTGTAGCATTTCATTATCATATGTGCTTCTTCTGTGAGGCACTGACCTTTTGCAGGCAGTGGTGTGACACAGAGATAGAGCGCTAACGTAAGGGACCTTGTGCTGCCTGGAGAGTTTAGGCTGGATTGCTTTCCTGGGTGTACTTTAATATCCAGAGGATGATGGACAATGCCACACACCCTGTGTTTATGATGAGTGGGGCAGGGGGTTGGTTTGGGGTTTTATTTCTTCTAAAATCCTCTCTCTTGTTTGTTTTCTTCCTGAGGGTGGAGGTTCAACTAAAAAAAAACAGGGTCAGTGGATCAGTGAGGATGACCTTGGGATGTGCTGGGTAACATTGGAGGACTAATCTGGGTCTCCAGATTTCCTCTGGTAGATGAGCTCTGTAGGGACAAGCTCTTGGTCATGGGCTGTTCTTACCCCCTTCACAGCAGAGGGACAAACAGGTACCGTGACAGCCTTGGTCTCTTGCCTGTTCTCTCCTGTATGCTAGGGGAAGGCCTTATAATCAAACCTTGTTTCATTCCTCTGCATCTTTCCCTAAAAGCTTGGTTTTGCTGTGCTGTCTGGGAGCCAGGATGTGGCACCTGTGCCCTGTTCACCTCCCATCAGTTATCTCCTCCTCTGCATTGACCTCATCTCATTTGCCTTGTTGTGCCCCATCTCCCCTGCAGACTGTGACTGCAGATTGAGCACGTGCCTGGGTTGCATCAAGCACAAAACCAAACCCGGGTTGTCTCTGGGGTTCCCCAACCAGTGGCATAATAGCTCGGAGCAACGGTGTCAGGAAGAGCTTAGCCTGAAACCGGGCTGGTGGTGGCGGTGGGCTCTGTACCTCCCACCTCAGTGTGCGTGGCCACAGGGTGGATATATGCATTATCACAGAATCATTGAGGTTGGAAAAGACCCTTGGGATCATCGAGTCCAACCCTCAGCCCGACTCTACAAAGTTCTCCCCTACACCACATCCACCAACAGCTCATCTAAACAACCCTTAAACACACCCAGGGATGGTGACTCCACCCCCTCCCTGGGCAGCCTATTCCACTCTCTGACCACTCTTTCTGTGAAACATTTTTTCCTCATGTCCAGTCTAAACCTCCCCTGTTGCAGTTATATATACTTATGTATATTATACTTGAATTTCTTCCAACACACATAAAGCCAGGAAATACCAAAGATTTTGCCTGAATCCTATTGAATAACAGACTTCTACCCTGAAGGTGCTACGTGCAGGGCAGTCTCAGGCCTCTCTGAAGCTGGGTGAATTGAGGGTGTCGTTAATGCTATACCTTTGAACAATGACTCTTTGTAGTTAGGAGGGTTAGTGATTATAGGAATTAGTGTTTTAAAGGGCAAAAGCTTCAAATGTGGTTATATTTGGAGAAATAACTTGGGAAGGGAACATTGTCCTGCTCAGCAGATCTGTCTCCCATGTGACTTCGGGGACGTGCAGCTTAGTGTAGTACAGGTTCGGGAGAAACATCGGTAACAGAGTGCACACACACAGGTGGAAGAGTCTGTCTTACAACAGCTGAACAAGGGAAGCTGCACGGAGCGTGTGCTGACACCCAGCCTGCACTGGCTGTGTGCTCTGTGGCGTTAATTTAAACCACCGTGAAGTTGGTTGCCAACTGATGGGCTGTAAGTGATGCCCTGGTGAGTGGTGAACCATCACCTCGCAGGAACCCAAGGGCTTTCAGTCACTTGCTTGTGCCTTCGTATAAAAGAACAAGGCAGCTTTTGTTTTTTGCTGTGCACCAAAATTCCTACTGCATCTCAGTAGCAAAACTAATGGGAGTGCTACAACAGGTGGGGAATGACTCCAGGGTATGTGCTTGCAGATTGAGTTCATTAATTTTAAGAAATGCACACAAAATAAGGACAGGCACTCTCGGTGGAGATGCAGAGTGGGGTCTCGGGAGCAGCTTGCTTGGCTCTGGATCCAGCACAGACTGCCTCTGATCAAAGCCCTGCGGCACCCAGCTCTGCAGCATGCTAAAGTCAAACTGGTATTTCATTGAACTGAGTCCTAATACCCTGTGTGTCTCTGCTCTGGTATGTTAAAAAGCAGTGGAGATACACCCTTTTCCTACTCTATTTACATTACAGCTTCCATGAGACCTTACCTGCTTCCTATTATGTGTAGGGTACAATGAACTATCATTTAACTATCTATAGTCCGGTTCAAACAGCAGCTATAGAGAAGTTTGTTAGGGCAGAGGGAGCACGTTTAGCTCTCTCTGATGTTGTTAATTATCCATTACTTCTTGTCCTACTTCCCTTACAAGCATTCACTGGGGTGCCTGATCAGTGGCCGCTGAGACCTATGAAGGTGCTTGTGCTGTCTTCTGGGTTGACTTTGGCTGCTGTTGTCAGTGTATTGATCTTGCTTGTACCCTTCCTAGTACATCCAAAAAGTCTGCTTTATACTTTTTTTTTTTTTTTCCATTTGCTTGTCATAGCTTTGAATGCCTTTATTTCTTCTTCTCTCCTCTGACATAGGTATTTTCTGCTTATAATCTTATTAGTCATCTCTGAGCGCCGAAGCAACCTGTTCATTTCAAAGCATGCTGCTGTAAAGGCAGGTGTGATCCAGATTTGTCCAATTCTTTCTTTTCCCTTGTGATTTGAAGGGCCTGAAAATATTTGTGTAATTGTTTCCCCCCCCACACGTGCCCCCAAACCCTCTTCAGCTCTTCTGAAAATTGCATCCCTACTCCTCATGAGAAATCCTCCAAAAGCAAAGCACCGCCTGCGCTACAGTGCAATTAACAGCTGTCTAATGAAACACTGATATAGGGAGCTTTGCAGGGATGGGCAGTAGGAGCTCACAAAGCTCATTGCTCGTGTTGACACGATAACTGGAGGAGGCTCCTGTGGTCTTGGGCAGCCCAGTAAGTGCACCAGCATCCTGGGCTAAAAAGACAGATGCTTTTGAAGCCAGAGGTGGGACTGCCTGTCCCTGCTGACCAGCTGGTCCCGTAGAGGCTGCCTGAGTCCTGACCGCTGCAGAGCTGAAAGCAGGACCTGGATTACAAACAGAAAATCTGTCAGTGCAAAATTGGTGGCATTGGGGGACACCATCCTGCTCTGCACAGAGCTGATGAGCTGCTGCTTATCCTGCCTGGCACGCAACAGTAAATCCTTTGAAAACCGCCATACCCCAGCCCATGACTAATTGCTGCCTTCCTGGTGATGCACCTGAGACTGGGAAGCTGGCGATGGACCACAGGGGTTTGGGCTGACCCCACAGCTCTCTGGAGCACAGTGCCTGGCACAGCAGCCCTGGGGCCCCAATGCACAGAGATCTGGTGCCTTGAGACAGGGCTCAGGGCTGATGAGCAAGGAGACACCAGAGAGCTGTTTCACTCCTGTCTCACAAAGGTGGACAGGAACGAGACTTCAGGAAAGTCCAGGTTCCCTGGTGCTCAGGTGGGATCAATGACTGCCAGGCTGCCGGGTCATGCTGTCTCCATCCAGCCCCTTCTCCATCTCTGGTTCTCCCAGTGCGTGTCATCACTTTGTTCAAAGTGGAACATCTTCAGTGTAAAAGGGTGAAGGGGGCTCACCCCAGGATAACCCTTGAGGGAAGCAGGCTGCTCCCCTGTGCGGTCTGAGACCTGGCATTCAAGTCCCTGATGGCAAATGGACCCAGCAGGGACTTGGATGTAAGTCTGTGTTTGCCACATAAATCCGCTGAGGCCAGGGTCTTCTGCCCATCACCCAAAGCCTGCCTGTCCTATGAACCTGAAGAAGGCAACAGGATGCATCCACACCAGGACATGGGCTAAACTGAACTGCAGTGGCTGAGATGTTGGTGAATTTTGCTCAGAGCTGGGGGATACCTTCAGAGACCTCTGCAGGGAGTCTGTGGTTTCATTTTGGAGAGCCAGAGGGGAGTCCTGGAGGCAGCCAGCTCAAGTCTGACCCTGCTCACCACTTTCCTTGTGTCTCAGCAGACATGCATTTAAGATACCCAGCTAAAATACCCCATCCTGCAGGCAGCACCCATGCCCTCTCCTCTGGGGGCAGAGGGGTCGGTGGAAGGAGACCATTTGCAGGCAGGTGGGGGAGTGAATACTCCACTGCATTTTGGCTGCAAAACCCAAGCAGTGGAGCTTGGTGTACCAGCACCTCCGTATTAGCAACGCTGCCTCCTTCTGCAAGATGCTTCCTTTCTTCTTCAATGGTTTCCTGCTTCTCATAGTCTTGAAAATGCATCTGCATTGTTTATCTGACCCTCACATGTGGTCACAGCCTTTACAGCCTCTGCCTTGGCTCCTATTACACTTTCCAAGGCCTCTTCATTGCCCGGGTTTTCTAATCTTTCCGCCAGCACCCATGTTTTATGCCTTGGTTATGCCTCCCTTCCTTTTAATTAATTTTTCACACTACCTTGCTCGTCCCTGTTGCCCTCTTTTATTTAATTTATTGCTCACTAGCCATCATAACCCCTGGGCAAGCCTTTAATTTATCTTTTCCTGCGTCCCATTGCCCCCCTCTGTCCTTTCCCTTTATTGATTTCTCCAGTTTGATTTCACCCTGTGCTTGCCAACACGGTCTCCTACTCTTCCCTCCCCCTCAAAATTGCTTGGCTGAATTTCTCCCCCCATTAGTGACCTTGCTGCCTTGTAATTCCTGGCCCAACAGGGCTGAGATTGCTGTTTGTTGGGTCCCCACCTTGCTTGTGCTTAGTTTCCACCCCGACTTCCAAGTGTATCAAAATAACCTCTGGGTAATTCCCATCCAAGTGGCTGTGGTAAGGAAATGGTCCTTTTCCAATGTCCCTCCTCCAAATCTAAGAGGTTCAAAGGCTATAACCTGATGTAGCTCCTCCACTGAGTTGCCTGCAGGCAGGCAGTCGCTCCCAGGGGCAGGGATGGACTTGGGTCCGACTCCACCAGGTTTCAGCTCTGACCGACGGGAGAAGTTTGTGCTCTCAGCAGCTCTTTACTCTTGTTGTTATCCTGGAGATGAGGAAGTGCAGCTGTACCTGCCTTGGAGAGACCTTGGCTGCTCACAGCCTGACTCTCTTCTGAAGCTTTTTCCTGGTCTACATTTAAATGGTGAGGATACTGTGGAAGAGGAGAGGGAATAAATGACTTTTCTTCTGTCTTTTAGCTGCCTCCTGCCTGCCACAGCCCAGCTCACAAGAGCTGGGTGTCCACAGGCTCAGATAAAGAGCTTTGCTCTATGGTTATGAAGAATTGAATGCTCTTGTTTACGATCCATAAATAAATGGTCCATTTACTTACAGACCAGTTCCTGCTGTTATCACAATGGGTTTGGAAAACACATTACTACAGATAACACGGGTTATTTTGTCATCTGAATCCATGTGATTTGCAAGCTGAACCCAAAACTGGGAGAGGGTCAGAGGTTGGAACTATATGTTCTAAAAAGCATATAGCAAGGCAAGACCTAGAGCTATTACCTGCTTTCCTGTAGAACAGGCATAGGACATCGGCATGTTGTGGCTCAAAATTGTGATTATCTATATAGTTCCCTGAGCTGTCCACGCTAAAAAATAACTCTGGTTAGATCTGTGCTCATATACGTGGCATCCATTTTCATGGGACGTTGTGTAACTGAGCTTGTTTACGTCTGATGAAGGACCAGAGTGTATAAAGGGTGAGCTTGAACCTGTCTCTAGCAAAGGACACGTTTGGACATATCACCTCCCGTCTCCCAGGCCATCAAATTGGTAAGCCCTTGAGTATATCAGCCCTGGGGTATTATCACCATGTGGGAAATGGGGAAATACAAAGGGCATCTCAAGGGCCACAAAAAGCTTAGATAGGCAGCACAGGAGACAGCTGGGCTCCAGGTGTATGGGGATCAGACGGGTCTGCCTGGCATGGCACGCGTGGCACGCTGGCAAAAGAAGGTCCCACATGTCCCCATGAAGGTCTGTCCCCAAGAAACTAATTGAACATTGTTGGTTTAATTGGTAGGTTGGTTATAAATACTTGTAATTCCGCAGTGAGGTATTGACATGGTTATATTTGGCTAGGAAATAAAATATGGGTACTATATCGTTGAAATTGTCTGTGCCCCAGGTGGAGCTGGCTGCTGCATTCAGCAGAGGTGTGTAGGATGGGCCCCAAGAAGTGGGAATTCATCTCCAGCCTAAGGCAGACCTTCCTCCCTCCACTGTGATCTGAAGTTAAATGCCACAGCCCTTTGTTGGACTGGTTTATTCCATAGATTTTATTCTATTAATTCTCTTTTATTCTTCTTTTTAGTTCTTCCTATTTTCTGTTCTCCCTTCTTCATTTGGGCTTGATATCAAAGATAGCATCATCCTATAACTCTGAAGGTAGGTTGTTTTCATGATGCTTTCAGGGAAATCTATAGGTGTCTGTGAAGTGCTGACTCTTTTTCCAAATTAAGTAAGAATGCCTCCATGTCTATCTTCAAGAATTTTTATCATTGCATAGGAAAAGTAGACCACCTTCCTTCTAACTCTGTTGCTTTATATCTACAGACAGAAATATCCCTTTTTAATGTAAGAAGGGCCCCCCACCCTACCCATATAGTGGTTCACAGCAGTTTGGGCTGGGGGACTTTTTTTCCCAACCTATAAAAGGAAACTTTTGAAGATGATGAAGACCATTTGGGTGGTCTAGGGTAGCTAGGGAAATAAAACCAGAGACAGCTCCCTTTGTCATTGCAACTTGAGCAAGCTTACAAACTGGAGAAGAGAGCTGTACTTTACTGTTAGATCTAGAAAAAGGGGCTTTTGCTTTATTTTTTGTGAAGTTTGTATCAAGACAGTAACTGACAGACAAGGATGCGTAACTGTTGGGATGATTTATCTTCTATTGTGAATTGTGGTTCTTTTGTGAAACACCCCAGGCCCCTCTGTGTGGTGATTGATTCAATACATCTGCCTTCCCCTGTGAATGACATCTCTTCTCGTCTCCATAGGCTCTCTGCAAATAAGGAGCTATAAATAAACAACAATATCCGTATTTGCAGGGGGTGGAAAGCTGCATTGAAGCTTTTCCTTTATATGTTGTAAACAAAAACAGACGATTAAGGGATACTGTAAGTCAAAGCCGTGCAGAAATCAGGAACACAGACAGATGCTGCTTTGTGGCACATGAAACCTGCAGTATTGTAAAAAGCATGTGATACTATTTTGTACTTTGAGAAAAAAAGAGTATAAGGGCATGGAGAGTTTATAACGAGGAACAGCCAAGCCCGTCAGTGAGCTTTTTCTTTCTCAGGCCCACAAGCAGAGTATACACAATGGCATTTGTGGTCCTGGAGGTTCAAGGCTCAATGGACTGGCAAAAGTGATGCACTGAATGGGGGGTGAAAGCCTCTGCTGCTTTCTGGCCCAGGGGGCTGGAGGAAGCTGCAGTTTCCTTTCCCGGCTGTGGAAAGCCTGCTGACACCCACCTGTGGGGAGATTTGGAGAAAAAGCTTGTTGTTGTAGGGCCTCGGTGCAGTGAGCTGAAGGGGAAAGCCTGGGTAATGTCTCCTGTGTCGCGTATCCAGTGATGCAGAGAGGAATTAAGGGTTATACATAATGTAGCAGCATTAATTGGAGCCGCTGGAAAGTTTGATGAGCAATGTAAAATTTGGCTGCTTCTCTGATTTTTGGCTTTAGGACTCTGCGATGAGGGAATTCCTGCAGACATCCTCATCCTGGGGGTACAGCTCATGGGCGCCCTTGGCTCAGGAGGGTGATTCCGTGGGTCACCACCTGGGCAGTGCACCTTACTGGGGCCGTTGGGGCAGCATGCAGGGCTTGCAAACACCTGTGTGGCAGTTCCCACTGGCTTTAAAAGGATTTTCCAGCCATTGGGTTATGAAAAGTGCCTTATTTTGTGTAAAAATAATCTGTTTTAACATTTAACCTGCAGCTGTTCCATTGGGATTTTCCAAATCAGGCTCAGACAATGTTGCTGGCTACTTTGCGATGAGTTGTGATGCTTGACTTTGCAGGAGTACTACTCGCTTTGCACTGCAGTCACAGATGCATACGAGATGCTTGTGGCTATGGATAAGTCAATGGTAAATGTTTCAATCGGAGAGAGGGGCTGATCTTCTGTTGCTCTCAGTATCTGACATCTGGGTTTTTATTCAGACGAGCACTAGCTCAGGAGCTGAATGTCGGAGGCATGCCTGGCTGTTCAGAAGGTTCTTGATTAATTTGTAGCACAAGCCCAAATATTGGAGCCATCTGCCTAGTTGTAGTGGACCTCAGAAGTAAAACCATATGGTATTGTTTTTATTTCTTTGGAGAAGTAACTGAAAGCAAGGTCGACCCTGTTTGCCTCAGAGCAAGCGCTGGTGAAGAAGCTGTGAGCGGGATTAGGACATGAGCCTCGCAGGTGGAGTACATCAGAGTGCTCCTGCTCAGAGCCAGCCACCAAGTCCCCGCCACTTGGTTAAGAGTCTTTCTGTGACTTCATAGGGATGTTTTCCTAAGAGAAATGACCCCAGAAGATGGTTCCCTGAGCTTTTTTTTACAGCAGTGGCATTTCTTCCTCATAAGCATTTTTCCACAGAGCTGTCTCCTTGGTAAACTGTAATCCGTAGATCAGAAGCTCCATCACAGAGCCGCATGTGGCACGAAAATCCTTCACTATCCCTTATCAGCATCTAATTCAATTGCAAGAGAAAACAAAGCCACAGGGGGGGCTCTGCCAGCTGCTCGCTGCTGTCCTGTTTGCCCTTTGTCTGTCCTGCCTTTTAAACTCCTAATGGTGGCATCCAGAGAGAGATGTCACACCTATTGCAGGCAGGGACGTGGCCAGTGTCAGCTCTACCTGCAAAACTGGTGAAGCGTCTCCTTGAGACAACGCTGCTTTGGAGCACAGCAGACCAGGCACAGCACCTCAAATGCAAGATATAGTGGCCGGTGTTGTGGTGTCTGCACTGGAAACCTTTTGTGAAGGCAAGATGGAGTAGAGATGTAGTTTCTGCCTCTGGCCTTTCCCGTGAGCCCCGCCCCAGAGCTGCAGGGGAGCAGAGGGTGCCCTGATGGCTAATCCCAAAGTCCCTCCACCCTGAAAGCCTCTGCTGGGACTGATGCTGCAGCAGCCCCGAGCATGGCAGTGGGGCTGAAGAAGTGCATGAGGTCCATGATGATGACCTGACACTGCCTCGTGCTGTGAGTGTAGGATGCTTCCTACTGCACCGCAAACCAGCTTCTGATCTGGTCAGGGAGAGCTTCTCACATATGCCTACCTTTCTCTGTTCCTCAATCCCTATGGTCTACCTAACCTAATTTCAGAAGTATTTCTATTGTACCCACAACAGTGCGTCAGTCCCTAGGGTGTGTTTTGGGCTTCTTTGTCTTCATCATTTGCAGCATCTGTGTCCACTACCACAGTGCCAGAGCTGCCTTATTGGTGCAGTGAAGCTCATTTTCGGGCAGCAGCATCATCAAACTGGAAGAACATCTGCCTATATTCAGCTGACTTATATTTTCTTCTTAAGCCTTGGCATTAATATCAAACTTGCAAAATTGCAAGGTATTAGGTTTTTATAGAGACGCTGCTCTTTGTGTGACAAGACAGCTGATGGAAGTCTTAATACTGCAGGTGGTGTGCTGCCAATCCATCTAAAGCTGTACTGTATTAGCACTCTGATATCAGAAATATCCCTCCTGGTATCAGAAATATCCTTCCAACAGAGAACTTTGGAAAGCAGAGTACATTGCCATTATGTCTGGGCATGTGTATGCATGCTGCTTTTCTGGCTTCATGTTCAAATTTGCAAAGAATCTGTCACATCAATAATGCCTCCTATGAATTTGGATATTAGTGTGAAAAAAAAAAGAATAACATCCTATTTCCGAAAATGTCAGGTTGCAAGACAGCTGCCGAGGCATGAGGAGGGGATACGGCCGAGGTGGCCATTCACAGCTCTCCCCGTTGGGTTGTGTCTGCAGAACTGGGGGACACTCAGTAACTAACAGCCCCATCTGATGAAAATTCTTACCCCTTTTTCCCCTACCCTCTTCCATACTCATCTTCTCCCTTTCCTGGTGCGAGACAAGACCATGGGCAAATGTGGCTGTAGTCAGTCTGGGGTCCTGAGCCTCCCCAGAATTTGGGGACCCTGCCTGGCTTGGGGGTCCCATATCCAGACCCTCTTCCAGGGGAGACAGTGGAAGGGACGCATGGATGTCTGAAGTGAGATTTGGGCTGGTGACTAGACTGCCATTTTTTTAGTACCAAGAATTTGCTTTCTGTTGGGCCACTTCTATTTTTCAGTTCTAAAAATAACCCAGAACAGTAGGCAGGAAACAAAATGTATAATTTTATAAAATGAAGCTGTTGTGGTTATTGTGGACAGTAATATTTTTAGAGAATTCTTTTTTTCTCACTAAAATTCTTCATAGCGAACAGGCTCTTTCTCCCTGACCTTGTTCCAGTCAGAAAACACATCTTAGTTCAAGGTAAATCCCACTCATCCCTCCGTGATTCACCATTCCCTCACCCTGTACCAGATCCATCACTTGTCTTAGTGTTTAAAGCCAGGAGCACGGCTGGGATGAAAGGCTGAAGAGGGAGAGATACATTGCTCTAAGAACTCCAGCTGCAATGATGGAACAGCATTCAGTGTGGTATGAGCGGTTAGGGCAAAGCATGCAAGTGGATAAATATGCAATATGTTATATGAAGTAACTTGGTGATTCTCAATTAATACCCTAATTGCCTTTTTTTAAATTACTGACTCCAAAATCACTGAGCTGAGTTGTGAGTGCTATGGAATATAAAATTCAAGGACGCTTTATTGACGTTTTGGAATTACAAATTATGTTTGTTGTGAAAAAGTGAAAAACTGTCTGTTTAATTGGTTGTAGGTTGCAATTTGTGTGTACTTAGGTAAGAAAAATGCAGCTATCTAGGGGATTGTTAAAGATCACTTTCCTTTGAGTCAGCAAAGTTCAGAGCTGGGAAGGAAACGGATCTATATTCTATAAAACTTAAAACTAACGAGTAGCTCGGTCCAAGGGATTGCTCTTGGCAGAGTGAGAGATGCGCTGACTTGGGTGGGCCAGTGGTGGGAAGCACAGATTGAGGAAGAGGGAGCCTTCGGCGTTTCTGGCCTCAAAAAGAAAAAGCAGATTATCTCCTAGCTAAGGTGTCCTGACCTTACTTTGTATTACCTTCTGAAATGTGGGGTCAACCCCCTGGGTTAGAAGAAGTTTCTGGCTCCAAACAGTAATTTAGGATTCATCTCTCCTAAAAAATAGATGTCAAAGGCCGACCTGCTTGTCCAGGAATCCTCTCTGGTCCGTAGACAAAAGCAGTGATTCCTCCCATCTTGCATGGATTTCCCAAGAAAAGGGAAATCTAAACTGTCTTTGCCAAAAGCAGCTTGTGTTTCCTGCACCCATGGAAGAAAGTGAAAGCCAGCACAGGTAACGAAGCGCTGGCACCCGCTGAAGGCGCTGGAGGAAGATGAGGTCTCCAGAGCAGAACTGCCTTGGTCCAGGGGTCCCAACGCCGTGGAATAAACAGGCATGTGTCTCAACACAGAACGGTGGTCTCTGCTCTCCAAAATAGCTTCCCCTAGGAGAGTAACGTGATATTGGTGTCTTTCTGACAAAGCCCTTGAAATCACCACTAAAAAGTTTGCTAGTGCAGAAAGATTCGTTAACATCATTAAAGTGAAGCTTATACTCCAGGCGGCAGAAGCCTCTGAAGATTAAAGATCAACATTTAGACTAAGAAGGGGCTCTGCTCTTACTCATTTGATGAATCACAGTATTTGGCACGGGATTTCTTTGCGGAGAAGGAAATTGGGGCTGTCCAGTGTCAGCATTTTCTCTCAGTGAGGAGGAGGATGAAGAACCTGAGGGGATGGATGTGAGAGCATGGCAGTGAAATGAGGGGATGTGGGGAAGTGAGCAGGGAGAGCTGAGGGAAAGGCATAGGTGAGTTGAAACTTGGGTCTCGTGACTGCTTTCCCCTCTACAGCACGTTGCCTCCTTGCCTCTCTGTACTGTCTCCGTGAGCCATGGGGGTGCGGCAGGGTCCTGCCTGCATCTCCTGCCCACGCTGCCTCTCACCGCAGCGCGGGGGTTCTCTCCTTAAGCGATATCTATGGTCTGCTAAATGCAGCAGGAGGTCAGGTGCCTGCCATCTCCACCTTGTCACCAAGCTACCTCCTGTCCTGGTGAAAATAAAGGTGATGCTGAGGTAGAAGGCCCTCATCTTCAGCTGGTGTCGGTTGCTGTAGGTCTTGCAGCCTGAACAAAACAGATCCACCCTGCTGAAACCCTCGCAGCTCTCCTGGGGTCTGTGGGGTGGTGTCCCTGGGCCTGTGAGTCTGCTGCAGTTCTAAAGGCTTACAACTGCAAAATGAACAGTGGTGTTGGAGCAAGGTAGGGAAGGTCACAGCTACAGCCCTCCATACGGTACTGTGCCATGGCCAGTGTTGGGAGAGGCCACCAGGCACTCTTCAAAGCAGCGAAACGTGTGATAGAAGGAGGGGTTGCTCACAGGGTGTACACTGGGATGCTGCTGTCCTGCAATCCTTTTGCTCACAGATTGGCTTTGCGAGCTTGCAGAATAGTTTGCCCCTTTGGGCTCCATTTTCAGGATCCTGCCGGCCATCTCCGCATCTGACCAGGTGCTGGGGCAGAACATTGCCCGTGTACCACTGCACCCAGCACAGGAGTCTGCAGAGACATTTAACCTGTGCCCCTAAAGTCAAAGAGGGCTTTGACATTGACTTCAGTGTGTGTTCTATTGAGTCGCAGCTGGAGGGAGTTAAATCTTTACCATCCCACTGCAACTGCCTTTGAAACAATATAATTAATAGTAATACCTCCTGCTCCAGGCTGAGATTTAGTTGACGAGCAACTGTAAGTTCCTCCTGTGATTTTTTTTTTTTTCCTATTTGTTTTAACCAGATCTAATCAATGCTATAAAGGGCAAAGTGGCAGTATTATTTATTTATCATGGGAGCAGCACAGCAAACAGTCTATCACTTTGCAGTTTGCTGACCAACACTACAGATAATCAGTGTTTTTCAGTCGTTTGCAGGGAAGTCCTGCAGAGTGCGACACATCAATAATGTAATGATTGTAGGATTTGATGGGAAGTCCACCTTTCATAGATTTCATAGCTCTCTGTAGCAGTAACATTGGGTTTTTTGTTCTACAGAACAAAAATAAAAAGGGTGAGTTTTAATTCAAGTGTAGTTTAAAAATTACTTTTTCAGTGCAAATTGTCACGGAAAGTATTTTATTTCAAAGCTGTCATGTTTTTAATATGAAGAATGAAAGCTGTAACATTTACTGAGAAACAGTAAATTGTAACTTGGGGTTTTAATCTAAGAAAAAGGACATAGTGGAAATATTTTTCTACAAGCTTTGTGATTTCATTTCACATATTTCATGGAAAACCTTTCCACTTCCTGACCAGCTGCTCTCCAGCACTGTCAAGAAGGGGGTAATTTTCTAATAGATTTGAGAGGACTCCTTTGCAAGGCCACATTTGCTGCAGCGGCCGTTTGTCCTGACCCGGGCTGGTGTGTCTCTCTCCCCGGTGACTGCCACTTTCATTCCAGTGAACACTTGTGCATCTCATTTGGAAGGATCTCTTTTCACAGCACATGCTTATTCTTCAAGGGCAAAATTTGCTTTCAAGCCCCGCCAGAACAGCGTGGGCTGCCGAAGATAAGAGTGACAAATTGGCACGCGGGGAGTAAACTTGGGTCTTTGAACGCCATCGCCATACCCGGCCTTTCCTCAGATGAAGCACAAACAGGGGCACAGCACTCTCACAGATCACAGCTTATTAAATGCCCTCCTTAAGATTGTGAAAACATTTGCCTCGTTGCCCTAACAAGACGGTTCACCCTGTCCCTCCATCCCTAGTGCTCATCCGTGCCCCTGCAGTTGCAGTCTTTCTCCTCAACTGGTTCATATTTATCCACCTCCTAATTAGCAGTAATTGCTTCGTCTCTCGGGTGGCTGGGCTGAAGTCCTCTCTGGGTCTAAGCACAGGCTTGCATGCCCCTGTGGTGTAGGCAGGAGCCTGATGCGGGGCAGCCCGTGATGCCCGAATCCGGCGTCTCTGGCAGCTCCCACCCGCCCTGGGACAGGGATGAGCAGGAGTGGGCAGGAGCGCTCCCGGCCACAGGGAAAGGGGACGGATCCAGTTACTGCTAGCAGCGACCTCCAGCATTTCGCAGGGCTGGGAACAACTGGCTTCAGTGGACACCTCTCCAAAACCTGCTCTCTCCTGGCTCAAAGAGCCAAAAG